>NW_028270145.1:21514695-22889695 GCF_037043375.1 Chiloscyllium plagiosum
AGCTCAACACACACACACACACACAATTGAGCTCAACACACACACACACACACACACACACACAATTGAGCTCAACACACACACACAATTGAGCTCAACACACACACACACAAGTGAGCTCAACACACACACACACACAAGTGAGCTCAACACACACACACACAAGTGAGCTCAACACACACACACAATTGAGCTCAACACACACACACACAATTGAGCTCAACACACACACACAATTGAGCTCAACACACACACACACAATTGGGCTCAGCACACACACAATTGCTCAGCACACACACAATTGGGCTCAGCACACACACAATTGGGCTCAGCACACACACACACACAATTGGGCTCAGCACACACACACACACAATTGAGCTCAACACACACACAATTGAGCTCAACACACACACACACAAATTGAGCTCCACACAAACACACACACACAATTGAGCTCAACACACACACACAATTGAGCTCAACACACACACACAATTGAGCTCAACACACACACACAATTGAGCTCAACACACACACACAATTGAGCTCAACACACACACAATTGGGCTCAGCACACAAACACAATTGAGCTCAACACACACACACACACACACACACACACACACACACACACACACACACAATTGAGCTCAACACACACACACACACAATTGAGCTCAACACACACACACACACAATTGAGCTCCACACACACACAATTGAGCTCAACACACACACAAGTGAGCTCAACACACACACAAGTGAGCTCAACACACACACACACAATTGAGCTCAACACACACACACACAATTGAGCTCAACACACACACACACAATTGAGCTCAACACACACACACACAATTGAGCTCAACACACACACACACAATTGAGCTCAACACACACACACACAATTGAGCTCAACACACACACACACAATTGAGCTCAACACACACACACAAGTGAGCTCAACACACACACACACACAATTGAGCTCCGCACACACACACACACAATTGGGCTCAGCACACACACACACACACACACACACAATTGAGCTCCGCACACACACACACACAATTGGGCTCAGCACACACACACACACACACACACACACAATTGAGCTCAGCACACACACACACACGGGCTCAGCAAGCACACAATTGGGCTCAGCACACACACAATTGGGCTCAACACACACACAATTGAGCTCAACACACACACAATTGAGCTCAACACACACACAATTGAGCTCAACACACACACAATTGAGCTCAACACACACACAATTGAGCTCAACACACACACAATTGAGCTCAACACACACACAATTGAGCTCAACACACACACAATTGAGCTCAACACACACACAATTGAGCTCAACACACACACAATTGAGCTCAACACACACACAATTGAGCTCAACACACACACAATTGAGCTCAACACACACACAATTGAGCTCAACACACACACAATTGAGCTCAACACACACACAATTGAGCTCAACACACACACAATTGAGCTCAACACACACACAATTGAGCTCAACACACACACAATTGAGCTCAACACACACACAATTGAGCTCAACACACACACAATTGAGCTCAACACACACACAATTGAGCTCAACACACACACAATTGAGCTCAACACACACACAATTGAGCTCAACACACACACAATTGAGCTCAACACACACACAATTGAGCTCAACACACACACAATTGAGCTCAACACACACACAATTGAGCTCAACACACACACAATTGAGCTCAACACACACACAATTGAGCTCAACACACACACAATTGAGCTCAACACACACACAATTGAGCTCAACACACACACAATTGAGCTCAACACACACACAATTGAGCTCAACACACACACAATTGAGCTCAACACACACACAATTGAGCTCAACACACACACACACACAATTGGGCTCATCTCTCTCACACACACACAGACACGCACACACAATTGGGCTCCGCGCGCGCGCGCGCACACACAATTGGGCTCAGCGCGCGCGCACACACACACACACACACTTGGGCTCAGCGCGCGCGCGCGCACACACACACTTGGGCTCAGCGCGCGCGCGCGCACCCACACACACACACTTGGGCTCAGCAAACACACACACACACACACACACACACACACACACGGGCTCAGCACACACACACACACACGGGCTCAGCACACACACACAGGCTCAGCACACACACACACACAGGCTCAGCACACACACACACACACAGGCTCAGCACACACACACACAGGCTCAGCACACACACACACAGGCTCAGCACACACACACACAGGCTCAGCACACACACACACAGGCTCAGCACACACACACACAGGCTCAGCACACACACACACAGGCTCAGCACACACACACACAGGCTCAGCACACACACACAGGCTCAGCACACACACACAGGCTCAGCACACACACGGGCTCAGCACGCACACGGGCTCAGCACGCACACGGGCTCAGCACGCACACACACACACACAATTGGGCTCATCTCTCACACACACAGACACGCACACACAATTGGGCTCTGCGCGCGCGCGCACACGCACACACAATTGGGCTCTGCGCGCGCGCGCACACACACACACACTTGGGCTCAGCGCGCGCGCGCACACACACACACACACACACACACACACACACACACTTGGGCTCAGCAAACACACACACACACAGGCTCAGCACACACACACACACAGGCTCAGCACACACACACACACAGGCTCAGCACACACACACACACAGGCTCAGCACACACACACACACAGGCTCAGCAAACACACACACACAGGCTCAGCAAACACACACACACACAGGCTCAGCACACACACACACACACAGGCTCAGCACACACACACACACACACAGGCTCAGCACACACACACAGGCTCAGCACACACACACACACAGGCTCAGCACACACACACACACAGGCTCAGCACACACACACACACAGGCTCAGCACACACACACACACAGGCTCAGCACACACACACACACAGGCTCAGCACACACACACACACAGGCTCAGCACACACACACACACAGGCTCAGCACACACACACACACAGGCTCAGCACACACACACACACAGGCTCAGCACACACACACACACAGGCTCAGCACACACACACACACAGGCTCAGCACACACACACACACAGGCTCAGCACACACACACACACAGGCTCAGCACACACACACACACAGGCTCAGCACACACACACACAGGCTCAGCACACACACACAGGCTCAGCACACACACACACACACACACACACGGGCTCAGCACGCACACGGGCTCAGCACGCACACACACACACACACTTGGGCTCAGCACACACACACACACACTTGGGCTCAGCACACACACACACACACACACTTGGGCTCAGCACACACACACACACACACACACTTGGGCTCAGCACACACACACACACACGGGCTCAGCACACACACACACACACACACACTTGGGCTCAGCGCACACACAATTGGGCTCAGCGCACACACAATTGGGCTCAGCGCACACACAATTGGGCTCAGCGCACACACAATTGGGCTCAGCGCACACACAATTGGGCTCAGCGCACACACAATTGGGCTCAGCGCACACACAATTGGGCTCAGCGCACACACAATTGGGCTCAGCACACACACAATTGGGCTCAGCACACACACAATTGGGCTCAGCACACACACACACACACAATTGGGCTCAGCACACACACACACACACACACAATTGGGCTCAGCACACACACACACACACACAATTGGGCTCAGCACACACACACACACAATCACACACAATTGGGCTCAGCACACACACAATTGGGCTCAGCACACACACAATTGGGCTCAGCACACACAATTGGGCTCAGCACACACACACACACACACAATTGGGCTCAGCACACACACAATTGGGCTCAGCACACACACAATTGGGCTCAGCACACACACAATTGGGCTCAGCACACACACAATTGGGCTCAGCACACACACACACACACACAATTGGGCTCAGCACACACACAATTGGGCTCAGCACACACACAATTGGGCTCAGCACACACAATTGGGCTCAGCACACACAATTGGGCTCAGCACACACAATTGGGCTCAGCACACACAATTGGGCTCAGCACACACAATTGGGCTCAGCACACACAATTGGGCTCAGCACACACACACACACACACACAATTGGGCTCAGCACACACACACACAATTGGGCTCAGCACACACACACACACACACACAATTGGGCTCAGCAGACACACACACACACACAATTGGGCTCAGCAGACACACACACACACACAATTGGGCTCAGCACACACACACACACACACACACAATTGGGCTCAGCACACACACACACACACACAATTGGGCTCAGCACACACACAATTGGGCTCAGCACACACACAATTGGGCTCAGCACACACACAATTGGGCTCAGCACACACACACACACACACACACAATTGGGCTCAGCACACACACACACACACACACACAATTGGGCTCAGCACACACACAATTGGGCTCAGCGCACACACAATTGGGCTCAGCGCACACACAATTGGGCTCAGCGCACACACAATTGGGCTCAGCGCACACACAATTGGGCTCAGCGCACACACAATTGGGCTCAGCACACACAATTGGGCTCAGCACACACAATTGGGCTCAGCACACACACAATTGGGCTCAGCACACACACACACACACAATTGGGCTCAGCACACACACACACACACACAATTGGGCTCAGCACACACACACACACACAATTGGGCTCAGCACACACACACACACACAATTGGGCTCAGCACACACACACACACACAATTGGGCTCAGCACACACACACACACACACAATTGGGCTCAGCACACACACAATTGGGCTCAGCACACACACACACACACACACACAATTGGGCTCAGCACACACACACACACACACACACACAATTGGGCTCAGCACACACACACACACACAATTGGGCTCAGCACACACACACACAATTGGGCTCAGCACACACACACACACAATTGGGCTCAGCACACACACACACACACAATTGGGCTCAGCACACACACACACACACAATTGGGCTCAGCACACACACACACACACACAATTGGGCTCAGCACACACACAATTGGGCTCAGCACACACACACACACACACAATTGGGCTCAGCACACACACACACAATTGGGCTCAGCACACACACACACACACACACAATTGGGCTCAGCACACACACACACACACACACAATTGGGCTCAGCACACACACACACACACACACACAATTGGGCTCAGCGCGCCCACACACACAATTGGGCTCAGCGCGCCCACACACACAATTGGGCTCAGCGCGCCCACACACACAATTGGGCTCAGCGCGCCCACACACACAATTGGGCTCAGCGCGCCCACACACACAATTGGGCTCAGCACACGCGCGCGCACACACACACAATTGGGCTCAGCACACACACACACACACACACACACACAATTGGGCTCAGCGCGCCCACACACACAATTGGGCTCAGCGCGCCCACACACACAATTGGGCTCAGCGCGCCCACACACACAATTGGGCTCAGCGCGCCCACACACACAATTGGGCTCAGCACACACAATTGGGCTCAGCACACACACAATTGGGCTCAGCACACACACACACACACAATTGGGCTCAGCACACACACACACACACACAATTGGGCTCAGCACACACACACACACACAATTGGGCTCAGCACACACACACACACACAATTGGGCTCAGCACACACACACACACACACAATTGGGCTCAGCACACACACAATTGGGCTCAGCACACACACAATTGGGCTCAGCACACACACAATTGGGCTCAGCACACACACACACACACACAATTGGGCTCAGCACACACACACACACACACACACAATTGGGCTCAGCACACACACACACACACACACACACAATTGGGCTCAGCACACACACACACACACAATTGGGCTCAGCACACACACACACACACAATTGGGCTCAGCACACACACACACACACACAATTGGGCTCAGCACACACACAATTGGGCTCAGCACACACACACACACACACAATTGGGCTCAGCACACACACACACAATTGGGCTCAGCACACACACACACACAATTGGGCTCAGCACACACACACACACAATTGGGCTCAGCACACACACACACACAATTGGGCTCAGCACACACACACACACACAATTGGGCTCAGCACACACACACACACACACACAATTGGGCTCAGCGCGCCCACACACACAATTGGGCTCAGCGCGCCCACACACACAATTGGGCTCAGCGCGCCCACACACACAATTGGGCTCAGCGCGCCCACACACACAATTGGGCTCAGCGCGCCCACACACACAATTGGGCTCAGCGCGCCCACACACACAATTGGGCTCAGCACACGCGCGCGCACACACAATTGGGCTCAGCACACGCGCGCGCACACACACACAATTGGGCTCAGCACACACACACACACACACACAATTGGGCTCAGCGCGCCCACACACACAATTGGGCTCAGCGCGCCCACACACACAATTGGGCTCAGCGCGCGCGCGCGCACACACACTATTGGGCTCAGCGCGCGCGCGCCCACACACACAATTGGGCTCAGCGCGCGCACACACACAATTGGGCTCAGCGCGCGCGCGCGCACACACACTATTGGGCTCAGCGCGCGCGCGCGCACACACACTATTGGGCTCAGCGCGCGCGCGCGCACACACACTATTGGGCTCAGCGCGCGCGCGCGCACACACACTATTGGGCTCAGCGCGCGCGCGCGCACACACACTATTGGGCTCAGCGCGCGCGCACGCACACTATTGGGCTCAGCGCGCGCGCACGCACACTATTGGGCTCAGCGCGCGCGCACGCACACTATTGGGCTCAGCGCGCGCGCACGCACACTATTGGGCTCAGCGCGCGCGCGCACACTATTGGGCTCAGCGCGCGCGCGCGCGCGCACACTATTGGGCTCAGCGCGCGCGCGCGCGCGCACACACTATTGGGCTCAGCGCGCGCGCGCGCGCACACTATTGGGCTCAGCGCGCGCGCACACTATTGGGCTCAGCGCGCGCGCGCGCGCACACTATTGGGCTCAGCGCGCGCGCGCGCGCACACTATTGGGCTCAGCGCGCGCGCGCGCGCACACTATTGGGCTCAGCGCGCGCGCGCGCGCACACACACACTATTGGGCTCAGCACACACACACACACACACACACAATTGGGCTCAGCGCGCCCACACACACAATTGGGCTCAGCGCGCCCACACACACAATTGGGCTCAGCGCGCCCACACACACAATTGGGCTCAGCGCGCGCGCGCGCACACACACTATTGGGCTCAGCGCGCGCGCGCCCACACACACAATTGGGCTCAGCGCGCGCACACACACAATTGGGCTCAGCGCGCGCGCGCGCACACACACTATTGGGCTCAGCGCGCGCGCGCGCACACACACTATTGGGCTCAGCGCGCGCGCACGCACACTATTGGGCTCAGCGCGCGCGCACGCACACTATTGGGCTCAGCGCGCGCGCACGCACACTATTGGGCTCAGCGCGCGCGCACGCACACTATTGGGCTCAGCGCGCGCGCACGCACACTATTGGGCTCAGCGCGCGCGCACGCACACTATTGGGCTCAGCGCGCGCGCACGCGCACACTATTGGGCTCAGCACGCGCGCGCGCGCGCACACACTATTGGGCTCAGCGCGCGTGCGCGCGCGCGCACACTATTGGGCTCAGCGCGCGCGCGCGCGCACACTATTGGGCTCAGCGCGCGCGCGCGCGCACACTATTGGGCTCAGCGCGCGCGCGCGCGCACACTATTGGGCTCAGCGCGCGCAGCGCGGCGCACACTATTGGGCTCAGCGCGCGCCCAGCAGAGCGCGCACACTATTGGGCTCAGCGCGCGCGCGGCCGCGACGCTATCGGCTCACTAGGGCTCAGCTAGCGCGCTCAGCGCGCGCGCGCGCGCGCACACACACACTATTGGGCTCAGCGCGCGCTCAGCGCGCGCACACACACACTATTGGGCTCAGCCGCACTGCCAGCGCGCGCGCGCGCACACACACACTATTGGGCTCAGCGCGCGCGCGCGCACACCACACTATTGGGCTCAGCGCGCTGCGCGCGCGCGCACACACACTATTGGGCTCAGCGCGCGCTGCGCGCACACACACTATTGGGCTCAGCGCGCGCGCGGCGCACACACACTATTGGGCTCAGCGCGCGCGCGCGCACACACACTATTGGGCTCAGCGCGCGCTGCGCGCGCACACACACTATTGGGCTCAGCGCGCGCGCGCGCACACACACACTATTGGGCTCAGCGCGCGCCTGCGCGCACACACCACTATTGGGCTCAGCGCGCGCGCCGCCGCACACACACTATTGGGCTCAGCGCGCGCAGCGCGCACACACACACTATTGGGGCTCAGCGCGCGCGCGCGCACACACACTATTGGGCTCAGCGCGCGCCGCGCGCACACACACACTATTGGGCTCAGCGCGCGCGCGCGCACACACACTATTGGCTCAGCGCGCCCGCTGCCGCACACACACTATTGGGCTCAGCGCCGCGCAGCGCACACACACTATTGGGCTCAGCGCAGCGCCTGCGCGCACACACACTATTGGGCTCAGCGCGCGCGCGCGCACACACACTATTGGGCTCAGCGAGCGCCGCGCGCACACACACTATTGGGGCTCAGCGCGCGCGGCGGGGCAGCGCACACACACCTAATTGGGCTCAGCGCGCGCTGCTGGCGCACACACACTATTGGGCTCAGCGCGCAGCGCGCACACACACTATTGGGCTCAGCGCCGCCTGCGCGCGCACACACACACTATTGGGCTCAGCGCGCGCCGAGCGCGCACACACAATTGGGCTCAGTGGCTCAGCGCGCTGCGCACACACACTATTGGGCTCAGCGCGCGCGCGCACACACACTATTGGGCTCAGCGCGCGCGCACACACACTATTGGGCTCAGCGCGCGCGCGCACACACTATTGGGCTCAGCGCGCGCGCGCACACACACTATTGGGCTCAGCGCGCGCGCGCACACACACTATTGGGCTCAGCGCGCGCGCGCACACACACTATTGGGCTCAGCGCGCGCGCGCACACACACTATTGGGCTCAGCGCGCGCGCGCACACACACTATTGGGCTCAGCGCGCGCGCGCACACACACTATTGGGCTCAGCGCGCGCGCGCACACACACTATTGGGCTCAGCGCGCGCGCGCACACACACTATTGGGCTCAGCGCGCGCGCACACACACACTATTGGGCTCAGCGCGCGCGCACACACACACTATTGGGCTCAGCGCGCGCGCACACACACTATTGGGCTCAGCGCGCGCGCACACACACTATTGGGCTCAGCGCGCGCGCACACACACTATTGGGCTCAGCGCGCGCGCACACACACTATTGGGCTCAGCGCGCGCGCACACACACTATTGGGCTCAGCGCGCGCGCACACACACTATTGGGCTCAGCGCGCGCGCACACACACTATTGGGCTCAGCGCGCGCGCACACACACTATTGGGCTCAGCGCGCGCGCACACACACTATTGGGCTCAGCGCGCGCGCACACACACTATTGGGCTCAGCGCGCGCGCACACACACTATTGGGCTCAGCGCGCGCGCACACACACTATTGGGCTCAGCGCGCGCGCACACACACACTATTGGGCTCAGCGCACATACACACACACACACAAATTGGGCTCAGCGCGCGCACACAATTGGGCTCAGCGCGCGCGCGCACACACACACACACACACAATTGGGCTCAGCGCGCGCACACACACGCTCAGCGCGCGCGCACACACACACACACACACACACATTAGGCTCAGCGCACGCGCGCACACACAATTGGGCTCAGCACACCCACAATTGGCTTCAGCACACCCACAATTGGGCTCAGCACACCCACAATTGGGCTCAGCACACCCACAATTGGGCTCAGCATATAGACAGACACACAATTGAGCTCAATATACAGACACACACACACACACACACACACATTTGAGCTCAGTACACACACACACACACGAGCTCAGTACACAGACACACAGAACTGAGGTCAATATACAGACACACACACACTCCACTTACCCCAACAGTCAGACGCACACAATTGAGCCCAATAAACTCAGACACACAACAATGACCCCAACACTCAGAGACACAACAATGACCTCATTGCTGATACACACACAGACCGCATAATGTTAGAGGACCAGTTGTCAATGGTGGAAGGTGACGGGGTCCAAAGGTGGGTGTGGCAGGAGTGAAATTAGGGAACATTATTTCATGACAGACAACAGAATCCCTGTCTCCTGACATGGGGCAAATCAGATGGTCAACTGAACTTTTTAAAATCAAGGTGGCTAAATTTTTAATTAGATCAGGGTGTCAAGGGATATGGAATTAAGACAAATAAATTGACTTTAGATACAGATTAGCTATGATATAACTGAATGTTGGGAAAGACACTAATGGTAGAACGGCCTCCTATTTCTTTGTTTCATCATCAAGTTTAAAGTAGTGACTAGATCTAGAACTTGCATTTATATCGCACCTTCATGTCATGAAATATCTCAAGGGCAAAAAAGTGTTAAACACAATTTGACATTAAGCCAAATTGGTGGAGAATGTTTGTTTTAAAGTGCACGGTAAAAGGAGAGGAACGAGGTATTAAAAAAAAACTGTTTCACGAGTTGTGGTGTTAGTGAGCTGCCTCGATGAACTGCTGCGATCCATGTGCTGTAGATAGACCTACAATGCTGTTTGGGGGGAAATTCCAAGATTGTGACCCAGTGACACTAAAAGGAACAGCAATACGAGGATGGTGAATGGCTTAGAGAAGAACCTATAGGGGTGACCTTCCTATGTGTCTACTGCCCTTGTTGGTGGTAGAGCTCACTAGATTGGAAGTTGCTGTCAAAGGATCCTCAGCAAGATGCTGCAGTGCAGCTCGAGTCTGGTTCACACCACCTCCACTCTACATTGGTGGTGGAAGGACTGAATATTTATGGAAGGGATTTGCAGAACGGAAGGCCTAAGCAGTTCAAGTTGTCAATGGTGAAGCAGTGGGGACATAGAAGAGGGAGAACATCACATGTGGATTACAATGGGCTCCTCACTGGGGAGGTTGAACTTGCTCCTCAACGGTCTGTTTGCTTGGGGATAGGCAGACCCTACACACTGGATGACAAGTGTTCAATGGGCAGTGTTAATTCAGATTTGGGGAAACCTCCACCACAGATAGCCCTGGGATGTCATAGATTGTGACTGATCAAGAACAATCATCAACAGAAGCACTTGCAATTCAGTCATGCAACGAGTGAGGCTTTCCTAAGATCTTTTAATGTTCTGTAGAGAACAAAAATCTGCCAGCCTGGTCTGTTCATGCCTACATGTGATTCCAAACATGCAGAAACAAGGTTGACTCTTAACTGTCCTCTGAATTGGTCTAGAGAACCATCAGTTCAATGGCATAGTTAATAAAGGCCAGCTTTGACAGCAACACTCACATTTCATGTAAGAATGAAGAACATCTAAACCTATGGTCGAGTTGATTAATTTATGAATGAATAAATGCTCAAGCGGATAGATAAATAAGACAGAGCTGATATAGGCAAGTGAACAGGCTCAGAAATGTCAAGTGTTATTCCATAGGGAGGAGGAGTGTTTTGTACTCATGGGTCAAGGAAACTCAAGACATAACCCGTTCCAGGTCACTAAGCTGAAAGGGGACCGGGGGCACAGTTTGAGAATGAATTACAGGATAAATGCTAGAAGCAACAATACATTGGAGTCAGAAGGCCACAGATTCAAAGTCCACTTCAGCCCACAAACAAGGCTGACACTTCTGTGGAGAAATGAGGGAGTGCTGCATTGTCAGATCAGATGAGACTTTAAAGCAAGGCTCCTTTCACCCCTTAGTGGCGTAAAAACATTTCCTGGCACTATTTTGGAAAAGAGAAGTTGTCGTTGATGTCGTAGCCAATTTTCTTCTCCTTAGCCAACATCACTAAAACAGATTACCTTGTCATTATCATATTGCTATTTGCAGGAGTTGGCTGCGTGCATATTGGCTGCACATTTCCCAATATTACAACAGTGATCACTTTTAACAAGTGCTTTGTGATCTCCTGAGGTTATGATAGGTGCTATATAAATACAAATCTGTTCTTATTTTTTAAGGTTAATTTAAAGCCTTTCATGTGATAATCAAGTAAATGTTTTCTGGACGTCCAAGGGAAGTAAAAATGGAGTCCAGTGGTTCAACGTTTTCGGTGTGGATGCATTGAAAATAATTATTTCCAATTGAAATTGGAGGGAGATTTAAAATAAAACACTTCTGAAAGGTTTTGCTTGCATTAAAAAGTTAGTCCGTGTAATAGCAGTCAAGTCCAAAAGAAGAACATTTCTTCTCTAGCTCAGGTTGATGCTGTGGTGCAGAATAATCTCAATTTGATGCAAGTACTTAGCTTTAGACCAAACTTTAGCTGTCTCTAGGAGGTCTATAACACAATGAATATTCAGAAGGATATCAACATCTCATTAAACACACACTGCAACATCGAAAAGATGGAGCAAAGCACACAGCCAGAATAAAGCAATCCCTCTCAGTGGTTCTATACTCTGTCCATGCATTCAGTCTAAAAGCAGTACATAGCATAGCAAAGAGAAGTACACACATATAGGCATGCAGCAAGGCATTCCAAATCAAATTAAGGAAACTGCAGCCTCCATGTTCAGCAACAGCAGAATACTGATTCAAAGTATGGTAGGCTGAGAGCTTTTGCAAACACTCCTTGTTCCATATCCTGACAGAGAACGGAAATGTAACATTTACCTCTAAACCTGTTACCACTCTTATTAAATAAGGAGAAAAGTCATTAACTCTCATAAAACCAAGGTTTTAAAATTAATTATATTCCACCCAAAGCATCTGTAGCAAAGAAATTCTCAGATGTGCGCTGCAGTTTCAGTCAGAGCAGCAAAGGGGGAAGTGGTCAGGTTGACACCAGAGTACCCGTCCCACCATAGACCCCATGATGCACTCTCCAATCACTCACCCCCACGCTATACTGTCCCAACACTCACCCTTCTCCCAATCACTGGTTGTCACACGGCTCCCCACAACCAACATTTCTTCATCTCGCTTGATCGCTGTCACCTACATCTAAATTATTGAGTTTGAACCCACAATGCACAATAAAGGTTTAACATTCAGCTCCTGCTGATTTCAGGAGCTCAACCATGGCCTCAGTGGGTGTTCGAGAGAGAGCGACAGAATCAGCTGGGGTTGCAGCTCCTGATCATGGCCCAGTGACTCCTGCAGGCTGGTGTGGCTATCATTCGCTCAGAGAGTCCAGGCTCTGAAACACCCAGCTGAATTTTTCATCAATACTCACTGTGTGGGCTGATCCCATCCTGGGGGAGGACTGAATGGCCAATGAGTCTGGAACTGTACCCACCATGACGACGTTAGAAGGGTGGGTGTAGGACACAGTGGGCAGAGTGGAAGAGAGAGGGGGGGGGAATGAAGATTAGGATAGGATAGTTTAGGATTATGGACAGATCAAATCACTGACTTCACTCAGCATCTCACACAATCTTATAAAAACCAGATGTTCTTGGTGACATTGCGTTGTGTTCCTCATTGTTAATGACAAGACAACAGCAGCAATACTGGTACAACAATGGAAAGAACTATGCCAACAATCGGGAAGAGAAAGTGAGGACTGCAGATGCTGAAGATCAGAGTCGACTGTGTTGCTGGAAAAGCACAGCAGGTCAGGCAGCATCTGAGAAGCAGGAGAATCGACGTTTCGGGCCAGAGCCCTTCATCAAGAAAGCTCTTCATCATTCCTGATGAAGGGCTCTGGCCTGAAACGCCGATTCTCCTGCTCCTCGGATGCTGCCTGACCTGCTGTGCTTTTCCAGCAACACACTCTCAACTATGTCTGCAATCCACAGACTCCCCAGAAATGGACTGGCAGGATTGCTGAGATGCAGGACAAGGAGAAGCATGCAGTCAGTCAGTCAGCAAGAGCAACCTGATCGGAGAGCCTTCAAACCAGAGTGTTGGACCGTCCCTTCACCATGCTAGTTCATCCCAGCAGCTGAGTGCAAAGAAAGGGAACTAGGCCAGCACAGCACAGCACGAGAATGATATGACCTGCTGTTCACAATGGCTGGGTAAGAGGCAATGCATTAGCACAGCCCAGGGTAGTGGGGTCAGCCACTGGGAAGGTTTGCAGCCGTGCTGGATGGAGGAGGGAGGGAAACAAATAGTCACAGACTGTCTTCCAACATCCTCACTGATCTCTCCCTCCTCATCTCAGGCCTACCCGTTATCACTGTCGTGGGGTCCGTGGCAAGCCAGGAGGATACTCGCGTGCCCTCCCCATTCCACTCACGCTCTCCAGCCAATCCAGATGAGTCACGGATTAGGGAGGTGGGGCAGCTTGACTCAACATCAACCGTGAGGTCTATACAATCTGGGATTCAACACAAAACATTTAGTGCGTTCCCCCATCCGGAGAGGGGAGGAGTGGGGAAAGGAGTGTGAACGTTACACAGGACAGGGGTGGAGAGAGACAACAGACCAGACAGCAATGAGGAAAGACAAAAGAGCTCAGAACAACGGCAATGCTGGCACCAGACACAGCCACAGATCCCGAGAGCTGCCTTGCTCAGGTGGAGGAGCGCCTGTGCTACTTGGGAGGCTTTGCTTACAAATTGAGAGAAAGTGGAATCTGGCATTTTATTTCAAGGGCAGCAGCCCAGCATTCCCAATCCTGATACAGTCAAAGAAGAGATTGCAGGAAGTGGCAGGAAATTAATGTCCTGCATCCAAAGTTGTGCCAAGACCAACTTTGCCAGCTGCTTACCCTCTCTCTTCCAGCGATGCCTTCGTATAGAGGCTGTGGTGATGGCAGTGCGAGATATCCTGGGTACTGTTGGTGTCACCTCCACCTGCAGACACTTCCTACCCACCTTGGAAACGTCAGGAGCATCAAAGGGCAATGAGCTTTTCATCGCATTAGCAACCTGGAAGAAGAACACAGTTAAGGTTGGAACAGAGAGCACAGGTTAACAAAGAAGCACAGTTCATTCACACCACACATACTTGTACATGTTTAAATTGGGATTAGCATTAGTTCAGGAGAATTGACGTTTCGGGCATATGCCCGAAACGTCGATTCTCCTGTTCCCTGGATGCTGCCTGACCTGCTGCGCTTTTCCAGCAACACATCTCCGGCTCTGATCTCCAGCATCTGCAGACCTCACTTTCTCCTCAAAGATTAGCATTAGTTCAACCAGACAGCTCTGTAGCAGGTGAAAAAGACTTGCATTTCTGCAGCACCTTCATGACCTCAGTTCCGATGAATGATGAGCAAGGAAGTACTGCAATTCTACAGCACCCATTTCAGGGCTGTGCTGTCAGTATAACTAGTGGGTTTCACAATAATAACTGACTTACCAGCAGTGGCTGAGAATACAGCTCTAACTGTGCACGATATAGGAGGTCCTCTAGTGCTTCTTGGCCCAGTTCCCACTCTCCGTTGTAGCTGAAGAGAAACAAGAAAAGGAGGAAGTCTCCAAGATTAGGCTCACTACTGGCAGACCAAGCTCCACCAGCTCAATCCCCTCCCCACACTTTCTTGCCCTCCATTAAATCACACCACCCAATTGACACCACACGTACTCCCACCAGCAGAGGAAGGATTGACAGATGCTGCGGAGGTTGAGCGAGGTCTGGTTGGGGGTTGAACGTGCCTCCCTTTTTCAGCAAGCACTGAAGGACATCTTTGAAAAAAACGGGACAAAAACCAGGACGCCAACTTAAAGGCGAATACCACAAGAACCAAAGGTAGCAAGAGGTAATGTTCGTCACAGAGCCAGTGGTTAGGATTGGGAATCCACTCGGAGTGTGACAGAATTAATCTCGATTTTCAACTATTATCCATAATTGGATAATTAGTTGAAGACAGAAATATTTGCAGGGCCAGTGGGATGAGGCTAGCTGCTCTTGCAAGGATTCATGAAGGTACCTCGGGCGTCTCTGACAGGCCCAAGTGAAGACCAAGCACAAACAGCGGAAGGAGTGGGTGAAAACTGAAGCCTGCCACCCAGCCATCTCCTCAAACATCACCTGTCCCACCTACGGCAAGAGGTGCAGATCCTGCTATTTAATCACCTCAGGGCCCACAAACTCCAGCATGGAAATAAAGTCAACCTTGGTCTCCAGGGACTTTGTGAGATTTTGTGCTGCAACCATTCCCTCCAGAGACTTTAGTGATGCATTTGAGATGAGGATGAAACTGGGCATGTCGGACTGGCTGAGACCTGTGACTGAGGGAAACGAAAGGCAGTGTGGTGCCATTCAGCATAAGGGGCATAGTTACTGGGAATTTCAGTGAAAGTCTCATGGGGTCAAGCCACCTTGACACTCCATGTAACTCCAGTGGAGTTTAGAAGAGTAAATGGTTACTTGATTAAAACATATAGTCCTCAGGAGGCTTGACAGGATGGACATGGCGAGAATGTTTCCTTATATGGGAGAATCTAGAACTAGAGATCTGGTTTAAAAATCAGGAGTTGCTCATTTAAAAGAGATTAGGTGAAAATGTTTTCATAGAGGGTCATGAGTCTTTGGAACCTTCTTCCTGAAAAGGCAGTGGAAGTAGAGTCCTTGAATATTTTTAAGACAGAAGTAGATAGATTCTCGTTAAGCGAGGGGATGAAAGGTTAACCAAGGGGTAGGCAGGTAAATGAATCTGAAGTTACAATCAGATCAGGCATGATCTCATAGAATGGTGAAGCAGGCCTGAGGGGGTGAATGGCCTACTCTGTTTTGTTCACAACATGAAAACTGGCCCATAACAATGGCAACATTTAACAGTCAACACAGAGAAAGTACTTTTACCAGTGGATTTACTGATGGTAATGGCAGCGATGACTAGCTGACACACAGTATCTGACAAAACCATGCACACCCCTCACCTTCCATACTTACATTGTATGATAGACCCCTGTCAACAGCTGCACCATAAACTCTGGGTCCAGCATGACCCGGCCACATGTCTCACTCCACACCTTCTGCCGTTGTCGTGGGAACCCAGTAATACACAATCTAATGGTGGAAGAACAGGCAGATATTAGCAAATGACATCTTACCATGATACAACACAGATGCACTCAGCTGTGGCTACGAAACACTAAACTTTTAACCCATGATTGAAATCATAGTTCAGGAAAGATTTGTATTAAGGGTCCCTAAGGTTTATAAAGTGAGTGGCTTAGCTCAGTGGAATACAGGTCCAGAACAACACTGGTTGCAATGGTGATTAAGCTGAAGATTGGGACCGGTTACAAGCAATTGGGATTCCACACTAGTAGCACTCTCAATGAATCTCACAACTTCAGAGTAAACAGAGAGGCCAGTCCCCTATTATTCTTGAGTCCTCTCAGAGACCTTTTTTGGTTGATTGGTTAGGTCAACATTGACTGCCCATCACTTATAACCTTGGAGAAGGTTATTATGAGCTATTTTCTTAAACTGCTGAAGTTCTTAGGGTTTAGGGCCCCACACAGTACTGTTAGGAAAGGAGTTCCAGGATTTTGACACAGCAATAGTGAAGGAATGGTGAGATATTTAATAGGCAGGAAGGCATGAGACTTAGAGAGGAACTTGCACGCAACTGCTGCTGTGTTCTTCTAGAGGACAGAGCTCTAGAGTTTGGAAGGTGCTGTCAAAGGAACATGGATGAATTGTTGCAGTGCATCTTGTAGACATTGTAGATTGCTGGCACCATGTGTGGGTGGTGAATGGGATTCTAATCAATTGAGCTGCTTTGTCACGCGTGGTTTTATTATTCAGTCATAGGACATCAATGTTGTTGGCCAGGCCAGTATTTACTGACTATCCCTAATTGTCCAGAGGGATGTTGCTGTGGGCCTGGAGTCATAGGTAGTCCAGGCTAGGTAAGGATTGAAGACTTCCTTCCCTAAAAGGACATCAGTGCATCAAATGGTTTTTTTCCAACAATGAGATTTTTATTGAATTCAAATTCCACCTTGGTGAGTTTTGAGCCTGGGACCCCAGGACATTTCCCGGATCTCTGAGTTAACAGTCTAGCGATAACTCCACTGAGATATTGCCTCATCATTCATCTTGCGTGTTGTTGCTGCACTCATTGAAGCAAGTTGGGAGTATTCCATAACACTCCTGACTTGTGCTTTATAGAAAGTGGATAGACTTTGAGGAATCAGGGAATGAGTGACCTGTCACAGAATTCCCAGCCTTTGGCTGGTTCTTGTTGCCACAGTATTTGTTTGGTTGCTTCAGTTCAGGTTCTGGTCATTGCTAAACCCCATGATATTGGTAGTTGGAGATTGAATAATGGTAATATCATTAAGCATCAAGGGGAGATGGCTGGATTGTCTCACTGGAAAGGGGCAGTGCCTGGCACTTGCCACTTATCAGCCCAAATCTGAATATTGTCCATGTCTTGCTGCTTTTGGACATGGACTTCTTCAATACCTGAAGAATCACAATTGGTGCTGAACGTTGTGCAATCATCAGCAAACAGCTCCAACTCTGACCTTGTGGAGTGAATGTCATTGATGAAGCAGCTGAAGATAGTTGGAGCCGAGGACACATTCTTGAGGAATTCAGATGTGCCCTGGAGCTGCGATGGTTGACTCCCATCTCTGTGCGTTTGTGAATGTATCTACACTACACTGACTGCAATAGTTAAAGAAGGCAGCTCACCACCACTTTATCCAGGACAAAAAGGGATGGGCATCATCCCAGCCAGTTACACCTACAGCCCTCAAATAGAATAGAAGAATGTGTATGACTCCAATCAGTACAGTATTTGGTCCCCAGTTTCCACAGACTCCAGTTTTGCTTGGGCTCCTCAATGCCATCTTGAAGTCAACTTCTAGTTCCTCGGGCTGGTGAGGCCAGAAACAGGGAGATAATGGATTTGAATGTGTGGCTGGGGAACTGGTGCAGGAAGCAAGGATTTAAATTCTTGGATCACTGGGGTATGTTTTGTGGTAAGCATAAATTATACAAAAGGTTAGGGACCAGCATTCTGGCAGGCAGGTTTGCTACTGCAACACAGCTACGTTTAAACTAATTAGCGGGGGGGGACGACAAACTGGATGTTTAAGGAGGAAATTGAAGGGAAAGTTAGAACAAGGGAAGTCAAGAAAGACAACTGTATCAATGAAGCAGAAAACTCAAAGAGGGATCATGCTGTAAGGCTGAGTGAAATAGGAGTTGATGGGAAGGGTGAGGGCAGTAACAAATTAAAAATACTATATATGAATACACGAAACATGAGAAACAAGATGGATGAGCTTGAGGCTCTTTTGGAAATTGGCAGATACGATATTGTGGGAATAACTGAGACGTGGCTTCAAGTGGTCAGAGCCTGGGAAATGAATATTCAAGGCGACACATTGCTATTGTAAGGACAGACTGACGGGCAGAGGGGGTGGGGTGGCCATGTTGGTAAGGGATGATATTCAGTCCCTTGCGCCGGGGGACCTAGAATCAGGGGATGTAGAGTCGGATGTCGGATGCAAGTTGAATCAGGAGCTGAAATTGGCCTGTTGCAAAGATGTTACTACAGTTGTTATGGGGGATTTCAACCTGCAGGTAGACTGGGAAAATCAGGATGGTATTGGACCTCAAGAAAGAGACTTTGTGGAGTGCCTCCGAGATGGATTCTTAGAACAGCTGGTGCTGGAGCCTAGCAGGGAGAAGGCAATTCTGGATCTGATATTGTGCACTGAACCAGAATTGATCAAGGACCTCGAAGTCAAGGAGCCATTGGGAAGTAGTGACCATAATACAATAAGCTTCAATCTGCAATTTGAGAGGGAGAGGGTACAATTGGAAGTGACAATATTTCTGTTGAATAAAGGGAACTATGGAGCTATGAGGGAGGAGCTGGCCAAAGTTCAATGGTGCAATATCTTAGCAGGGATGACAGTGGAGGAACAATGGTGGATATTTCTGTGTATAATGCAGAAGTTGCAGGATCAGTTCATTCCAAAAAGGAAGAAAGATCTTAGGAGGAGGCATGAGTGGCTGTGGCTGATGAGGGAAGTTAAGAAACATATAAAGTTAAAAGACAAAAAGTATAATATAGCAAAGATAAGTGGGAAAACGGAGGACTGTGAAGCTTTTAAAGAACAGAGGATTACTAAGAAGGAAATACGCAGTGAAAAAATGAGGTACGAAGGTAAACTGGCCAAAAATATAAAGGAGGATAGTAAAAGCTTTTTTAGGTATGTGAAAGACAAAAAAATGGTTAAGACTAAAATTGGGCCCTTAAAGACAGAAACAGGGGAATATATTACGGGGAACAAAGAAATGGCAGAAGAATTGCATTGGTACTTCAGGTCGGTGTTCACTGGGGAAGACACAAGCAATCTCCCTGAGGTAACAGTGGCTGAAGGACCTGAACTTAAGGGAATTTATATTTGCCAGGAATTGGTGTTGGAGAGACTGTTAGGTCTGAAGGTTGATAAGTCCCCGGGGCCTGATGGTCTACATCCCAGGGTACTGAAGGAGGTTGCTCGAGAAATCATGGATGCGTTGGTGATTATTTTCCAGAGTTCGATAGATTCAGGATCAGTTCCTGCGGCTTGGAGGGTGGCTAATGTTGTACCACGTTTTAAGAAAGGAGGGAGAGAGAAAATAGGAAATTATAGACCGGTTAGTCTGACCTCAGTGGTGGGAAAGATGCTGGAGTCTATTATAAAGGATGAAATTATGACACATCTGGATAGTAGTAACAGGATAGGTCAGAGTCAGCATGGATTTATGAAGGGGAAATCATGCTTGACTAATCTTCTGGAATTTTTTGAGGATGTAACTATGAAGATGGATGAGGGAGATCCAGTAGATGTAGTGTACCTGGACTTTCAGAAAGCTTTTGATAAAGTCCCACATCGGAGGTTAGTGAGCAAACTTAGGGTGCATGGTATTGGGGGCAAAGTACTAACTTGGATTGAAAGTTGGTTGGCTGACAGGAAACAAAGAGTAGTGATAAACGGCTCCATTTCGGAATGGGCAGGCAGCAACCAGAGGGGTACTGCAGAGGTCAGTGCTGGGACCGCAGCTTTTTACAATATATGTTAATGATAAAGAAGATGGTGTTAGTAATAACATTAGTAAATTTGCTGATGATACTAAGGAGATTAGGATGTTAGGAGATTACAGGGTGACCTGGACAGGTTAGGTGAGTGAGCAGATGCATGGCAGATGCAGTTTAATGTGGATAAATGTATGGTTATCCACTTTGGTGGCAAGAACAGGAAGGCAGATTACCACCTAAATGGAATCAATTTAGGTAAAGGGGCAGTACAAAGAGATCTGGGTATTCTTGTACACCAGTCAATGAAGGTAAGTATGCAGGTACAGCAGGTAATGAAGAAGGCTAATAACATGCTGGCCTTCATAACAAAAGGAATTGAGTATAGAAGCAAAGAGGTTCTTCTGCAGCTGTACAGGGCCCTGGTGAGACCACACCTGGAGTACTGTGTGCAGTTCTGGTCTCCAGATTTGTGGAAAGACATTCTGGCTATTGAGGGAGTGCAGCGTAGGTTCACAAGGTCAATTCCTGGAATGGCGGGACTACCTTACGCTGAAAGACTGGAGCAAGTGGGCTTGTATACCCTTGAGTTTAGAAGACTGAGAGGGGATCTGATTGAGACATATAAGATTATTAAAGGATTGGACACTCTGGAGGCAGGAAACATGTTTCTGCTGATGGATGAGTGCCGAACCAGAGGACACAGCTTAAAAATACGGGGTAGGCCATTTAGGACAGAGATGAGGAGAAACCTCTTCACCCAGAGAGTGGTGGCTGTGTGGAATGCTCTGCCCCAGAGGGCAGTCGAGGCCCAGTCTCTGGATTCATTTAAGAAAGAGTTGGATAGAGCTCTCAAGGATAGTGGAATCAAGGGTTATGGAGATAAGGCAGGAACAGGATACTGATTGAGGATGATCCGCCATGATCATATTGAATGGTGGTACAGGCTCAAAGGGCAGAATGGCCTGCTCCTGCACCTATTGTCTATTCTCCCCACCTCAATCCCATTAGGTTACTATCCCCACAGCTAACCCTGCTGTCTTACCTCCATCACCAAATCAGCCCAATTTCCTACAGCAAGCTCTACAAAACAACTTTGTAGGATTATGATCAATTGCAACTTGACCTGCAGTATTGTTGTGGATTTAAGATAGACATTTATTTATACTGCACCTGTCAACACCTCAGACCGTTCCAAATAACTTTACAGTCTGTGAAATACTCGAAGTGTAGTGACTGCTGAAATTGTAGAAAACACAGGGCAGTTCGCAAACAGCATAACACACAAAAAGCCAGGTGATAAAAGCCGGATAATCTGTTTCAGTGATGTTGGTCTTAAGGGGCTGATATTGACCAGGAAGAACTCCCTGGGTTTTTGTAATAGGCCACACAATCTTTTACATCCACATGAGTGTGCAGATAGGATCTTGGTTTGATGTCTCAACTGAAAGACAGATTTCTGGCAGTCCCTCGTTTGGACTAAAGGGTTAGGTCTTTCAGAGAGAGCTGTGGGATAGTAACATAATGGGACTGTGGTGGGGAAGAGGTGGACTTCAAAGGTGGCATTGAGGAACTCAAGAAAAACTGGAGCCTATAAAAATTGGGGACAAATTATTGTACTGATTGGAGTCTGCCATAATTTTGAGAATTCTATTTGAGGGAAGGTGGTGTTGCTAGCTAGACCAGCTCTTACTGTCCATCCCTTTTTGTCCTGGATAAAGTGGTGGTGAGCCATCTTCTTGAACCATTGCAGTCAATGTAGTGCAGATACATCCACAAACCTAGCACAAGGTATCCTCACATCATAGCTCCACCATGTGCATTTCACACAAAAATAACAGAGATTGAATTACTCTGCCATATCACTTCATAGGATGGATGCTAATTCTGTAGCTCGCCCTAGAAATCGGAATTGAATTACTGAATGTTAAATTCAAATCAGAAAGCAGAATAAAGTCTGCAATATAAACAGGGCCTTGGACACAGTACAAAAAAAAACTTAACCAACAGTACCAACCCAGGCTCAGTGGGGAGCATCACACCTGAATGAGAAATCTGTGGGTTGGGATAACAAAACAACAGGAGCTGTAGGCCATTCAACCCCTCTGCCATTGAATAAGATCACGGCTGGTCTGATTATAGCCTCAAATTCACATTCCTCCCTGCTGTTCCTAGCCTACAACTCCCTTGACAATAACACAACAATTAAGCCACGCTTTGTAGTCTCAATCACATAACTAAGCTAACACTGCCAATGCAGCTCTGAGGGGGCTGCAAGAATTCTATTTTTCAGATGAGGGGCCTGATCTACTCTCTCAAGCGGATGGAAAAGATTGTGTGACAGTATTACAAAGAGCCATGGAATTCTGCCTGGTATCCTGGCTGATAATGCCCTTAAGGTCAAACAGATGACCCAGTTTTTATCACACTGCTTGGTGGGACCTTGCTGTGTGCAAACTGTTTGGCGCTTTCTCCAATTTCAGCAGAGACTACGCTTCAAGAGTATTTCACAGACTGTAAAGTTATTTGGGATGGTCTGAGGTGTTGAAAGGTGCAATATAAATAAATATCTATCTTTAACAGATACATTCTCCACCTGATAAAACACTTTCCACAGCTTCTGTTTGTTGGGGTCTGCAACCACATGCAAACACACCCCAAAACTGCACTACACCATATTCCCCAAACACCATCAGAATGCCACCTTGCACTGTGCTGTCCCCCTCAAATGAATGAAGAATTTGAAGTAACACATACTTTAAGCTTTAAAATAAACCTTAAGAAACCCCCCCAGCACCACACACACACAAATCTGTACTTTGCTCTCATACTTTACCTCGAACACACATTACACAGGGAGCGGTAGGAGGAGTTGGGCATGGAGACAACCGCAGAGTTGTAGCACAACATGAGGAAACTCAGCACTTCAAACCTGCAGGAGACACACAGTATAAAACTTTACACATCTGTATCAACTGCACAATGTGAGAAATACATTTATCTCATAAGTATATATGACACTACTGCATCAATAATGGATTCAATTCCATTCAGCCTGTATGAATCTCTCCATGGGCCTCTGATATTAGTTAAGCAAAGACTGGCAATGGATAATACCCCTCCAAAGGGTAAGGGGAGCTTAAAGACTTACTAATTTCAGGTAATCAGCCACAGTCCAGTCAGAACAATGGTTGTACAGCCTGAGGGGCACTGCTCTGCAAACAGGGTCAGGTGAGAGTCTGGGAGGGGACCTTCATGAACTCTCACAGTATGGGAAATGACTAGTCATTGGCATCATTGTGAGCTAGTCAGCACTGGCCCTCACCCCTTCCACCTGGTGAAATCCTCACTTCCATCTCAGAAGGAGAAAATACAATCTATTTTAGGAGGCTTTAATTACAGGGTTGACCAAGACTCTGATGTCTGGAGGATATTCAATGTGAAAACAGGAAACTGCAGGCCAGGTAGCTTAACATCTGCCAAAGGGAAATTGCTGGAATCTGATATTAAGGATTTATAGCAGGAACTTAGAAAACTTCAGTACAATCAGGCAGAGTCAACATAGCTATTTGAAAGGGCAATGATGCTTGGCCAATTTATTAGAGATCTTTGAGGAAGTAGCAAGCAACGTGTATAAAGCAGTACCTTTAGATGTGGTGTCCAAAAGGCATTTGACATGGTGCAGAGAACAACATATGGCCATGGTTAGAGAACCGGCTGGATAACAGGAAGCAGACAGGAGGCATAAATGGGACGTTTTGGTTGTCTAAGAGTGATGAGAGAAGTGCCAGAGGGATCAGCACTGGGGACAGAACTATTTACAACTTATATTAATGATTTGAATGAAGGGACCAAATGTATGGTTGCTAAATTTGCTGATGACACAAAGATAGATCGGAAAGCAAGCTGTGAAGATCACATAGGAATGTGAAAGGAATATGGTAGGTTAAGCAAAAGATTACCAGGTTGAATTTAATGGGGGGAACATGTGAATGTATCCACTTTGGCAGGAAGAATAGAAAAGCAATATATTTAAATTAAGAGAGATTGCACAACATGAGATGGAGGTTATCTGGATATCTTGGTGCATGAATAATTAGAGATTAAGACAAATGGATTTTTTTTGTTTATTTGAAAGGGGAATGGTATATAAAGCGGGAAAATGGGGTTGAAAAACCTATCGTCCATGATCGAATGCCGGAACAGACCCAATGGGGTGTTTGGCCCATGGTCTTTAAAAGTATGGTCTTATAAAAGTATGGTCCTATGGTCTTATAAAAGTAGGAAAGTTTTGCAACAGCGTTTAAATGGCATTGGTAGGATCACATCTAAGGAGTTTTGTGTATAGTTTTAATCGCCTCATTTAAGAAAAGAGATAATTACATTAGAAGTAGTGTAGAAAAGGTTCATTCAATAGGAGTGTTAGAAAATTAGGGCCTCTATTGATTGGAGTTTAGAAGGATGAGTCGTGATCTTATTATAGAGATCTTGAGGGCACTTGAGGGGGTGAATGCTGCAAGGACACTTCCCTTTGTGGGAGAGACTTGAACTCAGGAACACAGTTTAAAAACATGGGACCTCCCATTTAGGACAGAGATGAGGAAGATCTTTTACTCTCAGAGGGTCACGCGTGTGTGGAATTTTCAAACTCAGAAACTGGGGGATGCAGTGTTGTTAAGATGTTGTTAAAATCTTAAATATTGTTAAGATTTTTAGATTCTTGATTAACAAGGACCTCAAAGAGCAGTAATGTGGAGTTGAGAGGTCACAGTCAGATCAGTTAGTCTTACTAGGTTGGAGGGGCCAAATGGACTATATTTCTACTTACTTGTATATGCATTTAGATCATTAGAAAAACCAGTGGAAATGATTACTTCCAACTAACTTGGTGTGGCCAGATTAAAAACAAGAATTGCCACAGTGCATCCACTGACCCTACACTCTGGGATTTGGACAACACCAGTCCTGATAGCCATTGTCTGGTATGTGAACTGAAAACAGGATGCTAGGGGCTCAGGAGCCCAGTGGGCCTGTTTGGCCATTTTTCTGATCAGAAGCCCACATTTTATATTTTCTTCATAACAGAATGGGAATTGAACAGAGGCACCGGATGGACTGGCCGTGGAATCAAAAATCTTATAAGAGTGTAGAACATAACCCTAGATCAGCTTGGAGGAAAGTGGGAGGGATCAGTCTGAGATTACGGAGTTGAGGCGGGGAGGGAGAGGAGTCAGCAGAAGGGACAAGAGCGGAAGACCTAGTTTCAGCTGCTTCACCTACCTGTTCTGAGCTGTGAAGTTCTCCCGCTGAGGGTGAAGGTCGCTGTACACCACCCGGATTAGATCGTGCTGGCTCAGTGCGCCTTCTGTCAGGGCCATGGAACCAATACTCGACGGCTGCATCAACAGAAAGCAAGAAACTTCCACAAATTTGGCTGAGGTCTGTGTCCTGATCATTACTACACCAATAACCTGGACAGCGCGAGTATAAATCCTACCGAGGCATTTGGATTCGGTTTTTGAAAAAAAGAACACTAGAAATAAGCTGGTCCCAATGATACTGATCACTAGACTAAGTGTTTCTTCTCCTAATCCAACTCGCTGATTAATGGCCTTCAGCGAAGTAAACCTTACCTGGTTTGGTTGACACGTTACTCTGGATCCACAGTAACATGTCCAAGTGTTAACTGCCTTCTGGAAAGGCCAAGCGAGCCACTTCAATAAATGAACGTTTTCAGGGCAACTAGGGATGAACGATAAATTCTGGCCACACAAATGATGCTCATATCCCAAGATATGAAAATAAAATCTTCCCAGTGTCCTATTCATTTTCCAACACCTCAGGTTCCTCCTCTTTGAAGACTCACACAGAGCTATCAATAGTAGCTAACCTCAACTGATGGAGGCCGTTACAGACTGTATGTATACAAGGCTATGGGCCAAGTGCTGGAAAATGGGATTAGAAAAGATAGATATTTAATGACCAGTGCAAACATGATGGGCCGAAGGACCTCCTTCCACACTATTAAGAACTCGGTGAGTTTAAATCCAATTCTGCTCTCACACAGCAATTTTATTCCGAGTCAGAGGGTCATGGGTTGAAGCCACATTCCATAGAAACTAGAGTCCATAGTCAAGGCCAACATTTCAGGTGCATTACTCACAGGGTGTGCTGCACTGTGCCTTTTGGTTATGGCGTCAACTGAGTCCATCTATTCTCTCAGATGGACTAAAAACAAAACCCAAGGCACTAGTTGAAGAGGAGCAAGGGGGGGGGGGGGGGGGGTGGGGTTCTACCTGGTACCCTGGCCAACTTCCATCATTCAACCAACTGCAGAAAACAGATGAAGCTGTGTATGCAGTGGGCAAACAGGGATGCCAGTTACAACTCAATAATTACACATCAAAAATAATCTGGTTGTATGGCTGCAAAGTATTGTTTAACATGTACAGTAAATGCTTTTATTTTTATGAACAGTATTCTAAAGGAGGTAACACCTAAGTCAATCACAGAGTGCAGTGACTGAGCGACCCACTGAGGTGTGACCCCTTCACCATCTGACTGTTTAAGAGAAAGCCCAGCCTTCAGTCAGGGGAGCTGTAACCAATGGTTGAGAGGGTTAGGAGGGACAAAATTTATTTGGTCAGTCGGCTCACAAATGTACTCTTAGATAAATGATGGCGGTGGACACTGAGGCTGAACAGGGAAAAGGATCGGAATTTGAGAGGTGGTAGATGAGACTCAGAGTTGAGAAATGCAAAATATTTCCAGACCCCCGCAGTGCTCAAATCCAGCAGGATGGCAGAGGCAGGTGGGGGAAAGGAAAAATCATTTGTTAGAAAAGCTAAGTGCCAGGATAAATTTGGCGACAATAAGTGAAAGCTTCAGCAAGAAGTTGTGGAGGGGGTGGAGTGACCTTCCAAAAAAATCACTGGGCTCCCTTCAAACAACAGGCATGATGCAGGCTCTCTGCCATATTCCAAGGTGCCCCTGACGCGTGACATCCTGGCTAAATAGCTGATGCGTTCGACCAGCCACTATGTTTCCCAGTCAGCACCATAAACAATCACAAGCTTGTAAGATGCTACTGAAGGCTGGAATGACCATCAGGCAGAGACAATAAGGAATGGGATGGCCCCCGGACTCAAATGAAATAACCACCAGCGAAAACAAACGAGGCTGAGGTACAGAGGCCACTCACTGTCAGAAAAAGTACAAGACTGAGCGACCACCTTGAACTGCTCCTCACCAACACAGCAGTGAAAAATAAAGGCACATTTCCATAGCACATTCCACTGTCCTCTGTACCCCCAAAAATGCCTTCTAGGCAACAATATACTTCTGAAGTTTAGATCCCAATGCTATGCAGGAAACACAGTGGCCAATTTGCGCATAGAAAGACCCCCCAAAGTTCCTGAAGATAGTGAGCAGACCATCCGTTTCTAGTGACATGGGTGAAGGGGTGAACATTGGGCCAGGACAGTAGGCAAAACTCCCCTGCTCTTCCAGGTAGCGCCATTGGATTTTCTACATCCAGCTGGGAGGGCAGGCAGGGTCCCGATTTAACATCTCATCTCCCAGGCCTCTGCTTGAACGGTTCATATTCCTACAGAGTACCACACTACGAGCGTCAGCCTAGATTGTGTGTTCAAGTCTCTCTCGAGTGGGGTGGAACCCACAGTCTCCACATCAGTACTGACCTCCAAATTGGGGACAAATGTATAAACAACCATTTACTAATCTCACACAGCATTATTTCTAGGGATACCCCCAAGGCCAGCTGTGTAACACAAACATCTTGTTGGCACGTGCCTGTTATTAGGGGGGAAAACCTTATTCTAATCTCAATAATCTTATCAAATGGTACACATTCCACAGCTCTAGTTTGCTGCTGCCTGGTCACAGGACAGTTGTAATCTTAGAGGTATTCAACCACAAGTTATTGACAAAGTTTTCAAGATATTTATGGAACTGCAAGGCTAGCTGGAGAGAAACAATTTCCACCGGTTTGGACGACTAGAGGACAGGTTCTAAAATTAAATTAAAACCACAGGAAGGAAATTAACAAACACTTTGAAGAGGTAAAAGTTCCAAACTTTCCTTTTGTCATTCACAGACTTGTGTGCCATTGGCCTTAATTGTCCGTCCCTAATTTGCTTTGATATGGGGTTGGTCAGGCACCATCTTGAATGCTGCCGTCCAATATTGCTTCTGCAAACACAACTGACGCCGCAACAATTGTTAGTTTTAATTGAGACGGATAGATGTCAACAAAAACATGAAAGGCTATGGGGAAAATGCAAACAAATGCAGCTCACTCAGAGAACAACTTCAATAGCGTAACAGACTCAAGAGGCTAACTGACTTGCTATTCTTCCTCTATTTAGGATGAATTCCTAAGAACCTTCTCCCCACCCCACCCTTTCCACAGCAGCTGTCCAGATAGTGAGTTTCTGCAGAATGCCCAACACAGGACCAGACCTTTCTTGAAACCCCAGTTGTGCTGACAGGCCCACATTAGTGGATGGGGTTAGATGCTCTTCCAGAATTTGTTTCTCCCTGTAGCTCAGGGTTTGCAGAGATTCCAAAAGTTGCACACACTGTACTAGCCAGGAACAAATTGGGATTTGGTGATCATCACTGCTAAAAAAAACAGAATGGCCTTTCATTTGAAGTCACTCACTGATTTTAAAGGGTGAAGCTGTTGCAATAATATCACAATCCCAGTTTACAGATACCTCTGAGGATCATAGGAAGAACTGAATGACATCTGCAGGCAAAGGAACTCACCTCATGATAAACTGATGGCTTGGACAGTGATGGGATTGTGAACGACAACACTCTGTTGTTTCCATCTCTATCGACTATCTCCTGTGAGGAAAGTACAACAAATGCATATTATTTGCTCCCATTTCAACAAAAACAATTTTGTTTAACAACTTGGTCATTTTTTCTCATTACTTAAACAAGAGAGTTTGCGTTGATATTGAACTGACTGCAGCAAATCAACAAACCTCAGAAACCTGTCTGACAGTGCCATTAATCACGCATTAATCTTGAGATGATCACAATCTGCCACAATAGTGTGAAACCACTGAAAGCAACTGGAGAGTAGCCAGCCACTCAAACCCAGCCTAACTCAACCTCAAACTTCAGACACCCAGAATCACCCCATCCTGACTTACAATTTTACCAACCATTCCTTCACAGTTGCTGGAATTCTCCCTGACAACACTGTGGCTATACCTACACCACATGGTAAAATAATCTGTTTTTAAATATAATTACACTTTTTTTTGAGGCAGGCCCCAACTAAGACAGAAACCGAAACAAAAAGAATCGTTAAGGGAAACATAGGTTAACATAGAAAGGAAACTGAAACTTGCAGTTTTTAAGGAAATAGAAACAAACTAATGTTTGGAAACCAAACATTTTGGGGTAAAATGACCCTGGTTAGATACGAAAGGACACAGATCAATCCAAGCTGGGATACTGCAATTGATCAGTCCAGTGAGGCAGAACTGGGAAGACTTAATAAGTCAAAATCTTTACCCACAGGCTCCAAACAGGTTTCTGCAGCTTCTAACAGTTTGAGATAACATTAGTGAATCTATTTCATCCAGACCACTTTTAGCACATTCTGCATGCGTGTGCCATTTGCGGTGAAGCCTGTACCCACGGAACTCGGGTTGGTTGCTTATTGCTGTGGGCTAGGGATCAGACTCTCTTCGGAGAGTTTGAAGGATTTTGTGACAATGAGATCAGCAAAATGTGAGCAGACTGCAAAGCCAAAAACACAAGGTATGTCTTAGTTGTACCTGCCATCTAATGGGCAATATATAATGCATATTCAACAGCAATGTGCTTGTCAGTAGGATTGGTTAGGCAATGAGACACATTGGGTAGGCATATGGTGTCATTTTCAGTTTGACAAAATGTAACAAGTGGAGTGCCACAGGGATCAGTGTTGGAGAGTTAACCATTTACAATCTGTATCAAAGACCATATTGCAAGTTGATGCCACAAAGATAGATGAGAAAGTCAGTTATGAGGCAGATATAACGGACCAGCAAAGGGATATAGGGAGTTAGATGAGTGGGCATTGTTTGGCAGATGGAATATAATGGGAGAAAATTGTCCATTTTGACAAGAAGAATAGAAACTTATTATTTAAATGGAGAGAGATTAAATGGAGGAGACCAGAACTCTCCTGCAAAGTGAACCACAAAATGGGATTACAGAAGAGCAGCAACATATTGGAAAGTGGAAAGTTGTTGTTTGTTACAAGGTAAACAGACGATAAAAGTAGGAAAGTTTATTACAGATTAAAGGTCATTGATTAAATTACATCTACAGTACCATGTACAATATTGATCACCTTATATAAGGAAGGGCATAATTGAATTAAGCAGCTCCCAGAATTTTCACTCAACTCATTCCTCGGTTGAAGGGATTATTTCATGAGGAAAGGTTAAGTAGATTGAGCCTATATCCCTTTGGAGTTTACAAGAATGAGAATTGAAACATAAGATCCTGCAAGGACTTGTCAGTGTAGATCCTGAAAGGATGTTTCCTGTTGAGGGAGAGACTAGAACTACAGGACACCATGTAATATGAAGGGTTTCCCAGTTAAAACAGAGATGAGAATATCTATCTTTTAGTGGATTGAGAATCTGTGGAACTCTCTTCCCTAGAGAGTGGAGAAGGCTCGATCATTGAATATTTTTAAGGCAGAATCATACAGCATAGAACAGACCCTTCTGTCCAAATAGCCCATGTTGACCATAAACCCAAACTGAACTCGTCCCACCTGCCTGCACTTGGCCCATTTCCCTCCATACATTTCTTATTCATGTACTTATCCAAATGTCTTTTAAATATTATGACCTGCGTCCATTGCTTCCTCTGAAAATTTCAGTCCATGCATGAACCACACTGTGTGAAAAAAAGTGCCCCTTGTAAATCTTTCTCCTCACCTTAAGAACATGCCCCCTAGTCTTGAAACCCCCGACCCTGGGGAAAAGACACCTACCATTCACCTTATCTATAGCCTTCACAAATTTATAAATGTCTGTAAAGGGGGTGAAAGGATTCTGAAAGTAGGCAGAAGAGTGAAGTTGAGGTGGCAATCAGATCATGATTTTATCAAATAGTGGAGATTGAGTTGAATGACCTCATCCTACTCCTAATTGTTACATTCATATGATAATTCATATTTAACTTATGCTAATTCTGCATTTTGTGTAAAGGTTAGATAGAACTTAGTGTTTGTTTTGTTGAGATTTTTTGAATTGTGGAATTTTGTGGCTTCATTCTTTTAGTAAATTTTGTATTTCTTCCATTTTAAAATTCTGGGATCATAAAATTGTGGATTGCAGCAGTTCAAGAAAATATCTGACCAACTCCTCCTTGACAGCAATTAAGATCTTGGCTTAAATACAAAGAACAAAGAAAAGGTGACTCTTATTTTTATTCTGCAGATTAAGGACAGCTGCAATTTGCCAATATTGTAAATATTTGTATAATAAATAGCTTAAAATTGCACATTTAAAAAAATATACATTCTATTTGAATGTCAATCTATAATTATCTTATGAATTATGATTATAATGAGAAACAAAATACTGGAGACACTCAAAAGGTCTGGCTGCATCTGTGGAGAGAGAAACGGAGTCAATGGTTTGAATCCAATATGACCTCCTGGAATGAGCAGGAATATGGTGGTTTTTATGCTGTTGACAGAAGGGGAGGAGGATAAAGTGGAATATACGATAAGGGTGTCCTTATCCCCTAAAGTCAAGGGGAGTGCCAAAAGTGGAAAAGGAGGGATAGTGATATCAAATAGGTGTAAACCAAGGTGTGAAAAGGAGAAATGGATCCAGTCTATTTTACTGTATTATCACAATGCTTCCCTTACTGCAATGATGATTGCTCAATAAACCAACTGTCTAATTAAAGGAGGGACAATAAATGCCAGCCTTGTTTCTGATGCTCACATTCAGTGCGTGAATAAAAATAAGACCTGATCCTTGTTGCAAGTATCCAAACCCTGTCCACCCCAAACTGGAACATGTACATTGAAGAATGGTGGTCAATGTAAAGAGAATAACATGGGGTAAAGGAGAAATAGGAAAAGATGAATAAAAAGTAGAGTGATAGCGATAAAACATTGAGAGAGAAAGAGGGTGAGCAATAGGAAGATTGGGAATGTAACATCATGTCAAAGCTTTACTAAAGGAGTGACTGACTGATGGCTGACATGATACTGAGTATATCTGACCCAGTAATGGACAGTACAGGGCATCTAACTTTGAGAGAGAAAGTTGGACAGTTTGTGTTCATGGTCACCTGAGAATCTGTGAATACCAGTACTCCCCAGTGAGTAACATAAGCAGAAATGCTCATTCTGTGACCTGGAAGCTGAAACTTCAGATTTTAAATCATGGAAATAAAGGTCTCACATTAATCCTGAGACAAGCACCAGTTGTGGAATTGTGCCAGTCTGATGGTGTGGGCTTATGAGACAGAATGGCGCTTTGAATCCACATGGCACCTAATCCAACTGTCAGGTGTCTGCACAAGAATGCCACGCTAACACAATTGCATCATGATATCTAGGAGTCTATACAGACAGCACTGATGCAGGATTGATGCCAATTATTTTTTCTTTCTCAAATGGTTTTCTAATATGCTTTCAATACGTTAGCAATAGCCTTGAGAAGCATTCACTGTTCTAATAGCTCTCTGAGAATAGTTCTTCTAATTTTCCATATTCATCATATTGGATGTTGGTCATTGATCAGTAGTAGGAAGTCAATATTGTAGTTTGCTCTCTAGAGACTTGAGCACATAATCGAAGCTGCACTGAGTGTCAGCCTCGAGACAGTGGAATGAACTAATAAACCAAGGTTTTGCCTGCCTTCAGGCAGACCATAAAAGGTTTCATGGTCACCATGCAAAGAAGAGCAAGAGTTCTCCCTGGAATCGTAGTCAATATTTATCAACCAACCAATATCACTAATACAGAACAACTGGGTATTTTCAGCAGTGTTGTTTCATGGATCTTGCTGTGCATAAGCTGTGTCCCATTTCCTACAGGGAATTGCATTGTGGTGATGGTGCTGGTGGTGGGGTCCGTGATGAGGTTGAAAGGCACAATATGAATGCAGACTCCTTACTGCAGATGAAGCAAAGGCTTACTGGAATGAGGAATGACCACTTAGGATTGCAGCTGGTGGGTGGGGGTGGGATATTGTGGAACTACATACAGCAGCCCTTGCTGAAATCAGTGGGGAGACAGTTACATGAAAACAGGCTGATCTTTAGAAATGGAGTCAGAAATACTTGCTCTTGTGTTACCTCCCTGTACATGCCGTGAACAAGGCTGGGTGCTGTGGACATTCTAAAAATGATGCAGTTCAGAGCAGCTTTTCTGATCAAAAGATTGATACCCATGCTGGCTTCCCAGGTTTATAACTCTGGCTCTCAACCTGCGAACACAGAGCCCTGAAATCTCTGGCAGGACAGTTAGTCACGGGGCAGTGTAATCCCCAGCAACCAATGGCCTTGAGTTGTTTCTCAAGCTGCTTAACGACTCAGACATTTAAATCATTTTAAACCTGAACTTTGAACCTAATTGCACTCAAGTGAACAACAGCCTTCCAGTAAAGTACTGGCCTCACGTGTCGTTCATTATCTGTGGCACATCCTCTCTCCACTTCCTTCGAACACTAGCTTTAACAATGTATTTATAGCAATCTTTTGTAACCCTAAACAAGTGAACATGACCAAATCACAGGGTAGCGGGCAAGGAGCAAAGAGTCAAGTCCTATTCATTAACCCAGAGTATAACTGGGGTCTCAATAATGCAGTTGCTCAAGCTCTCAGAACAAGATGGGGTGGATGCGAAATAGAGGGGCAACAGGAAGCAGCAAACAGATGGTGAATCAATTTGTTTCTATTGTAACAGACTGTGAATACATTTGTTTCTGTACTGTATCAGACAGTGAGTCACTTGTTTCTGTACTGGTTCACAGCCTGTTACACTGTTACAGTAAAGGCTAAATTGTATCAATTTATTTCTGTACTATATCAGACAGTGAATCTTTTGTGTGTATCGTAACAGGCTGTGAATTAATATATTTCTGTATTATAACAGGCTAGGAATACATTTGTTTCTATAGTGTAACAGACAGTGAATCGATATGTTTCTGCATTGTAACAGGTTGTAAATTTGTTTCTGTACTGAAACAGACAGCAAACCATTTACTTCTGTAACAGGCTGTAAATCAACTTGCTTCTGTACTGTAACAGAGTGAATTAATTTCTGTACTGAAAATGAATTAAGTTTATTCTACTATAACTGACTGCGAATTGGAAGATGGCTTGTAACATTATAAAAGCAGGAGTGTCTGAGATCTGTATAAGAATATGCACCTCCACTTATCTGGTGATGTTTAACACAAGGTATGGCCTACCTAATTTGTAACTGATTATGTTGTGCCTGAGATGGAGAGCTGTAGGTGTAATGAAGTTACAGGAATTGTATCATACACTGCCAGTATACCATTCACATTGGAGCTACAGGACACACTGAGGTTACCACAAAGGTCCTACTTTCTCAACCTACCCTCTCGCCCGAGGTCTGGTGACCCTCAGGTTAAACTCACTACAGTCTACTCTATTCACAGTGAAGCGACAGGATTTAATTGTACATTGAATATGTCCTGCTCAAACCAGTCATTTAAGTGTTGAAGTGAGAGGGTTTTGTTTGCTTTGTGTGCAGGAACAAGCAGGGAGGTGACAACTGTCTCTAAGCTGATCCCACGAAGGACAGAGATGAACTCAAGCGCAGAAGCAAGGAATCTGCATCCTATAAATCTCTCTCACTAACCAAACATGGTGAAGCCTCAGAAATAAGAATTGATCACTCAAGTCTGGAACTTGTCATTGCTGAGCCTTTCCCCTCTGGCAGGATCAATATTGTTTGTAGCTGTACCACTCACACCTGCTGTGGTGTTGCTGACACTGAATCAGAGCTCCTGACAAAATGGTAAGACAGTGGCAACTGACCCCACATCAAACCCCAATCAGCAGCAATTGACAACTCTGTCTTGTTACAGGCTGGCCTGAATAGGCAGTGACTGTTCATTCAGTGCACCTGCCAACGCGGTGACATTCTATTCATATTTAATGATATTAATTATTTAAGTGCCAGCAGTTCTCTATATTTTGTTTACAAATATTCAGGTATCATATGTTGTTTTGGACACAAGTTTTCCAGCAGTGCTTGTGTGAATTGTGGCAATCTGCATTAAAGGTTATTAAAGGTGATACATGTTATACGTGTTCTAGGCCAACAATTAGCAGACCTGGCTGCACCTACAATGACACGCACCACCACCTGCACATTATCCTCTGAGGGACTTACAATCCTGACTTGGAATGATATTATCTCTCCTTTTGTGTTGCTACATCAAAAATCCCTCCCTAACAGCAATGTAGGTGTAAGTGCAACATATGGACTGCAGTGGATCAGGAAGGCAGCTCAAGGACAATCAGGGATGAATAATAAATGCTGGCCTAGCCAGTGACTCTTACATTCTGTGAATGAATGAAAGAAACTGATGAAAATTGACAAACAGCAAATAAAGCCACACTGATCATTAATGTTCTCACTAAAGCCCATCCCTCTGGCGCATGGAGACAGACAAATGAACACACAGCTTACCAGATTGTAGATCCCCAGAAGCAGAGCTTCAATGCAGCCATTGCTCTGTCTCTCTCTGCTTGCCGTGATGCACAGATATCCCCAGATCAATTCAGGCAGAAACTGCAGCGTGAATCTCTTCAACCTGACCTCTGAGCTTCGATACAACTCAAACAGCTGGTGACAGACAGGCTCCAGTAACTGTAGGGAGAGTTATGCAGATGATGTATAAACAGAAAATGTCACAACTGCTTCACAGCAACAATGCACCAAGTAGGAGATGTGACAATGTGCCAGGATTGCCATCATTGCATGGAGTTTACGCTATGAAACTACACTGAAGATCCCTCTACATCTTGGCACACGACGCAAGTAGGACAACTAAGTTCATCAAACACCCCGTGTGTTGGGCATCTGTTCTTGATTCTCTTTTCAGGGACTAGTTTGCAGCTAGCAAGGCTGGCATTTGTTATCCCATACCTTGAAATCAGAGGCTTTTTAGGCCATAGCAGAAAAGCAGTTCAGAGTCAACTGCGCTCCACAAATCACGTGCAGGTCAGAGTGGGTAAGGACAGCAGATTCCCTTTCTAAAGGGCATTAATGAACCAAGGGGGTTTTTGCAACAATCAATGATAATTGCCCTGGTCACCATTATTGATAGTTAGCTTGAGATTCCAAAGTTATAAAATGAATTAAAGTTCTGGTGGGATTTATACCAATGTGCCCAAAGCCTCTGGGTTACTAGTCCAGTGATATAGCCACTACACCACTCTTTTCCGCCTCAAAAAGTAAAGTAGCTTATAAATTCCCATGCAAACAACTAAGCTTCAAAATATTGGTCACATCCGATTCTTCTGCATAGTCTGCCCAACAAGGTGTGCTGGAACTATACTTAACAAGCTCATTAAGTTAAAACCTACACCAAATACAACCTGAAAAATCAGAAAATGATAGTCAGTACAAGTAGGCTAACTCCAAGAAGCTACAATGTGCAGGTCATGACTTCATCAGCCAAGATTTCTGCAGTACAGTTAATGAGGGTGAGGATCCAGACCTTCAGTATCCATTACAGGCTGAGAGATTCACCTCCCTGAACTAACAGGACAACACTAGCTGCAGACATTCTACCTCATTGTTAGGATCCTGGATGACCTTGTAGAGAGCCGGCACAATATCGGTCTTCTGCTGAAGGGTTGCTGCATAAGAGGATATCTGAGATTCAGGCAATGTCTGTAAGGCAGCAAGGGAAAAGGGAGGGGTTATCAAACCTGCCAATATCCTATGGTCAAAAAATGGTGAAAGCACACAACACATATTGCAAAGCTTGGCAGACTCCAGTGGAGAGAATAGCATGTAATCAGTTATGTGCAGTGAGAGTAGTTATGGGTGTGGGTGCTGTGGAGTGTGTGTGGATGTGTAAGCGTGAGAGTGTGCTGGCACATGCACTTGCATGTGCATTTGTGTACAAGTATCCACTTTAGTCTGCCTGTGGATGTCCGAACACGTGTGTATCTGGAAAACCAAGCATGGGCAGAGGTGCACATGTGCATACATGCATGTTTGTATATTTGCATGTGCACTGACAGATGTGCTTTTGTTTGAGTGGACATGTAGATTAATGTGGACTGTGTGGTATGTGCATGTGTGTGGGTACATGTGCTCCTTCAGGTGCCTGCATGCAGACCAGTACGCGAGTAGATTTGCACATGCATATACAGACGTGCACATCTATGTGGGCCTGCATCTGCATGTGGAATTGTAAATGTAGGCAGGGTCACAGACAAGTATATGCATTATGCATTGTGTACAGCTGCAGCATATGCAGATGTACACATGTACCTGCAGAAATGTGCACATGCATGTGTATGCACAGATAGGTTTATGAATGCGAGTGGATCTGTCTGACATTGTATGTGAAGTACACGTTGAGATAGGTATGGATACGCAACTGTGAACAGCGTAACTGAATAAACATTTCCAATATACCAGACAGCATTCCCAGCACAACTTGGAAAAACTGCACATAGTCTTGGCCTATCGCAATTATAGCAGTGTTACCTTGAACTGGGAGAGCCAATCCTCCACCACCTCTATGTCAGAATTTAGCATTTTCTTACTGTTCTCTCTTATTCACCTGAGAAAAAAAATTTCAATTTTACAACTTTCAGAAGCATCATGTTACACATATCACAACCTTAAAAAGTACATGGATGAGCATTGAAATGTTATAACATTCAAGTCTATGGGCCTGGTGCTATAAGGTGGGATTAGTGGAAGTAGGTTGGCGCACACTTGATGGGTTGAAGGGCCTCTTTCTGTACTGTATGACACTATAACATGAGACAGTAGCGAGAGGCGTATCCAGGCTTGCTGAGGTCATTTAAGTGGCATAGCAAATACTGTCAATGGGTACAGAATGTTGCAAAGAGACATTCAGTCAGTTGGCAAACAGTGGCAGATGCAGTTTGACTTGGGGATGCAAGTGAAAATACGAAGACTAGGCAGATAAAAAAAAAAGTGGTTTGATCAGCAAACCTTATTTTGGAGATGATTGAGGCATCGATTGTAGGGAGTCATGCCAGGCTGCAACCTGCAGAAGCATGAGCAGGAGCTGCAGTGTCCAGGAGTGAGTGGAAGAGGTCGAGCAGTGGACCGCGACATCAGAGACTGCAATCGAGTCCTCGGTGGGACAGAGCCAGACCCTGGAGAAGCAAATATGGGCCTTAGTAGAACAGGTCGACGACCTCGAAAACTGAGGTCGAAGAAAAATCATCCAGGTGGTCGGGCTGCTGGAGCGAGAGGAAGGCGAACAGCCAACCAGTTTTTTTTTTCCAAAGAATGGCTGCTGCGATTCCTGGGCTGGGAGGCCGAGACAGGTTGGGTGCGGATTGAGAGAGCTCACTGGGTGGCAGTGCACAGGCCCAGTTCGGACCAGTGTCCCCGCCCAGTCCTAGTGCAATTCCAGTGCTACAGGGACAAGAAAAAGGTACTGGAAGCCTCCAGATCACTGGGAAAGGATCCACAGATTTACAAAGGATCAAAGATTATGTATTTTCAGGACTTTTCTGCGACCGTGATCCGCAAGAGGAAGTCCTTTGATGAGGTGAAGAGGAGACTGAGGGATCTGGAGATTTCATATTCCATTAGGTACCCAGCAGTGCTCCGCTTTACTCACAAAGGGTCTGCGCATGTATTTGACTCCTCAGACAAAGCAAAGAACTTTCCGGACACTTTGAAATAGACCAGGTGGTCCAAGAACATGGACAATGTTCTCTTTTCTTTTCCCTATTCTTTTTCTCTACTTTGGGACTTCTTTTACTTTATTATTTTATTACAGAAAGTGTTGCTTTTTTTATATAGTGATAATTGAAGTCAAGGTAGGCTTGGGGATGGGTGAAGTGCTCCCTTTTAATTTTTTTGTCCGTAATACCTATTTTTGTTGTTTATCCTTCGCCTGAGTTTGGGGCACGGCTCAAGCTAGGAGTAGCTATGGAGGTGAATGCGGGTAGTGGGCTGGGGGAAAAACAGTCTCCCATCAAGTGTTTTTTGTATGTTGTAATCGGTTTAGTTTGCTAGCTTTTAGTTTTCTTAATGTAGCTTGAATGTGTGTATTTTTAGACTCTATGGGTCTTCATTTATTTACATTCAACATGCTGTGAGTAGGGTTTGATTAGATTAGATTCCCTACAGCGTGGAAACAGGCCCAACCAGTCCACACCGACCCTCTGAAGAGTAACCAACCCAGACCCATTTCCCTCTGACTAATGCACCTAACACTATAGGTAATTTAGCACGGCCAATTCACCTGACCTGCACATCTTTGGACTGTGGGAGGAAACCGGAGCACCCAGAGGAAACCCCTGCAGACACGGGGAGAACGTGCAAACCCCACACAGTCACCTGAGGCTGTAATTGAACCTGGGTCCCTGGTGCTGTGAGGCAGCAGTGCTAACCACTGAGCCACCGTGCTGTCCTTGGGTTCTTCCTCTTGGGGATTCAAGAGTAGTTATAGAGGGATATGACTAAGTGTCTCCTCAAATGGCGCACCTGGAATATTAAGGGGAGTCACTCGTTGGTCAAGAGAAAAAAGTACTTCCAAGTCTCAGGAAGGAGGGTTGATATTGCCTTGTTGCAAGAAACCCATCTTAATGGTAAGGAGCACCTAAAGTTACAGCAAGATGGGGTTGGATTTGGTGTTTTTTCATCTTTTAACACTAAGAGCAGGGGAGTGGCAATACTTGCCCAGAAGAGTCTCCCATTTAAGTTATTAGATCAAGTTAAAGAAGAATATGAGCGGTTTGTAATTCTTAAAGCTTAAATACATGGTGAAGAGTATGGCATTCTAAATGTTTAGAATTTGGCACACCCCTCAAATTCCTGACAGATGCACTTTCTAAGTTGATTGCCCTTGGAACATGACACAATATCATAGGGGGAGATTTTAATCATCTCATGGACCCCATAGTGGACAGCATGCCCAAGGTCCCCCAAATATTTCAAAGCAATCCAATGAATTGGTTGCCTTATGCTTGGAATTGGGCCTGGTGGACATTTGGAGATGTCTCAGACTGGTAGGGACTTCACCTTTCTCTCTAATCCACACAAGTATCATACCAGGATTGACCTTTCTTTAGCACCTTCGATTTTTCTGGATTCGGTGATGTCGTGTAAAATTGGGAAAATCCTGATCACTCAGCACTGTATTTGAAGGTTGAGATTAAGGGCAACGGAATAGGTTCCAGCCTTTGGTGGATGGATCCTTTTGTACTCAAGGACAGTAACTTTGTTGAATACTTGAGTGAGTTCAAAGCATTCTTGGCTATCAATTTGGGTACAGCTAGTAACCCGCCTACACTCTGGGAGACTGCTAAAGCCGATGCTAGGGGGAATAGCTATCTCTTATTTGGCTAGCCTGAAGAGACACAAGGGAGAGCAATGTCAGCTCGAGGAATGGTTGAAGGCAGCTGAAACCTGTATATTTTGATAAGCCATCAGTGACTAAATTGCAGCAAGTCACAGCTTTCCAGGTTGCCTTGAACTCCATGCTCACTCAGACAGCCAAGAGAGAACTCTCTTTCGTGAAACAAAGGCTGTTTGAGCCTGGCAATAGACCAGAAGAATCCATTACATCAATTAGAGAAGACACGGGGATTCTTACGTGTGACTCTAAAAGGATCAATGCGGTTCGGAGTTTTTACTCTGAGCTATATTGGTCTGACTGCTGCAAGGATTGGTCGGCTACGATACAGTCTTTTGTTAAGAACCTGGATCTTCCAGGTTTGACCTCAAAACAGGCATCTTGTCTTAATGCCCCCTTGACAGTGCGAGAGATACAGGAGGCAGTAATACAGCTCCAAAGGGGGAAGGTGCCAAGCCCCAATGGTCTCCCGAGTGAATTCTACAAAGAATTTATAAATATCCTGTCAGGGCTGATACTGGACATGTCCAACTATTCGTACAGTCATGACTGCCACTCCGCCATCTGAGAGAGGCCAACACTTCTGATTCTCAAAAATGGGAAGACCTTGGAGGACTGTGCTTCATACAGGCCCATTTCGCCACTAATTTCGGACTTTAAAATTTTATCCAAGACTCTTGCATTGAGATTGGAGAAAGCGTTGCCCTATTTTGTTAAGGAGGACAAGATGGGTTTTATAAAGGGCCGTAGGTCCTCCAATAATATTAGAAAATTACTGAATATAGTCCAAGTGTGTCAGCAACGATTGGTTCAGGGTTTGGTCATCTCTTTAGACACAGAGTAGGCATTAGATCGGGTGGAGTGGCCATATTTTTTAATACTCTGGAACGGTTTGTCAGATGGGTGGAGGTCCTGTATAGTGACCCTCTGGCTGAGGTTCTCACCAATGCTGTAAGATCCAGTAATTTCAGTATCGGTTGAGGCAGTCAGCAGGGTTGTCCCCTTTCATCACTACTCTTTATGTTGGTGATTGAGTCACTGGCAGAGGATATCCATAAGGACCCTAATATAACTGCCCAGGAAGTGGGATCAAGGGCATATAAGATTACGTTATATGCAAATGATGTTCTCCTCTTCTTATTAAACCCGGCAGTTTCTGTGCCCCATTTCATACAATGTATTAATTTATTTGGCTCTTTTTCAGGATTTAAAATCAATTTTGAAAAAGCAGAGGTTATGCCGTGGGGGGGTCTTAGGGGAATACCTGATATTGAAAGCAATAGACAATAGGTGCAGGAGTAGGCCATTCTGCCCTTCGATCCTGCACCACCATTCATTATGATCATGGCTGATCATCCTCAATCAGTATCCTGTTCCTGCCTTATCTCCATAACCCTTGATTCCACTATCCTTGAGAGCTCCATCCAACTCTTTCTTAAATGAATCCGGAGACTGGGCCTCCTGAGGCAGAGCATTCCACCCAGCCACCACTCTCTGGGTGAAGAAATTTCTCCTCATCTCTGTCCCAAATGGTCTACCCCTTATTTTTAAGCTGTGTCCTCTGGTTCGGCACTCACCCATCAGCGGAAACATGTTTCCTGCCTCCAGAGTGTCCAATCATTTAATAATCTTATACGTCTCAATCAGATCCCCTCTCAGTCTTCTAAACTCAAGGGTATACAAGCGAATTATGATTCCTCTTTAAATGGTCACAGGGCAGTTTTCTTTACTTACGTATTTTTGTTACTCCCACCTTTGATCATTTATTTAAGGCTAATTTTGCTCAGTTGCTTGACAAGATTAGACAAGACCTTCAAAGATGGGAGGCCTTTCCGATCTCTTGGTTAGGTCGAATAGCCCTTATCAAAATGCATGTCCTTCCTCATCTGTTATATCCCATTGGAATGCTGCCTCTGATGTTTCCCAGGCAAAGGTTGTGGAGACTCACTGGTTGTTGTGGTTCTGTTCGCCGAGCTGCAAGTTTCTGTTGCATTCGGCATTTGTGTAGGAACCGGAGTTGTTCGTATGTGGCGCTTAGTCGGTTAGCGCAGGATTCCCATTTCCTGGCTTGTCTCAGCGTTTCTCGCCCGTAAGTGTTCAAAGTTTGTGCGAAGATTTGTAGCTCGGGTGCTCGTTGTTGTGGTTCTGTTCGCCGAGCAAAAACTTCCAGCTCGGCGAACAGAACCACAACAACGAGCACCCGAGCTACAAATCTTCGCACAAACTTTGAACTCACTGGTTGGTTTAGTTATTTTATTTGGCATCACAGGCAGCCCTTCATTAAGCTTGCCAACTTGCAGTTACCCCCAAGGGTTGTGGGGAGTAGACTTTTCAGATATTAAGAGATACCAGCTAAGTCCCCTTCGTCCTTTGTGAGCGACTGGGCTTATGAGGACCCGAGATCAATATAGTTGGATATCGAGGCTTCCCAGGAAAAGTGTCCCCTTACTAGGCTGTTGTTTATGGATAAGATGGGGACAGTTACGGAATATTGTCAGAATCCAACCAGCATTAATACGGTCAAAGCAGAGAGAGCAATGTGACAGAGCAAGGGCAGTTTATCTGAAACTTCCTTTCTTACCCCTATAGTTTAATGCCAGAATTTTGGCCAGGGATAATGGACCCTGGATTCAACCTGTGGGCAACTAGGGGAGTGCCCTGTTTGGGAGATCTATTTAAGGGGGGATGTCACAATGTTCCTTGACCAAATGAGCCGCACTTATGGATTGCCCAGCGCAGATCTTTATCATTACTTTCAGGTTGGGAACTTCATCCAAAAAACGACTACGCTTTTGACCAACAAACAACATTGAGCGACTGTGTGAGGTCTGGGAGCAAGAGTGGGAGTGGAGATTCCCTCAGAGACATGGGAGGACATTTGAGAAAATGCAAGAAAGGTCTCGAAGTGCAACAGAATACACACCATGCTGTTGAAGGTTCTTCATTGGGTTCATTTGGCCCCACATCATCTTGCAAAATTCAAAAAGGGAGCATCTCCAATGTGCCCCAAGTACAAAAAAGGCATTGGTACCCTCACTCATTGTTTGCAGTCATGCCACAAGCTTTGTAGGTACTGGAGCACTGTGGCAGGAGTAATAGAGAGGGCCCTGGGGACTGAAGGTAAGGTAGACTCAGTTTCTCTGGTCTTGGGCCTGCCGAATTTATTTTCCTTAGACGCACGTGGGAAAAAGCTATTTAACATTCTCTCTTACAGTGCGAGGAAGACCATTTTGATGAGCTGGGTGTCTGAGAACCCTCCAGGCCTGTTGGAGTTGCACAAGTTAATTATGGAATACATCCCTTTGGATTTCCTCACAAACATGAGGCACCACAAAACGGAACTTTTTTTTAAATAAGATATGGCAGCCCTCTTTGAATTATCTTGAAGCACATTTGTCTGCCATTTTAATTAGGGCCTTTGTTTAACCATGATGATTAGGTTTAGTGAGCCTTGTACCCTGGGAAGAAGAGTCCCAAATAAATATGGGTGTAATAATTAATGCTGCTGAAGGTTGGGAGCTTCGGTATGGTTGCACTGAGTGGTGTTATTTATTTATGTATAGATTTGTTGAGAGTGTAGTTATGATTTTTTTTGTACAGTAGGGTAGTAGCTTATTGTAATGGTTATAATTTTAAATTGTTGTATTTTTGTAATTATATAACTTTGTAAAGAAAACAATTTCTCAATATAAATATTTTTTTAAAAAGTCACAACTTACAACAATTGAAGGGGAAAAGTGAACTGACTATCTTCAGGTGTCAGCTGCTTTACAGCACAACAGAAACACAGCTCCTTCCTTTCCAGAGGTCCAACTGCTCCAGCTACCTGAGAGCCAAACACCAAGTTGTCAGCAGGCCTGAGGTCTTTACTATCGCTAACTGAACATTAGACTACAAACCAATCAGCTACTTGTTGTTGCCCAAATCTTCATTCACACAGTGCCGGGGACCAGCTCACCTATAACGAGGTATCCCCTTGCTGCTTAAACCGACAACTGTGTTAACAATAATTGTTGTGTAACTTGTTTTTAAAAAAGAAATCTGATAACAATCCTTCGCTTCTAAACCAGACCCTTTCCTATTTCAGTTCACAATAAAACACGTGGAACAATCAGAAAGACAAGATGATCTTTACAGAGGGTTGGAATGCCACAAGCAGGGTCCACTTGCTGCAGCTGAGCTAAACAGGAGTCAAGGAACAAAAATAGAAAGAAAGATCTGGGGTGGTGAAGCAAGCTATTGGGAAAATTCCAGAGTTATGTCTGTGATTGAGTATTAGATTGCAGTTTTCAAAGTCCAAGGGAGCAGTGACCCAGGAAAGACATAGGATTTCCGCCTTACCAACCAGGTTATTTAATCAGACAGACAGAGGAAATTGTAGGGGATTTAGATAAGTTCAAGGTAATCAGGCAGAGTCGATGTGGTTTTGCAAAAGGGAAATCAGTTTGAACCAATCGATTGGAATTTGTTGAGGAGGTAACCATGGATAAAAAGGAACTGATAAATAGACTGGACTTCAATTTTCAGAAGGCATTTAACAGAGTCACACATTAAAAGAATATTGAGGAAAATTAAAACTCATGTGTAGAGGGTAACGTGTTGGCATGGATAGAAGATTGGCTAGACGTGAGGAAGCAGAGAATAAGTCTAATGAGCCTTTTTCAGGTTGGCACCATGTAACAAGTGGTGTGCCACAGCAATTGGTGCTTGGATCGTTTACGATTTATATAATAATTTGGATGAAGTGTTAAAAGGTACACGGCCAAATTTGCCAATAATGCAAAGACAGGTGGGAGAGTAAATGGTGAAGATGACGCAGAGGGCACAAGATGATGTCAAATGGAGTATTATGGAGGAAAAATGTGAAACAGTTCATTTGGTGACACGAATAAAAAGTGTACTGTAAATGATGAGAAATTGCAGAGCCTTGAGGTACAGAGGAATTAAAATCCTAGTGCATGAAACACAAAAGGTTTGAATATAGGCATAGCAAGTAATTAAGAAAGCTAATAAAATGTTATCATTTATCAAGAAGGGAACATTACATTACATTACAGTGTGGAAACAGGCCCTTCGGCCCAACAAGTCCACACCGACCCGCCGAAGCGCAACCCACCCATACCCTTACATTTACCCCATACCTAACACTACGGGCAATTTAGCATGGCCAATTCACCTGACCTGCACATCTTTGGACTGTGGGAGGAAACCGGAGCACCCGGAGGAAACCCACGCAGACACGGGGAGAATGTGCAAACTCCACACAGTCAGTCGCCTGAGGCAGGAATTGAACCCGGGTCTCTGGCACTGTGAGGCAGCAGTGCTAACCACTGTGCCACCGTGCCACCCACGGAACAGAATACATAAACAGGAAAATTATGCTTCAGTTATATTGGGCACTGGTTGAGACCACATCTGAAGTACCTTGCACAGTTTCAGTCACCTTTTTAAGATCAGAAGGATGCAAATATGTTGGAAGCTGCTCAGACACGGTTCACCAGACTAATACCTGGAAACTGCTTTATGAGTAATTATTGGACAGGCTATTGCATTTGTTGGAGTTTGGAAGAGTAACAGGCAGTTGATTGAAACAATGAATAACTTGAGGGGTCCTGACAGAATAGGTACAGAGAGGATCTTATGGAAGAATCTAGAACTATAGGTCACTGTTTAAAAATCAGGATCACCCATTTAAAACAGAAGTGAAACTAAATGTTTTCCCCAGACAAGGTCATGAATCTTTGGACCCTTCTTCCTGAAAAGATAGTGGAAGCAGAGTCCTTGAAAGTTTTTATGTAGAGGTAGGTAGATCCTTATGATGCAAAGGACAGAGAGGCTGTCAGGGTAGGTGGGAATGCAGACTTGAGGTCACAATCAGACTGGACCTTATTGAATAGCAGGACATACTCAAAGGCCTGAATAGCCTCCTCATTTACATTTTGCATGATAGTGTGCATTGAACCTATAGTTCATCAAGGGCCCACATGGACAGAATCTTGTATCCCAGTGGAAGACAGTACATGAGGAATGCGTAACCCAATGGTGTCAGTACACGAGGAAGCTGTCCCCCTGTGGCAGTCAGTATGTGAGGAACCCATGTGCACTGAGAATTAGTACAAGGAACCTGCCGTCCTTTGAGAGTCAGTACCTGAGGAAGTTAATCTTTCATCAAGGAGCTGGAACTCGCAGGAACTTAAGCACTTTGAGTGAAACAGCCAGGTGTACAAAGAGGAATTAAGTGAGCCATGCTGCAAGAGATCAGTTCCACAGGCTATGGGAACAGGAAGTTACATGGCAAAATGGGGGAAAAGAGGTAAACTCATCAGAAATGGAAAGTGATTTTGGAGAGATTCCTGTAAAGAATAGGTTGTAATGTATAAAATGCAGAATAGTGTTGTCAGTCTTATTCAGATTGTTAGCTGCCTACTCAGTAACATTTACTTGATGATTTTGTTCGATAAAGTCTTAAAACTTGTAATCTTCTGGCAATGGCTTTGAGTTGGTTAATGGGAATTCAAATGTCTTTTAAAAAACAATTGACCTGTGCTCTAACTAGACAGGGATCCAGACAGCAGGTGACATTACAATCTGAAGATCAATGATCGGCTCTCACTGTCACAGATTCCTTTGCAACAGTGAGAGTAAGAGACTGTGTGGGTTTTCTTTGGGGGGGGGGGGGGGGGGGGGTGGTGGTGGTGAGGGATGGAGAGAATGGACCCAACAATGTCTTCCTCTGATGGCCACTTTGGCGTGCGGTTTCATCATGCTGTGCATAGACCCTTGGTACGTAAACATCATGTTACCAGGTGCTGAAGTTGTACCTTTCCGAGGTTGTGGATCCAGTCGTATTAGTTGGACTGTACCATAACACCTGTGCTTCATGGAAGAGACTGTACAGAATACCATCTTTGACCACAAGTCCATCAGGCAATGGTTAACACATAACATCCTTGAGGCCTCGCAGGGAAACGAGAGGGTCAATCCTGTCAGATGGTTCCAGGAGCAGACTGTCACAAGTTATGTGGCAGGATACCACATCACCAGAACTTTCTAACCAAGACATAGCTTGACCTTATCAATCAGATCATACAGGCACACGTGGATTCTTTCTGCCACTTTAGAGACTGCTGCTGTGGTAAAGAGACCGGCTCACATCTCCACCTCGAATGTGCTTTTGCAAAGAAGGTCTGGAGATGCAGTGGTTTTTGTCAATGTTTACCATGAGCAGGATTGCATAATGCAGAATTCTGTACTCTACCAGCTGTTACCATGGATGTACACAAAGACAAACATCTACTGCAGCTGAAAGGATGATCCACTCAGTGACAGACACTCTTCAATCTGCTCGAAACGGATTGATCTGCCGGTGCAAACAGTTGACTCAAATGAGTGTTGGAGACTGGCACATTCCATGCTGAAGGACACATTAAAAACTTGGGACAGCCATCACAAAGGCACAGTGAGGAAAACTACTATCTAAAGCCTTTCTGTCCTGATATCCTGACAGTCTGTAAACTTATAGAATCCCATGTACACCTTATTGGAATTCAAATAATTTCAGGTCATAAATGTTCTGCACTACATTTACAAGTCACTTATCACAAAGAAGAAAAAGTGTGATCTTTGGACTGTGACCAGACTAAACCTGTATACTGGTTTTTCAATTGAGCAGTTTCAGTCCCAAGTACCAAGTCCATTACACTTTGTAAAAATTACATTCAGTCCACCTCAGTTCAGTTATTTCATATGCCATGGCACTGGGGCAGATAATTATGTTTAAGAAGCTGTATTTCAGAAGTGCATTGTGTCAGGATATACATACTCTCAATTTATTACGGTACACAATCTGACAGAAAGCAGTGACTCAGAAAGCTCGAGACAAGGTAGTTTGCAAGATTGATAGAGCAGTTAATCATGGTCCCTGATCCTCATGACACACAATGCACTGCTTGAGTGAGCTGGGGTGTATTTTCCATCAGTACTAGGTTTGAAAACAGTCTGAAGAGCTATTACTGCTGACGATCACAGAAGCGTGACTGAAGCAGATGATCCAAATGAACATGCCCTCCAGCATGAGTTACAAACATGCTGCTATCCATAGACAACTGGGCAGCTTCGTGACTTTAAGATGCACAATCACACATCCACAAACACCAACCGGTTTAACAGCTGCTAGGGTCAGTCATGCAATGCTGAAGGGAGACACTGTAACCAAGCCAGAAAACAAAGGCAAAACCCTGGCAGTGATGAGAATCACAGGACCTTACAGGAATGGCAGACAGGTGCTAATGTTACCGGACATGCAATCGGAAACCTTGGCTTGGGCTGCTTAATCCACTGAAGTTATTTTCAGAAAAGAGTAGACAGCCGGGCTCAAGCTCAGAAAGCATAGCATCACCAAATGACTAAAAGGAGACCATTCGATCCATCACGTCAAAAGGAGGAATTCACCTAGTGCTACTCTCCCACTTTCTTCCCATAACTTTTCATAAATCGCTTTTTTAGATAATAATCAAATTCCTTCCTGAATGCCTCATTTTAAGTTCAAATCCCACCATGGCAGCTGGGTGAATTCAAGCTCAATTAACTAAGATACCTGGAATTAAATTCTAGCCTCATAAGAATCACAAAGCTATCAAACTGTCATTTAAAACCAGTTGGCTCACTAATTTCCTTCAGAGAGGGAAGGAAGTCTGCTACCTTTATCTATTCGTGCGCATGTGACCCCGGAACCACAGCAATTGTGGCTGGCTCTTTACTTGCAGTCGCCTTTTGAAATGGCATAGCAAGCCACTCAGTTGTACCAAACTAGTATAAAGAAAGCAATGTGAATGCATCTACACCTCACAGACTGCAGCTGTTCAAGAAAATAGCTCATGATCAAATGCAATGAGGGATGAGCAATAAATACTGCTCTGGTCAGCAACGTACACATCCTACAAATGGAGTTAAAAAACAACTCCTCAAATTGCAATATTGTCCAATAAAACAAGAAGGTTTAATTTCCACTGCACTCCTCCTGCCACAGTTGTTACAGGTGTGACAGTGTTTCCAAAAAACAATTATTAAATCGAACACCCAGTCTGGAAATTCTGTTGTATCCAACCTCTTCTCTTTTAAATAAACATTAAACAGGTCAGACAGCCCATGGTGAGGCACTGCAACAAAGTTGTCTACAGAAACTAATATTAAAATCTTATCAAAATGTCATTACCGCAGTGATGATGGACCCTAGCCTCCCCAGAAAAAAATGCCACCCTCCATACAGATTAAATATTACACAAATGATCATACAGTGACATGTGACATAGGATTCAATTCACACACAGTTCAACTTCTGATTCACCCTGCATTGCAGGGTACCACTGAACATTTCAACACAACGTATGTGTATAAATCATTGAAGTTAGCAGGACAGGTTAAGAGCATTATTAATAAAACATATTGGATCTTGAGAGTTATCATTAAGGGCAAAGAGTACAAAAGCAATAAGGTTATGTTAAACTTGTATAGAATTTTGGTGAGACTTAACTGGAGGATTTTCTCTAAATCTAGATCCTGTAATTTAGGAAGAATGTGAAGCAATGAAGAGGTTTCAGAAAGGATTCATTAGAATGAGGACCTTCAGTTATGTTGACAGATCAGAGAAATAGGAACCGTTTTCTACAGAGAGACAAGAGATTGAGGATGGAGGGATTTAAAGTCTGACAGAGCAGATAAGGAGAAGCTGTTCCCATTAGTGGAAGGATCAAGAACCAGAGAATTCAACAACTTATGGTGTTTGGCAAAAGAAGCAATAGCAACATGGGAAAAATCTTTTTCCACACGGTTGGTGGTTAGGATCTGAAATGTACTGCCCAAGTATGCATGAAGGCAAATTCAGTCAAGGCATTAAAAAGGGAAGTGAACTATCATCTGAAGAGAAAGAATGTGCAGGGTTATGGGGAGAAGGCAGGGGACATGGCACAAGGTGAACTGCTCTTTTAGAGAATCAGCATAGAAATGGTGGGGTCGAATAGCCTCCTTATGTGCTATAACCATTCTCTGATTCTGTATCAAGACACTGGGGATTTAGCTCTGAGTGACACCTGCAGCTGCTAATCTGCCAGTCAATATCCTGAACTAGTGCCTAAGTTTTGCAGAAGAATCAAAAACCTCAGCCACTGAATGAGGCTGGTGTTATAGAGAGGGCAGCATGACATCCAAACCCAGGTTTGACACACTGGGAAAATGAACAACGTGCCGCATGTAGCACAAGGGTAAATAACTGGCAAGTTGGTAGCAAGCACAGCTCTCTCCCCACTGCTTATGGATTAGCAGGAAGAGAGTTCATTTCATCCCATCAGAAAACTGCCACCTCAGCTTCACCATTTAGAATTAACTTCCGACATTAGAAATCTCGGTTGGCCAAAAGGCCTGTTTTTATGCGGTTATTACTCTATGATTCTATTCTATCACTCTGAACCCTCACAGAAATTGGAAAAGCAGGCCGATTGTTACAAGATGTTTGATGCCCAATGTTGTAAAGGGATAAGTAAATTCCAAGGGTCTGCATTTAGACCAGGACTGAGAGTTGACAAGAGGGGGAAAAGGAGAGGAAACCGGAGGCAAATTACTAGCAATTCTCAAGATGCCTATATAATTTCCAAAGCACAGCTAGCTCCCTCATTACAAGAACAAACCCATGCAAATGAGAGGTCAACACAATGAGGTCTGGATCATGGAAACAGATGACAGGAATATGTCGATAACATCATGTTACAAGCTGCCTGCACGATAGTCCTCCACATCATAGCTGTGGAAGTGACCTCTGTTGCTGCCTCACCACTCAGAGTCCCGAATGGGAATCAATAAATCACTTTCAATGTGCAGATTGCAAATGAGAATACAGAGTGTGACAGAGTTAAAATATAAATTATAAACTCAGCAGCACACAGTCACCACAGAAGGGCATTGAATGTGCACAGTAAACAGGAAAAAGTTGGACATATGTCTTTAAACAATTTAGAAGATTCAAAATCGAGCCCAGATATGTGTAAGTACATACCTACACATACAGGACTATAGACCTGTACTCGCAAGATTACAGAGCTGTACTCAGACACACACAATTACAGGTCCACAGAAAGTCTCGTACACAGGATTACAGACAGATGCTCTCTCTCTCTCACACACACACACATGCACTACTGCACACACGCTGCAGACAATACATACAAATGACTTCAGACCGCAAAGTTGACAAGGTTCCACATAGTAGACTAATTAGCCAAGTTAAAGCACATGGGATTCAGGGTGAGCCTGCCAATTGGATACAAAATTGACTTGATGGTAGGAAACAGAGTGTGGTGGTGGAGGATTGTTTTTTGGACTGAAGGCATGTGACCAGCGGTGTTCCAAAGAATCAGTACCCCGTCCACTTTTGTTTGTCATTTATATAAATGATTTCAATGGGAATATAGGAGTCAAGGTTAGTAAGTTTACGGATGACACCAAAATTGGTGGTGTAGTGGACAGTGAAGAAGATTATCTAATATTACAAAGAGATCTTGATCAATTTGGTCAATAGGCTGAGGAGCGACAGATGGAGTTTGATATTGCATTTTGGTAAAACAAACAAGAGCAAGACTTATACAATTAATGGCAGGACCCCGGGTAGTGCTGTAAAACAGAGAGACCAAGGGTCTCAGGTACATAACTCTTTGAAGTTTGCATTATAGTAGACAGGGTTTTTAAGAAAGCATTAGCACACTTGCCTTCGCTGCTCAGACTTTTGAGTATAGGAGTATATGGAGTCATGTTGAGGTTGTACAGGAAATTGGTATGGCCACTTTTGGAGTACTGTGTACAGTCTGGTTGCCCTGATATAAAAAGGATATTACTAAATTGGAGAGAGTTCAGTAGACATTTATCAGAATGTTGCCAGGAATGGAGCATGAGTTATAAGGATAGGCTGGGATTTTTTCCACTGGAGGGAGGAGGCTGAGGGGTGATCTTATAGAAGCTTATAAAATCATGAGGGGGTCTTTTCTCTAGGTTGGGGGGAGTTCAAAACTAGGGGCCATATTTTTAAGATGACAGGGCAAGTTTTAAAATGGACAAGGGGGGGGCAACTATTTTCCCCACATTGTGGTTTGTGTGTGGAATGAATTGCCAGAGGAAGTCGTGGATATAGGTACAGTTACAACATTTAAAAGACATCTGGAAAAGTACATGAATAGGAAAGGTTTGGAGAGATATGGGCCAAACGCAGGTAAGTGAGACTAGTTTAATTTGAGAAGGGTCAGTTTGGACTAGTTGGACAGAGGATCTTGTTTCCATACTGGATGACTCAATGCACACACAAATGCACTAAGAAGTCCAGACCAACACACAGACACAGGATTTAGAAGCATGAGGTGCACAGAGTGAATACAGACATGCACACTATATTACAGTTCAGCACATGTGCATGACTGGATTAGAGCTACACACTTCCAGATTACAAAAGAAACACACACACACCCATAAATATGATTACAGACCCAAGGTCACACATATATACTGGACTTCACACCAACACCTCATCTCCAGCAAATTCCTAGATGATTCACAGAACAGATGGCAAACTGGTTAATGAATACCACATTTAAAGCAAGGCCACGCCAACATCATTGAGCTCCAATGTGCAAAAGACACCCGTCTGTGCACCCACTCAGAGCCTGAGCTCCAGGTCATTGGGGACTCCATCTCTGAAGCACACAAGAAAATGGGTCTTTCACTGAACATCCATAAAACTAAAACCCCACTTCCAAACAGCTCCAAAAAGCATAAGAACACCCACATTTGGTTAAGGCCAACTGCGACAGATTGGAAAATGTCATTTTCCTTATGTCTGGAGCCTTCTCTCCATGATAGAGGCATGGACGACCAAGTCAGTCATCACCTCCTATGTGCCATCTCAGCCTTTGACTGACTTGAGAAAGAGTATTTGAAGACCAGGATCTGAAGCCAGAGACACACCATATAGAAGCATGGGATTACAGACCCCTGCAAACAGACACGCTTAGTGTATACACAGAGTTACAGACAGTCCCACACAGGGGAATCCTTTCCCTCGCCGTCCTTGTCCCACTCACCTCCAGCTCTAGGCCCGAACCTTCTTTCCGAAGTCTCTTAGCCCACGCCTTCCCTCGGCCCGTCCCCCGGAATCTACCTGTACTGCCGGCAGCGTGTGTCCTCCGTTGCGCGGGGTTACACCCTGACTCCTCAGGCCCGGCTCCGGGCTCCTGGCTTCATTCCCCTCCTTCAATAACATCCAGGAGCCGGCCCCTTCCTCTACTCCATCCGCCTCTCCCATTGGCCCTCCACCCGCCACCATCCGCGCCGCCCATTGGTCAGGGGCGCGGGTGTCACATTCTATACCCACCGGCTACCAGCCGGCTCGGTGTCACACGCTAAACCCTCCGGGTCTGCAGGTTTCTCGGCGTCCGCTGGCTGTATCGAGCTCCACAACCGATACAAAGACCTTTTCTGATGTCTCCGGATCCCCCCACTACGCTAGGCATGTCTTTGCCATTTCTCTACTGTATTTCCAGTTTGAAACGGTGGTTGTAATGGAGGGGGAGTTATCCCATTATCCACCGCGGCTGCGGACCCTCGCCATTGAAGCCCAGGTTCCTATTGTGTCAACAGGGGAGTTTCACCAGCGCTCTGCATGCTGGGACCTCAGGATTGCCATCATTGGCAGCTGGCGCAAATGGATACATGACAGCTGGAAAAAAACAGGAGAAATACACACTGTCGTGTAATTCCCACTTCTGCACTGCCATGTCTCCATCATTTGCAGACTTTTCAAAAGGTGGCACAGTGGTTAGCACTGTTGCCTCACGGCGCCAGAGACCCGGGTTCAATTCCCACCTCAGGCGACTGACTGTGTGGAGTTTGCACATTCTCCCCGTGTCTACGTGGGTTTCCTCCGGGTGCTCCGGTTTCCTCCCACAGTCCAAAAATGTGCAGGTTAGGTGGATTGGCCATGCTAAATTGCCCGTAGTGTTAGGTGAAAGTGTAAAAATGGAGGGGAATGGGTTTGGGTGGGTTGCGCTTCGGCAGGTTGGTGTGGACTCGTTGGGCCGAAGGGCCCGTTTCCACACTGTAGGTAATCTAATCTAATATTAACAGGTATCACTAGAGAAGGACATGCACCCTCTGTGACCTGAGGATGTACGACAGATTGATTATTGCACAAAAGGACCCCATTTGGCCCGTCTGTCTGTAATGCTCTCAGAAGAAGCAATTCTTTTAGTAGCTTTGCACATTCTTTCTTTTTCAGACAACAGTCCAAATCCCTCTTAAATGCTTTGATTGAACTTGCCCCCATCACACTGTCAGATCTTAACCACTCAATATGTGAAAGGACATTGCCTCATATTGTTTTTGCCAAACATTTTAAATCCATATAGAAAGTGAGGACTGCAGATGCTGGAATACAGGATCGAGAGTGTGGTGTTGGAAAAGCACAGCAGGTCAGGCAGCATCCAAGGAGCAGGGGAATCGACATTTCAGGCATGGTTTCTGATGAAGGACTTATGCCCGAAATGTTGATTCTCCTGCTCCTCGGATGCTTCCTGAGCTGTTTGCTTTTCCATCACCACAATCTCAATTTTAAACCCATGGAGAAACTCAGCAGGTCTGGCAGTATCTGTGGAGAGAGAAGGCAGGGTTAATGTTTCCAATTCCTTGGCCCTTCTTGAGACTGGACCCGAAATGTTAATTCTGCTTTCTCTGTCTGCAGATGCTGCCAGACCTGCTGAGTATCTCCAGCAATTTCTGATTTTGTTTCAATTTTCCAAAATCCGCATTTTTTAAAACTTTAAATCCATGTCTTCTCTTTTATGACGCTTTCATGGATGGGAAATATTTTTCCCTGTCTACTCTATCCAGATCCCTCATGATTTTGATATCTCTATCAAATTTGCTCTCAGCCTTTACTTCTGAAAAACAATCCTGACTTCTCAAATCAATCTTCATAACTGAAACTGCAAAGCATGTTTTAGCCCATGACACATTTCTGAAGTGCTGCAAGATCCCACAAACAGCAGTATGATAAGGATCAGATAATCTGCTTTATTTAATGATGTCAACAGCACAAATATTAGACTGAATACTGGGCAGCACTCCCTTGAATAATACAATGGAATGAGATGTCAAATTAAGTCCCTTTCTGACTCTTGGGTGAATGTGAAAGATAACATTTTAAAAGAAAATCAGGGGAATGCTTGATGTCCTGGCCAATATTTATCCTCAATCAACTTCTCAAAAAAAGACTATTTCCTTATTCTCACATTTGGTTTGTGGGAATTTGCTATGCACAAAGAGGTTGCCTTGTTTCCTACATTACAGCAAGAAGTACTCTTCAAAACAACTACTGGTTGTAAAGTACTTTGTGACATCCCAAAGTTTTGAAAGGCACTACTCAAATGAAAGTTTTTAATCATTTGCATCTTCCACAAGGAGAAGATAGGGCCTCAGTTACATGTCTCATTCTCACCTTTGACAGTCCAGCCCTCCATCAGTAATGCACTGGGAGTGGTACTCTGAAATATGCACTCAAACTGCAGAAAATCTTGAACTTATTACCTCTGACTCAGAGCTGAGGAGGTTACTGCCCAAGCCATGTTTACACTAAGTTGTACAAAATGACAAAATCACTCATAAAACTTGACAGAGATGTGGATAATTCATATTATAGCTCTAAAAAAAGTGACTTGGTAATAAAAACATTTTTGCACTTCACAGCACTGGAGAGGATGCTGAAAGTCTATGCATCAGTACAGAAAGAAAAGTCAGGGTATACTGCACAAGATAGGGGACTGTAGAAAATGACAACATCAGAATGACACCTTAGTACTGTTTCAAACTCTGTGGGAGCTTGTACTAAGGAGATCAACAACTCGTATTTATATAGCAATATTTATATAATAAAATATCCCATGGTGCTTCATAGGGGTATTATAAAACATATTATGACATCCTACAAGATGACATTAGATCAAATGACTGCTGCTTTGTTCAAGGAATTGTTTTTTTAAAGAATGTCACAAAGATCAAAAGTGAGATGGAAAGGCTTAGAACCCAGGCAACTGAAAGCAGAGTGATCAATGATACAGTGATTATATTGTGAATGCTCAACAGGCCAGAATTAGAGGACTGCAGAGCTCTCTGTGGGTTTTAAAGATAGAAGAGATTACAGACATAGGGTTGGATGAGTCTGTGGGGGGAATTGAAATCCAGATTTTAACAGGAAGATGTTTAACTGGGTGACACTGTCGATAGCATGTTCAGGGATTAAAGGGGAAAGGGACTTGATGTCAGTAAGATATAGGTTGAACTTTACAGATGGCCTGAAGTTTATAGAGGGTAGATGGTGGGGACCAGTCAGAAATAGTCAAATCTGAAGTTAACGAAAGCATGGTTAGGCTTTCAGTAACAGTTGATATGAGGGAGAGACAAAGATTGGCAGGGTTATGCAAGTGAGAAAAATGGTGGTCTTGGTAATGCAATGAAAATGTAATTAAAAGTTCATCTTGGGACCAAACTGTTTGTTTCAGCCTCAGGAGTGGAGTTAAATCAGAGGTGAGGTAGATGTGGTGTAAAATTATGTCCCAATACATGTGTGAATCATAATGTAACACATGTATTGGGCCAAGCAGTGGAATGTGGTGAAACGGTTAAAAATTATGTCCCAATACATGTGTGAATCTAACCGGAATGGAGGTGTTGCTTAGTCCCGTGTGAATCTTATTACACACCTCCCCGTGTGAATCTTCTTATCTGTATGTAACCAGAATGGAATGTGTTTTTTAGCCTTGCTCTGCTGTTCACATGAATGTTTATATCTGGAAAAGAGTATATCAGCTGGAAAAGTCTCCAGTTCGGTGAGTCTGCTCCGGGGTTACGTTTAACCGCCGAGCGTGGGTTGTTGGCAACCGCTCTACGAGAACTGACGGCTCCCAGTTCCGGTAACACGTAGAGTGAGTATAAACCAGACCCGTTGGTTGTGGCGACGCTGCGGGGAATAAAATGCCCATATTCTAGCAGACTCGCCTCTTGGTCGTTTGTTCTGTGTCAGACTACTCTCCTACGAACCTGACCTTGAGAATTTTTTAAAACATTTGGCGTAGTCGAGCAGGGTCAATCGCAATTGAGGAGAGATTTTGATACAGAACAATGTTTTGGAAAAAGACTAAGAAACCAGAAGAACAAACTGTGGAGGTCCCGACCGTCCCGGGATGGCATGGATGTGGGCATGTACGTGGCAGTTTGTTTGAGAGAGGATCCCAGTCCTGCCGAAGAACCCCTTGCCTGGGGTACAGCGGAGGATGTGGGCATGTCCAAAAAGCTGAAGCGGAGTTAACAGAATTGAATGGGATTGAACTGAACTGAACTGAGTGGAACTGAAGTGAATCAAATTGAACGGAACAAAATGGAACTGAGCTAAATTGAATTGAAATGGACGGAACTAAATTGAACACAATTGAATTGAACTGAACAGACCTGAACTGAGCTGAATTGAACTACACTGAATTGACTGAACTGAAATTAACTGAAACGAATTGAACTGAATTAAGCATAATGTAACACATGTATTGGGCCAAGCAGTGGAATGTGGTGTAAAATTATGTCCCAATACATGTGTGAATCATAATGTAACACATGTATTGGGCCAAGCAGTGGAATGTGGTGAAACGGTTAAAAATTATGTCCCAATACATGTGTGAATCTAACCGGAATGGAGGTGTTGCTTAGTCCCGTGTGAATCTTATTACACACCTCCCCGTGTGAATCTTCTTATCTGTATGTAACCAGAATGGAATGTGTTTTTTAGCCTTGCTCTGCTGTTCACATGAATGTTTATATCTGGAAAAGAGTATGTCAGCTGGAAAAGTCTCCAGTTCGGTGAGTCTGCTCCGGGGTTACGTTTAACCGCCGAGCGTGGGTTGTTGGCAACCGCTCTACGAGAACTGACGGCTCCCAGTTCCGGTAACATGTAGAGTGAGTATAAGCCAGACCCGTTGGTTGTGGCGACGCTGCGGGGAATAAAATGCCCATATTCTAGCAGACTCGCCTCTTGGTCGTTTGTTCTGTGTCAGACTACTCTCCTACGAACCTGACCTTGAGAATTTTTTAAAACAGTAGAAGAGTGCCGAGGACTAATGATGTTAGATTTGGTAATTATAATATTGAACTAGACAGAATTTCATCCAGTACTGGATACTGGACAGGCAGTCTGGTAAAATAGACACAATGGAGGAATCCAAAGACATGGTTGCTGAGGTAGTGCTGGTTATCATTACCTTGTATGGGGAATTTGATGAAGTATTTTTGGACAAAATTGTCAAGGGCAGCATGTAAATGAAGGAAACCAAGAACCGATTCTAGGCGGTCACCTCAGAGAATGATGCAGGAGCAGGAAGAGAAACCACTGCTGATGATAGTGTGGCTACACTTAGCTTTTTTGAGGAGAAGGCAAATTTAAAGGAGAGAGGTACAACATGTAAAAAGAGATAACTGTTAACAGTATTAACTAATATGCAGGTTAGGAGTGTAAGTTGAATGCTCAACAGCCTAGAGAGAACATGATCGAAGGAATGGGGCATGGGTTTGAGGAGAGACAGTAGAAAAATTCAAGAAGGAATCAAGTTTTGGCTTAAGATATGGGAGTCCTTGCTAGAAATGTATCTTGAAGGGCTGGGGAAAGGATGGAAGTGACAGAGGTGGGAGTAGAATGAATGGGAACGGAGTTTTAAGAAGATGGTTTGCAGTAAAATAAAAGACAGGAGTTGTGTTTGCATTCAAGGATATCCTGAAAAAATGGATACTGTAGTTGTATTTGACAAAAGCAGAATATGATGGAGCTTTAAGTGATCTAGTCAGATCAGGCAACAAATGGCTGTCCCAGATGTCCACCATATCCTATTAAGTATGTGGTCCTTTGACTTAAGGGAGTGGAGGTGAGGGCCATACTGAGAAAGCAGCAAACAGCCAGTATGTTATGAATTTTTTGGGGTAACTAGGACACCACGTGTGGAAGAGAGAGCATAGTTGAGCAAATCAATTGCTACAGAAATCTGATCAATGGAGGGTCAAAGGATAGAAAGTTGGGAATTTGAGAGTACAGCTCAAAGTAAAATTGGGAGATTGATTGGACCAGGAATGGATATAGAAGGAAGTAGAGTTGGGATGGTGAGGCAGAATATGGGTATTAAGTGATACAAAAAGTTTATCAATGATATCTGTACTTGTGATTTACATTATAGGTATAGTGTTGGAAGAAACAAATAATAAATATTGTGTTGGAGGGCATAATGCAGAAGATACAATTAATGAAGGGTAAAAGGGCAGTGAACTCATTAGAGAGAAAGTGTTGAATTGAGATGGAGATTAAAATCACTGAGGATGAGAAGCTGTCTGGAGCAAAGGTTGAGGAAGGAAAGCAGTTGAAACATCGGTATAGAACTAGGGAGGATGATTGAGAAGCAGTATTTAATATGAGAAGAGAGAGATAGAACAAAATAAAAACCTAAGGGTCAGAGGAGTAGGGGGTTAGACCAGGGGTTGAGTGAGACATAATATGAAGAACATCGTCAGGCAGGGAGCCTATGTTATTGGGAATTGTGTCGTCTCCCCTCAGTCAGATTTCTACTGGTGGAAAATTGCTGGAAGAACTCAGCAGGTCTGGCAGGATCTGTGCTGAGAAAGCAGAATTAATGTTTCAGGTCCAGCGACCCTTCTTCAGAACTCTTCAGTTAACAACACTTTGTCTCCACAGATGCTGCCAGATCTGCAGTGATTTTTGAGCAAATTCTGATTTGGTTTCTGATTTCCAGCATCTGCAGTTCATTGGGTTTTTGGTTTGGTTCCATTTAGGGCCATGATTTCTATGCAATCATTCATAATAAGTTCATGGTTGGAAAGCGCTTTGTTCACAAGTAAATGAATAATGTTGCAGAGAGATGTAGAGGAGATGTGTGCTGATCCACTGGTAGAATCTAAAGGATTAGCAGCAAGTGAGATGAGTGTGACAGGTCAAAATTGGCAAGGTTAGTCCCCAGTGGGCACACAACACAGAAAGATCAGCAAGAATAGGATGGGGTGGTTCAACTGGCTGTTTATGAGGAGGGAACAGTGGATGCCTTAATGGCCCATGTGGGGAATTCTACCAAAGACCTAGAAAGAACTGTAGACCGACCAATCAGAGAGTTAAGCCTGTGGCAGCAGCAGAAGAGTAGGAAAGTTCAGAAATACTGGGCAGTTGGAGTAGAGATTCAAAAGGACAGAGTAACTGAGAGGCCAAAGTCGTCACAACAATGAAAGGGAGTGATTGAGGAGGGGCAGAGAAAAAAATAAAACAAAGGAGAAAGGTAGTAGAAGTTCAACTGAAGTGATACTATTAGGTCAGGAGCAACAGCCAAAGACTGCACAAGAATGGATGAGGGGAAGCCTGAGTTACATGACAGAATATTTAGTATTAATTAGGATACTTATAGTAGTACTAAAAAGGGAATATAGGGGAACAATAGGAGATAGTTCAGAGTTAAAGTCAGAATCCCATATTAAAATTGTAGCTGGAATTAGTATGGAGCACTGATGACTTAGTATCCACATTCAGAGACAGATATTGCAGGTAAGTGAAGGCCAGGCATTATTCCAAAGGGAGACCATCAGTGGACACACTGGATTCTCACTGGATGAATATCAAGGTCAGGAGTGGGGGCACAAGAGCAGAATAGATTACAGAACAAAAGATGATGATCACTGGTGGCATGAAAGAACTGGCACCAGTGGATATATTTAGAACTTTCTTTATACATTCTGTAATGTGGACATTGCTGCTTAGGCTAGCATTTGTTGTCCATCCCTAATTGCCCTTGCAAACATGGTATTGAAGCATGTTCTTGTGTTGCTCAGGAGGGAGTTCCAGTGACAGTAAAGAAACAACAATATACTGAGTTGAGAGTGGTGCTGAAAAAACACAGCAGGTCAGGCAGCATTTGAGGAGCAGGAAAATCGACACTTTGGGCATAAGCCCTTCATCAGGAATGAGGCCTCTGACACTCCAAAATCTTCAGTCCTCACTTTCTCCTAGTTGATTATAACCTTACTGCGGAACTACAATATACTTCCTAATCAGGATCAAGAGTGGCTTGGAGGGGAACTTGCAACACGTGGTGTTCCCATGTATTTGCTGCCCTTATCCATCGATATGGAAGAGGCCATGGATTTCAAAGGAGCGTTGGTGAGTTGCTGACGTGCATCTTGTCAATCATACACACTGTTGCTACTGTGCATCCATGGAGGAACTGAATATCTGTGGATGTGGTGCCAGTCGAGTGAGCTGCTTTGTCCTGGATGGTCTCAAATTTTTCGAGTTTTGTTGGAGCTGGATGTGGGGAACATCCCATCACCATTCAGAGTTGTTTCTTGACAGTGGTGCACAGGCTTTGGGGACTGAGGTGAATTACCTTCTGCAGCATGGCGGAATGGGTACTGCAGATGCTTGGAGATTAGAGAGGTGCTGGAAAAGCACAGCAGGTCAGGCAGCGTCCGAGGATCGACGTTTCGGGCAGAAGCCCTTCACCAGGAAAGGGCTGCAGCATTCCTACCCTCCGACCTGCATTTTGTAGGCACGATATTAATGTGGTCAATCCAGTTCATTCCCTTTGAAGAGAAAATGAGGTCTGCAGATGCTGGAGATCTGAGATGGAAATGTGTTGCTGGAGAAGCGCAGCAGGTCAGGCAGCATCTAGGGAACAGGAGAATCGACGTTTCGGGCATTAGCCCTTTCCTGAAGAAGGGCTAATACCCGAAACGTCGATTCTCCTGTTCCCTGGATGCTGCCTGACCTGCTGCGCTTTTCCAGTTCATTCCCTTTGCCTTTGCCAATCCCACTCCCTGTCATGATGATCCCCATTCTTTATCCACCTCCTCATTCCTATTCCTCTCACCTATTCCCGTTCACCATTCGTGTCTTCCTCGCCCCCGGCCCTACTTTAATCCAGCCACCACAGTCTCCCGTCCGGGTCTCCAATCCCTCCCTCCGCCTCTGATCCGATTCAACTGAGTGCGCAAGCGCGGAGGCGGAATGCTCACGTGGCGGAGGTGGGCGGGGCGGGGCGGGGCGGCGGGTGTGTGTGTGTGTGTGTATGCGCGCGCGGGGCGGGTGTGGCGTTTCCGGGGTCACTCGGTGTGTCGTTGCTTCCGGGTCAGCTGGAGGGCGCACTCTCACCATGGGGACGGGCTCGGAGCTGCCGGACACCCGGAGCTGGAAGGTCGAGGGGACCCCGCTGGAACTGGTGCAGGAGAGGTTGCGGAGACGGGGCCTGAGCGACCCGTGGGCCCGGTGGGTGAAGTGGGGCTCGGGGCTGTGGGAGTTGAAAGCCCATAAATGGTGCTGGGAGCTTAAAAATGACATGACACCAGGTTATAGTCCCACAGGTTTATTTGAAAGTACTATATTTGATGCTGTAATGGTAGTGCAGTGGTAGCCGTGACTGGTAATTGTGAATTGTTGTTAAAATTCCCGCTGGTTCACCCAGGTCCCCTTCAGGGGGAGAAACCTTCCATCCCTGACCCCTCACCCCTGATGTTCCAGCTGTGCTTCAGCTGCCCTCCGAAATGGCTGGAGACAAAAACAATCTGCAGATCCTGGAATCCAAGGCAGACAAGCAGGAGGCTGGTAGAACACGGTGAGCCAGGCAGCATCAGGAGTTGGAGAAGCCAATGTGTAGCCCTTCTTTACAAACAGATTCACAGGCACCATGTCCTGCTGGTCTTGCCTCCCGTGAGAGTAATCTGCCCCCCCCCCCCCCCCCCGACTTGGCTCGCTGGGGCAGCACTTTCACCCCTGAATCAGAAAAAAGAAAAAAAGTCCTTGCAACTCCCTATTTCCAATCTCAATGTCCACTGCACTGTCTTCCAGATGTGGTGTTAGGCTGAAGCCTTATTTATCTCACTGTAGGAATATAAAATACTGTATCCCCCAAGGCACTATTTTAAAAGAGAGCAATCCACCCTGTCTTGGCCAATGTTTAGCCCTCAACAACCATTGAGAAAAATAACAGATTCTGATGGTTTAATTGCTGTAGTGGGGTTTTTTGTTGTGTACAATCTGGCAGTCATGTGTACGTTACAACAGGAGCTACAATTCAAATTTATTTCATTGGCTGTGAAGTGTTTTGGCACTGCCTGAATGCTCTGTGCCTGTTTATATTTTACCCAAGTGTCCTCCCACACAATGTTATTCTAACCCCATTATCCGTCTTTCCATTCCTTTCTTGTGCTTATCTAGCTTCTCCTTAAATACCTCATCCTTTTCCTTTGAAACTGGGTTCCACGTTCTTACCGCTCTCTTGGTAAAGATGTTACTCATGAATTCTCTTTTGGATTGATTAGTGGGGTGGCTGCAATCAGAGGTCCTCTGCTCGCCAGTTCCTTTTCATTTTTTTTTCTCATCTTTATAGCTTTTCTCACCAGCACTGCTCCCCCTCACTCCCTGCAAACTTTTCACTGCCCCGCCTTGCCCTACCTGGAGAGTGGAGTCAAGGGAGATGGGTCATGGCCAGAACCCGGGAGGGAGCAGAGCACATAGGCTGAGACAATTGGCAGCAGAGTGAGCACATGTCAAGTCCTGCGGCAGAGCAAGTGGGCTGATTCTGGAGGGATGGCAGAGCAGGCTGTAGCTAGAGTGGTAGCAGAATGGGCACGGCCCAGGCCAGTCCTGGAAGGAGGCTGGCACGTGGAGGCACTGTGGCCGCTTGTTCTGGGGCCAGCTGGCACAGATTCATGTTGGAGAGGAACTGGAGCTTAAGTACTTTATGGTCACTTTCTATTATCATTCTGGACTTTTATAGCTCTGTTCCCATGCTCACCTTTTTTTTAAACTCTGTAACAATACTTAAAGTATATGTACTTTGTACCTAAGATGATGTTGAGAGGCAACTTCACAAACTTTTCACTGCACTCATTCTATTCTATTCTTCTCTTCATATTTCTTAGTTTGGGTCTTCTCCACAGCTAATCAATTAAAATCTTAAAAACATCTTACTTTGATTTTTACCAGTGGTTATTACCCCCTTTTTGGTAGAATCTTGCAAATCTCTTTTTCAGACTCTCCAGTGCGTCTATGCCCTTATAACGTGGAGAGCAGAAATCTCTACAGTGGCTTTGTGTAATCTGGTTGAGGTTCCAATGAAGTTTAGCATACATTCTCTGCTTTTCAATCTTTTTTGGATTCTTTCACAGGATTTGGATATTGTGGGCGAGGCCAGCATTTATTATCCCTCTTTAATTGCTCTGGCAGAAGGTGGTAGAGAATATCCTTGCTGCAATACTTGGGATGTAGATGCATTATTAATGCTGTAAGGACTGGAGGTTTGGGATTTTGACCCAGTGACAGTGAAGGAATGGCAATATATTGCAAGTCAGAATGATGAGTGACTTGCTGATGGTGGTGTTCTTGTGTGTCTGCTGCTCTTGTCCCTTTAGATGGTAGAGGTTGTGGATTTGAAAAATGTCAAGAGAATCTTGGTGAGGTGCTGCTGCTGTGCTTCGGTAGTGGAGAGTATAAATAGATATTGTGGGTGGTGCCAACTGGGGTTCTTTTATTCTGTCAGGTGTTCATGTTTCTAGATTATGATTGACTATAATAATATTGAACTTTTATTTGGAAAATTTTCAGTCAGTTAGGGTGCTGATTACTGAGCTGCTGTGAGCAGTTGTTGATGTTTCTATTCCTGGCAGCATGTAATGACCAGCTCTGGTTGCTGATTCACTGCTGGCTTGAGAGGACTGAGAATTTCATTTTGCCTCTTGCCAGGCAAGCTGGTGAATTTCTAACCCATGAATGAATTCACCAGCTCATTCTGGTGTCTCACCCAGGTCAGTCTTGACCAACCATTATCAAGGTTAGTATTGACCTCACTCAAAATTTAAGCTTTAAACATGGCATTGCTGCAACAGTCATCAGCACATGGAACTCCAAATGATTTTCCCTCTTCGAGCTGAGGCCGTTTGGCCAGTTTTTCATTCCTAATACCAGCTAACCCAGCAGAGCCCATGGAGAGCTTTGGCTTTGATACTCAGGAGTTCCGTGGGCACAGATGTGGATTTATTATTGTCTGTCCCCCCGTTGGGAATGAACAGAGCAACTTTGTACATGTGTGAATTATGAAAGCTTGGAAGTTGTTTTTTTTTAAATAATTTCATGTTCTCGTTGCTGGCAAGGTCAACTTTTGTTGCTCATCCCTAATTTCTCTTGAACTGAGGAGCTTGCTAGGCCATTTCAGAGGACAGTGAATTACAATGCCATTGGACTGGAACCAGACCAGAGAAGCACTGCAGATTTACTTCCCTAAAGGGCAATGATGAACCAAATGGGCTTTTAGTGACTGTCAGTGATAGTTGTTACAATTAGTAGTCCAGTGACATTAGACTACACCTCTCTCTCTCTCTCACTCACTCACTCACTCACACACACAATCTTTACTACTTTATGGCAGGATGTGGAAGTCTTACAATGTAAAATCAGAAAAGACAGAAGCCATCCTAGCTAAATCATTAAATGTTTGAGATAAAATCTCTCCAGTAGTGGTGACTCCTTGTTTTAAAAAAAATTCTCAAGGTCAGGTTCGTAGGAGAGTAGTCTGACACAGAACAAACGACCAAGAGGCGAGTCTGCTAGAATATGAGCATTTTATTCCCCGCAGCGTCGCCACAACGGGTCTGGCTTATACTCACTCTACATGTTACCGGAACTGGGAGCCGTCAGTTCTCGTAGAGCGGTTGCCAACAACCCACGCTCGGCGGTTAAACGTAACCCCGGAGCAGACTCCCGGGTCTGGCTTATACTCACTCTACATGTTACCGGAACTGGGAGCCGTCAGTTCTCGTAGAGCGGTTGCCAACAACCCACGCTCGGCGGTTAAACGTAACCCCGGAGCAGACTCACCGAACTGGAGACTTTTCCAGCTGATAAACATTCATGTGAACAGCAGAGCAAAGCTAAAAAACACATTCCATTCTGGTAACCGTTTCTTGGTCCAATACATGTGTTACATTATGATTCACACATGTATTGGGACATAATTTTACACCACATTCCACTGCTTGGCCCAATACATGTGTTACATTATGCTTCACACGGGGAGGTGTGTAATAAGATTCACACGGGACTAAGCAACACCTCCATTCCGGTTAGATTCACACATGTATTGGGACATAATTTTTAGCCGTCAGTTCTCGTAGAGCGGTTGCCAACAACCCACGCTCGGCGGTTAAACGTAACCCCGGAGCAGACTCCCGGGTCTGGCTTATACTCACTCTACATGTTACCGGAACTGGGAGCCGTCAGTTCTCGTAGAGCGGTTGCCAACAACCCACGCTCGGCGGTTAAACGTAACCCCGGAGCAGACTCCCGGGTCTGGCTTATACTCACTCTACATGTTACCGGAACTGGGAGCCGTCAGTTCTCGTAGAGCGGTTGCCAACAACCCACGCTCGGCGGTTAAACGTAACCCCGGAGCAGACTCACCGAACTGGAGACTTTTCCAGCTGATAAACATTCATGTGAACAGCAGAGCAAGGCTAAAAAACACATTCCATTCTGGTAACCGTTTCTTGGCCCAATACATGTGTTACATTATGATTCACACATGTATTGGGACATAATTTTACACCACACTCCTAGAACAGATTCCTGTCAGATTAGTGTTATTGGCAGAGGCAGGTCTCTGCAAGTCCAGCTATTTGATAATCACTTTGCTAATCATTCCCTGGGTGTTAGAACGTGTGACCATAACAAAGTGGCTTATGTTGCTGCTGTCCCTGACTGCTCACAAACCACTTTGGCCCTGAAGTTAGAAAGCAAGATTGAGTCACCAGTTGACAACCCGAAGCGGCAGATTCAAACCACTATAAATGCCGGAGGAAACATCACAGAAACGCTTCACAGGAGGCTCCCAAGCACTGAGGATGTCACCTAGACAGGGGACGAAACGTCTGCAACACAAATTCCCAGCTTGGCGAACAGAACCACAACAACTTTGACAAGTGATCTAATTTTAGTTCAAAATTTTAAAAGGATGTTCTTAAGTTCTCTGCCTGAAGGCAGATTTGACCCACAAAGTCACCATCTCTGCCATGAGTGGAGGAAGGAGGCAGGTCCTGAATTCACCCCCATCAGAACAGGAATCAAACTCCATTTCACTAGCACAACCATCCGGCTTTCTAAGCAAAGTGGAGTCAGTGCAGCTGTGGCAAGATGCACATTTACATGTTGTAGGCTGGAGCTAATGACAACCATGGTTGAGGCTCCAATTTCTTTCCATCCCATGAACAACTAGGTTCACCTCCCAGTCTTACTACCTACCATTGGCATGTGTTGGAAGGATGTGTGGGTTGGTACTCATCGTAACTGGCCACGTTATTGGCTCCCCTTTCTTGACAATCTAATCCTGGGGTGGGAATACAAACTGGTAGCTTCTGGTTCAGGCAGGGACAAGACTGCTGGGATTCCATGGAGTTGACCAGGCAAAACTGTTCCTCGTGGAAATTGAAATGAGCGCTCTACTTCATTTAGGAGTGAAACCAGTAAGTATATTATCATAATCACAAAGTGTGTAAACTTGGAGCTCATTCCTCAAAAAAAATTAATTGAAATTGGAGGAGAAAGATTGCTTTTGTGTGTAAAATGATCAAAAGAAAAAAGTTTGTGGAGTTAAGTACAAATTAGGTATGTTCTGATTGAGACTGTTGAACCATTCAGTCGGTAGAATCGCTGCTTCCTGCTCCATATATTTTATATAGATCTGTAAACATGATAGCCACCAAGCTGTTCTATTCTATCTCTAGTCTCTAACTCCATTCCTCTCCAATCTGACTGTGTCTGAACCAGACCATTTGCAATCTTTCTTTCCCCATCCTCTCCTCTCCAACTGCAGAGCCCTCATGATTGTCCCTCTCCCTCCTGCAACTTCCAATGAGGTGGATTGTTGCCAGTTCAGACAAATGTCATTTGCTTTTTTTATTGACATTCCTTGGCTTGTACTGGTTCAAAACCCTGCAATCCCACTCGAATGCCATGTGAGAAATTTGCCTTCAGTTAATACGAGAGACCTGACCATCAGTTGTTCAAAGTACAGATGACTGCTTTGTGAACTATGCCAGAATTAACAGTTCACATCCAATCTTAAGACCATTTTCTTTGTTGTCTTTTCTAACAGTAATGAAGCCTGGCGGTTCAACGGAGGCTTTCGTAAACCTATCACCTTCACCAATGTCTTTTCTCGAGGCTTCAAATGGGGATTTGCAGCATTTGTTGTGGCTTTGGGTGTTGAGTATGCACTATTTTCTCCCAAGAAAAACGGAGGACATCACTAATGAATGAAGACTGAAGACTTTGAAATTATGTACAACTCTCTATCTCTCCTTTCCAGTCAGTGAGCTGTAACCAATGTATGAAACAAGAAGCAAATGTCTTTACAGAATAAAATAATTAATTGAATCAGCACTTATGCTCAGTCATGTTCCTTTTGAAGTCTTTTCACCATTGATATCAGCTCCTATTATCTGTTTTCACCTGGTGACTGCCCTATACTTGTTTCGTGTGTTCTTTTTGTTGATTGAGAAGCATGTGACGTTTTCTCTGGTGCGCACACTTACGAGTTATCTTTGGCGCGTTCCTATTTCTCATTTGCCTGCTGCTTCTTGGAGACATCATCAAAAAATAATTCAGGATCCATAATAGGAAGTCTTATCACTTTTTTCTTGATTTTTTCACTGTGCCGTCAGGCTGCTTGTTTAATGTCCAGTATTGGATAAGGTACAAGCACCTCCAGTGAAACATTGGGAAGCCTTGTGGCCATTGCCTCAAGGTGTCTTTGAATCACAAAATATCAAGTAATTACAAAGGCCAATGAAAATATTGGCTTTTATTGCAATGAGGATGGAGTATAACAGTGGGAAAGTTTTGCCCCAGCTGTACATGTATAGTTTTGGTCTCATTAAGGAATAATACTTGCATAGCAGACTGTTCAAAGAATAATTAGTTTGGGGTTGCCTTATGAGAAAGGTTGATTGGGTTGGGCCTGTACTGTTTGGAGCTGAGAAGAATGAAAAAGTGATATTTTTGAAACATAAGATTCTGAGAGGGTAGATGCTGCAAGGATATTTGTGGAGGGAATCTATAACTGGGGGCATGGATTAAAAATAAAGGGTCTCCCATTTAGGAGACAGATGAGGAATTTATTTTCTTGGAGGCTGGGTTGTCTTCTCTCCAGAGAGTATCATTCAGGACTCTGGGTTATTAGTCCAGTAACACAATAAGTTTGCTACTGTGCCTGAAACAAAAGCAGTAAAATTCTGAGCTGGCAGCATCTGTATGAGAAAGCAGAGTTAAAGTTTTGATTTTGACCACTCTTCAGAACCAATCTCTTTTTTCAGATCTCCAGCATCTTTGCATTATGTTACAGTACCTGCTGAGCTCTCCATGTTGTGTGGAGGTGAGGGGCATGACTTGGTATTTGAAGAGTCTATGTTGGAGGGGATGAGGTATAAAGGGACAGGAAGGAGCAGAGGATGGGGAGGGATGAGGATGTGAAGGATGGGAATATATAAAAGGATGGGGGTATATCAGGGATGTGGATATAGGGGTGGTGGGGGTATATGAGGGATGTGGATACAGGAGGTTTGGAGATATATAAGGGTGAGGGTATATGAAAGATGGGGAGGGAAGAGAACATATGATGGATGGATGGATGATGGTATATAAGGGAAGGGGATGTGGGTACAGGAGGATTGGGATTATGTGAGATGAGAATGCTGATACAGGAGGGTTGGGAATATAAAAGGGATAAAGGTATATGAGGGAAGAGGATGTGGATACAGAAGGGTTGGGGATATATAAAGGGATTGGGGTATATGAGGGAAGGGGATGTGGATAGAGGAGGATTGGAGTTATGAGAGATGGGAATGCAGATACAGGAGGGTTGGGGAAATAGGGATGAGTGAAGGGGATGTGGATACAGGAGGGTTGGGAGTATATAAAGGATGGAGATGTGCTATACACTGCATGTGGACGGGAATTCTGTGTGGGAAGACAGGGAGTAAGTGAGGCATGGTGTTTAGGAAATACCCCAATGAAGACCGTTCCGAGGGAGAGGAGATATTTTTACGATGTTCCTGCGCTCCGTTCAGACAGTCCGCCCGCCCAGAGCCTGTGGTCAGAGAGCGGCGGGGGGGAGCCGGCTCCCGGCCCCGGCCCCGGCCCCTGCCCTGATCATAACGCGATGCTTTCACTTTCACTTTCTCCAGGGGACGAGAACAGGTGATCGGGGCAGGTCGGTGTGTGAGGCCCGGAATCCGGCCCGCGATTAACCACTACCGCAGGAGGAGGGCCTGAGCCTGGGCCTGGGCCCGGGGCTGGAACAGGAACTGGAACAGAGGCCGGGGACTGGGCCTGGGCCCAGGGCTGGAGGAAAGCCTGGGGTTGGGCTGGAGCAGAGATCAGAGCCTGGAGCTGGAGGAGAGGCTGGATGTTTGGAAACCCCACCCCCACACCAGGAGATGGTATTTGTAGGAGATGACGAAGTTAAATTGATCAAGGTGTTGATGGTTAGAACTTGTGGCAGAGCACAGAGGATGACACCATAAAGTTAGAGTGTTAGGGAAAGGAGGTGGATGGTGATACAGCACAGAATAGAGGGGGTGAAAGGCCTCCTCCATACCTGGCAACACTGGAATCAGATCAGTAGCAATGAAAGCAACGAGGAGAGTATAGTTTAAGATTACACTGACAAATCCCAAAGGGACAAATGGCCTAGGATGCGAGACAGTTGGTCTCGGAGACATGTCAGCCTTTAGACCTGTTGATTTTCTTTGTGCTGTTTCTCTAGTGACATTGTTTATTTTCAGTTTCTCCCTCTTGCCCCTTGATTTTCTACTATTGTTGGGATGCTGTCTTCAGCTGCTTCATCAGCGAATTTCCCTCCATTGTAAGATCAAAAGTGGGAATGTCTGCCCATGATTGCATAATGTTTAGCACCATTCAAGACTTCTGAAATACTGAAGCAGTACACGATCAAATGCAGCACAAACTAGGCAAGATTCGGGTTTTGGGATGAAAAGTTGCAAATAATATTTGAAATAGATAAGTGCCAGGCAATGACCATTTCCAGCGAGAGAATCTAACCGTTGTGCCTTGACATTGACACCCCCACTACCAAGTTCCTGTGTGTTACCATTCCAGAAATTGAAGAATCAGTGCTGGGTCCACCGCTTTTTGTCATTTATATAAATGATTTGGATGTGGATATAGTAGGTTTGCAGATGACACCAAAATTAGAGGTGTAGTGGACAACAAAGAAGGTTACCTCAGAGTGCAATGGAATTTTGATTAGATAGGCCAATGGGCCGAGAAGTGGCAGATGGAATTTAAGTTAGATAAATTCATTCTGGAAAGGCAAATCAGGGCAGGACTTATACATTTAACGGTAAATTCCTGGGGAGTGTTGCTGAACAAAGACATCTTGAGGTAGAGGTTCATAGTTTCTTGAAACTGGAGTCGCAGGTAGATACGATAGTGAAGAAACCATTTGGTATGCTTGTCTTTATTGGTCAGAGCATTGAGTATAGGAGTTAGGAGATCATGTTGTGCCTGTGCAGAACATTGGTTAGACCACTTTTAGAATATTGTGTACAGTTCTGGTCTACTTCCTATCGGAAGGATGTTGTGAAACTTGAAAGGGTTCAGAAAAGATTTACAGGGATGGTGCAGGGTTGGAGGGTTTGAGTATAGGGCGAGGCTGAATAGGCTGGGGCTGTTTTACCTGGGGGTCAGAGGTTGAGTGGTAACCTTATAGACGTTTATAAAATCATGAGGGGCATGGATAGGGCAAATAGACAAGGTCTTTTCTCAGGGGTGGGGGAGTCCAGAACTGGAGGCCAAAAGTTTAGAGCAAGAGGGGAAAGATATAAAAGAGACCTAAAGGGCAACTTTTTAATGCAGAGGGTGGTGCATGTATGGAATGAGTTGCCAGAGGAAGTGATGGAGGCTAGTACAATAACAATATTTAAAAGGTATCTAGATGGGCATACGAATAGGAAGGGTTTAGAGGGATGTGGGCCAAGTGCTGGCAAATGGAACTAGATTAAATTAGGATATCTGGTCGGCATGGACTGAAGAGTCTGTTTCCATGGCATACATTTCTATGACTCTGTATAAGTACTGTGGCTACAAGAGCAGGTCAGAGGCTAGGAATCTTACAGTGAGCTACTTACCTCCTGATTCTCAGAAGCCGATCCACCATCTACAAGGCATAAGTTAGAAACGTGATGCAATATTCCCCACTTGTCTGGACGACTGAAGCTCCAACTCAAGCTTGACCCCATCTAGGACAAGCAGCCTGCTTAATTGGCACCACGTTCACAAAAATCCATTCCATTCACCAGCAACGCTCAGTAGCAGTAGTGTGCACCATCTACAAGATGTACTGCAGAAATCTACCAAGACTCCTTGGACAACACTTGAAAAACCTACAGCCACTACCATCTAGAAGGAGAAGTGCAGCAGATATATGGGAACACATCTTTGCATGTTCCCCTCCAGGCCATTCATCATCCTGATTTGGAAATATATTGCCATTCCTTTATTGTCGTGGGGTCACAGCCCTTGAATTTCTTCCGTTATGACATGGATCAAATCCTACAGGACAAGGACTGCAGGGGTTCAGGAAGGCGGCTCACCACCAAATTCTCAAGGCAACTTGGAATGAGCTGTAAATGGTGGCCCAGCTAGCAACACCTACACCTTGTGAATTAATTAAAAAAACTCTTTGATTGTCTTCTACTATGAAGACATATAGTTTACTTGTTATGAAGGAGGAGGCTTATGGCAATGGATTTAGATGAGAAATGTAGGAAGAAGCTTGAGTGGAGCCATAAACATTGGCATCACTGGTTCGACCAAACAGTAGAGTCACAGCTAGATAGGATAATGAAGAAGGTGTTTGGTATGCTTTCTTTTATTGGTCAGAGTATTGAGTACAGGAGTTGGGAGGTCATGTTGCGGCTGTACAGGACATTGGTTAGGCCACTTGGAGTATTGCATGCAATTCTGGTCTCCTTCCTATCAGAAAGATGTTGTGAAACTTGAAAGGGTTCAGAAAAGATTTGCAAGGATGTTGCCAGGGTTGGAGGGTTTGAGCAATAGAAAGAGGCTAAATAGGTTGGGGCTGTTTTCCCTTGGAATGTTGGAGGTTGAGGGGTGATCTTATAGAGGTTTACAAAATTATGAGGGGCATGGATAGGACAAATAGACAAAGTGTTTTCTCTGGGGTGGACGAGTCCAGAACTAGAGGGGTATAGGTTTAGGGTGAGAGGGGAAAGATATAAAAGAGACCTAAGGGGCAACTTTTTCTCACAGAGGGTGGTACGTGTATGGAATGAGCTGCCAGAGGAAGTGGTGGAGGCAGGTACAATTCCAACATTTTAAAAGGCATTTGGATGGGTATAAGAATAAGAAGGGTTTGGAGGGTGCTGGCAGGTGGGACTAGATGGGTTGGGATATCTGGTCGGCATGGACAGTTTGGACCGAAGGATCTGTTTCCATGTACATCTCTATGACTCTAATTGGCCTATTGGTGCCATGTATCTGTGCCATGTATCTTGTCTACTGTTAATCATCTTGGGAGGCTGGGGTTCACGCGATGAGGATGGTAACCATATGTTGCATAGAATGGGTTTAAGAAGACAGCAGAGAAATGGGAAATTTCAATTGCCAGAGTCTAAAATGTGTATGTCCCAATAGTGCAGAGACTACAAGGTGAGCAGTGAGGTTGTGAACACCCTTGGCCTTCCACACCATAGGCTTTCCCCACATTGCTCCCAGCAGTATAAACTGGTTGAGTAAAATCTCTTTGTTCTCCAGGCAATGGTTTCCCTTTGGACTGAGTATCAGACCCAAGATAGGTGGACCTACAATTTGTAGCAGATTCAAATGTGCAATGTCAGAAAAGACGCTGTCACAGAAGTAGTGCGTCATTGAGAGTCCTTGAGCAGAATGCAGTTAAACGTCAATACCAACAAGAAGTAGGGCAGCTGTAGGTTTGTCATAGTTCTGAGGAATGAGCTGAGATCAATTACTGAGTTATTGCTCAGAAAGCTGTTAGTGAGAGGAGGAGGAGCTGGGATAGATTTAAAATTGTAACAGAAAGGATAACCACACATGAATATTGATGGGGATAAAACAAACCATCACCAAAATGGATAAATGAGGAAAATCTAACTGTTTAAAAGTTAAGAACAAAACAGGAATGCTGTTATAGTAATAAGGATATTACATTGAAATACAAATTGCGATGAACAGTAGGCCATTTTGCCTCATGGCCTCCTCCAGTTTTCAGTAAAGTCTTGGTTGATCAGATTACGACTTCAACCCCAGTTTCATGCCCCGTTGATAACCTTAGATTCTGGACTAACAAGGGAGTCACTCTACCTCTGCATTAAAAGTATTCAATAACTCTGTCTTTACTGTTCTGTAGGAATGTTCTCACTAGGGAGAGACAAGCTTTGGGAGAGGGGTAAGCATTTACTGAATCAGGGCAGAGGAAATTTGGGAGGAACGGAGATGTGGAGAAGTGTAGGGAGTTAGCACATATTAGATTAGATTGAAGCAATACAAAATAGAGGGAAGGGAGAAAGATCAAACTGAACAATAGAACATGGTTAAGTATTAATTAAATTTTAACTGTCTAATTTAGGACATGGTAAAGATTTCTCCACAGTGTCTGCATCAAGCACTCCCAGGGCAAAAGGTGTGGGAGTTAGGTGCACGGTTAAGCTTGCTCTGTAATGTCCATTAAATAGTCTAACCTAGAATCAAAAATCTTAATGAAGAGTATGGAAACATTTATGTATCCCCTTGCTAATGTTCTCCACCTTTGTTGCTCTCACTGGCTGGAGTCTGTGGCCATCATTCAACCTGCTGTACGTCACTCCAAATGACCATTATTCCTGACTGTGCTTCAGCAGTGTACATCGGTCTGAAATGTGAGTGAAGCTTTGATAAGCTAGATGGCTGTGGGCTGTTGATATTGAACTGCAACCATGACTGAGAGGAGATGAGCAAGAACAAGTTTAGAATGGAACCTACGACATTTCTCTTAAATCTAGAGTTGGTTGTACAACACTTGCACAACATTTTGGTGTGTTCTAAACCAAAAAGCATTAGTGATTAATTCATATTTTTCTCCTTGTTTAGATCTTTGTCAGAGTTTCGTTTTGTGCTGGAAAAGAGAAGTCAATGGCGTCACCAGACATGAGGTCACAGTACAATGTTATAGGCTGGGGAAATCGCAGTTTTCTGTAAGGAATTCTTGGGGCTGCTTCCTTCAATATTCAACAATATGTTCAAGCAAAATACTATGGATATCAGACGACTGGCATTGCAAATAGCTGATAAACTGTCGAAGGATGAAAGTGCCACCTTAGTGTTTTTGTGCCTTGATATTCTGAAAGATTATTTAAATATTGGGGAAGTGAAAGAGCTGTTTGAGATACTGTCCAAACGGAACCTGCTGAGGATTGAGCTCCTAAGTGAACTGCTTTATCGAATAAAGAGGTTTGATGTTCTGAAAGGATTGAAAGTTGACGTGAAGTGTTTGGAGAGACATTTGAACAGTGGTAAAGGATACGTATCTTCATACAGGTAAAATCAATCTCTGTGTAATGGGATGGGAGTATGAATTGCCTGTGATGGAAGTTTGGCTTCTCCAGTTCTTGCTCCCCAGATTTAGCAGACAACATTTGGTAACAACTGAATGAAGCAATTTTTTGGCTTTAATCCATGACAGGGTGTAATAAATAACACCTCATAAATCAGCATTGTAGCAAATCTTATTCCCCAGGCTATGGTACTAAAATGACCTTTTATATGTTTTGGCATCTCAATGTCACCTTGTGTCAGCGGTGGGGCCTAAAATGTTATTAATGTTTTTGTTTGATGGAGCATGGGACCAATTTGAGGGTCAATCATTTCGTGGGAGCAGAAATTGGCCATTCAGCCCTTTGAACTTTTTCTACCATTCATTTAAACCATGGCTGATCTGTGTCTTAATACTTTCGACCTGCCTTAGTTCCTTATTCTTTATTTCTCTTGGTGAAGTTGATTCCCAGCTTTAAAAGCCATTTTGGAAAATGCATTCCAGGTTTCTGCTACCCTTCATGTCAAGACGTGCTTCCCCTGAACACCCTGGCTCTAGTTTTAACGTTTTTCCCCATTGCTCTGGATTTTCCCACCAAAGGAAATATCTTCTGTTTCTGTCTGTACTGTATTAACTCACAGAAATGTGGAAACTCAAAGCAGCAGTAGGCCATTCAGTCCTTCAATCCTGCATCTGCCGTTCAGTATACTCATGGCTGCTTCTCTATCTGAATGCAATTTTCCTGCTTTCTCCTCATATGCCTCGATGTCTTTAAAATCTTTTCAAAATTCTCTTGAATATATTCAGTGACTTGGCCTCCGCAACTCTGTGTGGTAGAGAATTCCACAGGTTCACCACTGTTTGCACCCTCATCTCCGTCTTAAATGATCTGTCCTGAGACTTAGTCCCCCAGTACTAGGTTCCCCATAATGGGAAATCATCTTCCCTGCATCTCGTCTATCTAGTGTTTTAGAATTTTATCCAAATTTCACGTTTCAATTATCTAAGTTTCAATCAGATCCCATTTCATCCTTTAAAAAGTTTAGTGATTCCAGGCCCAGTAAATCCAATCTCTCCATATGGGACAGACCTACCATCCCTTATATCAGATGGGTGAACCTCTGCTGCACTTTCTCTATGACAAGTATATCTTTCCGGAGGTAGGAAGATCAAAACTGCATGCAGTACTCCCGGGTGTGGTCTCACTAAGGCACTGCTATAAGACACCTGTACTTCTGAACTCAACTCTGCTTGCAGTGTAGGCTAATCTACCATTTGCCTTTGTATTTGCTTGCTGTACCTGTCTGTTTACTTTCATTGACTGGTATACGAGGAGAATCAGATCCCTTTGTATATCCACATTTCCCAACATATCATTTAAATAATATTCTTCCTTTCTACTTTACACACTGAAATGTATAACTTCACATTTAGCTACATTATACTGCAAATTTATAGCTATATATTGTGAATAGTTGGAACTTAAGTACTGATCCTTGAAATATCCTACTAGTCACTGCCTGTCACTCAGAAAAATAACCATTTATTCCCACTATCTGTTTCCCGTCTGTCAACCAATTTCTTGTTGTGGTTCTGTTCGCCGAGCTGGAAGTCTTTGTTGCAAACGTTTCGTCCCCTGGCTAGGCGACATCATCAGTGCTTGGGAGCCTCCTGCGAAGCGCTTCTTTGATGTTTCCTCCGGTGTTTATAGTGGTCTGTCCCTGCCGCTTTGGTTGTCAGTTTCAGCTGTCCGCTGTAGTGGTTGGTATATTGGGTCCAGGTCGATGTGTTTGTTGATGGAGTTTGTGGATGAATGCCATGCCTCTAGGAATTCCCTGGCTGTTCTCTGTCTGGCTTGCCCTATGATAGTAGTGTTGTCCCAGTCGAATTCATGTTGCTTGTTGTCTGCGTGTGTGGCTACTAAGGATAGCTGGTCGTGTCGTTTCGTGGCTAGTTGATGTTCATGTATGCGGATTGTTAGCTGTCTTCCGGTTTGTCCTATATAATGTTTAGTGCAGTCCTTGCATGGTATTTTGTACACTACATTAGTTTTGCTCATGTTGGGTATCGGGTCCTTCGTTCTGGTGAGTTGTTGTCTGAGCGTGGCTGTTGGTTTGTGTGCTGTTATGAGTCCTAGGGGTCGCAGTAGTCTGGCTGTCAGTTCTGAGATGCTCCTGATGTATGGTAGTGTGGCTAGTCCTTTTGGTTGTGGTATGTCCTCGTTCCGAAAGCCACACACACAGACCAAGTCCTAAACTATGAAAGTAACCACCCCAACACACACAAACGAAGCTGCATCAGGACACTATTCAAAAGGGCCACAACACACTGCAGTACACCAGAACTGCAAAAAGAAGAAGAGGAACACCTATACAAGGTATTCGCCAAAAACGGATACCCGCGCAACTTCATCCACAGATGCCTAAGAGAAAGACCACGGAACGAGGACATATCACAACCAAAAGGACTAGCCACACTACCATACATCAGGAGCATCTCGGAACTGACAGCCAGACTACTGCGACCCCTAGGACTCATAACGGCACACAAACCAACAGCCACGCTCAGACAACAACTCACCAGAACGAAGGACCCGATACCCAACATGAGCAAAACTAATGTAGTGTACAAAATACCATGCAAGGACTGCACTAAACACTATATAGGACAAACAGGAAGACAGCTAACAATCCGCATACATGAACATCAACTAGCCACGAAACGACACGACCAGCTATCCTTAGTAGCCACACACGCAGACAACAAGCAACATGAATTCGACTGGGACAACACTACTATCATAGGGCAAGCCAGACAGAGAACAGCCAGGGAATTCCTAGAGGCATGGCATTCATCCACAAACTCCATCAACAAACACATCGACCTGGACCCAATATACCAACCACTATCGCGGACAGCTGAAACTGACAACAGGAAGCGGCAGGGACAGACCACTATAAACACTGGAGGAAACATCAAAGAAGCGCTTCGCAGGAGGCTCCCAAGCACTGATGATGTCACCTAGCCAGGGGACGAAACGTTTGCAACAAAAACTTCCAGCTCGGCGAACAGAACCACAACAACGAGCACCCGAGCTACAAATCTTCGCCCAAACTTTGAACCAATTTCTTGATCCTTGTCAATGTGTTACACCCTATCCCATCTGCTTTGATTTTGCCTACTAACCTCCTGAAAATCTAAATACACTGGTTTTGATTCTCTTCAATTAATGGGATGTTATTTGTGCCATCTTTTGTGAAGACAGAAACAAAGAATGTGTTTAATTCTTCTGCCATTTCTTTGCTTTCCATTATCATTTCTCTGTCCTCTGACTGTAAGGAACCTACATCGTTCATTACTAATCTTTTTCTCTTCACATATTCATAGACGTTTTGCAGTCAATTTCTATGTTTCCTAAAATTTTAATCAGAAACTCTATTATCCCCTTCTTAAATAAACTACTCATCCTCTTTTACTTTAACTAAAATACTCCCAGTCCTCAAGTTTGTTGCTTTTTCTCACAGTTTTTGTGTCTCCTCAATGGATTTCATGCTATCCCTCATTTCTTTCATAAGCATTGTCTTTCTTCTATTTTTGAATGAACGATTGTTGTAATTCAAAATTTTCTAATATTAGGATTAAGTTTTATTGTCATTGTACTCAAGTACAGGAATACAGTGAAAAGTTTACAATGTCACCATTCACGGCACCATCGTAGGTACCTAGGTACAAAATCTTAGGTAAAAAGTAGAAATGTAAAGATGTCAGTTAAAAGTTTAATATTGTAGTTCTTGTCAGTATAAGGTAGCCAATAAATAAAGTTAAAAGTCCTAAATTGCACTCTGGTTTCAGCCATGGGCCTGCAGTTGCTCCATGCTGGGCTTTCCCTACGAGGGCTCACTGTCTCAATCACCATGCTGCAGTCTCTCTGTGCTGCAGTCTCGATGCTGTACACCATCCTCTCTCTCCCACATTTGGCTCAATCTCTCAATCCCTGTGCCTCCGCGCTGCCATCTCGATGCTGACTGCCAGGCTGCCAGAGTCCCGCTCTGGTGCTGCTCTGGGCCCCCAGCCATGTCTGCAATACCACCACCAGACAGAGTTCTGTCCGGGCACGCCAACCCACCTCGTGGCAGACCGCCAAAGTCCCCGCTCTGGGCCCACCATCGCTACCACTGCCTCCATGACTGACCTCCCTCCAGAAGGTAAGTAGAGGAAGAAAAAATCTAAAAAAACTTACGAGAAAAACAAACAAGAAAATAAGAAAGAAAAGGAATTGAATAGATGAGCAGCAGCTCAGGAGCCCTACTGCACAGCCATCTTGGATTCATGCACATGTTCTTTACACATGAACCATTTCTTATAAATTGCCAATCCCTTTAGTAAAGTTCCTCAATCCACCCCTGCCCAATCTTGCCTGATACCCTCGTCATTCCCTTTAAGTATTTTCAGGAATCTTGTTTTGGATTTGACTACTTTATTCTCTATCTTAATGGAGTGATCATAACATGATAATCAAATGTTATCATGTTATGATCGCTCTTCCGTAAAGGACCCCACACAACAAGATTGTTAATTAATTCTTTGTCACTGCATCGTACCTGGTCTGGAATAGCCTGTTCTCTGATTGGTTCATCAATGTTTTATCTAAAAATTCCATCATGTACACACTCCAGGAAACCCTCCTCCATGGTGCCATTGTGACGCTTGTTTGTCCAATGTATATTTAATTAAAATCACCCATGATTATAGTTTACTGTTATTACATGCACCTCTGATTTCCTGTTTAAAGCCTTCCCTTGCATCTCTATCAGTGTTTGTTAGCTAAACCCGTTAAATTCCTTTAATCATCTGAATCATTTTAGCTTGCTTATTCCTTAATCCTCAATACTTGAGGGAGTATCAGGCTAGTCAGTTCCAACCTGTACTTGGAATATGACCCTTTCTGCAATGGTATCAGTCTGGTGAATGTGTGAGGCATCTCTTCTAAGGCCATTATGTACAGTGCTTGGAACTGAACACAGAACTCTGACTAAGATTATGTACATCTGTAGCCTCTATGACGTGAACACCCACATTCCATTAATTTTGGAATTATTGCTTGGATTTAAGTCAATGCAATGCCTACACATTTAGGATAACTAACTGGCTGTCTTCACCTTTATAACACAGGCAGTTGTTGACGGACATCAGCGAAAATCTTTGTCAAGAAGATTTGCAATCTATTTTGTTTTTATTACGTTGCCAAGTACCAAAAGGCCACCAGGAAGCAATGAAGGTAATTACAATATGTTAACCCTACATTGTGTTTTGGGCTCAAGTCCATTGATTATGGATGCAGCCTGCAGGGAGGTTAATCTGGTGTATGTCAGCTCCACTATTGGAGCCAAATGATGTAAACTGCAGCTTCCTTTCATTAACAAAACTGATGGATTTTTTTAAAAATTCCATAATCACAGGACAAGGGAGTGCATCTCAGGAGCACTTTAACACCATTCCAAGTGGGGTCCCAGATGACCACAATCGTAGTTACTGGATAGATGAGTACTGTAGGCATTTTGGTGCACAGTAAAAGAATGTATTGCAATAAGTGGTTGTGTAGTCTGCATCACAGAAAGCTTTTGTTTTATTGACTAGCTTCCTAGATGGCAGTGTTTGAAAAATCTTTGAAAAGGTATATACACAACATTCACCATGTTGTTATTTTCTATGTATCCCTCACTTTGCTAACTTTATATCCTAGAATTAGATCCAGCATTTGCTTCCCCATTTGTTCGATTAAAAATATCTTGATCAAGTGAGCTACCTGAGCACAATTCCTTTTTTACAGTCCTTCAAACTTTCGCAGTCTCTTTTTTTCCCTTCAAACTAGTTTCTAAAATTAATATTGTAAGGATCTGGGCATCGCTGTCTTTTCATTGCCTATCATTAATTGCCCTCGAGAAGGTGATGGTGAGCTGCTTTCTTGACTTGCTCTAGTGCCAATGGAGCGCATATAGGGAGGGAATTCCAGGATTTTGATTCAGTGACAGTGAAGGAACAGCAATATAGTTCCAAGTCAAGATGTTATGTGACCTTGTGGGAACGTGCAGGTGGTGGTGTTCCCGTATTCCTGTTGTCCTTGTTCTTCCAGCAGGTGAAGATCAGAGGTTTGCAAAGGTGCTGTCAAAGGAGCCTTGTTGGGTTGCTGTAATACATCTTGTAGATGGTGCACATTGCTCTCAATGAGTGTTGGACTGATTGTTTAAGGTGGGGTGCTAAACAAATGGGCTGCTTTGTCTTGAATTATGCATTGTAGGGATTCTATGGTGCAGCCATATGGTTTGAACAAAATGTTGAAACAAAGTTATTTATTACATGGAAGGTACAGCACAGAAATAAGTTATTCGGCTCAACAGCTCCATCCTAGTGTCTTTGCTTCATGTGTGTTTCCTCCCACCTTACTTCATTCTTGTCCTATCAGCATAATCCTCTCTTCCTTTCACTTTCATGTACATATCAAGCTTCCTCTTAAATGTATCTACAGGTCATTCTGCTATAACACGTTTTGTTCACACATGTTTGCTGTAATGCCATTGACGAATCAGGGACACTTTTTAAAGCACAAACTTTTAAGACGTGTCTTGGCTGTAATGCGATTACATTGCCAACACTTTAAGTACTGTTTCTAAAGCGTGATTTTTCTATAATGCGGGATAGCACAAGAATGCAACCGTGGAGTTATAGAAGAATGACCTGTATACTATTTACCACAATAGTGGGAATCAGACTGTTCAAAAGAACATAAGGAAGACTGACTTTCTACAACAAATCCACTTTTTCATCCTGTTCTTATATCCCTTAATTCCTTTAATGCCCAAAAATCTATCAGTCCCAATATTGAACATATTCATTGACTGAGCATCCATGACTCTCTGGGGAAGAGAATTCCAAGAAAAATGCCAATCCTCAGAGTAAAAAAGCCTCTCATTTCAGATCTAAATGGTTTGCTTCGTATCTGAGACTGTGATATTCTCTTAGTTCCTACCTTGTAAGTCCATCTCAGAATTCTAATTGTTTCAATTAATTCCTCTGAACTCAAGAGAGTTTAGGCCTATTCTATTTAACTTCTCCTAATTATTTAACCTCTCCTACCAGGACTGCCCTCTCCTATCACAATTGAGTTATGCTTTTGAGCAGATTTCCTTCTGTCCTTCAGCCAGATTGGGATCTGTTACTGAGCTAACAAAGGCTTTTTATCTGTTAGACCTTCCTAGATTTAATTGTCGAACTGGAGAAACTTGGCAAGATTGATGCAAATAATTTGGAATTGGTGGAAGATTGTCTAAAGAACATTGGGAGAATGGATCTGAGAAAGAGGGTCTCTCAATACAAACAAATGAGTGAGTATAAATAAGCAAAGGGGATTGGGTAGACAATGTAGAAATGCACACAGGAGGGAGATTCAAGTTATAATGGTTAGATGGAGTTAAAGTTTATTGCTGGTATTATAAAGGTTAAAGTAGTTATAGTTCATTTCAGGGGTTGGATTACTTAATCAGAGTTACAGTTCACTCCAGGAGTAGCTGATAAATCTAATTTGAAGTTTTAAGACGATAAAGCGGTGGATGAGAAAATATCAATGGATATTATTTCTAGAAGCCATGCAATAACACTTTTCAGAAGATGCTGCTGCTCGAAGGTGAAGCTGGTGGAGTTGCTGGTGAATCATTGATCTGATTAGGAGAGACAGAGATTAGGGATAACGGAACTATGAGTCCCGGTATCCTGTAAGAAACTTTATCCGATCTTTGTGCTAGGACTTCAACTAATCATCATATTTATTACACAAGCGTCAAAAAACTACAAGGAGAAATTGATTGCTTACGTGAAACATCAAATAGATTTAAATGTACACAAATGCAAGGGCAACCACAATGGATCTGAAATGGATAGAACAAGGTGCTATCTAAATAAAAAGCTAGAAATGGTGAAGATCCAAACAGACTGTTGGTGTGGGTGCCGGGGGGAAGTAAAGGATGTGATTCCTGTATACACACCATTAAAATGCCCTGAACAGGTATGTAAAATAATCAAAGCCTAATGGAATGCTTCCCTTTCTATCTGAAGGACTAAAATACAAGGAAGTAGCAGATAAGCTTCAGCCAAGCAGAGTCCAGGTTAGATTGCACTTCAAATTACCCTGAGGATTTCTGGGCACCGCACCTTAGGAAGGATAGATTGATCCTGAAGGAAGGGTAGTGTACTTTTAACAGAATGATACCTGGCCTCCAAAGGATAAATTCTGAGCATACGTTACACAAACTGGGATTATATTTCTGGAACTTGAAAGGTTTCCGTGTCATTTAAGTGACATTTTCGAGGTATTAAAAGAACAGATGGAGGAGATAGCTCTATTGGGTCTTGGACAAGAAGCATAATTAAAACCTAAGAGCCAAATCTGTGAAATTAAGAATTATGAGAGGTTTAGAACTCCTTTTTTTTTGCAAATATCAGTTGAATCAAAGTCTCGTTAACAAACTTTTATGAATCATCTTCGGTTTAAAGTTAAAGTTTTTTAATGGAATGGAATAAAGATGGGGGAGGGGCATGCAGAGTTAGATTGTAGGTTGGTGAGGACTCACTGAATGGTAGAACAGGTTTAGGGGACTAAATTACTTCCCCCATATCTCTAGTTAGATTGGTTAGAGAGGTGCAGATTATTGCAGATTGTTAACAGGTATTTAGAGGTAATTATGGTATTAATAAGGTAACTTTTATATTGTCTGTCTCTTCTGATTCACAGCTCTAGGAGCTCATTCCATGCAAAATTCCAATGCATATCGGAATGTTATCCCAATCACTGTTCCCTTTCAAGAGCAGGGTTCTGGCCATGCGCAGTTTGAACAGAGTCGGGTAGGTATTTCTAACAGTTATGAATAGTGATCAATCAGCAGAGCTTTAGAAATGTTCTTAAATAAATGATCACCTTTACAGCCTCCCAGCGGTGTCCTTGTACTCCTTTATTGTATATCACATCTTGCCCTACCTTCCATAATTGAGAAGATATTTTATATCAGAACCAGCACTCTCAAACTCGTATCTGAGCTGTTCATGTTCTGTGTGGTTAACCAGGGAGTTTTTTTATGTGTGTCTATGTGTGTGGGGTCAGTGGGGTGGGGAGGAAAGACATAGGTGGTAGTGGTCAGGGAGGTGCAGGTGCTTACAGTGCATAGGGACTGCACATATTCAGCGGGAGTTGTTTACCATGCAGGGTAGGGTCAGCCCAGATGCAAACAACCTGGAGCCCCATGTGTGTGCAAGCATATGCCCACATTGACCCCACATGTACCTGCAAACATACATACACCCCACCGACGTGTGCACCCATATACCTACAATGCTGCTGACCGTACACCCTACGTACATACATCTACAACCCTTATGTATAGCCCTGCTGATCCTGTGCATTTGCTTGGTCACCCTTCCATTGCCGACCTTACATTTGTATTTGCACCCAAATGCCCTTGTTAACTCATTGTGTGCACGCATGCATACACCATCCCTGTCCTGTACCACACTCCATACATGCTGACCCTACACATCCTTCCCTAGATAGAAGGTCTAAAACTGCTCACAATATTCCAAATGCGGTTTGTCCAGAGCCTCATACAGCCTCAGAAGTGCATCCCTGCTCTTATATTCTAGCACTCTCAAAATGAATGCTAACCTTGCCTTCCTAACTGCCAACTAAACCTGCATTTTAACCTTACGAGATTCCCAAACTAGGACATCTAAATCCTTTTGTGCTTCAGATTTCCGAAGCCCTTCCCTGTGTAGAAAATAATCTATGCTCTATTCTTCCTATCAAAGTGCATAATCTCACATTTTCCCAATTGTATTCTGTCTGCCACTTCTTTTCCCCCACTCCCCTAGCCTGTCCAAGTCCTTCGGCAGCCTCCCTCCTCCTTCAACACTACCTGTCCCTCTCCCAATCAATGTATCATCCGCCACCTGGCAACAATATCCTCAGTTCCTTCATCCAGGACAAACTATGAAGGTTGTGAAGCTGGAATATATTGCATGATAGACCGGACAAGGCCATGAAGAGCTTAAAAAAACCAGGACGGGAATTTTAAAATCAAGAAGTGAATGTTGTTCAGCGAGCACAAGGATGATGGGGAACAGGACTTAGTGTGAGTTAAGATATGGGAAGCAGATTTTTGGCTATTCTTAGGTTTATGGAAGGCTGGTGTTGGGAGCCATGCCAGGAGTGTGTTGGAGTAATCAAGTCATGAAAAGAGTTCATATTACCCTAAGAAGAGGAGGTGCTGGAGGTCTTAAAACGTATAAAGGTAAGACCTGAGCAGGTGTGGGAAGCAAGGGAAGTGATTGCTGGTAACCTTGCTGAGATATTTGTATCATCAATGACTGAAGGGTCTGTTTCCATGCTTTGTGACTCTATCAGGTTCAGTACTGTTGAAGTCAGACATCTGGCTGGTCTCCTACCTCCAACTTTCCTTAAATTTCAGAGTGTCAGCCAAAACTCTGCTCCCCATATTTTAACTGTCAGTACATCCTCCTCCCCCAGCACTCTCGTACTGAAATCCTGTTACCACAACGGCCAACATACTCCTTTGTCCTTCTCGTTGCTTGCTGTGCTTGTTTGCCAGCTTTCAGTGCTTTCAATGACACAGGTCCCCTTTGGAGATCAACACCTGCCAATCTCTCACAATTTAGACACGTGCTGCATCTTTGTTCTTCCTGCCAAAGTGAACGACCTCACATTTATCCAGAACAGCTGTTCCTCTTGGTTGAAGGGTTAATCATGAGAGGGCATAGTTTTAAGGTAAGGGGCAGGGTATTTAGAGGGAATTTGGGGGAAAAAACTTTTCCATTCAATGGGTTTATGTGTGGTTTTCTGGTTTTATTTGAAACTTTATGTTCCTGTTATTCTCACCCAACTTTCAGCAGGTGAGCAGTTGGATGCCAGCATTTGGAAGCTGTAACACTAGTGAGTTATCGAGACAACAAGTTCACTCAAACTATCCAACATCATTGGTGGCCTCATGTAAGTAATACAGCTGAACTTTGGATACTAATCTTTGTACCTAGTCACCTTCTCGTGTTATAATTGAGGTTTGAACTCTGCTTCAGGTAGAATTTTCAACTTGGAGGATTGTGTCCTAATTAAACATGAGAAAGAACATGTAAAACCGTTTTTTACATACAGTGGACTATGAGTGTGTTTTTGTTGTGATTTTTGGGGAGTAACTTGTTCCGTCTGTCTTTTGAGCACAGTCCCATACAGAATCAAATAGTTGGTGGTGATTGTGGTTGGGGGTGGGGGGAGGTTAAATGAAACAATTTCAGTTACAGAGCGTTGCTCAGTGACTGAAATTGGGCAGAATGCCTGACATTTTAGTTAAGAGCTGTGAGTGAAGTTGCAGGTTTATCCAGTCTTTGGTGATTTGTCCAATAGCCAGTGGGGTTAACCACAGTCACCTCTCGTACTGGAACAGTGTCTCCCCTGAAACCTTTGCACTCCTAGATATATTCTTTATTAGCAGTGATTGTGATTGAAAGTTTAATTTTAGTTACAGAGTAAGATCAGCTGCCTGGCTCACCATTGCCTGTTTTTACTCACTAGTTGAAGAGCAACAATCAGAGTCAATGATGAACCCAACAATTGAATCGGTTCAGCCTCCTGGAGCAGCAGCTGCAGCACTACAGGTAAGAGCTGAAGCACATCAATGGAAGGAGCAGGCATACCTGTTAGGAGGTGCTGGTGGGGGAAGAGTGTTGGTGGTCAAACATTGGGAGAAAGATAAAATGCAATGTGTGTGTGTAGGGGGAAGGATTGATTCGAGGAAGGAGAGTTGGACACAGGAGAAGGATAATGTGTATTGACAGGGCACTGGCAGGGGACGTGGTGGCCCAGTATAGAGATCACAATTCCAAGTGCAATCAGTGGTAGCTGGATGTATAAAGAGGGCAAACATCCTGCTGAGACTCCTCCTGGTTCTTAAATTCTGAGGCTACATTCTTGAGGTAGCAAGCTTGCTTCATGACTCTCCATCAATTAGAGCCTCCCCAAGCCCCTTCCCATACACCTCCCCACCTATATTCTCTCCGCTGGTTGGGCAACTACCTCATTCCATAGACATTTGACAGTAGCACGAATGAAAAAACGCTTCAAGTGAATCTGAGATGATGACTTGTGGTCTGCATCACAACCAGTGATTCATGATTCAGTAGGTTTAAACCTAGTGCTTAGTAGCTATCCTTAGTAGCCACACACGCAGATGACAAGCAACATGAATTCGACTGGGACAACACTACTATTATAGGACAAGCCAAACAGAGAACAGCCAGGGAATTTCTAGAGGCATGGCACTCATCCACAGATTCAATCAATAAGCACATCGACCTGGACCCAATATACCGACCACTGCAGCGGACAGCTGGAACTGACAGCCGGAAGCGGCAGAGACAAATCACTATAAATGCCAAAGGAAACATCACACAAGCGCTTCAGAGGAGGCTCCCAAGCACTGAGGATGTCACCTAGACAGGGGACGAAACATCTGCAACACAAATTCCCAGCTCGGTGAACAGAACCACAACAACGAGCACCCGAGCTACAAATCTTCTCACAAGCTTTGGCTGAGAAAGCATACAATCTCCTAGACTTTATTAATAGAGGCATGGGGAATGGCAACAAAGAGATTCTGTTAAAATTGTATAAGATACTGGCCCAGCCTTAATTGGAGTACAGTATCCAATTCTGGGCACTGCACTTTGGGAAGGACGTGAAGGCATTGGAGAGAATGCAGAAAAGATCCACAAAATGCTGTTCCAGAGACAAGGATAGTTTGGAAAAGTTGAGATTGTCTTCCTTGGAGAAGAGAAGGTTGAGAGGAGATTGGTCAAATATTGAAAATGATGGTTCTGGACAGCATAGCCATTTCTGTTTGTGAAGGAATAAAGAAGTTGGGGGGAGGGAACAAATTTAAGGATTGAAAAATAATGAAGTTACTATATGAAAAGGAAGAATGTGCAGGGGAATGTGTTGAGGCTGCCACTGTGAGCATTGCTCATTCAGAGAGTCAGCACAGGCATGATGGACTAAATGGCCTCTTCCATTCTATAATGATTCTAAGAGCCCTGCCCTTTAAATGTTGCACTCTTCTGAGGCAGAAGGCTTGTGGCCTTGAACACCATTCCTTGAATTCAAGTTCTAGGCTGATGTTTCCTGGTATTCAGACTGAGGGAATGGTTCAGTGTTGGAGGTGGCATCTTTCAGATGAGATGTTAAATGTTTAATAAAACTCCCCTGCTCTCTCAACAGAATTTAGAGAAGAGCCGGGGGGGGTCTTGTTCCTTTATTCGTGTGTGGGATTTAAGTGTCAGCAGGAAGGCCAGTATTTCTTTCCCATCCGTAGTTGCCTTGAATTGAGTCATTTGCCTCACCATTTCAGAAGGCAGATGAGAGTCAGCCACATTTCTGTAGGTCTGGAGTCACGTGTAGACCAGACTAAATATGGATGGAAGGTTTCCTCCCTAAAGGATATAAGTGAACCACATTGTTTTTTCTGATAATTATTAATGATTAAATGGTCCCCCTTTAAGTCAGCTTTTACTTTTGGACCAGAAGATATCAGGGCAGAATTAAGCCAATTGGCCCATCAAGTCTGCTTTGCTCATGGTTGATCTGTTTTTAACTTCATTCTCCTGTCTTCTCCCTGTAACCTTTGATCCCCTTACTAATTGAGAACCTATCTATCTCTGTCTTAAGTACATTCAATGACTTGGGTCTCAACAGCTTCCTGTGACAGTTAGTTCCACACATTCACCACCCACTGGCTGAAGAAATTCCTCCTCATCTCAGTTCACTCTGAAACTGTGCCCTTGGGTTTGAGTGCCACCTCCTAATGTAAACACCATCTTCACATCTAGTCTATCCAGGCCTCCCAGTATTCTGTAAGGTTTCAATCAGATCCTCCTCGTCCTTCTAAACTTCATCAAATACAGACCCAGAGTTCTCAACCGCCCCTCATGTGACAAGTATTTCAACCGTGGGATCATTCTTGAAAACCTGTACTGAAACCTCTCCAATACCAGCAAATCCATCCTTAGATGTGGGGCCCAAAAATGCTCTCAATATTCTAGCGGTCTTGAAATGAATGCTATCATTGCTTTTGCCTTCCTAACTGCCAGCTGAACCTTAAGAGAATCCAGAACTAGGACTCCCGAGTTCCTTTTGTGCTTCAGATTTCCAAAGTTTTTCTCTGTTTAGAAATAGTCCACGCCTCTGTTCTTCTACATGACCCCTGCATATCTCCACTAGTCACTGGCTGTCCTCCTAAAAAAGACCCTTTATACCTTCTGTCTGCCTTCTGCCAGGCAGCCAATCCTCTATCCTTGCCAGTACCTTGCCCCTAACAACATGGGCTCTCAACTTATTAAACAGCCTCCTGTGCGGCACTTTGTGAAAGGCCTTCTGGAAAACAAATAGATCATGTCCACTGGCTGTACTTTGTCTAACTTGCTCATTCCCTCCTCAAAGAATTCCAACAGATTTGTCAGGGATGACCACCCCCTGTGGGAGGTCCAGCCATGTGGGTCTCAGCCCTATTTTCCCACATAACTCCAAGTAGTCCACAATCTCATCCTTAACAATGGACTCAAATCTTAGCAACAACTGAAGTCAGACTAACCAGCCTATAATTTCCTGTCTTTTGCCTCCCTCCCTTCTTAAACAGGTGTGTTACATTAGCCAGTTTTCCAGTCCTCTGTGACTCTTCCTGACAGATCACTGTCAATGTCTCCACAATCTCATCAGCTATCCCCTTCAGAACCCTGGGCTGTAGTCCACCTAGTTATCTACCTTCAGACCTTGCAGCTTCCCTAGCCTCTTCTCCTTAGTGATAATCACAACACTCAGCTCTATCCCCAACCCTTTTGAAGTTCTGGTGTGCTGCTGGTGTCTTCCATTGTGGAAACTGATGCAAAGTACCTATTCAGTTCCTCCTCCATTTCCTTGTTCCCAATGTTATGGACAAGGCCAGACCTCCTCAAAATATTTTAAGAAGGTAACTCCAACCCTAACGTTTTCTTGTTTTAAAGGTAAATGTGAACCTGGTGTTCCAGGTGTGATGCAACTACTTGGCTTTAAGCAAAACACAATTTATTTAAACATTACAGTTAAAACACTAACAAAAGAAAGTGGAATTTAGAATAGCTTAACTATTGGAAAATGAAACCAAATACTCGATACAGGAACTTTACAAATTAAATGTTCCAATTTAACAACATCCCACAAATACACCCCTTGGCAAAAAGGTAAATTCAAACACGGATTCCTACAGGCAGGAAGGTGCAACATCCAAAGAGAGATTTCAGAGAAGTTCAGTTAGGAATCATTTACTGAAGCCTGCAATGCTTCTGGACCCCAGTGTCTTTTGACCACTGCAGCTTTAAAAAAAACCTCCAAAAACCTGAATTGAGAGAACTAGCCACTCTCCTTCCATTGTTAAACTGTTTTAAAACAAACACTGTTGATTCAGGCTGGTGCCCTGGCTACTTCGGCACCTCTGCCTTTACAACCTCTCTTCAAAAGAAACCCAGGACAAAATAACCTTTCTAAAGTGACAGCATGGCCACACCCATTACTACCTCCCCAGCCTCATTTTCCATTGGTTCAATGACCACTCTTACCTCTCTCTCATATATCTAAAAGAACTGTTGCAATCTCCTTTTACATTACTAGCTAGCTTATTTCATCTTCTCCCCTCTCTTATTGCTTTTTTAATTGTCCTCTGCTGCTTTTTAAAGACTTCCCAATCCTCTGGCTTTCCCCTAATCTTCACCACATTGTCAGCTTTTTCTTTTGCTTTTACGCTGTTCCTGACTTCCCTTGTCAGCCATGGTTGCCTCACCCTCCCCTTTGTATCTTTCTTCTTCCTTGGATTGAATTTCTGCTCTGCCCCCAGAACCTCCTACCATTGCTGCTCGACCATCTTCCCTCCCAACCACTGGCTATTTCCTCCCTCATGGTCTTTCTACTTACCTTGCCTCAATTGTAAGACCATTATATCAGATTCCAACTTCTCCCTCTCAGACAGAAGGGTGAATTCTAAATTCTGTCATATTGTGGTCACTGCCCCCAAAGGATTCCTTCACCTTAAACTCTTTAATTAAGTCTGCCTCATTACACATGACCAAATCCAATATTGCCTATTCCTCCAGTTGGCCCACCACAAGCTGCTGCAAAAAGCCATCTGGTAGACATTCCACAAATTCCTTTCCTTGGGATCTGCGACAAACATGATTTTCCCAGTCCACATGCATATTGAAGTCCCCCTCGATTATTGCAATGGTGTATTTCTTACTTGCCTTTTCTATCTCCTGATTTATTTCCTGTCCCATTCAATTCAACTTCAGCATGTGCCCAATGGGGTTTGAATTTGTGTGCTTAAAACATTAGGCTGGAACTCTGGATTAATAATAGAATGACAAAACTACTATACCACCACCTCCCCTATCCTGCCCGCCGTCCTGATCGACATTTATCCTTCAAGCAACATCAGTAAAACAGATTATCTAGTTATTTATCTCACTGCAATTTGTGAGAGCTCAGAATCCTCTCAACAGACGTGGCACTTCCAAAGCACTTAGATGTGAATCACTTCCTGATATTGTGAATGGTGCAATATAAATGCAAAAGCATTCCTTGTGACATTGTGTTCTGTGTTACAGAATGGGTTGGAGGTGTACAGGGTACAGAGTACACCCCTCGGCCTCTGTTTAATCATCGATTGCATTGGAACTGATGCAGGTAAGATGCTGTTAACCTGGGCTATGGGGAACCCAGTAAGTCTGTAGGAAACACTCAGTGAAGTTGGTGATAGGTGACTGATTGACTGGGTAATCTCATCAACAATCAGTGCTTTCCCAAATTCTTCAACATAATTGGCAGATCCCAAATGCTTCAGATTGCAAGAATGTTAGGTGTTTTAAATTAGATTAGATTCCCTACAGTGTGGAAGCAGGTCATTTGACCCAACAGGTCCACACCGACCCTCTGAAGAGTAACCCACCCAGACCCATTTCCCTCTGACTAAAGCACTTAACACTACGGGCAATTTAGCATGGCCAATTCACCTGACCTGCGCGTCCTTAGATTGTGGGAGGAAACCGGAGTACCCGGAGGAAACCCCGTAGACACGGGGAGAATGTGTAAACTCCACACAGACAGTCGCCCGTGGCTGGAATCAAACCCACATCCCTGGTGCTGTGAAGCAGCAGTGCTAACCACTGAGCCACCGTGCCGCAATAATGAGCAGCAGTTTGAGAATCAGATGTACCGTGATAGATGCTGGACTAAAGCCGAGGGAATCGAATTTGAAACCATCTCATAAACATGAGACAAATTCACTTCTTTTCTATGGTTCTGAGGGAATAGTTGCTTTAATGATTGAAGATCTCCACTATTAGTAATTGCTTCAGTAGTATTGAATTGACCCTATCTCTGTTAATTACCCCTTTCTCTGTAAATTACCTGCTTACCCTGTTTTATCCCTATTCCCTCCTTTGTATCAAATTAAACTCACCTCATTCATAGTGTATTGTCCTCATTAAAAAATAATTGAAAGTGCTGCGGAAGCACAGCGTACCTGACAATGTTTGTGGAGAGTGAAACAAAGTTAACATTTCATATTCAATGTAACACTTCTTTGGAAATGAAGGTGGGTGCTGAAAAGTGATGGTTCAATAATGTAGGAAAGGTGGTATTGAAAGTGAACAAGATTCAAACCGTTTTGTTTTCGGATGCTTTTTCCAGCTTTACTAAAGGAAACATTTGAGATTCTCCAGTTCCGGGTGGTCACCCACTTATACGTCGAACTGGACCGTCTGAAGCAGATCCTGAGGGAAACCTCCCAATGCGAGGACCTGGCCACAGTCGACTGTTTCGTGTGTTGCATCGTGAGCCGGGGGATGACCGACAGCATCCTGGCAATCAATGGGCAAAGCCCTGGCCTCTTGTTTGAAGAAATCCAGCAGTACTTCAAAGGACTGAGATGTCGGGCCCTGGTGGGGAAACCCAGGCTTTTCTTCGTTCAGGATTTCCTCGCGGCCACACCTGACCCTGATGAGGGTTTAGAGACAGACACCGCTCAGGGTAACAGAGAGGTGGTTCAAGCTGATGGTCGTGCCTGGGAGGAAGTAATCCCACAGGAAGCAGACATCCTGTGGTGTTGCTGCAGGGTGTCTGAGCACCTGATCTTCCAGGCGGGCCAGCAACCATCATCCTTTATGCGCACATTATCGGAATGCCTACGGGAACATCACAAGTGAGTACTGGAAAACATCGGGTAAACCCAGAACCCCATCCACAGGTAAACCTGCAGCCCCCTCCACAGGTAAACTCAGACCCCCCACCACAGGTAATCCTGCAGCCCCCTCCACAGGTAAACCCAGACCCCCCCTCCACAGGTAAACCCAGACCCCACTCCACAGGTAAACCCAGACCCCACTCCACAGGTAAACCCAGAGCTCCCTCCACAGGTAAACTGAGGGCCCCCTCCACAGGTAAACCCAGACCCCCCCCTCCACAGGTAAACTCAGAACCCCCTCTGCAGTTAAACCTTCAGCCCTCTCCACAGGTAAATTCAGAGACCCCTCCACAGGTAAACTCAGAGCCCCCTCCACAAGTAAACCCAGACCGCCCCCTCCACAGGTAAACTCAGAGCCCCCTCCACAGATAAACCTAGAGCCCCCTCCACAGGTAAACCCATACCCTCCTCCACAGATAAACCTAGAGCCTCCTCCACAGGTAAACCCAGAGCTCCCTCCACAGTTAAACCCAAAGCCCCCTCCACAGGTAAATCCAGAGATCCCTCCACAGGTAAACCCAGACCCCCCCCCCCCAGGTAAACTCAGACCCCCCTCCACAGGTAAACCCTGAGCCCCCTCCACAGGTAAACCCAGAGCCTCCTCCACAGGTGAACCCAGAGCCCCCTCCACAGGTGAACCTGGAGAATTCTGACCGCTCCGTCCCCTGTTCTCAGGCCCAACCTCTCATCTACCTTAGCAATTTTTTTTCTGCTATATGATTGAATGTAGTCAACCACCCATCAGGCTCAGTAGAAATGGGTTGGGGTTAACTACACAGTGTCTATACTTTAGACATTACCAGAAAATGCTGGCATCTCAGCAAATCAGGCAGCATCTGGGTTGGGAAATACAGAGTTCATGTTGATTTGAATAAAGGCAAAATACCTTCTGGAGACCTGAAACAAAGAGAAACTCAACAGGTCTGGTAACATTTGTAGAGAGAGAAACGAGTTAACGTTTCGAGTACGGAATGACTTCCTCGGAATTGGATTATACATTACCATCATGTCCTGGTGGCAAGAGTCCTGTTGCAACTACCATATGCCAGCTGTGCCAATGCCAGTATGGTTGAGCAATGTAGGAGCATACCTCTCTATTGCCTGGTGCAAAAAGGATGCCTCTGCTACTGATTTCCCTCCTGGCATCTTCAAAGCAGCAACCATTCTCACCTTTGATTGCCTTTATTCCAGAACCTCAACCAGTTTGCTTGCAGCCAAAATTTACTTCTTTAAGAGATGTGCGGTGTGATTAAATGGATTAGCCTAGCACCTAGCACATCCCTGCTGCTCATGCCTTGAATCATGAAGTGAGTTGCCAGTTGAGATTATACATCATGCTGGCATGTCACCTGATGAACTGTGGGCTCCTAGTGATTAGGTGCATGTCTCCTCCTCCACTTTCATTCCAGGTGCAAAGATTTGCCCTAGTCAATTTCTATCACTGTGTGTTTAACCAATCAAGACGGCAGTTGTGGGTGAACAGGTTAGCAAATAGGGCAGACAGGAGGCAGCTGCAGTGCAATGTAGAAAAGTGTGATGAAGGATGATAGTAAGATTAGGAAGGGGTATGTTAATATTCTAGGGCATGTTAGTATTAAGTAAGTGGTGGTGTTGGTGTCTTGAAAACCATTAAGGTAGATGAGTCCCTAGGGGCTGATGGGATCTATCCCAGGATACTGAGGGAGATAAGGGAGGAGATTACTGGGGCCTTGATAGAGATCTCTGGATTCTCTTTAGCCAGAGGTGAGGTGCCAGAAGACTGAAGAATAGCCAGTGTTATTCCTCTGATTAAGATAGGCAACAGGGATAATCCAGGAAATTATAGGCTGGTGAACCATGTATTAGTGGGAGGGAAATAATTGGAGAACATGCTGAGGCACAAGATTTACTTGCATTTGGAGAAGAATGGACGTATTAGAGGTAGTCAGCATGGCTTTATACAGGGCAGGTCTTGTCTCAAAAATTTGATTTTGAGTTTTTTTGAGCAAGTGACAAAGGTGATTGGTGAGGGTAGTGCAGTGAATATTGTCTACATGGAATTTAATAAAGCATTTAACAAAGTCCCTCGTGGTAGGCTGGTCCATACGATTAAATGACATGGGATCCATGGTAAGTTGGATCCAAAATTGGCTTGGATGATTAAAGACAAAGGGTGGATGTGGAGGGGATTTTCTGGCTGGCGGTCTGTGATCAGTGTGTTCTGCAAGGATCAGTTCTGGGTCCTCTGTTATTTGAGATATATATAAAATGATTTGAATGAAAATGCATGCGGTCTGATCAGTAAGTTTGCAGATGTAATGAAAATTGGTGGATTTGTGCATATTGAGGAAGGTTGTCAAAGGATGCAGCAGGATATGGATCAGTTGGAAATTTGGAAGGAGCAATGGCATGTGGAGTTTAATCTGGACAAGTGCAGGGTGATGCATTTTGGGAAGTGAAATACAAGAGGACATTATATAGTAAATAGCATGATCTAGAGAGGATCTTGGGGTGCTAGTCTATAGCCCCCTGAAAGTGGCAAGACAAGCGGATAAAGTGGTAAAGAAGGAATATGGCACGCTTGCCTTCATTGATTAGGGCATTGAGTATAAACATTAGCAAGTCATGTTGCAGCTGTATAATACTTTAGTTAGGCAACACTTGGAGTACCGTGTGTGTCTGGTTGCCACACCGCAAGAAGGATGTGGAGGCTTTGGAGAGGGTGCAAAAGAGGCTTATAGGATACTGCCTGGATTGGAACATATTAGGCACAAGGAGAGGTTGGACAAACTTGGATTATTTTTACGAGAGCATCGGAGGTTGAAGAGTGGCCTGGTAGAAGTATATAAAACTACGAGAGGAATGGATAGGGTGAATAATCGGTGTCTTTTTCCCAGGGTGGTAATGTCAAATACTGGGGGTGGGGTGGGTAGGTTTCAAGTGAGAGGCGGAAAGTTTAAGGGAGATGTATGTGCTAAATGTTTTACATAGTGGGTAGTAGTGCCTGGAGCCCGCTGGCAGGGGTGGTAGAAACAGATATGATAGCGGCATTCAAGTGACATCTAAACAGACACATGAACAGGCAGGGCATACAGGGACATGGACCATGTGCAGGCAGAGGGGATTAGTTTCGAATGCCTTCACAGTTGACGCAGACATGGTAGGTTGAATGGCCTGTTTCTGTGCTGTATTGTTCTATGCAAGGAATTGAAGAGCAAAGTCAACAAAGGGACAGCACCAGGCCCTTTTTGTTCCTCCCAGCCTCTTCTGCCATTCAGTAGTCCAGCAGTTAAAATGAGCATCATAATCTTTTGCTTTACTAACAAGGTAAAAAGTCAGGAAGTTGTGCCTGATCGGGTCTGGGCTGGAGGATTGAGTTCACATCTAGGCACCACACTTCAGGAAAGATGTGAAGGTATTTGAGAGAGTGCTGAAGATATTTCTTCTATTATAACAGTGTGTGAGTCAGGTGTTTGTGGAATGAGTGTCAGTTCATACCTTAAATGTTTCCTCCCTCCCTCTCTCTCTCTCTCTGGTATCTAGGAGTGATTTGATATCAATGCTAACGGAGGTGAACAGACAGACAATGCTGAGGAACCGTCTACTGGCTTTTGAGGAACCTGTACCGCTGGTCCTCCGCCACACTCTGAGGAAAAAACTCATCTTGCCATGAGGGACCCCTGTCACCGCTACTGCATTAGTTATGTTCGGAAACTGGCCAACCACAGCATGAAACTAGCTTCACCACCTCACAAGCAATCTCCAAACACCAGGGTCCGGGCACCTAAAGAAACAAGGCTTGATGCATTGGTTCAGTCAGGAGAGGAGAATTAGATCCACTGAAAGATTCAGTCACAAGTGACAAGGATCTAGGTTAAGGTGGAGGGATCGAGGTGGTGAGGGATCAGGACCAAAGTTCAGGGATTAAGACAGGGAGATCTAGAGAGTAATACAACAATCTAAACTGGGGTAGAGGGATCATGACAAGAGCAGAGGGTTTGTGATATTTAAAGCAGGCAACAAAGGATGTAGACAGGCGCAGGAATCTGGACTCGGAGGGATCTGGGCTGGGGTAGAGTAAAGCAGGGAGATATAGAGACAGCTAGACTAGGAATCAAGGAAGGCTGTCTTAGTCATCAAGTCTATTATGTTGTATGTCACTTTATCACTTAGTGAAATTGTTTATCACGTATTCATTTGAGATCTTTTAGCTATCACCACCATAAGTGTTCTTCAGTTTTTTGGAGCTTTTTCATGTTATCCATTAAGTATCTCCGAGTGTGATTATACATTGTATAAATAAAAGATATTCACTGGAGTACTGGCTGCAATTCTGGCTTATGGTCCTCCGACATCTATTGCCTGTTGTAGTGGCCATTTCTGGAGTTTATAAGAACATACAGTATATAAGAACATAGGAAAGAGGAGTGGGCCATATAGCCATTCAAGCCTGCTCTGCTATTTAATAAAATTATGACTTACCTTCACCTAAAATGTTCTAATATGTACAATACTGTATGTTTTAACTTATGTTTTTTTTGATAGATTAATTTCTAATATATAAATTATATTATTCCTATTATATGTTTAATAACAATAAATTCATTATCCCTTTAACTCAAAAAAAAGAAAAGCCTGGTTAAATTGGCTTCTTTCAAAATATAAGTTGATTTAGTTTGGGAGAGAGGTATCCAAAGGAAAGGGATCCAGCCTCACTTTGACCCTTTCCCCATATTCCTTCATTCCTTTCGGTATCTAAAAATTTTGTGAATCTTTGACTTGGATGTACTCAGGATAGACGGTTCCAAAGATTCATGACAATCAGTGAAGAAATTTCACTTGATCTCAGTCCTTAACAGCTAACTTCATTCTGAGACAATGTCACTCAATTCTCGGCTCTGCAGTCAGTGGAAAGTGATATCCAAGAATTTTTATACCTAAAACATGTATAATCTTCCAAAAGCAGATCGTAACTTCATATACAGTATTCCAGGTTTGATCACTCAAATTATAATTGCAGCCAAACTTCCTTATTCTATTTCCCTTGCAATAAAATTTAAAATGTGTCCTTTCCTCATTGCTTTCTGTACGTACATTTCAATTTTCTATAATTTGTGCCATTGTGAGAATCCTAAATTATTTATGGACATATTGAACTCTTTGACAGACTTTTTTTTAAACCAAGACTGCAAGCTGAGCATTCTGACAATGTAACTTCTCAGAATTCTTGGACAGCTAAAAGATTCAGTGTGTGCACTGCTGGAGCCATGCAGGGTGTCAGAGAAGCTTCAACAATGGAGACTTTGAAAGGCAAAAGATGCAACGCAGTCTAATTACAAGCAGGAAAACTTCTCCAGTGGGCCATATTCCATTCTGTGGGAGTTAAACTCTTGTGTTTGACTTTTCCAAGAATATCCAAAAAGGGGTTTATAAACAAACTGCAGTCCTGAGTCTGTATGTGTGCTTGAGCCGATGCACTGGTGTGGTCTAGTGTATCGAGAAGGTCACAGCTTGAGGGTAACCCTTATGCACCCTGTGTGCAAATAAAAGAAAAGACACTCTCTTGCTCTCAGAGTGTTTAAAGTCAGACAGCGGCCATCAAAAAGGAAACAGACCAAAATAGTTTAAGGTAACCTGCAGAGCAATGAATATTGAAGTGGACTGCTCAACTGCCAGTGTCAATATTACAAGTATCACCCAATGTAACAGCTGCAATGTCCCACCATGCATCTTCATTAATAACCCAGCTACTGATCGCTGGATGTTTTAACTTTTATAGGACTCAATTCTAATATGAGTTGTATTGTTACTATTTCTATATCTAACAACTAATAAATTCACTACCCATTTAACTCAAAAACGCCTGATTAAATTGACTCCTATCAAAACATAAGTTGATTTCGTCTGGGAAAAAGGTGCGCAAAGGAAAGGGAACCTCTTTCGTTAGAATCATTACATTTCATTTCATCCTTGTTGCAGCTAACTGAGGAGGAAGGGGGTCAGGCGAATGAAGACGAGAACTCAGTCCAACCCTCCATACCCTGAAGCATAACAATTTGAGTTATTCTGTCTGGAACAATAACAAATTTGAGAAGCTCACTGAGGACTGGTAGTAACGAAGTGAAGGCTCACTGAAGATTTGAGCTCACGATGAAATGCAAGAACCAGTGGGCAAGTTGCCTCTTATAAATCAAATTGTACAAACAAAAGCTGCCAAGGATGTCTCGAGTTTACTGCAACGCTACAGAAATGTCCACATTTTATGCCAGTGCATTTCTAGGAGATTTAGGGTAAGTTGCTTTTGAGGAGTTAAAAGTTTAGTCTCTCAAACAGCTGAAAGATTTAGTGAGGCAATTTAGGAAATTCCCAAATTTTCAAAGTACTGGTCAGTGATTTATGGGGAAATTGAGAGTGATGAAATGGGTAGAGCTGTGGTAAAGAGATTTTCACTAGAGCAGCGGGAATTAGAATTTCATTGAAAAGAGAAGGGGCGGGGAAGAGAGAAAAATGGGAAAGAGAGGAAAAGGCAAACTGAGAAGAATTTCAGGAAAAGGAGTTTGCATTAATCTTGAGCTGAGAGGCAGAAATCTTCTGCTCTGGCTGCAGCTGTGAATCCCTGTAAAAACACTTACAAAAAGTGCCAATGAGGTTAAAAGAATCCCTGGAGCTATAAGGATTTTATATCCAAAGGTAAAGTGGCCACAATTTCCCAGCATGACCCGAATAAGCCTGTACTAATACTGGGGTTAACAGTAGTTAAACTCTACTGCTGGGAAAAAAAGCATTTTCTTCTGTCTCGAGCTCAATAAGTGCCCCATCTCCCACGGGCATCTGGAGTGTGACCTTAGGTCGGGACCAGTGACCATGGGAATTGTCTCCACTTTGCCTATGGACAGGGTCAAACTGCTCCTTAGCCATGACTCGAAATGATCAAGAGTATAACATCCCCTGTGGTCTCTGAGAAGCCCCCTAAGATCAGGCAGACTGGAAAACAGCAGGAGAAAATGCCTGGCATTCTCTCTGACAAAGTGCTCTCAAGATCTATGGTCAGACAACCCAAGCCAGTGGTGGTGATACTGCCAGTCGAAATCTTTCTGGTTTATTCATCTGAAGCCTTTTCTAAAAGTCTCTGAGTAATTAAAAATAGACCCTACTTGGTAGCAACCCGACAAGCTGACTGACTATTGAAAACACTAGCTCAGGCTACACATACTGAAGGTAAGGCAGAAGCAGTTCCCTAATGCTACTGTATTAAAAGTGCTGATAAGGAAATGCACACTTCGTCACAAATCTGCAGATGAGGAGTTGGAAGTGCTCTGCCAGATAGCAATGCTGCTGTGTTACAGTAGGGAAATATTGTGGCTAGTGCATTAAAACCCAATAGCTGGACACATTGGTATATGCAAAACTCAAGCTTGCATCAGCTGACATTTCTACTTACCACAGATCTATAAGAATGTAGTAAGACCCGCCATACCTCGGAAACCCAAACTACAATAAGATTTGCAACCTATACTGCCTGTGCTGCCTTTGGGGAACCATTCAGCAAGGTGTTAATGAACTGTATGGATCCACTGTCTAAAATAAAATGGTGCCACCATTAAGTACTTATCACTACAAACTATCTGTTTTCCATGATGTGGAGGTGCCAGCTTTGTACTGTGGTGAACAAAGTCAGAAGTCACATGACACCATGTTATAGCCCAACAAGTTCATTTGGAATCACAAGTTATTGGAGTGCTGCTCCTTTGTCAGGTGAAAGAGGGGAGCACACAGGCACAGAATTTTTTTTTCTTTCTTTTTTTATTATTACCCCCACACTACCGCCTAACCATGGTATTTTTTTAGGCACAGAATTTATAGACAGAGAGATCATTGCAAGATAATTCCAGGTAATTAAGAGCATCAAAAGAGAATACAAACAATGAGTGGAGTGTCGACAGACTGAATAACAAATTAAGGGATGACCTATCATCCAATTAATTGAGGCAGAGAAATAATTACAAAAGATCAAAATTAAGATGGTGCTGGAGACAAACCAAGTGGCTGGAATAACATACTAAGTATAAGAGTTGCATGACAAATTTCTAACCAAAGTAACAAGTAATCCAAAACTTATTAAGGTAGAGAGATCACAGCAAGTTATCGAGGTGATGGTGGCAAAACAGAAGTGAGGAAGATTTTACAAGCACAGAACAGTGTGGTGGAGTTGCATGTAGCGTGACATGAAATTGTTTCCCCAAAAGGCATATTTGCAAAAACAGTGATGAGGCAATTAACCCAATTTTTCATCCGGTATGGTCTGCCCAATGAGATCCATTTGGAGCAGGGCTCAGATTTCAAGACCACAATATTCTGTTAAGCCATGGCTAACCTGGGCATGACTCAGCTGAAGATGTGAATGTATCAATCACAGTCACAGGGAACTGCGATGGGCCCACGGCACGCTAAAAGTAATGATCTGGGCATACTGTCGTGGGTATCCCCATGGCTGGGTAAAGGACTAGGATTTCTGCTGCTTGCCATCAGGAACAGACTCAATGAATCTGGCAGTTTCACTCTGCTTGAATTAGTTTAAGGGCATCAAGTGACATAAATCAATTTGGTCTTGGAATAAGGATATTCATAATGAAGAGGATCATTTTTAACTGATAGAGTTGTAACCGTCTGAATGTGGGGCTTAAGGTTGAATAATGAAAGAGAGCCACTTCATCCTCCCTCCTGGGAGCATCAGACTTTGGAGTATCCATTCTGGAACGATAACAAATTAGAAAACCTCACCCAGGAACCCATAACAGTACAAGGACACCACATTCCCATTGATGAACAGCATTAGTTGATTTGTTACTTAAGAAGGAATTTTAAAAAAAAAATTCTTAATATTAAAGTGGATAATTTCACACTTCCCTGCGTCAAACTGAATCACTAGCCTATCGAAATATCCTGTAGCCTCTCTGCATCCTCTTTACAGCTTTCTGTCCCACCTAGATTTATATTATCAGCAAACTTTCTTTTATTCATTTGTGGGATGTGGGAGTCACTGGCAGGACAGCACGTATGGCCTGTCCTGAGTTTCCCTTGAGAAGATGGCAGTGAGTTGTCTTTTTGAATTACTGCAGTCCATGTGCTGTAGGTTGACCCACAATGCCTGTAGGGAATTTCAGGGTATTGACTCAGTGACAGTGAAGTGACAGCGATATATTTCCAAATCAGGTGGTGAGTGGCTTGGAGGGGAATGTGGAGATGGTGGTGTCTCCATATATCTGTTGACCTTGTCCTCCTGCATTGATGAGGTCATGGGTTTGGAAGGTGATGTCTAAGGATCTTTGATTTATTTGATTTATTATGTCACATGTATCGAGATGCAGTGAAAAGTGGTATCGTGTGCTAACCAGACAAATCTTATATTACATATATACTTCAGTGTCATGGAACAGAATGCAGAATATAGTGTTTACAGCTACAGAGAAGGTGCAAAGCAAGATCAAAGCAGGTAAGATGTCCATTCATAAGTCTGATAACAGCAGGAAAGAAGCTATTCTTAAATCTGTTGGTACACGTTTTCAAACTTTTGTATCTTCTGTCAGGTGGAAGAGTGTATAACTGAGGTGGGAGAGCTCTTTGATTATGTTGGCTGCTTTCCCAAAGGAGCGAGAAGTGTAGTTGGAGTCAATGGAAGGAAGGTTGGTTTTCGTGATGGACTGGGCTGCATTCACAACTCTCTGTAATTTCTTCTGGTCTTGGGCAGAGGAGTGGTATCTTTGGTGAATTTCTGCAGTGCATCTTGCAGATAATACACAATGCTGCTACTGAGTGTTGGCTTGTGGATATGGTGCCAATCAAGTGGGCTGTTTTGTCCTGGATAGTGTCAAGCTTCTAGAGTGTTGTTGGAACTGCACCCATCCAGAGATGTAAGGAGTATCCAATCAAACTCATGACTTGTGCCTTGTAGATGGTGGGCAGGCTTTGGGAAGACAGAAGCTGAGTTACTCTCTGCAGTATTGCTAGTTTCTAACCACTCTAGTACCCAGTGTGTGTTTATGTGGTGAGTCCAGTTGAGTTTCGAGTCAATGGTAACCCTCCACAATGTCGTGGGATTCAGTGATGGTAACTCCTTTGAATGTCAAAGGGCATTAGTTAAGTTGTCATTAACTGGCATCTGTGTCACATGAATGCTACACTTAATGCCCCCTTTTAGCTCATTGGCATAGATTGTAAATAGTTGTGCACTTACCTTCTGGAACAGAGGTAGATGGGCGGAGTCTATTGAATCATTCATCAGCAGAGAAACATAGCAACAATTACATCACAGCAAAGTCATAAGCTGATTGGTTGTTAAGAGACTGTTGTTAAGGACTGTGCTTCGATCTTTTAATTTTGAAAAAATGCAAACCTGTAATCTGGCACAATTATAGAGTCATAGAGTTCTAGAGATGTACAGCATGGAAACAGACCCTTCGGTCCAACTCGTCCATGCTGACCAGATATCCCAACCTAATCTAGACCCATTTGCCAGCACCCAGCCCATTTCCCTCCAAACCTTTTTTATTCATATGCCCATCCAGATACCTTTTAAATGTTGCAATTGTACCAGCCTCCATCACTTCCTCTGGCAGCTCATTCCATACATGCACCACCCTCTACATGAAAAAATTGCCCCTAAGGTCCCTTTTATACCTTTCTCCTCTCACCCTAAACTAATGCCCTCTAGTTCTGGAATCCCCTACCCCAGGGAAAAGACCTTGTCTATTTACGCTACCATTGCCCCTCATGATTTTTTTAAACCTCTATAAGGCCACCTTCAGTCCCTGGTGCTCCAGGGAAAACAGCCCCATCCTGTTCAGCCTCTCCCTATAGCTCAGATCCTCCAACCCTGGCAATATCCTTGTAAATTTTTTCTGAACCCTTTCAAGTTTCACATCATCCTCCCAGTAGGAGGGAGACCAGAATTGTACACAATATTCCAAAAGTGGCCTAACCAATGTCCTATACACCCACAACAGGACTTCCCAACTCCTATATTTGATGTTCTGACCAATAAAGGAAAGCATACCAAACACCTTCTTCACTATCCTTATCTACCTGCGACTCTACTTTCAAGGAGCTATGAACCTGCACTTCAAGGTCTCTTTGTTCAGCAACGTTCCCCAGGAACTTACCATTAAGTGTAAAAGTCCTGCCCTGAGTTGCCTTTCCAAAATTCAGCATCTCACATTTATCTAAATTAAACTCCATCTGCAATTAAAATAAGAATGTCTCAGCACAGGTGAAACAGCTGATTGGTGTTAACTCCTATGTTCTACTAATCTCTCTAGTTTGTAATAAACAGTGCAAAATTAAATTTAAAGTAAGAAAAATTTAACTAAGGTAAAAGCTTAAGGTATGACAGGGCTGGGAGTTGAGTGAGGGGTATGAATATTTGGAGGTCGTGGGCAACATGAGAAACAATGACATCGGCATGAAGAGGAATGTGGTCCTCCAATCAGAATTTAGGGAGAGAGATAGAAAACTAACAAGCAGGACCTCAAATGTCGGAATCTCCAGACTACAACCAGTGCCATGTGTAAGTGAGTACAGCAAGGGGACAGATGAATGCATGGTTGGAAAGATGGTGTGGAGGAAGGGATTCAAGGTCCCGTGGATACTGGGAATGGTTCTGAGGGAGATGGTAGATGTACAAGCCAGACAGGTAACACCTGAGCAGAACTGGAACTGATTTACTTTTGAGGTGTTTGCCTAGTGCAGTTGGGGAAGATTGAAACTAACTCAACAGGGATGTAGGAACTAGCAGAGAATATTGGAGAATAATATCAGGTTGCATGAAATACTGGGAGACGCAGAAAGACTAGAATAGAGAATTGTGTCTTGATCCTACCTAACCTTATCATTGGCCAAGTCAGATCCCAGATTGAAATTTAGTTTAAAAGATCAGATCTTGATTTTTTTTTCAGTTTTAACAAGGCTATTTTTCACTGAAATATGAACACATAATGCTGTAAATTTGTGCTCAACAATAAAACAGACATATATGGTGCAAAAGAATGATTTTATGATAAAATAAGCCAAACTATTTAATCAAAGACAATCCCCTGGTTTTGAATGTGTTCTGTTCCTGAATACTTTCATAAGTTGATTTGTACGCAAGTCAGAGCGTAATAAGATACAATATAAAATAGCTGTTCTTAAGTACGAGAAAACATTTGCATGTAGTTTGTTAAAAATTAATATTTATTTGGAATCTTATCCATAAGTACAAGCGTTCGTCAGTAAATTGGGGACCGCCTGAGTGACACAATAAAAATATAAAGATTTCAAAATACATGGTAAAAATGTAATCCCATTAATCCCAAAAACTTCCCTTTACAGTTCTAACACCAGAGAGAACGTCCGCCTCTGTCACCCATAGTGGGTTAAATTAAATCTGAAATTTACTCCTAGTCTTGAGAATCTGAAAGGGACTTTGAAAGAGTTCAGAAAAGATTTACAAGGATGTTGCTAGGGTTGGAGGACCTAAGCTGTAAGGAGAGGTATAGGCTGGGGCTGCTTTTCCCTGGAGTGTCAGAGGCTGAGGAAGAACCTTATAGAGGTTTATAAAATCATGAGGGGCATGGATAGGATACATAGACAAGGTTTTTTCCCTGGGTTGGGGGGAGTCCAGAACTCGAGGGCATCGGGTTAGGGTGAGAGATGAAAAATTCAAAAGGGACCTAAGGGGCACCGTTTTCACGTAGAGGGTGGTGTGTGTATGGAATGAGCTGCTAGAGGAAATAGTGGAGGCTGGTACAATTACAATACATAAAAGGCATCTGGATGGGTAAATGAATAGGGGTGAAAGGGTTAAAATTGTGTCCCAATACATGTGTGAATCTAACCGAAAATGGAAGGTGTCGCTTAGTCCCGTGTGAATCTTATTACACACCTTCCCGTGTGAATCTTCTTATCTGTATGTGACCAGAATGGAATGTGTTTTTCAGCCTTGCTCTGCTGTTCACATGAATGTTTAGATCTCGAAAAGAGTATATCAGCTGGAAAAGTCTCCAGTTCGGTAGAGTCTGCTCCGGGGTTGCGTTTAACCGCCGAGCGTGGGTTGTTGGCAACCGCTCTACGAGAACTGACGGCTCCCAGTTCCGGTAACACGTAGAGTGAGTATAAACCAGACCCGTTGTAAGTACGAGACCTGGTTGTGGCGACGCTGCGGGGAATAAAACACTTATATTCTAGCAGACTCGCCTCTTGGCTGTTTGTTCTGTGTCAGACTACTTTCCTGCGAGCCTGGTCCTTGACCTTGAGAATTTTTTAAAACATTTTGGCGTAGTCGGCAGGATCAATCGCAATTGAGGAAAGATTTTGATACAGAACAATGTTTTGGAAAAAGGCTAAGAAACCAGAGGAACAAACTGTGGAGGTCCCGACCGTCCCGGGATGGCATGGACCGTGGCATGGCGTGGCAGTTTGTTTGAGAAATGGTGGGGGGCGACCGGAGAACTGGGAGGCCGAGGGCGTAGGAACCCCAGGGTCGCTGCTGTCCACCCTTGAGAGGATCCCAGTCCTGCCGAAGAACCCCTTGCCTGGGGTACAGCGGAGGATGTGGGCCTGTGCGGCGGCTTGTAGACAACAGTCAGACAAGCGCCAAAAAGCTGAAGCAGAATTAGCCCTCCTGAAACATGAGCAGGGACTCAGTTCGGGAGATGCCTCTATGTTGAGGCAGGAAATTATGAAGTTAAAAGCTGAATTGACAGCATTAACTGAACTAGCAGGACGAACTATTATGTATCTGTCTGCTAAGAAATGGAAAGAGAAAAGGAAGGTCCCTCGAACCCCGGACCCAGTACAAGTACGGGCGTTTGTAGCCCAGTTAAATAACGGGGATCGGTGGGATATCGATCATTGGGATGGGAACATTTGGGGAGATTCAGATGATCAGTACGAAGAGGACCCACCCGTACTCCAAGCTAAACCAGTGGTTAGGAGAAAGCAGGTTCAGAGACGTCTCCCAGTGCAACGGGAGGTAATGTTAGATGAGGAAGGAAACCCTATACGGAATGAACAAGGGGAGGTATGCATGAATTACCGCGGGCTCAGCCTCCTGCAGAATTCTCTGAATTAACGGAAGACTTCACTACCGATGAGGTGCTGTTTATCACCCAGAAAACCCGACGTAATCCTGGGGAGCCGTTAGAGCTATGGCTAATTCGGCTCCTCGAGGAAGGGGGGCAACAAGTGCAGGTAGACTATCAGGATGCTCCCAAGTTTGGTGGACTAGCAAAGGATGCTGCCATAGACCTGGGGTACCGCAGACAAGCCAAGGATATGGTAATAGATCGCAGTATGGGGACCTTATTTGGGATGTATGCCAGGGCAGTGGCCGAACAGTATCCCTTCCCGTCCGATTGGCCCCCCTTGGAAGGAACTTGGACAACAATTAAGGAAGGGGTTCAGAGGCTAACCCGTTTGTGTGTGCGGGATGCCCTGTTGCTGGGAGTGCTGGACGAGGTAGATAACACAAATGTTAGTAGACAGACTAGAGACCACCTAGTGAAGACTGCCCCCCCCCCATTATAAACCACTGTTATTAACCATAATGTTGAGTGGACGGGGAGAAACCCTAGGAGATGCCCGTAGTATGATGAGGGAGATGGGTGGTTTGGGGGATTGGGGACCCACAACCCGTGCTTCTCAGGGGGGCACGGAGGGGCGTCGCCCTGAGGCTCGGGCAGGGGGAAAAAGTAAACCCTAATCAAGGAAGTAACCAAGGCCCCTCACGGCGTGCTTTGTGGCAAGCTTTGATACGGGCGCAGGTCCCAGCATCGGAGATTGATGGCCTACCTACACCGGAATTAAAAGACTTATGCAGACGAAAGGGACTGAAGGTGTCCCGGGTAGAGACGGAGTCCCGACCCACTATGGAAGACCTAGTGGAATTACTAACACAAAAATGTCAGACACGGGGTCCGGTTGTTAATGAGCCTCGAAGGGGTAGAACTTCCACTTCCCAGCGGTGGGAATCCTCGGAGGACGAGGAGGAGGAGGAGGTACGGCCTCCCCTCCGAGAGTGTTATAAAGTGGATAGGCGTGGCCGGAAACCTAGTAAGAAAGGCAAGAACAAAGAAGGGCGAGGCAAACGTCTTTACCCAGTGCTGTCTGGGGAAGATGAATGGGAGGAACAATAGGAATCGGGCCAAGCCCCAAGGGTTTGCCCACGAACGAGCCAATGGTCAGCAGACGACATTCGACCTCATGTATCATTGACTATCTATTGGCGCAAATCCGTCCAAACCGTTATGGCTCTAGTGGACACAGGGGCGGAGGCCACCTTAATCTATGAAACGCCCCATAAGTTTAAAGGAACCCCAGTCACGCTGGTTGGGCTGGGAGGTAATCTGATTGAAGGAAAAACAGTACAATTGCCCCTAAAGATAGGTACAATGCCCATTAAAACTTATTCAATTATCATTACACCAGTTAGAGAATGGATCCTGGGAATGGACATTCTGGCCGGTTTAACACTTCACCTCCAACAAGGGAAGTTTGAATTTGGAATCACGAAAATGGCTTTGCGCTGTAGGACGGTGTTAGTGGGAAAGGTTAAAATGGACCCCTTCCCCATCCCGATCGCCGATCGCGTAATAAGTCTTAGACAGTATAGGATTCCCGGCGGACATAAAGAAATATCCGCCACAATTAAGGATTATTTGGAAGCGGGAGTGCTTAGGACATGCACCACGGCGTGGAATAACCCCTTATGGCCCGTACATAAAGCCGATGGGTCATGGCGGATGACGGTAGATTATCGGCAACTAAACCGTCACACTCCGGCCTTGACGGCAGCGGTCCCGGATGCCGTCACTATTATAGGACGAATCCAACATCATCCAGGGGTGTGGTACGGAGTAATTGATTTGGCTAATGCCTTCTTCACAATTCCTATTCCCGAAGATAGGCAGGAACAGTTCGCATTCACTTGGGAGGGTAGACAATTCACGTTCACGCGATTGCCCCAAGGATATCTGCATAGCCCTACTATCTGCCACCGGATAGTTGCAGAACACTTGGCTGCCTTTAAAGTGCCTGACGAAGTGATGATCTCGCACTATATTGACGATATGATGATACAGGGGACAAGTCAGAAGCAGGTTCAGGAATTGCTGGACCAACTGGTTCAACATATGCGAGGATATGGGTGGGAGATCAACCCAGCCAAAATCCAGGGTCCCTCACAAACGGTAAAATTCTTAGGAATCGTGTGGAACAAGGGGGAAAGGGAAATCACTGCGAAAGCTAAAAATAAGATTCAGGTCTTTGCCGTCCCTCACACCCAGAAGGACGTGCAGCAATTTATTGGGTTATTCGGATTCTGGAGACAGCATATTCCCCATTTAGGACAAATTTTAAAACCTTTGTATCGAGTTACGAGGAAAAAGGCAGCGTTCGAATGGACGGAGGTCCATCAAACTGCATTTGAAATGGCCAAGCAAGCGATACAGCAAGCTGTATCCTTGGGAAAGATACAGTCAGGACCTGTAGAACTGCAAGTCTCAGCACAGGGGGATTATGCCAATTGGAGCTTATGGCAAAAACAGGGAAGAACCCGTAAGCCATTGGGATTTTGGTCCCGAAAATTACCCCCGGCAGGGGAACGGTATACCCCCTTTGAGAAACAGTTATTAGCATGCTACTGGGGCTTGGTGGAAACCGAAGCCCTGACCATTGGACATGAAGTGATCATGAGAACAGCTATCCCTATTCTTCCGTGGGTACTTAGTGACCCCACTACCCACCGAATAGGAACTGCCCAAGAGAGCAGGATCATTAAATGGAAATGGTATGTGTCGGAGAGAGTGCGGACTGGACAGAAAGGAGTGTCAGTCCTACATGAGCAAGTGGCGGAGGCCCCTGAGGAAGGGGAAAAACGGTTTGAGGTGATTGAATACAAGGAATCACCCGTTAAGATGGGAAAACGGTATGATGAACTGACCCCGGATGAGCAAGCCACGGCTTGGTTCGTAGATGGGTCAGCCCAATGGAAAGCGGGACAGCGTAGATGGAAAGCTGCCGCCTTTAACCCAAAACAAGGCACTACCCTAGAAGAATTAGGGGAGGGAAAAAGTAGTCAGTGGGCAGAATTAAAAGCAGTGCATATGGTAGTCATGCAAGCAGGGGTCATGGGAGTTTGTTTGTTCTCTGACTCGTGGTCAGTGGTTAACGGCATGACACAATGGATGCCAACTTGGCAGGCCAATCAGTGGATGATCCAGAATAGGGAAGTATGGGGTAAACAGTTATGGGAAGATATATGGGAGAAAGCTCAATACCTGGTCATATACATCACCCACGTAGATGCCCATACATCTCGAAATGATGTGGAAGCTCTACATAACCGATATGTGGATGGTATCGTCCGAACCATTATTGTGCAAAGGGGCACCTCAGTGGACCTAGCTAGATGGGCACACCTTAAGGCTGGGTACTGGGGAGTGCAAGGAACCTTGCAATGGGCTCGAGACCGAGGAATAGATCTTATGGTAGATGATGTTAAGACTGCAGTAAACCAGTGTGAGCAGTGTCAACATCAGCGGCAGGGAGTGCCCCAACACATGATGGGACATATCCATCGGGGGGATGGTCCGGGACAGAGCTGGCAAATGGACTTTGTGGGTCCCTTACCCTCCTCACAAGGATGTAACCACATATGTACAGCTGTGGACACTATGTCTGGGGTTTTGGTAGCCCATCCCTGTCGTCACAACAATCAACAGGCTACCTTGCGATGTTTAGATTTGATTGAACAATTTTATGGATTGCCCATACAGGTCCAGAGTGACAATGGCTCCCATTTCACAGGAAGGGTGGTAAAGCAGTGGTGTCACGATAACCACGTGGAATGGGTTTATCATGTACCCTATCACCCACAAGCTGCGGGACTTATAGAACGAATGAATGGGCTTCTGAAGTCCTCACTACGAAAAGCAGGAGGTTGCAATGACTTAACAGGTTGGAAGAAGCAACTAATTCGGGTGGTGAAACAAATTAATAACCGCCCATTAGGAAATGGGGTAACACCCTTGAATAGGATGATACGAGTATGTGATACCCCAAAGACTCAGCCTATTAAAATGTGGAAATTCGCTGAGGAAGCTGATATTCCCGTAAGGGCCACGCCGGCTTCGGCTGGACTGGACCTACGAGCACTAACTGCCCAGACTTTGATCCAACAGAAACCTGCGGTGATTAAGACCGGATTAGGATTGATTTGTCCCCCTGGAACCTATGGGCATATCCTCCCGCGGTCGGGACTGTCACTAAAGGGGATTGATGTGATGGCAGGCGTAATTGACGCGGACTACCAAGGGGAGTTGGGGGTGGTCCTGGTCAACATCACTGCTGAACCTTACGTGATACAGAAGGGGGACAGAATAGCGCAATTGGTCATTAAGCCATGTAACCTTACAACGGTGGAAGAGACGGGAGCTCCCGTTACGGTTACTGAGCGTGGGACGGGGGGATTTGGGTCTACTGACACTAAGGGGGCCAAGGTATGGGTGCGCCAGACGACCGGCCCCCCCAGGCCGGCCGAAATCATAGCACAGGGGAAGGACAGTCTGGTCACCATCATGTACCCCGGGGACCCGACCTGGGCAAACGTCCCGGTGAACCAGTGCTACTTACGTGAGACCTAAATAATGTTGTAATTGCTATGCACCCGCAGGCTGGCCCTCCGCCTTGAACATGGGGTGGTCATGGGGATTGCGACTCCTATTGGCGATGTTCGCGATCGGATGGCCACTCCAGGGCATCGGTATCACGGCCTGGACGCTGGTACCGGTCGCCCGCCATGAGGTGCGGTGGGAGGCCAGTAGCCAGCGACGGACGCAGGACAATTTTACATGTGAACCCGGTCAGCAGTGCGTTGTTCTGACTCTCACCAGCGACTGTCAATTGTACACGTGTGCACGGTGCTACATGCGCCGGGATGGGGAAAAATATGACATATCGTTCATACCGCCTAATTGCACCCTGGTGGTGAATGCCCAAGTCAAGACGTGTTTGTGGGACCGACGCACCCAGACATGCGGGACAACGGGGACTCATTGGAGCGTCACAGCTCGGGGGGAAGATCTGTGGCTGCGCAATGCCACCGATATTCAGAATCGTCATCGATTCATGTGGTTAATAATGGTACTGCCCTCGACGAACGCCCCGTCTGAGGCGTTATTAAACCCCACGCGGGGCGGGCCAGCACCGAAGAGGGGTGCCACGGGGGGCGTGCGGTCGCATCGAACACAGTTGGCCCCTATTATGTCAACTTGTCAACAGATGGCCCGGGCGGTACTGCACACTGATGTTCATTGGCGGGTACAGTTGCCCCTCATACCCGAGTGTCATACCAAGAGGCGGCGACGAGCGTGGTACGACACCCTGCTGGGAGGCGCAGGAACTGTTATGGGTATCTCGAATGTCATTGACTCTGAGGTAACCCGTACTAAATTATCTAACACGGGACAGGCCACCTCACAAGGACTACATACTATTGGAAGGTGGATGCCATCCGTAATGATGACTCAAGGAGAGACAGCTGAAATAATGATACGATCTCTGCAATGGGAACTGGATGTCTGGGGTGCCACTCAGGAACTGTTTGAGAACATTACGGCTCAGTTAAATTGGACTGCCTGTCATATTCAAATGTTGCATGCTCAAATACAGAAAGAACGCTTTTTGCGTGTGGTAACATCCCCCAATGTACAAGCGTGGAGGGGAATATGGAATGTATCTGAGAAATTGTGGATGATAACCCATCCAGAACGAACATGGTGTAACGCAACTATGTGTAACGGATACTTTGTTACCATGAATGTAACCCACACTGTTACGGTCTGTCGATATTATGTATTACCAGTGATTACATCTTCTGGATATTATTTTCTGAAGACAAGGGGACAGTGGTTTAGCCCAGATACCAATATTACCTATGATCTGTCCGCTTGTGAACAGACTGATCAGAGGAAAACTTGCCTACTGATGGACAGGTATCGGGACCCTTGCTTGAGTAAGGGAACGGCCCTGTGCAAATGGACTGTTGAAACTCCAAGGGACATGATGTGGCAGATTGGGCCACACACGCTCTGTGTGGCTAACAATAATCCACATCCTATGCTTCCCTCAGCACCGTTCTCGGGATGCCTCTCAAATGTCTATCAGTGGCACTGGCAGAATCAGACCTATCTGTTGACCACTTATAGCAGTGCTCGCCACTTTACCAAGGTGCAGTGGAAAGTGCTGATGAATCCTTGGAACATTTCCCTGGATCGGTTTAAGCGAGCATTGGACCGATCCGAGGAGCTTAAGCAGATATTACGAAAGCATCAAACCAATGTCACCAAGGTTACGGTGTCTACCTTTATACATGGACAGGAGGTAGTACATGCTGCCCGTGTAGTGGACGTGGAGTCAGCTCATCATTGGTGGGACATATTGAGTGGTATGTCCTCCACTGCGGGGACATTCCTGTTCCCACCCTTGTCGATCCTGGTAGCGGTCCTGGTGATTTTAACATGCTGTAATGTCCTGACTTGCTTGTATATTTGGCGTGTACGTAGGCGCTTGTTAGAAAGAATACATATGGGCATAATGTAACACATGTATTGGGCCAAGCAGTGGAATGTGGTGTAAAATTATGTCCCAATACATGTGTGAATCATAATGTAACACATGTATTGGGCCAAGCAGTGGAATGTGGTGAAAGGGTTAAAATTGTGTCCCAATACATGTGTGAATCTAACCGAAAATGGAAGGTGTCGCTTAGTCCCGTGTGAATCTTATTACACACCTTCCCGTGTGAATCTTCTTATCTGTATGTGACCAGAATGGAATGTGTTTTTCAGCCTTGCTCTGCTGTTCACATGAATGTTTAGATCTCGAAAAGAGTATATCAGCTGGAAAAGTCTCCAGTTCGGTGAGTCTGCTCCGGGGTTACGTTTAACCGCCGAGCGTGGGTTGTTGGCAACCGCTCTACGAGAACTGACGGCTCCCAGTTCCGGTAACACGTAGAGTGAGTATAAACCAGACCCGTTCTAAGTACGAGACCTGGTTGTGGCGACGCTGCGGGGAATAAAACACTTATATTCTAGCAGACTCGCCTCTTGGCTGTTTGTTCTGTGTCAGACTACTTTCCTGCGAGCCTGGTCCTTGACCTTGAGAATTTTTTAAAACAGAAGGGTTCCGAGGAATAAGGACCAAATGCTGGCAAATGGGACTAGATGGGTTGGGATGTCTGGTTGACATGGATGAGTTGGACTGAAGGATCTGTTTCTGTGCTGTACATCTTTATGAGTCCATGTCTCTTAGAGTGAGCCACATCTTCTCCTTAGGAGGTTATCCTTTCCACACAGCACCAGCAAAGACCAGCATAACAATTGGCAGCAGTGAATCTATACATGGCATCTCAGATGGTTCCAGTTTGATCCAACATGACAATAATTGTCAGTTGTGTCTACGGTTAGATTTATCATTATGTTGGATCAATGTACACAAGGCACAAATAAAAGATGATACTGTAAACAGAAGAGCCTTGGTAAAAGTTGATGAGCAGAAAGATCTGAGAGTTCAGGTCCATTGTACCCTGAAAGTGGCTGTACAGGTGGATAGAATGGTCAAGAAGGCATATGGTATGCTTGCCTTCATCAGACGGGGTATTGAGTGTACGAGCTGGCAGGTCATGTTAAAATTGTACAAAGCTTTGGTTCAGCTGCATTTAGAATACTGTGTACAGTTCTAGTTGCTGCATTACCAAAAGGATGTGGATGCTTTGGAGAGGGTGCAGAGAAGGTTTTAAAGGATGTTGCCTGGTATGGAAGGTGCTAACTATGAGGAGAGGTTGAGTAGGTTAGGATTGTTTTCATTAGAAAGGAGGAGATTGAGGGGGTCCTGATTGAGGTCTACAAAATCATGATGGGTATAGACGGTGGGTAGAGATAAGCTTTTTCTCAGGGTGAAGGATTCAATAACGAGAGGTCACATGTTCAAGGTGAGAGGTGAAAGGTTTAAGGGGAAAGTACTTCACACAGAGGGTGGTAGGTGCCTAAAATGCGTTGCCAGCAGAGGTAGTTGAGGCCGGCATGATAGATTCATTCAAGATGTGTCTGGAGAGATGCACGAGTAGGTGGGGTGCAGAGGAATACAGATCCTTAGGAATTGGTGATAGATTTAGACAGTTGATTTGGATCGGCACAGGCTTGGAAGGCCGAAGGGCTGTTCCGGGGCTGTAAATTTTCTTTGTTCATTCACATTCTCAAACACAATACAGAGACATGAACAATCACAACATATATAGTCAAACAGAAACAATGACAAACCCACTCCCACCAGTACAGTACCTCAGTGGTATACGGTAACAGACCTGCATCCACCAGTACTATACCCCCAGTATTATACAGTGATAGAGGTGACCCCACCAGTACTGCACCCTAGTATTATACAGTGAGACCTGTCTGAGAGGAGTAAGATTTAAAAAAGACAAGAGGGCAAACATCTTTACAGAGTGGTTTGTGTGTGGAATGAACTACCAGAAAAAGTGATGGATGCAGGTACAGTTGCAACGTTTAAAAGACACTTGGATAAGTTCATGAATAGGAAATGTTTGGAGGGATAGGGGCCAAATGCAGGCAGGTGGGGCTAGTTTAGTTTGGGATAATGGTTGGCGTGGACAGGTTGGACAGAAGGCTTTGTTTTCATGCTGTATGACTATAACACTTCACTCATATCCCAGTGTTATACAGTGACAGACTTGTCCCCACTAGGACGGTACCTCAGTTTTATACAGTGACAGTTCTGCCTCCACCAGTACTGTATCATACTGTAAAAGATTTATTATACTGTAAAAAAATTTCCCACCAGGATTAAATTCGAACATTGATGTTCGACGTGGAGACAATCACCAGACCAGATTCCTGAAGTGAATTGAATTTGGTTTATTGTTAGGTTTACACTCAAATGAGCACAGTGAAAAGTTGAAAAGATCCACTATCCTTATCTTAGGTACAAAAGTACCTAGTTACAGCTTGAAAAGACAAACATCACAGTCTATCTACATGGGGACTCCGGAGTGACCTGTCTGTTGGCTGCCACCACACTCTGCACTGGGTCACTCCCCGCAATCCAAACTGCCCCCACTCTGCACTGGGCCATTACCCCCGCTCCCTACTGCCCCCACTCTGCACTGCGCCACTACCCCCGCTCCCTACTGCCCCCACACTGCACTGGGCCATTACTCCCACTCCCTACTGCCCCCACACTGCACTGGGCCATTACCCCCACTCCCTACTGCCCCCACACTGCACTGGGTCACTCCCCGCAATCCAAACTGCCCCCACTCTGCACTGGGCCATTACCCCCACTCCCTACTGCCCCCACACTGCACTGGGTCACTCCCCGCAATCCAAACTGCCCCCACTCTGCACTGCGCCACTACCCCCGCTCCCTACTGCCCTCACTCTGCACTGGGCCATTACCCCCGCTCCCTACTGCCCCCACACTGCACTGGGCCATTACCCCCGCTCCCTACTGCCCCCACACTGCACTGGGCCATTACCCCCGCTCCCTACTGCCCTCACTCTGCACTGGGCCATTACCCCCGCTCCCTACTGCCCCCACACTGCACTGGGCCATTACCCCCGCTCCCTACTGCCCCCACACTGCACTGGGCCACTACTCCCGCTCCCTACTGCCCCCACACTGCACTGGGCCATTACCCCCGCTCCCTACTGCCCCCACACTGCACTGGGCCATTACCCCCGCTCCCTACTGCCCCCACACTGCACTGGGCCACTACCCCCGCTCCCTACTGCCCCCACACTGCACTGGGCCACTACTCCCGCTCCCTACTGCCCTCACACTGCACTGGGCCACTACCCCCGCTCCCTACTGCCCCCACACTGCACTGGGCCATTACCCCCGCTCCCTACTGCCCCCACACTGCACTGGGCCATTACCCCCGCTCCCTACTGCCCCCACACTGCACTGGGCCACTACCCCCGCTCCCTACTGCCCTCACACTGCACTGGGCCACTACCCCCGCTCCCTACTGCCCCCACACTGCACTGGGCCATTACCCGCGCTCCCTACTGCCCCCACACTGCACTGGGCCACTACCCCCGCTCCCTACTGCCCCCACACTACACTGGGCCACTACCCCCGCTCCCTACTGCCCCCACACTGCACTGGGCCATTACCCCCGCTCCCTACTGCCCCCACACTGCACTGGGCCACTACCCCCGCTCCCTACTGCACGCACACTGCACTGGGCCATTACCCCGCTCCCTACTGCCCCCACATTGCACTGGGCCATTACCCCCGCTCCCTACTGCCCCCACACTGCACTGGGCCACTACCCCCGCTCCCTACTGCACGCACACTGCACTAGGCCACTACCCCGGCTCCCTACTGCCCCCACACTGCACTGGGCCATTACCCCCGCTCCCTACTGCCCCCACACTGCACTGGGCCATTACCCCCGCTCCCTACTGCCCCCACACTGCACTGGGCCACTACCCCCGCTCCCTACTGCCCTCACACTGCACTGGGCCACTACCCCCGCTCCCTACTGACCCCACACTGCACTGGGCCATTACCCCCGCTCCCTACTGCCCCCACACTGCACTGGGCCACTACCCCCGCTCCCTACTGCCCCCACACTACACTGGGCCACTACCCCCGCTCCCTACTGCACGCACACTGCACTGGGCCATTACCCCGCTCCCTACTGCCCCCACACTGCACTGGGCCATTACCCCCGCTCCCTACTGCCCCCACACTACACTGGGCCACTACCCCCGCTCCCTACTGCCCCCACACTGCACTGGGCCATTACCCCCGCTCCCTACTGCCCCCACACTACACTGGGCCACTACCCCCGCTCCCTACTGCACGCACACTGCACTGGGCCATTACCCCGCTCCCTACTGCCCCCACACTGCACTGGGCCATTACCCCCGCTCCCTACTGCCCCCACACTGCACTGGGCCACTACCCCCGCTCCCTACTGCACGCACACTGCACTAGGCCACTACCCCCGCTCCCTACTGCCCCCACACTGCACTGGGCCATTACCCCCGCTCCCTACTGCCCCCACACTGCACTGGGCCATTACCCCCGCTCCCTACTGCCCCCACACTGCACTGGGCCATTATCCCCCGCTCCCTACTGCAACCACAGTGCACTGGGCCACTACCCCCGCTCCCTACTGCCCCCACACTGCACTGGGCCATTACCCCCGCTCCCTGCTGCCCCCACACTGCACTGGGCCATTAACCCCACTCCCTCTTGCCCCCACACTGCACCGGGCCATTATCCCACTTCCTACTACCTGTACTCTGCACTGGGCCATTACCCCCGCTCCCTACTGCCCACTCTGCACTGGGCCATTACCCCCGCTCCCTACTGCCCACTCTGCACTAGGCCATTACCCCCGCTCCCTACTGCACGCACACTGCACTAGGCCACTACCCCCGCTCCCTACTGCCCCCACACTGCACTGGGCCATTACCCCCGCTCCCTACTGCCCCCACACTGCACTGGGCCATTATCCCCCGCTCCCTACTGCAACCACAGTGCACTGGGCCACTACCCCCGCTCCCTACTGCCCCCACACTGCACTGGGCCATTACCCCCGCTCCCTGCTGCCCCCACACTGCACTGGGCCATTAACCCCACTCCCTCTTGCCCCCACACTGCACCGGGCCATTATCCCACTTCCTACTACCTGTACTCTGCACTGGGCCATTACCCCCGCTCCCTACTGCCCACTCTGCACTGGGCCATTACCCCCGCTCCCTACTGCCCACTCTGCACTGGGCCATTACCCCCGCTCCCTACTGCAACCACAGTGCACTGGGCAATTACCCCCGCTCCCTACTGCTCCCACTCTGCACTGGGCCATTAACCCCGCTCCCTACTGCCCCCACACTGCACTGGGCCATTACCCCCGCTCCCTACTGCACGCACACTGCACTGGGCCATTACCCCCGCTCCCTACTGCCCGCACACTGCACTGGGCCATTACCCCCGCTCCCTACTGCCCCCACACTGCACTGGGCCACTACCCCCGCTCCCTACTGCTCCCACTCTGCACTGGGCCATTACCCCCGCTCCCTACTGCCCCCACACTGCACTGGGCCATTATCCCCGCTCCCGACTGCACGCACACTGCACTGGGCCATTACCCCCGCTCTCTACTGCCCCCACACTGCACTGGGCCACTACCCCCGCTCCCTACTGCCCCCACACTGCACTGGGCCACTACCCCCGCTCCCTACTGCCCCCACACTGCACTGGGTCATTACCCCCGCTCCCTACTGCCCCCACACTGCACTGGGCCATTACCCCGGCTCTCTACTGCCCCCACACTGCACTGGGCCATTACCCCCGCTCCCTACTGCACGCACACTGCACTGGGCCATTACCCCTCGCTTCCTACTGCAACCGCAGTGCACTGGGCCACTACCCCCGCTCCCTACTGCCCCCACACTGCACTGGGCCATTACCCCCGCTCCCTCTTGCCCCCACACTGCACCGGGCCATTATCCCGCTTCCTACTACCTGTACTCTGCACTGGGCCATTACCCCCGCTCCCTACAGCCACACACTGCACTGGGCCATTGCCCCCGCTCCCTACAGCCCCACTCTGCACTGGGCCATTGCCCCCGCTCCCTACTGCCCCCACACTGCACTCGCTATTACCCCCCTTCCGTACAGCCCCACACTGCACTGGGCCATTACCCCCGCACCCCACAGCCCCTACTCTGCACTGGGCCATTACCCCCGCTCGCTACAGCCCCACTCTGCACTGGGCCATTATCCCCGCTCCCTATTGCCCCACTCTGCACTGAGCCATTACTCCCGCTCCCTATTGCCCCACTCTGCACTGGGCCATTACCCCCGCTCCCTACAGCCCCACTCTGCACTGGGCCATTACCCCCGCTCCCTACTGCAACCACAGTGTACTGGGCAATTACCCCCGCTCCCTACTGCAGCCAGTCTGCACTGGGCAATTACCCCCACTCCCTACTGCTCCCACACTGCACTGGGCCATTACCCCCGCTCCCTACTGCACGCACACTGCACTGGGCCATTACCCCTCGCTTCCTACTGCAACCGCAGTGCACTGGGCCACTACCCCCGCTCCCTACTGCCCCCACACTGCACTGGGCCATTACCCCCGCTCCCTACTGCCACCACACTGCACTGGGCCACTACCCCCGCTCCCTACTGCCCCCACTCTGCACTGGGCCACTACCCCCGCTCCCTACTGCCCCCACTCTGCACTGGGCCATTATCCCCGCTCCCTACTGCATGCACACTGCACTGGGCCATTACACCCGTTCCCTACTGCCCCCACACTGCACTGGGCCACTACCCCCGCTCCCGACTGCCCCCACACTGCACTGGGCCACTACCCCCGCTCCCTACTGCACGCACACTGCACTGGGCCACTACCCCCGCTCCCTACTGCCCCCACACTGCACTGGGCCATTACCCCCACTCCCTACTGCCCCCACACTGCACTGGGCCAATATCCCCGCTCCCTACTGCACGCACACTGCACTGGGCCACTACCCCCGCTCCCTACTGCCCCCACTCTGCACTGAGCCACTACCCCCGCTCCCTACCGCCCCCACACAGCACTGGGCCATTACCCCCCGCTCCCTACTGCACGCACAGTGCACTGGGCAATTACCCCCGCTCCCTACTGCTCCCACTCTGTACTGGACCATTACCCCTGCTCCCTACTGCGCCCACTCTGCACTGGGGCATTACCCCCGCTCCCTACTGCCCCCACACTGCACTGGGCCACTACCCCCGCTCCCTACTGCCCCCACACTGCACTGGGCCACTACCCCCGCTCCCTACTGCCCCCACACTACACTGGGCCATTACCCCGGCTCTCTACTGCCCCCACACTGCACTGGGCCATTACCCCCGCTCCCTACTGCAACCACAGTGCACTGGGCCACTACCCCCCGCTCCCTACTGCCCCCACTCTGCACTGGGCCACTACCCCCGCTCCCTACTGCCCCCACACTGCACTGGGCCACTAACCCCGCTCCCTACTGCCCCCACACTGCACTGGGTCATTACCCCCGCTCCCTACTGCCCCCACACTGCACTGGGCCATTACCCCGGCTCTCTACTGCCCCCACACTGCACTGGGCCATTACCCCCGCTCCCTACTGCACGCACACTGCACTGGGTCATTACCCCTCGCTCCCTACTGCAACCACAGTGCACTGGGCCACTACCCCCGCTCCCTACTGCCCCCACACTGCACTGGGCCATTACCCCCGCTCCCTCTTGCCCCCACACTGCACCGGGCCATTATCCCGCTTCCTACTACCTGTACTCTGCACTGTGCCATTACCCCCGCTCCCTACAGCCACACACTGCACTGGGCCATTGCCCCCGCTCCCTACAGCCCCACTCTGCACTGGGCCATTACCCACGCTCCGTACAGCCCCACACTGCACTGGGCCATTGCCCCCGCTCCCTACTGCCCCCACACTGCACTCGCTATTACCCCCGCTCCGTACAGCCCCACACTGCACTGGGCCATTACCCCCGCACCACACAGCCCCTACTCTGCACTGGGCCATTACCCCCGCTCGCTACAGCCCCACTCTGCACTGGGCCATTATCCCCGCTCCCTATTGCCCCACTCTGCACTGAGCCATTACCCCCGCTCCCTATTGCCCCACTCTGCACTGGGCCATTACCCCCGCTCCCTACAGCCCCACTCTGCACTGGGCCATTACCCCTGCTCCCTACTGCAACCACAGTGTACTGGGCAATTACCCCCGCTCCCTACTGCAGCCAGTCTGCACTGGGCAATTACCCCCACTCCCTACTGCTCCCACACTGCACTGGGCCATTACCCCCGCTCCCTACTGCAACCACAGTGCACTGGGCAATTACCCCCGCTCCCTACTGCTCCCACTCTGCACTGGGCCATTACCCCCGCTCCCTACTGCCCCCACACTGCACTGGGCCATTACCCCCGCTCCCTACTGCCCCCACACTGCACTGGGCCATTACCCCCGCTCCCTACTGCAACCACACTGCACTGAGCCACTACCCCCGCTCCCTACTGCCCCCACTCTGCACTGGGCCATTACCCCCGCTCCCTACTGCACGCACACTGCACTGGGCCACTACCCCCGCTCCCTACTGCCCCCACACTGCACCGGGCCATTATCCCGCTTCCTACTATCTGTACTCTGCACTGGGCCATTACCCCCGCTCCCTACAGCCACACACTGCACTGGGCCATTACCCCCGCTCCGTACAGCCCCACACTGCACTGGGCCATTATCCCCGCTCCCTATTGCCCCACTCTGCACTGGGCCATTACCCCCGCTCCCTACAGCCCCACACTACACTGGGCCATTGCCCCCGCTCCCTATTGCCCCCACACTGCACTCGCCATTACCCCCGCTCCGTACAGCCCCACACTGCACTGGGCCATTACCCCCGCTCCCTATTGCCCCCACACTGCACTCGCCATTACCCCCGCTCCGTACAGCCCCACACTGCACTGGGCCATTACCCCCGCACCCCACAGCCCCTACTCTGCACTGGGCCATTATCTCCGCTCCCTACAGACCCACTCTGCACTGAGCCATTATCCCCGCTCCCTATTGCCCCACTCTACACTGGGCCATTACCCCCGCTCCCTACTGCAAACACATGGCACTGGGCAATTACCCCCGCTCCCTACTGCAGCCAGTCTGCACTGGGCAATTACCCCCACTCCCTACTGCTCCCACACTGCACTGGGCCATTACCCCCGCTCCCTACTGCAACCACAGTGCACTGGGCAATTACCCCCACTCCCTACTGCCCCCACTCTGCACTCAGCCATTACCCCCGGTCCCTACTGCTCCCACTCTGCACTGGGCCATTACCCGCGCTCCGTACTGCTCCCATTCTGCACTGGGCAATTACCCCCGCTCCCTATTGCCCCACACTGCACTCGCCATTACCCCCGCTCCCTACTATCTGTACTCTGCACTGGGCCATTATCCCTGCTCCCTACTGCCCCCACACTGCACTGGGCCATTACTCCCGCTCCCTACTACCTGTACTATGCACTGGGCCATTATCCCTGCTCCCTACTGCCCCCACTCTGCACTGGGCCATTATCCCTGCTCCCCACTGTCCCCACACTGCACTGGGCCATTACCCCCACTCCCCACTGCCCCCACATTGCACTGGGCCATTATCCCCACTCCCCACTGCCCCCACACTGAACTGGGCCATTACCCCCGCTCCCTACTGTCCCCACTCTGCACTGGGCCATTACCCCCCTCCCTACAGCCCCCAGACTGCACTGGGCCATTACCCCCGCTCCCTACTGTCCCCAGTCTGCACTGGGCCATTACCCCCGCTCCCTACTGTCCCCAGTCTGCACTGGGCCATTACCCCCGCACCCTATTGGCCCCACACTGCACTGGGCCATTATCCCTGCTCCCTACTGCCCTCACTCTGCACTGGGCCATTACCCCCGCTCCCTACTGCCCCCACACTGCACTGGGCCATTAGCCCCGCTCCCCACTGTCCCCACACTGCACTGGGCCATTAGCCCCGCTCCCCACTGTCCCCACACTGCACTGGGCCATTACCCCCATGCCCCACTGCCCCCACTCTGCACTGGGCCATTATCCCCGCTCCCTACTACCCCCACTCTGCACTGGACCATTACCCCCGCTCCCTACTACCCCCACTCTGCACTGGGCCACTACCCCCGCTCCCTACTGCCCCCACACTGCACTGGGCCATTACCCCTGCTCCCTACTGCCCCCACACTGCACTGGGCCAATATCCCCGCTCCCTACTGCACGCACACTGCACTGGGCCACTACCCCCGCTCCCTACTGCCCCCACTCTGCACTGGGCCACTACCCCCGCTCCCTACCGCCCCCACACAGCACTGGGCCATTACCCCCCGCTCCCTACTGCACGCACAGTGCACTGGGCAATTACCCCCGCTCCCTACTGCTCCCACTCTGTACTGGACCATTACCCCTGCTCCCTACTGCGCCCACTCTGCACTGGGCCATTACCCCCGCTCCCTACTGCCCCCACACTGCACTGGGCCACTACACCCGCTCCCTACTGCCCCCACACTGCACTGGGCCACTACCCCCGCTCCCTACTGCCCCCGTACTACACTGGGCCATTACCCCGGCTCTCTACTGCCCCCACACTGCACTGGGCCATTACCCCCGCTCCCTACTGCAACCACAGTGCACTGGGCCACTACCCCCCGCTCCCTACTGCCCCCACTCTGCACTGGGCCACTACCCCCGCTCCCTACTGCCCCCACACTGCACTGGGCCACTACCCCCGCTCCCTACTGCCCCCACACTGCACTGGGTCATTACCCCCGCTCCCTACTGCCCCCACACTGCACTGGGCCACTACCCCCGCTCCCTACTGCCCCCACACTGCACTGGGTCATTACCCCCGCTCCCTACTGCCCCCACACTGCACTGGGCCATTACCCCGGCTCTCTACTGCCCCCACACTGCACTGGGCCATTACCCCCGCTCCCTACTGCACGCACACTGCACTGGGCCATTACCCCTCGCTCCCTACTGCAACCACAGTGCACTGGGCCACTACCCCCGCTCCCTACTGCCCCCACACTGCACTGGGCCATTACCCCCGCTCCCTCTTGCCCCCACACTGCACCGGGCCATTATCCCGCTTCCTACTACCTGTACTCTGCACTGGGCCATTACCCCCGCTCCCTACAGCCACACACTGCACTGGGCCATTGCCCCCGCTCCCTACAGCCCCACTCTGCACTGGGCCATTACCCCCGCTCCGTACAGCCCCACACTGCACTGGGCCATTGCCCTCGCTCCCTACTGCCCCCACACTGCACTCGCTATTACCCCCGCTCCGTACAGCCCCACACTGCACTGGGCCATTACCCCCGCACCCCACAGCCCCTACTCTGCACTGGGCCATTACCCCCGCTCGCTACAGCCCCACTCTGCACTGGACCATTATCCCCGCTCCCTATTGCCCCACTCTGCACTGAGCCATTACCCCCGCTCCCTATTGCCCCACTCTGCACTGGGCCATTACCCCCGCTCCCTACAGCCCCACTCTGCACTGGGCCATTACCCCTGCTCCCTACTGCAACCACAGTGTACTGGGCAATTACCCCCGCTCCCTACTGCAGCCAGTCTGCACTGGGCAATTACCCCCACTCCCTACTGCTCCCACACTGCACTGGGCCATTACCCCCGCTCCCTACTGCAACCACAGTGCACTGGGCAATTACCCCCGCTCCCTACTGCTCCCACTCTGCACTGGGCCATTACCCCCGCTCCCTACTGCCCCCACACTGCACTGGGCCATTACCCCCGCTCCCTACTGCCCCCACACTGCACTGGGCCATTATCCCCGCTCCCTACTGCACGCACACTGCACTGGGCCACTACCCCCGCTCCCTACTGCCCCCACTCTGCACTGGGCCATTACCCCCGCTCCCTACTGCACGCACACTGCACTGGGCCATTACACCCGCTCCCTGCTGCCCCCACACTGCACTGGGCCACTACCCCCGCTCCCTACTGCCCCCACACTGCACTGGGCCACTACCCCCGCTCCCTACTGCACGCACACTGCACTGGGCCACTACCCCCGCTCCCTACTGCCCCCACACTACACTGGGCCATTACCCCGGCTCTCTACTGCCCCCACACTGCACTGGGCCATTACCCCCACTCCCTACTGCCCCCACTCTGCACTGGGCCATTACCCCCGCTCCCTACTGCCCCCACACTGCACTGGGCCATTACCAACGCTCCCTACTACTTGTACTCTGCACTGCGCCATTAGCCCCGCTCCCTACTGCCCCCACACTGCACTGGGCCATTAGCCCCACTCCCCACTGTCCCCACACTGCACTGGACCATTACCCCCACTCCCTACTGCCCCCACACTTTACTGGATCATTATCCCTGCTCCCTACTGCCCCCACACTGCACTGGGCCATTACCCCCACTCCCTACTGCAACCACTCTGCACTGGGCCATTAGCCTCACTCCCTACTGCCCCCACACTGCACTGGGCCATTACCCCCACTCCCTACTGCAACCACTCTGCACTGGGCCATTACCCCCATGCCCTCACTCTGCACTGGGCCATTATCCCCGCTCCCCACTGCCCCCACACTGAACAGGGCCATTACCCACGCACCCTACTGCGCCAACACTGCACTGGGCATTTACCCCCACTCCCTACTGTCCTCACACTACACTGGGCCATGACCCCTGCTCCCTACTGTCCCCACACTGCACTGGGCCATAACCCCCGCTCCCTACGACATGTACTCTGCACTGGGCCATTATCCCCACTCCCTACTGTCCCCAGTCTGCACTGGGCCATTACTCCCGCTCTCTACTGCCCCCACACTGCACTGGGCCATTACTACCGCTCCCTACTGCCCCCACTCTGCACTGGGCCATTATCCCTGCTCCCTACTGCCCCCACTCTGCACTGGGCCATTATCCCTGCTCCCTACTGCCCCCACACTGCACTGGGCCATTACCCCCGCTCCCTACTGCCCCCACACTGCACTGGGCCATTACCCCCGCTCCCTACTGCCCCCACACTGCACTGGGCCATTACCCCCGCTCCCTACTGCCCCCACACTGCACTGGGCCATTACCCCCGCTCCCTACTGCCCCCACACTGCACTGGGCCATTACCCCCGCTCCCTACTGCCCCCACACTGCACTGGGCCATTACCCCCGCTCCCTACTGCCCCCACACTGCACTGGGCCATTACCCCCGCTCCCTACTGCCCCCACACTGCACTGGGCCATTACCCCCGCTCCCTACTGCCCCCACACTGCACTGGGCCATTACCCCCGCTCCCTACTGCCCCCACACTGCACTGGGCCATTACCCCCGCTCCCTACTGCCCCCACACTGCACTGGGCCATTACCCCCACTCCCTACTACATGTACTCTGCACTGGGCCATTATCCCCACTCCCCCCGCACTGAACTGGGCCACTACCCCCGCTCCCTACTGCCCCCACACTGCATTGGGCCATTACCCCCGCTCCCTACTGCCCCCACACTGCACTGGGCCATTACCCCGGCTCTCTACTGCAACCACAGTGCACTGGGCCACTACCCCCGCTCCCTACTGCCCCCACACTGCACTGGGCCATTACCCCCGCTCCCTCTTGCCCCCACACTGCACCGGGCCATTATCCCGCTTCCTACTACCTGTACTCTGCACTGGGCCATTACCCCCGCTCCCTACAGCCACACACTGCACTGGGCCATTGCCCCCGCTCCCTACAGCCCCTACTCTGCACTGGGCCATTACCCCCGCTCGCTACAGCCCCACTCTGCACTGGGCCATTATCCCCGCTCCCTATTGCCCCACTCTGCACTGAGCCATTACCCCCGCTCCCTATTGCCCCACTCTGCACTGGGCCATTACCCCCGCTCCCTACAGCCCCACTCTGCACTGGGCCATTACCCCTGCTCCCTACTGCAACCACAGTGTACTGGGCAATTACCCCCGCTCCCTACTGCAGCCAGTCTGCACTGGGCAATTACCCCCACTCCCTACTGCTCCCACACTGCACTGGGCCATTACCCCCGCTCCCTACTGCAACCACAGTGCACTGGGCAATTACCCCCGCTCCCTACTGCTCCCACTCTGCACTGGGCCATTACCCCCGCTCCCTACTGCCCCCACACTGCACTGGGCCATTACCCCCGCTCCCTACTGCCCCCACACTGCACTGGGCCATTATCCCCGCTCCCTACTGCACGCACACTGCACTGGGCCACTACCCCCGCTCCCTACTGCCCCCACTCTGCACTGGGCCATTACCCCCGCTCCCTACTGCACGCACACTGCACTGGGCCATTACACCCGCTCCCTACTGCCCCCACACTGCACTGGGCCACTACCCCCGCTCCCTACTGCCCCCACACTGCACTGGGCCACTACCCCCGCTCCCTACTGCACGCACACTGCACTGGGCCACTACCCCCGCTCCCTACTGCCCCCACACTACACTGGGCCATTACCCCGGCTCTCTACTGCCCCCACACTGCACTGGGCCATTACCCCCGCTCCCTACTGCAACCACAGTGCACTGGGCCACTACCCCCCGCTCCCTACTGCAACCACAGTGCACTGGGCCACTACCCCCGCTCCCTACTGCCCCCACACTGCACTGGGCCATTACGCCCGCTCCCTACTGCCCCCACACTGCACCGAGCCATTATCCCGCTTCCTACTATCTGTACTCTGCACTGGGCCATTACCCCCGCTCCCTACAGCCACACACTGCACTGGGCCATTACCCCCGCTCCGTACAGCCCCACACTGCACTGGGCCATTATCCCCGCTCCCTATTGCCCCACTCTGCACTGGGCCATTACCCCCGCTCCCTACAGCCCCACACTGCACTGGGCCATTGCCCCCGCTCCCTATTGCCCCCACACTGCACTCGCAATTACCCCCGCTCCGTACAGCCCCACACTGCACTGGGCCATTACCCCCGCTCCCTATTGCCCCCACACTGCACTCGCCATTACCCCCGCTCCGTACAGCCCCACACTGCACTGGGCCATTACCCCCGCACCCCACAGCCCCTACTCTGCACTGGGCCATTATCTCCGCTCCCTACAGCCCCACTCTGCACTGAGCCATTATCCCCGCTCCCTATTGCCCCACTCTACACTGGGCCATTACCCCCGCTCCCTACTGCAACCACATGGCACTGGGCAATTACCCCCGCTCCCTACTGCCCCCACTCTGCACTGAGCCATTACCCCCGGTCCCTACTGCTCCCACTCTGCACTGGGCCATTACCCCCTCTCCGTACTGCTCCCATTCTGCACTGGGCAATTACCCCCGCTCCCTATTGCCCCACACTGCACTCGCCATTACCCCCGCTCCCTACTATCTGTACTCTGCACTGGGCCATTATCCCTGCTCCCTACTGCCCCCACACTGCACTGGGCCATTACTCCCGCTCCCTACTACCTGTACTATGCACTGGGCCATTATCCCTGCTCCCTACTGCCCCCACTCTGCACTGGGCCATTATCCCTGCTCCCCACTGTCCCCACACTGCACTGGGCCATTACCCCCACTCCCTACTGCCCCCATATTGCACTGGGCCATTATCCCCACTCCCCACTGCCCCCACACTGAACTGGGCCATTACCCCCGCTCCCTACTGTCCCCACTCTGCACTGGGCCATTACCCCCCTCCCTACAGCCCCCAGACTGCACTGGGCCATTACCCCCGCTCCCTACTGTCCCCAGTCTGCACTGGGCCATTACTCCTGCTCCCTACTGCCTCCACTCTGCACTGGGCCATTACCCCCGCACCCTATTGCCCCCACACTGCACTGGGCCATTATCCCTGCTCCCTACTGCCCTCACTCTGCACTGGGCCATTACCCCCGCTCCCTACTGCCCCCACACTGCACTGGGCCATTACCCCCGCTCCCCACTGTCCCCACACTGCACTGGGCCATTACCCCCATGCCCCACTGCCCCCACTCTGCACTGGGCCATTATCCCCGCTCCCTACTACCCCCACTCTGCACTGGACCATTACCCCCGCTCCCTACTACCCCCACACTGCACTGGACCATTATCCCTGCTCCCTACTGCCCCCACACTGCACTGGACCATTATCCCTGCTCCCTACTGCCCCCACACTGCACTGGACCATTACCCCCGCTCCCTACTACCCCCACACTGCACTGGGCCATTACCCCCGCTCCCTACTGCCCCCACACTGCACTGGACCATTATCCCCGCTCCCTACTGCCCCCACACTGCACTGGGCCGTTACCCCCGCTCCCTACAGCCCCTACTCTGCACTGGGCCATTAACCCCGCTCCCTACAGCCCCTACTCTGCACTGGACCATTTCCACCGCGCCCTACTACCTGTACTATGCACTGGGCCATTACCCCCACTCCCTACTGTCCCCAGACTGCAATGGGCCATTACCCCCATGCCCTACTGCCCCCACTATGCACTGGGCCATTACCCCCACTCCCTACTGCCCCCTCACTGCACTGGGCCATTACCCCCACTCCCTACTGCAACCACTCTGCACTGGGCCATTAGCCCCACTCCCTACTGCCCCCTCACTGCACTGGGCCATTACCCATGCTCCCTACTGCCCCCCCACTGCACTGGGCCATTACCAACGCTCCCTACTACTTGTACTCTGCACTGCGCCATTAGCCCCGCTCCCTACTGCCCCCACACTGCACTGGGCCATTAGCCCCGCTCCCCACTGTCCCCACACTGCACTGGGCCATTACCCCCATGCCCCACTGCCCCCACTCTGCACTGGGCCATTATCCCTGCTCCCTACTAACCCCACTCTGCACTGGGCCATTATCCCTGCTCCCTACTGCCCCCACACTGCACTGGGCCATTACCCCCACTCCCTACTGCAACCACTCTGCACTGGGCCATTATCCCTGCTCCCTACTACCCCCACTCTGCACTGGGCCATTATCCCTGCTCCCTACTGCCCTCACGCTGCACTGGACCATTACCCCCACTCCCTACTGCCCCCACACTTTACTGGATCATTATCCCTGCTCCCTACTGCCCCCACACTGCACTGGGCCATTACCCCCACTCCCTACTGCCCCCACACTGCACTGGGCATTTGCCCCCACTATGCACTGGGCCATTGTACCTGCTTCCTACTGCCCCCACTCTGCACTGAACCATTACCCCCGCTCCCTACAGCTCCCACACTGCACTGGGCCATTACCCCCGCCCCCTACTGCCCCACACTGCACTGGGCCATTACCCCCGCCCCCTACTGCCCCACACTGCACTGGGCCATTTCCACCCCTCCCTACTACCTGTACTCTGCACTGGGCCATTATCCCTTCTCCCTACTGCCCCCACTCTGCACTGGGCCATTAGCCCCGCTCCCCACTGTCCCCACACTGCACTGGGCCATTACCCCCATGCCCTACTGCCCCCACTCTGCACTGGGCCATTACTCCCACTCCCTACTGCCCCCACTCTGCACTGGGCCATTACTCCCACTCCCTACTGCCCCCACTCTGCACTGGGCCATTACTCCCACTCCCTACTGCCCCCACTCTGCACTGGGCCATTACCCCCGCTCTGTACTGCCCCCACACTGCACTGGGCCATTACCCCCACTCCCTACTGCCCCCACACTGCACTGGGCCATTACGAACGCTCCCTACTGCCCCCACACTGCACTGGGCCATTATCCCTGCTCCCTACTGCCCCCACACTGCACTGGGCCATTAGCCCCACTCCCTACTGCCCCCACACTGCACTGGGCCATTACCCCCATGCCCTACTGCCCCCACTCTGCACTGGGCCATTACCCCCATGTCCTACTGCCCTCACTCTGCACTGGGCCATTACCCCCATGCCCTACTGCCCTCACTCTGCACTGGGCCATTACCCCCATGCCCTCACTCTGCACTGGGCCATTATCCCCGCTCCCCACTGCCCCCACACTGAACTGGGCCATTACCCCCGCACCCTACTGCGCCAACACTGCACTGGGCATTTACCCCCACTCCCTACTGTCCTCACACTACACTGGGCCATGACCCCTGCTCCCTACTGTCCCCACACTGCACTGGGCCATAACCCCCGCTCCCTACGACATGTACTCTGCACTGGGCCATTATCCCCACTCCCTACTGTCCCCAGTCTGCACTGGGCCATTACTCCCGCTCCCTACTGCCCCCACTCTGCACTCGGCCATTACCCCCGCTCTCTACTGCCCCCACACTGCACTGGGCCATTACTACCGCTCCCTACTGCCCCCACTCTGCACTGGGCCATTATCCCTGCTCCCTACTACCCCCACTCTGCACTGGGCCATTATCCCTGCTCCCTACTGCCCCCACTCTGCACTGGGCCATTACTCCCGCTCCCTACTGCCCCCACACTGCACTGGGCCATTACCCCCGCTCCCTACTGCCCCCACACTGCACTGGGCCATTACCCCCGCTCCCTACTGCCCCCACACTGCACTGGGCCATTACCCCCGCTCCCTACTGCCCCCACACGGCACTGGGCCATTACACCCACTCCCTACTGCCCCCACACTGCACTGGGCCATTACCCCCGCTCCCTACTGCCCCCACACTGCACTGGGCCATTACCCCCGCTCCCTACTGCCCCCACACTGCACTGGGCCATTACTCCCGCTCCCTACTGCCCCCACACTGCACTGGGCCATTACCCCCGCTCCCTACTGCCCCCACACTGCACTGGGCCATTACCCCCGCTCCCTACTGCCCCCACACTGCACTGGGCCATTACCCCCGCTCCCTACTGCCCCCACACTGCACTGGGCCATTACCCCCGCTCCCTACTGCCCCCACACTGCACTGGGCCATTACCCCCGCTCCCTACTGCCCCCACACTGCACTGGGCCATTACCCCCGCTCCCTACTGCCCCCACACTGCACTGGGCCATTACCCCCGCTCCCTACTGCCCCCACACTGCACTGGGCCATTACCCCCACTCCCTACTACCTGTACTCTGCACTGGGCCATGACCCCCGCTCCCTACTGCCCCCACACTGCACTGGGCCATTACCCCCGCTCCCTACTACATGTACTCTGCACTGGGCCATTATCCCCACTCCCCCCGCACTGAACTGGGCCATTGCCCCCGCTCCCTACTGCCCCCACACTGCACTGGGCATTTGCCCCCACTATGCACTGGGCCATTGTACCTGCTTCCTACTGCCCCCACTCTGCACTGGACCATTACCCCCGCTCCCTACAGCTCCCACACTGCACTGGGCCATTACCCCTGCTCCCGACTGCCCCGACTCTGCACTGGGCCATTACTCCCGTTCCCTACAGCCCCCACACTGCACTGGGCCATTACCACCGCTCCCTACTGCCCCCACACTGCACTGGGCCATTACCCCCACTCCCTACTGCCCCCACACTGCACTGGGGCATTACCCCCACTCCCTACTGCCCCCACACTGCACTGGGGCATTACCCCCACTCCCTACTGCCCCCACACTGCACTGGGCCATTATCCCCGCTCCCTACTGCCCCCACACTGCACTGGGCCATTACCCCCGCTCCCTACTACCTGTACTCTGCACTGGGCCATTACCCCCACTCCCTACTGTCCCCAGTCTGCACTGGGCCATTACTCCCGCTCCCTACTGCCCCCACTCTGCACTCGGCCATTACCCCCGCTCCCTACTGCCCCCACACTGCACTCGGCCATTACCCCCGCTCCCTACTGCCCCTACACTGCACTGGGCCATTACCCCCACTCCCTACTGCCCCCACACTGCACTGGGGCATTACCCCCACTCCCTACTGCCCCCACACTGCACTGGGGCATTACCCCCACTCCCTACTGCCCCCACACTGCACTGGGGCATTACCCCCGCTCCCTACTACCTGTACTCTGCACTGGGCCATGACCCCCGCTCCCTACTGCCCCCACACTGCACTGGGGCATTACCCCCGCTCCCTACTGCCCCCACACTGCACTGGGCCATTACCCCCGCTCCCTACTGCCCCCACACTGCACTGGGCCATTACCCCCGCTCCCTACTGCCCCCACACTGCACTGGGCCATTACCCCCGCTCCCTACTGCCCCCACACTGCACTGGGCCATTACCCCCGCTCCCTACTACATGTACTCTGCACTGGGCCATTATCCCCACTCCCCCCGCACTGAACTGGGCCATTGCCCCCGCTCCCTACTGCCCCCACACTGCACTGGGCATTTGCCCCCACTATGCACTGGGCCATTGTACCTGCTTCCTACTGCCCCCACTCTGCACTGGACCATTACCCCCGCTCCCTACTGCCCCCACACTGCACTGGGCATTTGCCCCCACTATGCACTGGGCCCACACTGCACTGGGCCATTATCCCTGCTCCTTACTGCCCCCACACTGCACTGGGCCATTACCCCTGCTCCCTACTGCCCCCACTATGCACTGGGCCATTGTACCTGCTCCCTACTGCCCCGACTCTGCACTGGGCCATTACTCCCGTTCCCTACAGCCCCCACACTGCACTGGGCCATTATCCCTGCTCCTTACTGCCCCCACACTGCACTGGGCCATTACCACCGTTCCCTACTACCTGTACTCTGCACTGGGCCATTACCCCCACTCCCTACTGTCCCCAGTCTGCACTGGGCCATTACTCCCGCTCCCTACTGCCCCCACTCTGCACTCGGCCATTACCCCCGCTCCCTACTGCCCCCACACTGCACTGGGGCATTACCCCCGCTCCCTACTGCCCCCACACTGCACTGGGGCATTACCCCCGCTCCCTACTGCCCCCACACTGCACAGGGGCATTACCCCCACTCCCTACTGCCCCCACACTGCACAGGGGCATTACCCCCACTCCCTACTGCCCCCACACTGCACAGGGGCATTACCCCCACTCCCTACTGCCCCCACACTGCACAGGGGCATTACCCCCACTCCCTACTGCCCCCACACTGCACAGGGGCATTACCCCCACTCCCTACTGCCCCCACACTGCACAGGGGCATTACCCCCACTCCCTACTGCCCCCACACTGCACAGGGGCATTACCCCCACTCCCTACTGCCCCCACACTGCACAGGGGCATTACCCCCACTCCCTACTGCCCCCACACTGCACAGGGGCATTACCCCCACTCCCTACTGCCCCCACACTGCACAGGGGCATTACCCCCACTCCCTACTGCCCCCACACTGCACAGGGGCATTACCCCCACTCCCTACTGCCCCCACACTGCACAGGGGCATTACCCCCACTCCCTACTGCCCCCACACTGCACAGGGGCATTACCCCCACTCCCTACTGCCCCCACACTGCACAGGGGCATTACCCCCACTCCCTACTGCCCCCACACTGCACAGGGGCATTACCCCCACTCCCTACTGCCCCCACACTGCACAGGGGCATTACCCCCACTCCCTACTGCCCCCACACTGCACAGGGGCATTACCCCCACTCCCTACTGCCCCCACACTGCACAGGGGCATTACCCCCACTCCCTACTGCCCCCACACTGCACAGGGGCATTACCCCCACTCCCTACTGCCCCCACACTGCACAGGGGCATTACCCCCACTCCCTACTGCCCCCACACTGCACTGGGGCATTACCCCCGCTCCCTACTGCCCCCACACTGCACTGGGCCATTACCCCCGCTCCCTACTGCCCCCACACTGCACTGGGCCATTACCCCCGCTCCCTACTGCCCCCACACTGCACTGGGCCATTACCCCCGCTCCCTACTGCCCGCACACGGCACTGGGCCATTACCCCCGCTCCCTACTGCCCCCACACTGCACTGGCCATTACCCCCGCTCCCTACTGCCCCCACACTGCACTGGGCCATTACCCCCGCTCCCTACTGCCCCCACACTGCACTGGGCCATTACCCCCGCTCCCTACTGCCCCCACACTGCACTTGGCCATTACCCCCGCTCCCTACTGCCCCCACACTGCACTGGGCCATTACCCCCGCTCCCTACTGCCCCCACACTGCACTGGGCCATTACCCCCGCTCCCTACTGCCCCCACACTGCACTGGGCCATTACCCCCGCTCCCTACTGCCCCCACACTGCACTGGGCCATTACCCCCGCTCCCTACTGCCCCCACACTGCACTGGGCCATTACCCCCGCTCCCTACTGCCCCCACACTGCACTGGGCCATTACCCCCGCTCCCTACTGCCCCCACACTGCACTGGGCCATTACCCCCACTCCCTACTACCTGTACTCTGCACTGGGCCATGACCCCCGCTCCCTACTGCCCCCACACTGCACTGGGCCATTACCCCCGCTCCCTACTACATGTACTCTGCACTGGGCCATTATCCCCACTCCCCCCGCACTGAACTGGGCCATTGCCCCCGCTCCCTACTGCCCCCACACTGCACTGGGCATTTGCCCCCACTATGCACTGGGCCATTGTACCTGCTTCCTACTGCCCCCACTCTGCACTGGACCATTACCCCCGCTCCCTACTGCCCCCACACTGCACTGGGCATTTGCCCCCACTATGCACTGGGCCATTGTACCTGCTTCCTACTGCCCCCACTCTGCACTGGACCATTACCCCCGCTCCCTACAGCTCCCACACTGCACTGGGCCATTACCCCTGCTCCCTACTGCCCCCACTATGCACTGGGCCATTGTACCTGCTCCCGACTGCCCCCATACTGCACTGGGCCATTACCACCGCTCCCTACTGCCCCCACACTGCACTGGGCCATTACCCCCACTCCCTACTGCCCCCACACTGCACTGGGGCATTACCCCCACTCCCTACTGCCCCCACACTGCACTGGGGCATTACCCCCACTCCCTACTGCCCCCACACTGCACTGGGCAATTATCCCCGCTCCCTACTGCCCCCACACTGCACTGGGCCATTACCCCCGCTCCCTACTACCTGTACTCTGCACTGGGCCATTACCCCCACTCCCTACTGTCCCCAGTCTGCACTGGGCCATTACTCCCGCTCCCTACTGCCCCCACTCTGCACTCGGCCATTACCCCCGCTCCCTACTGCCCCCACACTGCACTGGGCCATTACCCCCACTCCCTACTGCCCCCACACTGCACTGGGGCATTACCCCCACTCCCTACTGCCCCCACACTGCACTGGGGCATTACCCCCACTCCCTACTGCCCCCACACTGCACTGGGCCATTATCCCCGCTCCCTACTGCCCCCACACTGCACTGGGCCATTACCCCCGCTCCCTACTACCTGTACTCTGCACTGGGCCATTACCCCCACTCCCTACTGTCCCCAGTCTGCACTGGGCCATTACTCCCGCTCCCTACTGCCCCCACTCTGCACTCGGCCATTACCCCCGCTCCCTACTGCCCCCACACTGCACTGGGCCATTACCCCCACTCCCTACTGCCCCCACACTGCACTGGGGCATTACCCCCACTCCTTACTGCCCCCACACTGCACTGGGGCATTACCCCCACTCCCTACTGCCCCCACACTGCACTGGGCCATTATCCCCGCTCCCTACTGCCCCCACACTGCACTGGGCCATTACCCCCGCTCCCTACTACCTGTACTCTGCACTGGGCCATGACCCCCGCTCCCTACTGCCCCCACACTGCACTGGGGCATTACCCCCGCTCCCTACTGCCCCCACACTGCACTGGGCCATTACCCCCGCTCCCTACTGCCCCCACACTGCACTGGGCCATTGCCCCCGCTCCCTACTGCCCCCACACTGCACTGGGCATTTGCCCCCACTATGCACTGGGCCATTGTACCTGCTTCCTACTGCCCCCACTCTGCACTGGACCATTACCCCCGCTCCCTACTGCCCCCACACTGCACTGGGCATTTGCCCCCACTATGCACTGGGCCCACACTGCACTGGGCCATTATCCCTGCTCCTTACTGCCCCCACACTGCACTGGGCCATTACCCCTGCTCCCTACTGCCCCCACTATTCACTGGGCCATTGTACCTGCTCCCTACTGCCCCGACTCTGCACTGGGCCATTACTCCCGTTCCCTACAGCCCCCACACTGCACTGGGCCATTATCCCTGCTCCTTACTGCCCCCACACTGCACTGGGCCATTATCCCTGCTCCTTACTGCCCCCACACTGCACTGGGCCATTACCACCGTTCCCTACTACCTGTACTCTGCACTGGGCCATTACCCCCACTCCCTACTGTCCCCAGTCTGCACTGGGCCATTACTCCCGCTCCCTACTGCCCCCACTCTGCACTCGGCCATTACCCCCGCTCCCTACTGCCCCCACACTGCACTGGGGCATTACCCCCACTCCCTACTGCCCCCACACTGCACTGGGGCATTACCCCCACTCCCTACTGCCCCCACACTGCACTGGGGAATTACCCCCACTCCCTACTGCCCCCACACTGCACTGGGGCATTACCCCCACTCCCTACTGCCCCCACACTGCACTGGGGCATTACCCCCACTCCCTACTGCCCCCACACTGCACAGGGGCATTACCCCCACTCCCTACTGCCCCCACACTGCACAGGGGCATTACCCCCACTCCCTACTGCCCCCACACTGCACAGGGGCATTACCCCCACTCCCTACTGCCCCCACACTGCACAGGGGCATTACCCCCACTCCCTACTGCCCCCACACTGCACAGGGACATTACCCCCACTCCCTACTGCCCCCACACTGCACAGGGACATTACCCCCACTCCCTACTGTCCCCACACTGCACAGGGGCATTACCCCCACTCCCTACTGCCCCCACACTGCACAGGGGCATTACCCCCACTCCCTACTGCCCCCACACTGCACAGGGGCATTACCCCCACTCCCTACTGCCCCCACACTGCACAGGGGCATTACCCCCACTCCCTACTGCCCCCACACTGCACAGGGGCATTACCCCCACTCCCTACTGCCCCCACACTGCACAGGGGCATTACCCCCACTCCCTACTGCCCCCACACTGCACAGGGGCATTACCCCCACTCCCTACTGCCCCCACACTGCACAGGGGCATTACCCCCACTCCCTACTGCCCCCACACTGCACTGGGGCATTACCCCCGCTCCCTACTGCCCCCACACTGCACTGGGCCATTACCCCCGCTCCCTACTGCCCCCACACTGCACTGGGGCATTACCCCCGCTCCCTACTGCCCCCACACTGCACTGGGCCATTACCCCCGCTCCCTACTGCCCCCACACTGCACTGGGCCATTACCCCCACTCCCTACTGCCCCCACACTGCACTGGGCCATTACCCCCGCTCCCTACTGCCCCCACACTGCACTGGGCCATTACCCCCACTCCCTACTACATGTACTCTGCACTGGGCCATTATCCCCACTCCCCCCGCACTGAACTGGGCCATTGCCCCCGCTCCCTACTGCCCCCACACTGCACTGGGCATTTGCCCCCACTATGCACTGGGCCATTGTACCTGCTTCCTACTGCCCCCACTCTGCACTGGACCATTACCCCCACTCCCTACTGCCCCCACACTGCACTGGGCATTTGCCCCCACTATGCACTGGGCCCACACTGCACTGGGCCATTATCCCTGCTCCTTACTGCCCCCACTATGCACTGGGCCATTACCCCTGCTCCCTACTGCCCCCACTATGCACTGGGCCATTGTACCTGCTCCCTACTGCCCCGACTCTGCACTGGGCCATTACTCCCGTTCCCTACAGCCCCCACACTGCACTGGGCCATTATCCCTGCTCCTTACTGCCCCCACACTGCACTGGGCCATTATCCCTGCTCCTTACTGTCCCCACACTGCACTGGGCCATTACCCCTACTCCCTACTGCCCCCACACTGCAGTGATGTCATTCCCTGGGGGAAACCTATAGTTATGATTTCATCTGAATGCTGTCCAATGGGACATACGCTATGAAGACTGGGTTCCTTGTTGAGATAGATGTTTTAACAAATATTAACAATATTAATTAACAGAGGCATGATATCTCAGAATTATACTTGGGGGGGAATTTCATAGAGGTCTGAGCAATGTGGACTATCACGAGCTGTGTGGCAGAATTACTCAATAAGTGCAGAAAAGCACATCTCAATATCCACAGGCAATGATCACAGACACTTCGTCCACAGATATTGGCGTGCAGCATCCAGCATGCCCTTGCAATGAACTGGCAGTGTAGGGCAGGGCACACTGGCAACTAGTGTTGAAAGGCTGCAGTAGGCACAGAATCACAGCTCATGGACTGGATGAGGTTGGTATATCAAAGTTGCTCGCTTGCTTTCTTGGCATTCACTAACTGAGCACTTACCTACCATCTAGATGTTGCCTTGCCAGTTGGAGCAGTCACACAAACAGGCAGCATGCCTTGCTGCTAAGCAGTCATCAGCCCTCAGGTGCCAGCAGCTTTTGCTGCAAACACACTGCAAGTGCAGCAAGCAATCAGCTATAATCCACCTATTACAGGAGTTAACATCAATTAAGTCTATGGAGGCTCAGTCAGGGGGCTCTGGCACTATCAGCCAATGGCAGCCTCCTATACTGAGGAATGCCATAATCAGGTGTCTGGTTGGACCAGGTTTGATCAGTGGCTGTGCTGTTGAGATTCCACAGAGCCAGTCCAGGTGATAAGGTTAACTGGTCAGGGAAGGTGTACGCCACCAGTCAGTGGGTGAGCAGGGGGTTCTAGACACATCTTCCCTGGAACTGTCTGGTCAGATTAATTGAGAGGGTGGGCCATGGTCTCTCCTAGACCTCCAGGTACCCATCAGAGAATCGTGGTGCGATCATCCCCTTCCCTGCCATCTCCTGACTCTGTCAATCAGCTGGGCACCTTCAAAATGGCAGTGCTCATCGAGTGCCCTTTAAAGTAGCTGGACTTTTGGTGGATATCTGCTGAGGGGCGAGTTGTTCTGGGAACGGTACACAGTAAGATACAGTGAAAATCAAATGTGAGAGATACCATAGAGCCGCGGTAGGTAATTAATGAAGTGAATTTGGTGAGATACAGTGAAAAGGTGCACTATGCCTTGCAGTAAATAAATCGCTGAAAAAATTGGACCCAAATTAGACTTAGCCACAAAAAAAGATTCAGCCTATAGTGTGAGTTCTATGCTTAATTTTGTTACTGGTATACAAAGCTCTTAGCTGATTACACTACACTGGGCTTGCTTAACTAACTGAGTAAATTTATACCAGAACATCACATACTGTGATCGTAACTAGCTTCCCCAAAGATGCCTTTCTGAGATCTGTGCAATAATACCTTGGGCCCAAATCTCTTGATATTCTTGCTTAATAAAAAAATTATCTATCCCAGATTTAAATTTAACAATTCAATTACCATTGACCGCTGCTTGAGGAAGAGAGTTCCAAACCTCCTCTACTCTTTGCATGTACAAGTATTTTCTAACATCTCTCCAGGTTGGCCTGGTCCTAATTTTTATAGTATACCCCAGGTCTAGAATCTTCAACCAATGGAAATAGTTTATCATTATCAACCCCATCTTTCCCTGTTAATAGCCTGAAAATCTTGATTAGATTACCCTTTAACCTTCTAAATTTTAGAGAATAAAGATTTAATTTGTCTATTGTCTCCTTATAACAACCCCTGAAGTCCAGGTGTCATTCTTGTAAACTTGAATTGAACTCCCTCCAGGACCAAAACATTCTTCCTAAGGTGTTGTGCCCAGATCTACTCACAGTACTCCAAGTTGGGTCTAACTAGGATTTTGTATGACAGCAGCATAAGGTCTACATCCTTGTACTCCAGCCCTTTAGATACTGAAGGCATTTTAAGAGTCCAGTAAGGTCAATTTCTTCGCCAACAAAATACTACTTTTTAAAAACAAGTTGCAAAATCTTTAATGTTCTGCAGGCATGACATTCCCTAATGATAAATTCCCCGTTCTGATGAAGGGTCACTGGACTTGAAACACTAATTCACACTTCTCTCAACAGATGCAGGCAGACCCGCTGAGTTTCTGCAGCAAGTTTTGTTTCTGAACCAAATATCCTGTTTCTAATGCTCTTCAAATCTTCTCTGTCCCCCTCCCAACTCTGCCACCCGTATCGGTAGAGACTTGGCTTTAGCTACATTCCCCCGAAGATCCATTATTCCAGTCAGTGCTCAGAACTGAATATTGGGTGGAGAGTGAAATACACTCAGGCGACTTCTACACAACATGGCCGCCTCCTCCTCCTTGACCATCTGCTAGTAATCCATTCTCTCACTCCCTACACACTCTTGAATGTGATATGCAAGAAGCTCCCAATCTCATGGATGCAACCCAGCTGCAGCACAAAACTATGAAACCTAAATTCAAACTACTGCATTGGGCAACACTTGCTGCAAAACTGGCAGTGCATGACAAAGCCTACGTCACAGGATGTGAACTCCAGGGGTTAGAGCATTCACCTCTCTACATTTCGCTTCTGACTCCACTGTAGAGGATACAAAAATATCTGAGTGATAGTTGTAAGTCAGGAGGTGGAAGGAAAAGAGGAACTTGGTGAAATTATAATCACTTGGATCATAGTACAGAGCAAACCAATGGAGTTGTGAGATGACAAATCCCTGGGTTTGGAGTACTTCATCCTAGGTTTTTAAAAGATGTGGCGAATGAATTATGAAATGTATTGGCACTAATTTTTCAAAATTTGCTATATTCTACTGGAAAGTAGTAAATATAACTCTGCTATTCAAGAAGAGAGGAAGGCAGGAAACAAGAGACTGTGGGCCAGTTAGCTTGACTTTTAGTGTGAGAACCATATCTTTAAGGAGGTTATAACTGGGCACTTAGAAAAACTTAGAATGGAAATCAGGAAGAATCCTGGATAGCAGGCACTAAAATCACAGGGCACAGTCCTTGGATAATGACTGCACTCACTCCTCATTTATGGACCATGGTACCCAACACATACCAGCACTACAGCATCATCATGGCACTACTGCACTATCATGGCAATCCACTTACACTACGAATCTGCACTTCAATGCTGCACTGTGGGAGCACATCGATGTCTTTCATTGGAATGCTGTTGCCAGGACACTTTGCACAGAGGGTCAGATATCCATGTCATGGATTTAGGCAATGTGCATCTCAAAGATCCTCACTTGCTGTCTCAACACTCACTCATTTTGCACCTATTTGGATACTCACAGCATCCTTGCCTTTCCTTTTACTAAGGATTATACCTTGGTACTCTGTACTTAAGATGGCGCTGTGTTAGTGACATTGTGACATGATAACTAATCTGTAACTGAAGAAGTTGTGCCTTGGTATCGTTGACCCTAAGATGGCACTGTAAGTGGCAACACATCAACTTTTTACTGTACTCATTTGAGTACATGTGACAATAAAGCTAATTCAATTCAATTGTTCTCATCACACATCTGTGTTGTTTCGCATATAAATCTAGGCAGCTTTTCATACTTGCTAGTAGTGATTAGTAAAGAGAATGGATGTGTTGCTTGCTATGAAAATAAAAATGCTGGCAATCACAGCGGGTTAGGCAGCATCTCTGGACAGAGAGGAAGCTAATCTTTCGAGTCTAGGTGACTCTTTATCAGAGACATTCCTTGCTATGTTGGGTGACCTCAGGGGGAGTTTATGTCCAGAGGGCCCAGACCTGCTCAGAGACTGGGCACTCTCCTTGATTTGAACTCTTATAGGCCTGAGGGGGGACAGGTAGGGTGGAAGGTGGGAAATACCCGAGAGTAGACTTCTCGGGGGTGGGTAGGGGTGTTAGGTGCTGTAAGTGGTGGGAGAATTTCTGCTTTGGAATTAGGGAAGTTTCTAGGAGCAATAATTCGGGACAAAATTAATAGTTACATTGGCAAAAGTATGCTAATTAGGGAAAGCTAGCACAGATTTGTTAAAAAAGTTTCATATTGAACTGAATTTCTGGAGTATTTTTGAGAAGTAACAGAGAGGGTTATAAGGCAAACGCTGTTGATGTAGAGTACATGGTCATCCAAAAGGCAACATGCGATAATATATCGAAATCTAAACTCCAGGAAGCAAGCACGTCACAAAATCTCTTTGATAGGTGTTGGAAGAAGGTAATTGTGTAAGATAAGTGGATGAGATTGGCATGTATGTGGGTAGGGAAATAAGGTGGTAATGTGACAGGTGGGTAACAGGGTAGGGTACCAGCTGAGTAAGGGAAAGGTGGCAGGTGGATAAGGGTGTTGTCTCGGTAGTGATAAAATATGGAATATCAATTTTAACTTGTAATATGTGATTTTATTATCTGAGATCATTTGCAAAATATTTTTTGATTTTAACAAAGGACAACTATTAATATAAAATGGCTGCAGCATCACCTGAACACAGTTTGGCTCAGAAAATCAATGTGAAATGAATAAACAAAATCTGACCTTAAACGTGTGAGAAACAAAAGCTCACTCACTTTAATAATTTCAGTCCGAGACTAATTTCTGATCAGCCATTTATTTGTACACCTATAGATGGGTGCTTTGTCTAATTACCTGGTAAGGTAATGACAAAATGCACACCAAATCCAACAAACTCTCGAAATTTATACAGTTTGAATCCCCATATTTTTCCTTATTCCATTGTTTGTTCCCTGCTTCGCTTACGTCACAGATTTCCTTAAGACTGATCCCACAACTTCTGTTTATCCTGTCTTGTCCGTGACAAACTCTTATCTCTGACTCCCATAAGGGTGTTTTACGTCAGTCTATTGTAGATTATTGATTAGGCATATCTTTTCTTCTATCAGCATCTATTTCCATCCAGAGGCCACTTTGACCTCTTTGATTAGGGTTAGTTCCTGTGGCCCCGTGTAAGGGGGAAACAGATGCTTTCCTGTTTGCCCATATATCCACCATTGTTCTGTATTCACGTCTCATGCTAACATATCCTTACTTTTTGCTGAATATGTATTTTCTCATTCCTATTCTGTATCAGAATTTATACTTGCAGAAATAACATTAATTCATTTATATCCCACAATTTCCCCTTTTTCTTTTCATTACTATCTGTTATCTTCTGCATTTTTGTCTCTTTTTTTTTAAACATTGTTCCCAAAATTCGCAAGCATCATTTCAGAGATTTCATCCATCTTAGTCTCACTCATCTCCTTATTATTTAGTTGATAAAGTTCCTCTGTCTGATTCCCCTCAGGGGCATTCGTTTCACCAAGGCTGTTTCAATCAGCCTCTGGGTGAGCCCTCGTATACAGGGTATGATACAACAGCCAATGGCCACCAATACCCCGACTACTACTATCAGGGAAGTAAGGATAGAAACCACCACCCCCTTTCTCTGCTAAAATCATATCAAGGGCTATTCTGTTTTCCCATGCCATCCTACTTGTCGCATCAAGCTGTTCTGATATTCCTTTAACCGCCTCTCTTGTATAATTTTATAAATCGCTGTTGATTATAAAGAAAATGTAATTTATCCAGTCTACATTTTTATTAATTGTTACCCACCAAAAGAGAGCTGACTCAAAACCTGCTGCAATCTGGTTACGAGCTTTGAATTCAGGTACTCCCCTAGGGACTCCTACCGAATCAAGATAAATCCTGTCATCAAAAGAATTATCTAACAGTAATCTCTTACCCCTTCCCTTTTTCCCTACTATCTTTTCCTTCTCAAATGCCAAGGTAAATGGAATTGCCAATTGTACAATTGCGCATATCCCTTTCCAATCCGGAGGTAGGGTGGGTCTCAATATTTTTCCTCCACAGTACCACCACAGATCCGCTCGGGGAACTTTGAATGCTGAGTAGTTCCCTCCCTTCTCCGTTTCGGTAACATTCTTAATCTCTGTACATAATTTCAGCTCCCCCAAATCTCTCGACCGACTCGTACCTCGCCTGCACACACATGACGTGTGATTTCCAACTGCGGCGGAAAATGTGGGGGGAACTTTTGCATCTTTCTCCTCCAAGGGAGGGAACATCAGAGATAGGGAGGTACAATTTCTATCATTCCATGCAGTCTCATCCTGATACAGGGCTATCATACATTTCATGCCCTTCCTGTCTCGCTTCCACCCGAGCGGAAAGGGAACTACCTGGGCCACTGGCCTACTGGAGGCACATGCATAGCAATTGCTTTTGTTCAGACTTTTTACAGTATACTTTACCCATTTAAACCCAGGCATTTGCATCCCCATACCCAGTTTCTATCTCGATGGTCTGTTTCAAATCCTTTACCTCTATAATTTTTACTACTTTAGGATCATTGGGAGGGGTGAAAGGTTGTATCTCATTACCCAGTAATTCTACCCATTTTTCCCTGTTCTATGCTAATTCGAAAACAACAGCCCACAAACTCCTTCCCATTTGCTTTCATTTCAATCCCAAATGTTTCATTTAATTGTACCTCATAAGTGCAACCTCCCAAAACTGCTTCGTGCCATGTGGTTTTTCTTATTGTTAAATATATGGGGTTACACTTTTTATCGGGACAATCGGTGCTGGTCGAAAGGGGGCCTGGTGTATTGTGACAAGACCATTATACCAGGTACCATCCCCGAGGCCATCCCCATAGGACTTAAGATGTATCTCTGAGTTGCGGTATTGTCTCTGATTAGCTACATTCCCACAATTTACTAAGCTACATATATCAGTGTCTATTACTTGTGGATTATCAGACTCAGGAACCATTAATAATACATATGAAAATGATATGTGACAAAATCCCAATACCAAGAGGACTAGCATCATAACTCTAAGCATTCCCAGTATTCTGATCATTATGCTAAAACACAAAAAGGCTTAATATACAATCTTACAGAAATAATCCCGCGCTCGCGTCGCCACTGTATAGTCAATTACTCAAAGTCTCTTTAGTCTGAGTTTCAGCGGGTCTTGCGTTGATTCGGCTGTCCAGACTTCTTCCTCAACTGGAGGGTCCACTGGCCCTTTGATCCGAGTGTAGTGAGTCCAGCCTTTTTCCGCCATCCTTATTGCCGTTTCGGTAGTCAAAAGAGCCTGGTACGGCCCTTCCCAGTCTGGCTGCAGCTTAGTCTCTGTCCATGATTTTATTAAGACCCAATCTCCTGGCCGGATGGGAGGAACAGCAAATTCAAGGGGCGGAGTCTGTGCCAATAGACCCTGTTTTCTGAGGAAAGATAAAGAGGAGGACAAGCCCAGTATATACTTCTTTAAAAACAAATCTTTAGTTTCGGGAATTGGCAATTCTCCCTGTGTTCCCAGATAAGGTAATCCAAATAAGATTTCATAGGGGGATAGTCCCAAATCTTTCCTCCGCCAAGGGACAAGCCCAAAAGGCATCCTTTAAATCTATCACACTAAACCATTTGTGATCATGAGGGATCTTACTTGACAACATATAGGGGTTTGGTACCACTGGGTGCCTGACCTGCACTATCCGATTTAATGTTCTCAAATCCTGCACCAATCGATAAGTTCCATCAGATTTCCGCACTGGTAGAATTGGGGTATTATAAGGAGACATACATGGCTCCAACAGTCCATCTCTAATCAGTCCCTCAATTACTGGCTGCAGTCCTCGTTTACCTTCTATGGAAATAGGATATTGTCGCTCACAGACAAAGTCCCCTTTCCGTTTTAAATTTATTAACAGGGAGGGATCTGTAGTTTTCCACGATTCCCTTCTCTAGCCCATACAATAGGGTCTATCTTTCTCTCAGCATCCTCTGTCAACATCGCCAGTTGTACAACTAATTCTTTTTCCTGAATTCCAATCTCCAGTCCTAAAAGGATAATTAGGTCTCTCCCCAGTAAGTTACTTCCTATATCAGGGATATACAGCAGTTCCCCTGTAACCCTACCTTTAGGACCTTCTATCATCATAGGTTCAAATAGTGGAACAGTAAATCCTTCCTCTTTCACCCCCGAAACAGTAATTGACCGTGTAAACATTTCTACTTTCTTTGGTTTAAAATTCGGCGATGACCGTGCTGCCCCGTATCTACTAGGGAGATTACCTCCTCCCTACACGGTCCCACCTTCAAGTTTATCAAAGGTTCCTGGTGGGCCCCTGAGGGCAGGAACCCCTGACACCCCTATTCTTCATCATAATTCATAAGCGGAATTGCCTTTTCTTCCCTTTGTAGATCAGGATACTCCCGCTTAAAATGCCCTATCTTTCCACAATAATAGCATCCTGCCTGTAGCGACTTCCATCTCTGCCCCTGTCGCTCAAACCCTCTATCAAATGTTCCCCCTTGTCCTCTCCCTCTTCCTCTTCCTCTCTGTCCTACATGCTGCCTCCTGCCGCTCCGGTTGCCCACTATTGGTTCCATTCTCCTCTTAATTACCCCATCAACCGTAGCTACCATCATTTTCACCTTCTGTTTTTGTCTCTCATCCTCCCTCTTTACAAACACTTTCTGTGCCCCTCTCAACAATTCATCTAATGGTTTTTCGCTCCATCCTTCTATCTTCTGTATCTTTCTCTGTATGTCTGGCCATGCTCTTGTCACAAAATGTACTTTCAAAAGACCCTGTGCCACTGGGTCCTCAGGGTTCATTCCAGAGTATTTCCGCATTGAGTCCCTTAATCTTTGCAAGAAAGCTGAGGGAGTCTCATCTTTCTCCTGTCTAATTTCAAAGGCTTTAATCAAATTCTGTGACTTCGGAACTGCCTCTCTTATTCCTTTTAGAATCAGGTCTTTCAATTCCCTCATTTCTTCTCTATGCTCTGGGTTTTGGTTTTCCCACTGGGGTCTCTGAGGGGAAACTTCACCTCTCCCTGTCCAGCATCCCCATCTCCAATCGGGTGTTCCCTGTCCCATATTTTAATGGCAGTTCCTCGTATAAGTCCCCTTTCCTCCCCAGTAAATAATATATTCAAAATAGACATTAATTCAGCCCAGGTATACAGACTGGGCCCCAAAAATTGATCAATTTGTTCAGACAATCCCACCGGATCCTCAACCAGGACCTTCATTTCCTTTTTAAATGTTCTGACCTCCCCACTGGTGAGGGGGGCGCACTTACAAACCCAATCTCTTTGTCCCCTATGGGTACCTCCCAAAGGGGATAAGTCGTTACGTTTTTCCCCTTTATCTTTTTTTTTAAAGAAATATTGCAATATTTCTAGCTCCCCATAACTTCAAACACCAATTCATCAATTCATGCTTGACTAACCTTCAAAGCCTGTTCCTAACTTATAAATATATTTATATATATTTACGTTCATTTCTTCAGTATTTAATAGTCAAAATGCAAAATGCATACAGTTCCCAATTTTGCAATTCACTGTAATTACCCAGTTTTAGTCCTTTAATTTAGATCCAGAATTAGTTTTCTTAAATAGTCCTGACCAATCATTGCTCAATTACAATACTATAGGTCGTAAAATAATCTGAGCTTGCCTTAAAAGAATTTGTCTACTCAAGTTTTTTTTTAAAAAACAACTTCCAATGCATGAACAATGGCTGAATCCAAGGTCACAGATATTAACCATAGAATTTTGCTTTTACCACAATCTAATGTTGAACTGAAACTTCAACTGTCCTCCATAAATCGCTGTTATGTAAAGATAAAAGAGATTAGTTAGAAACTGATAGTAAGGCAGTCATGATCTGTAAAAAGAACAGGAGTTATCATTCCTTTTTTTTTAATCTCAATAGAATCCTTAACCTTAAAAGAAATCATGTTAAGTTTCCATAACAAAATCAGATTGAAAACAGTCCTGGAACACAAGCTCCAGGGAATAAAACACAAACATTCAATCACCAACAAACAAATGTTCACTCAAACCAAATCACAAAGGGTTAAACTTCCTACCAGCTGTACAGCTCTTTTCATTCTCTCTCTCTCTCTCTCTCTCGCACATGGACATATAAACTCAGATATTCACAAACCCAGTCTTTGTCCGATCTGTACTTTGGCCAGAAGACAGCGGGACGAAGAATGGAGTCCTTAGTCCATACAAAGCAACAATATTTAATCATCTTTCTCCCTTGTACAAGTATTATTTTGCCAATTTCCACAACATCCTGCCCAAAGGACTTTCCGGAGGAATGTTGTAAGGGACCCCGCCTCCATTTCCATTGCCGTTTCCTTACTTTGTTTCCCCGGAGGCTTTTTCCTTACCCAAAGCGCAAGCCATATTGAGTTCCTTCGTTAGTCCCTTATTAACTACTAAAACTCAATCCCGGCCACCAAGGCAATACTTAAAAGTCAGTTTTCTTACCTTGGTCTGTGCACAGAGTTGCCTGGCCCCTTTTGTCACCGTATTTTCTATCAAGCTCCTATCACTGTCTGATTCAGATGTCTCTCTTATAGGATTCACATCAGTCACCCAAGGGAGCAGACCAAACAGGGACACGAGACCGTTCCTCAATGGGGAACGGGACGCGTCTTCCCAGTGTCCAAGGCCAGCCACTCCCCCCGGTGATGGAAGAAAATCCCGGACACGAGCCCCCAATGGTGAGAAACAAAAGCTCACTCACTTTAATAATTTCAGTCCGAGACTAATTTCTGATCAGCCATTTATTTGTACACCTATAGATGGGTGCTTTGTCTAATTACCTGGTAAGGTAATGACAAAATGCACACCAAATCCAACAAACTCTCAAAATTTATACAGTTTGAATCCCCATATTTTTCCTTATTCCATTGTTTGTTCCCTGCTTCGCTTACATCACAGATTTCCTTAAGATTGATCCCACAACTTCTGTTTATCCTGTCTTGTCCGTGACAAACTCTTATCTCTGACTCCCATAAGGGTGTTTTACGTCAGTCTATTGTAGATTATTGATTAGGCATATCTTTTCTTCTATCAGCATCTATTTCCATCCAGAGGCCACTTTGACCTCTTTGATTAGGGTTTGTTCCTGTGTCCCCGTGTAAGGGGGAAACAGATGCTTTCCTGTTTGCCCATATATCCACCATTGTTCTGTATTCACGTCTCATGCTAACATATCCTTACTTTTTGCTGAATATGTATTTTCTCATTCCTATTCTGTATCAGAATTTATACTTGCAGAAATAACATTAATTCATTTATATCCCACAAACGGCAAACAACATATTGAAACCAGTCATCTGAGTCAAGAAACTAAAATCTGTACTTCCTATTTTAATTTACACTTCTATGAAACTTGTACATACTAGAAGATGAAAGTCTCGTCTGCAAGTTATTGTACTTGGAAAGGCAATAAAGCTGGACTCGGGGATACATTTACAAAACTATATTTCAATAGCTGCTTTTGAGCAGAATAGAGAAGGTAAGATTAACTCATAACAGCAGAACCTGCAATGCTCACTCTCTCTCTCCTCCTGATTATTCATTGTCTCAGATAACTGTAACCAATGAAAAATCAAATTGAGAAAACAAATATTTGCAGAGGACCCCGAGATATTGGAGTCCACTAAAAATTGAACTTTCCTTTAGGATGTGAAGGCATTCGAGAATGTGCAGAAACATTTGTAAAATGGCTTTTGGGATGGCGAGCTTCAATTGCAAAGATAGACTGGGTGAGGTGGGGACGGTTTCCTTGGAAAAGAGGTCGAAAGTGGATTTGATAGACATTTCAAAGTCATGTGGGATCTAAATAGAATGGATATTATGAAAGGATCCAGAACGTAAGCATTTGGATCTAACACAAAAGTAGCAACTGGAGATGTGTTGAGAAAGATTTCTCTCACACACAAATGAGCTGCCTGAGCGAGGTTTAATCATGGCATTCAAGAGGGAAGTGGTAATGACCTGAAAACTGAAGAATGCATAGAGCTAGGGAAGACAGACGACTTCTGAAATGGAAACAGAAAGTGCTAGATAAACTTAACATCTGCGGGAGACAAACAGAGTTAGCATTTGAAGTCTAGCGACCCTTTGTCAGAGGAGCAGTTCATTTCCAGTGCACGTGTGACGGGCCGAACGGCCTCCTTCTGTGTTTCTTTTGGGTGGGGGGGGAAGCGGCCAATGGTTCGCATTATTTGTGAAGTTTTTACATTGTGGTTGTTTGCACCATATGTAGTTGTCTGTGCAATGTTTGAGTGCTATTCGCCCTATTGTCCCCTCGATTCTCGGAGTATTTCCCCAAGCCGGAGGGGTGCTTTTCTCTGTTTCTCAGTACGCTGTCTCTGGGTTGGTCCCCGTTACGGGGCGGTACCATTACAGTGACTCAGCCACTGAACTTCCGTATCCGTGAGAGGCGCCGATTCTGGAGGCTTTATCCGCCAACGCCGACCCCGGCTCCCAGGTTAGTGCCGCTCCCCAAACACAGGGCCCACTACATTACCCAGCCTCTTCCCCTTCCCCGGTCCCAGAGCCGGAAGCAGCCCCAGTTGCATTGACACATTCCCCTCAGGTAGATACATTGTGTCCCCGTGGCTGAGGAACCAATCCGAATCGGACAACAATGTAGCCAACAGAAGAAAGTAACAAGCAGGGTCACTGCTCCTGATCACTGCCTTGTGACTCCTGAGTTAGAAAGGGGAGGGGGGAGAATCAGCCAGGAGTCTTCCTCCTGCCCACATAAATATACAAAAGAAGGACCATTCATTCAATAAGATCATGGCCGATCTCTGCTTGTGTTTTGAATTTTATATTACAATTCAGTTCAATGACCTTTGGTTCCCTGACGAAACTAGAAAAGGTGACTCCTAGTTCTGCAGCAGTGCTCCCGGTTCTGGACTGTCTCTATGAGGAAACCTCCTTTCCGTGTCCCCTATCACTGTCCAGTGACCCCCCGGGATAAGGAAGAAGAGAAATCAGCCACGATTCCTGTCCCTGTCCAGTGACTCCTGGGTTAGAAAGAGGCGGAATCAGCCATGGGGAAAGGCCAAGGGGTTTGTAGAATGTGTTCAACAATGGGTGGGGAAGGTGCAGAGTCTCTTTATGAGGAAGGGGAGTCTCACAATCTGCACAGGGAGGGTTCTGATGCGTGCGATCTCTCTGCTCGTACAGGCATTTGAAGCCACGATGGAAGATTTCCGTTTCCGAGTCCTTCTCAATCAAATCAGTGAAAACCTGGGCAGCGATGAGCTGGAGGCAATGAAGTTCCTTTGCCGAGACCTGTTGCACAGTAACCGGCTCAACGCGGCTGATTCTGGACAAAAACTCTTCACCGCCCTGCAGGAGAAGGGCCTTCTCGATGAAAACGACCCCTTCATTGTGGCAGAGCTCCTCTATCGGACCAAACAGTTCAGGCTCCTGAAGAGGATGAAATACGACAAGGAGGACGTCTGCAAGCAGCTGGAAGAACCGGGAAAGGCCAAGATCTCATTGTACAGGTCAGCTGGATCTCTCATGGTTAACCGTACACTCATTGACTCTCCTTCATGTTCAGCTCAGGAGGTGTGCAATGAGGGCAGATACTCGAGCAGCCTAAACTTATGTGGTTAGGTGTTCTAGGACAGTTGTCAATCACACTCCAGCAGTAGTGAGGATTCCCAGAAACATCTATGAATCAGCTCATCCACTCGACAGTGAAGATGTGGATTGGGAGAGCTGAGCAGGATTCATGTTGAATCAATTAGGGGTTAAATAGGTTGTTAAAAACAATACTTTTGCAATGTTTAAATAGGTCTGTGCCTGCTCAGGGTGTGTTTGGTTGGACAATGCAGAAATACCTTTAAAACTAACTGTATGCTGTACCTGTCCTGGAAAGGTTATGGGGGACTGTGGGAGAGGGAAGGCAACTTTATTTACTACCTAACCCTGTGCTGTACCTTGATGTGTACAATGTAGAGAGATTTGCTCTGTCTCTTAAATTTTATAGGACCTGACGTCCATGTGTTTGATGGGAACTGAACATAGCAGTCTATGAATAAAATAATTTATGTTCATTTTCATTTTTAACACTTTTCAAATGGCCTTGTAATGAATTAAAACCATCCTGTGGGGAAGTAGAGAGGATTCTACTCTTGTTCCTGAACCGTACCTGTCTCTGAGACATGTTTTAATATACATTTGCTTCTTTTGCAGACAGTTTTTGTTCGAGGTCTCAGAGGATATTACTATGAAGGATTTGGAGACTGTGAAACATTTTTTGCGCTCATCTCTATCCAAATTGAAGCTGGAGAACATCACAGTGAGTTTAGTAGATACGCTGGTATTTTTGCCTCCTGTGAAAGAGCTAATCCCCTTTACTATGTCATCGCTATATCTTCCCTGTATCTATTCATTTAGTTTTATGGCAATCAATCTCTATCCTTTGCCTTTTTGGATGGATCCTTGATGGATTATGTTTCCTTTGCCATTTCTCACAAAAAGTTCCAGGTGCTCTCAATCCTCCATACAAAATAAATGCTCCTAACTCTCACTTTGACCTTTTAATGCTGCTGGAATTTGATTTAGTTGTTGAATTACTAGACAATGGTGATAAACCTTCACCATTGGGTGGGCGGCACGGTGGCACAGTGGTTAGCACTGCTGCCTCACAGCGCCTGAGACCCGGGTTCAATTCCCGCCTCAGGCGACTGACTGTGTGGAGTTTGCACGTTCTCCCCGTGTCTGCGTGGGTTTCCTCCGGGTGCTCCAGTTTCCTCCCACAGTCCAAAGATGTGCAGGTCAGGTGAATTGGCCATGCTAAATTGCCCGTAGTGTTAGGTAAGGGGTAAATGTAGGGGTATGGGTGGGTTTCGCTTCGGCGGGTCGGTGTGGACTTGTTGGGCCGAAGGGCCTGTTTCCACACTGTAATGTAATCTAATCTAATCAAAGGGGAAAAGTACTAGCCATCTGTCCTCCTAGCTAAAATCCCTGGGATCATTTCCCAATCCCTTATGTAATTTGAAATGAGCTGCTGGCACGCAGATCTGACAGTAGGGAGGAGTGTGAAAGATATTTGGAGGCCTGAAAGGTTCAGGGAATGTGGTGGTAGAGTTGGGGGGGTAGACAGGAGGCAGATGCAGTTTAGTGTGAAATGTCAGGTAGCAAATGTCTGAGAATGAGGAAAGAGATTGGAGCATTGAAATTCCCTCACTTGGAGGTTGATTAGATAATTTAGAGCATGTGGAATAGGATTAACTATTGGCCAACAGAGAGAGAGAGTAGGAATAAATTGGATATTTTTGTGTTGGCAGGCTGTGACTAGTGGGGCACCACAAGGATCAGAACTTGAGTCCCAGCAGTTTATAATATGTATCAATGATTTGGAGTTGGAGACTGAAATAACTGCACAGAGACTGGGCAAACTGGGCCTGTATTCTCTACAGTTTTGAAAGTCACTCTTGATTTACTTGTACACAGGCTTTGGCCAGCCTGTCAGCTCAGAGTCAGTCCCCTGAACTGAGAAGATTCTAACCATCTGGTTATATATTTTTTAAAACCTAATCTCCTGGTTATATTGGTCTGCCAGGGCTTTTCTGATTAACGAACCCAATCAAGAACCTCGTAGTCAACAAAATTCAGCTGGTTCCAATCACTACAGAGATCAACTGTAACATTTCCAAATTTGCAAAAACTAAGTGGGAATGTGTGTTGTGAGGATGTGTTTTAAAAAATGCTTTATAGTTTGAAAAAATGTGAAGTTATCTGCTTTGGTAGAAGCAGCAAATATGCAGAATTTTTTTTAAATGGTGAGAGTTGGGAAAATGTAAATGTGCAAAGGGATTTGGATGTCCTTGCCGGCTGATGTTTAGGAGCAGCAAGCCGTTAGAAAGGTGAATGGAATGTTAGTATTTATCACAAGAGGATCTGAGTACAGGAGCTATGAAGTCTTACTTCAACTGAATTGATTCGCTTGGCTTGACTGCAGCTAGGGCACTGTGCGCAGTTTTGGATTCCTTATCTCAAGAAAATAATACTACTGCCATACACAGTGAGTTAACCAGACTTATTCCTGGGATGGTGGGACTCACCTATAAAGAGAGATTTGGCAAACTGGGCCTGTATTCTCTACAGTTTTGAAGAGTGGGAGTTTTTCTCAATGAAACTCACACAAAATATATAAAAGGGTAGACTTAGTAGGTGCAGGAATGGTGCTCGCTTTCCCCCCCTTTACTGGGGAATTTAGAAAAGGGACCATTACTGAAAAATAAGGAAATATTCTTTTAGGATTCTGATGAAGAGAAATCTTTTGCTCAAAGGGTTGTAAATGTTTGGAATTCTTTACTACAGAGGGCTGTGGATGGAGTTTTTGAATAGGTTAAGGTAGAGATTTGGGAATCAGCAAAATATTGATGTTGTACAAGGTTATGGGGATGGGGTGGGTGAAAACTATTGATGCATTCGAATAGGTAAGATCACATTGAATGGTGAGAATAGGCTTGATGGAGTGAATGGGGTACTCTTGTTCCTAGTAGGTGCCATTTAGATGCAGAACTGGCTCAAAGTAGAAGACTGAGGGTGGTGGAGGGTTGCTTTTCAGACTGGAGGTCTGTGACCGGTGGTGTGCTGCAAGGATTAGTGCTGGGTCCAATGCGATTCATTATTTATATAAATGATTTGGATGTGAACATAGGAGGCATAGTTACTAAGTTTGCAGATGACACCAAAATTGGAGATGCAGTGGATAGTGAAGAAGGTTACCTCAGAGTACAATGGGATTTGATCAGATGGGCCTATGGGCCAAGGAGTGGCAGATCGAGTTTAATTTAGATAAATGTGAGGTGCTGCATTTTTGAAAGGCAAATCTTAGCAGAACTTTTACACTTAATGGTAAAGTCCTGGGAGTGTTGCTGAACAAAGAGACCTTGGAATTCCCAGATTCTCTGCCGCACCGCACGCTGCCCTCGAAGCGGCTGCGGTGGGGACGAGACTGTCGCACACCTCCTTCTGGAATGTGCCTATGCAGAGGAAATCTGGAGAGGAATGCAGTGGTGTTTCTTGAGGTTCATCCCAAGCGGCGCCATGACGCGGTACTCCGTGCTCTATGGCCTGTTCCCCGGGACGCACACCGAGACGAACATCAACTGTGCCTGGAGGATCATCAGCTCGGTGAAGGACGCTCTCTGGGCGGTCCGAAACCTGCTGATCTTCCAGCTAAAGGAGTTGATTCCGACTGAGTGTTGGAGACTGGCACATTCCAAGGTCCAGGACTACGTGTTGAGGGATGCGCTGAAGCTTAGGGCAGCTGCCGCCAAGGCGCAGTGGGGAAAGACCACCGTGTAACATCTGCCTGCCTAAGCACAGGGGGCTGACACAGTAAGGGGGCTCCGCGGAACCCCCAGCTAAATATGTGGGTAGTAATCATACGGATCTGTATATATGAATGATTACTCTGTCTCTGTCTGCAAAAGAAATGGAAGGTTTATGTATGTATGGCATGACTAATTGTACACATCATCAAAATATTTTAGACAATAGGTGCAGGAGTAGGCCATTCTGCCCTTCGAGCCTGCACCACCATTCAATATGATCATGGCTGATCATCCTTAATCAGTATCCTGTTCTTGCCTTATCTCCATAACCCTTGATTCCACTATCCTTGAGAGCTCTATCCAACTCTTTCTTAAATGAATCCAGAGACTGGGCCTCCACTGCCCTCTGGGGCAGAGCATTCTACACAGCCACTACTCTCTGGGTGAAGAAATTTCTCCTCATCTCTGTCCTAAATGGTCTACCTCTTATTTTTAAGCTGTGTCCTCTGGTTCGGTACTCACCCATCAGTGGAAACATGTTTCCTGCCTCCGGAGTGTCCAATCCTTTAATAATCTTATACATCTCAATCAGATCCCCTCTCAGTCTTCTAAACTCAAGGGTATACAAGCCCAGTCGCTTCAGTCTTTCAGCGTAAGGTAGTCCCACCATTCCAGGAATTGACCTTGTGAACCTACGCTGCACTCCCTCATTAGACAGAATGTCTTTCCTCAAATTTGGAGACCAGAACTGCACACATTACTCCAGGTGTGGTCTCACCAGGGCCCTGTACAGCTGCAGAAGAACCTCTTTGCTTCTATACTCAATCCCTCTTGTTATGAAGGCCAGCATGTTATTAGCCTTCTTCACTATCTGTTGTACCTGCATGCTTACCTTCATTGACTGGTGTACAAGAATACCCAGATCTCTTTGTACTGCCCCTTTACCTAAATTGATTCCATTTAGGTGGTAATCTGCCTTCCTGTTCTTGCCACCAAAGTGGATAACCATACATTTATCCACATTAAACTGCATCTGCCATGCATCTGACCACTTTCCTAATCTGTCCAGGTCACCCTGTAATCTCCTAACATCCTCCTCACATTTCACCCTGCCACCCAGCTTAGTATCATCAGCAAATTTGCTAATGTTATTACTTATACCATCTTCTATATCATTAACATATATTGTAAAAAGCTGCAGTCCCAGCACTGATCCCTGCGGTACCCCACTGGTTACTGCCTGCCATTCCGAAATGGAGCCGTTTATCACTACTCTTTGTTTCCTGTCAGCCAACCAACTTTCAATCCAAGTTAGTACTTTGCCCCCAATACCATGCGCCCTAATTTTGCTCACTAACCTCTTATATGGGACTTTATCAAAAGCTTTCTGAAAGTCCAGGTACACTACGTCTACTGGATCTCCCTCGTCCATCTTCAGAGTTACATCCTCAAAAAATTCAAGAAGATTAGTCAAGCATGATTTTCCCTTCATAAATCCAAACTGACTCTGACCTATCCTGTTACTACTATCCAGATGTGTCGTAATTTCATCCTTTATAATAGACTCCAGCATCTTTCCCACCACGGAGGTCTGACTAACTGGTCTATAATTTCCCTCTTTCTCTCTCCCACCTTTCTTAAAAAGTGGTACAACATTAGCCACCCTCCAATCCGCAGGAACTGATCCCGAATCTATCGAACTCTGGAAAATAATCACCAACGCATCCATGATTTCTCAAGCCAACTCCTTCAGTATCCTGGGATGTAGACCATCAGGCCTCAGGGACTTATCAACCTTCAGACCTAACAGTCTCTCCAACACCAATTCCTGGCAAATATAAATTCCCTTAAGTTCAGGTCCTTCAGCCACTGTTACCTCAGGGAGATTGCTTGTGTCTTCCCCAGTGAACACCCCTCTGAAGTACCAATGCAATTCTTCTGCCATTTCTTTGTTCCCTGTAATATGTTTCTATCTTCAAGGGCCCAATTTTGGTCTTAACCATTTTTTTGCCTTTCACATACCTAAAAAAGCTTTTACTATCCTCCTTTTATGAGTAAAGTATATTTTTAAAATAAAAAAAACCTTGAAGTGCAGGTTCATAGCTCCTTGAAAGTGGAGTCACAGGTAGATAGGATAGTGAAGAAGGTGTTTGGTATGCTTTCGTTTATTGGTCAGAGTATTGAGTACAGGAGTTGGGAGGTCATGTTGCGGCTGTACAGGACATTGGTTAGGCCACTTTCGGAATATTGCATGCAATCCTGGTCTCCCTCCTATCGGAAGGATATTGTGAAACTCGAAAGGGTTCAGAAAAGATTTACAAGGATGTTGCCAGGGTGTGAGGATTTGAGCTACAGGGAGAGGCTGAATAGGCTGGGGCTGTTTTCCCTGGAGTGTCGGAGGCTGAGGGGTTAATAAATCATAAGTGACATGGATAGGGTAAATAGACAAAGTCTTTTCCTTGGGGTGGGGAAGTCCAGAACTAGTGGGCACAGGTTTAGGGTGAGAGGGGCAAAATTTGCAAGGGTCCTAAGGGGAAACTTTTTCATGCAAAAGGTGGTGCAAGTATGGAATGAGTGGCCGGAGGAAATGGTACAATTACAACATTTAAAAGGCATCTGGATGGGTATATGAATAGGAAGGGTTTAGAGGGACATGGGCCGGGTGCTGGCAGGTGGGACTAGATTAGGTTAGGATATTTGGTCAGCACGGACCAGTTGGATCAAAGGGCATGTTGCTGTGGTGAACATCTCTTTGACTCGCCAGGGTTGCCTGAAAGTATATGAGGGAGGTAGGTTCATTTAATAAGGAAATAGCAATTGGGGGTTTTCAAATTAGGTTGAATAGTAGAAAGCTGAGCAATAATTATACACAACCAATCCACTGGCTGAAGGACCTGAAGAAAGGTTACACCCGAAATGTCGATTTCTGCACTTCCTGATGCTGCCTGGCTTGCTGTGTACCTCCAGCCTCCTACCTGTTTACTTCAAGTGAGGTACTTAGCAGGGTGTTAGATGATTATTTAAACAGAAATAATGTGTAGGTTATGGGGAAAGGGCAGCAGAATGGCACTAAATTATAATGTTCATCTGGAGAATCGTGCAGCAAGGTGAATTGAATTGCCTGCTTCTCCACCATCTCTTTCACAAACTCCTTTCACTTATCTTGTAGAGCTCCTCTTTACCCCAGCTAGCATCCTCCTTCACTTGCACCATCTCCCCCACTTCATCCATCTCCATTTCCCCTCCTGTGCCCTCACCCCTCTCCCCTTCATGTCTCATACCCACTTGGCTCCACAATTGGCAGTCTTGCCTTCAGCTGCTTGAGCTCTAGGTTCTGAAATTTTGTCTTTAAATCTCTCCACATTCCTCTCCTACAGTCTATACCAACCAAGTATCCTAAACTGAACTAATCTCACCTGCCTGCATTTGGTCCATATTCCTGTAAACCTTTCCTAATCACATACCTATCTAAATCTTGTAACTGTACCTGCATCTACCACTTCCTCTAGTGGTTCATTCCTTTTAGGAACCACAATGTGGAAAAAGTTGCTTGTCAGGTCCATTTTAAATCTTTCTCCTCTCACCTTAAAAATATGCCTCCTAGTTTTGAAGTCGCTTCCCCCAGAGAAAAGACCTTTGCTATTCACCTTATCTATCTTCCTCATGATTTTTTAAAGCTCTATAAGGTTACCCCTCAACCTCCTATACTCCAGTGAGAAAGGTCCCAGCATATCCAGCTTCTCCTTATAACTCTTACCCTCCAGTCCCAGCAACATCCTGGTAAATCTGAAGCCTCTCCAATTTAATAATATCCTTTCTTAGGGCCACACGGTGGCTCAGTGGTTACCCTCTGAAGAGCATCCTGCCCAAACCCATCCCTGTCCCTGTAACCTCATATATCCCATGGCGAATCCACCTCGCCTGCACATTCCTGGGCACTATGGGCAATTTAGCATGGTCAATCCACCTAACCTGAACATCTTTGGACTGTGGGAAACCCATGTGGGAGAACATGCAAACTCCACACACAGTCGCCCAAGGCTGGAATCGAACTTGGGTCCCTGTCACTGGTCTGCTTCCACACTGTAGGGATTCTAATATTCTGCAGTAGGGTGACCAGAACTGTACACAAGTGGCCTCACCAACATCTTACAATCTCGATATGGTGTCCCAACTCCTATACTCAAAATTCTGAGCAATGATGGCAAGCATGCTAAACGGCTACTTAACCACCCTGTCTACCTGAGCCCTTAAGCCTCCCTGTATGACAACACTACCTAAGACCCTACCATTAATTGTGTAAGTCCTGCCCTGGTTTGTTCTATCAAAATGTAATTCCTTGCAATTAACCAAATTAAATTCCATCTACCTAAACTCCTTAACCCACTGGCCCAGTTGATCAAGATCCTTTAGATAACCTTCTTTGCTATACCATCGACTTTGGTGTCATCTGCAAACTTACTAACCATGCTTCCTAAATTCTCAACCACATAATTTATATAATTGACAAACGATCCTGCTTTAAAACCTTTCACAAAGCCTGTCTTTTAATTACACCTCCAATGTGGCTCCTGTACAATCAGAGTCATTGGGTAAAACATCGAGTAATCAGAAACTGTCTTTTAACAAAAAAAAACACACAAAGAACTGAATACTGGAAGAAGGGTCACTGGACCTGAAGTGTTACCTCTGCTTTCTCTCTACCGATGCTGGCAGACTTGCTGAGTATTTCCAGCAATTTCTGCTTTTGTTTCAGGAACGGTCTTTGTCGGATGAACGTTTCACTAACAGTTTGCTGTGTCACTCTCACACCTCTCCTCAGACCATGCTGGATGCCCTGACTGAAATGGAGAAGGAGGGATTACTGGAAGAAAATAATATGGAGCTTCTGGAGAACATTTGCAAGGAAATTGGGGAGGATTTAGTGAAGAAGTTTGAATGTTACAGAAGGGAAGGTAATGGCCATCGGTTTTCGCGCAGCATTCTACTGGGAAATTCAGGGAGAATGGTCAGTGGGAGTGAGTTTGCAGCCCGCATGTACCACACTGGTAAACCAACCAGTGAAGAACCGCTGACAGCTTGTGGCATCTCGGCTCTTCCACTCCTCTCCCCTCACCACGTGCCTCTCACTGTTCTTTCTGCTCTCTCCTCCTCTCTCTTTCTCCCTCCTCTTTCCTCTGGTCCTTGCTCGCCTCTCCCCTCCCCGCTCCAGGTTCACTAAGTGCTGAGGGACAGGAAGCACTTGAGATGGTTGGACTTGTACTCACCAGAGTTTAGCAGAATAGGAGGACCCCGTTATGGAAACATACAAGATTCTTAACAAGCTTGACCAGGTAGATGAGAGACGGCTGCTTCCCCCCCCCGTGGAATAGTCTAGAACCAGGCGGTGTGATATCCGTGTGAGGGGTTTGCCCAGTTGGGACAGAGATGAGGAGGAATATTTTCTTTGAGGGTAATGAATCTGTGGACTTTTTTACTGGAGAGTCGAAGCTCAGTTCTTAAATACATTTAAGGCTGAGAAAGACATTTTTAATCTGAAATTTTTAATTTATTTTTAATCAAAGATCATGGGGAAAAGGCACAAAAGTGGAGTTGAAGATAATCAGATCAGCTGCATTCTATTTGAATGACGGAACAGGCTTGATGGGCTGAATGGCTGACTTCTACTCTTACTACTTATGGTTTCTTTCCTCTCTCCTCTACTGTCCTCAAGGTCCAGAAAGACCAGGTACAGATCTCTGGTCTTGGGGTTACTCCTCCTGTGTCTGCACCCCATGAGCTCCCACCTGAGCTCACTTACCCATGCAGGGATGGGCTGTTTATATCAGAATGCATAACTCAGCGTCCTTATTCCTTTGTCAATTTAGAAAGCCGGAAGGGCGAGGAATCTGGTCCAGTGGTGGCTCCAACTCCTGAGACTGAGAATCAGTTTGTGAATTTAATTCCTCACAGGTTGCCATCTGGGGTGAGTAAACCTTGCGTTGGTTTGTTCTGTTACATTTGTCTCTCAATCTGACTAATCAGATGTATCTTTGTGAAGTTTTGGTTAGGCCACAGAATGGGGTTTTGCATCAGGTACCAGTCACCACACTCTAGGAAGGATGTGAGCACAGGAGACTTATCGGGATGCTTCCAGGATTGAGGGATTTTATCTACAAGGTTGGAGGAGCTGGGGTTGTTCTCCTTGGACCAAAAGAAGTTGAGGGGAGGTTTGGTAGAGGTGAACTTGAGGTTTCAGCAAGCTAGACAAAGATAAGCTTTTCCCATTAGCTGATGGTGTAAGAACATAGATTTTGGCAAGAGATGCAGGGAGCATGTGAGGAAGAATGTAACATTTTTTAACACAGTGAGTGGTAGTGAGTTAGAACTCACTTCCCACAAGATTTGTGGAAGCAGAATCAATAAATGAATTCAAAAAGAAAGGTGAATAAGAAATCTTGCTAAACCTATGCATGGCACAGTAGTCAGACTACAGCTGGAACACTGTGAACAGTTTTGGACCCCCTATCTAAGGAAAGATATACTGTCATCGGAGGCAGTGTAAAGACAATTCACTGGGTTGATCCCAGGTATGGAAGGATTGTCTTTATGAGGAGTAGGTAATGAGATTGAGTAGGTTGGACCTGTACTCATTCGAGCTTAAAAGATTCTTAAGGGGCTTTGACATAGTATATATGGAGAGGATGTGTCCCCTTGTGGGAGAGTCTAGGATCACGGGGTATAATCTCAGAATAAGGTGTTGCCCAATTAGGACAGAGATGAGGATTTTTGTTTCTTTCTGAGGGTAGTCAATTTGTGATTTTTAAAAAAATATCACACAGACATGTTGGGGTTGGGTCATTAAGTAAATTCGAGGTTGACATAGCTTTTTAATCAGTAAGAGAATTAAATGTTATGGGGTAAAGGCAGGAAAGTGGAGTTGAGGGTTATCAGAGCAATCATGGTCTTATTGAATGGTGAAACAGACTTGATGGGCTGAATGGCCTGGTTCTATTCATAGATATTGCGATCTAACACTTGAGAAATAAACTTGCAGGGTAAGGGAAATGAAGCAGGGGAATGGAACAGAATTAGTCTACAGGCAGCAGGCATGAATTTGATGGGTTGAATAGCCTGCTTCTGTACTGTAATGATTGTGAGGAGACAGAAAGAGACGGGCTATGTTTGGCAGAGGGCCTATGGTCAGGGGTGGAGGAATTGGCCAAAGAAGAGTGGGTGTTGATGGGGTGGGGGTGGGTGTGGCGTTGTAAGGGTTGTAAGTTGGTTTCCTAATAACAGGCAGAGTTTCCTAGTAACAGGACCCTCTCATGCACTCTACTGAAACTGGGAAAACGTTGCCATAATCTTAGACTCCACTCTTCCCATGTGGGCTGGAATACCCCATCTAATTAACTGTATGTCAGTCACCAATCTTTTGTTCAGGAGTGGTGTTTCAGAAGCCTGTCTCCAAGAGTAGTGTCTCTGCAAAGGGACAGGGTGCTGTGGAGGAGGACCACAGAGAGACATAATCCATGTTTAAGTCCTGCAAGCAGGTACTGGAGCACTTGGACATTCTTGAGTGGGCTGAGTCCTGAAAGTGTACCAACGGGGAGGTCAGGTGGCTCAGTGGTTAGCACTGCTGGCTCTCCGTGCCACGGTTCTGGATTCGATTCCACCCTTGTGCAACTGTCCTCCCACAGGTAAGGTGGATTGGCCATGCTAAATTGCTCCGTAGTGTCCGGGGATGTGCAGGCTAGGTAGATTAGCCATGGGAAATGCAGGGTTACAGGGATAAGGTAGGAGGGTGGATTTGGGAGGGATGCTTTTCAGAGGGTGAATGTGCACTCGATGGGCTAAGTGGCCTGCTTTCACACTGTAGGGATTCTATGTCCTTCGATGTTTCGCCTGTGGAGGAAGGCATTCCATGTGTGCCAGTCACTGTTGCCATTTAAGGTTTGATAATGATCCTATCCTCAGATACAATTGTTTTCTCTTTGTAGGAACGGTTGGGACCCCCCAGGATGGTTGAATTGCACAATCCCTTGTCAGCAAAACTGGCACAGCTTTCTGGTACGTTTGTCATTGTATAATACTGGGGTACAGTTCTGGTGGGACAGGTCTTTCACCGCATAATATTGGGGTCTAGGTCTCCAACACAGCCTCTGCTTTCTGTCCATATTTCAGTCACTCAAAACCAGCAAGGTCCTGTCCAGGATGCAAGCAGCAGTAGCAGCAGCAGCAGCAGCAGCACTAGCAGCAGCAGCACACAGAGTCCCGAGAGTCAAGGTAACCAACTCCGTCTGGAAAGGGCATAGAGATACACAGTGAGAGAGGCAGAGGGTGGAGAGCGCTGTCCAAGATAAGGAAATTCTGGGTGTGAGGAGATGGGTGAAGAGTATGCACACAGCAGAAAGCAGATGGTGAAAGCAAGATTGACTGAAAGAGAAGAGCAAGATGAGACAGAGGAGTAAGTGAGTGTCGGAGACAAGGAAAGAGATGGGAAGATGAGAGGCAGTGAAAAAGAGAGAGGCAATCTGAGAGCGGGTGTGTGTTAGGAAGAAATAAACATTATTTCTGTTTTTAAGTAATTAGGATGACCAAATGGGTTTATGCCATATTACTGTATAGCCAGTTATGTTGCATCGAGGATACATGATTGTCTAACATTAAGAAATACAATTCAGAAACTAGTTAAGTCAGTTGAAGAACACATCAAGAATCAATGAGCTCCCTGGATCTGAAGGGTGAAGCTGATAATGTGATGTGAGGTTTCAGGACCTTGGTACCTTTTATGTAACAAAATTCACTTGTACAAGATTCATAGACAGGAGCCTGGCCCTGAGCCTGTGGAAGGGCTTTGAGAATAATGACAGATTAATAAGGGGCTGTTGAGATGGCTAACTTCTGATTACCCTGAGGCAGCTTGGCTTCAGCAGGGTCAGACTAGTTCTGTTCTTGGAGCTGGGCTAAGAAGCTTGCGTGGATGAAGGTAAATCAGCAGATGAAATCAGTTGGGTTTCAGTAAGTGATTCGATACAGTGCCGTGTAAAAGACTAGTTGTTAGGGCACCTGTCCCTTTTATAGGTGGCTCAGTATTTATCTGAGGTTGTACTGGACATTGGTGAGGCCTCTTCTGGAATACTGTGTCAAGTTATAAGAAGGATATTATTAAGCTGGAGAGGGTTCAGAGAGATCTACCAGGATGTTGCCAGATATGGAAGGTTTGAGTTATGAAAAAAAGCTGGATAGGCTGGGACTTCTTTCACAGGAGCGTAAGAGGTTGAGAAGCAACTGTATTGAAGTTTATAAAATAATGAGGGGTAGAGATAAGGGTTGATGGTCTTTTCCCTAGTGTGAGGGATTTCAAGACTAGGGGACAATTTTTAAGATGAGAGGGGAGAGATTTTAAAAATAAAAGTCATGAAGGGCAAGTTTTTTTAGGCAGAGGGTGATTTGTGTGTGGAATGAACTTCCTGAGGATGTGGGTACAATTACAACGTTTAAAATACATTTGGATAAGTACATGAATAGGAAAGGTTTGAAGGGATATGGGTCAGGAGCAGGCAGGTGGGGCTAGTTTAGTTTGGGATTATGTTTGGCATGGACTGGATGGACCGAAGGGTCTGCTTCCATTTCTAAGAGTCAGAAAGGTGATATGAACTGAATCTGTATTGACTTGAATGTAGATGGTGAAGGGGTAATCTGGTTGAGATTTTGAAAGGGTGGATCAAAATCTTTTTTTTGCCTCTCCTGTTGGCTGGCCTAGGTCAATGAGAGACGACTGTAACATTAAAACAGAAGCAGGTCTTGAAATAAGGAAACATTTCTCAACTTATAAGGTTGGAGAAATATGGAAAATACTCCCACAAAGAGCTATAGGTACTGGGGTTCAGTTAATGAATTTAAGCACATGATCAGTAGAGTTTAATGAGACAAGGGCATTAAGGGACAAAGTGGATAGATAGAGTTACAGTGCAGCTATGATTCAGTTGGACATTGGAACAGCCTTGAGGAGCTAAACGTCCTCCTTCCATTCCTTTTGTAGAGGGTGGTGTGTGGGGTGGTATCAGTTGGTAACTGCTCACCACTTGGAAGGTCCCTATGCTGGGTGCTGGTTCCGAAAGTTTGAAATATCTTGTGGGTGACTCGGAATCAGGTGCGGTGCCCTCACTAATGTCTATAATGTTTATAGATCTGGAGAATTTGGACCCAGGAACATCACATTGAGAGGATGCAGAGTTTAGATTTGCCCAATGGGAGCAGAGTGGGCTCTTCAGCCCGTCATGTCTGCTGATGTGATAGCCCTCGACTCCACTTCCCTGCCTTTTCCCCATAACCCTTGATTCCCTTACTGATTAAAAATCTGTTTCTCAGATTTGAGTATACTTAGGATATAGCCGTGACAGCCTTCTGCAACAGAGAATTCCACAGATTCAGTACCCTCGGAGAATAAATTCCTCCTTGTCTTTAAATGAGTGACCCCTTACTTTGAGATGGTGCCCTCTGGTCTGAAACTTTCCCACGAGGGGAAACAACTCCACCAAGAATCTCTTAAGTTTCAATAAGGTCTCCTCTCATTCTTCTAAACTCTAATGAGTACAGGCCCTTCAACCTCTCCTCATAAGACAGTCCTACTTGCTATCAGCCCAGTGAACATTATCTGGACTGAATCTAATGCCAATACATGTTTCCTTAGATAGGTGGACCTGTACACAGTTCAGGAAAATAATACATTTTTTTAAGGAGCCAGATTTTCTTTAGCATTTTGTTCTAAATTTCTCCAAAGACTCAGATGTGCAAACTCTTGGGAATTTCTGCCCCTGCACCCCTTTTCATTTAGTTTCTATCACACTGATGTGTATCTTCTGGACGACAGCATTTACTGAGAATCATTTACTTTTATGCAGACACGAAGGAGCAAGATGGTATTGGCCTCCAAGGTCCAAGTACTGAGGTGACATCTGAGCATCAGGTGAGAGCAGTTCACTCACCTCCCATTGTTTGCTTTTTTTGGTTTAGTTTCTTTACACGATTTTAACCAGGTTCTGATTATTAAAAATGTGAATGTAATATAAACCTTCTAACTAAAGGGGGCTTCATTACAAAGAGCGGAGGTTGTTATCTAAAGGTTTTACTGGACTCCATTTGCACTGTGTTCAGTTTGCCCCTCAGGAAGGACAAATTGGCCTTGGAGGCAATGCAGCACAGAATCACCAAGGTGGTACTGGGACTAAAAGGGTTAAGTTACGAAGGCAGGGTACACAGAGCGAGATTTCCTCACATGTGGAAAATTAAGAGATAATCTTATTGAGGTGTTATAAAGTATTATCGTAATTGGGTGATAAAAGCAGTTCAGATAGAAAGTATTTCCTCTCCTGGGGTGGGGGTAAGGTGTGTGGGAGCATGTCTGGAGTACGGGGCAGAACCTTTAAATTAATGCTTAGCCTTTCGGGGTGATGTGAGGAAGCAGCCCTCTGTAGAAAGGGCAGTGGAGAGCTCATGCTCTCTCTCTATCCCAAAAAGCTACAGAGGTTGGGACCTGATTGTAAATGTCAAAACCAAGCGTCTGTGGGATTCATAAGACTGTATTTTTTCAGAAAGGAGTCACCGAACAAGGACACCCTGTAGGTGACTGATAATCATATTCTGGGGCTGGATGCACTGGTGAAAAGTCCCTGGATGTATCTCACAAGATTCTCTCTTTGTAACAGATTCTGGGCAGGTACAAAATGGAGAGCAATCCAAGAGGCTACTGCGTCATAATTAACAACAGTATCTTCAAGACAATGCCACCACGCAAAGGAACGGAAGTGGACGCGGGTAATTATAGTTACTGTTGACTTGTGCTCAGTCAATGTGATTGACGCTTAACCCATGGGCCCAAACTTGTGTTTCCACAGAACGGCTCGACGCTATCTTCAAGTGGCTTGGATTCGAAGTGGTCCTGTTCAGGAACCAGTCAGCTGTGCAGATGAGAGAAACCATGGATCGGTACCGGGAGATGGACCACTCGCAGCGGGATTGCTTTGTCTGCTGCATCCTGACGCACGGCAAGCAGGGTGTGATGTGCGGCACTGACGGCCAAATGGTCGCCATCCGCGAAATCACCTCGCTCTTCTCGGGCTTACGGTGCCCGACCCTCCGAGAGAAGCCCAAGCTCTTCTTCATCCAGGCATGCCAGGGCTCCAAGAAACAGGACAGCGTCGGGATCGAGGTCAGCCCTGTGGGGGCAGAACCAAGCCTCATGTGGGCAGATCACAGCCCTGTGGGGGCGGAGTTGAGTCTGGTGGGAACGAGGCCCAGGAGCAGCGGAAGTGAGGTGATCAGTGTTGAGACCGACCCCATGCTGGAGCAGGATGCCATTAGCAGCGCAATGGCCACCATCCCTGACGAGGCGGACTTTCTCCTAGGCATGGCGACGGTGGAGGGATACGTCTCGTTCCGACACACTCAGCTGGGCACCTGGTATATCCAGTCACTGTGTGAGAACCTGGAGAAATACTGTCTCAGGTACACACTCTGCTCCCACCCTCCCTCATAGTGACCGAGCAACAGTTGGGGGGGGGGGGGGGTACAAGGGGAGAGAAACTGGGATGGAGAGTGGGACACTCCACAACAAGGCACACTTAAAATAAAGGTCCCGGAAGCAGCACAAAATAAACTACCACACTCGCCGGTATAACAAGATACTAGATTGGATGACCTCTGGCAAAGAGTGAGATTTGAGCACTGCCTTAAAGGGAGTCAGAGAAGTAGAGAGACGGTGAGCTTTAAGGAAGGATCGCCAAACCTTAGGGCCCAGGCATGGCCAGTGATGGTGGTTAGATTAAAACTGAGGATACACACAAGAGGTCAGGATTAAAAAAAAGCACTGATGTCTTAAAGAGTCATGAGGCTGGAGGAAGTTACAGAGACGGGGAGGGTGAGGGAGGTCATGGAGTATTTTGAAAGCAAGGATTAGAATTTTAAAACCAAGCTAGGTCATCAAGCACAGGGGTGAAAGGGGTACGGGACTTGCTGAGAATTAAGATGAACGGCAGAGAATAGAAAATTGGACACCAGTTTGGTGTAGGTTTGAACAGTCGAGTCTGGAGGGAACAAAAACATGAATTATGGCTCCAGCAGCAGAAGGGCTGAGATGGAGCACAGCCAGGTGATGTTGGCGAAGTGGAGAAAGACTGCTTTACAGATATGAAGCAGATATGGCACAGATATTGAGCTCGAGCTCATGTTGGGTTCAAATATGAACAAGATTATGAACTAATTGGCTTATTCAGATTCTTAGATCAAGTATGGAGGTAAAGAAGGAGTTTGGAGCAGGTGCCAAAAACAATGGCTTTGGTCTTCTCAGTACTTAATTGGAGGAAATATGTTCTGGATGTTGGATTTAGGCTGATAATTTAACAACGAGGAAGAGTGGACAGATGTATTGGTGAAGTAGTTATGGGTGACATCAGTGTTCATGTGAAAACAAATGCAGTGTCTTTGAACAGTGTCATCAAGGAATAGCAAGATCAGAAATAGATGGGGGCGAAGAATTGATCCTTGTGGGGACCGGGCAGTTAATGGTGCAGGGACAGGAAGAGAAGTCCGATTGCTTGTTTCGATTAGACCAGTAACACCAAGTGAGAGCACTCCCACGCAGCTAGATGACAGTGGAGAGGCATTGGAGGGGGATGGTGTGATTAACTGTGTCAAAGGCTGCAGACGGCTTGAGAAAGATGAGGAAGAAATGTTTACCTTTGCGACAGTTACCTAGGACATTGTTTGTGACTTTGCTGAAAAGCCGTTCCAGTACTGGAGGGTTTCAAACATGAAGTTCCTGGAAAGATGGATACAGATTTTTGAGGCAACATCATATTGAAGGACTTTGAAAAGCAATGGTACTTTGCAAGGATGGAAGAATTAAGGATTGTTTTCTTGAAGGGAGAAAAGTGAGGGAAATGTGGGTGGAGACAAGCTGAGGTGTTACTTGGCTGTAGGTAGGGCGAAGAGAGAGAGAGAGGGACATTGTCAACAGTTGGGGGAGAGTGGGACGTGCAACGCAGCAAGAGTGAGGCGGTTGTGGTCTCTGAATCTGTCTCTTCCAACTGCGACTGATCTTATTGCAGTGTGAAAATAGAGATTATTCAGAGCGACACTATCTAATGGACTTCTGTTCTTTTCCAGTGAGGATCTATTGAGCATTCTGACCATCGTCAACAGAGATGTCAGTGGGAAAAAGGACAAGAAAGACAAGACCCAAATGCCACAGCCCAGTTATACCCTCAGGAAGAAACTTTACTTCCCTGTGACCCAAAGCTTCGCCAGTTTCAAAAACTCCACTTAGCCACTGTGGCACAGGAAGCAAGGTGGACTTTGGGGTTTGCAAGTCCTGGGGATTCTTAGTAGGTTCTGTGTGCAAGGATTGATTGATGGTGAGTCGGGAAGGACAGTGTGACTGTCTCTGTCAGGAAGCCTCGTCATCTTGTTGTCAACGCAGATCGTTAACTCAACAATTGGTCCTGATCTGAACAAGTTATAGATTACGTCATTACCCAGACCGTTTTGCCATGAAGACGGCAATATTTCCTAGCAGAATTTTTAAAGAAACAATATTACATTAATGAAAATATTGAAGGGTTTTGTGAGAGGTTGGGATTGGGAATTTCATTGAAGGTTTTTGTCACCTGCTGTGATTTTATATTTCTCCTGTGGCTTCTTTCCTGCCTTCTGTACTCAGCACCAGCTCTGGGCAGGTCATTCACCGAGGGCCCTATCTAGTTTTGCTGCTTGCACCTATTGTCTGACAAGGGCTAGAGCAGTGAGGCAGGAGTGGAATGCCTGGAACTAAGTGATGCTGGGATCCAGAAGGAGATTCCAGCCCTTACCTGGGGAACTGACAGTAACTAAGTTGCTCTGGCTGAAGTTCTCCCAATGAATGTAAAAGCATGCACTGCGGAACTTTGAAAGGTGTCCTATTTATGTAAAAAAAAGTACAGACGTTTCTAAAATTTTATATGAGTGACTTTATTATTTGACGTTTGTGAGGCTGACCCATGACATTTTATTACTTATGATATGGTGTGATGTCCTTACCCTCCTGTCGTTCTGTCACCAACCTCTCTACTCTTCATCTGTTTCCCTCTGCTATTTGTGCTCTCTCCATTCTAATCATTCTGTGTCTCATGACTGTATTTGTCATTTTTCTGATTTTTCTTTGCATTGGTAAGGGATAATTTGAGTACTGCATGTCTGTGCCAGGGTTTATGTCTGTGTGTGTACGGTAGTACATGTCTGTGTAAATATCTTTGTGTAAACTAATGTACTTGTCTGTGTGTTCATACATGTGTTCATTTATGTGCAAGTATGTACGCATGTTTGTATGAACGTGTGCAAGAGTATTTCTGCAACTGCCTGTGATAATTTCACAGATTCAAAGTTGTATATGTGATCAGCCTCCCCTGACTGACGTATTCAAACTTGCCTCTCATGCTCCACACTGTCTGGTTAGAACAAGAGTTTTAAGAAAATGGATTCCATTCCTCTCCGGGTCTCCTCTTTGCTCAGTCCCATTGACCAACATGGCTGCTCTCTTCTGTTCCCTCTTCCACTGGGGTCTGCAGACCCAGGAAGTTGATCAATTCAAAGTATGAGAAGACCCAGGGCCTGGTGATGTTTTGATCTCGCTCCAGGCCGAGGAACTCTACCCACAGATTCCGAGAAAATGTTAGGTCACGTTCCATCAGCCCCTTTTGACTGAAATCAGAGAGAATATGGTTAGTAACAGGTAGAGAGGAGGCAGCGGGGATAGATGATGAGGTGAGTGTGGGGCTGATGGTTCAAGGGAAGAATGAGATTAGGGAGGGTGAGGAAAGAGGCTATGGAGTGTAATCTGAGTTTCGAACAGTGAGTGTGCACAAGTGCCTGGTTTTCCAGTAGTGTATCTGTCTTGATAGATATTAACTAAAATTTTCCATGTTTGCCAAAATGAAACAAAATTAGAATGAAATGTGAAGGAGGAAACATATGAACCTTGGTGATGACCTAATGATTAGAAAAGCCCTGGGTTTTTAAAAGTGTTCACAGCTGACTGCAGGATGGTGACCGAGGCAATAATGTGGGTGAGGAGATTTCATAAACTCATTGTTAGGCTCCGATATTCCCAATGACTGGGGATTCCAGATCCAGGGATAACAGTCTAAGGATACAAGGGAGGGGCCATTTAGGATAGAGATGAGGAGAAATTTCTTCACCCAAAGAGTGGCTGTGGGCAAAACATTGAGTGTTTACAGGGAATGACATATAGTTCTTAGAGCAAAAGGGATCAAAAGGTTGCTTAGACTGGTTTGCCTGATCAGCCATGATCACATTGTATGGCCTATCCCTACTGTTACCCTTACTGCTCATATGCTTCTATGTTTGTGTTTGGGCTGAAAGAACATATTTGTTTACAATAAGTCTTCCAACTCATGGATTGGACTGCATGTGTTTGGATTTCCAGCACTCTGTGCCAGTCTGGGTGTAGATATTAATCTAAAAAATTTACTGCAAAAGCTGAAATGAAATGAGAATGAAATCTTTTTTAAAAATTGGTAATGACCTAATGATTAGAATAGGTCATGGCTTTTTAAAGTGTTTGTGTTTGTGCTGAAGGAACATGTTTGTTTATATCAAGTTTTGTAACTCAAGCAATAATAGACTAAACTGTCATTGTAACTCTAGAAAAGCTGAAGTTTAGTTTAAATCAGTGAACCGGATGTGATAATATGGATTATTTATCATCTAAATTTATGGTTATCAAAAATTGTGCTGTGTAAATATCATTTGGTTGATTGGATGACATAAAAATTGTGAACAGTGAGCTCAAGTCACATTTCATTAAAGGCAAGGGATGAACAAGTCTTACTGAGGTCAAACCAACATCATGACATGTTTCTCAGGGGTCAAATTGTTCATTTTCTGGAGACTGGATAGTGTCAAGAGTATAAAAGCTCTACATTTTACATGTAAGGCGAGCTGCTTTCTGCTCTTCCAGTAAAATACTTAACATGCTTGATTGATCAATGATGAGACAGAGCAGTCAAATCCTGTCCTAGTCTGATCTTTGGCCCAAGTCAGTATAAAAGTGATTGAAAACATTGTATGAGGAAGATATTTTTGTATTACACTTCGCCTTAATAAAGAACATTGCGTATATTCTGTTGTAAGACCTGCCTTGGTTTATTGATATTCAGAGTAAACTAGACGGACCAGGGAAAGTCGGAATAAAAGCTGACATATTATTGCTGAGACAGCCATGAGGGTTGACGATAAAAGAAATATCCATGCTAAGTAATGAAAGAGACAACAGGAAGTTTATGTCACAAAGAAGACTCCATTTTAAGTAGAGAGGATCCAGTCCAGGAAGCTGAGTGAACTCGAGTGCCCACTTGTAAGGCACAAATGATAATGGCATTTCAAAAAAAAAAATTCATGATGAGAGATGGTGGATTTTAAATGAAAATTTTTAAAAACGGGAGGTAGTTATGGAGAAGTTGTTGCAACAACTTTAGAGGTGAGGACGAATAGAGGAATCAAGCAAATATGAATTAGAAAGGGAGAAATGGTGTCGTGACTGCAATTTGTTGGAAAGTGGGTGTGTTGGGAATCAGCTGTCTGATGGTCTGACAGAAAAGGAATTTAAACAATGGTGAAGAGCTGAGGAAGCCAAACAGCAGTGTAAAGACCTGACTATAGCTTATCATTGTCTAGTCAAAGAAATGTCCTGGAAGACGGTGACAGGAGGAGAATCCTGGCTTATATTGGGATAAGATGGACAGGCTACAGGAGGTTCTGAAATGAACAAGAGGGATGGTGTGTGCAGTGCAGCGGTGAGATGCACATTAGTGATCTTTAGTCAGAAGATGTTCAAGATATCTCCGTAAATAGCCATCGATGGCTCTGTATCATAGGGGCCAATATCAGCTGGGCAGAATGGGGAGAAGGAACATGAATACACAGTACCACATATCCCTGATCAATTATGGATATGGGTTGAAAGGTTTCCTAAATTAAACTTTGGGAAGGACCCATTCAGATATTTCCAGGAATTGGATCAGATGACTAATCTCCAGAATTTGGATGGAAGGATGGGAGTGGGAAATAATGGAAAGTTATTATTGACGTTATCCAGTGGCCTGATGCCACCTTCTCCATTACATTTAAATGAGGAACAGGGGGATGGGTTGCGTTTCAAAATGATGTACTGGTTGCCATGGGTAGCACTCCGGGACATGGAGCAACCCTTAGATAATCTCCAGGAAGGGCCGAATGAATTCCCAGCTGCCTTATGTGAACGGAATAAGAAAGTGGGGCCAGAATAGAAGCCGAAGGGGAAACGTGTGTGAAGTGAAAAGCAGTCCCCTCAAGGCATGGAATCAGAAGAAGAATCAAGGGGTTAATGGGACTCTGAGCAGGACGGGAATGCTACAATTGTAGCAAAGGGGGCACTTTAAGCAGGAATGCTGGACTCCAAATAAACGGAGAAAAGACAGAAGGTGTATTTGACTTCAGAAAGTTAGGGGAATGATGCTGAGAGGCAGCTGAAGTCAGAACATGGGAAAGGTCCATACCCACAGTTGGGAGAGAACCTCTCCCTCCGATCTGCCCTGATTGTCTTCTCAAGTGGGCAAGACCCTGTGCTCTTGTGTGTAGGGGAAGACAATGGGGAATGTATCCAGTTGGCCCAGAGGGTGATCCATTCATCAAAGCCACTGGGATCTCCCCTCTTCAGGGGACAACCATACCAACTGGAGGGTTTCATGGCTGACTTGGAAATGGGAGTGGAATCAAAACCCTTGAGTCTTAATACCCATCATAGGGACCAATATCAGCTGGACAGAATGGGGAGAAAGAACATGAATACACAGTACCATATATCCCTGATCAATTAGGGATCGTGGTTGAAAAATGGTTGAAACATTTCCTAAATTACACTTCGGGGTGTCATGGTGACTCAGTGGTTTGCGCAGTTGCCTCACAGTGCCAGGGAACCCGGGTTCGATTCCTGCCTCGGGTCTGTGTGGAGTTTGCACATTCTCCCTGTGTCTGCGTGGGATTCCTCCAGGTGCAGGTTAGGTGAATTGGCCATGCTAAATTGCCCATAGTGTTTAGGGATGCATAGATTAGGTGTATTAGTCTGGGGTAAATGTAGGGGAATGGGTCTGGATGGGTTACTCTTCAGAGGCTTGGTCTGGACTTGTTGGGCTGAAGGGCCTGTTTCCAAACTGAGGATTCTTCTTCTATTCCTCTTCTATTAAGGGTGAGGAAACCTAGAGACTCCATGGAATTGAATATTAATGAAGTAGGGAGAGCTGATTAAGGGAGCGACAGAAGCAGATTGGCTCACTGCTCACAGTGTGGTAGTGGATATGGTCAATGACGGTGTGGTAGAGGATACGGTCAATGACGGTCTCTGGGAGGAGTGGTGGAAGACTAGGGATTGTGATAATTCATGGTGCAGTGGGGAGAGGCTAGGTGGGGCAACAATGAAACCATATGATTTGCAGGAACTCTTAGTGAAGATACTGATGAGCAACCAGTCACAAGTTGAGGAAAAAGAAGAGGATTTCCGACAAGAGGTAATACAATTGGCCCAGGAGGTGCTCCAGAACAGAGAAGCGCATCAACAGTAACATTAAAATGGTCCTGTAAAAGGAACAAGCTCAGAAATGGCAGTGAAGTGTTCTCTTCCTATGAAGCAGTAACAGGCAGGCTACACACCTCCTCATGCCAACCATACCAGTTGGTATGGTTGTCCCCTGAAGAGGGGAGATCCCAGTGGCTTTGATGAATGGATCACCCTCTGGGCCAACTGGATACATTCCCCATTGTCTTCCCCTACACACAAGGGCACAGGGTCTTGAGAAGACAATCAGGGCAGATTGGAGGGAGAGGTTCTCTCCCAATTGTGGGTATGGACCTTTCCCATGGTCTGACTTCAGCTGCCTCTCAGCATCATTCCCCTAACTTTCTGAAGTCAAATATGCATTTTTACTTTTCTCCATTTATTTGGAGTCCAGCATTCCTGCTTAAAGTGCCCCCTTTGATACAATTGTAGCATTCCCTTCCCTTATTGGTCCAGCAGACTCAAGAGCTGAATAAACAAATTCATTATGGGAACAGTTGCGGCAAACTGTACAAACAAGCACCCTGTAACTTTGGGAAGAGGCACCAGCAAATTAAATTAGAGCTGATGCCAAACAAAACACAGAAGTGGGATATTAGGGGGTCAGGTGACAGTATAGAACTGTACAAGGAGGGGAGTGTTTGAGTTCTTGAATAGGGGCCTGTCCAGTATTATGGACAACACTAGTCCCATGATCTATGCCGGCCAACGGCCCAAGGACATCAAAATGTGGGAACAAGTTAGCAATTCCAACATAACAGGAAAGAGAAATTCAAAACAGGGAAACTAAGACAATATTGGAATCACATAAAGAAGGACACCATATGGTGTAAAACAACATGCACTCTTATGTTGTACAGTCAGGGAAAGTAATTTCAGGGTCCACCTTGATGGGTGTAAGGTGGGAAACATAGCAATTGTCTGCCCACCCCATCTCCAACACAGAGAAAGCTTTGGATGGTTTTACGGCGTCTGTTAATTGGACAATGCCGGCGCCTTCAGTGGTGATATGGGAGAGACTTGTGTAGCGGTAGCCTGTGCTTGTGAGATGCCTTAAGGCACAAACAACAGATGAAATTTGAGCTTCTGAGCCAAGGATCATCAAGAGGGAATGAGTATGCTTCTGTTTCGTTCCATCTTTGAAGTGTCTCAGAGATTTTAAAGGGTGGAATGTGGAGATATTGACCTACACTTTGCTGTGTTAGCTGAAATGAGAAGGAGAAAACATGTGAAATCTGATAACTTAATGATTCAAAAGCTCATGGGTTTTTAAAGTGTTTGTAGTTGGGTCTGAATGAATGTGTTTGTTCACATCAAGTCTTATAACTCGAGCAATAATGGAGTGAACTGTCACTGTTACTCTAGAAAAGATGAAGTTTAGTTTAAAACAGATACAGTAAATCAGATGTGATAATGTGGACTGTTTATCAGCTGAATTTGTGATTGCCAAAAAATTGTGCTGTTAAAATCATTCAGTTGATTGGATAACATAAAAGTGGTGAACAGTGAGCTCATGCTAAAGTTTTATGTTAAGGTTCATTAAAGGAAAGAGATGAACTTCTTTGCAAAGAGACACAGACAAGTTTTAATGAGTTAATTGATCAAGCTGACATGGAAATCATGACATGTTTGTGTTGTTGGTCAGTGGTCAAACTGTTCATTTTGCGGAGACTTCACTGTGTCAAGAGTGTAAAGTGTAGAGCTGCTTTATATGGAAAGAGTATTCAGTAGCTCGCCTCACAGTAAAATATTTAGCTCGCTCAGAGGAAGGTTGATTGATCAAGGACAAGAATTTGAGACAGAGCAGGCTGATCACCTATTCTGGTCTGTTTTTCAGACAAGTCAGTTTAATGGGGTTCACCTGTAAACACGTGTAAGAATGTAGTCGCATTTTATTTGTAGCACACTATGCTTTAATAAAGAACATTGGTGTAACAACTGCCTTGGATTGTTGATATCCTAATTAAACCCAAAGGACCATGGAAAGTGGGACTAAAATTCTGCGGCATCAGTATGGGTATCCAGCACCCTGCCTGTGTCTGGGTTATGAGCGTGGTGTGTGTGTGTGTGTGTCTGGGTTTCCAGCACCCTGCCTGTGCCTGGGTTATGAGCACGGTGCGTATGTGTGTGTCTGTCTGTCTGTGTCTGGGTATCCAGCACCCTGCCTGTGTCTGGGTTATGAGCGTGGTGCGTGTGTGTGTCTGTCTGTCTGTGTCTGGGTATCCAGCACTCTGCCTGTGTCTGGGTTATGAGCGCGGTGCGTGTGTGTGTGTCTGTCTGTCTGTGTCTGGGTTTCCAGCACCCTGCCTGTGTCTGGGTTATGAGCACGGTGTGTGTGTGTTTCTGGGTATCCAGCACCCTGCCTGTGTCTGGGTTATGAGCGTGGTGCGTGTGTGTGTCTGTCTGTCTGTGTCTGGGTATCCAGCACTCTGCCTGTGTCTGGGTTATGAGCGCGGTGCGTGTGTGTGTGTCTGTCTGTCTGTGTCTGGGTTTCCAGCACCCTGCCTGTGTCTGGGTTATGAGCGTGGTGCGTGTGTGTGTGTCTGTCTGTCTGTGTCTGGGTATCCAGCACCCTGCCTGTGTCTGGGTTATGAGCGTGGTGCGTGTGTGTGTCTGTCTGTCTGTGTCTGGGTATCCAGCACTCTGCCTGTGTCTGGGTTATGAGCGCGGTGCGTGTGTGTGTGTCTGTCTGTCTGTGTCTGGGTTTCCAGCACCCTGCCTGTGTCTGGGTTATGAGCACGGTGTGTGTGTGTTTCTGGGTATCCAGCACCCTGCCTGTGTCTGGGTTATGAGCGTGGTGCGTGTGTGTGTCTGTCTGTCTGTGTCTGGGTATCCAGCACTCTGCCTGTGTCTGGGTTATGAGCGCGGTGCGTGTGTGTGTGTCTGTCTGTCTGTGTCTGGGTTTCCAGCACCCTGCCTGTGTCTGGGTTATGAGCGTGGTGCGTGTGTGTGTCTGTCTGTCTGTGTCTGGGTATCCAGCACTCTGCCTGTGTCTGGGTTATGAGCGCGGTGCGTGTGTGTGTGTCTGTCTGTCTGTGTCTGGGTTTCCAGCACCCTGCCTGTGTCTGGGTTATGAGCGTGGTGCGTGTGTGTGTCTGTCTGTCTGTGTCTGGGTATCCAGCACTCTGCCTGTGTCTGGGTTATGAGCGCGGTGCGTGTGTGTGTGTCTGTCTGTCTGTGTCTGGGTATCCAGCACTCTGCCTGTGTCTGGGTTATGAGCGCGGTGCGTGTGTGTGTGTCTGTCTGTCTGTGTCTGGGTATCCAGCACCCTGCCTGTGTCTGGGTTATGAGCGTGGTGCGTGTGTGTGTCTGTCTGTCTGTGTCTGGGTATCCAGCACTCTGCCTGTGTCTGGGTTATGAGCGTGGTGCGTGTGTGTGTGTCTGTCTGTCTGTGTCTGGGTTTCCAGCACCCTGCCTGTGTCTGGGTTATGAGCACGGTGTGTGTGTGTTTCTGGGTTTCCAGCACCCTGCCTGTGTCTGGGGTATGAGCACGGTGCGAGTGTGTGTGTCTGTCTGTCTGTGTCTGGGTATCCAGCACCCTGTCTGTGTCTGGGTTATGAGCGTGGTGCGTCTGTCTGTCTGTGTCTGGGTTTCCAGCACCCTGTCTGTGTCTGGGTTATGAGCGTGGTGCGTCTGTCTGTCTGTCTGTGTCTGGGTTTCCAGCACCCTGCCTGTGTCTGGGGTATGAGCACGGTGCGAGTGTGTGTGTCTGTCTGTCTGTGTCTGGGTATCTAGCACCCTGTCTGTCTGGGTTATGAGCGTGGTGCGTGTGTCTGTCTGTCTGTCTGTGTCTGGGTATCCAGCACCCTGTCTGTGTCTGGGTTATGAGCGTGGTGCGTCTGTCTGTCTGTCTGTGTCTGGGTTTCCAGCACCCTGCCTGTGTCTGGGGTATGAGCACGGTGCGAGTGTGTGTGTCTGTCTGTCTGTGTCTGGGTATCTAGCACCCTGTCTGTCTGGGTTATGAGCGTGGTACGTGTGTCTGTCTGTCTGTGTCTGGGTATCCAGCACTCTGCCTGTGTCTGGGTTATGAGCGTGGTGCGTGTGTGTGTCTGTCTGTCTGTGTCTGGGTATCCAGCACCCTGCCTGTGTCTGGGTTATGAGCGCGGTGCGTGTGTGTGTCTGTCTGTGTCTGGGTTTCCAGTGCTCTCTGTTTCAGTTGCTGTGATACTCACTGCAGCAGAAAGATTGCTTCCTGCATCGCCTCCTGCGTCAGAATCCTGCTTCTTTCCCCCTCCTTCCTGTGCCGTTCCTCCATCTCCTCCTTCTCTCTCTCCTCTTTAATCTGCTTTAGCCTCAGGTATTCCATTCTCTGTGGTTCATCCATTGCCTTCAGAAGCTCTTCCTCTTCTTCTTGCTCCTTCTGACGCTCTCTCTGAAGTCTCTTCTCCTCCTCTGGTGCAGCAAGGTGAGAAACACAGACACTTCACTTACTGTGCAGGCACTGGCCTCACTCTTATCTCTTTATCTCTGAACTCATTCCCACATCTCTTCATCATTCGTACTAAATTTCTGAAAAGCACCAAGTGTCCTCCTGAACCACCCCATGGGACAAGTCAGCATTGGCTTTGTAAATCACGGCACAGCCTCATCCCACTCACCATGACTCCTGCCTATCTTAAGGGAATGATTCCCTCCCGTCTGGCACTGTACACCCCATAGCACATTGAAATAAGAGTAGACCATTCAGCCCATCAGGTCTGCTTTGCCATTCAGTTACCGTCTACACTCGATCTCATGTAAAGGTCAACCCCCTATTTTTGGCCACAAAATCTGGAATTTTCCATATATCTCATAAAAGTCACCCTTAGTTCTTCACAGATAACAGACCAACATTAATGAGTCAGTGTGCTGATTGTCCTGCTCCAATCTGGGTCTTCAGAATTGCCACAATTCACTGTTTTTTTTCTTTATTTGTTTAGAGATCAGTTGGACATCTGCTAATGATATGATATGAATTTTGACAGGCCTGAGTTTCAGCCCCTCAAAAATAGTATCCATGTAATAGTCAACCTCATAAATTTAACCTTAAAAAGTTGTCAAAAAATGTGATGATTACTCGAGTATATACGGTAGATCACATCTACTCAAATGCTACTTTGCCGCATTATCTTAATATCCCTGAAGTCATTGGTCTTCAGAAACCTGGCAATTTCTGTCTTGAACCTGCTCAATGATTGAGTTTCCACAGCCCTCTGGGGTAAAGAATTCCAGAGATACAAAACCCTCTGAGTGAAGAAATCCTAGAATTCCCTAACAGTACTGTGTATGTTTCCTACCTACAACAAGTGGACTGCAGTGGTTCAAGCAGACAACTCAGCAGTACCTTGTACAGGGCAGCTAGAGATAGACAATAAATGCTGGCCAAGTCAGAGATGTGAACATCCCATGAGCGCATTTTTATAAAAAAACAAATCTGCATGTCGGTTACCCCCATCCACCCACCTGCTCTCTCTGCCAAGCTCCTCTCTTTCCTCCGCTGCATTTCCTGCACTTTCCTACGATATTCCTCCTGCTGCCTTTGTTCCCGTCGTTGTGACTGCTGCTCCTGTTGTTGCCGGTTCTGCTCAGCCTCCTGCTGCTGCAATATCGCGTGCTCGCGTTGTTGCCTTTGGTTCCTGTAAATCACAAGCAAAGTCCGTCACCGGGGTAACACTGCAGGCTGGATGTCAGAGATGGTGGTTTGCGGTCTTGCATGTTACTGGGCCTGTATCTATTTTCTCCTCACATTCCTCAAGGAATGTAGTGCATTCTCCATGGCAATACCTTGACTAATCAAGGCTAATTAGGGCGGCACGGTGGCACAGTGGTTAGCACGTCTGCCTCACAGCACGAGAGATCTGCGTTCAATTCCCAACTCAGGCAACTGTCTGTGTGGAGTTTGTGCATTCTCCCCGTGTCTGTGTGAGTTTCCTCCAGGTGCTCTGGTTTCCTCCCACAGTCCAAAAATGTGTAGGTTAGGTGAATTGGCCATGCTAAATTGCCCGTAGTGTTAGGTGAAGTGGTAAATGTAGAGGAATGGGTCTGGGTGGGTTGCTCATCAGAGGGTCGGTGTGGACTTGTTGGGCCGAAGGGCCTGTTTCCACACTGTAAGAAATCTAAATCAGAGTTGACTTGCTAACCAATCTGCACCCTTTATTCCCATAATATAAATTATTGCTGCCTTTGAAATTGTGCATTCTTGCATGTGTCCCGGTATGAGTGCAAGGATAAACACTGCAGCAGCATGTCGTTTTTACAGCAATAACAGTGCAAGGTGCCAATTATACAGAGAGTTATAAAGAACCCAGGCTTATAGCTAGTACTCCAGACAGTCTCTGCAGAGTTCCAGGTACTGCCAGGATTGTGGAAAAGGGCCAACAAACTAGTACTGAGCTTCAGGCATCTGAACTCTGAGAATGGAGTGGGCTGACGATTTTAGGGTTGGGTGAGATTCTCTCTAACCCCAGGCACCTGCTATGCCCTGAACCTGGGCAGGTGTCTTTGACTGAGAATACTGCTGCACAAAACCCATAGGAGATGGATTTTTAAACTCTTGCTCCCCCCGCCCCTGGTCGCCAGCTCCTGCTACCTGATCTCCTGTTCTTTCTGTCTTTGATCATTGTCCAGTTCCTGCTGAATTCGGCGCTCCACCTCTCGCCGTCTCTGCTCGCTGTGCTCCTCTTGGCTCTGGGGCCAATCTCCACCCTCCATCAGGCTGCTGCTCCCTGACCTCCTGAGGGACCGTGAGCCTGGTAAATGTGTAGTCCCCTGTGGGTAGCCCGGATTCTCCTAATCAGATACAAAGACAGTTAGAGCATGCTGGAGCAGGGGCTTTCTCTGTAAAAAAGACCCAGCTGGATTTTACCTCAGTTGTGAGGGAGAGTTGGCTTTTGGCCTGTTATGGAACCTGAGATTGATCCCTGGGGCCTCTGGGTAAGCAGGCTGATTTGTGTGATGGCACAAGGACACTTCTCCCACTTTACTGTGAAGAATGCTGACAGTTCACCTCAACAGCAACAACTTGATTTATATAGCACCGTCACATAATTGTAATGAAACAAAAGTTGACATGAGTTACCAGATTGGCAACGGCCAGGCCAAAGATGGAGGAAAGGGAGAACAAGGGAGATGTAGGAAGGATATTGCAAAACTTAGGAGCCCAGGCAGCTGAAGTCTTTGCTGCCAAACTAAGAGGGATTAGAATCAGGGATGCTGCAAGAGGCCAGAATTGGATGACTACAGATTTTGCAGAGGACATGGAGGGATTTGATAACAAGGACTTTGCAATGGAAGTATTGTTGACCAGAGGCCGGTGAGCACAGGGAAGATAGGGGACCAGGACCTGTTGCAAGTTAAGAAGGACTTCAAGTTTACGGAGACTAGAATGTTGGAGGCCTACCAGAAAAGTACTCAGACAGTCGAATCTAGAGTTAATTAAAGGTATAGGTGAGGGTTTCTGCAGTCGATGGGCTGAGGCAGGAGTGGAGCCAGATGATGTTAAAGGTGGGTGGGGGGTGGGGGGGTTGCTAAATGCCAGTGGCCCAACTCCTTCCCTGGATATGTCTTTTCCTTTGAGCAGCTGTCTGACCCAATTCCAGTGTCACTTACTCTGAAAGGCTCTCTGTACATCACCTGATCCTTCTCTGGATCTCTCATTTTGGTGTTGTTGTATTGGGAGTTGGGATCCTGGCCAGCAGTAAAGGCAGTGAGTGTTGACCCTGATGTTGGAGTGTTCCTCGTCCTGGTTGAGTGCAGGGGTCCACATTCCTCAGAGCTCTGCTCTGCATCCTCCTCCTCACCATCGCCTCTCACCGTTTCCCTTTTCACCGGTTTGGAAGATTCCTTCTGCTTCGTTTGGGACGGGAATCGTTGCTGGGGTTGCCGCGCTCTCATCTCCCTGGGCCTCCCTATACAAGCAAATGGAGGGAGGATTTCATTTACTTGTCAACTTTGGGATGGCCTTCTCATTCGCTTGCATCTGGATAAGATGGTGATCGGCAATCGAGAAGAGATTCAGCCCTGACGGTCAGTAGCACCAGTTTGACCACAGTGACATCAACAGGATTCACGGTATGAACCGGATCACACCATTGTGACCTGGGAACAAGATGCCGAGCTTTGAGACGAGGGATTTGGGAATGGGGGTGTAAATATTGGTGCTGAATCTTTCTAAAGAGAGAGAGAGAGAGAGAGAACCTGCACAGTTACCGCCTTTGCTGTTTGAATTCCTGTATCGCTGGACATTGAGGTGCATCTGGGAAAATGAACAAACAGTGAATTTCACAACTAATCTTGGAGGAACTGTTGGGTGAAGTTCACAGCACAGAATCAGATAAGTTAATTGTTGTTTTAAGTCTGTCCAAGAGAAAGGCTGTATTAGTGAGTACATTGGGTTCTTTCTTGATTATATGTTTTTGGAGATAAGTCTCTTGATTAAACTTAAAATATAAGCCATAGCTATTAATTTAACCTGGGGCAGCGTTTGTAGAGGAATAAGACGGTGTTATTTTCTGGATCTGTAGATTGTGAAGGAGCAAAAATGGCCTTTGCAGTGATATGTACTTCTTGTCAGATGTGGGAGTTTAAAGAGAATTTAAGGGTTATTGCAGATTACATCTGCCATAAATGCTGTTGGTTGCGAATCTTATCAGATCGAGTGGATCGGTTGGAGAGACAGATAGAAGCGGAGGAATTTGCAACAGCAACAGTATGTGATGGATGGCAGTTATAGGAAGGGGGGGAAAGTCTCAGATACAGTCACATAGATGGGTCAACTCTAGGAAGGGTAGGAGAGGTAGGCAGCTAGAGCAGGAGTCTTTTGTGGATATACCCATTTTAAACCGGTATGCTGTTTTGGAAAATGTAGGGGGTGATGGATTCTCAGGGGAACGTAGCACGAACAGCCAAGTTTCTGGTATTGAGATTGGCTCTAATGCAATGAGGGGTATGTCGGCTTCCAAGAGATCAATTGTGTTAGGGGATTCTGTAGTCCAAGGTACAGACAGACGTTTCTGTGGCCAGCAGAGAAAAAGCAGAATGGTGTGTTGTTTCCCTGGTGCCAGGATCAAGGATGTCTCGGAGAGGGTGCAGAATGTTCTCACGGGGGAGAGGGGCCAGCAGGAGGTCATTGTCCACATTGGAGCCAATGATATAGGAAGGGGAAAGGTTGAGATTCTGAAGGAAGATTACAGAGAGTTAGGCAGAAATTTAAAAAGGAGGCCCTCAAGGGTAGTAATATCTGGGTTACTCCCAGTGCTACGAGCTATTGAGGGCAGGAACAGGAGGATAGAGCAGATGAATGCATGGCTGAGGAGCTGATGTATGGGAGATGGATTCACATTTTTAGATGATTGGAATCTCTTTTGGGGTAGAAGTGACCTGTACAAGAAGGATGGATTGCACCTAAATTGGAAGGGGACTAATATACTGGCAGGGAAATTTGCTGGAACTGCTTGGGAGGATTTAAACTAGTGAGGTGAGGGGGGTGGGACCCAGGGAGATAGTGAGAAAAGAGATCGATCTGAGACTGGTACAGTTGAGAACAGAAGAGAGTCAAACAGTCAGGGCAGGCAGGGACAAAGTAGGATAATAAATTAAACTGCATTTATTTCAATGCAAGGGGCCTAACAGGGAAGGCAGATGAACTCAGAACATGGTTAGGAACATGGGACTGGGATATCATAGCAATTACAGAAATATGCCTCAGGGATGGGCAGGAATGGCAGCTTAATGTTCCAGGATACAAATGCTACAGGAAGGATAGAAAGGGAGGCAAGAGAGGAGGGGGAGTGGCATTTTTGATAAGGGATAGCATTACAGCTGTGGTGAGGGAGGATATTCCCGGAAATACATCCGGGGAAGTTATTTGGGTGGAACTGAGAAATAAGAAAGGGATGATCACCTTACTGGGATTGTATTATAGACCCCCTAATAGTCAGAGGGAAATTAAGAAACAAACTTGTAAGGAGATCTCAGCTATCTGTAAGAATAATAAGGTAGTTGTGGTAGAGGATTTTAACTTTCCCAACATCGACTGGGACTGCCATCGTGTTAAAGGTTTAGATGGAGAAAAATTTGTTAAGTGTGTACAAGACAATTTTCTGATTCAGTATGTGGATGTACCTGCTAGAGAAGGTGCAAAACTTGACCTACTTTTGGGAAATAAGGCAGGGCAGGTGACTGAGGTGTCAGTGGGGGAGCACTTTGGGGCCAGTGACCATAATTCTATTCGTTTTAAAACAGTGATGGAAAAGGATAGACCAGATCTAAAAGTTGAAGTTCTAAATTGGAGAAAGGCCAATTTTGATGGTATTAGGCAAGAACTTTCAAAAGCTGATTGGAGGCAGATGTTCACAGATAAAGGGACGGCTGCAAAATGGGAAGCCTTCAGAAATGAGATAACAAGAATCCAGAGAAAGTATATTCCCGTCAGGGTGAAAGGGAAGACTGGTAGGCATAGGGAATGCTAGATGACTAAAGAAATTGAGGGTTTGGTTAAGAAAAAGAAGGAAGCATATGTAAGGTATAGACAGGATAGATTGAGTGAATCCTTAGAAGAGTATAAAGGCAGTAGGAGTATACTTAAGAGGGAAATCAGGAGGGCAAAACGGTGACATGTGATAGCTTTGGCAAATAGAATTGAGGAGAATCCAAAGGGTTTTTACAAATATATTAAGAACAAAAGGGTAACTAGGGAGAGAATAGGGCCCCTCAAAGATCAGCAAGGCGGCCTTTGTGTGGAGCCACAGAAAATGGGGGAGATACTAAATGAATATTTTGCATCAGTATTTACTGTGGAAAAGGATATGGAAGATATAGACTGTTGGGAAATAGATGGTGACATCTTGCAAAATGTCCAGATTACAGAAGAGCAAGTGCTGGATGTCTTGAAACGGTTAAAGGTGGATAAATCCCCAGGACCTGATCGGGTGTACTCGAGAACTCTGTGGAAAGCTAGAGAAGTGATTGCTGGACCTCTTGCTGAGATACTTGTATCATTGATAGTCACAGATGAGGTGCCGGAAGACTGGAGGTTGGCAAACGTGGTGCCACTGTTTAAGAAGGGTGGTAAAGACAAGCCAGGGAACAGACCTCAGTAGTGGGCAAGTTGTTGGAGGGAATCCTGAGGGACAGGATGTACATGTATTTGGAAAGGCAAGGACTGATTAGGGATAGTCAACATGGCTTTGTGTGTGGGAAATCATGTCTCACAAACTTAATTGAGTTTTTTGAAGAAGTAACAAAGAAGATTCATGAGGGCAGAGCAGTAGATGTGATCTATACGGACTTCAGTAAGGCGTTCGACAAGGTCCCCCATGGGAGACTGATTAGCAAGGTTAGATCTCATGGAATATAGGGAGAACTAGCCATTTGGATACAGAACTGGCTCAAAGGTAGAAGACAGAGGGTGATGGTGGAGGGTTGTTTTTCAGACTGGAGGCCTGTGACCTGGAGGCCTGGAGTGCCACAAGGATCGGTGCTGGGCCCTCTACTTTTTGTCATTTACATAAATGCTTTGGATGCGAGCATATGAGCTACAGTTAGTAAGTTTGCAGATGACACCAAAATTGGAGGTGTAGTGAACAGCGAAGAAGGTTACCTCAGATTACAACAGGATCTGGACCAGATGGGCCAATGGGCTGAGAAGTGGCAGATGGAGTTTAATTCAGATAAATGCGAGGTGCTGCATTTTGGGAAAGCAAAGCTTAGCAGGATTTATACACTTAATAGTAAGGTCCTAGGGAGTGTTGCTGAACAAAGAGACCTTGGAGTGCAGGTTCATAGCTCCTTGAAAGTGGAGTCGCAGGTAGATAGGAGAGTCAAGAAGGCATTTGGTATGCTTTCCTTTATTGGTCAGAGTATTGAGTACAGGTGTTGGGAGGTCATGTTGTGGCTGTACAGAACATTGGTTAGGGCCACTGTTGGAATATTGCGTGCAATTCTGGTCTCCTTCCTATCGGTAAGATGTTGTGAAACTTGAAAGGGTTCAGAACAGATTTACAAGGATGTTGCCAGGGTTGGAGGGTTTGAGCTACAAGGAGAGGCTGAACAGGCTGGGGCTGTTTTCCCTGGAGTGTCGGAGGCTGAGGGGTGACCTTATAGAAGTTTACAAAATTATGAGGGGCATGGAGAAGGTTAATAGACAAAGTCTTTTCCTTGGGGTCGGGGAGTCCAGAACTAGAGGGCATTGGTTTAGGGTGAGAGGGGAAAGATATAAAAGAGACCTAAGGGGCAACTTTTTCACGCAGAGGGTGGTACGTGTATGGATTGAGCTGCCAGAGGATGCGGTGGAGGCTGGTTCAATTGCAACATTTAAGAGGCATTTGGATGGGTATATGAATAGGAAGGGTTTGGAGGGATATGGGCCAGGTGCTGGCAGGTGGGACTAGATTGGGTTGGGATATCTGGTCGGCATGGAGAGGTTGGACCAAAGGGTCTGTTTCCATGTTGTACATCTCTATGACTCTATGAGTCTATGGCTGGCAGCTCACGCCCCAGCAGCGCCACCAGGAGCTGTGGCCATCCTTGGGATGACAGGCAGAAGGGGAAAATATGGAACTGGAATTTCAGGTCAGCCCAGGAATTCACGAGGTGAGCTCCAGGGAGGATGGTAAAAGGTAATCAGGACTAATGGAGCAGGGCAGGGTTAGAGGATAAACGCAGGAGGAAAAAGACAACCTCAGGAGCAGTCCTCTGCTGTCCAACCAACACCACCTCACCTTAGACCAGTCCAGGTTTCACTTGATAGGCCTCACACTTGGCTTTGGGCAGTTTACAGAGAGAATATGGACAAGAGTGAAAAGTCCCCCAACTCCACCCCTGTCATCAAAATACCCATTTGGGGAGTGAGAGTGAGCAGGGAGGTAGTTGACTCAGCGCTGCTGCACATTAACCACTATGCCCCTCCCCCCCCCAACCTGCTTGCCTCCCCCTGTCCCAGTTAGGTGTAAAGTTCAGCTCACCTACAACAAACTCAGCACGTCCATTGTTCCTGTTCCTTTCATTGTTCGGCCCCGAACTTTGGTTCGGACCCAGTGAACCCCTTGGGCCTGGCTGGCTTTTTGGCCCAGATTCCTGGTCTCCATCCATCAGCTTCCGTGCCTCTGACGGTTTGTTCAGCCCTGATGCTGGGTTCGACCCCAGTGACCTCCTCGGGCCTGGTGGTTTGTTCAGGGCTGCTCCATAATTTGATTCCCGTGAGCTCCTCAGCTCTTCAGAGCCACTGGGCATCGCATCACTGTCCTCAGCATTTGGATCCTGGTTGGGACTGTTCTGCCCTCTATTTCTTTTGCTCTTTTTCTTCTGCGGAGAGAACATACATTTACAAATTGCACCTCAGGCTGAATGGCTAGACTTCTAATCCCAGGACTGAGGCCAGTCAACATTCCCAATCCCAGGATTTATCACAGTCACACTCAGAATGGCTGTAGCCCAGAAATTACCTATACTCAAACCATAGCTCATACTGCTGTTTGTGTATCTGAAAGTTTCATCAAATCAGTTCCAAACTATCAACCTTAAAAAAACCCTCCTCTAACTTCAATGCTTTTCTATCAAAATTATTTGCAGACAATGGTCTCACACCATCTTTTAATGTCCTTATAATTCTTCTCTTTGGCTGTTTGTAACAACAGCTGAAAGATTGAGCTTTAATTATAGGGATACTCCAGAATGATCCAGTTCCCAGTCCCCCACAGCCCTGGCCCCCAGTTCCATCTACACCCTGAACCCATTCAGGCCTTACATCAAAGCTAAACCCTTCAGGCTGAGATGGAGAGGAGTTCCACTCTGACTAACTCACGGCCTTGATTCCAGTGCTTCCTTTGTCTTGTTGGTTCCATAATTCAGCCTCTTGGTCTTCAGCATCTGTCCTCGAATCCACTGCAACCATATGGTCATCCTTTAACAGAAGCCGACTCCTCCTACGGCGACTAGGGGAACGTCCATCGTCACTGCACAGAACAGAGCATGTCCCATGGTTATACGTGGGGGCACAGGGAATCAATAGACAATCCCATGCCTTTCATGCTTTTCCAGGAGGCTAAGACCCTAACCAGAGCTGGGCCACAAGAAGAGGGGAAATCTCCTCCGTGGAACAGCAGTCTACCCCACCTTTACCAGGCCAAGCGCAGGGCGGGAAGCGGGGATTCTCTGATATTGGGGCTGTTTTGGTGAGAGAAATCCCCTCAGGCAAGATACCTTTCCCCAGCACTCAGCACTCCGTACTATAAAGTGGGAGAATACAGCGATACCTGCACTCCGAGAATGATTACGTGCGGGAAGGCCATTCAGCCCATTGGGTCCCTGCAGGCTCTTTGAAAGAACAATGCAATTAATTGTGCTTCCCTCTGCTCACTCCCACAGCCTGGATAAATCATTCCCCTCAAATTACAACATTTAAAAGACATCTGGATGGGTATATAAATAGGAAGGGTTTCGAGAGATGTGGACCAAACACTGGCATATGGGACTAGATTAATTTAGGATATCTGGTCGATATGGATGAGTTGGACCGCAGGGTCTGTTTCCGTGCTGTACAACTCTATGATTCTAATCATCCAATTTCCCTTTGGAAGTTATGGCTGGATCACCTGATCAGATCCGCATGTTCCAGATCACAGCAACTCTGAGGTAGTAAGAACTAGCCTTCGGGAGATGTGAGTTGAAGCCCCACCTGCTCGAGAGGCATGTCATAGCATCTCTGAACAAGTGGATTCAAAAATATCTGAAAGGAAAACTCTCATCATCTGCCCTTTGGTTCTTTTGCCAATCCTTTTAAATCCTGGTACCATTGAGCTTCCAGCTAGGAGAACCCTCTCTGCTATTTTCTCACAAATTCAGTAACACTCACACTGTGCGCAGACCACACATTGCCTCCAGCTCATCAGTTGCTGATAGGCTGCTGGGTTCTGGCTCGGACCAGCCTGTCAGGGAAGGGATCACTGCTGAGTTTTCATAGCCGGAACCTGAGAACAGAGTACAGCAGAGCTGGTGAGAAAGGCACTGCTTTGGTAACACATTACATTCTATGGAACAAGTCTGACACAGGGCTGGATTATTGTCTCCAAATGGAGGTAGAGTTGGGTGGTCCATCACGTTTCAAGAGGACAAACCAATTTCTGCTGCCTTCCTGATACCACACGATCTTTGCCTGACCTTCTCAAACACGCCAGGGCAGGTATAGAATGGGTTCAGATATAGAGTCAATCTTATTCTCCCTTTTTAAAATTAAAATTAAAGCTCCCTCGACACTATCACCATCAAACAAGCCCCAGAGAGGTACTACACAGGGTTACACAAAGAGTAAATCTCCCTCTACTGTTTTAAATTAAAAGGGGAAGGAAAGTAAAGCTTCCTCGATGTTGTCCCCATCAAATACTCCCAGGACAGGGATAGCATGAGGTTAGATGCAGAATAAGCATCCTCTCTACTCTTTTAATCATAAGGTCTCTCTACACTGTCCCAAACTCTTCCAGGAGTGGTACAGCACAGGGTTAGATACGGAGCAAGATCCCCCCTATTTTTTTAAACTGAAAGTAAAACGTCCTCTACACTGTTACCATTATACTGTCCCAGGACAGATACAGCATGGGGATAGGTAGGGAATAAAGTGGGCTGTGCTCTTTTAAATGGAAAGCAAATGTCCCTTAACACTATCAACACTCCCAGGACAGGGACAGCATGGGGTTAAATACAGCATAAAGCTCTCTGTATACTGTCTCCATCAAACACTCCCAGGACAGGGACAGCATGGGGTTAAATACAGCATAAAGCTCTCTGTATACTGTCTCCATCAAACACTCCCAGGACAGGGACAGCACAGGGTTAAATACAGCATAAAGCTCTCTGTATACTGTCTCCATCAAACACTCCCAGGACAGGGACAGCACAGGGTTAAATACAGCATAAAGCTCTCTGTACACTGTGTCCATCAAACACTCCCAGGACAGGGACAGCACAGGGTTAAATACAGCATAAAGCTCTCTGTACACTGAGTGGTTCATGTGTGGAATGAACTTCCTGAGGAAGTGGTGGATGCAGGTACAGTTACAACATGTAAAAGATATTTGGATAAGTACATGAATAGGAAAGGTTTAGAGGGATATGGGCCAAATGCAGGCGAGTGTGATTAGCTTAGTTTAGGATTATGGTCAGCATAGGCGAGGTGGACTGAAGGGTCTGTTTAAGTACTGTATGACTCTTTGACTCTCTTACTCTATGACTCCCAGGACAGGTACAGCACGAAGTTAGGTACAGAGTGAAAAACACCCTTGTTCTATTACATATTCATGACAACATGATTGATCTTGTCATGTTGTCTTTGAGTTGAATTTGATAGATAGGGAGTGATCTAGGTGCTGTAGCTAATGGAACAAACTAGATTTCCTCAGACTTAATGAAGTAACTATTGTAATTTCTTTTTTTAAAATGTGGGAAGATGAACGTCAGGTTTCTGAAACTCCTGATCATGATGGACTCTGGAAATATTGTTACAAATTAAGTTGGTACTATCAGAGCAGGATAGAAAACTTTCATCTGAGGAACATTTACTCTCACTTTTGTCAGGCGAAGAGAAGAGCTCTTGTGGTGCAGTGATAGTGTCCCTGCCTCTGTTCAAGTCCCACTTGCTCAAGAGGTGTATCATAACATCTCGCTGATCAGGCTGATTAGAAAATATAAAAAGATCAGGCTCGGAGAAAAGGCAGCTGAAGGTCTTTTTCTGGGATTGGATAGTGTTTCTTTTTTGCTGCTTTGTATGTTACTTATACATTTAATGGTAAAGTTCTGGGGAGTGTTTCCAAATAAAGAGATATTGAATTGTTCCTTGAAAATTGAGTCACAAGCAGACAGGGTAGTAAGGAAGCTTTTTGGTATGCTTGCCTTTGTTGGTCAGTGCATTAAGGAAAGGAATTGGGAGGTCATGTTGTGGCTGTACAGGACATTAGTTTGGCCACTTTTGCAATACTGGATTCAATTCAGGTCTCCCTGTTAAAGGAAAGATATTGTCAAACTTGAAAGGGTTTAGAAAAGATTTACAAGGTTGTTGCCAGGGCTGGAGGGATTGAGCTATTGGGAAAGGCTGAATAGACTGGGGCTATTTTCGCTGGGTCTTCAGAGGCTGAGGGATGACCTTTATAGAGGTTAATGAAATCATGAGGGGCATGGATAGGGTGTACTGTCAAGGTCTTTTCTCCAGGGTCAGGGAGTCCAAAACTAGTGGGCATAGGTTTGAGCTGAGAGGGAACAGATTTAAAAGGGATCCAAGGGGCAACGTTTTCACACAGAGAGTGGTGCATGTATGGAATGTACTGGCAGAGGAAGTGGTGGACACTGGTACAATTACAACATTTAGGAGGCACCTGGATGGGTAAATGAATAGGAAGGGTTAAGAGGGATATGGGGAGAAAGTGAGGTCTGCAGCTGCTGGAGATCAGAGCTGAAAATGTATTGCTGGAAAAGCGCAGCAGGTCAGGCAGCATCCAGGGAACAGGAGAATCGACGTTTCGGGCATAAGCCCTCCTGAAGAAGGGCTTATGCCCGAAACGTCGATTCTCCTGTTCCCTGGATGCTGCCTGACCTGCTGCGCTTTTCCAGCAACACATTTTCAGCTAAGAGGGATATGGGTCAAATGCTGGCAAATGGAACTAGCTTAATTTAAGATATCTGGTCGGCATGGATAATTTGGACTGAAAGGTTTGCATCTGTGTTGTCCACCTCTATGACTAAGTGCATTCCTTAAACATTAGAAGTCTGTCCTGTTGAAGAAATTTCTTCAGCCCCTGGGCTGGATACGCTGAGGATCAGTTTAGAATGCACCACTTACCGCGTGCAGCACGTCTCCTGCCCCGCATTACCTCCCCCTCAAGAAATGAGTCACTGACTGGGCTTCGATAGGAACCAGCAGAGGTCAGATTTCCATCTTCATCCAACACAATATCCTGCAGGTTGCTGGGGTCTTCTGAGGGTTGCCGTTTGACCCTTCTGTGCGAGTTGACCTTCACCCCACCTCCAGGTGATCTGCTCTTGGATTTTCCTAATTCAATGACATGTTAGTGAAATAAAGACACAAATCTGGCTTTTTTCTGTTTGTGATTTCATTTTCTTGAATCAGCTCAGTTCTGCTCCAGTCAGTGAAGAACAGATATAAAATGGATTTAAGCAATGAAAGTTTTTAAACTTTCGGTCACAGGATATGGGTGTCGCTGGCTAGGCTGGCATTTGTTGTTATCCTTAAATGACCTTGAAAAAAATGGTGTTGAACCAACCAGTGTCTCTGCTGTAAGTACACCCACGGTGCTGTTTTAAAGGATTTCCAGGATTTTCACTTAACGTCAATGAACGAACAGTGATATATTTCCAGGTCAGGATGGTGTGTGGCTTATGGAGGAACTTGCAGGAGGCAGTGTTCCCCTCCATTTGTTTGCCCTCGTCTTTCTAGGTGATAGAGGTCACAGGTTTGGAAGATGGTGTCTAAGAAATCTTGGTGAAGTACTGCATCACGCAGATGATACACACTGGTGCTGCTGAGCATCAGCGGTGGAGGGAGTGAATGTTGATTTTGATGGACAGATGCCAATCAAACAAGCTGCTTTCTCCTGGATGGTATCAAGCTTCGTGAGTGTTGTTAGAGCTGCACCCATTCATCCAAGTGGGGAGCATTCCATCACACTCCTGACTTGTGCCGTGTTGATGGTTGACGGGTTGTGGGGAGTCAGGTGACTTACCACAGTATTCCTAGCCTCTGACCTGCTCTTGTAGTCACAGTATTTATGTGGCTCATCCAAGAAATCATTGCCTGGGCTTGTATAGTGTGAATGTTTACTGCCTCTTACCATCCCAAAACTTAATGTTTATTCATATGGACACAGACTGTCTCCATATCTGAGCTGTATTGCATGGTGCTGAACACCATGCAGTTGGTTGCACTTGAGGACTATGTGTGCTGCCAGAATTGGTGCTGGGTCCACCATTGTATGTCATTTATACAAACAATTTGGATGAAAATATAGGAGGCATGATAGCAAATTTGCAGATGACACTAACATTGGTGGTATAATGGTCAGTGAAGAAGGTTATCTAAGATTACAATGAGATCTTGATCAGCTGGGCCAAGGAGTGGAAGATGCAGTTCAATTTAGACAAAAGAGAGGTATTGCAATTTGGTAAGACAAACCACAGCGGGATTTACACAGTCAATAGAAGAGCCCTGGGGGTGTGTTGTTGAACCAAGAGACCTAAGGGTGTAGGTACAGAGTTCCTTGAAAGTGGTGTCACAGGTAGACAGGGTGGTGAAGGCTTTTGGCACACCTGGCTTTCATTGGTCAGAGCATTGAGTATAGGAGTTGGGATGACATGTTGTGGCTATACAAGACATTGGTAAGGCCACATTTGAAGTACAGTGTACAATCTGGTCACCCTGCAATACGAAGGATATTATTGAACTGGAAAGGGTGCAGAAAGTATTTACAAGGATGTATGAAATTGGAGGGTTTGAGTTATAAGGAGAGGCTGGATAGACTGGAACCTTTTTCCTTGGAGCATCGGAGGCTGAAGGGTAATCTTACAGAGATTTATAAAATCACGAGAGGCTTAAATAAGGTGAATAGCCAAAGTCTTTGCCCTAGGGTAGGAGAGTCCAAAACTAGAGGGTATAGTTTTAAGGTGAATTGTTTTCATGCAGAAGTTGTTGCGTATATGTAATGAGCTGCCAGAGGAGGTGGTAGAGGCTCGTTCAATTGCAACAGTTAAAAGACATTTAAACAGGCACGTGGATAGAGTGATATGGGCCAAACATAGACTAATGGGACTAGTTCAGTTCAGGATACCTGGTTGGCATGGACGAACAATCCCCATTTCTGGCCTTATGACGGAGGGAAGGTCATTGATGAAGCAGCTAAATAGTTGGGCCAAGGATATTGCCCTGAGGAACTCCTGCAGAGATGTCCTGGGACTGAAATGACTCACCTTCAATAACTAGCCTTGATGTCATGGGCAGTCCCTCTGGAGTTTAGCTACTTCGTCCATGTTTGAACCAAGGCAGTAATGAAGTGAGGAGCTAAGTGGCTCTAGCAGACCCCAAACTGGGTGCTGGTGAGTAGACTACAGCTGAGCAAGTGCTGACTGATGACTGAGCACTGACTGATGGGGCACCAAATGCCAGCATGGTCTGGAACATGTAGACTGCCCTATGTCCCTCAACCCCACTTCCAACTCAGTGCAGCCTTTAGTATATACCATGCAGACTGGAGCTGACCAGGTAAATAAAAGGACAAAGCTGGACTCTCTCATTTCTGCTGCTAAAATAAAACAGACATTGCTGTGTTCCAATGATATTGTTATGAGGTGCTCAGAGTTAAGACTGCTCAAACACCACCTGAACCCTGTGGGTTAGATGGGAATGTGCAAGAGAAGGGCCCTGCTGGTGACCTTCTGCCCACTGTGCAGCAATTGTAAGTCACATGGCACAAGATCCTCGGCTGCAGTGCCACTCATCGGGCCAGAGATGTGAGTCACCTGGGAAGACGAGTCATGGGCATCAAGACAAGTTCTCTCACCCACAGGTCTGGCACTGATTTCAATTCCCTCAGTAACTGGAAACCAGAGCAGTACCACAAAAGCAAAATTCAGGTTACTTACTGTGGCTAGCAAAGTCAAACATTGGCACTGTCTGTCATTTCCTTCCTTGCCCAGTCAGGGCCCTGGCACACACTTCAGTCTTTAAAACAACACTTACACATTTAACTGTCTCACTTTGTTCTGGTTAAAGCCGACCAAATTTCCTGCAGTTTTGCCACAAAAGGCTCCAGTACTAAGTTCTGGAACCACTATCTCCAAGTTGTGACTTTGAGAGGTCTTCCATCCTCCTCCTTTCTCTGAACTCAGCTCTTGCCCTTTCTTAGGGACTCACTCAACTAGGTCCACTTTGTGCTCGTTTGCTGATAGACAACATGGTCTTTTAAAGCACACTTGGAGCAGACCAAATCTACACCACTGATCCTAATGCAGAAGCAAGTAGCCCATGGGCTGTTGTCTGTATGATAACAGGGAAAGCTCCTGAGGTACCCTGACTGTAGGTGACTGGCTGGGGAGACCCGATGAGACACAGTCAGAAGTAAGTGCAGGTCATTGTGGAGAAACACCTGAAAGGATATGGGTTTAGGAAGTGTTTCTGAAGTTAGTGAAGGATGTTCCGAACTCTTTGGGATCCCAAACTCTTCACCTCCATCCCAGAAGGAAAACTGGTGAAAAGCGCTCACTCTCTCTGAAATAATATTCCAATTTGTCTCTCTCCCCTTTACATCCCTTGCAGATATTTTCCTTTCCAAGTACTTGGCCAATTCTCTTTTAAAGGCTTAGGAACATAGGTCTTGCCTCTTTTGAAATGGAGGAGTGGCATGACCAATACGTAATGGTTATTTCCTGCAGTTTCCTTCAGGGATATGTCTCGGCTCCTGCAATTGGTTGAACCTCAGTGTAACCTACCCTGAGCACAGCAATTGTAGGAAACCTGCTGTGACCTAATCACAGTCACACAAAATGCCATGCTGTGGTCTCTTGACAGCGTTTAAATGGCTGCCTGGTGGTTTCGGACCCAAGTTCCCTGATGACCTGCTCCTTACCTGATGAATCCCCATCAGGGTCAGTCCGTCTCCGGCCCCCTTGTCTGAAAGCCTAAAAAAAGAAATTGACAGAAACTGAGTGCGTATAAAAGTTACACAGTCTGTTGGTGAGAATACACACAGCAGAACTTTAGAGCGGTGTATAAGATTGCTCAGAGATGTCACATAGGCTCTATTTATAATTAAAGCTGTATTGAACCAGGGACTCCAGCATTAGGCCCATCAAGAAGAGAATCAACACTAATATTCATCAAGAGACTGCTGCTGACAACAGTGAACCATTCAGGGGTCACCTAAACACCATGCTGGAGCCAAATTTAACCATCAAAGCCATGAAAATGCAATCAGTAACTCAGATGTCAAAGAGACAACCGACCAAATTAGTGTCCTTCCATGGCAACCCAAGCTTCTCTCAATCCCAATCCTCTAGCCCATCTCCTCAGAGAGGTTCACAAGAATGCTCCCAGGAATGAAAAGCTTAACATGTGAGGAACGTTGGAGGACCCTGGGTTTATACTTGATGGACTTTAAAAGGATGAGGGGGAATCTAATTGAAACATACAGAATACAGAATGGCCTGGGCAGAGAGAATGTTGGGAAGTTGTTTCCATTGGCAGGAGGGACTAGGACCCGAGGGCACGGCCTTAGAATAAAGGGAAGACCTTTTAGAACGGAGATAAGGAGAAACTTCTGCAGCCAGAGAGTGGCGAATCTATGGAATTCACTGCCAAGCAGGCTGTGGAGGCCAGGTCATTGAGTGTAAGACTGAGATAAATAGGCTTTTGAGTATCAAGGGGATCAAGGTTATGGTGAGAAAGTGGGAGAATGTGGTTGAGAAACTTATCAGCCATGATTGAATTGTGGAACAGACTCGATGGGCTGAATGGCCTAATTTCAGCTCCTATGTCTTATAGTCTTATGTTACTCCAGTCCCATTCTCTGTGGTTGACCCATAATGCCCTCACGGGGCTCGATGGCTTCTTGCCATCGTTGCCCACATTCCAAGAATAAATCCTTTCCTGAAAATGGAAGCTTGTCATTGAAGCCTCTTCATCTTGTAATTATCAGGACAAACACTGGAAGTGTCAAATTTCATGCAATCATAACATTCTTTTTTTCCCCTAACCATTTAAATTGATTAGAAAGTGATGGAGGATGATGTACCGAATCCCACAGAAGCAGCATTGACACTGACCTTCCTGGCACGCCCTCGCTGTGACCTCTTGTATGATACTGGGGAGTGATCAGACTCTCTGTCACTCCTGAAAACAATGTCGTCACCTACATCAGAAAGGAATTAGAAGGGGATGTCACTCCATATAGAATCAAAGTAACTAACAGCAGAGATGAAGGCCTTTCAGCCCATTGTAGTCATCTTGTTCTTTGAAAGAGCATTCCAATTTGTCCTTCTCCCCTTTTTGTACCTTATAGCCCTACAGATGTTTTGTTTCTAAGTACAATTCTCCTACAACGGTTTGTATCAAATCTGCTTGTATTCCACATATAACTCTTGTGTAGTTTATTTATCTCAGAGTGGTCCAGAGATTACATTAGTTTCTAAGTATGCAATAAGTTCTATAGTATCCCAGCATTCATAAAATGTCTACGTCCATACTAAGGCTCAGTTTCTAGTCACATTGGTGCTGGGTCAACACCCATACCTCATCAATCAAGCGCAGTGAGCATAGACTTGCAAATCAAACATGGAAGCATTCAACTATTTAACACTATACTAACAACATCCTCTCCTCTGCTACACTAGTCAAAACTGTCTAAAACAAACTATTTTTGTTCTATCACTGGACTTCCACTGTCCAGTGCTTAGCCTATTTGTCAATCTTCTGCTGAATTCAGGCTGTCAGTCAGGTGGTGTTCCTGTGTATAATTCCCAGTTCAGGAGCATATCAAGCACATCAGAATAAAATGAGTTGGCATCCCCAAGGTTACAGGATCTGAGACGAATTTGTGTGCATTCTGCATGCACAGATTTCGATAACTGATGACTTTGTATCAGGTCTCAGATTACAGAATGAATGCCTCTCACATTCCTCAAGGGCAATTAGGGGTGGGCAATAAATAATTACCTAGCCAGCAATCCCCACATCCCAAGAATGAATTAAAAATAAGGTGGGAAGGACTGTATACAGGTAATGGAAATCCGGGGGAAGGCATCCAGGATCTGGGAAACACTCTGAAGAGAATAGAGGGAATCAGTAGGTGGCGATATCACAGAGAAGACGTGGAGTGTTTTTTGAGGAATATTTTGCTGCCATGCTGCTAGCAACTGGAAGGAAAAGAAGCAAATGATGTAATGCTTAACCTGACATTGAATGTGCATACTTAAAGAAAAATGCAGAGCTGGGAGCAACTATGTGTTCTTTTTCTTATAAAGTTTCTGACCTGTAAGAGAGTTTCAGATTCAGAAGGGGCTGAGGTTATGTCAGAGGCTCCTGCACTGTGAACAACTCCTGACAAGACTAAAGTTAGTCTTCCTTATCTGGAAGACTGCAAACTCAGCTAACTTGAGCAGAAGATTGGAAGAATGCCTACTTGCAGATTTGGAAGGAATGGGGAATTACAGAAAGGGCCATTAACTCAGTGTAAAAGACAGTGGTTTTTAAAGTTCCTCACTTCACTTGTGAAGGAGAGGACCTAATCGATTGTTGGGAGGAGACCAAGGAGATTATAGAAAAGATAAATGGAAAGAACTGTGGATGCTGGAAATAAGAAACGAAAATAGAAATTGCTGGAAAAACTCAGCAGGTCTGGCAGCATCTGTGAAGAGAGAGAAAGAAAGCAAGGTAAAGAGGGAGCAAGAGAGAGAGAAAGGGAACAAGGAAGAGAGAGAGAAAGGGAACAAGGAAGAGAGGGAAGTAAGGAAGAGAGGGAAGTAAGGAAGAGAGGGAGGGAGGGAAGGAAGGTAGAGAGGGAGGAAGTTGATGTTTTGGATCTAGTGATCCTTCTTCAAAATGCTTCAGACTCTTGTTCATTATATGATTTGTTACTTGAAACATATTTGAGTAATGCAATGCTGCAACATTTGATTGGCAGGAGTCACAGTCAGGAAATTACAATTCAAATCTAAGTTCTCATGTTCAAATCAAGAAACTTTTCTGGAGGCATTAACTTTTTCTCTTATAAATGATGGATCAAAATAAATGGATACTACGACACTTACAAGATGGTCAAACACAAAAGGATCCAAGTAGGGTGTGATGTTCTCAATATCTGACTCCGAGTTTTACACCAAGATTAATATTAGGTTCAAACCAAGATTAATATTAGATAATATTAGATAAATATTAAATCAATCTCAGGGATCACTAGATGGTGATCAGGATTCAGGAGACTGTGGGTTCAAGTCCCACTGCACTGAATCGAGCACATACTCCAGGTTGGCATCTGGGTCAGACCTGGGAAAGGGCTGCACAGTCTGAGGTGCTGTCTATAGGATGAGACAGTAAACCAAATCCCTGCCTACCCCCTCAGGTGGACATGAGAGTTCTCTTAGTATTTTTCCCATTAACAGCAGGGGAGTTGTCCCAGTAGCTTGGCCAATATTTGTTCCTCAACCAAGAGCACTAGGAGCCGACTCTACTTTGCAGGTACTAACCTGTCTCCAAGTGAACATCTCTGAGGTGTTTGGTATCTCTGTGTACAGCCCCATTCACTACCTCGCCTTCTGTTTCCTGGTTAATTATTGGTCCAGCTTTGCTGCCACTCGCATCACACTCAAGTGGACGGTGCCCTGGAAAATAAGGGAATCCAATTACCATAGAGACCTTGATCAGAGAATCTTGTTCCCTGTAGCTTCCCAGATATAAAGACTCCTCTTTGCCTGATGTATCCAGCTGCCATTCAATCTTAAAAAGCAGGACTGGGAAATGCAGGATTGGATCTTATTCTAGCCTTGGTTCAGAGTTGAAGCTGAAGTCCAATGGGGAGATGAGAGTGACCGTCCTTTGACATCAAGGCAGCATTTGACTGATAATAGCTTTGAGGAGCTGGAGTAAAATTCAAATCAATGGGAATTGGGGGGAAATTCTCATGCAGCCTCAATAATGCCCAGCACAAAGGGCGGTGGTTGTGGTAGTCAGAGGTCAGTCATTTCAGTGCCAGCACATTCCTGCAGGGGTTCCCTCACAACATTGACTCCAGTGGTTCAAGAAGGCATCTCGCCCACCCCTTTTCCCAAGGACAGTTAGGGATCAGCAACAAACACTGGTCAAGCCATTGACCCTATGTCCCATGAAAGAATTTACGAAAATATAAAAACAGAAAACACTGGAGAACTCTCGGCAGGTCTGTAGGTGGGAGGAAGCGTGGGGTTAATGTTTCAGGGTGATGGCCTTTCAGCACAATTCCCATTCCCCACCCCCCGCCCAACTTTTGAGTTTGTTTCTAGGCTCGGGAATATTTCTGCTTTGTGTTTTAGAGGTTTGGGTGTGAAGTGAGCCAAAGGAATGGACAGGAGCAAGACGGTGTGGCTGTTTTCAGGGAGAGAGGAATCTGGGGCTTTAGATTGTCAGTGAGAATATGAGGATGATTCAACCCTCTGGAATTTATTTGATTTCCTAGGTGATAGCCCAGGGATCGACTGTGAGAGGAGATTAAACACGCACATGGATGTATCTCACACACACGCATTCACCAACACCCTGGTTGACTGTAGAAATACACTGGGTGTAACACACACACACACACCATATAAACAGGCACATAGGATGTACCACACAGACAGACATACATGCACATTACTTTTACTCTACAGACACATATACACCCATGTACAGTTGCACATGCATACACATAGATGGAGTGTACCACAAAAATTTACATTAACACACTGGTTGCACCATGCAGGCACATTGTATAGACTAAATACACCAGATGTGCCATACACACAGACAGACACATACACACAGACAAAATGTACCGTACAGACACATAGACACACAATATATCATAGAGAGAGAGAGAGAGAGAGACGCGCACACAAAATGTGCTTATGAGAGACACACACCCCTCATTTGTACAATACAGACACACACTTGGTGTATTATACACAGACACTGCAGATAAGATAGGAACAGTCTCATATGTGATCACAAGACTCAGGCAGTGAGAAGACCATCTGATGACCCAAAGTCTAATAAAAGATCAGCCACTGGCTTCAAATGTTGTCCTTCCCCTTGGAGACAGGCCTGTTTAGAAGGAGCAGAAACCAGCTTGAGTTTCTAGAAACCCAGTCCAGGAGAATTGCTCACCTTGCTGTTGAGAGAAGCTGATCATCAAGTTATTGCTTGGGCATTGGTAAGGTCCCAGCCAGGAAAGGTGCACAATCTCACCATCTGGAGCCATAAGGAGGCTGCCCACTGAAATGTTCTTGTGAACTTCTACAGAAAAAGAGAAAAATCAGAAATCTGACTGTCGCATTGAATAACCCAAAGTACCCTGACTTAGGGCGTTGCCACATCTGGGATAAGAGGCACAGCAAGAGTCCAACCACATTGCAATCACACCCATCACAGTCATTCTTAACAACCGAACAAGTCTGAGTGTGATTGGAAACAGCTCTCAATCCAATACATAGATTCATTTCCCTCCATTACTGTATCCAAATTTGTTGGCCACACTAAGTTAGGTGAAAGCATAAACAGTGAGCATGACAACAGAAACTTGCAAAGGGGTAATGGTAGATGAGCTAAGTGAGCAGACCAATTCCAGGTGGAGTGCAATGCAAGCCAAATGTGAGTTTATCTACTTAAGACCACTGAAATGGTGAGAAGCCTCGCAGTGCTAGGGACCTGGGTTTGATTCTACCCTCGGGCAGCTGTCTGTGTGCAGTTTGCAAGTTCTCCCAGTGTCTGTGTGGGTTTCCTCCCACAAAGATGTGCAGGTTAGGTGGATTGGCCTTGCTAAATTGTCCATAGTGCCCAGGGATGTGCAGACTATGTGGATTAGCCATGGGCAATGCAGAGTCTGGAATGCGCTTTGGAGGGTTGGTGTGAACTCGATGGCCCGAATGGCCTGATTCGACAATGTAGAGATTCTATCCGAGAATGCAAATCACTGAAAAAATGTGAGCAGGTTGAAAATATAATTAGAAAGATGAACAGAAAATTGGCCTTGATGTTCAAATAGGTGGAGACTACATTCAGTGAGATAAAGACTTTGGTCAGCTCCTATTTTGATACTGACGGGTTGCTGTACCTCGGAATGCTGAGATGGATAGACGGAAATGATTTCCTTTGGAGGGGGTAACCAATATATCTGGCAGATTCTTAAAATTAGAGTGGAATCATTCAAGGATGATGTCAGGAAGCATTTTTTCACACCAAGTGTAGTGGACACCTGGAACCTTCTTCCCCAGAAGAATTACTAAGAAAGCCAAGGGGCTGATTCAATGTACTGAATGGAATGCGATTGATTTATGTTGGCCAAAGTTATTAATGGAATTGGAAATAAGGAGGGTTGATGGAGTTAATCAACAGATCAGTCATGAGCTACCTGAATAATTGAATATATTTGAGGGGCTGATTGGTCTCCTCTGTTCCCATGTCAATTGTGCCCCCCTGCTAATGCTCCCCCTTTCTGCTCCCCTGGAATTCTGTGCCTACCCTTTAGTTCCTTCGGTACAGAGCCACGAACAGGACCCAATGATGAAGTCTTGGTTCTCCTGGCCTTGTGCCTGAGGCCTGGCTTACTCCTCCGCTTTCCCACTGGGCCTCTCGTCTCATGAATTGGAGGCAGCAGTTGTAGCGTTCGTCCAGGTTTCTGACTCTGATCGTCACCCCCTGTGTGAGTAAACCAGTCTTTAGAATACAGTCAAGAATCAGACAGCGAAGGACCCGTGGGTGAGCTGAAAATGCCAGGGGCGATTTGAAGTCCCTCAATGTGGCTTACATGGTATGTGTTAAAGTTTAATGTGGTCTTTTGAACCAGTGAGAAAGGAACTCAGCAGACAGGAAATAACCAAGCCTCTCCACAAATGCGAAGTTCAACTATAACTATATCTTCAGGGTCCACCTGCGATTTGAACTCTGAGCCAGCCGGTTCAGATAATCTCGTGTTGGTTAAAGGTATCTCACTGAGCTCTGCACCAGAGCAGAGAGAGTCTCCTCACTGAGCTCCAAACTGGGGCAAAGAGGGTCCCCTCACTGAACTCCGCACTGGGGCAGAGAGAAGGAAACACTGACTATCTCACATTAGAAAATCCATGCTCACCTTCCAAAAGATTCCCATTTTCCTGAATCCGGATCCCATTGGATTCAACCTCTCTTTCCTCCCTCTCCCTTTGGCTATTTTTTTCTGAAATTCCAGTATTCCCACCATTCCGGCCAGAACTCTCCTTTGTGCTGTTTGCATCCTCCTCATTGATTCGGGTGGACTGACCCAGTACCTCCACTCTGGAATTTTGTGCAGATTCAGGGGATTCCAACAGTCCTTCATTACCTTAAAGACAGAATGTCAAAAATGGAATCAGAGGAATTCCTGCATGGAAATAGGCCCATTCAGTCCATTGGACCCATTCTGGTCCAATCTGAACCTGTTAACCAAAATCGCCTTCCTCTCTCCATATTTGTCTCCAATCTTTTATTATTATGAACCTCTATAAGATGGAGGTGAAAAGGACAATATTCCAAAGTTACATTCCCAGTGGAATGCTGACATTTATACCTAGATGACTAAAATACAAGGGGATAGAAATCATTCTTCAGTTATACAAAGCCCTGGAGACCTCACCTGGACTTACTGTGTTCAGTTCTGGAGAATATGCCTTAGGAAAAAAGATACAATGGCCTTGAAAGGAGTGTAACAAAGGGCTATTAGAAGGAACCTGAACACCATGGGTTAAGAGACGAGGAGGATTGACAGAAACTTAGATCACTTCCTTGGTACGAAGAGAATTAAGCGTGATACAAATCAACATTTTGAAAATGTGAAGGGGATCGGATAAGACAGATCGAGAGGAACTATTTGTGCTGGTTCAGGTGACTGAAGTGAAATTAGCAAACCCTTCTATACAGAAAGAATGGTAGACATTGGGAGCTCTCTCTGCAAATGGCAATTGACAGTACATCAGCTGGTCATCTCATGCCTTAGGACGATGGATGTCTCTTAATCAGAAGTACAAGGAGATATGCAGCAACGGTGGCAACAGATCAATCATGATCTCACAGAATCCTGAAACAGACTCAAGGGGGGAGAAAGGCCTCCTCCTGTTGCTCAGCTTCTAAATCTGAGAGATGCACAGAGTGCGGAGAGGAAAGTAAGGTGTTAATCCTTTACTCAGGAACAACACTGACCTCAAACTCTCGGGCTTGCCCCTGAACATTCATAAATGTTAGTGTGAGAAAGTGAATATCTTCTCCAACAGAATCTACACAGGTTGGTGACAGACTGAGGCAGTACAGTCAAAATACTCCTTTTGTGAAGCAGCCTCATGTTGGCAATAAATGATGGCCCAGTTAGAGACTAACCATCCCTTGAAGAATAAAAAGGCCAGAAAGCTTAAGAGAAGGTAACAGCCATTGCCAGGGTTATGGGTGGGTAAAGGGCTAGGCCAGGGTCTGACATGGAGCAGGTGCCCCCTGCCACAGGGTAAGGAGTGCCCCAGTTGTAAACCTGCACTATCCCAGATACTACACGGGGTACACAGTCAAAGCAACAGCTGATTAAATCCTTACACCAGCACTGTTCACTCCAGTACAACATTTTCCTACTTCACTCCAAATTAAACACTTCATTATGGCCCTGTGTTTTGTTAAACATGTACCTGAACCAGGTACGGCCAGGAGGTCTGGGGTGGGCCAAAGGGTTTACAGACAGGAGCTCTGCACTGGGGCAGTGAGAGGCTCATCACTAAGCTCCGTGCTGGGGCAGTGAGAGGTCCCTCACTGAGCTCCACGCTGGGGCAGCAAGAAACTCTGCAATGTGACAGTGAGAGACCCCTCGCTGAGTTCTGTTCTGGGCAGAGAGAGGCCTCTTACTGAGCTCTGTGCTGGGGCAGAGACGGGCCTCTCACTGAGCTCTGCGCTGGGGCAGAGAGGGGCCTCTCACTGAGCTCTGCGCTGGGGCAGAGATGGGCCTCTCACTGAGCTCTGCGCTGGGGCAGAGAGGGGCCTCTCACTGAGCTCTGCACTGGGACAGAGAGAGGCCCCTTACTGAGCTCTGTGCTGGGGCAGAGACGGGCCTCTCACTGAGCTCTGCGCTGGGGCAGAGAGGGGCTTCTCACTGAGCTCTGCGCTGGGGCAGAGACGGGCCTCGCACTGAGCTCTGCACTGGGACAGAGAGAGGCCCCTTACTGAGCTCTGTGCTGGGGCAGAGAGAGGGACAATAACAATCTTCCATCAGGCAGGAGATAACAAAGGTTTGAAAACACCTATTAACAGATTCAAGGACAGTTTCTTCCCTGCTCTTGTCAGAATTATGAACAGACCGCTCACATACTGAAGTTGATCTTTCTCTGAATCTTCTTTGTAGCTGTAACATTATATTCTACATTATTTCTTGTACCCTGCCATACTAATGTAAGCTATGGTTTGCCCGTATGACATGCAAAACAATATGTTTCATTGTATCTTGATACATGTGACAATAATAAATCAAATCAAATATTTCACCCAACGTAATCCATCCTCACCTTCCAATAGATCCCCATTTTCTTCAATCCTGATTCTGATGAACTTGAGATCTCTTTCTTCATTCTCCTTCTGGGTCACTTTCTCTGAAATTCCAACATTCCCTCCATCCTGACTGGACCTGTCCTCTGTGCTGATTGGATAATCCTCTTTGATCTGTGTGGACTCATCCAGTCCCTTCATTTTGGAAATTTCCTGAGATTCAGAAGCTTCCAGCTTTCCTTTGATTTCACAAAGACGGAATGTTATAAATATGTTATAAAGTGGATTTCCAGCATGGAAGGAGTCTATTCAGCCCATTGCCCCTGTCCCAGACCCGGCAGAAACCGTATATTTGAATATTCTCCTCTGCAGACTTCCCATATTTATTAGAATAATTTCAAATTGGCTTTGAACAATGAAAGAGGCAGTTTTCTGAACTTAGATTCCCAAATTTAATAGCTTAGTGCTAGAGGAAGGAAAGATATGGTAGAGGTCCCAGGTTTGGAAGGTGCTAACAAAGTAATATTGGTGAGTTACTACAGTGTATCTTGTAGATGGCACGCACGACTGCTACTGAGTGGATGGAGTGAAGGTTTACGGTGGTGGTGAGTGGAATGTGGGTGAAGCGGGCTGCTTTGACCTGAATGGTGTTGAGCTCCTTGAATGTTTTTGGAGCAGCATTTATCCAGGCAAATGAGTGTATTCTATCGCACTCCTGACATGTGCCTCAGAAGGTTGACAGGTTGGGAGACAGGGAGTGAGTTAATTGCCCCATAATTCCCAGGCTCAGACATGCTGTCCTGCCGCAGTCTTTACATGGAGAGTCCAGTCAGGTTTTGGCCAATGGTAACTCCTTGGATGTTGATAGTGGGGCGATTCAATGATGGTAACGCCATTGCATGCCAAAGGGGTGATAGTTACAGTCTCTCTTGTAGGTGACCGTCATCGCCTGCCCCTTATGTGGTAAAATTGGTCCTTCCTATTTACTAGCCCAGAGGCCAACATGGTGGCAGTGCCTGTTCAATATTGCTGGGCCTGGGCCTGGGCCTGGCTTGTGTCTGAGCCTGAGCCATACCAAGAGCCTGCCTATCAGGGAAAACAATTTCAATTGGAAACCGATTCCATCACTGCACAAAAGAAAACCACAGTTAAAGCAGCTCCACTTGCAATCACCTACATGCCTACTGTTAATCGTGTTCTGCTCCACTGATAACACCAAAGTCCAATGGTTATTTTAATGATAGGTTTCAGCCATGGCACAGCAGAGAGTCAAAGAGGAGACAGATGGAGCTGAGCTCCGCACTAGGGCAGAAGGTTGCCCTTCACTGAGCTCTGCACTGGGACAGAGAGAGGCCTCTCACTGAGCTTCGCACTGGGACAGAGAGAGGCCCCTCACTGAGCTTTGCACTGGGGACAGAGAGAGGCCCCTCACTGACCTCCGCACTGGGGCTGAGAGAGGCCCCTCACTGAGCTCTGCACTGGGGCTGAGAGAGGCCCCTCACTGAGCTCCGCACTGGGGCTGAGAGAAGCCCCTCACTGAGCTCCGCACTGGGGCTGACAGAGGCCCCTCACTGAGCTCCGCACTGGGGCTGACAGAGGCCCCTCACTGAGCTGCACACTGGGATACGGAGAGGCCCCTCACTGAGCTCCGCTCTATGACCCTGTGAGGGCCCCCACTGAGCTCACTCTGGGGCCAAGAGAGACCCATCACTGAGCTGCACAATGGGGCTGAGAGAGGGACGTAACTATCTTACAATATAAAATCCATCCTCACCTTCCAACAGATTCCCATTTTCCTGAATCCGGATCCCATTGGATTCAACCTCTCTTTCCTCCCTCTCCCTTTGGCTATTTTTTTCTGAAATTCCAATATTCCCACCATTCCGGCCAGACCTCTCCTTTGTGCTGTTTGCATCCTCCTCATTGATTCGGGTGGACTGACCCAGTACCTCCACTCTGGAATTTTGTGCAGATTCAGGGGATTCCAACAGTCCTTCATTACCTTAAAGACAGAATGTCAAAAATGGAATCAGAGGAATTCCTGCATGGAAATAGGCCCATTCAGTCCATTGGACCCATTCTGGTCCAATCTGAACCTGTTAACCAAAATCGCCTTCCTCTCTCCATATTTGTCTCCAATCTTTTATTATTATGAACCTCTATAAGATGGAGGTGAAAAGGACAATATTCCAAAGTTACATTCCCAGTGGAATGCTGACATTTATATCTAGATGACTAAAATACAAGGGGATAGAAATCATTCTTCAGCTATACAAAGCCCTGGAGACCTCACCTGGACCTACTGTGTTCAGTTCTGGAGAATATGCCTTAGGAAAAAAGATACAATGGCCTTGAAAGGAGTGTAACAAAGGGCTATTAGAAGGAACCTGAACACCATGGGTTAAGAGACGAGGAGGATTGACAGAAATTTAGATCACTTCCTTGGTACGAAGAGAATTAAGTGTGATTCAAATCAACATTTTGAAAATGTGAAGGGGATCGGATAAGACAGAGCGAGAGGAACTATTTGTGCTGGTTCAGGTGACTGGAGTGAAATTAGCAAACCCTTCTATACAGAAAGAATGGTAGACATTGGGAGCTCTCTCTGCAAATGGCAATTGACAGTACATCAGCTGTTCATCTCATGCCTTAGGACGATGGATGTCTCTTAATCAGAAGTACAAGGAGATATGCAGCAACGGTGGCAACAGATCAATCATGATCTCACAGAATCCTGAAACAGACTCAAGGGGGGAGAAAGGCCTCCTCCTGTTGCTCAGCTTCTAAATCTGAGAGATGCACAGAGTGCGGAGAGGAAACATAGACCATAGAACAATAAAGCACAGAACAGGCCCTTTGGCCCTCGATGTGGCACCGACCTTTGAACTATTCTCAGCTCGTTCCCCTACACTATCCCAAAATCATCTATGTGCTTACCTAAAGATTGTTTAAATCTCCCTAATTGGCTGAGTTGACTACATTAGCAGGTAGGGCATTCCACGCCCTTACCACATTCTGCGTAAAGAACCTGCCTCTGATATCTGTCTTCAATCTATCACCCCTCAATTTGTAGTTATGCCCTCTCGTACAAGCTGACGTCACCGTCCTAGGAAAAAGTCTTTCACTGTCTACCCTATCTAATCCTCTGATCAGCTTGTATGTCTCTATCAAATCCCCCCTTAGCTGCCTTCTTTCCAATGAGAACAGACTCAAATCTCTCAGCCTTTTCTCATAAGACCTTCCCTCCAGACCAGGCAACATCCTGGTAAATCTCCTCTGCACCTTTTCCAATGCTTCCACATCCTTTCTGTAATGGGGCGATCAGAACTGTACACAATATTCCAAGTGTGGCCGCACCAGCATTCTGTATAGTTGCAGCATGATATTGCAGTTCCGGAACTCAATCCCTCTACCAATGAAACCTAACACACCATATGCCTTCTTAACAGCACTATCAACCTGGGTGGCAACTTTCAGAGATCGATGCACATGGACTCCAAGATCCCCCTGCACATCCACACTACCAAGAATCTTTCCATTGACCCAGTACTCTGCCTTCCTGTTATTCTTCACCTCACCTCACATCACCTCACATTTAGCTGCATTGAACTCCATTTGCCATCTCTCAGCCCAATTCTGCAGTTTATCCAAGTCCCCTTGCAACCTGTAACATCCTTCCAAACTGTCCAGTACTCCCCCGACTTTCGTGTCATCTGCAAATTTACTAATCCATCCATCTGTGCCTGCGTCTAAATCATTTATAAAAATGACAAACAGCAGTGGTCCAAAAACAGATCCCTATGGCACACCACTAGTGACTGGACTCCAGACTGAATATTTTCCATCATCCACCACTTGCTGCCTTCTTTCAGAAAGCCAGTTTCTAATCCAAACTGCTAAATCACCCTCAATTCCATGCCTTTGTATTTTCTCCATCAGCCTACCATGTGGAACCTTATCAAAGGCTTTGTATAGCACGTCCATGTATACACGTCAACTGCCCTCCCCTCATCTACATGCTTGGTCACCTTCTCAAAAAACTCAATGAGGTTTGTGAGACACAACCAGCCCTTGATGAAACCATGTTGACTATCTGAAATCAAATTGTTGCTTGCTAAATGGCTATAAATCTTATCTCTCATAATAATTTCCAAAACCTTTCCTACAACCGAAGTAAGGCTTCTGTTAAGGTGTTAATCATTTACTCAGGAACAACATTGACCTCAAACACTCGGGCTTGCCCCTGAACATTCATAAATGTTAGTGTGAGAAAGTGAATATCTTCTCCAACAGAATCTACACAGGTTGGTGACAGACTGAGGCAGTACAGTCAAAATACTCCTTTTGTGAAGCAGCCTCATGTTGGCAATAAATGATGGCCCAGTTAGAGACTAACCATCCCTTGAAGAATAAAAAGGCCAGAAAGCTTAAGAGAAGGTAACAGCCATTGCCAGGGTTATGGGTGGGCGAAGGGCTAGGCCAGGGTCTGACATGGAGCAGGTGCCCCCTGCCACAGGGTAAGGAGTGCCCCAGTTGTAAACCTGCACTATCCCAGATACTACACGGGGTACACAGTCAAAGCAACAGCTGATTAAATCCTTACACCAGCACTGTTCACTCCAGTACAACATTTTCCTACTTCACTCCAAATTAAACACTTCATTATGGCCTGTGTTTTGTTAAACATGTACCTGAACCAGGTACGGCCAGGAGATCTGAGGTGGGACAAAGGGTTTACAGACAGGAGCTCTGCACTGGGGCAGTGAGAGGCTCATCACTAAGCTCCGTGCTGGGGCAGTGAGAGGTCACTCCTGAGCTCCACGCTGGGGCAGCAAGAGACTCTGCAATGTGACAGTGAGAGACCCCTCGCTGAGTTCTGTTCTGGGCAGAGAGAAGCCTCTCACTGAGCTCTGTGCTGGGGCAGAGACTGGCCTCTCACTGAGCTCTGCGCTGGGGCAGAGACGGGCCTCTCACTGAGCTCTGTGCTGGGGCAGAGAGGGGCCTCTCACTGAGCTCTGCGCTGGGGCAGAGAGGGGCCTCTCACTGAGCTCTGTGCTGGGGCAGAGACGGGCCTCTCACTGAGTTCTGCGCTGGGGCAGAGAGAAGCCTCTCACTGAGTTCCGCTCTGGGGCAGAGAGAGGCCTCTCACTGAGCTCCGCGCTGGGGCAGAGACGGGCCTCTCACTGAGTTCTGCGCTGGGGCAGAGAGGGACCTATCACTGAGCTCTGCGTTGGGGCAGAGAGGGTCCTCTCACTGAGCTCTGCACTGGGGCAGAGATGGGCCTCTCACTGAGCTCTGCACTGGGGCAGAGATGGGCCTCTCACTGAGCTCTGCGCTGGGGCAGAGATGGGCCTCTCACTGAGCTCTGCACTGGGGCAGAGAGAGGGACAATAACAATCTTCCGTCAGGCAGGAGATAATAAAAGTTTGAAAACACCTATTAACAGATTCAAGGACAGTTTCTTCCCTGCTATTATCAGAATTATGAACAGACTGCTCACATACTGAAGTTGATCTTTCTCTGCATCTTCTTTGTAGCTGTAACATTATATTCTACATTATTTCTTGTACCCTGCCATACTTATGTAAGCTATGGTTTGCCCGTATGACATGCAAAACAATATGTTTCATTGTATCTTGATACATGTGACAATAATAAATCAAATCAAATATTTCACCCAACGTAATCCATCCTCACCTTCCAATAGATCCCCATTTTCTTCAATTCTGATTCTGATGAACTTGAGATCTCTTTCTTCATTCTCTTTCTGGGTCACTTTCTCTGAAATTCCAACATTCCCTCCATCCTGACTGGACCTGTCCTCTGTGCTGATTGGATAATCCTCTTTGATCTGTGTGGACTCATCCAGTCCCTTCATTTTGGAAGTTTCCTGAGATTCAGAAGCTTCCAGCTTTCCTTTGATTTCACAAAGACGGAATGTTATAAATATGTTATAAAGTGGATTTCCAGCATGGAAGGAGTCTATTCAGCCCATTGCCCCTGTCCCAGACCCGGCAGAAACTGTATATTTGAATATTCTCCTCTGCAGACTTCCCATATTTATTAGAATAATTTCAAATTGGCTTTGAACAATGAAAGAGGCAGTTTTCTGAACTTAGATTCCCAAATTTAATAGCTTAGTGCTAGAGGAAGGAAAGATATGGTAGAGGTCCCAGGTTTGGAAGGTGCTAACAAAATAATATTGGTGAGTTACTACAGTGTATCTTGTAGATGGCACGCACGACTGCTACTGAGTGGATGGAGTGAAGGTTTACGGTGGTGGTGAGTGGAATGTGGGTGAAGCGAGCTGCTTTGACCTGAATGGTGTTGAGCTCCTTGAACGTTTTTGGAGCAGCATTTATTCAGGCAAATGAGTGTATTCTATCACACTCCTGACGTGTGCCTCAGAAGGTTGACAGGTTGGGAGACAGGGAGTGAGTTAATTGCCCCATAATTCCCAGGCTCAGACATGCTGTCCTGCCGCAGTCTTTACATGGAGAGTCCAGTCAGGTTTTGGCCAATGGTAACTCTTTTTGGATGTTGATAGTGGGGCGATTCAATGATGGTAACGCCATTGCATGCCAAAGGGGTGATAGTTACAGTCTCTCTTGTAGGTGACCGTCATCGCCTGCCCCTTATGTGGTAAAATTGGTCCTTCCTATTTACTAGCCCAGAGGCCAACATGGTGGCAGTGCCTGTTCAATATTGCTGGGCCTGGGCCTGGGCCTGGCTTGTGTCTGAGCCTGAGTCATACCAAAGGCCTGCCTTTTAGGGAAAACAATTTCAATTGGAAACCGATTCCATCACTGTACAAAAGAAAACCACCTGTTCTGGTTTATTGATAACACCAAAGTCCAATGGTTATTTTAAATGGTTGGCTGCAGCCATGGTACATCAGAGAGTCAAAGAGGAGACAGATGGATCTGCGCTCTGTTCTGGGGCCGAGAGAGGCCCCTTAGTGAGCTCTGCACTGGGGCAGAGAGGAGCATTTCATTCATCTTTGCACTGAGTCCAAGAGAAGCCCCTTACTGAGTTCTGCACTGGGGCAGAGAGAGGTCCCTCACTGAGGTCCACACTAGGCTAGAAACAGGCCCCTTACTGAGCTGTGCACTGGGGCTGAGAGAAGCCTATTATTAAGCTCTGCATTGTTGCAGAGAGAAGCCCCCTCACTGAGCTCCACACTTGGGACAAGAGAAGCCCCCTCACTGAGCTTCACACTTGGGACAAGAGAAGCCCCTCACTGAGCTCCGGACTGGGGGCACAGAGAGGGACAATCTTAATCAGGGTCAATATCATTCAGTCTCACCTTCCAATGGAGTCCCGTTTTCCTTAATCCTGATAGTGATGAATCTGACCATCCTTTCTTCACTCTCCATCTGGCCGTTATTCTCTGAAATTCGAACGCTCCCTCCATTCTGGGCAGAAATTTCCTCTGTGTTAATTGGATACTCCTCATTGATCCACGTGGACTCATCCAGTCCTTTCATTCTGGAATCTTCTATAGAATCAGGGCTTCCCAACTTTCCTTTGAGTTCTCAGGGACATGATATGAGAAATTGAATTAGACGAGTTCCAAGACGGAAAGAAGCCATTTTGCCCAAGGAAGCTATTCGAGACTAATCTGACCCTGTCTCCTCACCCTCTTCCCATATCCACTTCGAATAATTTTAAATTTCTTCCCAAGATGTATCAGGCAGCTTTAGGCAGAAGGAGACCATTTCCAAAATTTAGATTCCCAAGTCTGAGAGTAAATACCAATGGGAGGAATAACAGTTTTTGAATAACAATAACCTCAGGGTCAGTGTAGGAACATGCATGGAAATGCTTTGCAAATTATTTTCAGAGGATTTTGTACACAAATTTGTTCTAAGAATATTTAGTGTATTGGTCTTGGACCTGTTACACTCAGAGAGTCAGAGTTGATGAGGCAACACTCATGTGTTGGGTGGCACAGTGGCTCAGTGGTTAGTCTTGCTGCCTCACAGCACTAGGGACGTGGGTTTGATTCTACTCTCGGGCAGCTGTCGGTGTGGACTTTGAACGTTTGCCCTGTATCTGCGTGGGTTTGCCCTGGTTCCTCCCACAGTCCAAAGATGTGTAAGTTAGCAGAATTGGCCATGTTAAATTGCCCATAATGTTCAGGAATGTGAAGGTTAGATATGTTAACTGTAGTAAACATATGGTGGGGTAGGATGCTCTTCAGAGGGTTGGTGTTGACTTGATGGGCTGAATAGCTTGCTTCCACCCTGTAGGGATTCTTTGTTGTAGCCTGGCAATATGAAACAAGTGATGGGAGAGGCTTCAATTTCTTTACAGCACTTGACTGACTAGATGGTTCTTAATGCCAGATGTTGGCATGTATTTGATACTTAAACCTTTGGCCACATTACGACTGGATCTTTATTAACCACCAAGTCCTGAAGTGGGAATTGGAATGCGGAGCTTCTAGTCAGAGGCAGCTATGCTATCCACTGTGCCAAAAGATCTCTAGTACAAACAAGGAATGAACTGTGCCACACCAACTCGGGGCTTCCAATTCCAAAGTGCTTTTTGTGAGTTATCTAGCCAATGGTTAGAGTCAAGAAGAATTGGGGCTATCAATACAGCAAAGTCTGGAAACACCCTTAGCTGAAAGGCTTGGACTGGGTCTTTGGAGCTGTGTCTGGGTCAGGACTAGACTGTTGACCTCGACATGGTGATAAAGCTCAGCCACTAACAATTGTTTCCTTCCCCCTTGAACACATACTCAATCACTCCAGGTACAGAAGGAAACCTGGAAGTGAAATCAGGACCTCCCGACTATTTTCACACCATCATTCTTCATACTCATGACCTAGTTCCTTCCCTGTGACACCACAATAACATCCTCTCTGTTAGTTACACAGCCCCTAATCTCGTCTCAGCAAATTTCAGAAAACTTGTAAATTCATCCAACGTGCAGAAATATTCACCTCGCTGATTTAAACATCTGCTGTGCAACTCAGAATGCTGACAGAACTAGACTAACATATTTCTCGTGTTACAGAGCAGCAACCAAGGTTAGATTCTCATTTTCACAAGGATTCCTGTCTTGCTTTTGAATGGCAGTGTTACAATCACACCTTCCCACCTTTGGAGGTTATAGCTGGCTGTAAGAACCTTTGGAAATTATGTGGTTTCTTGTGTTAGATATAGAGTAATGCTGTCTTCCTACTGTTCCCTTCAAACATTCCCAGACCACAGACACCGTGGAATTACAGGAAAGCTCTGTGTACTCTTTTAAACTGAAAGCAAAGCACCTCAATACTGACCCGCACAAACACTTCCAGGATAAGTACAACATGAGGCCAAATACAAAGTAAAGCTCCCTCTAATGTTTTAAACTGAAAGTAAAGCTATCTCAATATGTTAACATAAAACATACCCAAGACAGGTACAGCACATGGTTTGATACAGAGTAAAACTTATATCTTACATTGTCCCTATTAATCATTCCCAGGGCAGGTACAGCACATGATTAGATATAGAGTAAAGTTCCTTCTAAACTCTCCTAATCTAACACTCCCAGGACAGATACAGCACACGGTTAGATATAGAGTAAAGCTCATCAATGCTGTTTTCATCAAGGACTCCCATACAAGATGATCAGAGGATTAGATAGGGTAGACAGTGAAAGACTTTTCCCTAGGATGATGACGTCAGCTTGTCTGAGAGGGCATAACTACAAATTGAGATTTAATAGATTTATAATAGATTTAATAGATTTAAGACCGATGTCAGAGGCAGATTCTTTACACACACCCTTCTTTAAGGGTGTGGAATGCCCTACCTGCTAATGTCGTCAACTCAGCCACATTGGGGAGATTTAAACAATCCTTAGAGAAGCACGTGGATGATGATGGGATAGTGTAGGGGGACGAGCTGAGAATAGTTCATAGATTGGCGCAACATCGAGGGCCGAAGGGTCTGTTCTGCGCTGTATTGTTCTATGTTCTATGTTCTAAAAGATATAGCATGGGTTTCATTACAGAGTAAAGCTCACTCCACACTGTACCCATCAAACAGCATGGTGTTAGACCCAGAATAAATTTCCCACTCTCTTTTAAACTGAAAGTAAATCTTCTTTTACACCGTCCCCATCAAACACTCCAGGATAGGTATAGTATGGGGTTAGAAACAAAGTAGGGCTTCCTCTACTCTTTTAAACAAAAAGCAAAGATCCTTCAGTACTGTCCCCATCAAACATGCCCAGTATAGGTACAGCATGGTGTTAGATATAGAGTAAAGCTCCCTCCATATTTCCCATCAAACATGCTCTGGGCAGGTATAGCACAAACTAGGGTTGGATTGACCAAAGTTTGAATTGGGATGGGTAGATACAGCTGTTGGTTTGGGTTGGGATTGGGGGGGGGGGGGGGTGGGGGAAGCGGGGGGATGGGAGAGTAATGTTGCTGGGATTTGTGATGTGGTGGTTTTTGTTTTGAAGCCTGGGGTGGGGAGATAATCACTGCTTTCTCTCATTTTCGACTGTTTCTCATATTCCCTACCTGTTGCCTCATTGTGGATGTCCTCACCCTTCTCCCTTTGTGGCCTGACATCTGTAAGTGGGGGAAGAATCAATCTCCGCGTGAACCGTGCTGCTTCAGGCATTGGTCCTTTTCTTCGCTTCCCAGCATGCCTTTCTCTTGCTAGAGACCTTCTCCGTATCTGGGGCAATTTCCACCTCTCCAGCTGTTCCACAATCAAAAACACATTATTGGTAAAAGTAGCAGATACATATTAGGGAACAGACCAACGCACAAATTCCTTCAACAGACTAACAGCTGGGAACCAGTGTCACTTCCTGTACACATGTGGATTGCACAGCCAAATTAGAAGGCTGAAAATTTCTGTTTTGCACTCATCAGGACAAACACAAAAGTATCAATTCACAAACAATTCCAACAATTTACACTATTGGAGAAAAGGGTGGGAATTACTTGGCAAGTCAACTCTGATTGGCTGAGGAGCTTGCTATTGAGAAAAGCAATGGGAAAGCCATGTTTGAATTACCTGGGAACTTGGGACAACCTTCGGTTTCTCAATGTATTCCCATGGAAATGCATTGGCTAATCAGACATGGATGTGGAGGCTGGAGGAGGATGGGGTAGGGGTTAGTTTCCAATGGCCATCCCCCTAGCCCTCATTCACACCTCCAGTAACCCTCCCCCGCTGCCCCCCCAGCCCCACAGACGTTTGTGAAAGTAGCCATTTTAGCGCTTTCCCAGCTACTGAGGGATGAGGCTGAAGGACCTTTACCTGCCCTTCACAACTTAAAGGCATTAATTGGTGGTGTGCCAGCAGGTGACCCAGGAACCATGCTCCATAGAACTTGACTGCTGTGCAAACCCACCCTCACTACCTCTACCCCACCTTTATCGTCAGTTCCTGTACAGGTACAGTACATGGTAGGTAAAGGAGAGTGATTTGCTCCTGCCAGGTTCACACTGCCTTCAGTGTCTCTCAGTACTGAAGCACTCCTGCAGTACTGCACAGTCCCCCCTGAGAGACCTGAACCCCCAACGGGAGTCAAGAATGACAGTGATAGTCCCTGAGAAAAGCTAACACTTAGATATATCTTATTAAACTTGGTGCTTCTACAGACATTGGAAGCTCTCTCATGTTGGCTTTTCAGATCCTAGGAACAGTAAATGCTTGGATCATCCCAATTCAATCCAATTGTAGATGGTCACTGTCGGCCCCAGTGCCATGTCTTACCTCACTACTATCTTCCTCCTGTCTTGGTTGAAGTCCTGCTCCAGTCTCTGTGCCAATAGGTGGAAGCTTCAGTTGCCCACTCACAGAGGCAGGAGGTTCCACATGTTGTCTTGAACCACACTGGTCACCGGGTCTGCCTTTCACTGAGGAAGAGGGATAGCTGAGTACAAACGTGACAAGGCAGGAACGGGAGAAAGAAGCATAGTCAACTCTAGACCCTGGAGCCCCGTCTGAGCCAATGGCCTGGTTAGGAAAGGGTGAGGTGGATATATCTTCATCACTCCCGTGGGAATTCTAAGGATTGAAGTGACTGAATGGACTGGAAATCCTTGTATCCCAGGATGCAACCGTATGAGGTATGAAGTCAGTGCAGCATAGAACTCTTCTCACTCCTACCTCCATTACGTACCCCTGTCTCTTTCCCCATTACACATAGTCTCTCTACTGCATCCCCCCACCCTCCCCATACCTCTGTCTTTCCCTTGCTCGTCCCTAGTCTCTTCCCCCACCGTCCCAAAGTCTCTTAATCCTAGACACCAGCCTCTCCCCCAACACTCCAGTCTCTCCACGTCCCCATACCCTAGACCTTCCCTTTGGTGTTCCGCAGTCTCTCCCCCATCACATGAATTGCTCCTCCATTGTTCCCTAATCTCTCTCTCTTACTGTTTCCCAGTCTCTCCTGTATACCCCAATCTCTATCCCTAGTCCCTAGGTCGCTCCACCATTGTTCTCCAGTCTCTCGTCCCAGCTGTTCCCCAGTTTCTCCCTTGTCTACACCAATCTTTTCTGTATGTACACCATCTCCCCCACTGTTTCCCAGTCTTCCCCTGGCCGCTGTTCCCCAGTCTTTCCCTTCCCTGTTGCCCAGCCTCCCCCTCGCTCTATGCCTCAGCCTTCTCCCCGCCCCCCCCCCCCCCCCCACTGCTCCCCAGTCTCCCCCCTTGCTATTTGCCAGTCTCTACCCCCCATGGCTCTTTCCCAGTATTCTCCCCTCCCCCTCCCACTGTTCCTCAGTTTCCCCTCCCGCTGTTCCCCAGTCTCCCAACCCGCTGTTCCCCAGTCTCCCCACCCGCTGTTCTCCAGTCTCCCCCTCCCGCTGTTCCTCAGTCTCCCCCTCCCGCTGTTCCCCAGTCTCCTCCTCCCACTGTTCCCCAGTGTCCCCCTCACTGTTCCCCAGTCTCCCCCTCCCGCTGTTCCCCAGTCTCCCCACCCGCTGTTCCCCAGTCTCCCCCTCGCTGTTCCCCAGTCTCCCCACCCGCTGTTCCCCAGTCTCCCCCTCGCTGTTCCCCAGTCTCCCCCTCCCGCTGTTCCCCAGTCTCCCCACCCGCTGTTCCCCAGTCTGCCCCTCCCGCTGTTCCCCAGTCTCCCCACCCGCTGTTCCCCAGTCTCCCCCTCCCGCTGTTCCCCAGTCTCCCCCTCGCTGTTCCCCAGTCTCCCCCTCCCCTGTTCCCCAGTCTCCCCACCCGCTGTTCCCCAGTCTCCCCCTCGCTGTTCCCCAGTCTCCCCCTCCCGCTGTTCCCCAGTCTCCCCCTCCCGCTGTTCCCCAGTCTCCCCCTCGCTGTTCTCCAGTCTCCCCCTCCCGCTGTTCCCCAGTCTCCCCACCTGCTGTTCTCCAGTTTCCCCACCCTTGCTGTTCCCCAGTCTCTCCCCCTTGCTGTTCCCCAGTCTCCCCACCCGCTGTTCCCCAGTCTCCCCCCTCTGCCTCCGCTATTCCCAGTCTTTCTGAAGGCTATCTCCTGTGTACCGATGCCCAAGGCTATTAGATCCTGGGGTAGAACAGTGGCGTGACACTCACCTCTCCTGACCCCAGCCAGCGGCCCTCCGTAGTAGGTCCCTCGGGATCTCTGACAGCACAGCTGGGAGGAATCAATGATTGGCCGTCCCGGAAGGTTGCTGCTGTGGCATTGGTCCCTTGCTTTGGCAGGCTGTCGTCTATTCAGGGAACTGGTCAGAGGCTGTGGGTCAGAGGTCATTCATAATGAGAGTCCTCGAGTATTGTGGAAACTACACTGTCATGGCACACTCTGAGTCTTCTGGGGGTGGGGGGGCAGGAGGCTGGAGGGGTGGGATGGGCTTGCATGAGGGGTTCAGGGGTTAGGGTATGGGTCGGGATGGGACACGATGGGACACCAGGAAGTGTGGAGATTGACTGGACCAATGGCGATTGGAACATGAGAAAGGCTTCCCCTCCCTGTTCAGACCCCCTTCCTCAAAGGCCACTGCAGCTTTCCTGCGAATCCAGTATGGGAGGGGCAAAGACCATGTAGGAGAGGGCAACAGGAGAAAATGAAGGCAAAATACTGTGGTGTTCAGGAGTAACGGGGGCATTGTGGAGGAGGTAGGGGTAGGAATGGGAAACAGAGGAATTAGAGCAAGCAATGGAATATAAGGGGGAAATACAGGGTTATGAGAGGGGCAATGAGGGGACATGGGGCAACAGATTGTATATGAGAAGCACAATAGTACACATATAAAAGGGGCAACTAAGGGCATATGAAAGGGGAGACGTTGGTGCACAAAAGGAGAAACAGGGGCCTTCAAGAGGGGCAACTGGAGGGTATGAGAGTAACAACAAGAAGGTGTGAGAGGAGGAACGGCACATATGGGAGAGCAAAAGGTCACTATGAAAGAGGCAACAGGGTGTATATGGGGAAGGGCCATTGAATACATACCAGAGGGGTAACAGAGCACGTAGGTGAGGAACAATGGGATAGCACAAAAGGAGAAACAGGAGGGTGTGAGTGAGATAACTGAGGGCAGAGGGCAAGTGTAATGGAGCATGTATTAGAGGGGCAAAAGGAGGAAATGGGTGAAATAATGCGGTATGAGGAGTAATAGAGAGAATGGGAGCTATGTGTGGACAATGGGTCTTATGAGAGGGAAATAGAGGAATTTAAGGGGTGCAATGGGGCTATAAGGGGCCAACAGAGGGTTATGAAAGGGTTAAGAGAGAAATGCGCCAGCAACGACAGTGTCCTTTGGCAAACGTGTCTCACCGTGTCAAACACTTGCTGAGTGGCTTGCACCTGGTCAGCCTCCTCTGTGATCTGCTCCAGGTCCCTGGCTGGGACAGTGACCAGAACATAGAGGCTGGTCTCCTGAGGATCGGAACCCTCTGCTCCACTCTCCCTATTTGTCAGAATTTCCCTCACGCCAGGCCTCGAGCTGTCAGATTGTGTTCCTTTGACCTCATTATCAGTGGCAGGGCAGCACTCACCTTTGCAAGAGGGAAAGAAATCACCACTGCATTTAAACGCTCGGTGCAAATCCTCCGCCAGTTCCTAACAGATCGCTGAAATGTGTGCAGGACACTCACTAGACTCTACCTTTCTCTGAAACCGCAACAGGGCAAGACTCAGATGGGTGGGATTTTTAGAAAAAATGCATTCATAGGGTGAGGGCGTTGCTGACTAGGCCAGCACTTACTGTCTTGTCCCTGATTGCCCAGGGGACAGTTAAGAGTTAACCACATTGCTGTGGGTCTGGAGTCACGTGTAGGCCAGATCGGGTAAGAATGGCATTAGTGAACCAGATGGGTTTTTCAAACGATCAACAATGGGTTTCATGGTCATCATTAGCCTCTTGATTCCAGGTTTTAGAAAAAATTGAATTCAAATTCCACCACTTACCATTGGTGGGTTTTGAACCTATGTCCCTAAGCTATTACCTGGCTCGCTAGTGACAATAGCGACAGACTAGTGACAGTATCACTGGGTCATCACCTTGCCCAGTTGTACCTAACCCAGTGCCAGGTTGGGGTGGTAAGACTAGTTTGGCTACTTAAATGCACAGCAATGCGTTGTGTAACCCACATAATGTAGCAGGGTGGTGGGTTAGTTTTAGCTATTTTCGTAAGTAGCTGTTGTCACAACTCACTGGGGTAGGATGTTGAAATCTGACTAATTCTGGTGCCATCAATAATGTGAAAAGATTTAATCAACCTATCCAAAGCCCCTAGTTTACCTGGCTGATGAATCCAGGTTGAAAGAAATACTCATCTGGTCTCTACTAAACAAGAACACAGCTATTGATTGCAAAGAGATTGTTTTTTAAAAATGTCAGGAAAGAAACACAAAATGCTAACTTATAACTCTGTATAACATACACTCTGCCCCTTTAAAATATTCCCAGAGACATACAAACAGATACAGAAAGAAACAATGTTAACAGTTGAGGAAGAACAACAAAAAAGTCTCAGTGAAGCATAGTTCGGGCATCAGTCTAGACTACTAGAATCTACGACATGATTTCCTGCAATTCCCTTCCAGTTTCTTTTGACTTCAGTTTGAGATCAAGATTAAGTAATATTACTGAGGAGACGGGTATGTTGCTGAAGCTTTCCATCTCAGACTGATCAGTACAAAGGCAAGAATGCCAAATTTCCAACAATCACTGCAATCTACACAATGGGAAGAAATTGATAGATTGGTGAGTCAACTCAAATGCTCTGGAGAAAGCACTGGAGAACTGTAGCTTCCTTGGGCTCTTGGTAATTCAAGAAAGACACAAGGCTTGGACATACTTCTTTTGTTTGTAGTGAATTAATTAATAAATAAGGAAATATTACATTTCAAATTTAGATCTGCATGTTGCTCATATTTACAATTGCCTCATCATCCTAAGTGGACACTCAATTCTCTCTTTATACCTTACTAACACAAGCATCCATGCTTTCAGTAATGCTCTGGGCCCAGAGACTCCTTAAAGTGTCTAGTCATGAAAATGGGCAAAGTGTGGTGAAACACAGATCCCTTTGCAGCAGGGCAGTTAGAAACAACAGAGTAACAACATAGACCCATTACACCATAGAAGGAAAGATGTTAGCTATTGAGTCCATCCCAGTTTTCTGTTAAATAATCCAGTCAGTCCCATTGCCCCACTTTACCTCCTGAGACCCATAGATTTCTTTTCCTCATGTTCAACCAATGTCCATTTGAAATCAGTTATCATCAGCTCTACCACCTCCTTCACAGGTGGGGAGACCTTGGCCATGTCTGGGTGTTAAAACCAAGAGGTTGAGCTAAATTGTCAGTCGCAAAACATCAGTAATAATTGCACTGCTGGTCATCACAATTAACCGTGAACAAACGATACCAGTGCAAACCAATGTCTCATAGCTACCTATTCCTGAAATGCAGATTATGGCCTTTAGTTGTGTCTATATTTCTGTTCATTTATTTATTCAGGCGATGTGGATGTTGCAGGTATGCCCATTCCCAACTGAGGGGTTTGCACAGCATTTCAGACATACCAACTCAATTAATGCGGGTCTGAAGTCAGATGTAGGACAGAGCAAGTAAAAATGGCAAGACTTCTTCCTTAAATACTAATGAACTAAATTGATTTCATTATTCATTACAATGAATAGTTCCAATTTCAGATTTATTGATTACATTTAAATTCCATTGAGAGATTTGATCCCATGTCTCTAAGACATTAGCCTTTGGATTATGAATCCACTGACCATATCGCTAAGCCACTGACACTCAGTATTGTACATTGTGAACAGTATAGGTTAGAGTGCAATAGCTGACGCTAACACCTTGAGCTGACTGACTGCTGAAGGTTCAGTACCTGTGTCAAAGATGGCCTCCTCTCCCTGCTCCTCCTCATCCTCTTCATCCAAACATGGCCAGCTCTGGTACAGGTCAACAACAGGAAGGCAGGGATTGGCACGATAGGGTCTGGGTGCCTTAGACAGATCACACTTAGTCTGCTGTTGAAGGAGTGAGTCTACGGACTGCCCTTGCAGCTGGTTCAGTTTGTTGGTGTAACCTACAGAGACAAAAGAGCTTTTAGATAATGTTGGAGCCTGTTCAGCACATTGACAAGAGTTTAAAGATTATGGATTCAAAAATTACAGTGTATCCCATCCAACTCCCCACCCTCTCACACACTATACTCCACCCAACCCCCTACCCCATCTCACACACACTATACCCCATCCAAATACCACTGTCTTACACACACTAAACCCTATCCAAACATCACTGTCTCACACACGCTGTACCTGATCCAAGCACCACTGTCTCTCACATATACCGCATCCACCCCATCACTGTCTCACACACGCTATACCCCATCCACCCCATCACTGTCTCTCACACACTATACTCGATCCAACCCATCACTGTCTCACACACACTATACTCGATCCAACCCATCACTGTCTCACACACACTATACTCGATCCAACCCATCACTGTCTCTCACACACTATACTCGATCCAACCCATCACTGTCTCACACACACTATACCCCATCCAACCCATCACTGTCTCACACACACTATACCCCATCCACCCCATCACTGTCTCTCACACACTATACCCCATCCAACCCATCACTGTCTCACACACACTATACCCCATCCACCCCATCACTGTCTCTCACACACTATAACTGATCCAACCCATCACTGTCTCACACACACTATACCCCATCCAACCCATCACTGTCTCACACACACTATACCCCATCCACCCCATCACTGTCTCTCACACACTATACCCCATCCAACCCACCACTGTCTCACACACACTATAACTGATCCAACCCATCACTGTCTCACACACACTATACTCGATCCAACCCATCACTGTCTCACACACACTATACCCCATCCAACCCATCACTGTCTCACACACACTATACCCCATCCAGCCACCACTGTCTCACACACACTATACCCCATCCAACCCATCACTGTCTCACACACACTATACCCGATCCAACCCATCACTGTCTCTCACACACTATACTCGATCCAACCCATCACTGTCTCACACACACTATACTCGATCCAACCCATCACTGTCTCACACACACTATACTCGATCCAACCCATCACTGTCTCACACACACTATACCCCATCCAACTCATCACTGTCTCACACACACTATACTCGATCCAACCCATCACTGTCTCACACACACTATACTCGATCCAACCCATCACTGTCTCACACACACTATACCCCATCCAACCCACCACTGTCTCTCACACACTATACCCCATCCAACCCACCACTGTCTCATACACACTATACCCCATCCAACCCATCACTGTCTCACACACACTATACCCCATCCAACCCACCACTGTCTCACACACACTATACCCCATCCAACCCACCACAGTCTCTCACACACACTATACCCCATCCAACCCACCACTGTCTCACACACTATACTCCATCCAACCCACCACTGTCTCTCACACACTATACCCCATCCAACCCACCACTGTCTCATACACACACTATACCCCATCCAACCCACCACAGTCTCTCACACACACTATACCCCATCCACCCCACCACTGTCTCACACACACTATACCCCATCCAACCCACCACTGTCTCACACACACTATACCCCATCCAACCACCACTGTCTCACACACTATACCCCATCCAACCCACCACTGTCTCACACACACTATACCCCATCCAACCCACCACAGTCTCTCACACACACTATACCCCATCCAACCCACCACTGTCTCACACACACTATACCCCATCCAACCACCACTGTCTCACACACTATACCCCATCCAACCCACCACTGTCTCACACACACTATACCCCATCCAACCCACCACAGTCTCTCACACACACTATACCCCATCCAACCCACCACTGTCTCACACACACTATACCCCATCCAACCCACCACTGTCTTACACACACTATACCCCATCCAACCCACCACTGTCTCACACACACTATACCCCATCCAACCCACCACTGTCTCACACAAGCTGTACCCCATCCAAGCCCCCACTCTTTCTCACACACAGTTTGCCATTCAACTCTCCCACCCCCTCACACGCACAAAGCCCTCTCTGAAATAAATCAATGCTTCCTGCATCCTTGGATAGGTTCACCACTGGTTGGGGAAGTTGTGACCTCATTTGCCGTGATCATCCCAACTCATGTCCTTAGGAAGCATTTCCCAAACCCGCCCCTTCTTTCTGGGCTTCACCTGGAGTACATGAATCCTCAAAAACTCCTCATCGCTGCTTTTTGATATCGTCCATGACCTCAGCTTTCCCTCTGTCTGTGACCATTTCCAAACCCACAACCCTCTGAGGTACCCTCTCATTCCAGTCTCCTCTGAATCTCCAATTATAAGATGGTTTCACCACTGGTGGCTGTGCCCCTTCGGCTGCCTGGACCCTACACTCTGAAATTCCCTCCCTACACCTCTCTGCCTCCTTACCTCAGAATCATCCTCTAAGACAAGCTCACAAACTACTGCTTTGACCAAACCTTTAGTCACCTGATCTAATTGCTCCTTTATGTGTGGTTTGGCACTATGTTTGTATTATAATGTTGCTGTGAAGCATCTTGAGATGTGCATTATGCAAAAGGTGCTAAATAAATCCAGAAGACTGCTGTTGTTGTATTGTGTGCAGTGTATTCCGGTCTGGCCCTCCTCTCTACACACTGAGTCTCTGACCTGTCTAATGCTCAGTGATAGAGAATAGGCCACCCGTGAGTCTAAACAGACGAGGCACTGTCATACGTAACAAGTTGATTATTGCGAGATAACTAAGTGCAGTTTACATTAACTTGCTAAGGTTTATCAGTTCGAAATATCAGGAGATGTTATCTGCTCCAGGAACACGTACAGATCTCAAATACCTCCATCTGAGTGCAGTTCAGTGCAATACCAACATGAAGTCATTCAGAGCTACCCCCCTTCTAATAGCATACACTTCCCAATCTGCTTGGTTACAAACAGGAAGGAGCAGACTAACCTGAGCGTTGTAGCCGATACAGGAGAGTGGGGTCACAGGTCTCGGCGAGGCAGGCCAGGTATTGCTTGGCCGAGTAGCCAGGACGGATTTGACGGTTTCCCGAGCGATTCCTGTGCCCAATGAGGAAATGCAGGTAGGGCTCCACTTGCATAGAGCCTGTGCCATTCTGGAAGCAAAAGCAACAGACCTTTCTTCAGGAAAACTGCACACAGAGGTCATTTCAGTTCGATAGGCATATGAACATTTGGCTTATGATTTTTTTTCAGGAATGCAAAACGTTCAGTCCACCCAAACTGGCCCACTCCTTTCTGATAAACCAATCCCACACATACAGCATCTCACTACAGTCGACACACTCACCTGGGTGAAGGGGGTCAAAGAGCATTGACTGGAGGTTGAGAACACGGAAACATTCTCTCAGTCTATTGTACTACAGGCTCGACCTGGCTTCGCCTGATCATGGAGCGGCATGGCTCCTCATTAGGAGGACCAGCTAAGTGATTGAGACCTGGCTGATTCACTATGCAAGCTGTCCAGACTGACTAATATACTGCCCAAACCATCTAGACCTGGCTCATTCACTGCAAAAACTGCCTAATCACGGCTCATTAACTACCCAAACCAACTAGACATGACCGATTCAACACCCAAACTGTCTAGACCTGGCTCATTCTCTGCCAAACGACATTAGACTAGATTCCCTACAGCCCTTCGGCCCAACAAGTCCACACCGACCCTCCGAAGAGTAACCCACCCAGACCCACTCCCCATATTTACCCCTGACTAATGCACCTAACACTATGGGCAAATTAGCATGACTAATTCACCTGACCTGCACATCTTTTTGGATTGTGGGAGAAAACCGGAGGAAACCCACGCAGACACAGGGAGAATGTGCAAACTCCACACAGACAATCGCCCGAGGCTGGAATTGAACCCGGGTCCCTGGCACTGTGAGGCAGCAGTGCTAAGCACTGAGCCACCGTGCCACCCTAAAGAGACCCATGATAAACTCATCCGGACACGGATGATCCTTAATCCCGATAACCTTTTGCCATACCCACCTCTCTCTGCCCATAGGCAAGGATGGCCCTAGCCAGATCCTGCAGAGTGCTGAGTTGAACCCTCACTCTGTGCCGCCACTTCACGCTGTGCTGGTGCTGCCAGGATTGTAGCGCCAGGTCCTCCGAGTAGAGCACCAGGGCCCCCCGACGTGTGCTGAAGGTTTTGGGGGGCACTGGCTGGCAGTGATGGTGTAGGAAGTCTTCGGAATTGTGCGGTTTCGGAGAGACACAGGCAGACTTGCTCGGGGCCTTCCAGTTAAAATAATCCTGTCAAAGGTAAGTGTGAAAAGGGTTTGGGATTCACCCAGAAGAGACTGGGAGAGGTTGAACGATGCTTATTAACTCACATACATCGTAATCCATCATAGAAGGAGGCCACTCAGCCTCTGGGGCCTGTGCTGACCCTTTGAAAGAGATATTCAATTGATCTCACTCCCATCACCATCCCTCTCTGGTTTTTCCCTGTAGGTTTCTCTCTTCAAGTCTTGATCAATTCCTTCATGTAAGTTACAACTACATTCTTTTCCATGACCCTTTCAGAGAGTGCAAGTCAGATCACTGCATGAAAAGATTCAATTCCCCACAAGTGGGGGAGAATCATATGGCCACAGCAGGAGCCTTCGCCACTCTGGTCCCGCCTTGCTTCTTTCCGGAAAGGTCCATTGTTGCTATGAGCAAAATTGGGCACCAATGGGACCCATGATCAGGACCCCCGGCGGTACAAACCTTACCCACAGAGAGACGCTGGCCAATCCGAGGCTGGCAGCTGTTGTGGACTCGGTGACCACCCCACCCCACCCAGTGAAGCAGTGGATGCAACTAGAACAACACCCACTGAGGCCCAGGATCCAGGCTGCAGGTGAGTGATGTAGGTGATGGGTGTGTTGGAGGATGCCAACAGCATGAGCAGAGGGGTCCCACAATCCAGCATCCAGTGCCTTTTCTTAAGTGACACTCCACTCCCCCAACACATCCAGTTCCCCTGGGAGCTGCAAGCCGAATAGAGATTGTAATTTGGACTCCGCATGTGGGGAGTCTGCTACCTACCATTGGGTTAATACCAGACTGCAGAATGGCATCCCTACATTGTTTTTTTCATTCGTTCACAGGATGTGGGTATCTCTGGCTGGGTCAGCACTTATTGCCCATCTCTCAATTACCCGGGGGCAGTTAAGAGTCAGCCACATTGCTGTGGGTCTGAATTCAAATGTAGGCCATACCAGCAGAGGAAGATAGATTTCTTCCCTCAAAGACGTTAGTGATCCAGATGGGTTTTTCTGACAATCAACAATGGTTTATTGGGCATCATTAGACTATTTATTGAATTCAAATTCCACCATCTCCTGTGGCGGGATTTGAACCTGGGTCTCCAGATTGTTGCCTAGGTTTCTGGATTAATAGTCTTTCGCTAATACAATGGGCCGTTGCCTCCCCAAATGGGCAGTGATCGCCCACGTTAAGGGCCTCAATTGGTAACAGGGTGGGAAGAATGACCATGGGCTTTCCTGTCATAGATTTAAGCTGATTGGAGAGGCAAGGTGCCCAACCCCATAGCCTCCAGCTTTATTAAATGCCCCCCACCCACCAGCCACATCACAGGGGAGTGAACAGGAATCCATCCACCCATGGTCTCTGGTACAGTTATAATATCTCCAATGTGCATTCCTGGTTGACTGACTCTCCTGGCCAGGGTTTCTCAGACAATTTCACCTGATCCCCACAAACAAAACCCTTCTCACCGGAGTGTACACGGTTCCTTGCCTATCCAACACAGTCAGCTCAGCACCATTTCCAGTTGTACCCAATAGCCAGTGGCTCTTACAGAGGCAGAGACAACCCCTTCTGGAACCTCTCACTCCGTGACCACTCTCTGTCTCCTCTCCCCTGCACCCTCACTCTGTGACCACTCTCTGTACCCCTCCCCCCCTACATCCTCACTCCATGAACATTCTCTGTACCCCTCACCTCCTGCACCTTCCCTCTGTAACCACTCTCTGTACCCCTCACCCCCTACACCCTCACTCCATGACCACTCTCTGTACCCCTCACCCCCTACACCCTCACTCCATGACCACTCTCTGTACCCCTCTCCCCCTCCACCCTCACTCCGTGACCACTCTCTGTACCCCTCTCCCCCTGCACCCTCACTCCGTGACCACACTCTGTACCTCTCACCCCCTACACCCTCACTCCGTGACCACTCTCTGTACCCCTCACCCCCTACACCCTCACTCCATGAGCATTCTCTGTACCTCTCACCCCCTACACCCTCGCTCCATGACTACTCTCTGTCCACTCTCCCCCTGCACCCTCACTCCATGACCATTCTCTGTACTCCTCTCCCCCTATACCCTTACTCCATGACTACTCTCTGTCCACTCTCCCCCTGCACCGTCACTCCATGACCACTCTCTGTACCCCTCACCCCCTGCACCCTCACTCCGTGACTACTCACTGTCCACTCTTCTTGATCATTCTCTGTACCCCTCTCTCCCTACACCCTCACTCCGTAACCACTCTCTGTCCACTCTCCCACTGGTTTTGTGAAGGGCAGGTTTGCCTCACAAACCTTATTGAATTCTTTGAGAAGGTGACTAAGGAGGTGGACGAGGGGAAAGCGGTAGATGTGGTGTAAATGGATTTTAGTAAGGCGTTTGATAAGGTTCCCCATGGTAGACTACTGCAAAAAATACGGAGGTATGGCATTGAGGGTGAGTTGGAGGTTTGGATTAGGAGTTGGCTGGCCGGAAGAAGACAGAGGGTAGTAGTTGATGGCAAAGGTTCATCTTGGAGTGCCGTCACTAGCGGTGTTCCGCAAGGATCTGTTTTGGGACCATTGCTGTTTGTCATTTTTATAAATGACCTGGAGGAGGGGTTAGAAGGTTGGGTGAGCAAGTTTGCGGATGATAGACAGTGAGGAAGGACGTGGCAAGTTACAGCGGGATATAGATAAGCTGCAGAACTGGGCAGAAAGGTGGCAAATGGAGTTCAATGTAGCTAAGTGTGAGGTGATTCACTTTGGTAAGAGTAACAAAAAGATGGGGTACTGGGCTAATGGACGGATACTTGGTAGTGTGGATGAGCAGAAGGATCTTGGTGTCCATGTACACAGATCTTTGAAAGTTGCCACCCAGGTAAATAGTGCGGTGAAGAAGGCATATGGCGTACTGGCTTTTATTGGTAGAGGAATTGAGTTCCGGAGTACTGAGGTCATGTTGCAGTTGTATAAGACTCTGGTGCGGCCGCATCTGGAGTATTGTGTGCAGTTTTGGTCGCCATACTATAGGAAGGATGTGGAGGCACTGGAACGGGTGCAGAGGAGGTTTACCAGGATGTTGCCTGGTATGGTAGAAAGATCGTATGAGGAAAGGCTGAGGCACTTGGGGTTCTTTTCATTGGAGAAAAGAAGGTTTAGGGGTGACTTGATAGAGGTGTACAAGATGATTAGGGGTTTAGATAGGGTCGACAGTGAGAATCTTTTTCCACGTATGGAGTCAGCTATTACAAGGGGGCATAGCTTTAAATTAAGGGAGGGTAGGTATAGGACAGATGTTAGGGGTAGGTTCTTTACTCAGTGAGTCGTGAGTTCATGGAATGCCCTGCCAGTAGCAGTGGTGGACTCTCCCTCATTATGGGCATTTAAGCGGGCATTGGATAGGCATATGGAGGATAGTGGGCTAGTGTAGGTTAGGTGGGCTTGGATCGGCGCAACATCGAGGGCCAAAGGGCCTGTACTGCGCTGTATTCTTCTATGTTCTATGTTCTATGTTCTCCCCATACCCTCACTTCGTGACCACTCTCTGTACCCCTCACCCCCTACACCCTCACTCTGTGACTATTCTCTGTCCACTCTCCCCTATACCCTCACTCCCTGACCATTCTCTGTACCCCTCCCCCCCTACATCCTCACTCCATGACCACTCTCTGTACCCCTCTCCCCCTACACCCTCACTCAGTGACCACTCTCTGTCCACTCTCCCCCTACACCCTCACTCCATGACCACTCTCTGTACCCCTCTCTCCCTACACCCTCACTCAGTGACCACTCTCTGTACCCCTCTCCCCCTACACCCTCACTCCGTGACCACTCTCTGTACCCCTCTCCCCCTACACCCTCACTCCGTGACCACTCTCTGTACCCCTCTCTCCCTACACCCTCACTCAGTGACCACTCTCTGTCCACTCTCCCCCTACACCCTCATTCCGTGACCACTCTCTGTACCCCTCTCCCCCTACACCCTCATTCCGTGACCACTCTCTGTACCCCTCTCTCCCTACACCCTCCCTCAGTGACCACTCTCTGTCCACTCCCCCTACACCCTCACTCCGTGACCACTCTCTGTACCCCTCTCCCCCTACACCCTCACTCAGTGACCACTCTCTGTCCACTGTCCCCCTACACCCTCACTCCGTGACCACTCTCTGTACCCCTCTCTCCCTACACCCTCACTCAGTGACCACTCTCTGTCCACTGTCCCCTTACACTCAACTTTCAGAGAGCTTTGGTGCCATTTTCACAGGGGTATCGATATTGTAACTGCTCCCATTCTGGGAGCGGGGTGATTAAAACACAGTAAGAGAGGAGTCACTGTTTATCTGGCTGGACAGCGATGGTTGGTCTCTGTCTTTCTGAAAACTATTGATGTTGGTTAGCACAGCAGGTCTGGCCACCTCTCCCTTACCTTCAGCCCTTGGCCAGAGGAGGAATGGCTGGGTTTGGATTCCTGGCCTGGACCTCTCAAGTGGGGGGCACGCCTGCAGATCCCTGGCTTCCCATGGATGGATTACTTGACCTACTACACAAAAGATCCCATCACTGCCTTACCTGATCTTCCAAGTAAACATCCAATCGCTTGTGTTTCCTGTTCGCCAGATCTCCACAGCCACGGCTCAGTAAGGACAGGTTCCACATCCTTCCCGCTCCTTAACCTGCCTTCGCTTCCCCCACCCCTTTGATTTACATTTCCCTCTGTAAATCCCCATGGGACTGACTGGAAGGAGCAGTCGAATCCCAGCAGAACAGCATCCTGGTGAATCCTCAACCCTGGTGGAACAGAATCCTGCTACGATCCCGAATTCAAATGAGGTTGCATCGGGGTGGATTCCTATCCCTATCCCCAGTGGGTCCCAGATTCAAAAGAAGCACCATCCTCCCGGATGCCCAATCCTGGTAGAGCAGGATCCTGATGGAACCCTAATTCCAATGAAATAGTAAAATGATGGATCCCTATTACCGGTGGAACAGAATCCCAGTGGTTCTTGCACTCCAACAGAGCAGGATCTCAGTGGATCCCTGACCTGCCTGAAACGGAATGCTGTTAGAGCGGTATTCCAGAGGGTCACCAGTTGCCACGGATCCTGGTTGACTCTGAGTTCTCAGTGAATCCTGGCAGAGGGAGGGAAGCAGTAAAGCTGGGAGCTGGGAGGCTGGGCTGCTCACAGTCTCTGCTTCTGGCTCTGTGCAGTGTTAGCTGGTTGCCTTGGAAGCAGCTAGACGCCGCTGAAAAAGAACAAACAGCCTCTCGGAGACAGTAAGGAGCAGGCTTACACCTCCCTCTCTCTCTCCCTCTCTCCCTGCCAACCACAGAGAATAAAGTCACAGTGTAATCCCTTTAATTGCTGTCATTCCAGTATGAGACTCCCCTGTAACTGGACATAGGCAGGTCTGTCTGATCTACCCCCAGGGCCCAAAATACCAGTTATCGTGGATCTGGGCCTCAGTCAGAGCTTTGGTCGGCTCAGCGGTATCTGCCGGGGAACTGATTCTCATGTCTATCACCCCCTTCGCAGACACACGGAGAGGGGGAGGAGAGCGGAGAGGAGCTGGGGGGAGCAGAAAGTGAGTGGTCCACTTGTTCCCAGTCCCACCATCTCAACATGGTCCAATCAAGAGTTGGATTATGACTTAATAGCCATTGACAGAAAGACAGCCAGCAAGTGGTGGGGACTGGGGATGTATGGAGGGAGTGGTGTGGCGTGGTTTGGCGGGGTGGTTGGTGAGGGGTGTGGAGGGTGGTATGGGTTAGAGGTATGGGGTGGTTGTAAGGGGAGTTCAGAGGAAGTGAAGTGGTGGGGGGAGTTGTTCAGAGGGAGTGGGTAGGGGGGAGATTGGCGTGTGGGACAGAGTGAGAGGAGGTGTTGGTGGTAGTGGTGGATTGGGGAGAAGTGGGAGGGTGGGGAGTCGGAGGGAAATGGGGGGGAAAATGGGGAGTGACAGGGAGATCGAGGGGGGGGTTGGAGAGTGGGGAGCCGGGTTTGGGGAGAGTAGGGAGCAGGGGAAACAGGTGTGAGGTGGATTTAGGTGGGAAGGATGTGGGTGCAAGAATTGGTGGACACCACATCCAGTCGCTTGTCTAGGCTGGGACACCATTGGGAGTTTGGGGCGGGGGGTTATTCTGTGAGCAGTTGACAGCCATCCGTGTTCCCCAGTTTATTTTTAATGGGACTCTCAGGCCAGTGAATGAGTGGAGCCAGTAACATAGTGCCACCTTCACCTGCAAACACAGTCGTGTGGTGCTGTCATTGTCCCATTGGTGGGTGTGTTCTACCTGGTGTAAAGCATTCCCAAACCTCATTCCCAAAGCTCCCAGGAAATGCAGTGGTGTGACAAAACAAATTGCAGGTGGTCGGTTCTTTAGCTCAATCAATATCTACTTCCTTAACCGGATATTTCGAAAAGCGGAGGGTCGTCTGATTTTAAAACATGCCCCCTTAGTAACTGCTAAGTGACTGTCAATCTCCCACTCACCAGAAGGAAAAGCCAGTAAGACTGATGAATGCGACAAACTGGTGCATATTGTCTTTTATTCTTCAAAATGGTGCTCCTGTATGACCAGTACATTTATTTCCACAATGACTGGTTCCTCACTGGTTGTTATGAGTTGATGCAGTGCTGCCCTATCTACTTGTTGGCTAATTGTTCATTCTGCACACACTATTGGTCAGAGAGTTTGATGATAATAGCATTGGAAACCAAGCTTACACCAAGGGACAAGTACTACAGAGTTAAAATGGAAGATGCAGTGTCCAAATGGACAAATTGAGGTGGTTGGGAAAGTGCTTTGATACACTGCTCTGATTTTCTTTCCCCTTTATTCACCCAAGGGATGTGGGCATCAATGGCTAGGCCAGCATTTTTTGCTCATCCCTAATTACCCAGAGGACAGTTAAGAGTCCAAAATATTGCTCTGGGCCTAAAGTCACATGTAGGTCAGATCGGGTAAGGACGGAGTTTCCTTCCCTAAAGGGCATTAGTGAACCAGATGGTTTTTTCCTGACAATCAACCATGGATTCATGGTTATCATCAGACTCTTAATTCCAGATTTTTATTGAATTCAAATTCCACCATCTGTTGTGCATTTGGACGTTATCTGGGTCTCTGGGTTAACAGTCCAGCAATGATACCACTAGGCCATCGCCTTCCCCAGATTGAAAGGCGCTTGCCCCTGAAGCAGGGTTCACGTCTGCTTGATGCAGCCCTGGATCAATCTGTGTAAGTAATTGGGAACATGATGGGTATACAGTCCAGGTTTACACACTGCTGAGACAATCACCGCAGATTTCCCCAAAGCCATCTCTGGTAAACCACCCAATCCACCTTGCAATGTGAATCAGCTTCCCAGACTGTGTGGTTCTTTTGTGGCCCTCAAGATTCCTTAGTGTTCCCTCAGATTGGGACCAGGACATCTGGACCATTGAGAAGAACAGGAAAGAGAGATAGAGGGGAGCTGCTTTCATTGGCTGCAGAGTCTAGGACATGGTCCAAAAAAACCCCAGATAGACCTTGGAGTGCAGGTTCATAGCTCCTTGAAAGTGGAGTCGCATGTAGATAGGATAGTGAAGAAGGCATTTGGTATGCTTTCCTTGACTGGTCAGAGTATTGAGTACAGGAGTTGGGAGATCATGTTGCAGCTGTACAGGACATTGGTTAGGCCGCTGTTGGAATATTGCATGCAATTCTGGTCTCCTTCCTATCGGAAAGATGTTGTGAAACTTGAAAGAGTTCTGAAAAGATTTACAAGGATGTTGCCAGGGTTGGAGGATCTGAGCTATAGGGAAAGGCTGAACAGGCTGGGGCTGTTTTCCCTGCAGCATCGGAGGCTGAGGGGTGACCTTATAGAGGTTTACAAAATTAAGAGGGGCATGGATAGGGTAAATAGGCAAAATCTTTTCCCTGGGGTCAGGGAGTCCAGAACTAGAGGGCATAGGTTTAGGATGAGAGGGGAAAGATATAAAAGAGACCTAAGGGGCAACTTTTTCACGCAGAGGGTGGTACGTGTATGGAATGAGCTGCCAGAGGATGTGGTGGAGGCTGATACAATTGCAACATTTAAGAGACATTTGGATATGTATATGAATGGGAAGGGTTTGGAGGGATATGGGCCGGGTGCTGGCAGGTGGGACTAGATTGGGTTTGGATATCTGGTCGACATGGGCGGGTTGTACCGAAGGATCTATTTCCAAGCTGTACATCTCTATGACTCTATGAGTGAAATTAGAAGGTTTTTTTTTAAAGGATGGTAAAGGTTTGGAAATCTGCAGCATACAGCAACCATTCCAGATTATTTGTCAAATTTAAATTGGAGATTGATGGATATGTTATACAAAGGTATTAAAGGTGTAAAGATGGGCAATGATTTTTGGGAATGAATCAGCCCTGATCTCAATGAATGGCAGAACAAGGTCAAGGGGTAACTACTCATATGCATTGGGGGAGATTGTGATAATGGCCAGAAATCCAGTGGCTCAGACTATGCTCTAGGGACATGGTTTCAAATCCCATCCTGGAAACCGGTGAGTTTGATGAGTCAATCTGAAAAATAAAGCTAGTCTCAGTAATGGTGACCATGAGTTTATTGGAGAAACCCATCTGCTTCACTAATGCCCTCTTTGGAAGGAAATGTGCCCGCCTTACCTACTCTGGGCCTACATGTGACTTCAGAACCAAAGTGATTGATTCTTCAACTGCCCTTTAGAAATACCTTAATGCAAATCATTCAGCTCAAAGTCAATTAGGGTTGGTCAACAAATGTTGCATTTGCTGACAATGCCCGCATTCCCTGGAAGAAAATGTTCTTGTATGAACAAAGAGCTAAAGTCGGCTACTTGGACCTGTGAGTCCACTCTACCATTCTAAAAGGTCGTAACTGAATCGACTTTAACGTCAACTCTACATTCCTGCATATCTCCGATAATTTTTCATTCCCCCGGGTAATCAAAAATTGATCTACCTCTGCCCCCAGAAATATTTAAAGATTCTGCACCGGCTGATTTTTGAGGAAGTGAATTAGAAAGACTGATACTCTCAGAGAGAACAAAATGTTTCCTCATCTGTTTCCTTTTCAAATGGGCACCCCCCTCACTTCTAAACGATGAACCCTAGTTCTAGATTCTCCCACAGGAGGAAACACCCTTTCTACATTCACCTGGGTCAAGTCCCCTCAGGCTTCAGTTAAGTCACTTCTGACTTTCTGACTATCCATAGGATAGAGGCCTCGCTTGTCCAGCCTTTCCTCGTGAGGCAATTTGCTCATTCCGTGTATTAGTTGGTACTAATCTACCTGGAATATTGTATAGAATTTTGGTGCCCTTGCTTGAGGAGGGGTGTAGTTGTACTGGAGGCAGTTGTGAAGGGGTTCAGTAGATCGATTCCAGAGGTAAACGCTTTGGTTTACGAAGATTGAGCAGTTTAGGCCTATACTCTCAAGAGTTCAGAAGATTGAGAAATCTAATTGAGGCATATATGATGCCAAACGGTATTGACGAAGTGCATGTAGGGAAGATGCTTCTTATGGAAGGCAATTTAGAATGAGAGGTCAGAGGATAAGAAGTAGCAAATTTAAAACAGAGATGAGGAGAGATTACTTCTGTTTAAAGGGTCATGAATCTGTGGAATTCACTACCCCAGAGTGTGGTGAATGCTGAGCCACTAAGTAAATGTAAGGAGGGAGATGGACAGCGTTATAACGAGTAAAAGATTGAAAGGTTATGGAGAGTAGGCAGGAAAGTGAATTGAGGGTCACGATGGGATCAGCATTGATTGTATCAAATGGCTGAGCAGATCGAAAGGCTGCACTTTACTTTGACAGCTGCAGTAGTTAGATTCAAACCCATGGTCAGAGTATTAGACTGCACCTCTAAATTACTGCTACAATGACATTGCCACTTTGCCACAGTTTACATTGTGCAGTGGTGTTATAAGAATTCAATACAACTCTGGCCTCTTGTTAGTATGTACAAGACATATCAATCCCTTCACTGCACACCTGACTCAATCTGTCCAAGCCGCATGTCTGGAATTTTCTCCTTAACACTGCCCCTTCTGTCGCCCCACCTCCCTCTCCTCTACACTGTCCTCTACACTGTCCTCTACACTGGCTATCATTTTGTCAACAATGTTCCTGTCTGTGGAGACACATGGGCACTTTTTGATTGTGCATCTGTCAAGTACTTTTAGCTGCTCTTGTTGCTGATGATGTGAAGCAGGGAGAGGGTGCGGGTAGAGGGGGAATGTTCCCAGACAGCTAAGGATTGTATGGATTGGGAGTCATTGACCTAGGCTGACTGTTCACTGGATGGCCTGCCTGTTGCCTAACCCACTGCTCAGTTTGGGAACTGCCTCCCCACCTCTTGTTCAGATCTGGCTGTTCTGCACAAGTCTTTCATTCCCATTTCTACTTAAATCTGCTACTTCTTATCCTCTGACCTCTCATTCTAAATTGCCTTCCATAAGAAGCATCTTCCCTACATGCACTTCGTCAATGTCCTTTGGCATCATATATGCCTCAATTAGATTTCTCAATCTTCTGAACTCTTGAGAGTATAGGCCTAAACTGCGTTGTGGGAAGCCATAATCTCGGGGCATTTCCTCATAGATGGTGAGTATATTAATTGTTTTTATATAAGTATTTTTATTGAAAAGCTTTTTAAAATCTTTTACAAAACATTTATATATAAAGAAAGAGATCAACACTATCAATACAGAAAAAAAGTAGTACAAAAAAACAAGGCCATAGCATAGTACCATTGTTACTAAACAACTCACTATTCTACCAAAACAAACACATCTACTTAACTAAAATTAAACTACAAACATATTCGATAAATACTAGCTTAAACTACATTCAAATAACTTAAATTAAATAATATTTCACTACTTTATTCTATCTCACTCATCACACTTTCACTGAGGCTCCGATCCCTGGGAGCACCATCTACAGTATTCTTTTTCCTCCAGTCTTCTCCTCCCAGAGCCCTACAGGCACCCATACTGATTCCCACGGCTATATCACGGCCATGATTAATATTGCAGATAAGTCAGCATTGATATAATTTAAAAAGGGCTGCCACGTCTTGTAAAACTGCTCCATTTATGGTGCTCCATATTTGTGAGGTAGTCTTGGGGGAGATGCTCCATCACTAACCTATGCCACCCCATAAGACCTAGTGGTTTTTCTGACGTCCAATTCACCAGAATGTTCCTCCTCGCACAGTGGGTCAGAATATTACACAATCCGCATTCCTCCAGACAGGGTAAATTTGGCAACCCCAAAAGGAGAAATACCGGATCCACGTTAATTTCAATCCCCAGAATGTCCTTTAACTCCCTTACTATAGCACTCCAATATCTTTGGATCTTGCAACAAGACCAATAATAATGTGTGAGAGTGCCGATATTAATTTTACATTTGGGATATTCTGGTGACACTCCTCTCTTAAACTTGGCTAGCCTCTCTGGTGCCATATGAGCCCTGTGTAAGATCTTCAATTGCATGGTCTGCGCTCTGGTACATACTGAGATTTTCTTTACATTCCCCCAGACGTCTTCCCAGACCTCTGGTAAAATGTCCTCTCCTAACTCTCGGTTCCATGTCTTACAGAATCCTTCCATGTCCCACAGGGTGCAATTTTTCTGTAAACGATATAAAGTACTGAGTGAAAGAGCAACCATACACCGTAGTATTCTTTTCTCCACGTTTGATTTGTACCATTGAATCAGGAGCATGGTCTTCCTCTGTATCTAGTCCCTTATCTGGAAATATCGGAAAAGGTCCCTATTAGACAATCCATATTTCTGACTTAACTGACTAAATGACATCATGACCTCCCCCTCAAATATGTCTCCCAGACAGAAGATTCCCTTATTCTCCCATGCCTAAAGCCAGAGTCCATTGTCGCAGGTTTAAATCCTTGGACACCCACCAACAGGGTAAATGGCAAACTCTTAGACCCAATTGCCCTCGTCTTGCCTCATTATCCTCCAGGCTTTTACCATATTTAAGATAATTGGACTATTGCATTGCTGGGTCACAGATTTCATTTTGTCCATAAATAATAAATTAATTAGGGGGCATCTCGACTGTGAGGCTTCAATATCAAGCCAAATCGACTCCGAATCCCCCCATACCCAGTCACCAACATATGTTAACAGAGCACTAATTGGGTATTTCTTCAAATCTGGAAGATCCACCAATCCCTCAGCCTGCGAAAGCTGCAATTTAGTGAATTTAATTAGAGGACGCCTATGGCACCAAATAAAGGACTCTAGCCAACCATTAATCCTCCATAATACTTGTCTAGGTAACAACAATGGAAGCATTCTCATGGGGTACAAGAGTCGAGGAAGAATACTCATCTTAATCAGGGTTATTCGGCCCCAACCATGATAACGGTAACCCCTCCCACTACTGTAAATCCTGTTTTATCCTCTCTAGTAATTGTACATAGTTAGCTGTATACAGCCAATGGAAGGAAGGGGTAATAAAAATTCCCAAAGACAAAAAATCTTTTGGCGATCATCTAAATGGAAACTGCATTCCATCCTTCAAGTTGGGCACCTCCACTAATCCCCCTACTGGCCTTCCGATTTTGTTAAATTAATCTTGTAACCCAAGAAACCACCTCATGAATTAATTGTTTGGATCAGTCGAGGTACAGACTTCTCTGGATTGGCCAAAAATAAAAGGACGTTGTCAGCATATAGGATGATCTTATGCTCCCCCATTCCCACCTTTGGCGCTACTATTTCAGGATAACTCTTGATTGTTTCGGCTAATGGTTCAGTTGCTAAAGTAAATAACAGTGGTGTCAACTACCTCTTCTAACATTAAAGTTATTTGACTTAACACCATGTGTAATAACTGCTGCCTTAGGATCATTATACAGTACTGCCAACCATCTGGCAAAGGATTCCTCAAACCAAAACGCTCTAGAACTTCAAATCAATACGGCCATTCTATCCTATCAAAGGCTTTTTCTGCATATAGGGAGACCACCAACACCGGAATCAATCTTTGCTGACATACCTGTACTGTATTCAGTACTCTCCTGCTATTGTTAGAGGAACTGCAGCCCTTGACAAAACCTGTCTGGTCTTCTTTTATAATATGGGGCAGGACCTTCTCCAACCTCACAGCCAACATCTTTGATAAAAGTTTGAAATCTACATTCAGTAGCAAGATTGGTCTATATGAAGTACCTTCTTTGGGGTCCTTCCTTTCTTTAAAATGAGGGAGATATTAGCCTCCCTAAGAGTAGGCAGCAGACAATCCTGTGTATAAGAATATTTGTACATCCCCAGAAGTGGCTCCACTAACATGTTTATGAATTCCTTATAGAATTCAGTTGGGAATCCATCTGGCCCCGGTGTTTTCCACCCTGGAGATGCCTTATTACTTCCTGCACTTCCTGTACCATTAAAGACCCATTCAAAAGGGAAGCCTGCTCCTTACTTACATTGGAGAGATCCATATTTTCAAAGAAGGACTGCATTCCCATTGTACCGTGTTCGCTCCCCTCTGACCAATATAGCTCTTCAAAATATTCCCTAAACCTAACATTGATCTTTTTCAATTCACGGGTAATTGTACCAGCTTTCTCCCTAAAGGAGATAATAGATTGGGAAGCCTTTTTCCTCCTAATCAAATAAGCCAGATATGTACTAGGCTTATCTCCGAATTCAAACAGTCTCTGTTTGGCAAAGGAGACCTCTTTTTTTAGCCACTTGTGTGTGCATGGAGTCTGGAGCAGCCGGGAGAGCTGTGACCCACTGAGGCTTAACCAATGACGGTCTATTATGTTTTCTCAGCTACCTTCAGCCAGGCCTCCAGCATCCGTTGTTGCACCTCCCTCTGCATTTTTCTAGTCACCGAATATGAAATGACCAGACCTCGTAAATATGCCTTATTGGCTTCTCAAAGCATTGCCAGATTGCTAGTTGTACCCGAATTAATATCCCAAAAGGCCCTGAACTCTCTTGTAATATATTCAATAAATTTACTATCCTCTAACAAAAATGGATCCATGCTCCACTACCCTTGGCTTTAATATCTAAATACACTGGCGCATGATCTGAAATGGCTATGTTCCCAATTTTGAATGCCAATATTCTGTCCAGACCGTCAATTGGCATAAAAAAAAATGTCAATTCGCGTATGGCACTTGTGTGGGTTAGAATAGAACGTGAAGTCTCTTCCATTAAGATGGAGACACCTCCAGACATCCACTAGTCCCAACTCATCACACATGCTCACCAACTACTTAGACTGCGCAGGTGTACCTGCCAGGCCTTTTGGCACCCTGTCAATCTGTGGATCTATTAGGCAATTAAAATTCCCTCCTATAATCATACGGCAAACCCCAAGATTCATTAATTTAGCCATTGCATCAATTAGAAATTTAAGTGGGTGCACCGGGGGACAATATACATTCAAAATACTGTATTCTTCTCCATGTATTAGAGCTTTAAGAATGATAAACTGCCCATGTTCATCTGTTACCTGGAAAGGGAGGTTCCTTCCTATAAGTATAGCCACTCCTCTACTCTTAGAGCTGAAGGATGAGAAAAATACCCTGTCATAACGCCCCTGCTGCAGTTTCAGATGTTCCTTATCAGTTAGATGCATGTCCTGCAGCAGGACAATGTCCACCCTTTCCTTCCTGAGGCTTGGTAAGACCTTCTTTATTTTAATAGGAGAATGGCTCCCTTTTATATTCCAGGTGCACCACCTGAACAAATCACTAGCCATGGTCATCCAGGGCAGCCCATGGTTTCCCAGGAGGAGGGAACTTATCTGAAGTGTGACAAGTTACAAAGATATTAACTCTATGAAGTCTAAGAACTATTCTTATAAAAACAACTACAACTAAAAGAAAACCTACATTTAACTGAAACAAACACCCAAATAACCCCCAACTTGCTCGAGATCTTCCCCCTTGCCCATAGGGGGCACCCTTCCCAATCCTTATTGCTATCTCGACTCCCTCTAGCTGAAGCTGTGTCCTAGCCCCAGGCAATTCACAAATAAAGAAAACTTGTTATTTACATTCTGAAACAATGAATACCCATTTCCCCCTCCACTCGTCTTAGTCACAAATATAAGATCAAAATGACAGCAGTAAAAAAAAACCTAGATATTACCCAGCTGACCGATATATAAAATAATTCCAATTTTACAGTTTTACAACAAAACCATGAATGTACAACCAATAACCATAAAAAAAGGAAGAGGGAAAGGGAGAGAGGGAGATAGAAAGGGGGGGGGGGGGGGGGTAAAAAAAACAAACTCCAAACCATGTCCGCAATAATGCCCCCTCCCCTCCCCTCCCCTCCCAACCCAACCCAACCCAACTCAGGTCCTTCATTTCAGAGACTTCACAAAGTCCTTCACCTTTTCTGCAGAGACAAAGATATATACCGTCCCCCCATGGGCGAAACACAACATGACTGGGTACCTCATGGAGTATTGGATGTTCAGGTCCCTTAATTGTTTTTTAACATTATCAAATGTCCTTCTCCTCTTAACCAGGGCTCCTGAAAAATCTTTTAAAAACATTATCTTTTAACCTTTCTACACTAAAACTTATGAATTCCTTCCCAATCTTCTTGCTGTTTCCACTATTGACAGTTTTTCTCTATAATACAGGATCTGCACTAGGACCATGTAGGGGCGCGGGTCTGGCCCAGACCTGTGCATTGCGATAGGGTGGGCCTGCTCCACGCTTACCAGGCCCGACTCCAACTCTAACTACAGGAACTTTGGGAACCATCCCTGCAGGAAGCCAACGAGGTCTTTGCCTTCTTCACGTTCCGGGAGGCCCACAATCCATAAGTTTTCTCCTTCTATTCTTATTTTCTAGTTCATCGACTTGATCCTGAAGGATCCGAACCTGGTCTTCCAGCATTCGGGTCCTTCCTCCCGAGACCTCTGCTACAGTCTCCGATGCCGCAGTCCTCTCCTCCACTGTGGGAGGTAAAGGTCCACCTTGCCCGGGGGTATGGAACAGAGCCCAGCACAGCAGGCCACTCAGACTGCCGCCATCTTGGATCTCCCGAATATATTAATTGTTAATTTGATAAAGGTATGGAAAGATGTGATTCTCAACTTCTTATTGTATTTTCAAATCCCTCAAGCCCTACAAAAGTGAGGGCAGTTAGCTTGATCACAATGAATATAACGAGCTTTTTGATGCTATCATGTTTCTCTGATGAAGAGAAGGGAGATACTGGTCCTGTCACAATCAAACCAACAATGTGGCACAGCCCACGCTGATTAGGTCTGTCCCAAGCTGCCAAATTTGCATCTCTATCAAAGCTGAAGAGTATCCTTGAATAAGTTGATAACATGATAAATTCAGCACAACATGGATCTTGTGACTGGAAGCCTGGCTTGTTCACTTCAGTGTTCCACGTCTTTCCCTGTGACTGAAATGATCACATTTGGACAGGTTCCTTTTCAATGTTCCTTGTCAAGAATGTCCTCAAGCTAAATGATGGAATGATTAAGGATATTTGGCTCTGAGAAGCAAAGTTACAAATTTGCAAGAAGAACGTAAAACAGCCAAGTTGTGTGTGAGTGTAATAGAAAACTATCCATTTACTGTGAAATTAATTATCCATTTACTGTGAAACTTGAAAGAGAATGCTTTTCTTTAACTTAATGTTGTATAAGTTAAACAATACTTTGGTGAAGGCCTGTAGTCAGCTTGTCTCTGTTTGAATTCTGTAAACATTCAATTCGACCTTGCGATAGTTGAACTCAGCGAAAGCTAAAGAACTGTTATGTCTAAGACTAGGGGATTTGCCATTGAGAGTGTGATAAGAAACAGAATAAAGCAAGTGTCTGTACCATGTTAAGGCACTCCTTTACATGAAGGCATCTAGCATTTGTGTACTGGAGTCACATCTGCAGCGGTAACAATAAAGCTCCTTTCTTTGCTCTTGCTAATAGTTGAGTCAAGTCGATTTAATTTCCATGACAGTAAACTTGGGGGCTCGTCCCGGGACCCCACAACTGGGTGAGATTCTGAAGATTCCCTGGAGGTGCAGGCGCCAGCGCCTTGAAGGTCTTTCACTTCATCTCGAATGTTGAATTGGCCCTTTTGCGTGAGAGGATTGGGAATCTGTGGATCGCCCTAGCGCTGGTAATTCGAATCAAATAGGGTTGGGGTAAAAGTCATGGGTTAAGTAATCCTGCATAGAGACTCAGTCTAAGAGAAAAAATACAGCAGGAAAAGGGTTCAGTGAACTCTCGCGTGGTATTAGAATAAAACCCCAAGTGAAGGGGCTTGCCATCTCTGGAGTGTTTAGGAGACAGCAATGTTATGGGTGGTTTTAGACTTGGAACCACCACTGGCTGAGTTGGACTCACCTAAGACGTACCGGATACGTGGTTTCTTGGTTTACATGGTTTCTTGGTTGAGGCGGACGTGCCCAATGCGAGAGGGGACCTCCGGAGGTCAAAAGGAAAAGATAATGGTACCACGAGAGAGAGAGAGAGAGAGAGAGAGAGAGCTGAACACTTTTCCAGTTACACTAAAAATGGGCTCCGGCAAGAGCAGACAAAGGGAGAGTCCACACAGGACTTGGAATGGTCAACCAAAACTACAATACATGCTAAATAATTACAGCCCAGAGTCTGTAAAGCAGTTAGAATTATGGATTAAGGAATGTGGTTTTCCGGAGGGAGGAAGCTTTAGTAAAAGACAGCTGGAAATGTTGAGGTCGAGGTTGGAGGAGAGAGAGAAGGAGAAAAGGAAGGGAAAAATATAACCTGTGAATTGGAGTGCTTACAACATGTGGAAGGCTGAGGTTGATGTCAGGGAAAGGAAATTTTAAGTAAAAGATAGATCAAATACACGTACAAACACCAGCGCACATGTGGACATGTGTGGGAAAACAACCGAACGAAGCAGTACAGTGTCTTAAATCTGTTTCAGACCCTGACCTTAGACCATAAGACCATAAGACATAGGAGCGGAAGTAAGGCCATTCGGCCCATCGAGTCCACTCCGCCATTCAATCATGGGCTGATGGGCATTTCAACTCCACTTACCCGCATTCTCCCCGTAGCTCTTAATTCCTTGTGACATCAAGAATTTATCAATTTCTGCCTTGAAGACATTTAGCGTCCTGGCCTCCACTGCACTCTGTGGCAATGAATTCCACAGGCCCACCACTCTCTGGCTGAAGAAATGTCTCCGCATTTCTGTTCTGAATGCACCCCCTCTAATTCTCAGGCTGTGTCCACGGGTCCTAGTCTCCTCACCTAACGGAAACAATTTCCTAGTGTCCACCCTCTCCAAGCCATGTATTATCTTGTAAGTTTCTATTAGATCTCCCCTTAATCTTCTAAACTCCAATGAATACAATCCCAGGATCCTCAGCCGTTCCTCATACGTTAGACTTACCATTCCAGGGATCATCCGTGTGAATCTCCGCTGGACACGCTCCAGTGCCAGTATGTCCCTCCTGAGGTGTGGGAACCAAAACTGGACACAGTACTCCAAATGGGGCCTAACCAGAGCTTTATAAAGTCTCAGTAGCACAACAGTGCTTTTATATTCCAACCTTCTTGAGATAATTGACAACATTGCATTCGCTTTCTTAATCACGGACTCAACCTACATGTTTACCTTTAGAGAATCCTCAACTAGCACTCCCAGATCCCTCTGTACTTTGGCTTTACGAATTTTCTCACCGTTTAGAAAATAGTCCATGCTTCTATTCTTTTTTCCAAAGTGCAAGATCTCTCATTTGCTCACATTGAATTCCATCAGCCATTTCCTGGACCACTCCTCCAAACTGTCTAGATCCTTCTGCAGCCTCCCCACTTCCTCAGTACTACCTGCCTGTCCACCTAACTTTGTATCATCGGCAAACTTCACTAGAATGCCCCCAGTCCCTTCATCCAGATCATTAATATATAATGTGAACAGCTGCGGCCCCAACACTGAACCCTGCGGGACACCGCTTGTCACTGACTGCCATTCCGAAAAAGAACCTTTTATCCGAACTCTCTGCCTTCTGTCAGACAGCCAATCCTCTTTCCATACCAGTAGCTCACCTCGAACACCATGGGCCCTCACCTTGCTCAGCAGCCTCCCGTGTGGCACCTTCTCAAAGGCCTTTTGGAAGTCTAGGTAGACCACATCCACTGGGTTTCCCCGGTCTAACCTACTTGTCACCTCTTCAAAGAATTCCAACAGGTTTGTCAGGCACGACCTCCCCTTACTAAATCCATGTTGACTTGTTCTAATCCGACTCTGCTCTTCCAAGAATTTAGAAACTTCATCCTTAATGATGGATTCTAGAATTTTACCAACAACCAAGGTTAGGCCTATAATTTTCCATCTTTTGTCTTGATCCTTTCTTGAACGGGGGGTTACAACAGCGATCTTCCAATCATCCAGGACTTTCCCTGACTTCAGTGACTTTTGAAAGATCTCAACCAACGCCTCCGCTATTTCCTCAGCTACCTCCCTCAGAACTCTAGGATGTAGCCCATCGTGGCCAGGAGATTTATCAATTTTAAGACCTTTTAGCTTTTCTAGCACTTTCTCTTTTGTAATGGCAACCATACTCAACTCAGCCCGCTGACTCCCTTTAATTGTTGGGATATTACTCAGGTGAACACTGTGAAGACTGATGCAAAGTACTTATTAAGTTCTCCTGCTATTTCCTTATCTCCCATCACTAGGCTTCCAGCATCAGTTTGAAGTGGCCCAATGTCTACTTTTGCCTGTTGTTTGTTTCTTATGTATTGAAAGAAAGTTTTACTATCATTTCTAATACTACTGGCTAGCCTAGCTTGATGACTGTCCTCCGAGACCTGTAGCCCCCTCCCCATGAGATCCGCCTTGCGAAGGTTCCAAGTCAGCGGCCCCGCCTCAGGGTCTGCTGAATCACCGGTAGCATCTCGTACCCCCAACAGATCGAAGCAAGAAGCCCACGAGAAGTATAATTGGCCAGCCGTAAATGTCCATGCCAGGGTAGCCAACCTGCTAGCAGAAGAGAACGGAGCCATTAATGCTTTTGTTGCAGCGCTGGCAACAGCCTGTAGGGAGGCATTCCCTGTGCAAATGGACATGATTAAAATAGCAATGTGTAAACAACAAGAAGATGAGACCTAGTTCCAGGACCTTATGTGCCTCACTGAGACCACCTGAAGACATAACGGCAGCAGAAATCACACCGTATGAAGCACACCTGAGGAAAGCTTCATCAATGGAATGAAGGATGAAATAGCAAAAAAGGTGGTCACCCAGCCGTTGGAGGAAGGTGCTGCAGAAAAAGAGGTCGAGGAAGAGGTGCTGGCAGAGGTGGATCTGGCAGGTGCTTTGTTTGCGGAGCAATGGACCACTGGGTGAGGCAGTGCCCGCACAGACAGTCCCAATCGGCCCTGGAGGCTGAGCGACAGCAGGGTGACTGACAGGGGAAGGCCGAGGTGGAGGTGGGCAGCCCACAAGGTACAGGTAAGCTTCTTTCCTTTATGCTTGGCAACCAAGACTCGCTTATGCTAATCTCTTCTACTAATCTTATGGGCACTGAGACATGTTACACCTCTGTGTTGAGCGCTGAGATTGCAAAGTGTGGACGGTATGTCCAATATCACAATGATGTGTATACAAGTCAATGCCTACCTCTATGTTATATGTGGAAGGTACATCAGTTACCTTTTTGGTAGATACAGGGGCAGCATAGTCAGTCCTTAAATTAAGCCAGTTTACACAATCGATACAAATAAAGATGAGTGGAAGGTTCCTGAACTCAATGGGTGCATCAGGAGTCGTGGTGGGGTAGAGAGATTTTCCGCATCCCTATTGTGCGAAACTACTAACGGGGAAACATTTCAATTCTCCTTCTTGTTATCGGAATTTTTCCTTTAAATCTGATGGGTTGATATCTCATAGGGAGACTGGGGCTGGACTTGCTCAGTACTCCGACGTGCTTGTAGGTAATTCAAAGGAAAGATTTACCAGTGCAGGCTGTAAAATATGACCCACGATCCCTGATGTATGTCTATGAGTGGCGATTAAACCAGAGAGTGATAAGTTCAATGAGCGATTCACTCGCCCTGGAAGCAAGCAACTATGTTAATCCTGTTAACACCGATTTTCTTGCTGGAGAAATGCTGCACTGCACAGCACACATACACAGGACGGCCCTGACAAACCATATGAGAAGTAGTGGTTCAGGAGATTGGTTAAACCAGATCAGTTGTTATTTGCGAATTTTATTGGAGTGATCATAGGTGTGCAGTCAGTGTGAACTTATCTAAGGTATCTGTAACAGCAAGCAGACCCTATCTTTTTGATGTGGAAGGCTCCGCTCCTCACATGTCACTGGCGAAGGCGGCTGGTGACAGGTGGCAGGATTTGGGACCATGGGTGCTAAAGGCACAAAGAACGAAAGGTTGAGTCTTCAGGGACAATGTGGGTATCTGGTTCAATGCAGATATGTGGACATATAAAAAGAAACTAAATTGGCTAACTCAGGCAGATAGGACAGTCCAGGTAACCCCTGCTAGCCCTAAAAAGTATAGGGGGGATAGTCTGCCGTTTTCCTAAGATAGAAGTCTCGGACCCAAGATTAAAAATGGTCCCTACTGAGTTGTGGGCAAAGGGCAAACATGATGTCGGGCTCATACAGGGCTGTGAACCCATAAGGATAACCCCGAAGTCTGAGTATCGTCCTTGCAGAGCACAATACCCGTTAAAACCTGAAGCTATAGATGGAATTACTCCAGTCTTTGAATACCTCCTAAAGGCTGGAGTGATAATTCCCTGTGAAAACTCACCGGTGAGAACCCCCACTTTTCTGGTCAAAAAGACAAACATTCCCGGTGAACCGGAGGAATGGAGGTTTGTTCAAGGCCTGCAGGCAGTAAATAGCGCTGTTGCCCCACATGCCCCAAATGTTCCTAACCTCTATATTATATTGGCTCAAATTCCACTGGACAGTAAATGGTTCTCTGATGTGGATTTAGCAAATGCCTTCTTTAGTGCACAGGTACACCCAGATAGTCAGTTCTGTTCACTTTTTCATTCAAATGAAAATCATATACCTTCATGCGACTTTGTCATGGTTAGTGTGAGTCCCCCATCATATATAATGAGGCTCTGCGCAGGAGTCTGGAGACTCTTGTTCTAACCCAGGGGTCAGCGCTTTTGCAATAAGTAGATGATTGCTTGATAGCGGCACCAACAAAGGAACAATGTGAGAAAGATACCCTTGCGTTGCTCTGCCATCTAGCAAGGGACGGGGACCAAAGTCAGTCTCGCAAAGCTACAATTTGTGCAACAACAGGTGAAATTCTTAGGCCACTTAATATCTGAACAAGGGAAGGCCATTGGTCAAGACAGAGTTCAAGCAACTCAGCAAAGTCCAAAGCCTCACATGAAGAAACAATTACTGTCCTTTTTGGGCATGTGCTCTTACTGTAGGATGTTTATCCCACATTATGCAACCCTTGAGGCGCCCCTAAGTGACATAGCCCATGGCAAAGATTTGCAGAACAGAGTCCGTTGCAGTGGACCCTAGAGGCCGAGAGTGCCTTTGTTGAATTAAAAAGTGTGCTCCAAACTACACCTGCACTGGGAATTCCAAACCCAAACAAGCCTCTTATACAAACGGTAGATGAGAAGAGTGGCTGCATGGCATCTGTGCTGCTGCAGGATCATGGGGGAAGAATGAGGCTGGTGGCATATTTTTCAGCTAAACTAGACCCCCTAGTGGTGGGATTGCCTAAATGTCTGTGAGCTGTGGCTGCAGCTGAAAAGGCTGTTGTAGCTTCCAGGGATATAATCGGCATAATTAACCCTTCTGGTCCCACATGCAGTATGCTTACTGTTTTCCAAGCAAAGGACCACACACATGTCAGCAGCACGTTGGCTCAGATATAATAATGTGTTATTGGAAATGCCTAACATTACAATAAAGCGATGTAACGTCCTTAACCCTGCTAGCCTTCTCCCCACAGAAGGAGATGGTGACCCACATGATTGTGTCGCTGTAACTAATGAAATTTGCAGCCCTAGACCAGATTTGCAGGATTCACCACTTCAGAATCCGGATATGGAGTCTTTTGTGGACGGGTCAGCATTCAGGAGCAAGGAGACAGGCCAGAATTGTGTTGGGTATGCTGTAGTGACTATCTACGAGATAGTCAAAGCGGGATCCCTCCCTTCTCATCTGTCAGCACAAGCAGCTGAGCTGATTGCCTTGACTGCGGCCTGTAAATTGGCTGAGAGAAGCACAGTGAATATTTACACCGATAGCAGATATGCATTTGGGGTTGTACATGACTTTGGAACCCTGTGGAAACACAGGGGCTTCTTAACCTCCACCAGAAAGCCCATCACACACCACGGCCTGATTTCTGAGCTCCTGGAAGCAGTCCTGTTGCCTAAATCAATCGCTGTGTGTAAGTGTGAAGCCCACACAAAAAATAATGATTTTGTTTCCCAAGGCAGTGCAAGGGCAGACTCGGCAGCCAGAACGGCAGCCCAGCAGCCAATAAGTGATCAGATTGACATGTGTATGACAAACATTTGTACCCCAACAGCAGACGTACGGGAGATACAGTCACAGGCCACACCGGGAGAAAAGCGTGAGTGGACGGAAGCAGGATGCAGTGTGAGGGAAGGAGTATAGTGTGGCCCCAATGGTAAACCCTGTCTACCACCATCATTATTTCAATTCGATGCCAAACTGACACACGGTAAGGACCATGCATCATAAGGGGGGACGTACGACAGTATTTCAGCACACTGGTACACTAAGGGATTTACTCATTACTCCCAGAAATATTGTGAGTGTTGTTTTATCTGTGCCACTCATAATGTGGGGAGGGAAATACAGATGAGTCAGGCAGCACACCCCCAACCCCAAAAACCTTTTGAACATTTACAGATGGATTTCATTGAACTAACACCCAGCGAAGGGAAAAGGTATTGTCTGGTAATAGTTGATATGTTTCCCAAATGGGTGGAAGCGTTCCACGCGTCTAAACAAAATGCCAGTGCAGTAGCCAAGGCTTTGCTAACTGAGGTATCCCTGAAAGGCTTAGTAGTGACAATGGGACACCATTTGTCAATAATGCCTTACAGCAGATCAGTGATTATTTGGGAATAAACATGAGACAACACTGTGTCTACTACCCAACAAGCAGTGGGGCAGTGGAAAGAGAAAATGCTACCTTAAAAAAATAAATTGACAAGATGTTGTGTTACTGTATAAAACTCTCTACACTTTTGTCTGAAATACAGAATCAAGTGAAAGCAGCACTACCCCAACCAGCAGGAGGGAAGCTGCACGATCTAGAACCGGGAGACTGGATAGTGGCGAAAGACTTCAGGAGGAATAACTGGAAGGCGAAAAGGTGGCTGGGACCGTGCCAAGTGCTCCTTACATCACAGACAGCAGTTAAGATTGCAGAAAGAGCCACGTGGATACATGCCAGTCATTGCAAGCGTGTAGCTGGGCTTGAGGAGACATCGGACAGCACCGGAACCAATTAAGTGCAAGCAGTAATTAGAAGCCTCATACAAATATGGGGCTGCCCCAGCTCACACTTTTAGCAAGCGCCCTGGTAGGACTATTCGTAAGGGCAGGGGCATTGCGTGGACCCCACCCTACCATGGCTTTGACGAGTGTGATGTGTGAACATGGACTGTGTACATGGCACACCAGAGCAAGTGACGATACCACCACAAAGCTATGTTTCGGGTCGGTGCTATCTGAGGAAAGCCTGGTGTTTCCTCAACATTTTCTGATGTATAGCTATTCTGGCTCTGTTTTTTTTTATTGGTGCTGTAGTTGTCCTTGTTGTCATAAAATGACAAAAAGGGGGAAAATTAATGGAAAATTATCCATTTACAGTGAAATTAATTATCCATTTACTGTGAAATTTGAAAGAGAATGCTTTTCTTTAACTTAATGTTGGATAAGTTAAACAATACTTTGATGAAGGCCTGTAGTCAGCTTATCTCTGTTTGAATTCTGTAAACATTCAATTCGACCTTGTGATAGTCAAACTCAGCGAAAGCTAAAGAACTGTTATGTCTAAGACTAGGGGATTTGCCCTTGAGAGTGTGATAAGAAACAGAATAAAGCAAGTGTCTGTACCATGTTAAGGCACTCCTTTACATGAAGGCATCTAGCATTTGTGTACTGGAGTCACATCTGCAGCGGTAACAATAAAGCTCCTTTCTTTGCTCTTGCTAATAGTTGAGTCAAGTCGATTTAATTTACACGACAGTGAGCTTTAGATTAAAACAGATGTATTCCATCCTGCCTCATGAGGGATATATCCATAACATAACAGTATAGCCTGAGGGGTTCCAAAGTTTAGTGTGAAAGATTCCAAAGTTTAACATCGGATCAGGATATCAGTCAGTTCTGCTATAACGCGCATTTCTTCAATGCGAATTGGCTTAAATGCGATTGAAAAATTTAGACCATTATTTGTAGAATGCGAACTTACCTTAACAGTATTGGCTATAATGCGACTTGGGTCCAATTATTTTAAATGGGGTGGCTATTGCGTGATGTTCCTATAATGCAAGACAGCATGAGAACAAAACTATTGCATTATATCAGAACTGACTTATATAATGCAAGGGACTCCAGAATTTAAAATTGAAGACTCCCAGGTGTAGTGTGTTAGATCCAAGTGTTTAATATGTTATATCCCATGGTTTAAGGTGCAAAATGCCAGTATGTAATATGTTCAGTCTTAATATTTAATGTGAGGGACCCGTGGATGTAATGTTAGAGGTCCCATGGTTTAGAACTGTTGTAGCCCAGCAATCACTGGCTATGGTTATTGGCTTGTACAGAGAGAAGAGTCAATTCTCTTGTACCTCACAAGTCACTTTCTTAATGTATTGGATAATACACATGTAGCTTATACATTTTACTACAAACTGAAACCTATTTCTACATGCAATAGGATACTCTGACACTCCCTGAGTAGTCGCAGAATATAAAAGCTAATATGCGAGAAGGAGAGCTGCTAATGCCGACAACGGCTGACTCTAGACGGGTGCTCCCTCCCTCTCTCTTTCTCGATATTGTCACCATGTCCTTGATGTGGGATTTGCTTCTGCGATGTTTGGTCTCTGGAGTTTTTGCTGGTTCGAAGCCCGAGAGTCATCCTCTTATTCCTTTCCTTATCTCTTTCGAGCTGGGCTGTCTCTTCCCTGTTGGCTCAGATTTGTTTGCTTTCTTGCATGTCTTTACCTTCTGGACCCAGGGACCTAGGGAGCATTGCCTCATTACTTCTTGTCCAGATAAGGCATTTGCATTATTCATCTTCCTTGCTTTCTGCGTACCTTTGTTAGTACATTGTTTTCTGCATAACTTTGTTAGTACAAACCAGTACCTGGACTCAGGTAATCTTTAGTTCACAAGCCGCTATGTGTCAGCAATTTCAGTATTTTTCTGCAGCTTGTCGGTAGTTTGTATCCCTTTCTCTATCTTTTCCTGCAGCCCTGGCTAACAGAACTTCTTCCATTTTGTTATTCTGATAGCACTTTTACATATCTTTGTCATATTGTGATCAAGTGGTAGCAGTTCTGGAATGTGGAGATGAAGGGTAGAAATAATATGCAGGTTTTGAGTGAATCCCCATATGTTTGTGCTCATACTGGATTTTGGAGTGGAATACTCTTGAGATTTCATGTTGAACAGGATATCATTAAATAGCTTTATACATGAGAAGCACAAAAGATGATGTCTCAAAGAACATCTGATTTTGCTATCATTACAGCTGATGCTTGACTGCTCTGGTGTTTAAAGTTACAAAACAAATTGGATTACGTGCAGTCCCAACATTTACTCTTTAATCCACATTTCACCCCCCCCCCCAAGATGCTCTATTACACTTTTTACCTGACCCTTTTAGCTTATCCAGCACATCTGGGATATGTGGGCAAAGTACCTGGATACTTTGTTCCAGGATGCAGGCCCACCTGGTGAATTAAGTACCACAGATTAGGTCAGTGGCCAGGGACAAAAGGTTGTGACTGTAAGTGATTCCTGAAGAAGGGCCTGTGCCCGAAACGTCGAATCTCCTGTTCCCTGGATGCTGCCTGACCTGCTGTGCTGTTCCAGCAATAAAGTTTCAACTTTGATCTCCAGCATCTGCAGACCTCACTTTCTCCACTGTAAGTGAGGCAGGGAGAGGGCTTGTGTATTCAGGGACAGAGGAGTCTCAGCTCTTGATCTTGTCCAACGCGTATGAGGTCCTTGCTCCCTGTGTGGATGAGGAACGGGGCTGTGGGGAGAAGGAGCCAGTGACCACGGCACCTTGATACAGGAGGCTGTTCAAGAACAGGCAGGTGGTAGGTGTAGGGGATTCTATATTTAGGGGAATAGATGGTATCCTTTGTAAGCAGGATAGAGAGTTCCGCTTGGTATGTTGCCCACCCGGTGCCAGAGTGAGGGGCATCTCTGACCGGCTTGAGAGGGTATTGGAGAGGAAGGAGGAGGATCCAGTTGTTGTGGTCCATGTTGGGACAAACATAGGCAAGGCTAGGATAGAGGAGCTGTTCAGGGATTAGCAGGAACTAGGAATGAAATGAAAGAACAGGTCCCCAAGGGTTATAATCACCGGATTACTGCCCAAGCCACATGTAAATTGGCACAGGGACATGAGAATAAGGGAAGTAAACACGTGGCTAAAAGACTGGTGTGGGCAAGAGGGGTTCTTTTTCATGGAACAGGAGGGATCTGTACCGCTCGGACGGTCTCCACCTGAACTGAGCTGGGGCCAGAGCTCTAGCGAAAAGGGTAAATAGGGCAGTCAACAGGACTTTAAACTCAAAAGTAGGGGGAAGGGAAGGGTAAAACATTTCCCAGTGGGAAACAAAGCAGCAGGTTAACATCTGCAGGGGCGGATTCAACTGCATGGGAACATATGAAAGAATTCAAAATAAAGGAGAACTCAGGAAAGGTTACTAAAGTCTCCAGCACAGACACAAATAGAACAGTGTGTTTGGAAAGGGTTAATAATCAAATTTCAAGCTCACTAGATAAACTAATGACAATGAGAAGAGGGATGGTCAATATAGAATTAAGGTGTCTCAGAATGACCAGAGTACACAAAACAGGGTAACTGAGGTTGAGGCACAGATTGAAATTGACAGGTATGATGTGGTGGAAAGATGGCTGCAAGGGGATTAGGATTGGGAGCTGAATATCCAAGGATATACATCCTATCGAAAATATAGGCAGGTGGGCAGACGGGGTGAGGTAATAGCAATAAATGAAGTAGGATCAGATGATGTAGAATCTGTGTGGATAAGTTGAGGAATGACAAAGGTGAAAAAACCACAATGGGAGTTATGTACAGGTCTCCAAACAATAGTCAGGATTTATCCAAGAGATAGAAAAGCTGTGTGTAATGGAAAATTAACAAGATTAACATTTACTGTGAAATCTGACAGATAGTACTTTGCTAAAATTTTCAGTAGACAGCCTGACTTTGCTGGATTAGATTAGATTCCCTACAGTGTGGAAATAGGCCCTTCAGCCCAACCAGTCCACAGCGACCCTCCGAAGAGCAACCCTCCGAAGAGCAACCCACCCAGACCAATTTCCCCTTGACTAATGCACCTTACACTCGAGGCAATTTAGCATGGCCAATTCACCTGACCTGCACATCTTGGGACTGTGGGAGGAAACCCATGCAGACACAGGGAGAATGTGCAAACTCCACACAGACAGTCATCCGAGGCTGAGATGGAACCTGGGACCCTGGTGCTGTAAGGCTGCAGTGCTAACCACTGAGCCACCGTGCCATCCTGGATTTTGTAAGTAGACAGCTTGGCCTTGCAAGTCTTGCAAACAGTCAGAGTCAGCAAGAGTCAGGGAAAACATAAGGGCAGTAAGCAATTATATCAACAATAAAGGAATGAGAAAAACAACTCCATATATGGAAAGAGGCTCAAATGTTCCCAGCTCTTGTCCTTGAGCGTGTGATGAGGTTAAGCGAAATGTAGTATAAAGAGAATATGCGAAAGTTGTTCAGGGCCCTTATATAAGGCATTTTTGCCAAATGTATTGGGCCACCTGCAGAGGTTACAATAAAGCTTTTTCTTTGCTGCTTGCTAGCATTTGAGTCGAGTCAATTTAATTTCCACGACAGTGTGTAAGAAAGGCAAAGTTACAGGGATCAGGGGGGATTTCAATATGCAGGTGGACTGGGAAAATCAGGTCGGTAGTGGATTGTGAGGAAAGGAATTTGTCGAATGTCTATGCAATGGCTTTTTGGAGCAGCTTGTGGTGGTGCCCACTAGGGAACAGGCCATACTGGGTTTAGTGTTGTGCAGTGAGACAGACTTGATAAGGAAACTTAAGGTGGAGGGGCGCTTAGGAGGCAGTGATCATAATGTGATTGAATTTACTCTGCAATTTGAGAGGGAGAAGATAGAATCAGAGGTAACGGTGTTACAGCTGAATAAAGGTAATCACAGAGGCATGAGGGAGGAGCTGGGTATAATAGACTGGGAGAGGAGCTGAGCAGGAAAGACAGAGGAACAGCAAAGGCAGGAGTTTCTGGGAGTAATTCAGGAAACACAGCAGAGATTTGTCCCGAGGAAAAGGCAACATGGTACAGGGAGGATGAGGCAACTGGGCTGATTAGGGAAGTCAGGGATAACATAAAAGGAAAAGAGAAAGCAGATAATGTGGTGAAACCAGAGGATTGGGAAGCTTACAAAGACTAACAGAGGGCAACAAGGAATGAAATAAGGAGGGAAAAGATTAAATATGAGGGTAAGCTAGCCAGTAATATAAAGGAAGACTGTATGAGTTTCTTTAGGTACATAAAAGGCAAAAGAGAGGCAAAAGCAGACACTGAGCCGCTGGAAAATGGCGCTGTAGAGACAGTATTGGGGAACAAGGAAATGGCTGAGGAACTGAATAAGTACTTTGCGTCAGTCTTCACAGTAGAAGACATGAGTAATATTCCAAAGGTTCAAGAGAGTGAGGGGGCAGAGCTGAGTATGGTGACTATTACCAAGGAGAAGGTGCCAGAAAAACTGAAAGGTCTGAAAGTGGACAAATTACCTGGACTCAGCCTAGACAGAGTGGATATTGGGGAGATGTTTCCATTGGCAGGATAGACAAGGACCGGAGGGAACACCCTCAGAGTATAGGGAAGACCTTCTAGAACGGCGATAAAGAGAAATTTCTTCAGCCAGAGAGTGGTGAATCTATGGAATTAATTGTCACAGGTAAAATTGCAGGTTGAGTTCTGACAGAGATAGCTGAAGCGATAGTGAAGGCTTTAGTTGTGATCTTTTGTTGTGGAAGAATTACTCAATGTTCTATAAAAAGAATTACCAGGAGATGCAGATAATCCTTCACAAAATTAAACTTTAATCTTGCAAAATCAAAGCTGTGGGAACCAGCAAAATGGCTTTCCTGGCTCCCCACAATTTCTTTGCTCTCCTCCAGTTTATATAATTTGTTGGTCCGGCGCTTATCAGATAATATTAGCACGGCCAATCGTGCTGGCTTGATTTGTCTTTCTAAACTAATCATTGTCTGCTGCACTCGTTCCTTCCATCATACCTTACAACACCATCATCTACAGCAGTGTTTCTCAACGGAGGTGGAAGTGCCCCCTGAGGGGCGTTTGCCTTCCTTCGGTGGGCATTGAAGTCAAAGGGGGCGGCAAGGGGGCACTGAACGACTTTGTAGAGAACTTACCAAACACTTGGGAGACTGCCATGTCCTTGAAGGACATTGCTGTGTGCAGATGGATAGTCGCACAACACGAGTCTGCTATTTTCCCTGATCCCATGGAGGCGTGCGCTCTGATTGGTTGCTGCGCTATTATTGATAGTCTTCTCTGTGAATGGCAAACCATTTGAACTCATTCGCAGTTGGCACTGATTCTACTGCCGAGATCAATATCATCTAACTCGTTTTACTTCTAGGAAGATGAAATGCAGCTTTTCAACTGTTCTACCGGATGGCAGGATGAATGCACATTACAGCTAATTAGCCAATCAAATTTTGCCACTTATCTGAGTGTCTTAAAATTATCGTGATAAGGTATTCGAGTGACAGTGTAAAAATGGCCTCATTGAATAAGAAAAAGTGCAGGCAGTATAGCATGGACTATTTGCAATATGGCTTTATTCAATCTCCTTCTAATAAGCAGTTACCACTGTGCTTGCTCTGTGAACAAAGTTTTTCCATTGAGGCCTGAAGCCTTCCCGTCTTATTAAACATTTGGAAAAGAAACACAGTGACAAAAAGGACGAAGATTTGGCATATTTTCAAACATTAAACAATAAATTCAATCAGTAACCAACGATTTCCACTGCTTTTTCAAAGATGGGAGCCACAAGTGTGGATGGCCTTGTGGCATCATACAACATAGCGAAGTTAATTGCAAAATGTGGTAAACCTCATTCCGTGGGTGAATCGTTGGTGCTTCCAGCTATTGCTGAAGTATTATCAACCATGCTACATCAGGAACCATCAATGACTATCTAGTATATCCCTATTAGCAACGATTCCGTGAGAAGACGCATCGATGAAATGGCCTCAAATGTTGAGGATAAATTATATTCCCTTTTGATATTAAAAAAATTGCCTTACAAATTGATGAAAGTACTATATGCGGAAATCAAGCTTTGCTTTTGGGGTATGTACGTTTCATCAACAAAAATGAAATACGAGAAGACCTACTTTTTGCTCTGGATCTACCGACAGATACCAAAGGTAAGACTATCTTCAACTGCGTCAAGGATTATTTTGACAAAAAGTATGTTCCCCTCAAAAACATTGTTGCTTGTTCTATGGATGGCGTGCGTGCTATGACTGGCCAACATCGGAGATTTCTCGCATTATTAAAGAGAGAAGTGCCTTATGTTTTCACAGTACACTGCATTATCAGTCTGGCTGCAAAGAAATTTAGTGAAGCCCTCAACCATTCTCTACAAGTGGTGATAGATGTGGTAAATTATATAAAGAGACATGCTCTGAATGAACGACTTCTCCGCCAACTCTGTAAAGATAATGAAGATGAATTTCTGCAATTGCTGCTACACACAGAAGTGAGATGGCTCTCGAAAGGAAAATGCCTCAATCGCTTCCATGAACTGTTCGATTCTATCATCGAATTCCGACATAGAAATAATGAAAACCTTTGTATGAAAGCCGAAACCGTAAAACACGACTGTGCATATCTCGCGGGTATATTCGATAAGTGCAAATCGCTGATCGTGCAGATACAAGGAGATAATGTGAGTTTCATAAAAGCAAGGAATGCTGTTACATCTTTTATTGTGAAATTTGATCTCTTTCATTGGAATATCAGTCGTCGTGAGTTTTACCGGTTCCCGAGTTTAAACAATATCACGGAGGATGTTACTGATCAATTACTTACCTACTCAGCTCACATTTGTGCACTGCAGGATGATATGACAATATGATTTGCTGATCTTATCGAGATGGTGATCCCAACATGGCTGACTGACCCCTTTATTTCATGCGCAGAAGAATTGAACATTCGCCTTCAGGAAGAAATGATAGAGCTCCAAATTGACGCTGCAATGAAAATTCGGTTTTCGCAAATGGATGAGCCCCATTTTTGGATTCTAGATGCCACACGATGTCGAAGAGGCAAAGTGGTTTGCATTACCATTGCCTACCTCTTATTTGGTTGGGAAAGGATTCGGTGCCATCGCCAGAATACAAGATAAGACCCGCAATCACACGGATGTTGTTCAGCGTGGTGACCTGAGATGGCTTTTGACAAAAATTGAACCAGATGTCTATGATTTAGCAAGACAACATGAACCACAAGGATCGCATTGACTATTTTGCTATCACAGACTAAATTTTATGCAGAGTGAGCCACAAGTAGGTGGACAGTAAGAACAGTAATAAATGATAACATTTATTTTTTGTTGTATATAAAACATATTTCACAAAAGTTTTCCGTTTTCAGCATTGCAGTGTATTGCAGTTATATGTACAAAAACAGACTTTGGTGATTTGGGGGCATTGCATGATTTCAAGGATAAGAAGGGGGTATTGAATACGGAAAGGTTGAGAAACACTGGTCTACAGCATTAGCTCATCTCCCAGTGATTTAACTAACCTATCACAATGCACTACCATTATCAGTTACTGAAGCCCTGTAACATGATCCCATGCATTCATTGCAAAAATAAGTTAACTATATTACTGCCATAGTAACTTCCATATATTTCCCTTCTTTGACACCAACAGGTCTCACACACAGAAAGAATACGAGGAGGCTGAACGCACAAAGGCCAAATTGCCCAACACAGCCCCAAAAGCAGGCAATAACTATTTCCAGGGTCCAAACCGCAAAGGATTCTCCTTCTGCACCTGGAGCCACAGGCCAAAAACCCTTCCCAAAATAACCGGAACAGGGAAAATAAAGACCCAAAGACCCGCACAGTCTGAACGCGCACACAACACATGCAAGTCAGGCATCTCCATCGGAACAAGGCTTCAGCACCACAGCAGATGTCAGATCATAGCATTAGAGTGGCGAATCCACAGTAGAAGAGGGGGCTGGGCTAGCGTCCACTGAAACAACAGGGAATTGTCACACAGCAAGATGCACTAAAAAGTCTTATCAAGAGGTAAAGCACAGCAAAAGACCAAGGCAACAGCAAGCAACACAAAACCTGCAACAATCCCAATCTTAGCAAACCAAACCCCCATCCGCCCAAACCACTATCCAAACAGCCAAAAACCTGATGGCCGGACCATGTATTCTCCTCAAGCGCCTCCCATAAATTCCACAGCTCACCCATTGCCTGAGTAAAAGATCCCTCCGGGCTAGTATTATTGGGAATAAAGGTTCTGGAATATTCCCCAAACAACACACAAACCCCACCGTCCTCAGCCAACAACCAGTCCAAGGCCTGCTGAGTCCGCCACACCATCCGACTGGTCACATCCAATTGCTCACCCAACGCAGAGAGGGCATCATCAGAGTCATTAATAAATCTCTGCTGATTGTAATAGATACAATTAATCCACTCAGTATTCTTATTAATCCCAATGGCAGGGATAAGAACTCCCAGCCCGCGGCAATTGCATTCCTGGCCTTGAACACACTGGGGAAACCGCATGGCTAACCTATACCAACAACGTATATTGACGGATCAGGGACATTTAGGGCGATGCAGAGTCAGTTGTGATAGGGCATTGGCACTACCAATCTGCTAGGTCTGCCAAATCAATGGACCCCTATTCAGCACAGGAGCAGAAAGTTTCAGGACTGGGGAGGGGGCTTCAGTGACCTCCCCGAACCCGCCCTCAGCCACACAAGCAGGAGGAAGGTCTCCTTCCACAAACGCATCACCAACAGCCACAGAGGCACCAGTACCCCATAAGCCTCTGTTTTAAAAAATTCTCAAGGTCAGGTTCGTAGGAGAGTAGTCTGACACAGAACAAACAGCCAAGAGACGAGTCTGCTAGAATATGAGCATTTTATTCCCCGCAGCGTCGCCACAAACTTACAACGGGTCTGGCTTATACTCACTCTACATGTTACCGGAACTGGGAGCCGTCAGTTCTCGTAGAGCGGTTGCCAACAACCCACGCTCGGCGGTTAAACGTAACCCCGGAGCAGACTCCCGGGTCTGGCTTATACTCACTCTACATGTTACCGGAACTGGGAGCCGTCAGTTCTCGTAGAGCGGTTGCCAACAACCCACGCTTGGCGGTTAAACGTAACCCCGGAGCAGACTCACCGAACTGGAGACTTTTCCAGCTGATATACTCTTTTCCAGATATAAACATTCATGTGAACAGCAGAGCAAGGCTAAAAAACACATTCCATTCTGGTTACATACAGATAAGAAGATTCACACGGGGAGGTGTGTAATAAGATTCACACGGGACTAAGCAACACCTCCATTCCGGTTAGATTCACACATGTATTGGGACATAATTTTTAACCGTTTCACCACATTCCACTGCTTGGCCCAATACATGTGTTACATTATGATTCACACATGTATTGGGACATAATTTTACACCACAGCCTCACTCACCAAAGACACAAGGCCACGTAAAGGAGTAACAAGCCCCAACACGCCCTTTCAACTGTCGCAGCCCCTTCTCGGCCCTCACCTACCTCAACGCCGGAGTCCGTCTGTGCCAGTGGGAGTACCCTGGCACAGTGACTAAGATGATATCATGCGGATCGACCCACTATTGGAATGGGAGTAGGCGATGCCCTGTTACCGTAAAAGGATCCTCTCCCCTCAGCTCATTCCACTTTCCCCAGAAAAGCCCGTACGTACACCTGATCTCCAGGACCAATAGGCCCCTTCCTGTTACCAGATACTGACTCCCTCAGCATTTCCTGTGTGTGATAGACTCATGAATCATAGTTAGCTGTTGCATGTACTACTTAATATCAAGTTCCAATCATTCGAAACCAGGCTCATCATACAGACCCCTCCACTCAGACCCTCAGCATGGGTCCACTGGTAAGCTCTTCATGTGGTGCCAAGGTAGTCATGCAGTTAGTCTGCACACTGTAGCCCATTAATGCCAGCAGCAGCGCATCGACCCAGGTACGATAGGTACTTGCACAAATTACAGTCAACTCAGCTTCCAAAGGACTAACAATCCATTCTAACATACCCTGCGAGTGGAGTTGATACACACAGCCAAACCTCTGCTTAATCCGCAAGGTCTGCAGCACCAACTGAACCACCTTCTGGATAAAGGCAGACCCATCATCCGAACTGATCTCAGATGGTGTGGCAAACCTCAGAATGACTTGAGTCATTAAAAGCCTCACCACAGCGCCTGCCCCTGAATCTTGACAGGACCCCTTCTACCCATCTGCTAAACCTGTCACTGATCACCAACATATATCACTTCTTACACAATGTCTTTATCATGTCCACATAGTCAGTCAATCACCAAATGCTTAAATGGCCCCTCAGGTACAGGTATACATCCTATAGGGGTCGCTACTACCCCTTTCTGACATGATTCTGAGCACAGATATCATCTTGCGACAACATATAATCCACTGAAGCCTGCAAGTAAGGTGACCAATAGCCAGCCCTCATTACCTTCCTCAAAGGAGCCGTGACTTTGGCATACTCTTCAATCCAATCAGAACTAAAACCAGCCATCCCCAGAAATGTCGTCATCTATCCAACTGTCACAGGCCTGGGAGCCCGAGTTATTGCCTCAATCTGATCAGGTGCTACTAACTCACAGCCCTGAGATATCAGCTGAGCCAAAGACTCAACCTGCTGCTGATGGCAGTGAAGGTTATGCCCAGATACCATACAATCACCACATGCTAACCGCTCCAAAAGATTTGGAGACACCGGTGTTGGACTGGGGTGCACAAAGTTAAAAATCACACAACACCAGGTTATAGTCCAACAGGTTTAATTGGAAGCACTAGCTTTCGGAGCGCTGCTCCTTCATCAGGTGGTTGTGGAGAATAAGATTGCAAGACACAGAATTTATAGCAAAAGTTTACAGTGTGACGTAACTGACATTCCGTAGTTAATCACACTGTAAACGTTTGCTAAATCAGTTTTTTAGATTAGAATCTGTCTGACCATTGTGGCACAGACAGCTTCACAGGGAGTTAACACCTTCAATACCTTACCTGGACCGACATGACACCAATTGTTAAAGTGCACTTCAGAACGTAACTTTTAAAAAAAGGTTTTGCAATTTACATATGAGAGAACTGAAACCAACACGGTCATTCTAAAAGATGAGAGACTTAACAAATAATCTGGGTCTTTTTCAATGAATAATTTCAGTTACATCACACTGTAAACGTTTGCTATAAATTCTGTGTCTTACAATCTTATTCTCCACAACCACCTGATGAAGGAGCAGCACTCTGAAAGCTAGTGCTTCCAAATAAACCTGTTGGACTATATCCTGGTGTTGTGTGATTTTTAACTTCGCTCCAAAAGAGATATGGTGTCACGCTCACATTGTCCTTGACTCTCAGAGCAAACTAACAAATCATCATCATCATACTGGATTAGTGTACTCTCCAATGGCACACCCTCCAGATCCAACTTCAACACCTGGTTAAATACATACCGCGAATACTTAAACCCCTGCAGCATTCGATTGAAAATTACACTGCCTTCCTCTGTACATAAAAACAAATAAATATTGTCAGTCCTCTGCCAACGGAACACTGAAGAAGGCTGAACACAAGTCAATCACTGGTAACCAATCTGCTTTCGGCGATATATTAGTCAGCAGAGTATGCGGATTTGGAACCACTGCTGGCCAATCCTCCACCACCCCATTAACCGCCCACAGGTCATGTACCAGTCTCCATTTAGACTTATCTGCTTTTAAAACAGACATCAGCGGGGTATTTCAGGGGCTGCATGTCTCCCTAAGCACCCCGGCTGCCAGCAGTCCCTGTATTGTCACTGCTATTCCCTCCTCTGCCCCTTGCTTCAAAGGGCATTGTGATCTCCTAGGTAACTATGCCCCTGGCTGTAAACCTGATACAACTGAATTTGCTGACTTCACTCTCCCCACATCTGTATCATGTAGTGACCATAACCTAACTGGCAATGCAACCAGCCAATAATCAAATTGATGGTCACTTCCTCCCACTAGCACTAGCATACTCCATTGGGAAACCACCTCAACCTCCTTGGGATTCCCCTACATATCGATACAAGTTGCAATTCGAACATAGTTACCATCGCCAGATTTCCAGACCCCTGGTGTCATCATCTGCCAATCACTAATCATTTCTACATGCTTCATCATGGGTCCTGAATCCTTGGACAGATGTCCCTCATTTACTAACAGTGTCACATGGGGTAAAGCCCCTGGCACACTGTACCATTTCTGCAGAAAATCATGTTGCCTCATCTGCAATGCTTCTCCCTGCCTCCCTATCACCATAGCTTCACCCTATAAATGCTGTGGGGTGACAACCTCACAATGCCACTGCTCCTCCAACATTTTACTCTGATTCTCTCTTTGGTAAGATTTTGGAGTCCATTGTGAAGGATGCGAGTTCTGAATACTTGGAAGTGTGTGGTAAAACAGGGCAAAGTCAGCATGGTTTCATCAAGGGGAGTTGTGCCTGACAAATCTGTTAGAATTCTTTGAGGAAGTAACGAGCAGGTTAGACCAAGAAGAGCCAATGGTTATTATCTACCTGGACCTCTAGAATGCCTTTGATAAGGTGCCGCACAGGAGGCTCGAGTAAGATAAGGGCCCATGATGTCAGAGGCAAGGTGCTAGCATGGATAGAAGATTGGCTGTCTGGCAGGACACAGAGAGTGGGGATAAAAGGGTCCTTCTCAGGATGGAAACTGGTGACTGGTGGTGTTCCACAAGAGTTGTTGTTGGGACCACAACTTTTCACTTTATACATTAACGATTTAGATAAAGCGACTGAAGGGCATTCTGGGTAAGTTTGCAGATGATACAAAGACAGGTGGAGGGACTGGTAATATTGAGATAGCAGGGAGGCCTGCAGAAAGATTTAGGCAGGTTAGGAGAATCAGCAAAGAAATGGCAAATGAAATACAGTTTAACCCCTGTATCGCAGATTCAATTTCCGTGGTTTCAGTTGTCCGTGGTTTACCGCAGCCTGAAAATACTACATGGAATGTTCCAGAAATAATCTCAGAGGGCCGCCCATTTAAATGATAGGGTTCGCTTCTACCTGCAATTTCGGGCATCCACGCAGATATGGGGGATACCTGTACAACGTGGGCAAGTGTGAGGGCATGCAGTTTGGTAGGAAGAATAGAGGCATAGACTATTTTCTAAATGGGGAGAAAATTCAGAAATCGGAAGTGCAAAGGGACTTGGGAGTCCCAGTACAGGATTCTTTCAAAATAAACTTGCAGGTTGAGTCAGTAGTTAGGAAGGCAAATACAATGTTGTCATTCATCTCAATGGAATTAGAATATAAAAGCAGGGATGTTCTTCTGAGGCTTTATAAAGCTCTGGTCAGACCACATTTAGAGTATTGCGAGCCATGTTGGGCCCTGGAATAATGTACTGGCCCTGGAGTGGTTTCAGAGGAGGTTCACAAGAATGATCCCAAGGATGAAAAGCTTAACATTTGAGGAATGTTTGAGGACTCTGAGACTATACACAATGGAGTTTAGAAGGATGAGAGAGGATCTGATTGAAACTTACAGAATACTGAACAGCCTGGACAGACTATTTCCATTGGCAGGAGAGACTAGGAGCCAAGGGCACAGCCTTCGAGTAAAGGGAAGACCTTTTAGAAAGGAGATAATGAGAAACCTCTTCATCCAGAGAGTGGTGAATTAATGGAATTCACTGCCACAGAAGGCTGTGGAGGCCAGGTCATTGACTAAATTTAAAACAGAGATCGATAGGTTCTTGATTGCCAAAAGGATTAAAGCTTACAGGGAGAAAGTGGGAAAATGGGGTTTAAAAACCTATCAGCCATGATTGAATGGAGGAGCAGACTTGATGGGCTGAATGACCTAATTTTTGCTGCTATATCTTATGGTCTTATTAGCCAAAGATGGGAAATTGTCACAATGTGATGTTATGGATATTAGACCCGGCTCACATTTTGGAATTGTTGCCAAGTTTTCAAGGTAAGGGAGATGAAGCTTGTATTTCAGATGAAGCCCAGCAGTAACTCATGAGCCCATCTTTGTGCTAAACCCAACTGCATAATGTCAAGAGAAAATGGCTGTCACCACATACAGAGGGGATGGAGTAAATCACTGTTTGGGGCATTGAGTAAACTTTCCACTGTGAGGCCTTGCTAGGGGCAGTTACATTAATCATACATTCACAGATTCTGTAACAATACCCATTTGCCATCAAATTGGATTTAATTAAAAGTTCATTCTATTGGCACCCATTAACATTACAGAATAAATCATGACCATTATATATTTTACATCACTTGACCTACTGTCATGTCAGAGAGGCAAACTTACAAGGCTCACTTGGTTTTGCCATTTCTGCATCACTTCTCATTTTCTATCACTGAAGGCTTCAGTGCTGTCACAGTCCACGCCAATTATAAACAAGGAATGAAAATGGTCTGTGATTTTCTAAGGCGGCTTTTTTACTGTGAGGGGCTGCTATGATGATGGAGATATGCCTGAATGTATCTCACCCAATGGAACATTAGCATTTTGGATCTGCACTATACATTCCCATTAGCTTACATATGGAAGCATTGTACTGGCTTCCTTGCGAAGGTGAAATAGAGTCATAGAGTAATAGAGATGTACAGCAATGAAACAGATCCTTTGATCCAACCCATCCATGCCGACTAGATATCCCAACCCAATTTAGTCCCACCTGCCAGCACCCGGCCCATATCCCTCCAACCCTTCCTATTCATTTACTCATCCAAATGCCTCATATTGTGTGAGGCCGTAACAATAGACAATAGACAATAGGTGCAGGAATAGGCCATTCTGCCCTTCGAGCCTGCACCACCATTCACTATGATCATGGCTGATCATCCTCAATCAGTATCCTGTTCCTGCCTTATCTCCATAACCCTTGATTCCACTATCCTTGAGAGCTCTATCCAAATCTTTCTTAAACGAATCCAGAGACTGGGCCTCCACTGCCTTCTGGGGCAGAGCATTCCACACAGCCACCACTCTCTGGGTGAAGAGGTTTCTCTTCATCTCTCTCCTAAATGGCCTACCCTTTTTTTTAAGCTGTGTCCTCTGGTTAAGGACTCACCCATCAGTGGAAACATGTTTTCTGCCTCCAGAGTGTCCAATCCTTTAGTAATTTTATACGTCTCAATCAGATCCCCTCTCAGTCTTCTAAACTCAAGGGTATACAAGCCCAGTCGCTCCAATCTTTCAACATAAGATAGTCCTGCCATTCCAGGAATTGACCTCGTGAACCTATGCTGCACTCCCTCAATAGCCAGAATGTCTTTCCTCAAATTAGGAGACCAGAACTGCACACATTACTCCAGGTGTGGTCTCACCAGGGCCCTGTACAGCTGCAGAAGAACCTCTTTGCTTCTATACTCAATCCCTCTTGTTATGAAGGCCAGCATGTTATTAGCCTTCTTCACTATCTGTTGTACCTGCAGCTTACCTTCATTGACTGGTGTACAAGAATACCCAGATCTCTTTGTACTGCCCCTTTACCTAAATTGATTCCATTTAGGTAGTAATCTGCCTTCCTGTTCTTGCCACCAAAGTGGATAACCATACATTTATCCACATTAAACTGCATCTGCCATGCATCTGACCACTTTCCTAATCTGTCCAGGTCACCCTGTAATCTCCTAACATCCTCCTCACATTTCACTCTGCCACCCAGCTTAGTATCATCAGCAAATTTGCTAATGTTATTACTAATACCATCTTCTATATCATTAACATATATTGTAAAAAGCTGCGGTCCTAGCACTGATCCCTGCGGTACCCCACTGGTCACTGCCTGCCATTCCGAAATGGAGCCGTTTATCACTACTCTTTGTTTCCTGTCAGCCAACCAACTTTCAATCCAAGTCAGTACTTTGCCCCAATACCATGCACCCTAATTTTGCTCACTAACCTCCTCTGTGGGACTTTATCAAAAGTTTTCTGAAAGTCCAGGTACACTAAATCTACTGGATCTCCCTCGTCCATCTTCAGAGTTACATCCTCAAAGAATTCCAGAAGATTAGTCAAGCATGATTTCCCCTTCATAAATCCATGCTGACTCTGACCTATCCTATTACTGCTATCCTGATGTGTCGTAATTTCATCCTTTATAATAGACTCCAGCATCTTTCCCACCACTGAGGTCAGACTAACTGGTGTATAATTTCCTGCTTTCTCTCTCGCTCCTTTCTTAAAAGTGGTACAACATTAGCCACCATCCAATCCGCAGGAACTGATCCTGAATCAATCTTTCGAACTCTGGAAAATAATCACCAACGCATCCATGATTTCTCGAGCAACCTCCTTCAGTACCCTGGGATGTAGACCATCAGGCCCCGGGGACTTATCAACCTTCAGACCTAACAGTCTCTCCAACACCAATTCCTGGCAAATATAAATTCCCTTAAGTTCAGGTCCTTCAGCCACTGTTACCTCAGGGAGATTGCTTGTGTCTTCCCCAGTGAACACAGATCTAAAGTACCAATTCAACTCTTCTGCCATTTCTTTGTTCCCCGTAATATATTCCCCTGTTTCTGTCTTCAAAACCCAATTTTAGTCTTAACCATCTTTTTGCCTTTCACATACCTCAAAAAGCTTTTACTATCCTCCTTTATATTATTGGCCAGTTTACCTTCGTACCTCATTTTTTCTCTGCGTATTTCCTTCTTAGTAATCCTCTGTTGTTCTTTAAAAACTTCCCAGTCCTCCGTTTTCCCACTTATCTTTGCTATGTTATACTTTTCCTCCTTTGACTTTATATGTTCCTTAACTTCAGCCACGGCCACCCATGCCTCCTCCTAGGATCTTTCTTCTTTTTTAGAATGAACTAATCCTGCAACTTCTGCATTATACCCAGAAATATCTGCCATTGTTCCTCCACTGTCATCCCTGCTAAGGTATTGCACCATTGAACTTTGGCCAGCTCCTCCCTCATAGCTCCATAGATTAGATTAGATTAGATCACATACAGTGTGGAAACAGGCCCTTCGGTCCAACAAGTCCACACCGCCCCGCCGAAGCGCAACCCACCCATACCCCTACATTTACCCCTTACCTAACACTACGGGCAATTTAGCATGGCCAATTCACCTGATCTGCACATCTTTGGACTGTGGGAGGAAACCGGAGCACCCGGAGGAAACCCACGCAGACACGGGGAGAACGTGCAAACTCCACACAGTCAGTCGCCTGAGGCGGGAATTGAACCCGGGTCTCTGGCGCTGTGAGGCAGCAGTGCTAACCACTGTGCCACCGTGCCGCCCACTATTCCCTCTATTCAACTGAAATATTGTCACTACTGATTGTACCCTCTCCCTCTCAAATTGCAGATTGAAGCTTATTGTATTATGGTCACTACTTCCCAATGGCTCCTTCACTTTGAGGCCCCTGATCAATTCTGATTCATTGCACAATATCAAATCCAGAATTGCCTTCTCCCTGGTAGGCTCCAGCACCAGCTGTTCTAAGAATTCATCTCGGAGGCACTCCACAAAGTTTCTTTCTTGAGGCCCAATACCATCCTGATTTCTCCCAGTCTACCTGCATGTTGAAATCCCCCATAACAACTGTAGTAACATCTTTGCGATAGGCCAATTTCAGCTCCTTATTCAACTTACATCCTACATCCATACTACTGTTTGGGGGCCTGTAGATAACTCCCAAGAGGGTCTTTCTACACTTAGAATTTCTCAGCTCTATCCACACTGACTCTACATCACCTGATTCTAGGTCCCCCCGCGCAAGGGACTGAATATCATCCCTTACCAACATGTAACATGTCATTGTGATTGAGAGGGATTGGGAATACTGCGACTGGTGTGTTGTTTGTTTTCCAACATTTCCCACAGATTATCTGTTCACTCATCTGAGGTGGAACCAGAGCTCCAAAGATTTCTTGTGGTTGCTGTCTATGAAAAGACAGCACTGAAGACACGACCACCTGATGAAGGAGCGGCGCTCTGAAAGCTAGTGCTTCCAATTGAACCTGTTGGACTATAACCTGGTGTTGTGTGATTTTTAGCATCGAAGAAGATATTGATTACAACGTCATCACCAAATACTGAAAGAAGAGGAATCACTGGCAGCTACATCACTACGTCCAGAGAGACAACCACCAGAGAGTCAGGGGAGAATGACCAGTGCCCAGAGGCATCTGCCTCACTACCATTACAGCTATCAAAGAGTCTGTACAGCCAGAAACTAAGGATGTCCCAGGCCATCATCACCAAACTATCTATGCATGAAATGTCCTGAATACTGAGGAGCCGGAAGAACAATCTACTCAGAAAGAAGATGAGGGCACTGAGCAGGAGGAACATGACAATAGACTATATACAACTGAAGGATTATTAAGTACAAGAAGCCACACAGAACTTTATTGATACCTGCTTCCAAGCTGTTTGAGTTGAGTGAATACATCAATCAGTTTTATTCTTTTTAGCTGCTGCAAAGGCAGATGGTCCCTGGTTACTGCTAAAAACAAATGCTGCTTTTTGTTTTAACTTGCCTTTGCCTTTTCTGTTGTTCAATAAAATCTTCCTTCACCAATGCTTGAATCCTTCATATCACCCACTGACTGTAGCACCTGATTGGGTGTCTGCTTAACTCAGACGTGACAGCCGTTTAACCCCTGGATCCTACAACTAAAATGATAGCTAGTCTGAACAAGTGAAGATTAAAAGTCTCTTAACCAATGTGAAATGTGCTGGAGGCAGTTGACAAAAGGTTTATCAGACCAGTATCTAACACAAATGGGCTGTCTTATGATGACCCCTATTCAAACATACAAGTGTAGACAAACAAAAAAAAATGTTGACCTTATGGATGTCGGGGAAAAAAATGGGAAATGCAGCTCAATACCACCAGTGCACAGGGTCCATCGGGATGTTCCTTTTGCTCTCTAAGACTTTCTATACTTTTTCCTCATCTCCAGGTTCTTTCCCTTCACAATTAGTACACTAACTACAAAATCTTTCTTATTGTTTAAAAGTAACAGGTACGGCAGCCGACGGGAGAAAATAGCTGGCTTTCTTCAGGCTTCAAGTATTTTTACTGCAGAGAGGCCACCAGCCTTTCTGACATTCCAAAGGTTTTTCACTGTCTCGTTCACTGCTCCTACAAGCTATTTAGCTATCCAGGAGTCAGGAAGAGTTGTCAGCAGACTGATTATTTTTACCTCCATGCCTGGTAGCTACCAGCTACTTATTTCCAGCTCAATTGCACTGTGAGTATACACCAAAACACCAAGACAGCTACAACCAGCTCCCTCCACTGCGGGAACAAAGCAACAGTGTAGGCACTACACAAGGACTTCCAGTGGCATGCTTTTATATGTATACCAATTCCTTTGGTTTTAAACAGCCCTTTTTTTTCCCATTTCAGTCCAGAATCAACTGCCTCACAGCGCCAGAGATCCGGGTTCAATTCCACACAGGCGACTGACTGTGTGGAGTTTGCACATTCTCCCCATGTCTGCGTGGGTTTCCTCCGGGTGCTCCAGTTTCCTCCCACAGTCCAAAAATGTGCAGGTTAAGTGAATTGGCCATGCTAAATTGCCCGTAGTGTTAGGTGAAGGGGTAAACGTAGGGGAATGGGTCTGGGTGGGTTGTGCTTTGGCAGGTCAGTGTGGACTTGTTGGGCCGAAGGGCCTGTTTCCACACTGTAAGTAATCTAATTGTGTTTACATGTGAAATCCTAGAAGTATGGACATTAAAATATTTGTATAAGCTAATGGTTATGAAAAAGCTAACATTTGAGATTGCATTAAGCTTCATCCAATTTGGTATCCAATCAAACTGGCTTGGATGGGTATAAGGCAGTATATCTTAAGCACTAATATGGACAGGTGTCCTCATTTTCTTAGTAACAACATCCAACCACTGTAACTTGTTAAGACAAGAACCTCCTCTTATCACTCACTTGTGATTGTTCCTCTACCACTGTAAACCAAAAAGGCCCGTAGATCCAGTCAATGAAAGAAATTTGGTAGCAGTATCCCTCTACTCTCAAATATCTCTGATGTATTAATTAATCTATAATGGTGACACCAATTTGCTATCAGCCATATTACACTGCTGTTGGGAATTGAGGTAATTACTGGTAGTAGGTTACTTTGAGGATTGTGATGTTGAACTTAAGAGCTGGTCACAATGGATCTTCCTTTCTTGTCAGGTTTTCATTGTTTTCTCACAGACTGGCACATAATTGCAAAAGATGTCTGGGGCTAGTACTGTGATTCTCATTGGACTGTTTCCAGACCTGCACCTGTAATGTAACTGGAGAACCTAAGGAGAATAGTTTGATTATACTCGAGCTGAGGTTCAGTACTTGGTGTCGACCTACAAATCCAGTGTTGCTGTTGGCATTCCTAAACTAATTTTCACTTGTGCATTTCATAAGATTCAGTGCTTTTGTACATGAATGTTATCTATCTATAATTGACAAGTTAGTGTATGTGTTTTGCATTTACTTGTAAATACTTACTTTTGGATGATGTTGTCTTTTGAAGCTTAATTTGTTTTACTTAACTGGTCATTTTTTTTTTCCCATGTCTAACTCTGACTCTACATCTTTCAGTTCCTGGTGGTGTTTCCAAAATCTGTAATGCTGTTCTCCCCAATGCCAGCCTATGAAATTTGAGCCTTTCTGCTGTAATGAATTTCTCTTGTTCCTTTTATGGTGAGCTTTCACCACTTCAATGCCTAGGGACTCTTTAGTGCGAGTTACTTTTGTGGTGTATCCTGTACCCTGCCTGTTGGAATCTGTCCTATTGTTGTGTTCTTGTCTATGACTCTGAAACAGGTGTCCTTTTTGTAAGGAATGTTCCCTTATAAGGGAAAAGGATATGAAGAATCTCTGTATGCATATTCATTGTTGAGATTCCAGCCCTTGCAATTGTTCTAGACCCTACAAACCATTCAGTGCATTTGGATATACTGTTTCCTCAATAACACCCTTTACCTACGCTGTACCCAATCTTGGGATGATCATGGTTCTAGTAGGCAATATGCTCCCTATTGTCCCATATGCCAGGACCATTCAACAGTTCCCAACTCCAAACAGTTGTAGCATTCTCTCACAAATGACAAACCTAATCCTTGCTTCCCCCACCCTTTTTTTACACCCAAAGTTCTTGTTCAGTATTTTTATTGACGTATGCATCCTTTCCACACCTCTATCATCCTTCCTACAGCTTCCAAAGTCTCATTATCAATCTTGATACACAGAATAGCTGTCTCTCCTTTTCTCTCCTCTTCACTCCTTTGTCCTGTGTCGTGGTTCCTGCACATTGCAGCATGTACTGAATACTGCATTCAATTCTGGTTTCCCTGTGATAGTAAAGATGTTCTGAAACTTGAAAGGGTTCAGGAAAGATTTGCAATGATATTGCCAAGGTTGGAGGGTTTGAGCTCGAGGGAGGGGCTGAAGAGGCTGGATCATCAGAGGCTGATGGGTGACCTTAGAAGTTTATAAAATCATGAGGGAGCATGGATATGGTAAATTGTCCAGGTCTTTTCCTCAGTGTAAGGGAATCCAAAACTAGAGGACATAGGTTTAGGATGAGTGAGGAAAGATTTAAAGGGAGCTAAACGGCAACTTTTTCATGCACAGGGTGGTGCATGTATGGAATAAGCTGCCAGAAGAGGTGTTGGAGGCTGATACCTTTTAAATGATGTTAATATATCTGGATGGGTATATGAATAGGAAGGATTTAGAATGATATGGGCCAGAGGCTGGCAAATAGGACAAGATTAATTTAGGATATAGGTTGACCTGGTCGAATTGGACGGAAAGGTCTGTTTCTATGCTGTACATCTTTATGACTCTCTGTACTGCATATTCAAAGATTGATTTTAGAAAATGTTATTGGCCAAATAGCCTCATCGGTGCTATAATGTTTCTATAGAAAATAAAATAAAACAGGCATCAAACGATGAAGGCCACTGACATTTTCAACCTATTACGTGAACTTATCATTTTTCATAGGTAGAGTTTTAAACCAAATTACACCCTTTTACAAGTTATTTTCTAGCTGGCGTTTGCTCTTGGTTGTTTCCTGTGGTGCTAGAAGAGCACAACAGTTCAGGCAGCATCCGAGGAGCAGTAAAATCGACGTTTCGGGCAAAAGCCCTTCATCAGGAATACAGGCAGAGAGCCTGAAGGGTGGAGAGATAAGCTAGAGGAGGGTGGAGGTGGGGAGAAAGTAACATAGAATACAATAGGTGAGTGGGGGAGGGGATGAAGGTGATAGGTCAGAGGGGAGGGTGGAGTGGATAGGTGGAAAAGAAGATAGGCAGGTAGGACAAGTCATGGGGACAGTGCTGAGCTGGTAGTTTGGAACTGGGGTGAGGTGGGGCAAGGGGAAATGAGGAAACTGTTGAAGTCCACATTGATGCCCTGGGGTTGAAGTGTTCCGAGGCGGAAGATGAGGCGTTTATCCTCCAGGCGTCTGGTGGTGAGGGAGCGGCGGTGAAGGAGGCCCAGGACCTCCATGTCCTCGGCAGAGTGGGAGGGGGAGTTGAAATGTTGGGCCACAGGGCGGTGTGGTTGATTGGTGCGGGTGTCCCAGAGATGTTCCCTAAAGTGCTCTGCTAGGAGGCGTGCAGTCTTCCCAATGTAGAGGAGACCGCATGGGGAGCAACGGATACAATAAATGATATTGATGGATGTGCAAGTAAAACTTTGATGGATGTGGAAGGCTCCTTTAGGGCCTTGGATAGAGGTGAGGGAGGAGGTGTGGGCGCAGGTTTTGCAATTCCTGCAGTGGCAGGGGAAGGTGCCAGGATGGGAGTTGGGTTGTTGGGGGTTGTGGACCTGACCAGATAGTCACGGAGGGAACGGTTTTTGCGGAAGGCGGAAAGGGGTGGGGAGGGAAATATATCCCCGGTGGTGGGGTCTGTTTGGAGGTGGCGGAAATGTCGGCGGATGATTTGGTTTATGTGAAGGTTGGTAGGGTGGAAGGTGAGCACCAGGGCGTTCTGTCCTTGTCACGGTTGGAGGGGTATGGTCTGAGGGCGGAAGTGCAGGATGTGGACAAGATGCGTTGGAGGGCATCTTTAACCACGTGGGAAGGGAAATTGCGGTCTCTAAAGAAGGAGGCCATCTGGTATTTTCTGTATGGAATTGGTCCTCCTGGGAGCATACGGCAGAGGCGGAGGAATTGGGAATACGGGATGGCATTTTTGCAGGAGGTAGGGTGGGAAGAGGTGTAACCCAGGTAGCTGTGGGAGTCGGTGGGTTTGTAAAAAATGTCGGTGTCAAGTCGGTCGTCATTAATGGAGATGGAGAGGTCCAGGAAAGGGAGGGAGGTATCAGAGATGGTCCAGGTAAATTTAAGGTCAGGGTGGAATGTGTTGGTGAAGTTGATGAATTGCTCAACTTCCTCGCGGGAGCATGAAGTGGCGCCAATGAAGTAATCAATTGTAGCGGAGGAAGAGGTGGGGAGTGGTGCCGGTGTAATTACAGAAGATTGACTGTTCTACATAGCCAACAAAGAGACAGGCATAGCTGGGGCCCATACGGGTGCCCATGGCTACCCTGTGGTCCAACATTTCAACTCCCCCCCCCCACTCTGCCGAGGATATGGAGGTCCTGGGCCTCCTTCACCGCCACTCCCTCACCACCAGACGCCTGGAGGAAGAACACCTCATCTTCTGCCTTGGAATGCTTCAACCCCAGGGCATCAATGTGGACTTCAACAGTTTCCTCATTTCCCCTTCCCCTACCTCACCCCAGTTCCAAACTTCCAGCTCAGCACTGTCCCCATGACTTGTCCTGCCTGCCTATCTTCCTTTCCACCTATCCACTCCACCCTCCACCCCCCCGACCTATCACCTTCATCCCCTCCCCCACTCACCTATTGTACTCTATGCTACTTTCTCCCCACCCCCACCCTCCTCTCATTTATCTCTCCACCCTTCAGGCTCTCTGCCTGTATTCCTGATGAAGGGCTTTTGCCCGAAACATCAATTTTACTGCTCCTCGGATGCTGCCTGAACTGCTATGTTTTTCCTGTACCACTCGAATCTAGACTCTGGTTTCCAGCATCTGCAGTCATTGTTTTTGCCCTCTTGTTTGTTTCCACCAGTCCTCGATATGACTTGCCATTAATATTGTTTAAAAATCACACAACGCCAGGTTATAGTTCAACAGGTTTATTTTGGAAGCAGCAGCTTTTGGAGCACTGCTCCTTTATTGGGTAGTTATCTATAACCTGGTGCTCTGTGATTTTTAACTTTGTCCACCCCAGTCCAACACCGGCTCCTCCATATCATTTAATATTTTTAGAAGTCCTGCTTTTGATGTTAGTGTTTGGGATAAGGTTATTGCTGATGGAGAACTTTGAATACCAAAAGGACATGTGGATTTATCTTGGATTAGGCTGAATTAAATTGGGAGTTTTGCCGACAAACCATTCCAAGAAGCTGTGATGCTCGGAAGAATACAAGAGCAAAGAGTGAGAGGAGAAAAGCCTATTCCACAAAAGACTTGCTTCGTCAGTGCACATGTTTCAGTTGATGAATCAAATGGAACTTGTTAAATCAGTGATGTTCCTCCCAGGTCTCTACACTGTAAACAAAATGTTGCACTGTGCAGTAAGGCTTGTGTGAAATGATCCAGAAGGTCTGGTTTCACGAGTGTATCGTTTCTGAGTGCAGCTCTTCCTGCACGTCTGTGATAAACCAGAACTGATTTGGCCACTGAAACCTACTCCTCCCATTGCCCTGCTGTTACTTCGGGGTTGATGGAGGTTATCACAGCTGCTGGCTTCATCTTGCTGAATTGCCAGTGAATGACTTGTTGATGTGGAGCTGTGACTTTTGTTTTTTTTTCTCTCGCTACAGCTTAACTGTGGCTGTTGCCAAGGTAACATGTGAAGGTGCTGAATTAATACGGAGACTGCCTCCGTTCACTGGTTAGAGTACCATGTGTTGGCAACCTGTTGTCAAGTGTGTATTCCACCCCTTCCTTAGCTGTTTTCTCTATCCTTGCTCCTCCTACAAAATAGTCTGGGCAGCAACTAATTAGCATCTCACTTTGGCCATCGATCAGAACGAAAGGCAGGAAATGGGGGAGTCATGGTGAAAATTGATCTTTATGTATGGTGAAGATGGAGAAATCCAAACAGTCTATTCTTCACATTCTCAACCATCGTGGTCTTGTACTGTGAAGGCTTAGAGATCACCTGCATTGTCCTGCCAGTGCCCTGGCTGGTCAGTCCATTAGGCACAGGGCAGGAGTCGTTGTACTGTGACAAATGCCTCATCACTTTCTTAATGTTGAATTAAATGCTACAAAGTTTACTTTTGTCAGTGAGCTTTGGGTTTCCCCTCAGCAGGTTCAATCTGATCATCACTGAAATAGCAACTGAACCTTTTTCAATCATTTAAATCATTTCTCAGTTTAACACTACGTAGCGTTGAGGAATCTCCGATGCCAAGCTTTGGTGGATCCTAGCCATTTCTTTTTATTTTCAATAGTGCCCAGGCTATGTTTTCATGTGAGATTTGAACTGATTAGTGTAATTGATGACATATTTTGGTGTATTCAACCAAATCTTGCTCCTTTTGCATATCTCCTGCCCACTGAGGACACAGATACTATAATGGGGACACCTCCTGTGTCAATGTCCACATGAGCACAGTTAATATGAACCTTTTGTCTGCCCCATTTGTTTATGGGATGTAGGTATCCCAAACCAGACCAGCATTTATTGGTTAGCCCAAAGTCTCGAATTACGAGTCCACCATATTGCTGTGGGTCTGGAGTCACATGTAGATCAGACCAAGAAAGGATGGCAGATTCCTATCCCTAAAGGACATTACTGAACCAGAGGGTTTTTTAAACAAAAAATTAGATAGTGTTGTCATTTATGCTAGCTTTTTTTTTTGATTGAATTCAAATTTTGCCACACTGCATGGTGGGATTAGAGTCCCTGTCCCCAGAGCACTGGCCTAGGGTTCTGGATTACTAGGCGTAAGTGAGCACTGCAGATGCTGGAGATTAGTCAAGAGTGTGTTGCTGGAAAAGCACAGCAGATCAGGCAGCATCCGAGAAGCAGGAAAATCAACATTTCAGGCAAAAGCCCTTCATCAGGAGCTGGATTACTAATCCAGTGACATTAACCTATGCCACTGCCTCTCTCTTCAGTGCTGGCACTTGGGTCCCATGTTTAGATTAGATTAGATTAGATTACAGTGTGGAAACAGGCCCTTCGGCCCAACAAGTCCACACCGACCCGCCGAAGCGCAACCCACCCATACCCCTACATTTACCCCTTACCTAACACTACGGGCAATTTAGCCTGGCCAATTCACCTGACCTGCACATCTTTGGACTGTGGGAGGAAACCGGAGCACCTGGAGGAAAGCCACACAGACACGGGGAGAATGTGCAAACTCCACAGAGTCAGTCGCCTGAGGCGGGAATTGAACCCGGGTCTCTGGCACTGTGATTCAACAGTGCTAACCACTCAGCCACTTGACGGATAATGACAAATTTCATGTTAAAATTATTTGAAAAGATAGACTTTATTGGTTACACTGTAAATAAAAATATATGCGATAGCAGACTGTTGGTACAATTCATCTGACAGACTCGTGAAGCAACATCCCTACACATTTGTGTGGGATTTCTAAACTCAGAACTGACAGCCAGACTACTGCGACCCCTAGGACTCATAACGGCACACAAACCAACAGCCACGCTCAGACAACAACTCACCAGAACGAAGGACCCGATACCCAACATGAGCAAGACGAATGTAGTGTACAAAATACCATGCAAGGACTGCACTAAACACTATATAGGACAAGCAGGAAGACAGCTAACAATCCGCATACATGAACATCAACTAGCCATGAAACGACACGACCAGCTATCCTTAGTACCACACACACAGACAACAAGCAACATGAATTCGACTGGGACAACACTACTATCATAGGACAAGCCAGACAGAGAACAGCCAGGGAATTCCTAGAGGCATGGCATTCATCCACAAACTCCATCAACAAACACATCGACCTGGACCCAATATATCAACCACTACAGCGGACAGCTGAAACTGACAACCGGAAGCGGCAGGGACAGACCACTATAAACACCGGAGGAAACATCAAAGAAGCGCTTCGCAGGAGGCTCCCAAGCACTGATGATGTCACCTAGCCAGGGGACGAAACGTTTGCAACAAAAACTTCCAGCTCGGCGAACAGAACCACAACAACGAGCACCCGAGCTACAAATCTTCACACAAACTTTGAGAGTGTGGTGCTGGAAAAGCACAGCAGGTCAGCCAGCATCTGAGGGGCAGGAGAATCGACGTTTTAGGTATGGGCCCTTCATCAGGAATTTGGCTCTGGCCCGAAACGCCGATTTTCCTGCTTCTCAGATGCTGCCTGACCTGCTGTGCTTTTCCAGCACCACAGTCTCAATTTAGTTAGAAAGTCATTGCGTATTTCAGCATTGAAACAGACCCTTTGGTCTGACCCGTCCACGCCAACCAGATATCCTAAATTAATCAAGTCCCATTTGCCAGCATTTGGCCCAAATCCCTGTAAACATTTCCTATTCATATACCCATTCAGATGCCTTTTAGATGTTGTAATTGTATCAGCCTCCACCACTTCCTCTAGTAGCTCATTCCATACATGCACCACCCTTTGTGTGAAAAAGTTGTCCCTCTGGTCACTTTTAAATCTTTCCCCTCTCACCCTAAACCTATGCCCTCTAGTTTTGGACTTGCCTACCCTGGGAAAAAGACATTGGTTATTTACCCTATCCATGCCCCTCATGATTTTATAAACCTCTATAAGGTCACCCCTCAGCCTCCGACGCTCCAGGCAAAATAGCCCCAGCCTGTTCAACCTTTCCCTCCAACATCCTTGTAAATATTTTGTGCACCCTGTCAAGTTTCACAACATCTTTCGTAAAGCAGGGAGTCTAGAATTGCACATAGTATTCCAATATTGGCCTCACCAATGTACTGTATAGCCACCACGTGACCTGCTAACTCCTATACACAAAGCATTGACCAGGCAAGTGTACCAGACACCTTCTTCACTACCCTGCCACTCCACCTTCAAGGAACTAATGAACTTGCAACCCAAGGTCTCTTTTTTGGCAACACTCCTCAGGACCTTACCATTAAGTTTATAAGTCCTGACCTGACTTGCCTTTCCAAAATGCAGCACCTCACATTTATCTAAATTAAACTTCACCTGCAACTCCTCAGCCCATCTGATCAAAGGCCCATTGTACTCTGACATAACCTATTTCACTGTTCACTACACCACCAATTTTGGTGTCATCCGCAAACATAGTAACCACTCCTCCAATATTCAAATCCAAATCATTCATATAAATGACAAAAAGCAGCGGACCCAGCACTGTTCCTGATGACACACTGCTGGTCACAGGTTTCTCATCTGAAAAACAACCCTCTCCCATTGCCCTCTATCTCCAACCTTCAAGCTAATTTTGTATCCAAATGGCTAATTCTCCCTGGATTCCATATGATCTAACCTTGCTAATCAGTCTACTAACCAGCTATTGAACATCTTACTGAAGTCAATATAGACAAGGTCCTCCATTTGCCTTCATCAAACTGTATTGCCACTTCTTTAAAAAACTCAGTCTAGTTAGTGAGACATGATCTCTCATGCATAAAGCCATGTTGCCTACCCCTAATCCAGACCTGGGCATTTTACGGCCCGCGGTTGTTCCTGTCCAGCCCGCATGAGGTCAATCTTTAATTAGAACATAAATGAAACGTATTTACGCCATGCACGCAATACAACTGTGTTGCTTTTGTTTTGAAAAGGATGCTTTTTTTATTTACATATGGACACACATGTGCATGTATGTGCAGCTAAAAGTGATGCTTGCTGGCTAGCCCTCAATTTGTCAGCTCACGCCAAGACAAGTTATGTCATGTCCCACAAAATTGCCCGAAACAGTAAACTGTTTTCTGATGGAGAGTTTATTAAGGAGTGCTTGTTGGACTCTGCAGAACTAATATGCCCGGAGAAAAAGGAGGCATTTGAGAATGTGCCCCTCTCCTGATGCACTGTAACGAGAAGGATTGGGGACATCGCGAGAAATCTGGAGCTTCAGCTGCAGCACAGAGCGGTCAACTTTGACTTTTTTTCCTTGGCTTTGGATGAGAGCTGCGACATACGTGACACAGCCCAGCTACTCATCTTCGTATTTGGGATATCTACGGACTTTAAAATCATGGACGTGCTGGCAGCCATGCAGTCAATGAAAGGAACAACAACTGGTAATGATTTGTTCACGGAGGTAAATGCATGTTTGGACACGTTGGGACTAAAACGGGACAAGCTGGCGGGTGTGACAATGGATGGTTGTCTAAATCTAATGGGAAAAAATGTTGGACTCTTAAAGAGAATGCAGGATAAAGTGACAGAAATTGACTCTGAACAGAAATTGGTATTTTTGCATTGTATTATACATCAGGAAGTGTTGTGTAAGTCAGTGTTAAAAATTAACCATGTGGTTGATGTTGTAACTAAAATAGTTAACCTCATCAGGGCAAGAGTTTTGAATCACAGGCAGTTTGTTGCACTTTTGGAGGAAAATGAGACTGAACATCGTGACTTAGGCTACCACACAGCTGTCAGGTGGCTCAGCCTGGGCAAAATGCTGAAAAGTGTATGGGACTGAGAGAAGAGATTCAAGATTTCTGTGTGAAGAAAGAGAATGGCATTCCACAGCTTTCAGGTGCAGACTGGATTGCAGACCTTGGTTTTGCTGTTGATGTGACTTATGAATGAACTAAATGTAAAACTGCAGTGCAAGGGGCTTTTTGTGCATGAAATGTACAACTTGGTGAAGGCTTTTATGAGAAAGTTGCAGCTTCTCTCAAGCCAAATGGAGGACAACACTCTCACCCACTTGCCAACACTGAAGGAAGCTGCACCTTCAGCTGATCACCTCCACAGGTACTCATCTATGTTAGAGGCCCTGCATGGTGAATTTTCAAGGCGATTTCAAGACTTTAAAACAGTTGAGAATGAAATGCACATGATTTTTTCCCCATTTACATGCAATGTGGAGAATGCACCGAGTGATGTTCAGCTTGAACTCATTGACCTGCAGTCTGACACACTTCTGGCAGAGTGCTTTAGGTCAGTCTCACTGCTTGATTTTCACTCTTCCCTCAAAGAGGAGAACTTTCCACACATGAGGAGACATGCTCAGAAGATTCTAGTCCTCTTCGGATCTACCTATGTATGCGAACAGACATTCTCAGTGATGAAGTTCAACAAATCCAAATACAGATCCTCTATCACTGATGATCACCTCTCAGCTGTCCTTCGCATATCCACCTCAGACATTCAACCAGATTTCAGTGCACTTGTTCAAGCCCAAAACAGACTGGGTTTTTCTCACTAAACAAGTAAAATCAACTGAAAAACAGCAAAAGCACTTATTGCTTTTTGTATAGAGTTTGTTGTTTGTAATACTGAACAATAATGAAACAACTTTTCATTATTGGTTTGTGAGATTAACATGTTAAAAATAAAATGAAATACTGAAATTATTGTTTTTACTGTTTGTTCCTTCTATATTTGACCTACTCCACAATTTCATATCTTTATTGTAACAGAATATCCTTATTCTTTTGATTGTAAGTTTCAGTGCAAAACTATATAATTTGGTACTTTTTACAATGGGAGAAAATTAATACTGAGCAGAATTATGTTCAACTTATTGTTGGTTCGGCCCTCCAACACAACTCAGGTTTCTCATGTGGCCCCTTGGAAGAATTAATTGCCCACCCCTGCCCTGATCAGTCCTTGCCTTTCCAAATGCGTGTAAATCCTATCCCTCACAATCCCCTCCAACAACTTACCCATCACTGATGTCACGCTGTAATTCAGTCTATAGTTCCCTGGCTTTTCCTTACCATCTTTCTTAAATAGTGAGAAAAAATTAGCCACACACAAGTCTTCTGGCCCCTCATGGCTATCGATGATAGTGAAGAGGATGCTGTTCACTGCAAGTTGACATCAACAGTTTGGTTCTGTGGGCAGAAAAGGAGCAAATTGAATTCACTCCAGAGACCTGCGAGGTTATTCATTTGGGGGTGGGAAGCCAAGCAAGGAAATAAACAAGAGGGCATTCAGAGTGATAGAGGAAGGGAGAGACCTTGAAAGGCATGTCCAGAGGTCCCTGAAGGTGATAGAACAGATAGATAAGGTGGTAAAGAAAGCATGTGGGAAGCTTTGCTTCATTTGACGAGGTATTAAACACAGAAGCAGGAATGTAATTCTGGAATTGTGGAAGATACTAGTCAGGTCACAAATGGAATTTTGAGTACAGTTCTGGTCGCCACATTACAGGAAGGACAAGAATGTTACCATGGCTTGTAAATTTCAGGTATGAAGAAAGATTGAATAAGCTTAGGTTTTTATCCTTAGAGAAAGCTGAAGGAGAACTTAATTGAAGAGTATAAATAATGAAGGCTTTGGATACTGTGGACAGAGACCCTGAGCAGAGAGATCAATCATGAGAGGCTTTAAAGTGATTGGGAGAGGGATCAGAGGGGCATAAAAAGAAAACATTTTCACCCAGACGGTGGTAGAGTCAGAAATTCACTGGTCAGATTAGTGGTTAAGGCAGAAATTCACAACTCCTTTAAAAGTAACCTGGATGTGTACCTGCAAGTTACAAACCAGGTAAGTGAATGTGACAAGAAGTGATTTGCGAACAACAATTGAGTTGACGCTGATCTGCCGTCTGAAATGGCCCTGAATAATACTTGAAGACTATCTGCGATGGGTAATAAATGGTTGCCTTTCCAGCAACATCTGCATTTCATGAAAAGAATACAGAACAATCCTGGAGGCTTGGCAAAACCTAGACACTAGGCCTAACTCCTCCTCCTGGAAATCAGAATCCTGTGGAATCAAAGGGCTCACTTTAGGGTGTGAAACCCAAATCAAGTCTAAACTTTCACAACCTCAGCTGTGAACAGAATACAAGAGGAAAATGAAATCAGGGGGCATGAAAAAGTTGACATTTCAAAATAGCATTTTCGCAAATTGCAATTTCTTGTTATGGAAACTCAGGAAACAGAAATGTTGTTTGACGATAGGTCAAGAATCATTCAATTGAGTAACAGAGTCTGCTTGTTTCCAGGTTGGTCATGGTGGGAGTGAAGGGATGGAGTCTTTGAAAGCAAGTCTCCAAAATATCCAACCAGAGCTGTTGACTTCAGTGCTCCCATTCCAAATGTTGACCCACCAATAAGCTTGAATATACAGTTGTATCCTATGCAATAGGAAATAGTTGGACATAGACTTACTGATAGCAGATATTTCTGAGGGATGAAATGGTGTGTGTTTAACTAAACATGCAGTTCTCTTTTCAGAAAGGGAAGCCATTCACTCTCGCAGTGGATTTTGGATGTGGTTCTGGTCAGAGCACTAGAGGATTGGCTTCTCACTTTGAACAAGTGGTTGGCATTGATGTGAGTGAAGCTCAGATTAAAGAGGCGAAGAGGATGGATGGCCCTGATAATGTCTCTTACAGGTAACCATCATCAACTTAGGATTTTACTAAGATTGCAAAGCTTAGAGGTTCAGCTTTGCTCACCTTGTCGAGAGTAATTTTACTTTAGGAAGTTTGATCACATTCAAAAAGATTGATGCCAATAAAAATTATGATGATGGCAATTCTCAATGGACTTTCATATAACTAAATGGACAATAATGGGAAATATTAATCTTGGTGCAGATACAAGATTTCATTAGCAAAAGTGAAAAAGGATTTGGATGTGATTATGAGTCATTGACTTAAAGTAACGAGAGTGATGCCTTATCAGCAATCAAGTACTGTTCTTCATACTGAGTTTATTTGATTACAGTTTCAATAATATTCTTGTATAATTTATCAGTATGGCCACCCATAGATTGTTCACAATGATGGACTGGAAAAGGCTCAATGCTCAATTTAGCCTGCCAATGATGCCTTATTTATCATATTATGTACATTCCCCACTGCTTCTGAAACCACATGATCTCCTGGGAGATGCACAAACCCACACAGACTTAGATCAAATGAGTGGAAATCAGGAAATACCTCTCTGATCCCCTGAAACAATCAAAACGAATCCAGGAGTTTACCCTGGACCGGGTTTATGTAACACAGTGTTCATCTGTTGACAGTCACAGGCATAATTGGATCACAAACACACACACAAATCCCTTCATTTTACAAACCTTCAAACAATTCACCCCCAGCTCTACTCTCTCTCATTTCCCTGCTATTCTTGAATTAATCTTGAGATATCTGGAACTTCTCTGAAGCTTCGATATTGCCATTCAGAATATATTCTGAGCTGTCTGTTTTAAGTCCAGACTAGCTGACTTGCCTAATCTGAAATCCAATGGCCACACATTTTATTTTTAACATCATTTTCAGCTACCATCAGCACAGATTATATTGACACCTATATTGGCTTGGATGTGAGTCTCTATCCCATAATCAGACATTATTAAATACTGCGAGGAATTGAGGCTCAATAAACATTATTATTCTTGCAACCCCCTCTCCTGCACAATTGTCAAAGTCTCAAACCATCCAGCATGTGGGAATAGCAAAATTGGGCTCAGTATCTGGACTGGAATCCATCCGAGTTCTTTTCAAAGACAGCAGTCGTCATTAATCAGTTTTGGATATTCTGCCTTCAAAGGGACATTGTTGTGGTGAAGAAAGATTAGAGCAATGCAGAGCTCTGATTCATAAAGAGATCATTTACCAAAACAAACCCATGTGGTCAGATGACAAGTGCTAATGGCTCAGAAATCTAAAGTCCTCCCTTGTGCACCATTTTTCCAAGCTTGTATTAATTATCACAATCTTCCTATTTCTATACTCACTGACATTTGATACTGAGAGCAATCCTGAGATTACTGTATTATAGGTTCTGTTTTTCAGTCTCCTGCCTAACTTCCTAAATTTTACCTTCAGAGCTTCATCCCTTTTGCTACAGTGTCTTTGATGCCAATGGTGTGGACCTTGACCACTGGCTCTTCACTTTTCCCTGAAAGACTGTCCTGTGGCTGCTGTGCGACATCCTTGACTCTAACACCAAGGAGGCAACATGCTGTACCTGAATTACAACCAGGGCCACAGAAATGCCAGTCTGTTCCCCTATCGAATCACCCACTACTCTTCTTCTTCCCCCACCCCCAGCACTCCTCTGAACCATCACCCTTTCCATTATCCAAAACAGAAACCCCACCAGTGAGTGAGATTGACTCTGGACTCCTGCATGACCTGCTTCATTTTTCTAAAATGTCTCGCAGTTATCCAAACTCCCCATGCCTGCCTGGTCTTAACCTGCATTGTGACCACTTTATTAAACATACTATTCACGATGCTCTCAGCTTTGTGTGTGTACCACAATGACTTCAACCACTCCTCAAGTTCCAAAGCCCAGGGCTCAAATTTTAGCAGCTGGAGACATTGCTTGCATATGTGATTACCTCAGCCATGTGAATATCTATGACTCCCTGTATAGTACAGTGTGGGTATTCAAGGCAGCTGAGTTGTCCTACCATTCCTTAATCATACGATTTAAATTGGAAATTAGATTGCAGAAAGTAAAATTGCTCACCAAATATTTCCAATGCTCTGTCTTTGACTATTTGTCTCGACTCTTTTCCTCATTTGCTCCTCTAAGGGATGCTGACTACCTGCCTCGGTGTTGTCGTCTTGTCCACTCCTCTAGGTGCTGCTGACTGCCTGTCTCAGGGTCCTCTGCTCTCCCACTCCACTGGAAGGGTAGATAGCTGGGATGAGGAGCATTAATTAACAGCAGGGACCAGACAACGGAAGCATTTGTCTGCGAGAAGTATTTTCAATTTCAAAGGGTCTAGATGCAGTAAATTAGAGAAAACGTTATTTTCATTATTCCATGAGTCACCAACTTGAGTGGATCAATTGAAGATTTGAAGATTTGTTTTTATATTTATTCATCTGTGGGATATGGGTGTTGCTGGCTGAATAGCATTTATTGTCCCTCCCTAATTGTCCTTGAGAAGATGGTGGTTTGAAGGAGATCGAGAAAGACTAGGGATTTTTTTAATATAGAGTTGTTAGGTAATCATGCCCCAATATAAAGAATGGTGAATTCAGATCCTTAAAAATGTTTTGAACTTAAATGTATTTGGTACAGGAAGCAAAAGGCAATTGGGAGCAAGCAGAGGAGTCAGCTTAATGCATTTGCACTTTCAAAGTGCCAAGACAGGTACGATGGAATGAATGGCCTCTCTCTGTGCTGTAAATTTGTTGAATCCTACACCTTGAGTCAAAGAGTTATAGAGATGTAAAACATGGAAACAGACCCTTTGGTCCAACTTGTCCATGCCTGTAGAATTCTTGACTCTTAACTCTGGAGACACGAGTTTCAGTTCAAAGGTAGACACTTTATTTCTCGAACAGCCAGTGCCAGATTCTGCGTGACACCAGAAGGAATCATGTAGCTTACTAGTGGTGGCACCCATCAATGAATATCCGAACATTACATGCATGCAGTGTATTTTACATCTTATTTGAGAGTGACTAATGCAAAGTTCTTAACATCACATGGCTGATTACTATCATGTTGTTAAAGCAGATATTTCTTAATCTTACAATGATTACTGATTGGTACCTTCCTGTGATAAATATCGAATTGTGCACAGGAGCTTGCTATTGTATTATTCACAATCTTATGTTAATCGGTAAGGAGGTAGAGAATAGGATTTTTGTATTGTTCTCATTGTTGGTCTTCACAAACCCTTGTTAATAGGTAAGGAAGCTGAAAATGTGTTGCTGGAAAAGCACAACAGGTCAGGCAGCATTCAAGGAGCAGGAGAATTGACGTTTTGGGCATGAGCCCTTCTTCAGGAAGAAGGGCTCATGCCCAAAACGTTGATTCTCCTGCTCCTTGGATGCTGCCTGACCTGTTGCGCTTTTCCAGCAATACATTTTCAGCTCTGATCTCCAGCATCTGCAGTCCTCACTTTCTCCTAATAGGTAAGGAAGTATGTTAACAGGAACAGGAGGCAGTTAATGAGATCTATAATCAAGGCTACAAATCACACAACACCAGGTTATAGTCCAACAGGTTTAATTGGAAGCACTAGCTTTCAGAGTGCTGCTCCTTCATCAGGTGATTAGGCTTACCTGATGAACCACCTGATGAAGGAGCAGCGCTCCGAAAGCTAGTGCTTCCAATTAAACCTGTTGGACTATAACCTGGTGTTGTGTGATTTGTAACTTTGTACACCCCAGTCCAACACCAGCATCCACAAATTATAATCAAGGCTGACAGTCTTATTCAGGGAAACAAATCTCTTTGCCTGGGACTGGGGTCAAATACACATGTATGGCTCCAGACCATTTTGACAGTTTGGAGGTAGCCAGCCACCTGCTATGATTCCTGATCTCAGCCTGTCAAAGGACAGGTACACAATCGAACATACTCTAATAGGGGATCTTTAACCCTTGAATTCCCAATACTTCAAAACACTATGATAAGCCAGTAAAATGGTATTTTTCTTACTTTTGGGGTTCTCAAACTTTATCATGCTGACCAGATATCCTAAACTAATCTTGTCCTATTTGCCAGCACTTGGCCCATATCCCTCTAAACCTTTTCTATTCATATACCTATCCCAATACCTTTTAAATATTGTGTTTGTACCAGCCTCCACCAAGTTCTCTGGCAGCTCATTCCATACATTCCATACCCTCTGCATGAAAAAGTTGCCCCTTAGGTCCGTTTTAAACTTTTCACCTCTCACCCTAAACTTACATCCTCTAGCTCTGGACTCTCCCATCTCAGTTCTGCCATTCCTGTCAAATTCCTGTTTACTTTTGTCTCATCATCACACATGATTTAATGCCTGGGAAATGAGATGTCCCTGGGAATCCATTAAAAATTTACCGAGATATCAAAGTTGTTGTATTCCTGTGTTTCATGATTCACTTGACAGACAAGGTCTGGCAGAAGAGTTGCAGTTCGAGGATGGTTCCATTGACCTGGTAACAGTGGGAACAACGGCCTATTGGTTTGATATGGAGAAGTTCATGAAGGAGGTTGACAGGGTTTTAAAACCCAAAGGTTGCCTGGCTCTGTATTGCTATGGAGTTCCTTATGTTTTTGGTTATAACAGTTGCTCTGAAGACTTAGCCCAAATTGTTGAAGAGGTGAGTAAAATGAAAGAAAGTACACATTCATAAAGCAACTTTCACAAATCAGAGTTCAGTCCAAGAAAAACAAACAGCAAAGTTTCACAGCTGATCTTGGAGAGACCTCATCTTTGGAACTACACACAGCCAGGAATGCCAGCAGCTAAGTGCTTGTTTTTTTAAGATTTATAAATCTTAATCTGTGTTTTTTGTAAATTTGCAATAGAGAGGAAAGTGAAAGTACATTTTTTACTGAGATCTGTCTTGATTATTTCTTTTAAATATAAAGTTTAAGTATTAAGTTATCCTGAGGCAGTGTTTTTAGAGAAATAAGAGTGTGCTATTTTCTTGGTCTGTAGATTAAGGTGCAGACATGGCTTTTAGTAGAGTGATGTCCTCTTCTTGTCAAATATAGGAGATTAGAGTGAATTTCAGTGTTCCTGATGATTATGTATGCAAGAAGTGTGTTTGGTGGCAAATCCTATCTGATCAGTTGGAGTGGCAGTTAGAGGCAATGAGGAATTTAGAGGAGCTGGGAGTGTGATGGATTGCTGTTTCAGGAAGGTAGAAAAACCGTAGATACAGTCAGGTAGATGAGTTACCTCCAGGAAAGGTAGGAGAGGGAGGCAGGTACTGCAGGAATCTCCTGTGGCTATCCCCATCTCAAAAGCATGCTGTTTTGGGGGTGATGGAATCTCAGCAAAATGTCACATGAACAGCCAAGTTTCTGGTACAGAGACTGGCTCTAATGTAACGAGGGGTACGTCAGGTTCCAATTGCCTCTCTAGTCAGAGGCACAGACAGACATTTCTGTGGCTGACAGTGACACATCAGAATGGTGTGTTGCCTCCCTGGTGCCAGGATCAAGGATATCTCGCAAAGAGTACAGAATATTCTCAAAAGGGAGAGTGACCAGCAGGAGGTCATTGTACAAGTTGGTACCAATGACATAGGAAGAGGAAGGGATGAGGTTCTGCAGAGAGAATAGAGGAAATTAGGCAGCAGGTTAAAAAGGAAGCCCTCAAGGGTAGTAATATCAGGATTATTCCCAGTGCCATAAGAGGTAGGCGTAGGAAAAGGAGGATAGAGCAAATTAATGTGTGGCTGAGGAGCTGGTGCAGAGAGCGGGGAATTGAATTTTTGGATCATTGGAATCTCTTCTGAGATAGAACTGACTTGTACAAGAATGACGGATTGCACCTGAATTGGAAGGACACCAATATCCTGGCAGGGAGATTTGCTAAAGCCACATGGGAGGTTATAAGCCAGTAACAGTGTGTGAATGTGCATGTGTTCATGCGTGTAAAAGAGAAAAGTCTGAGGCTGGTACAGTTAAGAAGGAGCAAATCAAACAGTCAAGGCAGGAAAGAGCAAAGAACGAGATAAGACTGATAAATTAAACTGCATTTATTTGAATGCAAGAGGTTTAACAGGTAAGGGCAGGTGACCTCAGGGCATGGTTGGAAACGTGGGACTGGGGTATCATAACAATTACAGAAACATGGCTTAGCGAGGGGCAGGACTGGCAGCTTAATGTTCCAAGATACAAATGCTATAGGAAGGGTTGGGTGGGGGCAAGAGAGGAGGGGGAATGGCGTTTTTGATTGGGGTAACATTACAACTGTGCTGAGAGATGATATTCCTGGGAGTGTGTCCAGTGAAGTTATTTGGATGGAACTGAGAAATAAGAAAGAGATGATCACCTTATTGGAATTGTACTCTCGACTCCCTAATAATCAGTGGGAAATTGAGAAGTAAATTTGCAAGGAGATCTCTGATATCTGTAAGATTAATGGTGCTGTAATGGTAGGGGATTTTAACTTTCCAAACATAGACTGGGATTGCTATAGTGTTAAGGGATCAGATGGAGACGAATTTAAGTGTGTACAAGAAAATGTTCTTTTTCAGATGTGAATGTATCTTCTAATGGAGGAGCAACACATGGGAAATAAGGCAGGGCAAGTAACTGAGATGTCAGTGGAGGAGCACTTTGGGGAAGTGACCATAATTCTATTAGTTTTAAAATAGTGATGGAAAAGAATAGACAGGATCTAAAAGTTAAAAATTCTAAACTGGAGGAAGGCCAATTTTGACAGTATTGGGCAAGAACTTTCAAAAGTTGATTGGGAGGTAAAAGGATGGTTGGAAAATGGGAGGCATTCAAAAATGAGACAGTGAGAGTCCAGAGACAGTATGTTCCTGCTCGTGTGAAGGGCAAGGCTGGTAGCTGCAGGGAATGCTGGATGACTTGAGAAATTGAGGCTCTGGTCAAGAAAAAGATGGAAACATATGGTAGGTATAAGCAGCTGGGATACATTAAGGGCAAATGAGTAGCTTGGGAGGGAATAGGGCTCCTTCAAGATCAACATGGCTGTCTATGTTTGGAACCACAGGAGATGGACAAATGAGTAAGTCGTGTCAGTATATATAGTGGAGAAGAATATGGAAACCAGAGAACTTGGAGAAATAAGCAATGATATCTTGGAAAGTGTCAATTTTAAAGAGGAGGTGGTGCTGGAGGTCTTAAAATGGATAAAGGTGGATAAATCCCTGGGCCCTGATCAGGTCTAACCTCGAATGTTGTGGGAAGCTGGGGAAGTGATTGCTGGGCCCCATGCTGAGATCATTGACAGCCTCGGGTGAGGTGCCAGAAGATTGGAGTTTGGCTAATGTGGTGCCACTATTTAAGAAAGGTGGTCAGGAAAAGCCAGGGAACTATAGACTGTTGAGTCTGGCATCAGTGGTGGGTAAGTTGTTGGAGGGAATCCTGAGGGACTTGGAAAGGCAAGGCCATGTATTTGGAAAGGCAAGGACTGATTAGGGACAGTCGACACAGCTTTATGTGTGGGAAATCATGTCTCACTAACAGAGTTATAGAGTCACAGAGATGTACAGCATGGAAACAGACCCTTCGGTCCAACCGTCCATGCCGTCCAGATATCCCAACCCAATCTAGTCCCACCTGCCAGCACCGGCCCATATCCCTCCAAACCCTTCCTATTCATATACCCATCCAGATGCCTCTTAACTTGATTGAGTTTTTTAAAGAAGTGACAAGATTGATGAAGGCAGAGCGATGAACATTTTTTAAATAGACTTTAGCAAGGCATTCAACAAGGTTCCACATAGTAGACTGATTGGCAAGGTTAGATCACAAGGAATCCAGGGAAAGCTAGACATTTGGATACAAAATTGGCTTGAAGAGAGGATTCGGAGGGTGGTGATGGAGGTTTGTTTCTTGGATTGGAGACCTGTGACCAGTGGTGTGCTGGGTCCATCACTTTCTGTCATTCATATAAATGATTTGGATGTGATTTTAGGAGGTTAGTAAGTTTGCAGATGACATCAAAATTGTGTAGTGGACAATGAAGAAAGTTATCTCAGTACAATGGGATCTTGATTAGATTGGCTGAGGAGTGGCAAATGAAATATAATTTATGAGTGCGAGGTTTTGCATATTGGTAAGGCAAACTTAATGGTAGGACCCAGGGGACTGTTGCCAAAGAAGGCATTTAGTACACCTACCTTTATTGATCAGTGCATTGAGTGTAGGAGTTGGCATATCATGTTGCAACTGTACAGGACGTTGGTTAGGCCATATTTGGAATACCTGTGCTCAATTCTGGTCTCCCTTATATAGGAAAGATCATGTTAAACTTGAAAGAGTGCAGGAAAGATTTACAAGAATGTTTCCAAGGCTGGAGAGTTTGAGTTATAGGGAAAGGTTGGACAGGCTGGGGCTATTTTCCCTGGAGCGTTGGAGGCTGAGGGGTGACCTTATAGAGGTTTATAAAATCATGAAGGGCATGGATAGGGTGAATTGACAAGGTCTTTTTCCAAGGGTAGAGGATTCCAAAACTAGAGGGTGTAGGTTTAGGGTGAGAGGGAAGAGATTTTAAAAGGACCTAAGGGGTAACATTTTCAGGCAAAGGGTAGTGCATGTATGAAATGAGCTGCCAGAGGAAGTGGTGAAGGCTGGTACAATTACAATATTTAAAATGCATTTGGATGGGTATACGAATAGGAAGGGTTTAGAGGGATTTGGGCCAAATGCTGGCAAACAGGAAGGGTGGAAAAAGAGGAGAGGGTGTAGCATTGCTAATCAGAGAGTGCATCACAGCTACAGAAACGAAGGTTGTCGAGGAAGGTTTGTCTACTGAGTCAGTTTGAGTGGAAGTTTGGAACAGCAAAGGTGCAGCCACCTCATTGGGGATTTTCTACAGACCACCTAGTAGCAGTAGGGAGATTGAAGATGGAGAAATGCAGATGTAGCAGGGTTGTTTTTATGAGTGATTTCAACTTTCCCAATATCGATTGGAACCTCCTAAGTGCAGATGGTTTGGATGGAGCCATTTTTGTCAGGTGTGTTCAGGAGGGTTTCCTTACTCAGTATGTAGACAGGCCAATGAGGGGAGAGGCCATTTTGGATTTGGTGCTCGGCAATGAGCGAGGACACCAAATCCATCTGATCCCTTTACACTATAGCAATCCCAGTCTATGTTTGGAAAGTTAAAATCCCCTACCATTACAGCACCATTATTCTTACAGATATCAGAGATCTCCTTGCAAATTTACTTCTCAATTTCCCACTGATTCTTCGGGAGTCTATAGTACAATCCCAATAAGATGATCATCTCTTTCTTATTTCTCAGTTCCATCCAAATAACTTCACTGGACACACTCCCATGAATATCCTCTCTCAATTGTCTGTAGCCATGCTAAATTGTCCGTAGTGTTAGGTAAGGGGTAAATGTAGGGGTATGGGTGGTTTGCGCTTCGGCGGGTCGGTGTGGACTTGTTGGGCCGAAGGGCCTGTTTCCACACTGTAAAGTAATCTAATCTAATCTAATCTAATCTAATCTAATCTAATGACAGGTGTCAGCTCTCACGGTGGGAGAACACTTTGGTGACAGTGACCACAACTGCCTCACATTTACCATAGCCTTGGAGAGGGAAAGGAGCAGTTACCAAGTGAAGATATTTAATTGGGGAAAAGGAAATTATGCCGCCATCAGACAGGAGTTGGGAAGTACAGATTGGGAGCAATAGTACCACAGAAAGGGCACAGCAGACATGTGGAGACTGTTTAAGGAGCAGTTGTTGTGAGTGATGCACGAGTTTGTTCCTGTGAGACAGGAAGAGAAGGGTAAGATCAAGGGGCCTTGGATGTCGAGAACAGAGGAGCTTCTCGTCAAAAGGAATAAGGCAGCTTACGCAAGGTGGAGCTAACAAGGGTCTAGCACAGCTTTACAGGATTACAGGCTTGCTAGAAAGGAGCTCAGAAATAGACTGATGAGAGCCAGGAGGGGACACGATAAAGGCTTGGCAGGAAGGATTAGGGAGAACCCAAAGGTATTTTACTCATACGTGAGAATGATCAGGGAGAAGGTAGGGCTGATCAGGGATAGTATAGGGAATTTGTGCGTGGAGCCTGAGCAGGTAGGGAAAGCCCTGAATGAGTTTTTTGCTTTTGTTTTCACTGAGGAATGAGAACTTTGTGGAGCTGGGATACATACTTGAACAGATCGAGATTGATGAAGTTGATGTGCTGGAAATTTTGGCAAACATTAAGATTGATAAGTCCCAGGGCCAGACCAGATTTATCCTCGGTTACTCCAGGAAGCGAGAAAGAAGGTTGCTAAGCCGCTGGCAAAGATCTTTGCCTCCTCACTCTCCATGGAAGTTGTACCAGAGGATTGGGAGGAGGCGAATGTAGTACCTCTTTTCAAGAAGGGTAGTAGGGAAATCCTTGGCAAGACCTGTCAGTCTTACATTTGTGGCCAGCAAAGTTTTAGAAAGAATTCTGAGGGATAGGATTTATGACTATTTGGAAAAGCATAGCGTGATTAAAGGCAGTCAGCATGGTTTTGTGAGGGGCAGGTCATGCCTCACAAATCTTATTGAGTTCTTTGAGGAGGTGACAAGACAGGTCGACAAAAGTCAAGCAGTGAATGTGGTGGATGTGGACTTCAGCAAGGCATTTGATAAGGTTCCCCATGGTAGGCTCATTCATAAAGTCAGGAGGTATGGGATACAGGGGGATTTGGCTATCTGGATTCAGAATTGCTTGGCTGACAGAAGACAGAGAGTGGTTGTAGATGGAAAGAATTCTGGCTGGAGGTCAGTGATGAGTGGTGTCCTGCATGGCTCTGTCCTTGGGTCTCTGCTCTTGGTAGTTTTTATAAATGACTTGGATGAGGAGGTTGAGGGGTGGATTAGTAAATTTGCAGATGACACAAAGGTTGGAGGTGCTGTTGATAGTATCGAGGACTATTGCAGGCTGCAGCGTGACACAGACAGGATGCAGAGCTGGGCTGAGAAATGGCTGATGGAGTTCAACCTGGATAGATGTGAAGTGATGTATTTTGGAAGGTCGAACTTGAATGCTGAATATAGGATTAAAGACAGGATTCTTGGCAGTGTGGAGGAACAGAGCGATCTTGGTGTTCAAGTACATAAATCCCTCAAAGTTGCCACCCAAGTGGATAGGGTTGCTAAGAAAGCCTATGGTGTTTTGGCTTTCATTAACAGGGGGATCGAGTTTAAGAACCATGAGGTTTTGCTGCAGCTCAACAAGTCCCTGGTGAGATCACACTTGGAATATTGCGTCCAGTTCTGGTCGCCCTATTATAGGAAAGATACTGAGGCTTTGGAGAGGGTGCAGAGAAGGTTTACCAGGAAGGCAACTTTGCCTGGAGGATTTGCCTTATCAAGAGAGGTTGACTAAGCTCGGACTTTTCTCTCCGGAGAGAAGGAGGAAGAGAGGTGACCTGATTGTTGTATACAAGGTAATGAAGGCATGGATAGAGTCAATAGCCAGAGACTTTTCCCCAGGGTAAGATTGACTGGCACAAGGGGTCATGGTTTTAAGATATTAGGAGAAAGGTATAGAGGAGGTGTCAGAGGAAGGTTCTTTATGCAGAGAGTTGTGAGTGCATGGAATGCATTGCCAGTGGTGGTGGTGGAAGCAGAGTCATTGGAGATATTTAAGCAACTGCTGGACATGCACATGGACAGCAGTGAGTTGAGGAATGTGCAGGTTATTTTATTTTATTTTACGTTAGGATTAATCCTTGCCACAACATCATGGGCCGAAGGGCCTGTTCTGTGCTGTACTTTTCTATGTTCTATGTTCTATGACACACCGAAGGCCTCATAGAAAAAGAGATATATTTAGGGCATAGGAAAATCTTGCCACAAACTGGTGGTAAATATGAAGTGGAAAATTATTGGCTGACACCATAGAGAACACATTGGCTTATCTTCAAAACAGCACCATGAGAACCATTCTATGCAACTGCCAAAGCAAATTGTACCTTTATGTTTCATCTGAAAGTCTGTACCTCCAACAATGCAGCAATCCCCCCAATACTGGAATAGAGTGTTAGTTCTACATTTTCTAAATATCTGGAGTGGGGCTTAAGTCCACAACTCCTGACTCTCAGAAGATCCTACAGGTGGTACAGTGGCTTAGTGGTTAGCATTGCTGCCTCACAGCGCCAGGGACATGGGCTCAATTCCACCCTTGGAGCACCATCTGTGTGGAGTTTGCACATTCTCCCTGTGTCTGCATGGGTTTCCTCCCACAATGCAAAGATGTGCAGGTTAGATGCTAAGGTGCCCATAGTGTTCAGGGATGTGTAAGTTCGGTGCATTAGTCAGGGTTAAATGTGGGATAGGGGACTGGGTTACTCTTGGAGGTTCAGTGCAGACTTGTTGGGCCAAATGGCCTGTTTCCATACTGTAGGGATTTTCTGATATTCTATTCTATTCTATGAACTGACCCATGGGTGGTACAAGAGGGTCAGGCAAGTGACTAATTTCTATTCAAACTATAAATTGTACTCAGTAGAATAAAATTGTAAAGCAGAACATGTTTTAATGTCAGCTATTGTACAATAAAGAATTCCCATCTTGAATTGCTTGATATGGTAACTATGGGGGAAATTTAATCTGTATCAAAGGCATAGGTTCAGAAGCAGCCTCGAGTCAGACCACAGCTAAGTGTAATAATTATTCCTCAATCATATGCATTTTCCCAGGGGATCAAGCTTAGAGTCGAAGAGTCATAGAGATGTACAGCATGAAACAGACCCTTCGGTCCAACTCGTCCATGCCAACCAGATATCCCAACCCAATCTAGTCCCACCTGCCAGCACCCGGCCCATATCCTTCCAAACCCTTCCTATTCATACACCCATCCAAATGCCTCATAAATGTTGCAATTGTACCAGCCTCCACCACTTCCTCTGGCAGTTCATTCCATACATGTACCACCCTCTGCGTGAAAAGTTGCCCCATAGGTCTCTTTTATGGATGTAGGACCATTCGGCACAGCCACTTTGGTGCGAGCGATTCAGCGCAGCTCTTACTTATTCTTTTTCAGGCTTACTTACAAGCATTAATGAAAGCAATAAAAAGAAAAATAATGTTTATCCTCTTCAGTAAAAATAGTAAAAGGAAAAATGAAAGAAATAAGGCAAATACAAAATTGTTAATGGCATTTTAACGGGTTTTATTTTATTTTAATAATTTGTATCTTAATATGTTTAAGTTTAATATATTTTAATAATTTTAATAATAGTAGTTTAATAACTACTACTGAATAACTACAAAACAGTTCTGTGCCAAAATGGGTCTGCGCTGAAATGGGTCGTGCCAAACCGGCCGCGCCGAATCGCTCGCCCCAAAGTGGCTGCGCCGAATGGTCCCACTCCACTCTTTTATATCTTTCCCTCTCACCCTAAACCTATGCCCTCTAGTTATGGACTCCCCAACTCCAAGGAAAAGACTTTGTCTATTTACCCTATCCATGCCCCTCATAATTTTGTAAACCTCTATAAGGTCACCCCTCAGCCTCTGACGCTGCAGGGAAAACAGCCCCAGCCTGTTGAGCCCCTCCCTATAGCTCAGATCCTCCAACCCTGGCAACATCCTTGTAAATCTTTTCTGAACCCTTTCAAGTTTCACAACATCTTTCCAATAGGAAGGAGACCAGAATTGCAAGTAATATTCCAACAGTGGCTGAACCAATGTCCTGTACAGCTGCAACATGACTTCCCAACACCTGTACTCAATACGCTGACCAATAAAGGAAAGCATACCAAACGCCTTCTTTGCTATCCTATCTACCTGCGACTCCACTTTCAAGGAGCTATGAACCTGCACTCCAAGGTCTCTTTGTTCAGCAACATTCCCTCGGACCTTACCATTAAGTGTATAAGTCCTGCTAAGATTTGCTTTCCCAAAATGCAGCACCTCGCATTTATCTGAATTAAACTCCATCTTAAGAAACACGTCCACTCAAGGGATCATGATTGGATTTTCTGTAGTCTGTGAAGAAATGAAATCAGGCACACATGTCATTCTTAACTTGGAGAATGATATTTCGTGACCAAGGAGAATCAAGTCCTAGTGAGGCTGCACTTTGAGGTCAGTGTTAGCCTTTTTCTAAGATGTTAATTATGATAAACCGATCCAGTGCCAAGTGTCACACATTCATGGGAGCTTCATCCTTCCCCAGTCCACACTTCTCCTTATGTCCAATTCCCTCTGTGGTCTCACTCCACTCTATCTTCACTAGCTCCACAATCCTTCAATATTGCTACACTCCTGTAATTCTGCCCCATGCAGCATTCCCCGTCCTCATCGATTCACCCATACTTCCAGCTGTCAAGGTCCTAAGCTCTGGAATTTCCTCCCTAAACCTCACCTTGTCTCCACGTTTTTCTCTTCCTCCTTTAAAATATTATCTAAAACTTGCTTTTGGTCACCTCCATGATGATCTACAAAGGCTGGGGACATCCTTGTTCATGGGAAGTAATTGCTATCCCAAACCCCAATAACGAATGAGGTTCAATGGGTTTCCTACAGCGGAGAGCTGTTGAGGATGATTCATTCAGTGTATATTGAAGGCAAAGTCATTTGCTCTCAAACCTAGCCATGTTCAGATTCTCTCAGGGCTGTTTATCTTCTCACTACTGTTCTGATGCCCTCAGCATCATTACCATTATCATCAGAATCTGCGGGGACAGGCGGCTGCTCCATCTCCCTCTCTTCTAAGTTCTCACCCCATTCTGGAGCTGGGTTAAACAGAACATTGGAAAAAAGTTACCATTGTGGTGGTTCTGTCCACTGAGTACTGGTGTAATCCTCCTCAGCGGATCAGGCAAGGGAAATGCATCTTCAGAGGACCAACTCTCTGTTCAATGGTGTGTACATGGGCTGCATTGTATAGTTGTTCACTGTCAATCTGAGGGTCTTGCATTAGATCATTAACTATGCCTCCTCGGGCTTTCCCTTATCATCAACAAGCCAGCTCCAGAGACAATGTGACGGTGTAAATGCTTAAGGAATTTGAGAGTTGTATAGAATATAATAGTCGTGACAGCACTCTGAATAGCAGGTGGACACTGCAGGAACTGTTGCCTGTGGTTCCAAATGAGATGGACATTGAGGGAGGAAATCCCTTCCTGTTCGAGAATCTGGCTGATTGATGCCAGAGAGTGGCCCCAGTTTCCAAGAAATTAACAGTTCCGCATTGGAGTTATCACAATATGAGTTAGAGTCTAAAAGTGTGGCGCTGGAATAGCACAGCTGGTCAGGCAACATCCGAGGAGAAAGAGAGTGGATGTTTTGAGCATAAGCTCTTCATCAGGAATTTGGGAGGGGGTGAGGAGATAAATGGGAGGGGGGGGGGATGGAGCTGGAGGTAAGGTAGCTGGGAATGTGATAGGTAGGTGATGGTGGGGGGGGGGGTGATGGTGATAGCTTAGAGCAGAGGGTGGTGCGGTTAGGTGGAAAGGAAGATGGACAGGTAGGACAGTTCAAGAGGGCGGTGCCGAGTTGGGGGGTTGTATCTGGGATAAAGTGGGGGGAGGGAAGATGAAGAAACTGGTGAAATCAACGTTGATTCTGTGTGGTTGGAGAGTCCCAAGGTGGAAGCTGAGGGCAATCTTCCTCCAGTCGCTGGGTGGCTGGAGCATCTGCAGTCCTTACTTCCTTCTACAATATGAGTTAGGGCTACCATCCAATGAAGTAATTCTTTCCATTGCATGTTTTCTTTGCAGCTGTTCACTGATCTTGTGCCCTATGAGACTCCAGCAGCAAAAATTGCATGGAATGAATAGAGACCTATTTGATGCCATCACTTTCCCTGACAAAGAGAAGTAAATGGATAACACAAAATGTCAACACCAACTTCCAGAATGCACTAAAAATGAAATTGCATGGTTTCTAATTCTCTCACCTAGATTCTGGATCAGACAATATTATGATACTTCAAATTAACTGTGCTGGAGCCAATCTGAAAATTATCAACACCAGTCAGACTAGAACCATCAATCAGTTAAATAAAAATGAAGAGAGGAGTCAAAGTGAACATAGGCCTCTTAGAAAATGCATCTAGGGATATAGTTATGGGAAACAAGGAACTGGCAGAGGAGTCAAATAGATATTTTGCATAAGTGTTTATGGTGGGAAGTACTACGAGCATCCTGTTAATACTAAAGAATATAGGGGAGGAGTTAAGTCGCATCACCATCACTAGTGAAGTAGTGTCAGAGTAACAAAGGGGACTAAAGGCGGATATGTCTCCTGGCCCTGATGGTTTGTATCCTAGGATCCTAAAAGAAGTAGCTATAGAGATAATAGATACATTAGTTGCGATGTTCTGAAAATGCTTGGATTCTGGAGAAATCCTGGATTGGAAAACTGCCAATGTGACACCCCTGTTCAAAAGGGATAGAGGCAAGATGTGGGTAACTATAGACTGATCAGCCTAATATCTACTGTTATCGTCAACTATAACCCCAATTATACATATATTTACTTGCTCAGTACAATGATATGTTCCTTTTAGGTAAAAACAATGACTGCAGATGCTGGAAACCAGAGTCGAGATTAGGGTGGTGCTGGAAAAGCACAGCAGTTAAGGCAGACATCAGAGGAGCAGTAAAATCGACGTTTCAGGCAAAAGCCCTTCATCAGGAATATAGGCAGAGAGCCTGAAGGGTGGAGAGATAAGTAAGAGGAGGGTGGGGGTGGGGAGAAAGTAGCACAGAGTACAATAGGTGAGTGGGGGAGGGGATGAAAGTGATAGGTCGGGGGGGGAGGGGTGAGTGGATAGGTGGAAAAGAAGATAGGCCAGTAGGACAAGTCATGGGGACAGTGCTGAGCTGGAAGTTTGGAACTGGGGTGAGGTGGGGGAAGGGGAAATGAGGAAACTGTTGAAGTCCACATTGATGCCCTGGGGTTGAAGTGTTCCGAGGCAGAAGATGAGGCATTCTTCCTCCAGGCGTCTGGTGGTGAGGGAGCGGCGGTGAAGGAGGCCCAGGACCTCCATTTCCTCAGCAGAGTGGGAGGGGGAGGTGAAATGTTGGGCCATGGGGCGGTTTGGTTGATGGGTGTGGGTGTCCCGGAGATGTTCCATAAAGCGCTCTGCTAGGAGGCGCCCAGTCTCCCCAATGTAGAGGAGACCGCATCGGGAGCAACGGATACAATAAATGATATTAGTGGATGTGCAGGTAAAACTTTGATGGATGTGGAAGGCTCCTTTAGGGCCTTGGATAGAGGTGAGGGAGGAGGTGTGGGCACAGGTTTTGCAATTCCTGCGGTGGCAGAGGAAAGTGCCAGGATGAGAGGGTGGGTTGTTGGGGGTCGTGGACCTGACCAGATAGTCACGGAGGGAACGGTTTTTGTGGAAGGCGGAAAGGGGTGGGGAGGGAAATATATTCCTGGTGGTGGGGTCTGTTTGGAGATGGCGGAAATGTCGACGGATGATTTGGTTTATGCGAAGGTTGGTAGGGTGGAAGGTGAGCACCAGGGGCGTTCGGTCCTTGTTACGGTTGGAGGGGTGGGATCTGAGGGTGGAGGTGCGGGATGTGGATGACATGCGTTGGAGGGCATCTTTAACCACGTGGGAAGGGAAATTGCGGTCTTTTAAGAAGGAGGCCATCTGATGTGTTCTGTGGTAGAACTGGTCCTCCTGGGAGCAGATACGGCGGAGGCGAAGGAATTGGGAAAACGGGGTGGCATTTTTGCAGGAGGTAGGGTGGGAAGAGGTGTAATCCAGGTACCTGTGGGAGTCGGTGGGTTTGTAAAAAAATGTCGGTGTCACGTCGGTCATCATTAATGGAGATGGAGAGGTCCAGGAAGGGGAGGGAGGTGTCAGAGATGGTCCAGGTAAATTTAAGGTCAGGGTGGAATGTTCCTTTTAGCCCATCCCTGAAGTCAAATATCCCTGGCATTATTACTGTTGATGAATCAAAACCTATTATCATAAATCCTATTATGATCTATTTTGCTCGATCTTCCCTCCACCATAAGCTCAGAAGTGGGGATGTTCACAGATGACTGCCCAATGTTCAGCACCATTCACAACTCCTCAGATACTGAAACAGTCTAAATGTAGCAAGACCTTGGCAATATCCTGGCTTAGGCTGTCAAGTGGGGATTAACATTTGTGACACACTACTGTCAGGCAATGACCATCTCTAACAAGAGAGAGTCTAGCCATGCCCTTGACATTCAATGTTGCTATCACCATTGAATCTCCCAGCTCCAACATCTTGGGGGTTACAGTTGACCAGAAACTGAACTAGATTAGCCATATAAATATTGCAGCTACCAGACGAGGTCAAAGGCTAGGAATCCTGCAGCAAGTAACTCACCTCCCAAAGCTAGTCCATCATCTACAAGGCACATGTCAGGAGTGTGACGGAATACTCCCCACTTGCCTGGATGGGCGCAGCCCCCCGCCCAACAACTTTCAAGAAGCTTGACACCATCCTGAACAAAACAGCCTGCTTGATTGGCACCACATCCACAAGAGTCCACTCTGGTTACCAAAGCCACTGCAGTGCACACTCCTCCAAGGTCCATGCAGGTAAGAAACTTAAAGGGGATGCTATCCATCACCGACGCTCAGTAGCAGCAGTGTGCCCCATCTAGAAAATGCACTGCAGAATTTCACCAAAGATCCTTAGACAGAGTCTTTCAAAACCATAACCACTTCTCTCTAGAAGGACAAGGGCAGTAAATAGATGGGAATATCACCATCAACAAGTTCCTCTCCAAGCAACTCACCTTCCTCTTGGAAAGATATTGCAGTTCCTATTGTGTTGTGAAGCCATAATCCCGGAATTCACTCCCGAACGGCATTGTAGGTGCACCCACACCAAATGGACTGTAGCATTTCAAAATGGTAGTCTATCCTGACAGTATCGTAGGTCAATTAGTTCACATGGTTAGAGCGTGGTGCTAATGCCAAGGTCGTGGGTTCAATCCTCACACTGACCAAGCATACCGCTGTGGTTTGCAAGAGCAGTGTCAAAGTTGGTCAATGTTTAAGGTGGCACGGTGACTCAATGGTTAGCACTGCTGCGTCACAGTGGCAGGGACCTGGGTTTGATTCCAGCCTTGGGTGACTGTCTGTGTGGAGTTTGCACATTCCCCCCGTGTCTGCGTGGGTTTCCTCCGGGTGCCCCGGATGTGCAGATTAGGCGAATTGGTCATGCTAAATTGCCCATAGAGTTAGCTGCATTAGTCAGGTGGAATGGGTCTGGGTGGATCACTCGTTGGAGGGTTGGTGTGGACTAGTTGGGCTTGTATACCCTTGAGTTTCGAAGATTGAGAGGGGATCTGATTGAGACGTATAAGATTATGAAAGGATTGGACACTCTGGCAGTAGGAAACATATTTCCACTGATGGGTGAGTGCCGAACCAGAGGACACAGCTTAAAAATACGGGGTAGACCATTTAGGACAGAGCTCAGGAGAAACTTCTTCACCCAGAGAGTGGTGGCTGTGTGGAATGCTCTGCCCCAGAGGGCAGTGGAGGCCCACTCTCTGGATTCATTTAAGAAAGAGTTGGATAGAGCTCTCAAAGATAGTGGAATCAAGGGTTATGGAGATAAGGCAGGAACAGGATACTGATTAGGAATGATCAGCCATGATTATATTGAATGGCGGTGCAGGCTCGAAGGGCTGAATGGCCTACTCCTGCACCTATTGTCTATTGTCTATTGTCTAAAGGAATCTAATCTATTCCCTGTACTGCAGCTGCTTCAGGAGTCTAATATCAGACAAATGAACAACACGTCATGTCCAGTGGACGTCGTTTTGAGTGATCTGTTCTGGCAGATATTTCTTTGAATTAAGAGTTTATCCCAAAAATCAAATGCCAAAGATACTGCAGGACTTCCTAAAATATTCCAAAGATACACAATAAATAAAATCTTCAGTGGTGTTTCACGCTTACATGTTTTTTTCTTTATTGTTTCAGGGGATGCACGTGTTACTAGCAAGGCCAGCATTTGTGCCCTGGAACAGAAAGTCTTGCTCGGTCATTTATAGGGGGCAGTTAAGAATCAGTGCACCAAGTCACTGTAGGTCAGTGACTATATTACACCTCCCCTGTGGGAATTTAACCCGTACCCCCAGAACACTAGCTGAGGGTTCTGAACTACTCACCCAGTCCAATTACCAACGCACCAGGATCTCTCTGTTGTACTTAATTGTCTGCATCCAAATTAGATTAAGCCGAAGGATTGCTAGTCTGGTGATATAACCACAACAGCACCACCTCTCCTTAAATGTTATTAATCATGTCTTCTTTGTCACAGAGCTGAAGATATTTACATCAACTTCAAGAAGACAATTTCATGGTTCATTGGATTTGTGAAATCCTTGGGTGTGTATCAAACCTTCCTAAAGAAAGATCCAGAAAATGCTAAAGCCTCATTGGAAAATACTAAGCAAAGGTACAAAACTGTAGTTAAACCATATCCTCTTCAGCCTGTGATATTCAATTGTATTGTGGAGTTAGTGACTCCCATGGCCTGCTTTGGGATTGGGATTGGGTCTTCCCTGTTGATCCTAATTCATGTTAATGATTCAGATTCAGATTCAGAAAAAACTGAAGAACCAATCAAAGTTATAAACAGTTCAATTCTGGGGACCGACAGATGAATTTGGTCAAATATGTAATCAAGCAAATTTTAACACAGATAAGTCTATTTGAACATACAGGAGCAACATCTATAGTCTAATAGGGAACAGATATTCTTACATATTGCTTGAGAAGTAATTCCTCAAGGCATTACATTTCAGTCGTTAATTGATTTCCAGAGGAAATAAATGTAAAGTGAGAAAATGATCTGTAATGAATACAAATACACCAAACATGCTGGAGAGTACATGTTTTGAGTTTGAGAGCACCTGCTGGTCAATCTGTGTTGAATTCTGAAATACCTTTTCTAACCCTCACTGTTAATCCACTCTTTTCCTTTCCTTCATGTCAAATGTTCTCAACCATTACTTTATTCAATCAGCTACAATAACATCAGCTTTAACAAGAGTGTATCCCCAAGACCTTACCTTTGTGGAGACCTCGATTAATTTAAGACGATTACAGGGAGCAAACGCCCTCTACCTGAAGCAATAGCTTCTTATCAAACTTACAAATGATATTCTTTGTGTCTGTCACAAAAGTACACTTTCCCTGCTCCTCCTCCTCAAGTTGCCTGCAGCCTTTGACATGATTGACTGCACTAACCTCCTCCATGGTCTCTTATCCTTTGTTAATTTGCCTTGTCCATTGTTATCTGGCAGCTATCAGCCAGAAATCAATTGCAATGGCTTTTACTCCCACTCTGGTATCATTACCAGGGTCAGATCCCTTGCCTCCTTACATTTCTCATCTGTATTTACTGTTGACTTACCCAAAAAACCAAAACATCAGCTTTCACATGTAGGCTGAAGACGCCCAGCTCCATCAACCATCACCTCTCTCAGCTCCTCCTCTGTTGGTAAATTATCAGGCTGCTTATCTGACATCCTGGATGAGGAGCATGTTCCTTTAAATTAATATTGAAAAGACTGAACACATTGCCATTGGTCTCTTGGTCCCTGGATGGGGGTGCAAACCCACCGACTCCCACAGCTACCTGGATTACACCTCTTCCCACCCCACCTGCTGCGAAAATGCTATCCCCTATTCCCAATTCCTCCGCCTCCGCCGTATCTGCTCCCAGGAGGACCAAACACATCAGATGGCCTCCTTCTTTAGAGATCGCAATTTCCCTTTTCACATAGTTGAAGATGCCCTCCAACGCATCTCATCCACATCCCGCACCTCTGCCTCAAACCCCATCCCTCCAACCGTAACAAGGACAGAACCCCCTGGTCCTCCCTACCAACCTCCGCATAAACCAAATCGTCCGCTGACATTTCCGCCATCTCCAAACAGACCCCACCGCCAGAGATATATTTCCCTCCCCACCCATTTCCACTTTCCACAAAGACCGTTCCCTCCGTGACTACCTGGTCAGATACATGCCCCCCAACAACCCACCCTCCCATCCTGGTACCCTCCCCTGTCACCGCAGGAATTGCAAAACCTGCGCCCACACCTCCCCCTCACCTCCATCCAAAGCCCCAGAGGAGCCTTCCACATCCATCAAAGTTTTACCTGCACATCCATCACTGTCATTTATTGTATCCGTTGCTCCCGATGCGGTCTCCTCTACTTTGGGAAGATTGGATGCCTCCTAGCAGAGTGCTTTAGGGAACATCTCCGGGACACCCGCACTAATCAACCGCCCTGTGGCCCAACATTTTAACTCCCCCTCCCACTCTGCCGAGGACATGCAGGTCCTGGGCCTCCTCCACTGCCATTCCCTCACCACCCGACGCCTGGAGGAAGAACGCCTCATCTTCCGCCTTAGAACACTTCAACCCCAGGGCATCAATGTGGACTTCACCAGTTTTTTCATTTCCCCTCTCCCCACCTTACTCCAGTTCCGACCTTCCAGCTCAGCACTGTCCTCATGACCTGTCTTACCTGCCTATCTTCCTTCCCACCTATCCACTACACCCTCCCCGCCCTATCGCCTCCATCCCCACCCCCATTTACCTATTGTACTTTTTGCTACCTTCTCCCCAGCCCTCCCCCCCCCCCCATCCCGCCCACTTATCTCTCCAGCCTAGAGGCTCCCTGCCACCATTCCTGATAAAGGGCTTTTGCCCGAAACGTCGATTTTCCTGCTCCTCGGTTACTGCCTGACCTGCTGTGCTTTTCCAGCACCACTCTAATCTAAACTTACGAAACGTTGTTGAACCAAAACGTCTGAGCTGAGATTCTATGAAATCTCCATATTGGAACCTAATACAACATTGTAGCAGCTGTGGAGACAGTGGTCTAAGGTGGACTGTGTTGAATCCAGGGGAATCTGGACTATTGTAAGGCCACATTGGCTGCAATGACTACCCTTAGATTTCCTGAGTACACTGACTGTTTATGCAAAGTGAGATGATGACCTACCCAACATGAGGTAAATTGAGGCATTCTCCAAAGTGATAGCATGTCCACATCAGCTAAGCAATCCCTATCCTTTCCAAAGCCCTGTGATGCTGTTGAAAGACCACTATAGACTCTTAGATGGGAGTTGTGGAAGGTGTGTTTCCCCAAGGAAGGCAGCCATTCCATGTAATTTTGTAGCATTGAGGGATGACCTTGTCTGAATTCTTAGCCACATGCTTCCTGATTCATTGAGTCTGAACAAGATCCTGAACCATAGAGCAGGCGATGAAATGGACAAGTCAGCCTGGGCACATGGCATAATGCTGGGGGCAATTTCATGGAAGACTGAAGTTCAGTTTGAACTTGTAAGTTGGCTAGGCCCAAAGATACCTACTTCACCCAATAGGAAGCCCAGCAAAAATGAGGAAAAGGTAGCAACCATCATTTTGGTTGCAAGGAAGCACCAGAGCTGACAATACTGTCCAGCAGGGGGCATTCAGTGCCTTTACTGTGATGGGGCTACCTTCTGCAGATTTGCAATGGTGAAATGATGAAATAATCTCTTCAAAGTAAATCAAACAGGTCATCTCCAGGGAAAAGGAAATTCCACCAAATTGAGCAAGAAAATGAAGAAGACATAAAGTTAGGCACTTGAGGAATAAAGTACATATTGTTGGACCTTTAGTGAATGATGATGTTGATCTGGGCCAAGATAATTGGTCAGTAAGATTGAGAGCCAAGGATTTTGTTGGTAAGTTTTTTTCTCAGTTCAGCAGCAACTATTACTGTCCTTCCTGGTCATTTGGAATGGCTTCATACTGTACACTTATGACCATCAAGAGTCAACAATTGAGGTATGGGAAGTCCAGTTAAAAGGCATTTTAAAGTAAAACTTACCTACAACAGAAAATCTATTGTAGGAAAGTCTATTAAATCGAATGAGCCTATTTACACCTTTCAACATTGGAACAAATCCTTGTTAAGTTGGCAAGCATGTCTCCAACTAAGTCTTTTACAACAGTTACTAGATATTCTAAGACGATAAAAAAAACTTCATGCCCAAGATGGTAACAGTCCATTTTGCGAGGAATTACCTCAGCTTCTCTGGCAACGTGAGCTTCATCCACTGAAGACTGTATGAAGCTTTCTCCAGCATGCAGAGTTTTCATGTTGAGAATGTCAGTGATAGAAATGCAGGGCCATTTTAAGGGTCAACCAGAACAGCTCCAGTAGTGATTGGCCACTGTTGAGGCTCATCGGATTTTGTCTATAAGAGCTGGGTTCTTAATGGGCTTTGCATTTAAGTATTGATTTGGCTGCATGGGAGTTTTACTGGTGGTGGGTAGTCATTTAAAAAAGCAAAATAAAGTCACGGTGATTTTGATGGTGGGAGTGTCGCTCAGTTCATCTCCTCAACTGAAAGTACTGAGAAAGAGATAGTCCGGTGAAGCAGAGCTGGTACCATATCAATAAGCACTGATCTGCTGGTATTCTGATGCTGCAGCCACTTTTCCTTTCAGTAACAATAGGCTTTAGGCTACAGACACCAATTATACTCATTTTGTTTCAGCTTCTGAAACTCTGGTCCAAGACAGCTTTATGCCATCACTCTCCTAATTCATTTCAAACAACCAGATCAGGGAGATCGCCACAGGGCTGAAATCTGTAAATAATGGACTTCTTAGCTGGAGTTTGGGGGCTGCGGGGGGGGGGGGGGGGTGATGAAGTTGGAAATACAGTCAATTAAAGGGGAATATTTTTAGTTGAATGTTTCAGTCAACAATTTTAAGAATATACTTTTAGTTAATAATTCTGGAAGCTGAGAGGGGATGTAAGGGGGAGTTGGAAATGTTGAAATAGGGTGAATGAATGTGTGGATGAGCCACTGAGGTAAGCACTGATATGATTTTCAGTCGAGCTCTAACTACTCTGCCAAGCGGTTCGAGCGGAGGCTCTCGAGCCTTACCATCATGCACAGTCTATCAATAAATGTTACTTAACAGCAACCAACAAACTCTGGTGTGATATTTCATGAGCAACCAATACTGAAACATGATACAACACGCACGCTGCAGCAATCTGTCATGACACCTTCAATAGCACCTTCACAACCCCATGTCCACTACCATCTAGAAGGACAAGGGCAGGAGACACATGGGAACACCACCCACTTCTCTCCAAGCTATGCCTGACTTGGAACTATGTCACCATTCCTGCACTGTCACTGGGTCAGAGTACCAGAATCCCTTCCCTCACCCTGTGTGCTATTTCCTTCCACAAGAACAGCAGCAGTGTAAGAAAGTGGCTGTCTACCGCCTTCTCAAAGGCACTTAGGGTTGAGTAAATTTACCAGCCATGCTTATAACCCGTGAAAGAACAATTAAAAAGTCCAGCTTGTCTGCTGTGAAATATTGGCTTGGGTATCATAGTCAAGTAGAAGTTCCCAAGCTGACATTGTAAATCTATTTAGGGGTGATGGTGAGAAATGTACACTTTAAAGCTGTAACTATCTGTGTGTTGTAGTTCTGAAAATTTCATGCCCTCCCACTTCAGAATTTGAGTCAGCAAAAATACAAGGATTAATTAGTCCAATGTTAAAGGGGATCCAGCTACCTAAGTGTAACCCCAGAAGTTAAATGTGTGTGTGGGAATGTGGTTCTTTTAGCCTGTGGTGTGATTGTGCAACAATGATAACTACAGAGATATTTCGGATTGTAGCCTGGCTCCTTAACATCGCTGCGGTCTGGGGAATTGAGCTGTTTGATCTTATGTGTGAAGCCAGAATCATCAGTATGACATGGAAAGTGCGGCTGAAGGAGTTTGAAGCATCTGCTGACAGACACAACCTGGCTTTCAGGAGACGGTTGCACAAATAGCACAGCAACTGGCCTTCTTGCTGTTCAATGTGAGTGCTTCAGTGAGCAAGGCTTTTGAGATGCTGCCTGGCACAGGAGAGAAAAGGTGGATTATGATTGTGCACCAAAAACTTTGAACAATTAAGGGGTGACGTCAAATGCTACATTCAAAAGGCACATTTCCCATCAGATGAGACAGAATGGGGTTAAACAGTACCTTGATTTGTGCAGCAGATGTTGTTTGGATGCATTTATACAGAAACAGATCTGACCAAACCATGCACCAGAGTTGAAAGATGGGTTTGAGGCACCGGCGGTACAGGGGGTCCACATTGCTGGAAAGATGAACATCATTGTCACAATAACAGAGGGTGGATCAATCACACAGATCTCTACGAGAGAAGAAAGCTGAATTATTCACGCAGTAGTTAATGCTACAACCAGAGCAATGACACTAGAGAGATCAAAAGAAAATCAAAGATTTCAGAAGTGAATGGCATCAGACAGCATATCCAAAGTGGAAATGGGGATAATTTCCTAATCAAATTGTTAATCATTGCACAAGACGAATTATACACAATTGGAAAGTATGTTCTCAGAGGCAGCAGATTTGTAGTGGTACAAAAGTTAGCTAATGGGTGGTTGGTATGAAACAAAGCTTGCGAAACCAAAGAATGGAGGCCAAGGATTATATTTAATGAAGTTTCTCTCTCCCTCTCTCTAGACTTCTGAAGGCCATGGGAATACCCAGTGAGACTGTTGTGGAATTCCATATCAAATATTTTTGCCTCTTAGCAAGCAAACGTGAGTTATGTTCTCAGGCCTCCCTCCAGAATCCTTCTATGAGAGAACCTTCTGATTGTCCAAGGAGAAGATTTCAGTCAGAAATGGGACCAATGTTTCAAAATAATAAATAGATGAATTGAAAGATCATTAAGCAGCTAAGAATTTGATATCCATTTGATGTAGTTCTGCAAAATTTGTTTTCATTCAATAATTTGCATCTCCTTTAAACAGCTCAGGTCATTCAGATTCTGAATTCTGTAAAAGAATTAGAGAATTGTCCTAACACCTCTGTGCCTGTGGTACGAACATACTCAGATTGATGTGATAAATGCCTTGCAATGGGAATAGTAATATCAAGGCCCAGGATAATGCTCTGGGGCACTGTATCAAATCCCAACACTGTAGCTGGTGAAATTAAAATGCCATTAATCTGGAATTATAAAGGTAGTCTTTGTAATGATACCATAACACCACCATCAACTGTTGCAAAAATTCACCTGTTCCATGTGTGATAAGACTGTCTGATTTATTTTTAAAATGCTTATACCATATTTTAAGCTTGGGTTTCAATTATGAGCTGGTGACAAATGGGTTTTGTGCATCTGAACTTAACAATTGATTTGTAATTTTTTTCTGTACCCATGGTGATTTATTATAAAGTAGTTTGAGAGAGCTACTTTAAAAACTGTGATGGATTTTTGTTTACTTTAGGATGTTATGACCTAGCAAGGTACACAAGGTGTGTGATAGCCAGGAATAAACTATAACAGATTTAGGAGCTAAAGACACAGGTGACATAAAACCTATTGAGGTATTAAATGCTTTTGGGTACTCTAAGGGATATGTTTTTTTTAAATTGATAAAGGAGTACTTTTGGAATTAATTGAATTATGTGTGTTAAATACTGTGTGTTTAAAAATCTTTGAATTTATGTTATGTACAAATGGGCTTATTCTACCTTTTCTTTGTTTATTTGGGTTTGTAAGCTTCTGTTTAATTCTTTACAAGCAAAATCTGCAATTTTGCATGCTGATGTCTCACTGAGAGACTACCATGTTAAAACAAAATAAAATATGATCAAGCAAGGTTTCAGTCTGGAATCTAACTTGTCCAATAATAACATTGACTAGGATCATAACACATGTCCTTTAGGGAAGGAAATCTGCCATCCTTACCCTGTCTGACCTACATGTGACTCCAGACCCATAGCAATATGATTGACTCCTAACTATTCTGAGTTGAACCCATAAGCCAATCAGTTCAAGGGAAATTGGGGATGGGTGGCAAATGCTGGACTATCACTGGGAGCTGTCCAATGTATTTCTGGTTTGTTGTGAAAGAGGAGAAAGGAAGGTAACTGATAGCACTGTCCCCTAACTGCAAGCCACCAGTGGTTGGCACTGCAACATTCAATGTGCATCTCCACATAGATAAGGGACAGGTTGAAGTAACAAAAATGGGAGGGTGAATTGACAAATAAAGACCGTTCGAGGACTCTATCCATATTAATTAACACTTACTTACATATTGCAATTTCACCACGTCAGTGCTGCAAATCTGCTTTCCATGTAAGTGTGAGACCTAAGGGGAAAAAAAAGAAGTTGCACTTATCTCATCTCTTTCAAAACCTTGTATCACTCGAGGGAAAATGATCAATACTATTGACGTTTCGTCACTGTGGCAGAGTGGGAGGCGATAAGCTCAGATGGCTGAATGGTTAGAATGAGGCGCAGACTAATTCTGTACAGCACAGATCTAATGCCCTGTACAGTACACAACAATAAAATAAAACAAAGAACTGCAGGTGCTGAAGGTCTGAAACAATAACAGAAATTGCTGGAAACTCAGCAGGTCCGGCAGCATTTGTGGAGAGAAAGCAGAGCAAACGTTTTGCATCCAGTGACCCCTCTTCAGAAGCTCTCTCCACAGATGCTGTCAGAATTTTCTCCAGCAATTTCTGCTTTTACCTCATACAATAGTTGCCCCAGCAGTTTTAGAGATAATCAAAGTGTTGTGAGGTAACTAATATCAGCTCCATTCAAACCAGTTGCTGATTTGGAACAGGTCCACAGATCAGAACTCCTCATAACAGATTCTTTACAGAGAATAATTTAGATAGTGTCGAGAAAATATTGAATGCACTGTTCATGGGATCTTTCTATCCTGACACCATGTGTTCCACTGATCCCTGTCAGCTGATAATGTGGTAATTTCTTTATAATTATTTCAGTGTGAAGACAGCCAGAACTGCAACTTCAAATCATGATTTATTTTTTCTGACTTCCAAAATGGTTCACTCAAACATAAAAGCTGCATTAATATCTTTTACCTCACTCCTAAGGAAGGTTTGTCCCAGTGATAATGTCATGGAAAAGTTTACTCTTTCTTTAATGAGAAGAGGGATGGTTAATACAGGACTGAAGGTGTTATCTCTGAATGCACACAGAATCCGGAATAAGGGAACTGAGCTAGTGGTGCAGATTGAACTTGGCAGGTATGACACGGTGGGTATCACGGAGACATGGCTGCAAGGGGTTCAGGATTGGGAGCTGGATATTCAAGGATATACATCCTATCGAAAAGATAGGCAGGTGGGGGGAGGGGGGGTTGCCTTATTAGTAAGAAATGAAATTAAATCAATAGTGAGAAACTAAATAGGGTCAGATGGTATCGAATCTGTGTGGGTAGAATTGAAATAATAGATTGAACAGATAAAAATAAAACCTAGTTGGAGTTATGTACAGGCGTCCAAACAGTAGACAGGAGCTGGGGTGCAAGATAGACTAGGAAGTAGAAAAGATGTGTAGGAAAGGCAAAGTTACAGTGATCATGGGAGCCTTCAATATGTAGAGGGACTGGGAAAATCAGGTCGGTAGTGGATTGTGAAAAAAGGAATTTGTGGAATGTCTATGCAATGGCTTTTTGGAGCAGCTTGTGGTAGAGCCCACTAGGGAACAGGCCATACTGGGTTTAGTGTTGTACAATGAGACAGACTTGATAAGGGAGCTTAAGGTGAAGGAACCCTTAGGTGGCAGTGATTATAATATGATTGAATTTACCCTGCAATTTGAGAGGGAGAAGATAGGATCAGAGGTAACGGTGTTACAGCTGAATAAAGGTAATCACAGAGGCATGAGGGAGGAGCTGGGTATAATAGACTGGGAGAGGAGCTGAGCAGGAAAGACAGAGGAACAGCAATGGCAGGAGTTTCTGGGAGTAATTCAGGAAACACAGCAGAGATTCATCCCAAGGAAAGGCAACATGGTACAGGGAGGATGAGGCAACTGGGCTGACTAGGGAAGTCAGGGATAACATAAAAGGAAAAGAGAAAGCAGTTAATGTGGCAAAGGGCAGTGGGAAACCTGAGGGCCAATAGAGGGCAATGAAGAAAGAAATAAGGAGGGAGAAGATTAAATAGGAGGGTAAGCTAGCCAGTAACATAAAGGAAGACTGAAAGAGTTTCTTTAGATATATAAAAGGCAAAAGAGAGGCAAAAGTGGACATTGGGCCACTGGAAAATGACACTGGAGAGATAGCAGTGGGGAACAAGGAAATGGCTGAGGAACTGACTAGTTACTTTGTGTCAATCTTCACGGTGGAAGACACAAACAATGTCCCAAAGGTTCAAGAGAGTGAGGACTGCTGGAGTCAGAATCGAAAAATGTGGCACTGGAAAAGCACAGCAGGTCAGGCAACATCCGAGGAGCAAGAGAGTTGATGTTTCGGGCACAAACCCTACACACAGTCAGGAGTATGATAGAATCCTCTCTATTATCTTGATGAATGCAACTCCAAAGAAGCTCACCACCAGGACAAAGCACTCCACCTTACATTCTCTCCCTTCACCACTGATGCACAGTGGCAGCTGTGCACACCATCTCAAGATGTGCTGCAGCAACTTGCCAAGTCTCTTTCAATAGGTTAGGTGAATTGCCCGTGCTAAATTGTCCATAGTGTTAGGTGCATTTGTAGGGGAATGGGTCTGGGTGGGTTACTCTTCAGAGCTGAAAATGTGTTGCTGGAAAAGCGCAGCAGGTCAGGCAGCATCCAGGGAACAGGAGAATCGACGTTTTGGGCATAAGCCCTTACTCTTCAGAGGGTCAGTGTAGACTTGTTGGGCCGAAGGGCCTGTTCCAATACTCTAAGAAATCTAATAGCACCATCCAACCTCTACTGCCCAGGAGAACAAGGGCAGAGGTACATGCGAATATCACTACCTGAAAGTTCCCTTCCATTAAACACACTGTCTACTCTTAGAAATATATTGCAATTCTTCAGTGGGTCAAAACCCTGGAATTTCCCTCATTGTCTGCAGTGGAAGGAGGAAGTGACTCATAACCACGTTTTCAAGGACAATTAGGAATAAGGATTAAATGCTGGCCTTGTCAGCAAAGTCCACATCCCATGAACGAATAAAATAATTTCTACTGACTTTTGCATGTAAAAGTGTTTCTCAATTTAATTCTTGAAAGATTTTTAAAAAAGTTTTACATTATGCCCCTGACTTCCCAACCTTTGACAATACCCAACCTCTCTGTCTATCTGCTCCCTAAGGTCTTGAAAACTTCAATTAAATCACCCTTTGACTTTCTAAATTCAAAGGTATGAAAGTTCTAGATAAACTAGGGCATTTAAGTATAAGCTAAAACATACATTTCTTATTCTCAGCTATGAATTGATTAATGGAAGCCCCAAATTAACAATTAATCCCATGTTAAGAGCTCGCAAACTAATTCTAACATCCAACTATAACTTATATTTACCATTTTAACAAGTAAAACATTCCAAGGGCTCTTGTCAAACAAAATCTGACACTGAACCACCTAAGTAGATACAAGGTTAAAGAGGTAGGTTTTAAAGGAACATCTTAAAAGGAGAGGTAGAGAGACACACACAGGGAGGTCTACAGAAGGAATTACAGAATTTAGGGCCCAGGTAACAGAAAATACTGGTACCAATCGTGGTGTGATAATTGGGAATGCTCAAAAGATAGAATTAATGAAAGGTAGAATCCTTGGGTCAAGGTGGCACCAGACTGGGAATCAGGCCAACAAACACAGGGCTAATAAATAAATGGGACTAGGCGTGATTTACAAACAGGAGAGTTTTATGGAAGGTGTGCTACAAACCACTCCTGCTCTTTTTTCCCCCCAGAAGTACAGACCGTCTGGGAGAAAAAACAGGGTTTTATTCAGGTGAAGGGTTCCATAGACAATGCAGATTTGTGAACATGTTGGCATGACTGCAGAGTCTCCTAGAATCGGTTACATCTTGTTCAAAGCTCTGATGTGAGTTGACTTGAATTTGTGCTTCAAGACAAGCCTCCACAGCTTGCATGATGTTCAGATCAATCAACCTGGTCTGAAAGGAACAGACAGAACTATTCCTCTGCTCGCACCTGCAGCCCTTTCGCCGGTGCATTCCAGGCCAAATTAGCAGAAAGTGAAATCTCCCCTCTGCCTCTTCCACCAGTTAAGTTAGACGCTGGATGGACTGTGAACAAATGCTTGCACTGGTGCAGTTCATACGGGGTTGCTCGGGGAACTGTTGAGCGTTTTGTGGACCACATGACACCTGACATTCCTTCTGAGCAAGCGTGTATACAGTATTGGGCTAATCTACTGGGGCTAGTTTGCTTTCCAGTGTATGGCTTATGGTGTGAGTACTGGGAATAATTAAAAAAAAACGTGCTGGGATTAGTTAGTCAGTGTGCTGTTTTTAATGTGCCCGCTGGGATGAGAGAGAGAGTGTGTTCGTTGTTGTGCTATTTTTTTTGAGGAGAGCTGGATTCAGTCATGTGCCTGGACGAGTTATTACACAGACAGTGTGGGCCGGCAGCCTCAGTGTTTGCATGGATCCGGTGAAGCGGACTGGAGCTGCCATCTGTGGGCTGCTGCAGCGCCGGGATGTTCTACTGGTTTAGAGTCAGTGCCTCCTTCATCAAAGCAGTGTGTCCGGAATGAAGACCCTCAGGCAGGCTGCAGCAGAGACTCTGAGCCGGTTAGGTGAGCACTGACTGTGCCCGGTGATTATTTCCGCCCAGTGTCTGTCTGCCCCGCAGTCCCGTCTCAATGTATGCACACACACACACACTGCAGTTTTGCAGGGCACAATCTCCCGGCTTTTGATAGGCTGCGGATCACTGTTAACCCCTTCCAAGTCAAGGGCAGAGTGTTTGCGTCCTTCTCTCCGAGAGCGAGGAGGAAACGGTGGCGGCCTGCGAATTATTGCAGAAGGGACCAAGGCACTTGCAACCCCGAGACCGAGTGCAGAGGTGACTGTGCTACCTGTGATAGCTCAGTCCTATGTGCAACTGAAACACATTCATGGTTTTGAGCAGAGCCCAATCTCCAGCACTTTGCGAGGGGATGTTTTTTGTGTGTGTTTATGTATGCATGTTTTTATCAGTATGTTCTTGTCTATGTATGTAAATATTTGTATGTGGATGTGAATCTGTGTGTTGCTATGTGTATGAAAGTGTTTCTGTGTATTTTTGTATGCGTGTATGTGTATCTGCCTGTGCAGATATTTCTCTTTGTGTGTGGATTTTTTTTTCTGTGTGTTTCAATGTGTGTTTGTGTGTGTGTTGATGTGTATCAGCATGTGTTGATATGTATGTGTTTCTATGTATGTATTGTATCTGCATGTGTAGGTGTACTGATATGTATTTGTATGTAGATATGTATCTCTGTGTGTGGGTGTGTTTTTATGTATGTCGATATGTAGCTATATGTGTACCTGACTCTGTGTGGGTGCATGGATGGATGTGCGTGCAGGGGTGTGTCTCTGTGTTGGCATGTCTCTGACTCCAGGCCTCCAGCAATATAACTGATTCTTAACTGCGTCTGAAATGACAGGAAGCCCTTCCAGATCAAACCCATTGCAATTAGTTCCTGAAGGCAGTGACTCACCAGCACCTTCTCAGGGCAACTGGAGAGGAGGAGCTGTCAATGGAATCCATGGCTGTGACACATCCTGCAAATGAGTCACCTCCCATGATGCCATATCTCCAATTGCCATTACCTGAACGTTTGACATTTTAAATTGCAGCCTTGGAATTTTGGTGGGAGAAAGTTCTAGATTTCCACTCCTTGGTGTGTAGAGACTTGTTTCCTGATAATTCCTTTAACTACCCTGAACACTGAAATTCAATCACTACTTTCATCTTCTGTATTTGAGCACTGGTTTATGCAGCTTCTCCTCATTATTTTTATCATTTTAGCTCCAGGATCATTCTGATCAACTCCACTCCCTCCAAGGCCAATGTGTTGTTTTTGAGTTGTGGGACCAAGCCCTGCCATCCTCCAGTGTACCATAATCTGCCAGGCCTCAAGCCCCATGAATGAATAAACTTGATTCTTGTGGGGTCCCTGTGGGCTTTTACAAAGAAGGATTTTGACCCCTTGAAGCCATAGAAACGACATAAAAAGCAGGATTAGGCCATTCAGCCTTCTCCATCATTTGATAAGATCATGGTTGTGGCCTGAACACCACTTCCTGCCGATACCTACAACCCTTGACTCCCTTGTTGATCAAAAGGCTATCTCTCAGCCTTGACTGAATTCAATGACCCAGAGCTTCCACTGCTCTCCATTGAAGAGAACTCCCAAGGACTAATGAGTCTCTGAGAAAAGGATTCTTCCTCATTTCCCTCCTAAACAAGGGAGCCCTTAAACTGCGCCCACAGTTTTAGAGTTCCCACACAAGGCAAACATCCTCTTGTAGTGAATCTGCCTTTACTTTCGCGGTCACTGTACATCGGTAAGGGTTTCACTGGTCTTTCTGTGACCTGGGTAATGTGACCAACGCAAGCAAAATGTCACTTTCCCAGAGTATGATAGGGAATTTCGGAATGAAAATGACATGTGGCAGGGTGAAGAAGATTGCCATGGAAACTATAAGGGTTGCCATAGTAAATACTCCTTTTCACATGAAATTTGTGTTCTTACTTCATGCTTTTAAAGGTGTTGTTCATTGGGTTTTGTGACAGGATTGAGATGACATCAATGTAGCTGTGTGGTTAAAGACCCGACAGAACTGAATTAAAGATAGGGGCTGTGGGCATCCCTTTCAATATTAGGCATGGTTCAGCTTGATAGAGAGGACTACACAGTGCTGAATCAGAATGTGATATAGAAATTTTTCTTCCCTCATGTAACATCAGCTACTACCTCACTTAAAGCATTTACAGATATCAGACCAAGAACGAGATTGCTGATCGCTGCTGGAGAAAGGGGAAGGCTTGGGAAGTTCAACCTCAAATATCATGGGGAGTCAAGGGTTCAGGTGGCACCTCCCTGAAGATAAGGGCATAAGTCACAGAAATATGCCATTTTGCCCATTGAGTCTGGTCCATCATTTAATGAGATCATAGCTGATCTGCTAATTCTCAATTTCCTTTCTCCCCATAACCCTTGACACCCTGACTGAACAAAAATCTGTCTTGCTCAGTCTTAATGACCTAGCCTTGACAGCCCTCTGCAGTGAAGAATCCCACAGATTCACTATTAGAAGAAAAGGAATTCCTCTTCATATGTCTTAAATGGGTGACTTCTTACTCTGAGCTCATGTCCCCTGACCCAATGCTAATTTACTATCTCCAACACAGTGGGTTTTTTTAAAATGGCCTAATGTGTTGTACCTTAAACATCTTCTGAAAATGCAAATACATCACATCCACATGTAGTGATCTGTTTCATGTTTCTTTTCATTTCTAAATAAAATGTGTTACATTGACAGTTTCACAATCCTCTGGGACTTTTTCTGTGTTTTCTGTACAGTTTGTCCCACTTTGGATGTCGTTATCCAAACAGCTGCCCTGTGATGCTGCAATGCTCTTTTGCTTTGTAAGCCTACATTTCCCCTCTCCTAAACTCTTTCCCCTGTAAGTCAGACATTTAAACTCCTTGACTTTATTTACCCTAATTCAGTTTGCCTGTGGTTCAGGCAGTAATCCAGAGAACATCATCTTGGAGATTCTGCCTTCTTATTTAGTTCTTAAAAACTTCTTAAGAACCTCCTTTTCAGTCCTATCAATGTCACTGGTATCAACAACGAGATCCCTCCTGTCCAACTCCAACTTCCCCTCAGTGTTGGAGAAGATGCCCTTAACCCAGCATTGGGCAGGCATCACATTCTTTGGGACTCCCACTTATGGCTAATTATGGCTTACGCCTAATTATTCTATCCCCTATTTCCTCCCCCACTTAAATGGCTTCCTGTACCAAAGTGCCATGGTTCGTTTACTCATCTTTCCTGCAGTTCCATTGCCATCCTCACAGCTGGCCTCATAACTGTTGGACAACTGCAAGGGTCAAGGCTCCTCAGTTGCAACCCCACCCCCTGTCCTCATACCGACTTTACCCTCTTGACATGAATTTCAGACCAATTTTGAGTTATCTAGGCTGAAGGCTGTCTGACTGGTCTCAAGAGCAAAGTGTCCAGGTAACTTTCCGCTTCCCTGATGTGGCACAACATCTGCAGCTCAGCTTCCACCTCCTCACCTCAGATTGGAACTTCTTCGTTTTGCAACACTTGCTACAGACGTGTTCACATTGGTGTCCAGCAGTGTCCACATGCTGTAGCTGCAATACATCACCCATCCTACCTTCACCATTGTATTTGGTTTAATAAATAAATTAATTATTTTAGATTCCCTGCATTTTTACACTTTACTGTAATTATATTTTTGTTTCTATAAAATAAAACTCACCAGTATCAATTTGATTCGTAAGCAGCCATGATAAAGAGAGATGTGAGAAAGAAACCCACTGGGCACCTAAATACAAACTGAAGACCTTACCTGTATCTGAAAGACTAGAAACATTCACCAATCCTACTCAGCTATCAGCTTCTTCCCTTGTTCTTGCCTTGTGCTGTGAATTGTGAGGCTCTCTGGTTATGGTCTCACTGTAGATTGGCCTCTCAATCCACACCTTCATCCTCTCCCACTTACCTCTTCACTCCTTGTCGTGAAACCTTAGTTAAAGCACCACTGCCCCTTTTTTGCACTGAATTCCCACAATTGGAACCAAATTTCCAACAGGATAGTGACTCACCCAGCCTTCACCTCACTCCTACACCCTGACTGTGCCCCCTCTTGACACTGCGGTAGAGGAATTCCCTTTCTTATATGGATCTGCTCAGAGACCTCTTTTAGCTACAGTGATCAGCACCTCATTTAGAGAAAGGAAATTCATGTGCTTGAATCTTACAGCCAGAATCAGGCAGGAATTACTTCCTTTAATTAGGCTGTTTTAAATTACTTACAAGGCTATTGTCAGTTGAATTCCCATTTTAAACCAAATTTCCAAGTGCAGTCTCATTCAGGTTTCATCTCACTCCACCAAAGTCTCCCACACTCTGACCTTTACTGATATACCTGCCACAGAGGAAGCGCAGTGAAGGTTCATCAGATTGATCCCTGTGGCCATGGAATTGGTATCTGAGGTGAAATGGAGCAGGCTGGAGTTTGGAAGAACCAAGGGGCCATGTCATAGGAACTTACAGAATTCCTAACATGTAAATGCAGGAAGGAAGTTTCCCAAGCTGTAGGTTCTACATCCAGGGGTGGACAATCTCAGAATATGAGGCAGACCATTTAGGACTGAGATGAGGAGATATTTCTTCATTTGAAGGGTAGTGAATCTGTAGATTTCTCTACCCCAGAGGATTGTGAAGGTTCAATCATTGAATTGAGCTCAATAGGTTTCAATATTTAAAGATATTGGGATATGGGGACAATGTGGAAAAATGTCTTAAGATGGTTAATTGATCATGATCTAGGATGGTAGAACAGGCTCAAGGACTTGAGTGGATTATTCCTGCTGCTGTGTTCCTACCGTTGACCACTCCAGTGCATTGCTGGATGGTGTCCCATGTTATATCATATGTAAAATTGAGATCATCCCAATCTGTGCTTCCCATATCCTTTCTTGCACTAAGCCCTGTTCCCCTACCAATTCTCTGCTCACCAGCTCAACATTGGCTCCTGGCTAAGCAACTCGTTGATTTAAATATTCACACCCTTGCTTTTAAATGGCTTCACCCCTCTCTATCTCTGCAAAGCTACAATTCTTCTGGTATCTTGCACATTGTGTGTCCGAATTATTTTACCATTAGTAACTATGGTTTCAGCCAGCTTCATGTGTTCTACGTTCAGTAATTCCTTCCCAAACCTCTCCAACTCTCTACCTCTTCTTTTAATGACATCCCTTAAAACTTACCTTTTTACAAAAAGTTTTTGATCACCTGACCCTATAAGACAAATTGTTGTATTTTTGTTTCGTTGTGCTGTTGTGAAGTGGATTGGGGTGTTTTGTTATTTTAAAGGAGCTATATAATTGCGAGTTGTTGTTGTAACTGTTGGCCAAATTTTGAGGGATGTGTAGTGACATTCTAACATTTGCTATTCTTATTTCTGTTCCTGCTGTTCCTTGTTCTCTTAGTCATTGGCTATATTCACCAAGTCCTTCAGAACGCTCACTTTGCTATTTATTCTTAACAGGTCTGACCCAGCGACACCCTGGATACAAAGAGGTAAAAGGTTCTGCTGCTCACGGATAGTGGGATTAAGCCCCTCACTGCCACTGGGTTTTTAATTGATTCTTGGGTTATTGAAGACTGACCTCTATCATTTGTCTCGGGAGGCAGATTGAGGGCTTGATGACACTGAATGTGTTGAGCAGGTTATGGAGGTAGAGAGGATAGTACAGGCCTCTTCCTGGATCCTGTCACACCCAACCACAAATTGACTGAATCCCAACTCTGTGCTTGGCCCCACTGGGGTTTATCCCCACTTCCTCACTTCTGGCTCCGTCTCCCCTTCCCCCAGCCCCAAACCCTCTTAGTTACAGTCATAGAATCGCTACAATGCAGGTGTAGGCCACTTGGCCCATTGAGTCTGCATCATTCCTCCGAAGAGCATCCCACCCTGACCCACTCCCCCACCCTGTCCATGTAACTCCGAACTAACCATAGCTAATCCATCTAGCCAGCACGTCTAGAGCTCCATCTCTTCTTCTCGAGCTCCACCGTCTCCCCTAACAGCATCCCCTCTTCCCTAGCCATCCCCAATCCCTCTTCCCAACCTTTTTCTTCCCAGATTCTGACACCACCCACTCTGGTGTAACTCCATCAATGATCTCTAGCTCCTCCCCTAGGACCAGGCACCGCTCCCCCTGGTTTGGGCTATAGCTCCTCCCTATGCTCTATGGTCCACTTCATTTGGCTCTTGGCCCGGCAAATTCTTTATTGCAGCCCATCACACTCTGGGCTTAGCCCCAACCCCTATCTGGGCTTTAACCCATTCCTTGGGTCTTGAGCTCCTCCTTGACCGAGGAATGGTTAGTTGCCTGGGCAATAGGTCTCCACCCCCAGCACCTTTAAGCTTCAGCTCTCCCTCCTTCGGAAATAGCTCACACCCCCCCCACCTCCGATCTCTAGCTCTTCACCCCTCTCCCTGGCTGTAACCCCACTCTACTGAGTTCCTGTTCCAACCTTGCAACTATTCCTAAGCAAAGTTCCAAACTCATGCAGCGATCCGAGTCCTTTTCCTGACTCCATCCATTTCCTCTGCCCTTTGCTCTATTGTCATTTTATCTTTCTCACCTTGAAGTGCTCTCTCCTTGTCCCCACTTGCAGCCAATTACCTATTATCTCATCAGGATAGCTCCTGAGATCTTATCCGATATCCCTGCTTTATTCATTCATCCTAACTGGCCAGGAGCTGGTAAACACTGGGCTTGATGCTTGATCTGTTTTGTCATTTTTCATCTCCCGACGAGAGAGAGAGAGAGAGAGAGGGGAGAGAGAGAGAGAGAGAGAGCCTTGTTGTAACAAATCATGGGACTGTGGCCCTGTGACTGAGCAGTGAGGGGTTGATGTCTAGCTGTAAAGGTTCTGTACAGTGAGAAAGATAATGTCCAAGTGGAGAGCCTGGGAAAGAATCTGCTGCTGGTCCTGCTCAGCCTCTGACTCCAGTCTGGGGAATGTTTGGAATGGAGGGCAAGCTTCCTTTGAGGTAACTCCAGCCTGTCGGCTATCACCAAACAAGGATGTTTTTAAGAGGAACCGTTCTGCAGCAGAAGCGAATGGAGAGTTGTGCTGATTGTGTTAGATGAGGAAGGTTTGGGAATAGGCTCAAGTGGAATATAAGTGCTGCTGTGTAGACTGGTGGGGCCAAATGGTCTCTTTTGGAGCCGCAATTTCTGTGCAAATTTCATGTAAAATGTTCCCAGGGTGTGACCACAGGGAGGGAGCAGCAAAGGGGAGTCACAGTCTCAGAGAGACCAAGAATTAAGACAGTGTTCAAAATGACAACAATTATTAATTTGTATTTGAAACCTTCAGATTGAACCATTGTCATCTAATGCCTTGCTTGGGTTTTAACTCTGGAGATTTGGTGAATTTTTGGCTGTGTATATTTTGAGTTATTAACCTTGTATTCAACAGTTGTTGAATGTCTACAGTATATACATTAGGTTATCCTGGCAGATTGGGGTATGTTGTTCTCAAGCAGCACCTGGACAGCAGGATGTGATGTGTTGTAAAGAGACAGGTCCCAATAGGGGTATTGTTTTAATTGTTTAATAACTGTGGGTCATTATCACTATTTTCAGTCTGGCAATAACTTCAGTCAGAGTCAGAGCTGGGGCAAACCCTTCCTTAACAACAGGCCCCTCCCACACTAGGAGTTGGGTAACCCACCTAAGATCAGGCCCCTCCCACATTAGGAACAGGGGTAACCACTTCCCTAACAATACACGTCTAGTATATTAGGAGGTGGGGTAATCCCCCTTTGACAACAGGTACCCTCCCCCCTGCCACTTGATGCTGGGTTAACTCTGTCCCTAACAACAGGCCCTTCACACATTAGAGGCTGGGGTAAAACCCCACCAACAGCAGGCTCCTCCCAAATTAGGAACAGGGATAACCCCTCCCACCACAGGCTCCTCCAACATTGGGAAAAGGAGTCATCTCACCCTTAGCAGGCCCCTCCCACTTTGAACAGTGTAACCCTGCCCCTTACAGGCCCAACCCACAATAGGAGCTGAGATGACCACCCCAACAGGACCCTCCCACTTTGAGCTAAGGTAGCCCTCCCATATGAGCTGGGGTAACTGCACCCCTAACACCAGGCCCTTCCCTTACTGTAGGAACTGGAAGATCCTTCATTACAACAGCCTCCCCTCTCCCCTTCCCCTCCATTATGGGAGCCTGGGTAGTCTTGACATATGTCTGCTTGGATGATGCGCTGAAATCTCTGGAACGGGCCTTGAATCCATGACCTTCTTTCCCAGAGAGAGTGCTGCCCACTGAGCCAAGCTGCAGGGGCAGGAAAGGTGGGGGTGTCACTGGCGATCATGTGATATTGACCAGGGAGGAGGTCAGTGGGCTGTTTTGAGGCCAATGTTTGTCACAGCAATGGGTGATTATTCACCGTATGTCCCAACACTGTCTCGATACGAACGCTGTTTTCTCTTTTTGCAGCTGACTGAGGTTGCTGAGTCGCCGAGAAGTCCGTTTGTCTGTGAGCCCCGTCTGTACCACACACTGCAGGCCCAAAAACCCAGCAGGCACAGGAGCCGCAGCAACAGCATTCCGATAGGGTGCAAGAACTACACCCAGGGCCACCAATGGGTACGCTGCATCAACACTAATCTCCATACAACAGCCACTACCTGTCCAATAGGTTGCCTCCTCCCCAAATCCACTGATCCTTATGATGACTTTTACCGTTGCAATGTTTCCCCTTGTCCCAAACCTGTAGCCCTCCCTGGACCTATCTGTGGGTTGAACAGTGTCAGTTGTGGCTCAGTGGGCACCACTCTCGTCTCTGAGACAGAAGGTTCTGGGTTCAAGTCCTGCTCTGGAGAATTGAGCACAAAAGTCAAGGTCGCAGCACTGAGGGAGTGCAGCGTTGTTGGAGATGTCATCTTTCAGACAGTCCGTTAAAAAGGGTGGCCGTGTCTGCCATCTCGGAATAGCTGACGCATTTTCCCTGGTGTCTTGGCCAACATTCCTGCCCTCAACCAACATCACTAGAGCAGAGTATTTGGCCGTTATTTCGCTGTCAGTGGGAGCCTGCTGTATGCTAATTGGCAGGTACACTTACGACATTACAACAGTAGCTGCGCTTCAAAATGTACTTCACTGCCGGTAAAGCACGTTAGAATGTCTTGAGGCCATGAAAGGTGCTAGCGAAATGTAAGCCTTTCATCACAAGAAATTGTAATGTTTTTATTTATTCCAGAGAAGTGGCCTACGATTTGGGACTGCGGCCTCTTATCTAAACCTGGAGAAACTGGGGGAAGGATCCTACTCCACGGTGTACAAGGGGATCAGCAGGTTAGTTGAAATATTCTCAGTCATCCTCCTTGTATCCATTTCACCTACCCCTCCAGGCTAGGTTCCCCAGCATTCCAAACCTTCCTCCAACTCCCCAGTGTTCCTCCAAGAGAAGAAATGCACTAAGAAAAATCGAAACAGATGTTAACCGTCCTCTTGGTCTTTGCAGGATAAATGGCAATCTTGTTGCCTTGAAGGTGATTAAAATGCAAGAAGAAGAAGGTGTGCCTTTCACCGCAATCCGTGAGGGTAAGTTTAGAGTGAGGGTGTTTGATATATATCATAATGCAATCCAGTGATGGATGCTACAGAATAAGTGTATAATTCAAAGTAGTGGATGCAGGCTGAGGGTGAGTTACACTTAACCATAATTATCTGCAGTGAGTGACTATACATTGTGAATGTTATATGTACCGTAATTCAATGTGGTTGGAGTGTGAACAGTGATGAGGGTGAGTTATATATACTATAATTGGTGTCATTGTGGGATTATGAAGTAAAAACAATGACTGCAGATGCTGGAAACCAGATTCTGGATCAGTGGTGCTGGAGGAGCACAGCAGTTCAGGCAGCATCCAAGGAGCAGCGAAATCGACGTTTCGGGCAAAAGCCCTTCATCATTGTGGGATTATGCAGAGTAAGGGTGTATTATCTATACTGTAGTTAACAATACTAAGTGTGTTTCAGAGTGAGGATGTGTTATATGTACTGTAATGCACTCTAGTGAGGGGTAATACAGAGTGAAATTGTTATATGTACCGTAATTTAGTCCAGGGAGAAATAATTGGGAGTTAGGGTGTGTTACATATGCTGTGTCGTTACAATGAGGGGTAGTTCAGAGTGAAGGTATGCAATATATATTCAATACACAAGCAATATAAATCATTGCAGTGTATAGATACAGAATGAAGGTGTGTTATAATAACCTTTAATGTTTAGCAGAAGTGTTTGGGATAAAGTGAAAATCTGCATAATTCACTCCAGTGAGTAATGGTAGAGATTGAGGGTGTGTTTTGTATGTCATAATTTACTTCAGTGAATAATTATCCAATGGGGCTATGATATGTATAATGTGGTGATGGTAGATTTATAATGAGCATGTGTATATTTACTGTAATTCACTGCAGTGAGGGTAGGTACAAAGTGAAGAAATGTTAGAAATACCATTACTCATTGCAGTGAGGGATGGTACAGATTGGGGATATGTTATATATACCATAATTCATCCCATTGACGGTGGCTACAGAGCGACGGCGTATTTCATGTACTGTACATCATTGCAGCAGGGGATGGATCAGAGTGAAGGTCTGAAAGGTATATCATAAATCATAGTCGCAAGTGTAGGTACAGAGTGAGGATATGTTATGCATGATGTTATTCACTACAGTGGGGGATGGTACAATGATGGAGTGTTCTCACACAGTTAATCAGTGTAGTTGGTGGATCAATGTGAGTGAATGCTGCAGGGTAACAGGGCAGACTTGCTGTTATAAATGACCTTTACTCTATTCCCGAAAAACAATCTTGTCTCTGAATGCTTTTTCCATCATGTCTGCAGCCTCGCTACTGAAGGGTTTAAAACACAGCAATATTGTGCTTCTGCATGACATCATCCACACGCAGGAGACTCTGACCTTTGTTTTTGAATATGTGGTGAGTTTACAGCTGGTGTGTGTGTGTGTGCGCGCGCATAAACCAAACAGTTCTGCTGTGTGCTGATTCAACATCAGTTTATATTCAGAAGCAAACATGAAAGGGAAAGCAATTTTAATAGCAAAGAGACTGGAAAGAGTGGACTGTGTAAGCTAGTCATTAGTGAACAAAACTTAAAACTTATACGAAGTCTGTGGACAGAATTTGGAGTTTGATGCCCTGAGTTAACAACTTGTATAGCACCTTTAATATAGTAAAACTACACATGGCATTTCACATGAGTGTCATCAGACAAAATGTGACATCCAGCAATGTAAGGAAATGATAGGACAGGTTTCCAAAAGCTTGCTCCAGTGCCCTATGTTTTAAGAGATGTCTTAAAGGAGGAGAGGCAGATGAAAGGATCATGAGAGAATTCCAGAGCTCAGGCCCATGTGAGCTTAGGACATGACCACCGATGGAGGGGGAGAAATAGATTGAGGTTGTACAAGAGACAAGAGTTCTGGGGATGCAGAGACATGAGATTGGATTTCCACTGAAGCAGGAACATGGTGCCATCAAAGGGCGATTCACCCCTCGAGACTGTTTTGCCATTTAGTTGGATTGTGACTGGTCTTTGCTTCAGACCCAGTAGACATTGTCCCAGGAATGGGGCACAGTTTGTTGACTGTCATGTGGTTGCACAAATGCAACAGTAACATGGTAACTGCCAGAACCACCACAGAATAACAGTTTGTACTCAGACACTAATGAAGGACCAGTGTGGATGTTCACAACACACAAGGAGAGAAAGAGTTTTGAGAGGATGAGGCACAGATGCCATGTGTCATGGAGATAGAGTGCTGTACCATGGAGCTGGGAGGGCAGAGAGGGGTGACTTGCGATCAAGGCGTGGATCAGATTTCCTTGGACGTGTTTGAAAAGGGACGGATGTGACTGCGGATCTTGTTTTGGGGGAAATGAAGATGTAGGGGGTGGGGTAGCAGGGAGAGGGTTTTGATATTTTGGTGCTCGCAGTTGAGAGCTGCCAATGTCTCAGAGGTGGTCAGCGGTATGCTGAGACTTGCAGACAACATTAAGGATCTTGAAATCTATTCAGCGGGAAGCAAGGGGCCACTGGAGATGGGAATGGCGGATGGAGTGTCTGTTGAGTAGGGGTAAGAAAGATGGGCAATGTCCTTTTGTGTGCGTGCGTGTGTCTGTGAGTGAAAGCTTTTGGGTGGCGGGACAGGCGTGGGCTCAAATCAGCACCAACATGGGTTTGAACGTGTGGGCATCTCCTGTCAGAGTGGGCAGCTCGAGGGAGCTGGGCACAGAAGCAGGTTAGTGGGATCCATAAGAAACCAGCCTCTCTCAGGCTGACAGACACATAGCGGACGGGCCGAATGGCCTGTTTCTGTGTTGTCCAGTTTGTGCCTATAGACTCCTGGGATGAAGAAGTTATTGTCCGGGGGAGAATTGGCCAGTTGGCCCTGTACGCTTTAGAGTTTAGAAGAATGTGAGGTGATCTTGGGGAACATCTAAGATCCTGAGGGTACTTGACAGAATGCATGCTGAAAGGAATTTTCCCTCTTGTGGGAGGACTGGAACTAAGGGATAGTTTCAAAATAAGAGGTCTCCTTATTGTGACAAATGAGGAGAAGGTAATTAGTTTATGGAACTCTCTTCCACAGAGAACAACGGAGATTGGGGGATTATGCAATGTTTTTGAGGCAAACGTAGAATCAAAGTTCTTGACTAACAAGGGAGCTAAATATTTTATGGTGTAGACAGGCCAATGGATTGAGGCCCAGTCAGACCAGCTATGGTGTTAGTGCATGGCAGAGTCAGCTTTAGGAGCTGAGTATTTTTCCCCTTTTCCTACTCATGTGCTTAAAGAAGAGAAGGAGGAAGGGATACTGAAGTAAATAGAAAATTGCCCTCAGAGAGGTTAGGATTAAGAATAACAACAAGCAATCTAACCAAGAAAGGTATCACACTGCTACTCAGTGTTACTTACAGCTCATTCCAGTTTCTTCCTCCTTCTAGCAAACTGACCTCGCACAGTACATGACCCAGCACCCAGGAGGCCTGCACACACACAATGTCAAGGTAGGTTGTGGTTCAAGGTGCAGAGTTTCCCTCTCCCATTAACTAAGGCTGGCAATAGTGAGTGAGGGTGAGGACGTGATCCTCCATTCAACCATGAGTCCCGAGTTGATCCAGTAAAATACAGGTGCTGGATTAACCTGACAATAACGTACCTTAACTGCACATCTTACTGTGTTTCACTCACACTCCGAATGTCACTGCCCTTCCCTGAAGGTGCTCACACAAACTGGAGTGAAACTCCATTGCAATTGGTCACTCCATGGTTCCATTAGTAGTGGTCACTCCATGGTTCCCCTGGTGATGGTCACTTGTTAGCATCATCAGCTTACACTTCTTCCAAGGCCTATACAGGCAGTTCTTCCAAAATGCCTTAGTTGTGTTCCTGTGTGACCCGGTAGTGTACAGAAAGCACACAACATAAACAGCACCTAAAGTGTTGGCAATCCAACCGCGTTATAGCCAACACACGCTTTAGAAACAGCGTTCCCTGTTCACCCAATCGCATTGCAATGATTTGTGTTAACGAAAGACGCATTAGAGCAGAACTGATTGTACATCCTGCTTCCAAACACATTCTAGTGACATCAGTTTATTCTGACTGATTCTGTATCAATAAACTATTTTTTTGCTATCTTCTTTCCTCACGTGAGTATCATTTATTTTCAACTGGCCCTGAAACCATTCTGTAGTTTTAGCCATTCCATCAGCTACTTTTTTTTTGTAGGTTCAGTATCAGTTTCCCTCAGCTTGTTTGGCAGTGCCCAGAACTGACCACAGTTAGCCGAGGTGTGATCAACCCAAAGCTGGATACAACTGAAGTGTATTTGTTTCCCTTTGTATTCCTGTCCCTTTGGAAAAAGATCAACATTCCATTAGCCTTTATGATCAAATCCTGACAATGATTCAAATAAACAGGACACGTAGTGGAACCTGTTCTTGTTCCTATGGTGACCATTCCTCATGTCACCCTGCTGGGCCAGGCTCAGCCCCGAGAGCCCTGTTAGTGCACTGTTTCCTGAATAACAAACAGGCAGCTTTCTTCCCTTCCAGCTCTTTCTCTTTCAACTCCTGCGAGGCCTAGCATACATTCATCACTGCCACATCCTTCACCGTGACCTGAAACCACAGAACCTGCTCATCAGCTGTGTTGGAGAGCTCAAGCTGGCGGACTTCGGTCAGTCCATTATATGTGAGTGTGTGTGTGTGTGAGAGAGAGTGTGCGAGGGTCTGTGACTGAGTGCATGGGAGAAGGCGTTGAGTGTTACAATGTGTGTGTGTTCACCTCTCTGCCTGCATGTGCGTTATGTGCATGCTTGGGTTTCGTCTGTATGTGTGTGTGTGTATGTTTCTCTCTGCCTGTGTATCTCTCTCTCTGCCTGTACGTACCTGAGTGTGCCTCTCTATCTCTGCCTGTATGCATCCATGTGCGTGCCTCTCTCTCTCTCTGTCTGCCTGGATGTACCCATGTGCATGCCTCTTTCTCTGCCCGTATGTACCTGTGTGCGTGCGCCTCTCTGCCTGTATGCAGTGTGTGTGTGTGTGTGTGTGTATGTTTCTGATCGACACCTTTCACTGGGAGAGGTGATGAAGAGTTCTCTGCAATAACTGTACAGACTCTGTGGCCTCAGTTTACCCTGCACGAACAAATCCATTTTTTTGGCCCTTCAATCCTCTGGTGGGCATTTTCGTTGTACACCCTAGCGTGCCTGAAACAGATGGCTTCAGCCATTCTATCGGCTCCCTTGTCTCAGAACCAGTTTCTCACAGTCAGTTCTTTCTCTGTTCTGACCAACAGGACTGGCAAGAGCGAAGTCTGTGCCCAGTCAGACCTACTCCTCCCAGGTGGTGACATTGTGGTACCGGCCTCCGGACGTCCTCCTTGGGGCGACCGATTACTCCACAGCCCTGGACATCTGGTGAGGACTCTTCACATCCTTTCCAATGAAAACCTGTGGTGACTCCGGGATACATTCAGGAATATTTGCTCCCTGAGCTGGGTGGTGGCGGGGGCCTTGGAGGTGGAGTCTAGGATTAGCAGCTCACTGACAGTTTAGGAATGGGAGGAGACCATTCATCCCCTGGATAGCCTGCCCCAATATTCCATTAGATCTTATCTAACTTAACTCCATCATCCTTTAAACTCTTAACCAACAAACATCCAGCAGCCTCAGTGTTGAAACTTTCAGTTGCCCTGCGGTCCCTATGATGTTTGGGGGCGGGGGGAGGGGTGAGGTATGTAGTTCCCTTTCTCCCCTGTCCTTTCATGTGAAGGTATGCTTCCTGACTTTGACCCTGTATGAACAAAGTCTAATTGCCCAGGCTTGTGATCCCAAACCCCATCTGCATCCACAGATCCACCCCCCCCCCCCCCCCCCCATCTAACTCTCCAGTTGAGGGTAGGTATTCTCCTGTTGTCAATGTGGATAGCACTTGCTAGCAGCATGCTGAGCCAAGAGGCACAGGGTAACAACTGGGGTAATGGGGAGCTGGGCTATTCTTCCACCTCCAAGGTATCGAATTCAGTTCTCAGGCCTGGTTGAGAGGAACTAACTAACTGCTTTCTTGTTTCATTTTGTGATGCAAATACCAATGTCAAAGGTAACAAAATGCAGAAACATGAAGGAGCTGGTAAGGCCTTCAAGCTAATTCTGCCATTTGATAAGAGTTGTGTTCTCAATACCACTTCTCTGCCTTGATGATATTCCAGACCCAGCCTCTAGAGCTGTCTGGAGAGGAGTGTTCCATAGCCTAAACAACCCTCTGAGAGAGAAAAAAAAATTTCATTCCATCTCATTTTTAACCTGTATTCAGTACCTGTCGTTTCTCCCACAAGGGAAACCACCTTCCCAATGTCCACCCTATCATGTCCCTGCACGATCTTTCCTTGTAGAGTTGGCCTCATTTTACAGAGTTGGATCCTTGACTTTAAAGAGCTCATGTTGCACAATCCAACATGCCTGCTCAATCAATGATTCATCATATTCTTTATATTAGGATTCTTAGTGAGTTCACTATTCACTATAAGACTCAGGTACAAAGTGTTACCATGCCAACCTCACACAGCAAATAACTCTAAATGCTTTACTGTGAATACTTATACCAATTCTAGTTTTCAATGCTGACATTCCATATCTATTATCATTAATTTACAATGCATTAAAAGAAATGCAATACAGACTTTAGAAAAAGTGGAGCCAAAAAGATGTACTCATGCTTGTCAATCTCTCCCAGTGATACTGTTACCATGGTTACACAATCCACCTGAATGCTTTATCACCACAAAACGGTGTCTTGGTGTCCTAAACGCTTGAATGAATGGGGTCTCTAGTTCTTCAGCATTTCATATTCTAACAAGCCTTTCTTGAGCAGAACTGGAAGCTGTAGGAACCCATCTTACATCAAACCAACTAACTATCACCACTATCCCACACACCCCCACCCCGACCCACCTATCTCAGTGAGATTGCATAGGGATTGCATGCCCATAGTCCCACACATTCACCGGTGAGAATACTGATGTGTAGATCTCATTTGTGCCTTGCTTTTGCCAAATTTCCTGGAACAAGTTGGATGTGTGACTGTTTCCTGCCTTGTAGTGTTGACGATGGCGAGTAATTGTGTCCTTCCTTGGCAGGGGAGCAGGTTGTATATTCATTGAGATGGTGGAAGGCTGTCCAGCTTTTCCTGGTGTGTCTGATATCATGGAGCAGCTCCAGAGAATCTGGGCAGTAAGTGACTTTGGATATTGTGTTAACCCGGGAAGACACCATCACTGGGGTTTGAACTCCATTCAGGCTAAGGGAGGGAGTGAATCTCCAAACATTGAAACGAGATGAAGGGCCTTGGTTTGAACTTGGCCGAGAGCAGGAGAGTGACTCCTTCTTATTTCCCACAATTCCTTTCAGGTCACAACGAGGCAGGGCAGCAGCGGTCTTAGAGTTCAGAGACTGTAGTGACACGTAATGTCACTTGACCTTGGTTTGCATTTGCACAGATTGGCACAGGCCTATTTCCAGAAATAAATCTGGAAAATAGGATTCCCGTCCGTCTGAAACTCGGTGGGGTCAGTGGGATCTGAGACCCTCTCTTTTGTCCATTACTATGGAGTTCAAAGTACAGAGAGTGAGGTCCCCATTGTCGATGATGAGTCTGAACTGTGCTGGAACTAGATGCACCAATGTAAAGGCTTTGAGAGGGCAGTGTGTGGTCAACATTCCAATCTGACTGGGGAATCTCTGTTTCCAGGTATTGGGACTTCCCACAGAAGAGAGTTGGCCCGGAGTCACAGCACTCCCGAACTATCGCACAGGTAAACCTTTTAAAAATCAATCATCCATGTGGAAAGATCTGTCATGAAGGGGTCAGTCTGAGTGAGATATTGGGGTTCAGTCTGTGATATGTTGGAATGCAACCTCACTGATACATTGGGGTTCAGTCTGGGTCATATATTAATAAACTGTCTGTAATGTGTTGCGCTTCAGAATGGGTGAGATATTTGGGTTCAGTCTGAATGATATACTGGGATTCATTTTGGGGTTCAGTCTGAGTGATATTGGGGTTCAGTTTGCAACATCTGTGGTTAGGTCTAAGTGATGTATTGGGCATTCAGTCTGTGTTATATAATTGGGATCAGTCTGTGCTACATGAGTTTTCAATGGGGGTGAAATGTTGGGAATCGTTCTGAGTGATGTTCCTTGTTGGGGTTCAGTTTTGAGCTGATCTATCAGGCTCACCTACAGTAATATATTTGGGTCTGGCTGGGGTGGTGGGTGTAAGTACGTGTTTACTTTTGTGTGTGTTGGTGCTTGTGTGCATTCTGTAAGGGTTGGTATGTGAGAGTCGATGTGTGGGTATATAGTGGGAAAGTTTCTGCTAGATTATTTGGGGTATTCTATGTGGGCTATATGTTTACTTCTGTATGTGTGTGCTGGGCTGGAAAGAGTTATATGAATTGGTTTGTGTGTAGGCATGGGTGGATATACTGATGATGCCATTAGATCAGTCCTGAAATGTGCTTCCTCCTTTATTCTTCGCAGAGCACTTTATACTTCACCCACCTCAGAAGCTGGGCCAGGTTTGGAAAAGGTGAGTGCAGTTTTGGATGATTCTACACCAGGGAGCTGCCGTCTGGGATCGGTGACACTGGCACGTTGAGTGAAGAAGCTGTCTCTCCATGTTCCTATTCCTTTCCTGACTGGTTCTCATTTTTCAGATCTTAGCTGTTCCTGAGTTTGAAAAAGTGCCACTGAAATATGTGTGGAGTATATCACCAGCTTAATCCAATCTCTCAAAATCTCACCTTCCCCCTCTTTTCTCTTGCCCCTGTTTCTTTCTGACTCACTCACCCCCCATTTGTTTCCTTCTCTTTTTCTTCCTGTTTATCCCTCCCCCTCTTGCAGATACTTTTCCTATTTTGCCTGTGGTGTTAGGGGGAGCTAGTCTCTGTCTCAAGAGACAAGATGCCTGAGAGATCCAATTGAAGATCAGTATTAGTGACCAATAGAACCATTGATTGCTCATCTCTGTACCATCAATAAGTGATGGAAAGAGTTGTCAGTGATGTCCAATATCTGTGGCAAGTGAACAAAAGCTGCAAAACTCAGCACTCACTCGTTTAATGGAATCATAGAATCTCTCAAGCATGGAAGCAGACCATTCAGCCTATCAAGTCCACACCGACCCTCCGAAGAGCATCTCACCCAGATCCAACCCCTACCCTATCCTTGTAACCTTGCATTTCCCACGGCCAATCCACCTAACCTACATATCTTTGGACTGTGGGGGTAAACCCACGCAGACACGGGGATAATGTGCAAACTCCACACATAGAATTGCCCTAAGCTGGAATCGAACCCGGGTCCCTGGTGCTGTGAGGTAGTAGTGCTAGCCACCGTGCCACCCCATTTCTGACTGGCATCAATGTGAACATTGTTGATGATTCTGACAAAGAACCCACAAGTTCCCGTTATTCACCTGTGAGCTGCAACCAGCTGTGAGATCACCCTAGTCTCTTGAGCAGATCCCTGGAAGGATTGAAACTCCCAGAGGTCAAAGTTGGTGAAGTCTTTGACTCCACTGGGATCAGTCGGCAGTTCTTGTTCCAGCAGGCTGCACATGTCTGACACTTATCGTCACGACTTCCAACAAATTGAAGACACTCCTCTTTTGGCTACAGACACACTGTATTGGGTATCGTCTCCTGCAAGCTGCATTCCTTTGTTCACCTCGTCTCTTCTGAAGAGATTCTGGTCTGTGAGCAGGCATCTGCTGCTTTTGCTGCTGGTCTGCTCATTCTCATCTGAGGACCCATACAAAGCACTCTTAGTAGCATGCGTGTGGATCTGAGAATGCATAGATCGCAACACATTTGAGTGAAATTTTCAATTTCACTGCCAAACCCCAACATACAATCAAATCAGTGCAGTTACCCACATTTCTCCTCCCTCGATTTGTGTCCCTCTGTCTCTCTGTCGCTCTCCGTCTGTCTCTTAATCTTGCTCTCTATGTTCTTCCTCTATTTCAAATACACCTTTGTTTCTCTCTGGCTGTGTCTTTCTGATTGTTTTATCTCTGTTTATTTGTCTAATGAAGACCTGAACTTTTGAATTCCTCCTCTGGATCTCTCCACCTGTCTTCCCAATTTTTGAAGTTTTTCCTTCAAACCAGCTTCCTTAATTTGACCTCCTAATCTCTTCGTGCAGTTCGGGGCCAGGTTTTATCTGCTGATGATCCTGGGAAGTGCTGTGAAACACTTTACCATGTTAGAAGAGGCTCTATAGAAATGCACGTTGTTGGTTTTGGAGTGTGCTGGTGGTGTTTTTGCTGCAGTGTTGCCTTCTGTCTCACGTAATGGTCCTTTCCTTCCCTTTGCTCAGATTAGGCCTGGTCCCTCAGGCGGAGTCTCTAACATCGCAGCTCCTCCAGTGCTACCCACGGGACAGGAGCTCTGCCGAGGATGCCCTGGCACATGAATACTTCAGCAGCCTACCCCCTGCTTTGTTCCAGCTCCCCGACAGTATGTATACCTTCCTTCCTGTCACACCCTGACGTTGGCTCTGCCTCACCAGCAGTTCAATAAATTATTGGGATTGGGTCAGCGATTGTCAAGGAGAGTGGCATCAATGGAAATGTAAGCAACAAGGAGAATTGTCAATCAAACACTCAACAGCTAAAAAAGAAAATCATGACGCGTAATCATAAAGAGAAGGAATTGTAGAACATTAATACATTCAGAATGAGAGGATCATAATTAAACTTTGAGTAAACTATAACATAATGTGACTAAATACTCCCCGAACTGGTAAATACTGACAGACTGGGAATGACTGAGTCAACGTCTGGGTGGGTTACAGGGTTATGGATTTTATGTTATTTTCCAGTCCATTCAGTGATACTGTGTGATAGAATCCATGCCAGTTCTGATTTATACTTTTCATAGGAGCTTTTGTTGCCATCCCTCCTGTAGAGGTTGTAATAAGGTCAGCCATGTTGACTTCATAGACTCTGAGCTCCCTGATTGGCGCTGTTAATCTGGGTTCAATCAAGAAGCCCTGGCTGACAGATAACTGAGCTTGGGGAACGTCACTTGAGTGAAGGTAATTGCACAGCCTCACTCAGGGCATATCCTGGACAGGGGGACACTAGGTCAGCCCACAGCAAAGTGTCAAATCAGTGTCAAACCTTGGTCAAATGGTGAACATTTTCTTCAGGATCCAAGCTATTATAGTTGCTGCCGATATATGGACTTGAGACAGCAAGAGTCCCACTGGACCTAAATTGATTCAGAGAACTAATCGCCTGTATCCAGGAGAGTGCACATCTTGGAAAGTCCATCGACATCTGGTTTGGAACAGTTAAAATACTCAGCAACATCCAAATAAACGTCTGGTTAATTGGTCACAGAGTTCTAATGGACCTCTACACTGGCGGGACTGTTTTAGTGATCGCAGAACCAATCTTTTAACAAAATTCACTTTGCACACTTAAGTTTGCACAAGGTCTTGGCTGGACTGAGAATGTTTATGAAGAGAATGTTTTTTTTTTATAGATATTTTTATTAGAAATTTAACATTTTTACAAGTTTACAAAAATAAACAAAACTCTCAGATATAAACATTGATATACAATTAGCTCAAATATACAATAACCAAAATTTGACAAAAAAAAACAAAACAACAAAAAAAAACGAAAAGGAAAAAAAAAACACAAACAAACAAAACTCAACTATCTACTAATCTAACCTACAACTAACCAGGGTGTATATTTAAGTCTCTTACATGCTCGGGATGTGTTAACATCAGATATGATAAAACCCGTATTCGTGCGGGATTCCTCCCCCGAGGGGCCGCGGACCAGCCAGGTTTGTAATCTCAATTAAATAAAAGCCCTTGTTAGGATAGCCGAAATATCTGTATTTATGTAATTCAAAAAGGGCTGCCATATTTTATAAAATAATTCGGTCTTTCGGTGCACCATATTTGTAAGGAAGTCAAGGGGAATACATTCCATAATTAGTCTGTGCCAATTTGAAAGTCCAGGGGGGCCCTCCGCCACCCAGTTCATCAAAATATTTTTCCTTGCACAGAAAGAAAGAATAGAAAATAGTCTCTTCCCGTACGTGTCCAGGGAGGGAAAGTTCGAAAAGCCCAAGAGGAGAGATACGGGGTCCACTTTTATTTCCGTTCCTAAAATTTCTGTCAGGGTGCTTGCTACTTTAGTCCAATATCTACGGATCTTATGACAGGTCCATAATCAATGTACAAGAGTGCCCACCTCTATTTTGCATTTAGGACACATTGGAGATGCTCCTGCCTTAAATTTTGCCAATCGAACCGGTGCTATATGGGCCCTATGAAGTATCTTCAGCTGGATAGCCTGGGTTCTGTTACAAATAGTAATTCTTCTAGCATTTTCCCAGATATCATTCCACGTTTCTGTGGAGATTTCTAGTCCCAGATCCTGATCCCATGTTTTAAGCAGATTATCCATATCTCCCGATACTTCATCATGTAGCAAATGATAAATATTACTGACGGAAGATACCCCCACTGGTTGTAGGACACTACATTCTCTATCGGATTTATAAAGACTATCTAATAACGTAGTCTTCTTCTGTATAAAATCTCGAATTTGGAAGTATCGAAAGAGGTCTCCATTGGGTAATCCGAATTTCTGACGCAGCTGTCCGAAAGACATCAGGACCCCATCTTTAAATAAATCCCCGAGACATGAGATACCCCTGGATCTCCAGAGTTTAAAAGTGGCATCTGTTAACCCCGGTTGGAATTCCCATGCTCCCACTATCGGTGCATAGGGGGATGTTTTATGTGAATTACCCTCATTTTGCCGCATTATATTCCAAGCCTTGATTGTATTCAGTATTATAGGGTTTTTACAGTGATCTGTAATGATTTTCCTCTTGTCTGAGAATAAAAGGTTAATAAGTGGGTATTTTACTTGAGAAGCCTCGATGTCCAACCAGATTGATTGTGGATCAGACAAGACCCAATCAGCTATATAACTTAATAGGGAACTTAATTGATATTTCCTAAAATCTGGGAAGTCCAATCCACCCCTTGCCTGTGGAAGCTGTAGCTTCTTCAGCTTAATGAGGGGCCGCCTATGGTTCCAGATAAAGGAACTCAGCCAGCCGTATAATTTACATAAAGCTGTCCTCGGCAGCATCACCGGAAGCATTCTCATAGGATATAGGAGACGGGGCAGGATATTCATTTTGATTAATGCTATTCTACCCAACCAGGAAATTGGCAGGTCTCCCCATCGCTGGAGGTCCTGCCTTATCCTTTCCAATAAATACACAAAATTAGCCTTATACAACTGACCAAATACTGGGGTAATAAAAATGCCTAAATATAAGAAACCCTCCAGGGACCAGCGAAAGGGAAAAAGGGAACCGTCCGCTAAGCGGGGTATCACAGCAAGACCACCCATTGGCATAGCCTCCGATTTTGAAAAGTTAATTTTATAGCCTGAGAATGCACTAAATGTATTAATAACTTGGATTAAGTGAGGTATGGACATCAGAGGGTTACTGAGGAATAGAAGAACATCATCTGCATAAAGGGTAATCTTATGTTTACCTGTACCAATCCTTGGGGCCACTATATTAGGATCAGCTCGTATAGCTTCTGCTAGTGGTTCAATTATTAGCGTGAATAACAATGGCGAGAGGGGACATCCCTGACGGCAGCCCCTACCCACACTGAAGCTATCCGAGCCTAATCCATTGGTAACCACAACTGCTTTGGGATCACTATACAATATTGAGATCCATTTGGTAAACACCTGTCCAACACCAAACCTCTCCAATGTGTAAAACAAATATGACCATTCGACCCTATCAAATGCCTTTTCCGCGTCTAATGAAACCACTACTCCTGGTATCTTTCCCTGATGACAAGCTTGAATCATATTCAGAGCCCTTCTAACATTATTGGATGATCTACGGCCCTTAATAAACCCCTCCTTTATAATATGTGGCAGTATCCTTTCTAATCTCAGTGCTAACGTTTTAGAGAGGATTTTAAAATCTACATTTAGCAAGGATATTGGTCTGTAAATTTGTACAATCTTCTGGGTCCTTTCCTTTTTTAAGGATAAGAGAGATATTTGCCTCTTTCAGCGAAGGCGGGAGACAGCCCTGACTATATGCATAGTTATACATATCCATAAGTGGACCAACCAGTATTTCTGTAAATTCTTTATAGAATTCAGCTTGGAAGCCATCTGGGCCCGGCGCCTTACCATTTTGAAGGTGCCTAATTGCATCAACTATTTCTTGGGGTGTAAGAGGAGCATTTAGGACCGATACTTGTTCCGGAGTTAGGTCTGGAAAAGTCAAATTTTTAAAAAATGACTGCATCCTCTTCGTCCTATCTTCACAATCCTGTGATTTATATAACTCAGAATAGAATTTTCTAAAGGTCGCATTAATCTTTTTATGATCATGAGTCAAAATACCCGTACTTTCCTTGATAGACATAATAGTCTGAGGGGCCTTTTTTTTCTTTGCAAGAAATGCTAAGTATCTACCCGGTTTGTCGCCATATTCATATAACCTTTGCTTTGCAAATAATATTTCCCTCTTAGCCTTTTGAGTAAGTGTAGTATTTAGAGCTGTCCTAAGAGCTGTAATCCTTTGCAATTTAATAATAGAGGGTCTATCAGTGTATGCTGTTTCAGCCGCTTTTAAGCAGGCTTCAAGCAGACGCTGTTGTTCTCCCTTTAATTTCTTCTGGGTCGCTGAGTAGGAGATGATCAAGCCTCGCGTGTAAGCTTTGATGGTCTCCCACATCATTGACGGGTTGCTAGCTGTACCTGAATTAATTTCTAAAAAAGTTTTAAATTCTTGAGAGAAGTACTTTACAAATTTACTATCTTTCATTAAGAAGGGGTCCATACGCCAATGCCGAGGGGATGTCCCACTGTTCCTCGCCTTAGTTTCCATATATACAGCAGCGTGGTCAGAAATTGCTATATTACCTATTTTACAGGATGATATGGAATTTAAAAAAATTGAGGGGGCAAAAAACATATCAATTCTGGTGTGACATTTATGTGGATTAGAGTAGAAAGAAAAATCTCTACCCTGTGGATGAAGACATCTCCATACATCTACTAATCCTAATTCTTTGTTCAGATCCATCAATTGTCTAGATCTGGGAGATACTCCTGCAGTACTCTTGGGAATCCTGTCTATTTCCGGATCCATAATACAATTAAAGTCTCCCCCTATAATTATATGACGGGCATCAAAAGCCATCAATTTTGAAAAGGCTTCCGTTATAAATTTAAAGGGGTGTGTCGGGGGGCAGTACAAATTTAAAATCCCATATTCCTCTCCATTTATGAGAGCTTTAATCAAGATATATCATCCAGATTCGTCTTTTATCTGCTTTAGGGTTTTGAAAGGGAAATTCTTCCGAACAAGAATAACAACTCCCCTGCTTTTTGAGCTAAAAGAAGAAAAAAAGGGCTGATCAAATCCGCCCTGTCGTAATTTCAAGTGTTCTTTATCTGACAGGTGTGTCTCCTGTAGGAGAGCTATATCAACTCTTTCCTTCTTAAGATTTGATAATATTTTCTTCCTTTTAAGTGGCGAATTACTCCCCTTGACATTCCAAGTGCACCACTTAACCGATTGATCAACCATAATCCTCTGGGCCAATCCGAGACCCCTCGGGAGGGGGAACCCTATCCAGAACATCCCGAGCATGGAACATGTAAAATTTACAAAAATAAACCCTCTTTAATACACCCACAACAATACAGTAAAAAACTATTTCTAAATAAAAAAGATATAAAACGTATCTAAGTGGAGACTTTCCCCCTTGTTCCCAGGGGGCATCACTTCCTCTCCAAAAATCCCTCATATCCTCTCCCAACCAATGCCCCACCCTTGACCCAGGCACTCCTCAATAAAATGAGGAAAATTCAAATATAATACAAAGCTAGAGTTAACAGTGAGCACCTCACCCCCACCCCTACCAACACCTGGGTATATTTGGTAATGTTAATACCATATATAAACATATAACTATAAAATTATAAAATTACCAGTTCAACAAATAATAATTAAATATGATAATACAAAATAACGAAGGGAAAAACAACCCCGCTCCTAAAGACAGAGGTAAAATCGAATAAGGTAACCACCTCCCCCCACCAACATTAACCAAATCCCCCAGCTTATATATACATATATATATACACATACATATATATATATATACATACATACACACACACACATATACATACACCCCTCATATATACATAAAATAATAACAGAAAACAACTCCAAGGGGGGGGGGGAGAAAATCAAATCCCTCTCCCCACCCCCCATAATAATATTAAGCAATAAGGTAAGAAAAAAAAAGGGAGGGGATATAAACCAAAACGGGGGGGGGGGGGGGGGGAAGGCAGACCAACATCCATTATGTCCTACAGTTTATCTAAGAGAGTCCAAGAATTCCTTAGCCTTTTCTGGTGATCCAAAGTTATATACAGATCCTTCATGGTTAAAGCGTAACATCGCTGGGTAGCGTAAGGAGTACTGTACATTTAAGTCCCTTAAACGCTTCTTCGCCTCGTCGAATGCCTTCCTCTTTCGAACCAGAGCCGGGGAAAAGTCCTGAAATAGCATGATCTTGGATCCTTTGTAGATCATAGCTTGGGGGTCTTTTCCGAGATTTCTAGAGGCTTCTAGGAGTATCTGCCTCTCCCTGTAGCTCTGCAGCCGGAACAGGACCGGGCGTGGGCGCTGGTTCGAGCCGGGCCAGCGTATTGCGACCCGGTAGGCCCATTCCACCCTTACCTGGCCTGATCCAGCTTGCAGATTTAAAAGTTGTGGCAGCCACTGCTCCAGGAATGCTGTAAGCTGGCCTTCCTCTTCCTCCTCGCTGCTCGAGAGTCCGGACCTGATCCACGGCCGATTGAGCGGTTGTCTCCGAGGTCGCGGCCTTTAGCTCCGCCCCTCCGACTCGGCGTTGAATTTCTTCAATTTCACGGTCGTGCTTCTGCAGCGCGGCCGAGAGCGACTCCCAACGATTCCTGGATTCGACGATAAAGGCATCGATCTTCGAGTCAAGCTTGGAAAGCATTTCTGCAAGGCTTGCTACTGTTGGTAAGTCCCCCGGGGCGGCTGTGGACGCCTCTGCTGCAGCTGGAGAGTGTGGGGGAGGGGTTCCTGCTTGCTGAGAGCTGCGGGCTCCCTTCCCTTTAGTCATTTTAACTTAGGATAAAGTTGCTTAAATGTAATGTTACACAACTAATTGAGTTACTAAACTATTAAAAATGATTTGTAAATGATTTGGTGAGCTTGGTAGGGGGTAGGTGACCCACTGTGCCCAAGTCTTGGGAGGAGCACGATAGACTCAGTCTTACTGGGTCGCCGCCATCTTGGATCCCCAAAGAGAATGTTTAAGGGTATGACTTTGGTTCCTGTCTCTTATGAGAAGCAGCTGATTCAGTTACCACTGAGAGTAGTTGTTTCTACAGTAGTGTGTTGAGGAACCAACTAGAGTTCTTTAGAGACACTTTAGATTCAGCATTGTTCTGATTCCAGCTGATATGGGCATGGTTAGGAACATGGGACTGGGATATCATAGCAATTACGGAAACATGGCTCAGGGATGGGCAGGACTGGCAGCTTAATGTTTCAGGATACAAATGCTACAGGAAGGATAGAAAGGGGGGCAAGAGAGGAGGGGGAGTGGTATTTTTGATAAGGGATAGCATTACAGCTGTGCTGAGGGAGGATATTCCTGGAAATACATCCAGGGAGGTTATTTGGGTGGAACTGAGAAATAAGAAAGGGATGATCACCTTATTGGGATTGTATTATAGATCCCCCAATAGTCAAAGGGAAATTGAGAAACAAATTTGTAAGGAGATCTCAGCTATCTGTAAGAATAATAGGGTAGTTATGGTAGGGGATTTTAACTTTCCAAACATCGACTGGGACTGCCATAGTGTTAAAGGTTTAGATGGAGAAGAATTTGTTAAGTGTGTACAAGACAATTATCTGATTCAGTATGTGGATGTACCTACTGGAGAAGGTGCAAAACTTGACCTACTCTTGGGAAATAAGGCAGGGCAGTTGACTGAGGTGTCAGTGGGGGAGCACTTTGGGGCCAGCGACCATAATTCTATTCGTTTTAAAATAGTGATGGAAAAGGATAGACCAGATCTAAAAGTTGAAGTTCTAAACTGGACAAAGGCTAATTTTGACGATATTAGGCAAGAACTTTCGAAAGCTGATTGGAGGCAGATGTTCGCAGGCAAAGGGACAGCTGGAAAATGAGATAACAAGAATCCAGAGAAAGTATATTCCTGTCAGGGTGAAAGGGAAGGCTGGTAGGTATAGGGAATGCTGGATGACTAAAGAAATTGAGGGTTTGGTTAAGAAAAAGAAGGAAGCATATGTCAGGTATGGACAGGATAGATCGAGTGAATCCTTAGAAGAGTATAAAGAAAGTAGGAGTATACTTAAGAGGGAAATCAGGAGGGCAAAACGGGGACATGAGATAGCTTTGGCAAATAGAATTAAGGAGAATCCAAAGGGTTTTTACAAATATATTAAGGACAAAAGGGTAACTAGGGAGAGAATAGGGCCTCTCAAAGATCAGCAAGGCGGCCTTTGTGTGGAGCCACAGAAAATGGGGGAGATACTAAATGAATATTTTGCATCAGTATTTACTGTGGAAAAGTATATTGAAGATATAGACTGTAGGGAAATAGATGGTGACATCTTGCAAAATGTCCATATTGCAGAGGAGGAAGTGCTGGATGTCTTGAAACAGTTAAAAGTGGATAAATCCCCAGGACCTGATCAGGTGTACCCGAGAACTCTGTGGGAAGTTAGAGAAGTGATTGCTGGACCTCTTGCTAAGATATTTGTATCATCGATAGTCAGAGGTGAGGTGCTGGAAGACTGGAGGTTGGTAAATGTGGTGCCACTGTTTAAGGAGGGCGGTAAAGACAAGCCAGAGAACTATAGACCGGTGAGCCTGACCTTGGTGGTGGGCAAGTTGTTGGAGGGAATCCTGAGGGACAGGATGTACATGTATTTGGAAAGGCAAGGACTGATTCGGGATAGTCAACATGGCTTTGTGCGTGGGAAATCATTTCTCACAAACTTGATTGAGTTTTTTGAAGAAGTTACAAAGAAGATTGGTGAGGGCAGAGCAGTAGATGTGATCTATATGGACTTCAGTAAGACGTTTGACAAGGTCCCCCATGGGAGACTGATTAGCAAGGTTAGATCTCATGGAATACAGGGAGAACTAGCCATTTGGATACAGAACTGGCTCAAAGGTAGAAGACAGAGGGTGGTGGTGGAGGGTTGTTTTTCAGACTGGAGGCCTGTGACCAGTGGAGTGCCACAAGGATCTGTGCTGGGTCCACTACTTTTTATCATTTATATAAATGATTTGGATGTGAGCATAACAGATATAGTTAGTAAGTTTGTAGATGACACCAGAATTGGAGGTGTAGTGGACAGCGAAGAAGGTTGCCTCAGATTACAACAGTATCTTGTTTCAGCTGGGCCAATGGGCTTAGAAGTGGCAGATGGAGTTTAATTTAGATAAATGTGAGGTGCTGCATTTTGGGAAAACAAATCTTAACAGAACTTATACACATAATGGTAAGGTCCTAGGGAGTATTGCTGAACAAAGAGACCTTGGAGTGCAGGTTCATTGCTCCTTGAAAGTGGAGTTGCAGGTAGATAGGATAGTGAAGAAGGCGTTTGGTATGCTTTCCTTTATTGGTCAGAGTATTGAGTACAGGAGTTGGGAGGTCATGTTGCGGCTGTACAGGACATTGGCTAGACCACTGTTGGAATATTGCATGCAATTCTGGTCTCCTTCCTATCGAAAACATGTTGTGAAACTTGAAAGGGTTCAGAAAAGATGTACAAGGATGTTGCCAGGGTTGGAGGATTTGAGCTATAGGGAAAGGCTGAACAGGCTGGGGCTGTTTTCCTTGGAGCATCGGAGGCTGAGGGGTGACCTTATAGAGGTTTACAAAATTATGAGGGGCATGGATAGGATAAATAGAAAAAATCTTTTCCCTGGTGTGGGGGAGTCAAGAGCTAGAGGGCATAGGTTTAGGTTGAGAGGGGAAAGATATAAAAGAGACCTAAGGGGCAACTTTTTCACGCAGAGGGTGGTAAGTGTATGGAATGAGCTGCCAGAGGATGTGGTGGAGGCTGGTACAATTGCAACATTTAAAAGGCTTTTGGATGGGTATATGAATAGGAAGGGTTTGGAGGGATATGGGACGGATACTGGCAGCTGGGACTAGATTGGGTTGGGATATCTGGTCGGCATGGACGGGTTGGACCGAAGGGTCTGTTTCCATGCTGTACATCTCTATGACTCTATGATATTACTACAAACAAATCAGATCACAGACTAAAATCTGGTCTGATAGATCATATTTTCATTTTTTTTTTAAATGGTAGTTTTTCACTGACAACTAAGCATTCAAGGCTCAAGATTTGGTTGTAACAATATAAGTTAAAAACAAACAAAAAACAATAAAATAAACTGAGCTATCAAAATATAACATAGTTAAAAAGATTTCAAAATGCACGGTAAAACAAATTCCCATCTACTTTCCAAAACGATCAATTTACGGTTAATCAAAATCCAGGAAAATGTTCCTCCCCCATCAAGTATATAGGTTTGACATAACTGTTCCTTCTCAGTTCCTACCCTGAAATATGAAGTGTTTTCCCTTGAATGCACATACAACGGCGAGTTTAAACTTTCCCAGTTTTAAGCATACACTCCCAGCCTGGAATTTTTACAAACTGCTCTCTTTCACTGAGAGAACTCAGTTCCTTAACTGCTCTGAACAATCTTTCTTTTCTCAGGAGAGTATGATTGCATCTGACTTTAGTCAGGTCTCCTTCAAACTAAACCCAAAAAGATTTTGAATTTATTTTAAAATAAACTTGTTCATCTTAGATTTGCTACAGCTAATGGTTTGATTCTTTTTCTATTCTGTTGTAAATTCACACAGCGTAAACAAAGTTCCATTTATACTCTAGCAGTTCTTGCAGCTCCCTGCTATGTTCTGGTTTATAATCATGGTTCTGGAAAGACTGACACAGTTAATTTTTAAACCCCTTCACACAGACCAACACCCATATATCACTAGTTTGAATTTCAAACCCTTAACAAAATGACATTAGTATATATGAATTACATACCTTTTATTGCTTGTCCCCAGTTGCCCCGAGAAGGTGGTCGTGAGTTGCCTTCTTGAACAGCAGCAGTCCAATTGGTATAATTAGACCCACAATGCTGTTAAAGAGGGAGTTTCATGATTTTGGCCCAGTGACAGTGAAGGAACAGTGATATATTTCCAAATCAGAATGGAGGGAACTTGTAGTGGTGGTGTTCTCATGCATTGGCTGCCCTGTCCTTCCAGATAGGTCCAGAAGGTGCTGTCTTAGGAAACCTGGTGAATTTCTGCAGTGCATCCTATAGATAGTAACAGGAGCAATGTGTACTGAGCATCGATAGTGGAGGAAGTGGATATTTGTGGATGTAGCGCCAGTCGAGTGGGCTGCTTTGTCCAGAATGGTGTCAAGCTTCTTGGGTGTTGATGGATATGCACCCATTCAGGGAAGTGGTGAATATTCCATCACACTGCTGACTTGGTAAGTCAAGAACTGAGTTACTCAGAGATTCCTAGCCTCTGAACTGCTCTTGTAGCCACAGTATTTATATGGTGAGTCCAGTTGAGTTTCTTAGAACATAGAACATAGAAAAGTACAGCACAGAACAGGCCCCTAGGCCCACAGTGTTGTGCCAAGGATTATTCCTAATCTAAAGTAAAATAACCTAGCCTATGCACCCCTCAATTCACTGCTGTCTATGTGCATGTCCAACAGTCGCTTAAATGTCCTTAATGACTCTGCTTCCATCACCACCTCTGGCAATGTATTACATGCATTCACAACTCTCTGTGTAAAGAAATGGTAAGCTGTTCAATGGTAATCCCCAGGATGTTAATAGTGGGGGACTCAGTAATAGTAAAGCCGTTGGTTAGATTCTCTCAAGTGGAGATGGTTTTTTCCAATCAATTGTGGGGTGCAAATGTTACTTATCAGCCTAGATATTGTCCAGATCTTGCTGCATTTGAACATGGACTGCTTTAGTATTTGAGGAGTCATGAATGGTGCTGAATATTGCACAATCATTCGCAAACATCCCCACTTCTGATCTTATGACAGAGGAAAGGTCATTGATGAAGCAGCTGAAGATGTTGGGCCTAGGACACTAACCTGATGAATTCCTGTAGCGATGTCCTGGAGCTGAGATGACTGACCACCAACAACCACTACCATCTACCTGTGTGCCAGATATGACTCCAACCAGTGGAGAGATTTCCCCAGATACCCATTGATTCCAGTTTTGCTAGAGTTCCTTGATGACTATGCTCAGTCAAATGCAGCCTTGATGTCAAGGGCTGTCACTCTCCGCTTACCTCTGGAATTCAGCTCTTTTGTCCATATTTAAACCAAGGCTGTAATGAGTTCAGGAGCATCACTGAGTAGGTTATTGCTGAGCATGTACTGCTTGATAGCACTGTTGATGAAACCTTCCATCATTTTACTGATGTGCAAGAGTAGACTGATTGATTGGGCATAAATTAGCTAAGGTGGATTTGTCCTGTTTTACGTGTACAGGTATATATTACTTAAAGGCATAAACACTCAATGGAACAAGAAAATCAACATTGGCTAAGAAAGCAAGTTAAAGATTGACTTAGAACAAAGTAAGTGGCTTATAAGCAGGCCGGAAAATGTTCTATGACTGAGGATTGGAAGAAATTTAGAACCAAAGTAAAGGAGGATTAAGAAGCTTATAAAGAAAGCAGAAAAAGAAGGTTTGTTGATGTATGGAAATTTCAAGCTGAGCTAGGACAAATGTGGGCCTGTTACAGGTGGAGCCAGGGGAACAAGGAAATTAATTAAACCAAAGGAGCTTAGTTTGGGATGACCTTGAGTTTGTAGAGAGGAGAATCTGGGGAATCAGCAAGAATGCATTCAAAGTGCTCACTGAATGGACCTTTCACTAAACACCCAGAAAACCAAGGGTCCTCTACAAATCAGTTCCCATGACAGAACAACTGCTCCTATTGATTAAAGTCAACAGCAAGATCCTGGAAAATGTGGACAGTATGGACTTGGGAGCTTCCTCTCAATGAAGCTAGACATGGACAGCTAACCAAGTTCTTCATCCCCTCCAATGTGCCATCTCAACCTTTGGCCAACTGAGGAGAAAATAAGCATTTGAAGACTAGGATCTCAGGCAGGAGGTTAAATTCCTGGTTAATCGTGCAGTAGTGATCCCTGTGCTCCTGTATATTTCAGACACTTCCACATCCTTCAGCAAACCTCACAAAACAATGGAGAAGTACTATGAGCAGTGCCTTTCTCCAGAACCCATGACAAGAAAGGTGATCCACCTGTAATGTGACTCCCAGTCTAATATGCCCAGTTCTGCTGGGCAGGACATGATGTTCATTTGCCTGACCCCAGACTCCTGATGCATCTGCACTACTCTGAACTCAGTCATGGCAGGAGAATCACAGGAAGATAGCAGAAATGCTTAAAAGAATTTACTCAAAATATCCTTGAAGAGGCCACACATCCCCACTGATATATGGGAGACCCTAGCTTTAGATCAATCAAACTGGAGAATGCCATTCAAGCATAAGACTTTAATAAACAGGAATACAGTAGGAGTAGGCCATTTGGCCCTTTGTGCCTCCTACTCCACTCAATAGGGTCGTGGCTGGTCCAATATTCCTTGCATCCACTTTCCTGCCCTTCCCCCCCATAACCTTTGATTTTTCCCTGCTGTTCAAAAGTCTACCTGTCTCGGCCTTAAATACACACAAGGACTCTGCCCCAACAGATCCCTGTGGTAAGATGTTCCAAAATCTCTCAACCCCTCTGAGAGAAGAAGTTCCTCCTCATCTCAGTTTTAAATTGGTGCCCCTTTATTCGGAGACTGTGCCCTCTGGTCCTAAGCCACCATGTCAAACTCCACACCACAGGTATCCATGTTAATGAGTACCATTGCTAACTCCACAGTGGATGGAGAACATGGCATTAATCTCTGTTTTGTACAAAAATTGAGCTTTAGTCACAGTCAGTGGGCCTTGCTGTTGCAATGTGTACCTGAGCTATATTGTAAAGGCAGCCCTGAGTGTTTGAGTTCTGCAGCGCTCTCTGTTCCCTTGCTGACTGCTGCTCCTGTGTCTCTTGCAGTGATTTCCATCTTCAGTGTGGCTGGTGTCCGGTTGGAGCCCGAGGCCCGGAATGCTTTCCATCCCTTTCGGAAGGTCAGATGCACCTCAATCCTTGCCTGACATGGAGGGAGAATGGGACAGGTAGGGAACAGACTGGAGACTGTTCATGGCCCCCAGGAGGGCAAGGGGGAGAGGAAATCAGAAACGGGATGAATTGTTCTACCCACTTGCCCTTTCTCTGGGAGTGGAGGTTGGGGGCATTCCCAGGATCTGTGAGACGTGGAAGTGACTGTCAGTGTTGGAGGTCATTCTTTCTGAAATCACCATGGGGCAAGCTTTTTCTTCTCTACTCTATTTGATTTCAAAATGCACAAAGTTCAGGTGGGGAGGCTGACTGAGTCAGGCCTCCAGGCATTGCCCTCATTGCCATGTGCAGTACAAGCCTGTCTGATAGTGGATGGAGGCAACTAATACAGGAGGTATCTCTAATACAAAGACAGCCCCTGTTGGTGTGTCTCGACACAGGCCTGAATCTCAGGATTCTCCAGGGGAAAAACTGGGATTTAACAGCAGGGAAAATGAATGTGACACTCAGCTTAACCCCCACTTTAATTCTAACTACCCTGAGCTGCCCGTGCTCTCCTCTCTCTTGCTGTGTCTACTAACCCTAACCCTATGTCTCTGACTCCACATGCTGTCCACTCTCTTTGACTACCTCCCACCCTCTGTTGCCCTCTCCCTCTCTCTCTCTGCTGCTCTCTCCCTTTATTTCTCTCTCTTTGTCTCTCTTTCCCTCTTGCTGTTCCTCTCTCCTTTTCTCACTCTCACTCACTTATTCTCCCTCATAATGTCTCATTCTCTCTCTCTCTCTCTTCCTCCTGGTGTTGCATATTCTGACATTCCCATTTGTACAATCACGGACGGGCTTCCACTGGCCTGGGAAGCTCACATGTCTGACAATTGGATACATTTTAAGCTCTGCCATGAACGTCTTTATAGGTAATTGGGCCTGTAAAAAATTCTCCAGATGACCTTCGCGCTGCCCTCCCACCTGCCTTGACCTCTCCACAAGTTTCTGTGGGACAAGTGAGGCCTAGGCTGGACCCAATTGAGCGTCTGAAATCGATAACCACTCGAGGGTCATCTCCCACCCAGCCTCACCTTTCCTCATGCTGTATGTGTACCTTGTGTTCAAGTGAGTTCACCTTTAAGGATTCCATGAGCTGTGTGTGAACAGTGTTGGAACTATACCTGGGCGTCATAGATGTTCAACATGGTAGACACTGCTGGACTGGCAATTGCAAGGTGTAACAGCATGACATCCAGTCAGTTCTGCTATAATGCAGTAGTTCCGTTCTTGTGCAGAGCCATGATATAAGAAAATCATGCAATAGCAGTACCATTCAAATTAATAGGGCTGGAATCGCATTATAACCAATACACGCTTTAAAAATTTGCATTGTAGAAACATCGTCCCCAATTCGTGAATCATGTTATAGCAAATTCGCATCAACGAAACGCACGTTATAGCAGAACGACCTGTACCTTACACCAGTCACAAAAATCTGAGATCAATCAAACATCAGGGATCACAACAAAAATTGCAGCATATTATTCAAGAAACACTTGCTGGGCTGCAAATGAATTGGCACATGACTTTCTCGCAGAGTGGTGGAGCTAAAATCTCAGCTCTTTTCTTTGGAGAGAAAAATGAACATTCTCAGAAAAAGAAGCTGAAAAACTAATTTGGGATAAATCCAAACGTTTGAATACCATCCCCTTGATGAGGAGGTCTTTAGGTGATACCTTTACTCATCTCAAAATGAATAAAGAGCTGCAAGTGAAGGAAAGGAAGTGGGATGCATGGCAGGTTCTGTACCATCGATCCGGTAAGAAGATTGCTGGTTTACAGGGTGATCCTGGAGCAACTCTAACGTAAAACGGATCAGGCTTAACAGGAGCAGCTACAGAAACATCAGCCTGAGCTCGAAATAATGTTGGAGAAAATGACAGACCTGCAAAACAAAAAATAGCTGAGAATGTACATTCGTGAGTCAGCCCTTTCAGAAATAAATGCCAGCAATGATGCCTTAGTGACAGAACCTAACAGGACAAAGAAGGATACAAACAACCACTGAAGTAGGAATTGTAAAAAGTCAAGATTTCAAAGAAAATCATGGGTTTTGTTAGAATACATTATGAAGGAAGAAATATATTGGACTGACAGAAAGCTAAAATGTTTTGTAGATTTGAAAGAATCTAAGATATAAAACCAGCAGCTTCAAAATGATGTGGACTTCAGGAACAAAGCAATAAATAAGAAGAAGATTCAAACAACTTGGAACAACTTGAGGAACAAGACCAGTTAGTGGCTGATCTGGAACAAAGCTTGGTTCTCGTGCTTCAGGATAAGCAAATTCTGGAACAAGAACTGCAATCCATGAAAGAAAATCATAACGTAGCAAGCAGGAATGACAAACAATATCACTGCCCAGAGATGTGGCTGATTTCACAGTCAAAGTTACCATAATGATATCTGGGCATACAACAAATTACCTATACATTAATTGAAACATATAGACTCGCTTGTTATTGTATTAAACTTCATTTCAGAAAGGAGGGGACTTGTTGTATGTGTACCTTGAAGGGAGTTGACCTTGAAGTACTCCATGTGCTGTGTGTATATATCTGCCTGGCAGTTAGGCTGCTCTGAATCTGAAAGCTTATTAAAAAAAAATCAGTTGGTTTGCTGTAATCTCATTGTAACTTGTAATGTGTTTTACTGTTTTAAATAAACAAACCCACAGGGTTTACCAGTCCCAGATGAACAATTGAGTATTGGACCATTATTATTGTGATGTTACCTCTCTCTGCCAAGAGTCCCCTCACATTTGCCTGGTCCTGCAGTTGAGCTTTAGATTCTGTCCCCTGCAGGGTCTACAGAGCTGCCAGATAGCCCTTAACTCTCTGAGGAAAGGCCTTTCTCCTGAGGGAGGGCAGATGTCTGGTTTTTAGCTAGTTAAAACACTTCTGTGAGTGTGAGGTGGTAGTAGAGCAGCTGTTATTGGTGGGGATGTATTCCCTGACTCATTCCCATGACAGGCAAAGCAATTAGTTATTAACAAGCATTTGGAAACTTCCAGTTTATTGATTTGAGCCTCACCAACCTGTGCTTTGCTGTAGCATTCACTTGTCTCCCTGTTCACACAAGTGTGGATAATTCTACGTGATAGGATTATCAGTGACCTCACCTCCCTAACATTCCACTCTTTCCTTTGCAGATTGTTTTCTGTGAATCACTGCCATTTAACCATCTAGAGCCCTAACATCAAGAGACTGAAGACCCCTGAACATGTAACCTGGCTTCATCTTCTAAGTTCAGGATGGACCAGCCTCTCATCCACAATGCTTCACTGTGCTGCATTTGCCCCAGGAATATTTAATAGGACTGTGTACAAGGAGCTTTACTCTGTATCTAACCCAGTGTTGTACCTGTCCCAGGAATGTTTGATGGGGACAATGTAGAGGGAGTCTTCTCTGTATTTAGTCCCATACTGTACCTGTCTTGGGAGTGTTGAAGGGGACTATGTCAAGGGAACTTTAATTTCAGCTTAAAAGAGTGGAGATAGCTTTACTCTGTGTCTAGTCCCATGCTGTACCTGTACTTTGAATGTATGCAGAAGCAGCTTTATTCTACATGTAGTCCCTGTGTGCTGTCCCTGTCCTAGGAATATTTGATGGGGACCTTATCAAGGGAACTTTAATTTTAGTTTAAAAGAGTAGAGGAGCATTACTCTGTATCTAACCCCATGCTGTGCCTGTGATGGAGTGTTTGATGGGTGCAGGGTAGAGGGAGCATTACTTTGTATCTAACCCCATGATGACCTTGTCCTGGGAGCGTTTGCTGGGGATGGCATTGGGGAAGCTTTACTTACAGTTTAAAAGAGGGAGATTTACTTTTGATTTAAAATAGTAAATGCAGCTTTATTGTCGATCTAAGCTTGTGCTGTACCTATCCTGGTAGTGTCTAATGGGGACAGTGACATGGGAACTTTACTTTCAGTTTAAAAGAGTAGAAACCCTTACTCTGTATCTAACTCTGTCCTCGGAGTGTTTAATGGAACAGTGTAGAGAAAGCTTTACTCTATCTAACTTGTGCTATCCATGTCCTGGGAGTGCTTAATAGGAACAGTGTAGAGAAGGGCTTTACTTTCAGTTTAAAAGAATAGATGGAGTTTTACTCTATGCAGTCCCTATCCTGAGAATGTTTGTTGGGGATAGCGTAGAGGGAGCTTGGTTTATGTTTGAAAGAGTTGAGGTATTTTTACTCTATCGAATCCCATGCTATACCTGTCGTGGAAGTGTTTAGTGGGGACATTGTAGAGGGAGCTTCACTCTGTATTGAATCCCATGCTGGGAGTGTTTAATGGGACAGTGTAGAGGGAGCTTTATTCCATTTATAACCTTGTGCTGTCTCTGTCCTGGAAGTGTTTAATATGACAGTGCAGAGAAGAACTTTACTCTTTATCTAATCCCATGCTGTCCCTATTCTGTTGTTGTGGAAATAAGTGCCAGAATTTGAGTGCAGTGTCACTTGTTTACTTGTTAAACTCATGACAATTTAAAACACAGCAGAGAGTTTTGGTGGCTGGAGCATGTGTGATCCAGACAGCTGTCAGCTGTGGGCTTGTTGGCGGGGATAGGTTGTAGTCTTTGAATTTTTGTAAGTTTCAGTACTAGACACTGGAGCTGACTTTAAACCATGCCGTGACCAATCAGTGTGTGCGATGCACACCAAGGTCGCTTTGCCTGCCCTCACTCTCAATCCTGGCCTACACTTGAAGAATGGGACACCTGAATGGGTTATGGAGAATGGCTTTCCCTTTGGACCATATTTTAGCAAGGTGTCTGCACCTCCCCTACCCCCGGAGTGAAGGGCTGAGATGGATTTGGGGTTTTGGGGAGATGTCATACAGGATTGAACTTAATAAAACCGACCCACCACATCGGAACCAGCTTGTTTGTTCCATTCTACTGTGAAGACCGCCGCAGTGTATTGGAGGAAGTTCAATCCGAGTGGCCTTCCCAGTGTGCCCAAGTTGAAGGCCTGCTGCTTCTTTTGTGATTGCCTGCCCCTCTTGGTAGGTCAATGAGCCACATCTGTGTTGGTATCCCTCTCTGAGACATTCCTTTATCCTGGCACCAGGGAGGCAACACACCGTTCTGATTTTTCGCTGCTGGCCATAGCAAAGTCTGTCTAAAGGGTCCCCTAACACAATTGATCTCTTGGAACCCGACGTACCCCTCATTGCATTGGAGCCAGTCTCAATACCAGAAACTTGGCTGTTTGTGCTACATTCCCCTGTGAATCGATCACCCCCTACATTTTCCAAAACAGCACACTTGCTTGAAATGGGTATAGCCACAGAAGACTCCTGCACTAACTGCCTACCTCTCTTACCGTTCCTGGAGTTAACCCATCTATGTGACTGTATCTGAGACTCTTCCCCACCCACCCCCCCTTCCTATAGCTGCCATCCATCACACACCGTTGACGTTGCAAATTCCTCATTGCCTCTGTCTCTCCAACCGATCCATTCGATCTGATAGGATTTGCAACCAACAGTATTTATTGCAGATATAACCCACAGTAACCCGTAAACCCTCCTTAAACTCCCACATCTGACAAGAAGTGCATATCACTCTACTAAAGGCCATTTTTGTTCCTTCACAATCTACAGACCCAAAAAAAATCACCGTCTTATTCCTCTACAAAACACTGCTCCAGGTTAAGTTATTAGTTACGGCTTATATTTTAAGTTTAATCAAGACATATATCTCAAAAAACATATAATCAAGAAAGAACCCACTCTACTCACTACTGCAGACTTTCTGTAGGCTACACTTAAAACAATTCACTTATCTGTTTCTGTGCTGTGACTTCGCCCAAACAGTTCCTCCAAGATCAGTTGTGAATTTCACTGTTTGTTAATTTTCCCAGATGCACTCTAATGTCCAGCGATACATGAATTCAAACAGCAAAGGCAGTAACTGTGCAGGTTCACTGCTGTGTCAGTTTCTTTCTCTCTCCTGCACTGACCTCACCATGTGCTTCCTTTGTCTGTACCTCTCCCTTTTAAAACTGCTGTTGTTTTGACTTTTTTTTTCTCCAAAGTTCCAAAACAATGCAGATAAAACAGTAATTACTGCTCCTGGAATTCGAGGAAATCACCTTCAACACCTGGGAGATTTGCTAAAGCTGCTTGGGAGAATTTAAACTACTAAGGTGGGGGGTGGGACCCAGGGAGATCGTGAGGAAAGAGATCAGTCAGACTGGGACAGTTGAGAACAGAAGCGAGTCAAACAGTCAGGGCAGGCAGAGACAAGTTAGGACCAATAAATTAAACTGCATTTATTTCAATGCAAGGAGCCTAACAGGGAAGGCAGATGAACTCAGAACATGGTTAGGAACATGGGACTGGGATATCATAGCAATTACAGAAACATGGCAGGACTAGAGATTAATGTTCCAGGATACAAATGCTATAGGAAGGGTAGAAAGGGAGGCAAGACAGGAGGGAGAGTGGCATTTTTTGATAAGGGATAGCATTACAGCTGTGCTGAGGGAGGGTATTCCAGGAAATACATCCAGGGTAGTTATTTGGGTGGAACTGAGAAATAAGAAAGGGATGATCACCTTATTGGGATTGTATTATAGACCCCCTAATAGTCAGAGGCAAATTGAGAAACAAGTTTGTAAGGAGATCTCAGCTATCTGTAAGAATAATAGGGTAGTTGTGGTAGAGGATTTTAACTTTCCAAACATCGACTGGGACTGCCATAGTGTTAAAGGTTTAGATGGACAGGAATTTGTTAAGTGTGTACAAGACAATTTTCTGATTAAGTATATGGATGTACCTACTAGAGGAGGTGTAAAACCTGACCTACGCTTGGGAAATAAGGCAGGTCAGGTGACTGAAGTGTCAGTGGGGGAGCACTTTGGGGCCAGCGACCATAATTCTATTTGTTTTAAAATAATGATGGAAAAGGATAGACCAGATCTAAAAGTTGAAGTTCTAAATTGGAGAAAGGTCAATTTTGACGGTATTAGGCAAGAACTTTCAAAAGCTGATTGGGGGCAGATGTTTGCAGGTAAAGGGACAGCTGGAAAATAGGAAGCCTTCAGAAATGAGATAACAAGAATCCAGAGAAAGTATATTCCTGTCAGGGTGAAAGGGAAGGCTGGTAGGTATAGGGAATGCTGGATGACTGAAGAAATTGAGGGTTTGGTTAAGGAAAAGAAGGAAGCATATGTCAGGTATAGACAGGATAGATCGAGTGAATCCTTAGAAGAGTATAAAGGCAGTAGGAATATACTTAAGAGGGAAATCAGGAAGGCAAAAAGGGCACATGAGATAAGTTTGGCAAATAGAATTAAGGAGAATCCAAAGGGTTTTTACAAATACATTAAGGACAAAAGGACAACTAGGGAGAGAATAGGGCCCCTCAAATATCAGCAAGGTGGCCTTTGTGTGGAGCTGCAGAAAATGGGTGAGTTAGTAAACGAGTATTTTGCACCAGTATTTACTGTGGAAAAGGACAAGGAAGATATAGAGTGTAGGGAAATAGATGGTGACATCTTGAAAAATGTCCATATTGCAGAGGAGGAAGTGCTGGATTGTCTTGAAAAGCATAAAAGCGGATAAATCCCCAGGACGTGATCAGGTGTACTCTAGAACTCTTTGGGAAGCTAGGGAAATGATTGCTGGGCCTCTTGCTGAGATATTTGTATCATCAATAGTCACAGGTGAGGTGCCGGAAGACTGGAGGTTGGCAAACATGGTGCCACTGTTTAAGAAGGTGGTAAGGACAAGCCAGGGAACTACAGACCAGTGAGCCTGACGTCGGTGGTGGGCAAGTTGTTGGAGGGAATCCTGAAGGACAGGATGTACATGTATTTGGAAAAGCAAGGACTGATTAGAGATAGTCAACATGGCTTTGTGCATGGGAAATCATGTCTCACAAACTTGATTTGAGTTTTTTGAAGTAACAAAGAGGATTGATGAGGGCAGAGCGGTAGATGTCTGTAAATGGATTTCAGTAAGGTGTTCGACGAGGTTCCCCATGGGAGACTGGTTAGCAAGGTTAGATCTCATGGAATACAGGGAGATCTAACAGTTTGGATACAGAACTGGCTCAAAGGTGGTGGTGGTAAAGGGTTGTTTTTCAGACTGGAGGCCTGTGACCAGTGAAGTGCCACAAGGATCTGTGTTGGGTCCACTACCTTTTGTCATTTATATAGATGATTTGGATGTGAGCATAAGAGATATAGTTGGTACGTTTGCAGATGACACCAGAATTGGAGTTGTAGTGGACAGCAAAGAAGGTTACCTCAGATTACAACAGGATCTTGATCAGCTGGGCCAATGGGCTTGGAAGTGGCAGATGGAGTTTAATTTAGATAAATATGAGATGCTGCATTTTGGGAAAACAAATCTTAGCAGGACTTATACACTTAATGGTAAGGTCCTAGGGAGTATTGCTGAACAAAGAGACCTTGGAGTGCAGATTCATAACTCCTTGAAAGTGGAGTTGCAGGTAGATAGGATAGTGAAGAAGGCGTTTGGTATGCTTTCCTTTATTGGTCAGAGTATTGAGTACAGGAGTTGGGAGGTCATGTTGCGGCTGTACAGGACATTGGTTAAACCACTGTTGGAATATTGCGTGCAATTCTGGTCTCCTTCCTATCGGAAAGATGTTGTGAAACTTGAAAGGGTTCAGAAAAGATGTACAAGGATGTTGCCCGGGGTTGGAGGATTTGAGCTATAGGGAGAGGCTGAACAGACTGGGGCTGTTTTCCCTGGAGCGTCGGAGGCTGAGGGGTGACCTTATAGAGGTTTACAAAATTATGAGGGGCATGGATAGGATAAATAGAAAAAATCTTTTCCCTGGTGTGGGTGAGTCCAGAACTAGAGGGCATAGGTTTAGGGTGAGAGGGGAAAGATATACAAGAGACCTAAGGGGCAACTTTTTCACACAAAGGGTGGTATGTGTATGGAATGAGCTGCCAGAGGAAGTGGTGGAGGCTGGTACAATTGCAACATTTAAGATGCTTTTGGATGGGTATATGAATAGGAAGGGTTTGGAGGGATATGGGCCGAGTGCTGGCAGCTGGGACTAGATTGTGTTGGGATGTCTGGTCAGCATGGACGGGCTGGACCAAAGGTCTGTTTCTGTGCTGTATGTCTCTATGGTATCACATCTGACAAGACGGCCAGTTAGGTTTACCAATTCAAACAAAAGTTCCCCTTCCTGTTTACAAAATAAAGTTTTACATGAGCCCAGCTTTCACCTGCAGGTTGGAATTATTCCAAGACTTGTGTTTTGGGACTGATTGGAGGTGATTTTCCATTACTTCTCTGCATGATCCTTGGACAACTTCTTAATGTACAAGAATCGTTTTACCCTGTGTGTGTATACAGGGTCAGAAATGGATCTTCTTTAACACCTTTCTGACCCCCTCAGAACAGAAATAAATGAAACTATTAGCTGCAGCAGAATCTAGGATGAAGACGTTTATTTTGAAAAAGTGTCTGGAAGTTCTCCCCGTTCTGTTGACCCCACCAACATCAATTAATCGATTCTTTGATCATGGTCTGCATGCCAGTTGTAGGATTTTCCTGCCCAGGGACTGTGGATTGAAATTCCCCCATTAATACCATGACTACACTTCAAAATACTTCATGAGCTACAAAGTGCTTTGGAACACACTGAGGTCATGAAAGGCACTTTGTACATGCAAGTCCTTCTGAAACTATTTCCCAAAATCATGAACTCTCCTAGCCAAATGCGTACCATGTGTTCCATCCTCACTGTCCCCATGTGCATCTGATTCCTTGATATGAGAGTTAGCTTGGATGGCTGGTTTCCAATACAATGTGACACGAACAGCAGGGGTTCAATTCCCACATCAGCTGAGGATACCATCTAGGCTTCTCCTTCTCAATTTCTTCCCTAGCTGGAGATGTGTTGACCCTCAGGTTAAACCACCACTCTTTGTCTCTCTAATGAGAGAGTAACCCTATCATCTGTTAAGATAATGGTGACTTTACCTTTATTTCCTGGTACGGTGATGCTCATTACATCCCATAGTGTGACACAATCTTGTTGTTGAGAGTTAGGTTTGAGATCCTCTAGCACTGTTGAAGGAACATAGTTGAAAATGTGTTGCTGGAAAAGCGCAGCAGGTCAGGCAGCATCCAGGGAACAGGAGAATCGACATTCAGCTTATGCCCGAAACGTCGATTCTCCTGTTCCCTGGATGCTGCCTGACCTGCTGCGCTTTTCCAGCAACACATTTTCAGCTCTGATCTCCAGCATCTGCAGACCTCACTTTCTCCTGAAGGAACATAGTACCATGTTCATTTAATGACAGCACATTACTTTGCAAGAATGGTCCACCATAGGTAGAAATTGTCCTAAACACTGCCTCTTAGAGCCTAGGCTGAGGTTTCTGGCCATTATTGGCTTTTGTCCATTGTGTCTATACAAAACAAAGGGTGATGTGAAGAATTCTGTGTCTAACTAAACCTTATCCGATAGGGCTGTCTTTCTGATGCAATTTGCAGTTGGTTCAAATCAATGAGAACTTTTTTTTACACGTTGAAGGAAGGTGCAGTTAATTCTCTGAGCTGGCAGACCGATTCGTTTTGACCTATTCGACTCTGTTGCTGAGTTTAGGTCCAACATCCAAGTAATGAGAAACCCCCAGGGAAATTAGCAATTTATATTTTCTCCTTGTGATTGTGGCAGTGCGCTGACCATTTGAAAGAGTAACACAGAGTGACTGGATACACACACACACAGTTTTGTTACTCAATGGTTGCCCAGCCCTTTAAGGTGCTGTAGGACCTGGTAATGCAGTAAACATATCGGCAAAGGAATAAGGAATACCTTGGACATCTAAGTGCAGGGTACTCTCTCTCCCAAAGACCAACCCCTTCTCAGATTGGAAACTGGTTCTTATAAATATTTGAATCTGCTAGTTCAGACATGTTATGATATACCTCTGGAGCAGGTAAGATGGGAAGCTAAGCCTCCAGGCTCAGCAGTAGGAACACAGCCATTGTGCTGCAAGATCCTTCTTGAATTGGGTCTTGCATATGTGCCTTAACCCTTACCACATTACTGTCAGCTGCTCTTAGTCACAAGGCAAAAGTGAGGACTGCAGATGCTGGAAACCAGAGTTTAGATCAGAGTGGTTGGAAAAGCACAGCAGGGCAGGCAGCATCCGAGGTGCAGGAAAATCGACGTTTCAGGCAAAAGCCCTTCATCAGGAAGGGATTCCTGATAAATGCGAGGTGCTGCAGGAAGGAATTCCTGATGAAGGGCTTTTGCCCAAAATGTCAATTTCCCTGCTCCTCAGATGCTACCTGACCTGCTGTGCTTTACCAGCACCACTCTGATCTAAACTCGGCTCTTAGTCACAAGCAGAGTACACACAGATGCATACTCAACTGATACAACATTAGCACCAATAGCCCAGACGGAGATCTTGTCCAGGAACTGCAATGTTCCTGGACAAGATGTTCATGAATGGAACATCACCTCTAGACTTTCAGACCTCTGGCCTGATGAGCGAGAGCTTGTTTCTGCTGGAAAAGCAGGCAGTGAGCTTGAAGGACTAGAGGAGATCCATCCAAGTTGAAGATTTAAGGGCGCAGTGCTGGAGGGACTGTTCAGGAGAGGGTGGTGTGGGAGAAAGCTACCTGTAGTTCAAGCCAGGCCAGGCTGGCCTGGGCTGGGTCCAGTTCAGGGAATGGGAAGAGATTGAATGAATAGACACTGAGTGGGACAGAAGTAAGGATAGGTTAGAGGAGCCACAGGATTCACTGGAAAAGAGGAGCCTTCCGGTGATTCTGGAAAACAGAAAGAAAGATGGTAAAGAGGAGACTTTAAAAACTGGAAATTGAATGTGAAAATGTCAGAGGGCATAGAGAGAAAGAGAGAGAAAAAACATGAATAGGAAGAAAGAGAAAATAACGAAGAAGATAGGAAAGAGAGAGACAGCAAGAAAAGTAAAGCAACAACAGAAAAATAGAATATAGGAGAAAGGATGATCACAACATAACAAATTAGAAGCCATTTGATGCTTGAGCCTGCTCCATCATGCAATAAAATTATGGTTCAACACCACTTTCTTGCTCAATTTCAGATCTTTTAATTGCCTGAATGCTCAAAAGTCTATGGATCTCAGTCTCGAACATACTCCTTGCCTGATCACCCGTAGCCATATGCGGCAGTGAATTCTAAAGATTTAACAACTGAATGAACAAGCTTCTTTATCCTAAATGGCCAAGCCCTTATTCCGAGACAGTGATCCCCATGTTCTGGACTCCCCCGGCAGAGGAAACAGCCTCCAAGCATGCTATACATTTCAATAACATCAACTCTCATTCTTCTGTGTGCAGAGAATATTTCGACCATTCTACTCCATCAGTGTTTATAAAACAGCTGTCTCATTCCAATGACCCTTTAATGCATATTCTAAGTCTCCTTGCTATAGGAAGGATGTTGTGAAAGTTGAAAGGGTTCAGAAAAGATTGACAAGGATGTTGCCAGGGTTGGAGGATTTGAGCTATAGGGGGAGGTTGAATAGGCCGGGGCTGTTTTCCCTGGAGCTTCGTAGGCCGAGGGGTGACCTCAGAGGTTTATGATGAGGAGCATGGTTAGGGTGAATAGTCAAGTTCTTTACCCCAGGGTTGGGGAAGCCAGAATTAGAGGGCATAAGTTTAAGGTGAGAGGGGAAAGATTTAAAAGGGACCCAAGGAGCAACTCTTTTGAACAGAGGGTGGTGCATGTTTGGAATGAGTTGCCAGAGGAAGGGGTGGAGGCTGGTACAATTACACCATTTAAAAGGCATCTGGACAGATATATAGTAATAGGAAAGGTTTAGAGGGATATGGGGCAAATGGTGACAAATGGGGTTAGATTAATTTAGAATATCTGGTTGGCATGGATGAGTTGGTCTGAAGGGTCTGTTATTGTGCTGTACATTTCTACGACTCTGAAGCAAGAAAGTATTTCCTTTGGTGTAAAGACCAAAACTGTGTACAATACATCAACTCTCGTTATAATTTGCCGCAAAAGTTTCCTTACTTATATACTTCCAACTGAGGCAGAACGCAGCTTCCTCTCCCCACTTATGCAGCTTAGTAGCAACCAGATGTAGGGTAATTAATTAATTAATCACACAACTAACCACAGCACACTCCCTTAATTACAGGGAGACCCACCCTTCCTAAGGTAAAGTGTGCAGTCACATTTGTGGCTGGGTCCATTCCAAACAGAGTTAAAAGAATTTGTACAGGGTAATAAGGAATTACCAGAGAAAACAAACAAATACTTGGTATTTGTCTTAATTGAGGAAAATGCTAAAAGCCTCCCAGGTGTAATGAAGAATCTAGAAATTGCAACGTATTAGTAAAAAAATGCAGGAGCAGTTAAATTAATGGGAACTAAAGTGAATGAATATCTGAATGAATCTATATCACAGAGGTGGTTGCAGGGATAGTCAAGACATTGATGGTCATCTTGCACTATTCCGTATGCTGTAGAATGGGCATGATGAGGATTGGATGATCAAGGTAACCACACTATTTAAGAGAGGATGAACAGAGAAGAAGGTGGTCTTGTTATCCTGCAATGTTACAGGAAAAATGCTTGATTCCGTAGAAAAGGATGCAATTACAGGACAATTTGAAACTAATGTTAAGGTTAGGCAGAGTCGACCTGAATTTGTGAAAAGAAAATTATGTTTGACCAAGTCATTGGAGCTTTTTGAGGATGTAACTTGCAGTATAAGTAAGGAAAACTGGTGAATGTGATATATTTAAATTTTCAGAAGGCTTTTAATGAAATCCTATGCAACAGGTTAGTCAACAAAGTTATTACAAGATGATTTAAATACAGGAGTAAAGATGTCTTACTGCAATTATAAAGGCATTGATGACCCCAAACCTGGAATATTGTGTGTAGTTTTCATCTATGGCCATTATCTTTCCTCATTGAATCATACAGCACAGGCGCAGCTCTTTGGCCCATTGAGTCTGTAGTCTACTACCTACACTAGTCCCACCTCCCTGCGCTAGGCCCAGAGACGTGAATATTATGATACTTCAATTCACATTTAAGTATTGGTTAAAGGTTGTGAGGTTTTCCACCTCATCTACCCTCCTATGCAGTGCATTCCAGACTCCCACTACCCCCTGAGTGAAAAAGGTTTTCCTCAAAGTCCCTCTAAATCTTAAGCCTTTCACTTTAAATTATGTCCCCTTGTTAATGACCCTTCAACTAAGAGGAGTGTTTGCTTTCTGTTCACCCTGCCCATGCCCCTCATAATCCTATACAGATTAATCAATCAGGATCACAACCCCACCCTTCTCTGACCCAAAGAAAACAACTGGAGCTTATCCAGCCTCTCTTCATACCTGAGATGCTCCTCCCCGGGCAACATTCTGGCGAATCTCCTTTGCACCCCCTCCTTTAAGAAACTCCTAACACCTTTTTTGACTAAGCATCTGACTTAATAATGGGTTATAGATGTTACACCCTGCTGTCACTGTGTGCCATTGGTGGAGGGAGCAAATGTCTAAGCTGGTTAATGGTGATCCCCAAAGGATATTAATGATGGGATATTCAGCAATGGTAATGCCAGTGAATGCCATTGGGAGATTCTCTCTTTACTGGAGATGGTCAGTGTCTGGCACTTGTGTGACACAAGTAATAGAATGGTATTGGAATAGTAATAGTTTGAAACTGTTCTCTATGAATGACAACTGATGCTAGACCAATTATTGATCATGAATCTGCAATGCTTAAAATTTTTGTGAACTGAAAGGGCTGTGGGGTTAGGTCACCACTCAGACAGATTGGATCACAGTGATATCACTGAATGGAGAAGGATTAGGCTGAGGGAGTGAAATGGCCTCTTCCTGTTTATGAATTAAACTGTAACACTTTCATCCAACAATATTTATGTTTTGATTGTCTCATTATCACAGACTAACACCCATATTCTACCAATGTGATACTGTAATCTGTTGTTTTGACATTAATTGAGGGGATAGATATTTGCTCAGATATGAGGGATAATTCATCTACTCCCTTTCAAAACAGTGCCATGTGTTCATTTTCATACAGCCTGTGCAGATTTCAGTTTAATATCTTACCTGAAAGCTGGCATCTCCAACAGTGTAGTTTCTCCTCTGTTTTGTAGCAATGTCAGCTGTTACCTGCTTAAGGTGTGAGGAGGGACTTGAACCTGAAACTGTGCAGGTCCAAGGTGAGTGTGTTACCAACTGACCCGTGGCTCACAAGACAATGCTCCTCCTGTACAACTCTCAGTATTTACCTTGATTGCTGGCTTGAGGACATTATGACTGATACAAGCCTTCTTTAGGAGTCAGGACTGTTCTAAAAACAACTTTTGACACACTGAGTGAACTATTTGGAAGCTCGGGAACTAAGTCCAGTTTAAAGCTCCCATTCTGGCTGTCTTCACACTGATATTATTACAGAGAAACAACTGCAACGTCAACTAACATGAAACAGTGCAACACATAGGATGGATATTCCTACAATCAGTACATTAAACATTTCCTCAAAAAAAGGAAAGGCAATGGCCAAGATTAGATTAGATTAGATTAGATTAGATTAGATTAGATTAGATTAGATTACTTACAGTGTGGAAACAGGCCCTTCGGCCCAACAAGTCCACACCGACCCGCCGAAGCGCAACCCACCCATACCCCTACATTTACCCCTTTAACTTAACACTACGGGCAATTTAGCATGGCCAAGTGGTGTTATCACTCAACTATTAATACGGAAACCCAGAATAATGTTCTGGGGACCTGGGTTTGAATCCTGCCAGGGCAGCTGGTGGAATTTGAATTAAAAAAAAAATCTGGAATTAAACGTTGACTGATGACCAACATTGTCAATTGTTGGAAAAACCCATCTGGTTCATTAATGTCCTTTAGGGAAGGAAATTTGCCATCCTTACCTGGTCTGGCCTACATGTGACTCCAGAGCCACAGCAAGGTGGTTGACTCTCAGCTGCCCTCTGAAATGGCCTAGCAAGCCACTCAGTTGTATCAATTGCTAGAAAGTCACAACAAAGTAATGAAGCCTGACGGACCACCTGGCATTGACCTCAGAATGGAAAAAGACACTGGCAAAGAAATCACAAACAGCCCTGTTAACCATGCAAATTCCTCCTTACCCACATCTGGGGGCCAGTACTGAAATTGGAAGAGCTGTCTTACAGACTAGTCAAGCAACAGCCTTCTTACAGAGTTATCCCTTACATATCCCAGACACCACTATTACCATCCCTGGATATGTCCTTCCCATTGGCAAGACAGACCCAGCACAGTGATGTACAGTCAGGAGGGAATTGCCCTGGGAGTCCTTGACATTGACTCCGGATCCTATGAAGTCTCCTGGCTTCAGATTACACATGGGCAATGAAACCTCTTACTGGTTACCACATGCCACTCTTCTTCGGCTGATGAATCAGTACTCCTCCATGTTGAACAACACTTGGAGGAAGCACTGAGGTTGGCAAGGGCACAAAATGTACTCTGGGGAGTTTCACTGTCCACCACCGAGTGTGGCTCAGCAGCAGCATTACTGACCGAGCTGGTCGGGTCCTAAAGGATATAACTGTCAGATTGAGTCGGCGGCAGATGGTGAAGGAACCAACAAGGGGGAAAATCAGCAAGTGATAGATAGAGCTAAGCAATTCCACAACCAACGGATCAGATCTAAGCTCTGCGGTCCTGCCATATCCAGTCGTGAATGGTAGTGGACAATTAAACAACTCACTGGAGGAGGAGGAGGCTCCACAAATATCCCCACCTTCAATGATGGAGGAGCCCAGCACATCAGTGCAAAAGCTAAGGCTGATGCATTCGCAACAATCTTCAGCCAGAAGTGCCGAGTGGATGATCCATCTCAGACTCCTCTAGTGGACCCAAGCATCATAGATACCAGTCTCAAGCCAATTTGATTCACTCCAAGTGGTATCAAGAAATGACTGGTGGCACTGGATACTGCAAAGACAATAGGCCCTGATAACATTCCAGCAATAGTACTGAAGACCTATGCTCCAAAACTTGCCGCTCCCCTAGTCAACCTCTTCCAGTACAGTTACAACACTGGCATCTACCCGACAATGTGGAAAATTGCCCAGGCATGTCCTGTACACAAAAAGCAGGACAAATTCAACCTGGCCAATTACCGTCCAATCAGTCTACTCTCCATCATCAGAGTGCTTCTCCAGCACATGCAGTACTCACTTTCGCCTAGGATTTGGGAGATCCATGGGAATCGTCAAGACGAGAGGTAACAAAGGCAAGTGTAAAGGTTTTAGCAGGAGGGGAGCTGAGTCCGAGCTGGTCAAAGATGGGGATGATGTTATTAGAAGTGGAAATAAATGGTCTCCGTGATGGTGGGGATATGAGCTCTTCATGGGGGCAAATGTGAGAGTATCACATAACACTTCATTTGGTCATTATCCTATGTGTCTTTGGGATCTTACTGTGCTCAAATTGGTTGCTGTGGAATATGGGCAGATCCCTCCAACATCAATTTCCAGCCCATTTGTCCTGTCATGTCTACACATAAACTTGAAAGGAGAAACTATGGGTGGGATCAAGGGAAACAATGTTATTAAGGAGATTCTGAACCTCATTTGGGAGAAGATGGTGGCAGCTTTTTCTTTTATTCTTTCCTGGGATGTGGGGCAACATGAGAAAGTCAGCACTTGTTGTCCATCCCTAATTACCCAAGACCTGGGTGGCTTTCTCGGCCATCTTAGAGGGAAGTTAAAAGTCAACCACAATACTGTGTTCTGGAGTCACATGTAGTCTGGACCAGGCGAGAACACAAGAAATAGGAGCAGGAGTAAGCCATTCAGCCCCTTGAGTCTCCTACCATTCTAGAAGATCGTGACTGATCTACCCCAAGCCTCAACTCATGTTTGTGCCAATTCCTCATTTTTCTCAACTCCTCCATATTTCAAAAATATATCTATCTCCTCTTTAAATATGTACAATGATGTAGGCTCCATGACATTCGAGGCAGAGAATTCCACACATGCACCACCCTCTGGGTAAAGAAATTCCTTCACATTTTAGTTTTAAATCAGTGCACAGATGGGCAGATTTCTCTCCCCCAAGGACAGGAGTAAACCACAATTAATGATGGCTGTCACAGTCACCATTACGAAGACTAGCTTTAAATTCCAGATTCAATCATTAAATTGAAGTTCCACATGATGCGGTGGTGAGATTTGAAACTGTTTCCCCAGAGCACGACCCTTAACCTTGAGATTACTAGTCTCGTTTTTATTTGTGCAAAGGCACTGTCCCTCCCATGAGATTCAGGTAGATTTATATCTTTGATAATTCCAGGAATTCAACTCCTCCCTGCTGACCGGTAAAACACTCTGTTGCTGAAAAGTGTTAACTTCAGTTGCAACCAACCCTCTCCTTTAAGCTGCACTGTCGTGTTCACCACAGTCCAATTACCACCTCCCACCTTACATGGTGAACTCCTAATAAACAGCATGCGGCTGGCTCTCCTGCTCCATTGCAGTGAAGCCCAGTCACTGAAACTCAATAGACCTCTCATTACCCTCATTGGCCATGTACAGCAAACACCACTATAAAGTGAAATCCTCCATGGGGTCAACATTGGAGAGATTTATCGCATTAGAGACATAACCCAAACGATGTGAGCTGTTCTAGAGGGCATATGTGTGCACAAATCCCCAGGGCCTGTTAACATGAATGCCAGGCTACTATGGGAGGTATGAGAGGAGATTCATGGGGTTCTGGTGGAGATATTGAACACTTGCTGGCCACAAATGAAGTGCCAGATGACTGGAGGATAGCTGATGTGGTTCCTTTGTTCAAGAAGGGCAGTAGGGATAGGCCAGCTCTATCCTTTCTGACTCTGATTCTCCAGCATCTACAGTGGTCACTTTCTCCCAGTAGGAACAGGCCAGGTAATTACAGACTAGTTAGTTTGATGTCAGTGGTAGGGAAATTATTGGAAAAAAATTCTGAGGGACAGGGTTTCAACACTGAAAAAGACAAGGATTGATCAGGGTTAGTCATGATGGATTTGTTGGAGGGAGAGCTTGTCTGATTAAATTAGCTGAGTTATTTTAAAAAGGTGACGTAGTGCAATTGATGTGGTTTATGTGGACTTCAGTAAGACCTTTAATATGGTCCCACGTGGAAGACTCGTCCAAAGGTTAACAGCCCAGGGGATCCAAGGTAGGTTGATCCAAAGTTGGCTTACAAATAGGAGGAGAAAGTGAGGACTGCAGATGCTGGAGATCAGAGCTGAAAATGTGTTGCTGGAAAAGCGCAGCAGGTCAGGCAGCATCCAAGGAGCAGGAGAATCGACGTTTCGGGCATGAGCCCTTCTTCAGGGCTCATGCCCTGAAATAGGAGGCCAAGGATAATGGTGGAGGGATGTTTTTGTGATCGAAAGCCTGTGACCAGCAATGTACCCCACAGGGTTCAGTGTTGGGACCCTTGCAGTTTGTTATGTGCATCAACAACTTGAACGTGAATGTAAAAGGTCTTATTAAGGCATATCATTTTCAGATGACAAGAAAATTGGTGGTGGTGGTGTTGATAGTGAGGAGGATGTTCTCAGGCTATCGCCTGATATTGACCAGCTGGTAAATTGGGTAGAGCATTGGCAGATGGAATTTAAGTGCAAGGTGATGCATTTTGGGAGGTCTAATAAGGGAAGGATATGCGCAATGAAAGGTAGATCTGTAGGGATTACTGAGGAACAAAGGGGCCTTGGTGTAAAAGTCCATTGATCCCTGAAGGTGTCAGTGTAGGTAGACAGGTTGGGAAGAAGGCATTTGGGATGTTTGAGATATACAAGCTGATTGAGGTATACAAACTTATGAGAGGTATAGACAAAGTAGATTGTGAGAACCTCTTTCTAATGACAGACATGTCTAAAACCAGAGAACATATACTTAAGGTGAGGAGCAAATGGTTTAGAGGAGATCTGGGAAAAATAAGTCACTACAGGGTGGGAGCTACATGAGAGGGTGGTGGAGGCAGGTACTCTCACGAGATTTGAGAAGCATCTGGATGAGGCCTTAAATTGCCATGGTATCGTAGACTATGGACCAAATGCAGATACCATATATACTCGTGCAAAAGTCAAATTTTCTAGACTTTTTTTAAAGGTTCAATTTATATGGTCAACTAATACACGGGCACTAGTTTCGAAGGACTGAAATTCATGCTGCAGTTTGAAATACCATATTATTAGCAGAAGTCAATTTGATCGCTCAATTAATCCTAGATAAAGAAGAAAAGTACAATGAATTACGGTAAAGGTAATTATCAGATAAAAGCAAGAGAAACAAGAATGAATTACTGGTAGTAAATTCTATTTATACATACCGGTACGAAAATTTAACAGGTCAAAGATTCATTGAAATCCTGCAAAATCACACTGGCAACATTGTCATGGCCTGGTATAATTGCAGACGTAAAATGAAACCTTTATTAAATTCTCGATGTGTAAGTGTCTTGAACCTCCCAGCCAAATTCTTCCGTTTCCCTCCCATTTACTCTCGCATGTTATGAACCTCAGCAACATTAACACATTTGTCAAAAGATATATGGAGCTAATATATCTCACTTTTATTCAGATATAATGGCACAATTAAAATGATTAACCTTCTAACAATATTAACTTTTGGATGTATAGTGAACAAAGTGTGGTAAGTCCTGATAGACTTAGCACTGGTCTGAATGAATGAATGAGTCAAAACGTGCTGTATCAAACCAAGTGGGCTAATTACAGTTACAAAGGGGTTTATAATGCGATACAGTAGGGTCGATGTTTACATGAGATATATGGAAAATACAAGATTTTTTGACCAAATGTAAGGGATTGACTATTATATGAGATTGACTTTTACACAAGTATATATGGAACATGGGATTAGTGTTTGTTGGTCAGCAGATACATGGTGGGCCGTAGGGTCTGTTTCTATGCTGTATAACTCTATGACTCCATGTTTAAAGGTGACGCATGTTTATTTAATGAAAACCGGTGTTTATTTAATGCAACCACATTGAATGGATTTTCAATTTCCTAGCTGCTGAATGATCTCCCAGCTGCAGCCATCCATCTATTTATTGTGTTTTAAAACTGGATCTCATTTCTGATTGTCCAAGGGGAAGATTTCAATCAGAGGGTTCTCTTATAGAATTTAGTCTGTGTCATATGAAGGATTCTGGAGGAAGGCCTGAGAATATCACTCAGGTTTGCTTGCCAAGAGGCAGTAATATTTGATATGGAATTCCACAACAGTCTCACTGGACACTCCCATGACCCTCAGAAGACTAGAGAGGGAAAATTAGTGAAAGATAATCTACAGAATACAGAGAAATGTAGTGAAGTGCAACCCCTCAGAGAGAGTAAATGTGAAGGAGAGATCATCCAGCCCACTGAATCATTTAATATAGCTATCCCAATTAGTCTCATTCTTTTGATCTCTCTACATAGCACAGAATTAGTTCCCATTACAGGATTTATGAATTACCTTCTTGTGTAAAAGTAGTGTTGCCATAATCCAATTATTAGAGAGAGAGACACGACTGGTGGTACTTAAACCTGAGGGTCACAATGTCTCAGGCAAGGGGTGAGGTGGAGGAGGAGAGTCCTTAGCGGTGTGGGAACTGAATCCACACTGTCGGATCACTCTGCATCACACCAGCAATCCAACCAACTGAGCTAACCGACCCCCTCTGGTACACTGGACAATATCCCTGTCACTGAGTCAGAAGCTGCAGGTGCACATTACACTCCAGGATTTGATGGCCAAAGTCTCAAAACGTGTGGTGCTGGAAAAGCACAGCTTGTAAATTTGACCCTTCACTTTACTTACGATCTCACTGTTGGAAACAGCTGTTGCCCGCAAATCCCTTCAAAATTAAATTTCCCTTTTACCTTCTGTACTGTCAGGAGCAAAATCCCAGCTTCTCCAGCCTCTCCTGAGAACAGAAGCCTCTTAACCCCAGCTCCATGCTAGTAAATCTCCTCTAGTCTGTCCCAAATCCTCAGAAACCCTTCATAAAACATAGAGTCATAGAGATATAAAGCATGGAAACAGACTCTTCAGTCCAACTTATCCATATCGACCAGCTATCGTAAATTAATCTAGTCCCATTTGCCGGCATTTGGTCCATATCCCTCTAAACCTTTCCTATTTATTTTACCATCCAGATGCCTTTCAAATGTTGTAATTGTACCAGCCTCTACCAGTTTCTCTGGCAGCTCATTCCATACATGCACCACACTCTGTGTTAAAGTTACCCCTTAGATCCCTTTTAAATCTTTGCACTCTCACTTTAAACCTATTTTTTAGTTTTGGACTCACTACCCTGGGGAAGAGACCTTGGCTATTCACCCTACCTATGCCTCTCATGATTTCATAAACCTGTGACCTTCAAAGATTTGAGTGCTGTTCCTGTGAACTCCTTAAAATATTTCCAGTTGATCCTTGAATACTATTCCCTCAAATTGAGAGAATTAAAGTTCCTAGAACTGAAATCCACAACAAGTTGGTATATCCTGTTGATTGCATTGTAAATTGGACAGGTCTCACTGCCACCTCTTAATATGTTTACAACATGCAATTGGGAAATTCTATCCAAATATGATGTCAAAGATGATATTTGAGAGCAGAAACGATCCATTTACGGCTGAGACCACTGCTGCAAGGCAATAAATGCTGGCCCTATCTCTAATTGTCCTTGAGAAGGTGATGGTAGTTGCATTCATGAATCTCTGCAGACTGTAAATGATGCTGGTCTGCTCACAGTGCTGTCAGGGATGGAGTTCCAGAATTTTGACCCAAGTTTATGACCAGAACAGGGAGAGGAAATCGACTATCCATTGTACAGCATCATTCCCATTACTTGGTTGCAACAAATATTTTCATTTTGCTAGCCTGAACTGGAATTTACAGCTTTTTCAGCACTGACCAGGAGGATCAGGCACTAGGTCAGGGAAAAAGACAGCCATTCCAGAAAGAATTAATACATGACACAAGTAGCAAGTTACATTTCTCTTCCATGTTTTAAATAATTGTTTTCTTGAGAAGTTTAAAATATGTCCATAATGAAAGGCAAGTGAATCTTCAGCCTCTTTAAAAAAGGGAGTGGCTTTCCAAGGTCATCAAAACCAAAACACAGAAACAGAAGGCATGAATGGGTGAGATTTTCGCTTACCGTGAGTTGGATGATGTCCAATTCACTACCTGCTTGAAAGCAAACACTGCAGGTGAGTTCAGCACTGGGAAAAGTGGCAGGACTGGAAACGGGACAGGACTGGAAACGGGACAGGACTGGAAACGGGACAGGACTGGAAACGGGACAGGACTGGAAACGGGATAGGATCAGAAATATGACTGGATTGGAAATGGGACAGGATTGGAAATGGGACTACCTGAATTGGCATTTTGAGCCAGAGTGCGCAACGATGCTGTTATTACTTTATGAAACCAAGGCAAAGGGACAACCACCTGATGAAGAAGCAGCACTTCAAAAGCTAGTGATTCCAAATAAACCTTTTGGACTATAACCTGATGTGTGATCTTTATCTTTGTCCAACCCAGTCCAACACCAGCACCTCCAAATCGTGGAATTTTACAAATACTTATCAAAACACCAGAAGATCATGAAATGAGGGTGGAGCATACAGAGTGCAAAAAGGGACCAAATCCTGACATAGTGAAAGTTCTCACAGGTAATGTCATAATTACAGCAAAGATGAATGTGTCAGTGATTTCTTGGAGGCTGAGGGGTGACCTTATAGAGGTTTACAAAACCATGAGGGGCATGGATTGGATAAATAGACAAGGTCTTTTCCCTGGGGTGCGGGGGTCCAGAATTAGAGGGCATAGGTTTAGGGTGAGAGGGGAAAGATATAAAAGGGACACAGGGGGCAACTTTTTCACACAGAGGGTGGTTTGCGTATGGAATGAGCTGCCAGAGGAAGTGGTGGAAGCTGGTGCAATTACAACATATAAAAGGCATCTGGATGGGTATATGAATAGGAAGGGTTTAGAGGGATATGGACCAAATACTGACAAATGGGACTAGATTAATTTAGGATATCTGGTCGACATGGACGAGTTGGACCGAAGGGTCTGTTTCCAAGCTGTACATGTCTATGACTCTATGTGGCCAAGTATGCAGCAATTACTGAGAGATGGCGCAGCAAAAATTACATCTTTAAATCTGTAGAGTGTATGTTTAGTCATACCAGAAACAATTCCCAGATGAACTGTGCAAATCATGTTTTCATACGCTGATGGTAGACAAAAATATGGACATTGCAGTACAAAAAGGTGTTGATTTTGTACATCAAGTTTCGACCAGAGTCTGAACTTGGTTACAACACTGTAATTGTAGGAATTTTGAAACTGTTTGCCTGCAAGCGTGTCTCCATTGTGATGGGAATCAGGAAATTTTATGTTAACAGTGACCTTGATTTACAGAAGCTGGTGTTTACATCAATAGCAGTTCCTGTTGTGCAGGGAAAGAAAGACTGAGCAGCTCCAATCTTGCGACACAAAATCAAATATTTGTCAGAACAATATTGTGTAGCTCACAGAGAAGATCTGAGAGTAGATGATACTTGGAGGCTGGTGTAAATTATGTAAAATATTGATATAAACAAAACCAAGAATTGCGGATGCTGGAATTCTGAAACAAACAGAAATTGCTGGAGAAATCCAGCAGGTCTGTCAGCATCTGAGGAGAGAAAGGAGAGTTAATGCTTTGGGGCCAGTGAACTTTCATCAGAATCAGGCTTTTCTGGGAAAGTGTGTCTAAGGACAGTGTGTACAATGTTCAGCAGGTCAACTGTGAAGAAAGGACAATTTGAAGATTTGGCCAAAGTTTCAGAGTGTGTGATACAGTGGCATATCGACCTCTGAATGAAGTGAGGTAGCTGTCAAGACACTTTGCAGTGAGTGCACTAATGTGAAATTACAATGCCATGATTGAGTATGAGTAAGTGACTAAGTGCAACGATCCAATAATCAAAAATTGCCTGGAGATGCTCACAAAGCCACAATATTGCATTGCATTGACAGCTCTGGATGGGGATGTCCTTGTTAGAGCTGGTATCATTGTGCTAATTCTTAGTGAGAAGCTGTCTGACAGCAATTGAACCTACACAATTTACAATGGCCAGGATCAATAAGACTCATTATCGAGGTGAATGTGTTTATTGGAGTGATGAAGTTAACAAGGTTCAGGTTGCTCTCGAAGTGATCTGGACACTGCTACAATCATTCAATTGACTTGACTACAATGTGATCACCTGGAAAGCAGATTTCCACAAGAGGGATTATGAGAACAGCATGTTTGATCAGGCTGCAATCACCAAGATAGCCAATTATCAATTTGGTAAAGATGATATTGTGCAACTGAGGTGAAATAGTCCACTTTCTGCACCAGACTATGACGGAAGTGTGGCCATTCAATTTCAAATTTATAGTTGTGGAGAAAGTCAAGATTGGTTCCATTCTGATATTCAGTGATTTGGTGGACTGTGCTTGTAAAAAATGTTTGAAGAAATATCCATTCTCCTGGGCACTTCAGGCATCATGTGCTGACTGTAAACGTGTTAGCCTCATGAACTTGATGAAGTGCAAATCCAGAAAGAGATTAGAAATAGATCACTTGGACAATTTGATGTGAATTAAGTCGTACATGTCACCTGGACAAAATGTCAACCTGAATGCATTCTACAGTTATTGGGCAGCAAATAAAGATAAGTGTAACAAATCTGTGAATAAGTTACTAGTGGCCTCTCTTGGTCACATAATATGTAGTGCACATAGCGCTGCCACTAAATGGCTCCCCAGTCTTCTGAATTTAGCAAATTATTTTGTTTACTTTAGCAAGTAGACGATTGGTAAATGTAAAATAATGTAATTGCACACTCTTAATCGTTAACACCGTGAAAAATTGTTGTAGCATGTAGAATGCCTGTAAGTGTAAAACAATATAAATACACACGCTTAATGGCCAACAATTCGTGAAAAATTTACAATATGATTTCCGCTCAATGGATACAATGAGCTGCTGAGACTGCTCCAGGTTACACACAGGTCCCATGAAGGTTACAGGAAACACTGCCATGCAACCTGTTCTGCATTCAGCTGGAATCTACAGTCCTCTAATCCCACAGCCAATTCATATTCAAATTATCCTAGCGTTTGTGCCCCCATTATCTAACCAATCTGAGCAACTAAAATCTGTTGGTTAAAGCCAGTGGATTCTGCTTCTAGTGTATGTCTGTGGGACCACTCCCGGAAGCTTACATTAGGGGTGAAGTACTGCCACCAATCCTCCTTTTGGTACTGAGTCTAAGGGACTGATCAGTTTATAGTTGTAGAGAATGAACCATTGTGAGTCTTAACAAGAAGAGGCACTTGTCTGAACATGAAGGTGTAGCAATATGTAGCAACACATAGACATACATTGGCTAGTTACTACTATCAAAAGGAGACAGAGCTGACCCCACCAGGATCTAGAGTGGACTCCAAGTTATCACTCAGCAGTCTATAGCATTAACAATTTCCAAACCAATACTTTAACAAACAGACGTTACTGCACTAATGGTCAAATTGGCTAATATTCTGAAAGTACTCTTCCTGAATGTCTTTGATCGTTGGCTGACCCTGTGTTTTCAGATGATGTTATGAAGGAGCAGCATGCAGATGAGAAATAGGAGCCAGCCAAGGATCAATGATTGAGTTGCTCCGGAGATACTGGAAAGGGGCTGAGAATAGAATCTATTACAGATGATTCTCTGGTTACAATTGGTTACCATTGCTGAATCTCCCATCATCACCAAGGTAGAATGATATCAGATGATATCAGACCACCAGCATCTCCGAAGGCTGGGAGGGTCCAAGCAGGTGAGATCAGTGCAGAATGCTGGAGGAGGAGCTGAGGCGATGGGATGAGGTGGCAGACCTCTGCCTGTGGCAATAAGGAGCTACCATAATACACTCAACTCTTTCAACATTGGGATCATTCCAGGCATCACCCGGAGACATCAGTGGGTTCTCCCAGTTGGACAGCTCATCTGTGGGTCCGGTATTTGTTTCTAACTCCCAACACTCACCATCTGAAGGTAACTGCACATTGCTTGACCTTTCCTTAACCCTCTGAGGGACACTGCCTGCATGTTGCATCAGTGCTGCACCTGACATTCTTTCTAACTGTGCATCAATGCCCACCAACTTGTGTGTGTCTGCGTGGATGATGGGTGTACTGGGCTGATGGTGGATCCTCCTCTGAGCATTCTCACAGTCTTGCAGTCGTTCTTGGCATGCCCTTGGCTACTCAACATGTTGGAAGGAGCAAGAGTGATGTGGCCCTCTTGTGATTTAACTCACCAACTACTGCATATGCTTGGTGATAGAGTCATACAGCACAGAATCAGAACCTTTGATATCAGATCCAACCAATCCGTGCTGACTATAAGTCCAAACTAAGCTAGTCCCACCTGCTTGCGCTTGGCCCATGTCCCTCCAAACATTTCTTAGTCATGTACTTACCAAATTGTCTAGAGTTTCCTGCATTCATCAACGCCCACAGGGGCCCCATAGTTAGTAATCCCCTCAATTCAAAGACTCAATGTCTGGATCCATCACTCTCCATACCTGCCTAACCTTCACCGACAGGCTGCCCTGCTACAAACCCTCCTCTATTAGGATCATTACAGCACGCCAACTCCAGATCTCTCTCCTCCCTGGCATTGTGAGCCGACTTCTGTGAGCACAGACATACACAGAGTCACTCACCTCTTTTCATCCCAATATGAGCCTCTGGCGCAGCAAGGGAGACCTGCTGCAAGTAATCTTTCAGTGCTGGTAATGCAGCAGGTGAGGGGTGAGTGTGGGCTTCCTCTGTGAGAGCCCCCACATTTCCCTCCTCTCTCCAATCAGACCTGATGCACAAGTAGCTACCTCAGCACCATTTAGCAAGATTTTTATAAGAATGCAACTCACATTGTCAATTCTGGATTTAATAATCAATTGGTTTTGAATTCTGCCACCTACCTTGGGGTTGGGATATGAACCCATGTCCCCAGATCTCAGGAGGCTGGTTCTCTGGAATACTCTGGAGTCCAGTGATAATACCATGATGCTATCATTTCCCCTGGACAGGGGTATGATGCTAAGAAAATAATGTCCAATGACAAACCTGAGACTGTCAATTAGGGTGTGAGTTGGGAAGAGTTAAATCTTTATGTTAACACCAGCTTTCAAGTGAGGTACTGTTGACTTTGTTCAGACAGGAAAACGGATTCCAGTCAGAACTGGTCCAGTTATGGACAGGAGATTGGCTATCGAGCAGGAAACAGACAGTGGGCACAAACGGGGCATTTTCAAATTGGCAGTCTGTAGCTGATGGAGTTCCATAAGGATCAGTGCTGAGGCCTCAATTACTTATTATCTATATTAACAATTTAGTTGAAGAGACGGTAAATAATTTATATAAATTTGTCGATGATATAAAACTCGGAGGAAGGTGTGTGGGATGGACATCGAAAGGTTGCAGAGAGAAATAGACAGGTTAAGTGAGTGAGAGAAAAGACGGCAGCTGGATCATAATGTGAGGAAATGTGAAGTTCAGATTGATGCAGTATGGTTGGAGGGTCCCAAGGCCGAAGATGAGGCGTTCTTCCTCCAGGCGTTGGGTGGTTAGGGTGTGGCGATGGAGGAAGTCCAGGACCTGCATGTTCTCGGCAGAATGGGAGGGGGAGTTAAAGTGTTCGGCCACGGGGCAGTGGGGTTGGTTGGTGCGGGTGTCCCGGAGATGTTCTCTGAAAGGCTGTGCAAGTAGACGTCCTGTCATCTCAGTGTCGAGGACACTGTATTGGGAGCAACAGATACAGTAAATGACATGTGGGGAAGTGCAGATGAAACTCTGATGGATGTGGAAGGCTCCTTTGGGGCCTTTGACAGAGGTGAGAGGGGAGTGTGGGTGCAGGTTTTGCAATTCCTGTGGAGGCAGGGGAAGGTGCCGAGAGGAGAGGGTGGGTTGTTGGGGGGGGTGGGGGGCATGGACCTGACAAGGGAGTCACGGAGGCAATGGTCTTACAGAAAGCGGATAGGCGGGGTGAAGGAAATATACCTCTGGTGATGGGGTCTGTTTGTAGTTGGCGGATTTGGCACAGGATGATGCGAAGACACGAACTCCAATCCCAAAGCAGGCCATGGGACTCACTAACTCTACAATATGGGGTGGCACGGTGGCTTAGTGGTTAGCACTGCAGCCTTACAGTACCAGGGACCTGGGTTCAATTCCAGCCTTGGGTTACTGTCTGTGTGGAGTTTGCATATTCTCCCCGTGTCTGCGTGGGTTTCCTCCCACAGTTCAAAGATGTGCAGGTCAGGTGGATTGGCCATGTTAAATTGCCCCTAGTGTTAGGTGCATTAGTCAGAGGGAAATGGATCTGGGTGGTCTACTCTTCAGAGGGACTTGTTGGGCTGAAGGACCTGTTTCCACACTGTGCGGAATCTAATCAACATAATTAAATTTCACAGGCTGAAAAGGATATGCCTTACCTACAATTTTGTACTTTTGTTTAGTATTTTCCAATGAGGCTTTAGCATTTTCCAGCTCTTTCTTTTGGTAAGTTGATATAAAATTCAGAAATCCAGTGAACCACAAAAATGGTTTCTTCAGCCTGATATAAACGACTTCAGCTCTGTGACAAGGAAGATGTAATTAATATCACACTTAACACTGAAGTAGAATTTCACCTTCATTAGGTGTCACCTTAGATAGCGGTGGGGTATGCGGGAGGCCCTGCAGAGCTCTTTGGTGCAATGGGTAGTATCTCTCCCTCTGACTGAGCCAGAAATTATGGGTTTGAGGCCCACCCTAGGATTTGATGGTCAAGGAAGGCATATTCAAAACATGGCCAAACAGTTTTAGTATCGACTTGTAATTCATTCCAACATGTTAACGGTAACTGATAAGACTGGCAATAATTCCCAATCAGCTAAGTGATGAAATGAAAACTGGAGCCTCTACCATCACTATTGATAACTTCAAGCTACATTGCGCATGTAAAGGTGTATGTTGCCCCAGCAACTCAAGGTCCCTGAATGAACCAGCACTACTGCTACACTCACTGCATGTGTATGAGAATAAGTGCTTAATCTAAAAAAAGTCTATAATTTATGGGTGGCAGGGCGGCTGAGTGGTTAGCACTGCTACCTCATGGTGCCAGGGATCTGGGTTCAACTCCAGCCTTAGGTGACTATCTGTGTGGAGTTTGCATGTTCTCCATGTGTCTGTGTGTGGTGTCCAGTTTCCTCCCACAGTCCAAAGATATGCAGGTTATGTGGATTGGCCATGCCAAAATCGACCGTGCTCAAGGATGTGCAGGTTAGGAGGATTAGCCATGGGAAATGTGGGGTAATGGGGATGATGTAGCGGACTAGTCTGGGTGGGATGCTCTTTGGAGAGTTGGTGTAGACTTGATGAGCTGAATGGCTTCCTTCCACACTGTAGGGATTCTATAATTCTATACTGCCATAGAATTGCAACAACACATCTATGCTTTGTTTTATCTGGGCATGTACCAAGGGGTCTTTTGTTCTACATGTGGGAAGACAAAGGACAATTAAAAATGTAATGAGTCAAAGGAACAGAACCACAAAACAGAGGTGACCACATTCCTATGAGGGCATGACACATTCTTTGGAACTGTGGTATGGATTTAGGGAGGACTAGTGTTCATGGCTTGAGAAAGGATATGGGAAGGGATGGGAACACATTTAACCAGAATTATCAAGGCCAGTGTAAAAGGTGACATTTTATATTGCTACAGCTACATTTGCAATCATCTCAGCAACAAGAAAACAACAGGGATTTTGTGTGCCTACTATATATAAAAAAGTGAAGGCTGTATATCAGTGGTTGGTCAAGTGATGTTTAGTGGTTTGGAATTATAGAAAGAGGGTTAATAAAGGGGAACTAATGACATGGAGTTACTTAGAGGAAGAATCAATTGTTCCATCCAGGAGATGTAGGCATGTTACTCTGATTTCTATCCAAGGTATAAAAGGGATAAAGCTGTTGCTTAGAAACCATTATGCACCAATCCTCATTTGAACTGAATGAAGTTCAATCACAGTCACCAAAGATGAGTCATTGTCGATTCATCAACTGTCCAAGAAAAACTAACAAGAACAACATCACTCTTTGGTGGGAGCACAAATTGGGAATAACCAATTGGATGCTCATTTTACCCCTCATTAGAATTCCTTTCCAAAACAAAACAAGAGAGAAAGAATTGTATTTCTTTAGCACTTTCTGCCGTCTGAAGATATTCATAAACACTTCACAATCAACAAAGAACATCTGAAGTGTAGTCACTTTTGTAGGAAACACGGTGACCAATGTGCACAAAGCAGCATTCCACAAACAGTGATGCGTTAATGGCCAGACAATCTGTTTTTTGTGACTTTGGTTGAGGAATAAATATTCACTAGGAGACTGGGGAAAACCCTCCTATTCTGCCTTGAAATAGAACCCAAGGCTTTTTTTTGGCAATAACATGGGCTACTAGTTAGTGGTCACCTGCTTTATGATATTGTCCACAGACCAACTTCCCCCACTGCTCACTATGTGAAAAAACAGGATGAAAATAATCATTTGGCATCATTGACGATGATGTTTAACTCAGCTTAGTGACAGTTTCCACACTCCGGAGACCTGAACACCACCTATTCTGGCACTGCTGTGTGGTCCAGTGTGGAAAATGGACTGTGCTAAAGGTTGTGATAAGCTCCAAGAGCATAAGCATGGGATGGTGCACAGAGGATGTGAGTGGTACCATTAAACAGCATAGTCCCAACACTGTGATCAGGGGCAAACTGGGTTTAAATCTTTGAAGAGTGAGTGAAGGAATCAGGTTTATGTTGATAGAAATTAGTTTCCAAATCTATTCCAATGTGCACTGTCACAGAACCGAGACATTATTAAACCAATACTAATGTGGCTTCTAAAATGGGATGGAATTAAAGGATTTGTTGGGCTACAGGGAAAGTGTAACAAGAGAGTTTCCCTTGCCGAGATACTGGTACCAACACAACAAGGTGCATGGCCTCCTTCTATACTATAATGTGTCTGTCATGGTTACAGTCACAGTGGAACAAACACAGAGAATACTGGAGAAACTCAGCAGGTCTGGCAGTATCTGTGGAGAGAGAAACAAAAGTTTAAGCTTTGAGTCCAGTATGACTTCTTCAGAACTGAAAAAGCATGGAAAATGGTTTCATATACTTTTGACAGAGGCAGAGACCCAATGCAAAACACAAATGGGGTATGCTAATGTTGGCGAGAAAAGAAAGAAATGCAAATTAAGGTATGAAAGGGAGGGAATGGGTTCTCTCTACTAAGAGCAAAGCAAACAAGACATAAACAGGACAAGGCCGTTTGGGGGGGAGAGGGCAGAGAGAATGTAATACAAATGGATAACAGACATATTGCGATCAGTTTCCAAAGTTAATGAATTCAATGTTGAGGCCATGGGACTGTAAAGTGCCTGAGTGGAAAATGAGGTGTTGTTCGCTGAGCTGGTGTTGTGCTTTGTTTAAACATTGCTGCACGCCCAGGACAGAAATGTTAGTTTGAGAGCAAGGTAGTTTAATGAAATGGCTAACAACTGGGAGGTCAGAGTAATACCTTTGTACAGAGCAGAGGTGTTCCATAAAGTGCTCATCCAGTCTGTGCTTGGTTGCATCAATATAAAGGAGACCATATTGTATTTCAGTATTGAATTTACTAACTTCAAAAACTGCTCGCATTATTCTTAGATTCTCTCTGCCCCTTCTCCCAACAGCTTTGTCTTGCTTAAGTATAAATAATCCAATCCCTCCCTTTCACATCTTAATTTACACTTATTTTACAAACCTTTGTCTTTTGCATTGGGTCTCTGCCTCTGTCAAAAATATGGAAAAAAATTACTTTCCCACACGTTTCAGTCCTGAAGAGTCAAGATGCTAACTCTATTCTTCCTTCCACAGGCACTGCCATTCCTGCTGAGGTTCTCCAGTATTCTCCATATTTCTTCCAGATTTCCAGCACTCACACTATTTTACCTTCATTCAACAGTCCTACTTATGTCTATAAATTTCAGATCAGTACAGAGGAATGACAGCAGAGTTAATTAGAAAAATAATAATAAATAATATCCTCTACCCCCCTCCCCCCTCCCCCCCCCACCCATAAAGATGAATGCTAACATTGCTGTGTGATGTTGGGCAGAAGATAGAGAAGTTTGAAAACCCACAGCAACAGATTCAAGAACAGCTTTTCTCCCACTGTTGTCAGACTTTTGAATGGACCTCTCACATATTAGAGTTGATCTTTCTCTGCACCTTTTCTGCAACTGTTCTATTACCCTGAAGAATTTATGTAAGGTATGATTTGCCTATAGCATGCAAAACAGTACTTTTCATTGTATCTTAGTATGTATAGCAATAATAAATCAAATTTACCTTTCTTTATCAGGAAAAGCGATAGCATTAAATATGTTCCAGTATTCATTCCACACACTTTCATTTGCATTAGTCTCATAGGGCACTAGTGTTTGGAATAGCTGCATTGAGAACATAAAATGGAAAGAGTTACCACATTTAATGATAGATCTACCATATATACTCAAGTTAAAGAGAAACAAAAACTTACTGTAAAAGCTTCTATAGATACGGAAAAGGAAATGTTTGGCTATAATGGGTGTAGGTCATTATAGAGGCAGAAAAATTTACCAAGGAGAATAGGGTATTGGCAGAGAAGGTAAATTAATACTTTGGGTCCAGTGTTCCTTCTAGGTTTTGTTGGGCATGTGTGGAATCTGGAGTAGTCTGAGCAGCTGATTGTACCCATGGAGTGGAAGTCATATTGCCATTTTATTTGCAATTTGTTTATTAACTATTAAGAGTGTGCTTTTATATTATTTCATAGTTACAGGCATTCTATCTGCATAAGGCAATTTTTTAAGTTTTAACCATTAAATGTGTTTACTTATATCATTTTTACAGTCACACACATTCAACTTGCTAGACTAAATACTTTGCTCAGTTCAGAAGTCCGGGACTCGTTTGGTGGTGGTGCTGCTATGTACACCACATATACTGCATGACCTCAAGAGGCCACTAATAATTTATTCACTGTTTTGGTTTTTGCACCTATACATTATTTGCTGCCCGATGATTGATATTTTGTCCAGATGAAATGTACTATTTAATTCACATCAAGATGTCCAAGTCATCTATTTCTAATCTTTTTAGATTCTGAATGGAAACAGGCCCTTCAGCCCAACAAGTCCACACTGACCCTCCGAAGAGTAACCCACCCAGACCCATTCCCCATATTTACCTCTGACTAATGCACCTAATACTATGGGCAATTTCCCATGGCCAATTCACCTGACCTGCACATCTTTGGATTGTGGGAGGAAATCAGAGCACCCAGAGGAAATCACGCAGAGATGGGGAGAACATGCAAACTCCACACAGTCACCTGAGGCGGGAATTGAACCCAGGTCCCTGGTGCTGTGAGGCAGCAGTGCTAACCACTGAGCCACCGTGGTTTGCACTTCACGTTCATGAGACTAACACTTTCACAGTCAGCACGTGGTGCCTAAAATGTTGCTCAAATGCCTAGAAAAATAGACATTTCTCGAACTGGGTCATTTTTTAGAGCACAGTGCACCAACTCACTGAATATCTAAATGGAACCTGTCTTGATTTATCCCACAACCATAAAATTGAAATTGGAGTATTCCTCACATTTTCACCATAGTTTGGTATTAAAGTGGAGTATTTCACTATTAGTCACACAATACTGTTTTCCAAATTGATAATCGGTTGTCTTGATGATTACAGCCTGATCAAATACATGCCACTCTCACAAATCCTCTTCTGGATATCTGTTTTTCAGGTGGTCACATTGCAGTTAAATAGATTGAAGTATTGTAACTGTATCCATATCACTGTTGAGAGCAACCTGAACCTTCTTAACTTCATCACTCCAATAAACACGTTCACCTAGATTCTGAGTCTTCAGTTTATTGATCCTGATCATTGCAAATTGTGTAGCTTCAACTGCTATCAGACAGCTTCTTTGTAAGAATTAACACAGTGAAACCAGTTCATCGAGAACTCTATTCAGAGCTGTCAATGAAATGCAATATTGCGGCTTTGTGAGCATTTTCAGGCAATATTTGTTTATTGGATTGTTGCACCTAGTCACTTGCTGTCAGCAGTATTCGATCACATTACTGCAGTTTTGCATTAGTGTGTACTCACTGCAAAGTGTCTTGACTTCACTTCATTCAGAGGTTGAAATGCACTGCATCTCACACACTGTAACTTGGGCAAAATCTTCTAATTATCCTTTCTTCACTGTTGACTTCCTGAGCTTTGTACATACTGAGAAATAAGTAAAATAAATCTCCCAGAAGCAGAGAAACAAGTGAAGAATTGAGGGAAATTAACATTAGAAAGAAAATTGTACTGGAGAAAGTAATGGGGCTGAAGGTTGATAAATCCCCAGGACATGATGATTTTCATCCTTGACTGTTGCAGGTGGTGACTATAGAGATATTTGAAGGATTAGTGATTATCTTCCAATATTCTATAGATTCTGGAATGATTCCTGTGGTTTGAGAAGTAGCAAATTTCACCCCACTATTTCAGAAAGAAACAAGAGAAAAACAGAACTACAGAACTGTGAGCCATACAGAATTAGTAACAGGGAAAATGTTAGCATCTATTGTAAAGGACATGATAAATAGACCCTTGAATGTGAAACAAAATGAGGTCATCCACATTAGTAGGAGGAACAGATGTGCAGCACGTTTCTTAAATGGTAAGAGGTTGGAATGTGCAGATGTATAAAAGGACTTAGTTGTCCTTCTTGATAAATGACTAAAGGCTAACATACAGGTTACAGCAAGCCATTAGGAAGGCTAATGAAATGTTAGCCTTTATTGGAAGAGGATTTGAATACAGGAGTCATGACGTCTTGCTTCAATTCTATAACAGCTTGGTTAGACTGCACCTGGAGAAGTGTGTGCAGCTTTCGTCTCATTATCTCATGATCAATGATATTGCCATTGAGGGAGTCCAATGAATGCTCACCAGACTTGGTCCCAGGATGGCAGGACTGATCTATAAACAGAGGTTGGGCAAACTCATCTAGAGTCCTAAAGAATGAGAGGAGATCTCATTGAAATCTGCAAAATACTTAAAATGGGATAGATAGGGAAGATGCACAAAGATATTTCCCCTGGCTGATGTGCATAGATCCAGGGCACAATTTTAAAATAATCAGGTGCCATTTAGGTCTGAGACGAGAAGGGTGTTTTTACTTAGAAGGCTGTGAATGTTTGGAATTTTCTACCTAGATGGGCTGTGAAAATTCAGTCTTTGATATGAATAAGGTAGATACTGATAGATTTCTGATTATCAATGGTATACAGTGTTATGGGGATAAGATGGGGGAGAAAGGCATTGAAATGTTCCAGCAGCAATGAGTGCATTGAATTGTAGGAGCAGGTTCTATGTGGTGAGGGCTTACTTCTGTTCTTCTGTCTTACATTCCTATTAGTCAGTCTGATTCTTAAGTTGACCTCCAACATTTGGCCCCAAACTCTTTTATAAAAAATATCCATTTTGCTAGTTTTTGGAGGGGAGAACAGCTTAGTGTGTCATCTTCATAACTGTTCTTTACTCATTCAAACTCAGAATTACTGAGTTAGCCAGGGAGCAGCTATCCCTGACTGCAATCAACATGACCAGCATTTGGCATTTCCAAAGACCTGGTGTGTACTCCAACTTCTTGAAAGTATTATCCTCGTTCAAAAGCCTGGTCTCAAGAGCCAGATTGATTTAGATTAGATTCGATTCTCTATAGTGTGGACCAACAAGCCCACACTGACTCTTCGAAGAGTAACCCACCCAGACCCATTTCCCTCTGACTAATGCACCTAAGACTATATGCAATTTCTCATGGCCAATTCACCTGACCTGCACATCTTTGGATGTGTGAGGAAACCCACACAGATACAGGGAGAACGTGCAAACTCCAGACAGTCGCCCGAGTACTGCATTGTGGTAATGCAGTACTCACACATGCTCAGATTCTACCCTCATCTGAACTGTTCCGTCATTGGAATGCAGGATGCAGCTACTAGAAAGAAACCTGTCAACATTGCAAAACCAGCCCTGCCTAGGCAATTTGTGGTGGTTACTTGGTGGTGTTGATTTAGCTGGATTTGGGATGTTAGGATGTTGGGATTTCCTCCTAACATTAACAGCTTTAAAAACAAATGGAAACCTAGCCTGTTTGGATGAAGGACAGGAAACCAAAATGGACAGCAGCTCCTTAAAGGCTGCTGCTTGATATTAAGCAAATACACTTTTAAAAAAAAACTTGTTGCTTACACTGACACGTGGAATGCAACCCTCTGATTTTGGAACACATTTATACTTTACTTGCTCACAGAAGTCACTGACTAGGCCAGCATTTATTGTCCATCCTTAATTGGTCAGAAAAATAATTAAATCTTAACACATTACTGTGTGCCTGGAGTCACTTGTAGACCAGACTACATGGCAGATTTTTTTTCCCAAAAGGACATTAGATTGGCCCTGTTTGGAAAGAAAGGTCAACATTTGAGGTTAAAGTATACAATTTGTGGATTATAGAAAAAGAAGTGAATCAAATCTCTGAGGATTTGGAAACCTGGGAACAGATCAAGAAAAAAAGGTTTGCAGTTTCAAGATAAGGGACTGACTAAAGGTGCCCAATTTAGATCCATTATTTTAATACTGAAGCCTGGTTAGCACACATTAAATAAACTGAGCTGAAGATCCCTTGGGCAGCTGTACGGGAGATCATTTTCTCTATTTTTAAAACATTATTGTGTTTTAAATGAGTTTCTGTTAGGGGAGGCATTGCACTGCAATATATCAAGCTTGTTTTTTGTTGTTTTTTTATCTTTCATGGAATGTGGAAATCACATCCTGAATCACCCTTGAACTGAATGGCTTCTCATTGATTTCAGAGCATGTTCAGAGTCAATCACATTATTGTGGAAGCTTTTTGCAATTGGAATTGGGTGCTGTATGTAACAAAGCTATATAACATCAACAACTTGCATGCATATAGCACATTTAATGCTCCCCAGGCTCTTCATTGAAGCACTAAAATTTGTCACCAAATTACACAAGGAAATTTTATTTTTACCATGCATTCCTGGGATGCCTTTAGCTACCTTTCCTAAATATCTGAAGGAAGGCAAGCTACCCTCTTGAATGTAACAGAGTGGCTTCCTTGTCCTTTCCAAGATGAGTTAAGAGTCTAGTTTTGCTTGCATGTCTGCAGTCACATACAGGCCAGATTGGGAAGGTCAGCAGGTTTTCTTCACTGAAGGGCACAAAGGAACTGGATGGGTGTTTACAATAATTTCAAGGTCACCATCATTGACAACACTTCTTAAAATTCCAGATTCATTTATTTACTCTTCCCATCCCCCACTGTAGGATATGAACCCATGTCTTACTATCATTCACCCAGGCCATAAGATTATTCAAGCAGCAGCATAGCAATTATGTTACCCTAGCCCCCAAGTAGGTCAGAGGTAGATTCTTACAGTGACAAGTGGTGCATAGCCACATGAAACTGAGCCATAATGGATCTATGTTACCATTAGATATCTTGCCCATCTGCAAGCTAAACAATGTATCAGTGTATGTCCAAGCTTGGCCACCAACTGTGATTGACCCATTGAACCCCACTCAGGACAAAGACTTAGGTTTACAATTACTTCCCATATACAAGGAAGTCCCCGACCTTTGTAGATATTCATGGTGGTGACCAAAAGCAGTTTTAAGAAGCATCTTAAAGGAGAAGAGAAATATGGAGAAGTGGAGAGGTTTGGGGAGAGTCTTCCAGAGCTTAGGGCCTTGATAGCTGAAGGTAAGGTGAACTGATGAGAATTGGGAATGTTGCAGGCGGCAAAATTAGAAGAGTGTAGAGATATCAAGGGTTGTGGAGCTAAAGGATATTATAGAGCTAGGGAGGGGTGAGGACCATGGAGACAGTTGGCCATGTGGAGACATGTGGACTAGACAAGGATGGAGCTACCCTGATTGTGTGGCATTTGGCACTGGATATACGAAAGTGACAAAAGGTATTTCATAATATACAATTGTTGAACAATTACAAATTTGTGGAAGAATTCCCATCTGGGAGAACTTGATATGGTAACACCGGAGGACAATTTTAATCTGTGTCTCAGACATAGGTCTGAACCAGCCTCGAGTCTTATACTCCAGGAGATAATTCAACTGTAGCAATGATAGCCAGAAGAACAGGAGTTTCTGACAGGGCTGACATGTGGAATCATGAGATTTTACAGCAAAGAGGGTGGACATTCAGATCATTATGCTTGTGCTGGCACTTTGAAAGTGCTATCCAATTATTTCCACTCTATGCTCCCTCCCAATAATTTTTTGGCTCCTTTTCCTTGCACCAATGACTATTTCTTTAAGGATCACCATCTTTTACAAAGGATAGGATATATGGCATTAAAACAGGTAATCTGGCTCAACCAATCCCTGCATTTGTTCGTGTTCTACTTGAGCCTCCCCATCTTTTCTCATCTGAATCTACCACTGTAACTCTCTGTATTCTCCTTCATATGTTTGTCATACCTCACTTCAGCAGTAGCATGTTTCACATTCTCACCATGCTGTTGGCAAAGAGGTTTTGAATTCCCTATGACATTCTTCTGTGATTATCGTATATTACAAGTGCCTCTAGTCATGGATTTTCCCACAAGAGGAAACATTCTTTGTATCCACTCCATTAAAACCTTTCACAGGTTTAAAGACCTGTGAGCCTTTTCTCATGAAAAGGATCCAGCTTCTTTATCCTTCCCTTTCTAGTAGGGCACAGCATGATCTAATAACACTATGAAAAACACTCTTAATCTTTCCACTCTACTTCAATCAATGATTGTTCAAATTGCTGACTCATGGAACAAAGAAAGTAACGCATTCCCCAATTAACTGTATCCAGACTCTTTGCAATTTCAATCAGTTTTTAAAATGGCTTTTCTCTTAGCTGGTCTTTGTTCCAACAAAATTCCTTCCTCTTTTTCTGATGTCTTCTGAAAGCTAATGCTCCTTTTCCGAGATATCACCCCCTCTTCACCTTCATCATGACCACAAATATGATCAATCTTTCTGCATGAGTCAACAGACCACATTGTTTTAGTAAGTGATCTCTACATCCCAGGATGTCTCCAGTCTTTCTTCACCAGAGCAACGTACCTTTAAAGCCAGCATATCCAAAACTGATAGGATGATTATTCTGTCCTTCAAAAAATCCTTGGCATTATCCCAGTTCAATTACTGAGCCAGTTCTCTTGCTTCCACAGAACAGATGGTTTGAGACTTTGAGAATTGTGCAGAGAAGGGTTTGCAAGAATAATAGTGTTCCACAGAGATCTTTTCTGAACCTCAACTATTCACTATTTATTAATGACTGGTTATAGGATAGAGACTCTCAGGCAAGTTCAACCAATATAGGTACCATTTTAAGCAGTGCCAATGGAAGCCCAAAATTACATTAAGAAACAAAAGTGTGCCCACTGGATTTCATAACAGGCAAGTCAAACAGTCTGGACCTAAAATAGACAGCTCAGAATGCATTGAGGTTTTGGAGAAGTTCCAGATGTCTCAAGATTAATTCTCAATTTGAAGCACATTCACGAACCTGCATTGCAAGTGGAATAGCAGGAGAATGACAGAAAGAAGACCTGAAGGTTTGTAAAATGAATGGATTAGATTGTGTTTAAGTGAACAGCTTGTTGCAATTAAATGTATTGGGAAGATCAGGGGTCACAATTTCCTTATTCAAAGACAGATCTTGGTTCACTGTTGGCCTCATTCCTGAAGAAGGGCTTATGCCCGAAACGTCGATTCTCCTGTTCCCTGGATGCTGCCTGACCTGCTGCGCTTTTCCAGCAACACATTTCCAGCTTGGTTCACTGTCAGGCAGTGATTCTTTTCCCAGTGAAGCGTGAACCTTTGGGGCAGGCTGCTGTTCCATTGGCTGTACACTGACCCACTGAATTCCTTCAAGGGAGAGATAGGCCTGTATCTGTCTCCGGTGCAGTTTCCCTTTTACAAGATATAGATACTGTGTTACATTAACCAGGTAGGTTACGGACAGCATGGTGGCTCAGTGGTTAGCACTGCTGCCTCACAGCACCAGAGACCTGGGTTTGATTCCAGCTTAGGGCGGTTATCTGTGTGGAGTTTGCACATTCTCCCCGTGTCTGTGTGGGTTTCCTCTGGGTGCTCTGGTTTCCTCTCATAATCCAAAGATGTGCAGGTTAGGTGAATTGGCCATGTTAAATCACCCACAATGTTCAGAGATGTGTAGGTTAGGTGCATTAGTCAGGGGTAAACGTAGAGTAATAGGATAGAGGAATGGGTCTGGGAGGGTTGGTGTGGACTTGTTGAGCCTAATGGCCTGTTTCCACATGGTAGGGATTTTATGAATCTATGATAGATCCAGAGTAAACTCCTGGTTTTGTTTTGATTGTTTCAGGGGGTCAGAGAGAAATGTCTTGATTTCTACTGGTTTGATCGAGGTGTATATGGGTTTGTGATTCTCCCAGGAGATCATATGGTTTCAGGTGCAATGCGGAATGTACATAATGTGTACATCACTATTGTATACAATAGGCTGAACTGAGCATTGAGCCTTTTCCAGTCTGTCATTGTGGCCATACCAATAAATTAAACAGGAATATTACTGAAATTATAATCAAATAACCAGAGTATGAAGAACATTACATGATTGCTGATAATGCATCACTCTGAGTACTTGAAGTCAACGACCAATATCACATCCAAATCTTTTTTCGCGTTTGCTAATGAAACCTGCATCGGCAACAGGATTCACATTTCCTGTTATTAGATTAGATTCCCTACAGTATGGAAACAGTAACCCATCCACACCCATTCCCCTACCCTATATTTACCCCTGACTAATGCACCTAACACTACGGGCAATTTAGCATGGCCAATTCACCTAACCTGCACATCTTTGGACTGTGGGAGGGAACTGCAGCACCCGGGAGAAAACCATAAAAACAGTTAGTCGAGGCAGGAATTGAACCCAGGTCCCTGGCGCTATGAGTCAGCAGTGCTAACCACTGAGACACCGTGCCACCCTATTGTCCATTTAGTTATATGAAAATCCAATGAGAATTGCCATCGTCATGAATTTTATTGGTATCAATATTTCTGAATGTTATTAAACCTCATAAAACAAAATTAATCTCTTTATATGTATTAAAGCATTAAAGATTCCTGGGCAGTTTGACAGGGTAGACACAAAGGTTGATTCTCCTAATGGGACAGTTAGGGCCACAGGAAATAATCTTAGAGTAACAGGATGCACATATATGAGAGAGATGAGGATTTTTTCTCTCACAGTAGTAAATCTGTGGAATGTGTTCCTGCAGATGGCTGTCAAGAACGAATAATTAAGTATATTCAATGCTGAGATAGATGGATTTTAATCAGTAAGGGAATCAAGGGTTATTGGGAAAAGGTAGGGAAGTCAAGTTAAGGATTATCAGATCAGCCATGGTCTTGGTAAATGGTGGAGCATACTCGATGGGCTGAATGGCCTATTTCTGCTCCTACATCTCATGGTCTTATATCAAACGGACAAGTGTGCACGTCTAATTTTTGTAGAGTTAGCAAAATCTTGAGATGACGATGGTTACCTATAAGAGACATTATCAGGTCCATCCATCCTCTTCACCTCTTCAATATGAGCTTCACTCACATCAATGCCAACCACTTGTTCAAAGTGAGAAGCCAATCCTCTGGTGCTCTGACCAGAACCACATCCAACATCCACTGCGAGAGTGAATGGCTTCTCCTTCTGAAAAGAGAATCACCTTCTGAGTAAAACATCGTTTGCAGTTGCTTACAATTGCATGATATACAACTGCACAATCAAACTGATTCTTCGGATGCCAGATGGACCCTGTAGTGAAGGGATGGTTAGTACTCAGGTTGCTGACCCTGGTTGGACATTGTTTTGGAGCTGTCACGTAACTGCCTGTCTCCAAATGGTCCATCTTCACATATGCAGCATGGCCCTTCATCACGTCTGTTATGATTTAATTTGAGACTTGGGTACTGGTTATGATTCTTTATACATGAGCACACAAGGAGGATCAGTCTTAAGTATTCTAAGACCGAACTCTGACAAGAATCCACAAGTTCTCAACTGTTACACACCTTAAATCATGTACTTAATTTCTAATCCTATCAATTTACAACCATATGTTAACCAAATGCCACTTATTTCCCACAGTACACATATTAGGAAACAAAATACATGTACAAACAAGTTAAAAAGATACCTGGAAGAAAGAGATTGCAGCACATGAAAAAAACGTTTGTGTAGAATCATACAGCATGGAAACAGACCCTTCAGCCCAACTTGTCATCCATGTTTCCTAAACTGAACCAGTCCCATTTGCCTGCGTGTCGCCCATATCCCTCTAAAGCTTTCCTGTACATGTACTTGTCCAAATGTCTTTTAATTGTTGAAACTGTACCCACCTCTACCACTTCCTCTGGCAGCTCATTCCATATTTGCACCACCCTCTGTGTGAAACAATTGCCCCTTAGGTCCCTTTTAAATCTGTCCCCTCTCACCTTAAACCTATAGCCTCTAGTTTTGGACTCCCCTATGCTCAGAAAATACCTTGGCCTACTAGTCCACCTTATCTATGCATCTCATATTTTTATAAAACTCAGTAAGGTCACCCGTCAGGCTCCGATGCACCAGGGAAAAAGATCTCAGCCCATCCAGCCTCTCCTTGTAACTCAAACCCTACAAGCCTGTCAACATCCTTGTGATTTTTTTTTGATACCCTTTCTAATTTAACATCATCCTTTCTAGAGCAGAATTGCACACAGTACTCCAAACGTAGCCTTGCCAATGTCTTGTGTAACTGTAACATGACAACCCAACTCCTGTACTCAATGTTCTGACCGATGAAGGCAAGCGTGCCCAAATGCTTCTTCACTACCCTGTCTACCTGTGATGTCAATTTCAAGGAACTATCTACCTTTTTCTATGCACTGTTTTCTTGATATAATCTGTTATTGGCGTTAGGGGAAAAGACTTTGCCTAGGTGGCAATGTCAGATGGTCACATGATAAATCTCCAGGACGGGGCCCAAGATTAAATGTTGCATTCATCAGTGAATAATCCCACATCTTGAAATCTTTAATCTCCAGAAACCTATTAATCGCTGTCTGACATATAATGATTCTCAGTTCATTGAAGTGGAGAATTCTAAAGATTCATCACTCTAAATCTACAGACCCCCTTCTAGAGTGTTTAGGCTCAGTCTGTTCAATCTCTGCTTCAGCACTTCCCAACCTCTTGCCTTTAAAGAAATACTCTGAATTTATGTTTTTTTCCTACATTATCTTCCATTTGCCATATCATGCCACTCAGTGTTTATAAATCGCAACTCACATTCCCACCTATTTTTATGTTACCAGCAAACTTGAAATATTCTATTTGATTCCACATCCAAATAATCAATGTAGATTGTTTGATTTGAAATGCAATCACGTACAATGGTCCTCCCTAATCTGCCATAGTTATATGAACACCTCTATGAGGCACATACATTGGAAAGTCATTTTATAGGCACTTCAGTAAAGACACTGAACAGACAAGCTTGCTGCCTAGAGATCACAGAACACAATGTCAGTAGTGAAGCTGAGGTACAGTATTAAGGAGCTGCAAAAATAACATGCTACTGACAGAGTGAGAGAGGGAGAGAGATACAGGAATATTCAGAATTGTGAAGGGTGCTCCAAGCATCTGAAAGAAAAAAAAGAATAGGCCACAGCTGAAATTTAGACTAGAGTCAATGGATTGCAACTTTTCTACTCCTTCCTCTGGTCAAAATGAAAAGTTAAAAGAAGCAAAGCAGGCAGTTTTTCCATGTATAATGTTATTTTTTTCTGTTCATCAGAGAGATTCAGTGCAGAATACACTTTGAAACGATCTTTGCCCAATAGCAATAAGCATGTAGTTACCCTTAGCTGTTCTGTCTTGTCAAACAGATTTGTTGCTATTTTGTAATTCTGTCATTGTATATAGAAAAAGTGCCAGTTTTACTTTATATCACCTCCCATTTGTTTCTTTTGCAAAACAAAATCAAATCTGTTTCCTCTGAATGTGGACTAGTTGGGCCAAATGGCCTGTTTTCACATTTAAGGGGATCTATGCATGATATCCTGCAAGTTGTGAGGAGGTCAACTCCCAGCTTCATCCATGATTTATCTGTTTAAGAATGTGAACTGAATTTCTATTTACCCTTCCAGCCACCTCATAATTTTGGAAACTTTAAGCCTTGAAGTCATGCTTTATAGCCCAAGTGATATATAGTCCAGGCACAAATAAGTAATTAGAATCTAGCCAAGGTGAACAGCTATGAAACATTGGCTTATAACCCAATAATTATACCTCTGATCGCCTTAGTAACTCACCCTACCTTGTACACACATACAAACAGACAGGCAGGGTTTTCTAGAAAAAAACACAGGTTATGGATGGAGGGAGAAACTGGTAAAGCAGTTCAATGATTCCTGTTCACAATATCATTGAATCAATTCTCATGATTCCTGTGTAGATCAGATCAGTACTCCTCAGTCATCCTTCTCTGGATACTTCCACTGGTTTGGAAGAAGCACAAGGTAGCTGGTTCACTTATAAAATGTCTCTGATTTATGAATTAAAAGTTGCAGCTTACAGTAGTTGCTAGAGGAAAGATAAGCTTTTTTCTCCCTGAGGCTTACAGTGGCTTTTCCTGCAGACAACAGAGCAAATTCCTGTTCAGATGCCTTTCAGTAGACTACATACACGTCAGCAGCCTTTCCCTCATCAACCCTCTTTGTTACCTCTTCAAAATACTCTAGCAAGTTAACCACTCCATGCCTACTTTTCCATGTTAACGCACAATTCACAAAATGACCATTAATCCTATCCCAAATAATTGCTTCTCTAAATCCCCCTCCACCAAAGTTAAATGGACATGGCTACAATTGCTGGACATATCCTTGTATCCTTTTCTGAACAAGAGCATAATCTTTGTAATTCTCCTGTCCTTCTCCTGACCCAAGGAGTCGAGAGGAGAGTTGTTGAAGCACATCCACGCAAGTTACCAAATCTGAGGAAGGCAAGAAATTCTGCTTTCCTCGGCCAAACAGGAGTTAAAAGAAATGAAGGACCTCATCAGCAATGAGTCCTAAGATAGGCAAATTAGAGAGCCACTGTTGGCACCCGATATCCAAGACAGATCATGGATGAAGCTGGGAGTAGACCTCTTCACAACTTAAATGTGGAAACAGGCCATTTGGCCCTAGTCCACTCTGACCCACCAAAGAGCAATCCACCCTGACCCATTCCCCTACCCTACTACTCTACATTTACCCGACTAATGCACCTAATCTACACATCCCTGAACACAATGGGCAATTTAACATGGCCAGTTTACCTAATCTGCACATTTTTGGATTAATTGATCACCCTGACACAATAGACTACTATTCTAAGGGAGTTTGACCGGTCGACTTCAGTGACTGCTGCTGAGATTGTTGAAAGCTTACAACCACACTTCAGCAGTTATAACATTGCCTGACATTGTGATGAGTGATTTTAGTGAGTGAAGGATTCAGCTGATTCATAAATTATTGGAACATTTAACAAGATGCATCACCTTTACACTATCCCCAGTCAAATGGGAAGCCTGAGGCTGCAGTGAAATTCACCAAAGAAATCAAAGAAATGGAGCAAATCTAGCACAGATATATGCAAGGCAGTTCCTGAGTACAGAAACATACACACTGAAGGCATGAATATTAGTACAGTGCAAACAAGTTCCTCTTTCAATCGCAAAGCAAAAACTATGGAGGCCAGAAATAGTAACAGGTATGAGGAGCAAAATCAAGAGAAATGAGAGAAAGCCAAATTTCATTTTGACAACTCTGCAAAACAATTGTCAGAGTTGAGCATTGGTCAGCCAGACAGGGTGCAAACTTTCAACATGCTCACAAGAGTCAGAACAAGTGACAACTGGGGACCTGTGCAGAGCAGTTGTCATCTCGATCATATGCAATGGAAGTGAATGACCAAATATACAATCACAATGGCAGACACATGCTTACCTCTATGGTCTATCCACTAAGTTATATTTAATTCATACCAACATATTACCCCCAATCACATATGCTCTAGTATTCTTTACTAACCTCCTGCTTATGGAAATCCAACAACATCACATTTATTGGCTTACTCTATTCTATTCTGCGACATTACATCTTCATAAAACTCCAACCGTTTTGGAAAGCATGATTTCCCTTTCATAAATTCACATTGGCTCTTCTCAAACCTCCCATAATTTTCTGAGTGGTCATTTAGTACATTCTTTATTCTAACATTTTCCCTGTTCCTGATGTTAGACTGACAGATCTGTAGATCTCGGTTTTGTCTCTTACCTTCCTTAAATTGTGGGATTATATTTTCTACCTTCCAATCTGCAGGACTTTCAAAGGCCTATTGAATTTTGGAAGATGATCACTAATGCAGCCACTCTTCCTACCGTTACCTCTTTCAACACAACGGCACATAAATCATTGAGTCCCTGTCAACTATCAATTTCCAGTCCTTTCGATTTCCCCAGGATTACTTTTTGTTAAATCAATTCTAATTTCTTCCAACCCCTCATTCTCAATATCTCCTTGATTCTCTAGTTCCCCTTGTATTTTCTTCTGTGAATTCAAACACAAATTATTAATTCTTTTCTCATTTCCTTATTTCCCATTATAGATTCTCTTGTCTCTGTTTATAATGACCCCACATTTGTCATGGCCAATCTTTACCTTTTTAGGTATCTTTGACAATCCATGCTAATGTTTCTCTTTGCTTTACTTTCATATTCTATATTTAAAAAAAAAACAATTTCATGTCCCTCCTTTGCTGAATTTTAAAAAAAGATTTCAGTCTTCAGGCTTCCTACTTTTGCGGGAAATTTATAAGTTTCTGCCTTTCACCTGAACAATTTTTTAATGTGATCTACGTGCAGCCCCATGATTGCAGCATTGCTCTTGTTACACCCATCTCTCATTTCTTGAATATCATGCCCTACATGATCATTCTTCTTTAGTGGCCAATAAACAACCTTGACCAATGTTTGTCGTCTCTTTGTTATTGATATCTACATGGACCACAACTAATGAATTCTCCCCCTCTCACTGGAATTTCCTCTCCAGTCCTAAGTTGATGTCCCACCCTGGCACCAAGCAGGTACAGAGTCTTCTGAAAATCCATCCTTGGCTGCACATAACAGTGTCTATCCCTCTGACCATACTATCGCCTACTACTGCTAAGGTCCTGTCAACTCCTCCCAAACTGCATGGCTTCTGCAGCCCTCATGCTAGGCCACGCAAGATGTAACAGCCACAACTCTTGTTTCTCAATTTCAAGGACTGTGCCTTCTCCATCCTATTTCCTTAAGCCCCTTATCGACACGAGTTGCTGCCACACCCTTCTGTCCCTGGCCATCGACCAAATCAGGAAACACCATCTTAACAGGCATGACTGTCTCTAGCAACAAAGTATCCTCCAGCGTGCGTCAGCGTCTATAGTTCAGCTTCCAGCTCAATGACTGAGCTGAGACTCCTCAGAGACTCCACCAGTCAGACTGCAGATGTATTACCTTGGATCATGTAGGTGTCCATTAGCTTCCTCACCCTCCAGCCACCACATATCAACTCCTCGGCCATCTTAATAGCACTTCATTACACTTGAGTTCCTGTCTATTGCCTTGTCTGGGCTTATTCTTAATGTTTCAATAAATGTTCCATTTTCACATTGCAATTCCCTAGTTTCCCCAGCAAGTACTTAGTAAATCTTATCTAATAATGATTTGGAGGTGCCGGTGTTGGACTGAGGTGCACAAAGTTAAAAATCACACAACACCAGGTTATAATCCAACAGGTTTATTTGGTAACACTAGCTTTCGGAGTGCTGCTCCTTCATCCACCTGATGAAGGAGTGTCGCTCCGAAAGCTAGCGTGCTTCCAAATAAACCTGTTGGTCTATAACCTGGTGTTGTATGATTTTTAATTTTACCTAATAATAATACTTTACTGTCATTAATAAACTATCCCTGCTTTGAAAGATAAATGAGAACAACACACACCAACCAATCACTTGATAATCATACCCACAATGTGTTATTTATACAGCTCCTGGATGCTGGGAAGGGTAGAAAGTAAAAGAGTATCTCTTTCTTTCTCTGCACTGAATTTTCACATGAACTAATTTTCAATGACATAATTGATCTACATCTCATTAGAAAACACCAATCTTCTCTCGTGTCCATGTCTCCCTTTTCACCATTTGGTTTTATTCCCATTCTGTAAGGATTTGACATAACTGAGTGGCTTGCTAGTCTATTTTGACAGGTGGTTAAAAGCCAAACAGACTGCTGGTTCTGCTATGTCAGCCAGCCCAGGGAAAGTTGGCAGATTTCCCTTCTTGAAGAACATTAGTGAACCAGATGGGTTTTTATTACAGTCCAATAGTCTCATGCTCATCATCACTGAATTCTTTTTTGTTGTAGAACTTTTAAATAATTTAAATTCTGATAGCTGCAATACTTGGGTTTGAACCCTTAGACAGAAATTTACCAACCCACTCAAGGTGGGGATACGGCAAAGGTGGGGCGGGGTGGGGAGGAAGGCTAAAACTGCAACAATTTCAAATTTGTACTAGGGCGACTATGACCCCGGTCGATGTCGAACACTGACAGCGTAGCAGCTTCAGTGGGGGCTAAACTGTTCTTGCAAAAACTTCACACGTAGTGAAGCAAGAGATTAAAGATCCACCACCCTCCAATCTAGTCTTTCCTTCTTGCTAAAATTCTTCTCACATTTGTTCACAGACAGTAATAATTGGCAGAAACATTCTCAGGGGAATGCAGGGCTGACAGTGGCTCACTGTTGTGGAAGTTTTTCTGTTGATGAATCAAATGGTTTGTCTGTGAGGTACCGTATTTCTGATACAGGGCAGCATATCTCTGCTCTTCAAAAAAGTACCTTGCCATTGTTGGTGTATCAAGAATGACAGCACCTCTGTCACAACCTGTTTATTCATATCTTAAAAATGTCAGAGGAAAATCGTTTGCATTATCAACTTCCAGAAAGGCATGCCAATGAAAGCCCTTAATATCTTACTGTTAATATTATAATCTGTGAACTCACGTGTGGAGAATTTTTAAATGAAGAAAAGCGATTAGATAGTTGGAATTACAGATAACCAATAAACAATACCTTTAAAAAAAAGCACAACACATTCAGGCTCACTTCAGGGTTGTGGCAGCTGTCTTTGGGCCCAACAAAGTCCATTTAAAATGGGATAGTAGGTCAGAGTGCCATCAACCAGGCCTTATGGCTTTCACTGGGTGTAGGAAGTCTGTAATTCTGATACAGAGCAGCATATCACCTTGTCAATATCTTGCAAAGTAACTGATCGCAGATCTTCCAGACCCTGGCTATTATCAGCTTAAATACCTCACAGACAAACCATTTGATTCATCAACAGAAAACTGTCAAAATGCAAAACCTCACATTTATCTAAATTAATGTGCAATTTCTCAGCCCACTGGCCATCTGCAATTTCTCAGCCCACTGGCCCAGTTGATCAACATCTCATTGTAATCTTAGATAACCTTCTTCACTGTCCACTATACCACCAACTTTAGCATCATCCACAAAATTACTATCCATGCCTCCTTTGTTCTCATCCAAATAGTTTATATAAACAACAAACAACAGCAATCCCAGCACCAACATATAATTCAGTGAGAAAGAACTATTTTAGAAGAAGGACACACCATCTGTAGCTAACTATGGAAATTTAAAATAGTATCAAAATTAAAAGCATACATTTCCACAAGGATTAGTGGTGGTCAGGAGATTGGACAGAACATTTAAAAAAAAGCAAAAACAAATCAAAGAAATATGAGTGAGAAAAACTGTGAGCTTGAAAAATAAAAACAGGTAGTAAGAGATCTTACAGGTATGTAAAAAAAGGGTAAGTAAAGTGAGTGTAGACCCTCTAGACAATGTCTCAGAAATTAATAGTGAAAAAAGCAGACACGGAGAATGAAATGGACTGGTATTTTGTAATAGTTTTCACTGTAGATGATACAAATAACATTCCAGAAATAATTATAAATCAGCAGTGAAAAGGAGAGAGGAATTTAATGACCAGGGCCTAACCAATTGGAAAATAGTGAACGTAACTCCTCTGTTCAAGAAAAGAAGGAGACACAAAAGCAGGAAACAGCAGGCCAGTTAGCTCACCATCTGTCAAAGGAAAAATGCTGCAATCTATAGTTAAAGAGGTTACAGCAGATCACTTAGAAAATCTACATGCAATCAAAAACAGTCAACATGGCTTGACACAATTTATTAGAGTTCCTTGAAGCACAAGCAGCATAGATAAAGAGGAATCTGTAAATATGATGTACTTAGGTTACTCAAAGACATTTGACAAGGTGCCACCTCAAATTTTGCTGCATAAACCGAGAGCTCATTGTGTAAGGGTGTAATATTTCAGCATGGATAAAGGATTGGTTGGCTAATGGAAAACAAAGTAGGTCTGAATTTTATGGATGGCAAAATGTTATGGTTGGCACCTCAACTGTTTACAAACTGCATCAATGACTTCCATGAAGGGAAGAAACGTGTAGGAATTAAATTTGTTGATGGCATATAGATAGGTATGAAACCAAGTTGTAAAGAGGATGTCAAGGGTCTGTAAAGGAATATAGAGAGGTTAGGTGAAAGGGACATTTTGCAGATGATGATTAATGCAGGAAAAAGTCAAGTTGCATTTCAATTCTTTCTGCACAACTTATTTAAAGAGAGAGAGATTGCAGAACGTGGTCAGAGAGAGGAATCTGGTGTCCTGGTATATGAATCACACAAAGTTTCAGGTACAGCAAATTATTAAGGTGGGAAAATGATTGGGATATAAAAAGAGGAACGTTTACTGCAGTTGTATAAAATGTTAATAAAACCACATCTGGAGTTGATGTACAATTTTGGTCACCTTATTTAAAAATGATGTATTTGCATTTGGAGCAGTGCAGAGAGGATTCTCTTGATCTATTTCTGGGTGTGTGCGCAGGGGTAAGGGGCGGGGAACAAAGGTGCTAGTCAGGGTTGTTATCTAGGACAAGTTGGCTGTGTTTTTAGAGTCATAGAGATGTACAGCACGAAAACAGATCCTTCAGTCCAACTTATCCATGTCAACCAGATATCCCAACCCAATCTAGTTCCACCTGCCAGCACCCGGCCCATATCCCTTCAAATCCTTCCTATTCATATACCCATCAAAATGCATTTTAAATGTTGCAATTGTACCAGGCTCCACCACTTCCTCTGGCAGCTCATTCCATACCCGTACCACCCTCTGCCTGAAAACGTTGCCCCTTAGATCTCTTATTTCTTTCCCCTCTCACTCTAAACCTATGCCCTCTAGTTCTGGACTCACCCACCCCAGGGAAAAGACCTTGTCTATTTATCCTATCCATGCCCCTCATAATTTTGTAAACCTCTACAAGAGCACCCCTCAGTATCCAACGCTCCAGGGAAAACAGCCCCAGCCTATTCAACTTCTCCCCATAGCTGAAATCCTCCAATCCTTGTAACTCTTTTCTGAACCTTTCAAGTTTCACAACATCTTTCTGATAGGAAGGAGACCAGAATTGCATGCAACATTCCAGCAATGGCCTAACCAATGTCCTATATAGCCGCAACATGGACCTCCCAACTCCTATACTCAATACCCTTACCAATAAAGGAAAGCATACCAAACACCTTCTTCACTATCCTATCTACCTGCGACTCCACTATCAAGGAGCTATGAACCTGCACTCCAAGGTCTCTTTGTTCAGCAACACTCCCTAGGACCTTACCATTAAGTGTATAAGTCCTGCTAAGATTTGCTTTCCCGAAATGCAGCACCTCACATTTATCTGAATTAAACTCCATCTGCCACTTCTCAGCCCATTGGCCCAGCTGATCAAGATACCGTTGTAATCTGAAGTAACCTTCTTCGCTGTCCACTACACCTCCAATTCTGGTATCATCTGTAAACTTACTAACTATACCTCTTATGCTCACATCTAAATCATTTATATAAATGACAAAAAGTAGAGGACCCAGCACCAATCCTTGTGGCACTCCACTGGTCACAGGCCTCCAGTCTGAAAAACAACCCTTTACCACCACCCTCTGTCTTCTACCTTTGAGCCAGTTCTATATCCAAATGGCTAGATATCCCCGTATTCCATGAGATCTAACCTTGCTCACCAGTCTCCCAGAGGGAACTTTGTTGAATGCCTTACTGACATCCATATAGATCACATCTACACTCTGCCTTCTTCAATCCTCTTTGTTACTTCTTCAAAAAACTCAATCAAGTTTATGAGATGATTGCCCATGCACAAAGCTATGCTGACTATCCCTAATCAGTCCTTGTCTTTCCTGTCCCTCAGGATTCCCTCCAACAACTTGCCCACCACCGACATCAGGCTCACTGGTCTATAGTTCCCTGGCTTGTCCTTACCACCTTTGTTGAGTAGTGGCACCACATTAGCCAACCTCCAGTCTTCCAGCACCTCACCTGTGACTATTGATGATACAAATATCTCAGTAAGAGGCTCAGCAATCACTTCCCATAGTTCTAGGGTACACCGGATCAGGTCCTGGGGATTTATCCACTTTTATGTGTTTCAAGACATCTTCTGTAATATGGACATTTTTCACGATGTCACCATCTATTTCCCTACAGTCTATATCTTCCATGTCCTTTTCCAAAGTAAATACTGATGCAAAATACTCATTTAGTATCTCCCCCACCTCCTGTGGCTCTACACAAAGGCCACCTTGCTGATCTTTGTGGGGCCCTATTCTCTCCCTAGTTACTCTTTTGCCTGTTATGTATTTGTAAAAACCCTTTAGATTCTCCTTAACTCTATTTGCCAAAGCTATCTCATTTCCCCTTTTACCCTCCTGATTTCTTTCAAGTATATTTTTTGTTGGAGTTTAGAGGTCATCTTAAGGAAAGATGTAAGATTTTGAGGGGACTTGACAGGGTTAAAGGGTTCTTTCCCTGTTGGATAGACTAGTTTAAAAGTCAAGAGTCTTCTATTTAAGATGGAGGTTTGCGCGACTTTGGAACTCATTTCTGTGGAGAATGGGGGAGTCAGGGTCATTGAATAAGTTTAAGGCAAATGACAAGGAATTTAATCCTGTTATGGAATTTATGAAATTACGGACTTTAACCCTGATAAATATGAGGCGAACCTGATAGAAGTGTTTAAGATTGTGAGGGGCACGGACTGGGTGAAGAGAAAGCAACTGTTCACTTTAATCAAAGAATCAATAACAAGGTGGCGTAATTTTAAAGTGAAAAGCACAAGGTTTATAGGAGATCGAGGAAAAACCTTTTCACCCAAAGTGGGTTGGATGTCTGGAATACAATGCCTGGGAAGGTAGATGAGGCAGGAAACCTCAAAAATGTTTTAAAAATACTTGGATGAGTGCTTGAAGTGTGAAAAATTCAAGGCTATGGGCCTAATGCAGGAGAGTGGGATAATAAGCAGTCTCCAGGTCGCAGAAACATTCTATTCTGAGTCTATTTACAAGTGGAACACAATTCAGGACAATGGAGAACAGCCCTTATTCAGTACAGGTAATGTTCATTTGTCGGATCTTTAAATTTACACCCCCCCCCGTAAAGGATCGTGTTTGTAAGTACAAGTGTTGATAATTCAGACTTTTGTAAATTGGGGACTCCCAGTAATGTAGGTAGCAGTACATTTCTGGCAGTACAGATTAGATGAACGGAATATACTGTATGATTCTATGACTTTAAGGGAGTCAACAGGTATCAAATGACATTGGGCAAAAGCAGATGGTTCCTTTAGCTTCGCCATCATGCCTGAGTGATCTCTTGGAAGGACAACTTGTTCTATTAGTGGACACAAGATTCCATCTTATCAGCCCAGTAATGTCTACAGGAAGATCTGTACCTGATCAATGATGTAACATGGAAAACATCCTACCTGAAAACAAGGGACCGTGTATCTATGATATCCCCTGCAGAGACTGAAGTGTTCTTTGAAACTGTGACACAGAGAAAAGGAGAATGCCACTTCTTTTAGCCATTTGACATAATTTCCTTCAAATGCCAGCAACAACCAGTGAAGCAAGGCACTATCAGGAATATATGGCTTCCAGACTCCGAATGGAAACATGGCATCATTGCCAAACACAGATGACCAACTCAGCAACCATTAGAGCATGCAAAAAAACCTAAATGATCACACAATCCATTAACCAGGTATGATGTGAATGCATGTCCTCTGGATCTTGGAGGGGGTGGGGGTTGGGGTAATGTCCAGAGAGAGAGCAGGGGATAAAGGCAGAACCTTCAAATTAGAGCTTGATCATGTCAGGGGTGATGTGAGGGAGTAGTTATTCACACAACTTCTCTTCCTTTTGTAGTTACTTAATTCACTGCATTTGCAGTGGATTCTATAATTCAGAGCTTCTTGTACATCTCCAAATATCAGACTGAGCACAATAGAAAGGAAATGAGAGATCTGGCTATCCAAAGATCAAGAGGTCCTGAGTACATTACAAGTCTATACTCCTTCCTCCCTAATAATTAATAAGATTAAAATGTTTCCACAGCTTACTCTGATATCTACTCTAATAAATCAATTTAAGGCAGAAGCATTCATTTTTGGCAGGATGGAAACAGCAAAGGCCTATGATTATCCTCTGCTCACAAACCATACCTCATTGTCCAATTTAAAGTTAACAGGAACCATTTTAACTCATTAATAGTAAACTGGTGGGGTGACGGAGGCAGAGGCTCCAGGGTAGAGTGGGGAAGGGGATCAAAGGGGGAGTTGAGGAGAGAGAGGTGAAGATGCTAGTGAAGGGAGATGATGGAGGAAGATAGGAACCAGGTGGGTGAGGGGGAATGGGGTGAGAGGTGAGATACAGGTGAAGACGGTGGTCCAGGTATGTGGGAGGGGTAGGATGAGGAGGAAAGAACGTATGAGGGAGCATGGGGTGAGCTGGAGTGAGGCGCAGGTAACTGGGGAAGCGATGCAGGTGCAGGGTGGTGAGCATCCTGTTCATTTGAATGATGGACAATGAGTGGCTGGTCTGAATAGACACAGTGTCATAGTACAGTACAGCAAGGAAACAGACTCTTCAGTCCAGCTCGTTCATATTGTTCAAATATCCTAAATTAATCTAATCCCATTTGCAAGCACTTGGCCCATATTCCTCTAAACTGAAAATGTGTTGCTGGAAAAGCATAGCAGGTCAGGCAGCATCCAGGGAACAAGAGAATCGACGTTTCGGGCATAAGCCCTTCTTCAGGAAGGGCTTATGCCCGAAACGTCGATTCTCCTGTTCCTTGGATGCTGCCTGACCTGCTGCGCTTTTCCAGCAACACATTTTCAGCTCTGATCTCCAGCATCTGCAGCCCTCACTTTCTTCCCATTGGCCCATCTGGTCAAGGTCCCAGTGCACCCTGAGGTAACCTTCTTGGCTGTCCACTACACCACAAATTTTGTCATCTGCAAACTTACTAACCTATGTTCACATCTTAAAGGATATCTTACAAGAGGGTCATCACCTGAGAGACTGGGGCTGTCTGGAGGTTACCAGAAACAACATTATATTGAAAACATAGGGAGTTCCAGAGGGTGCAGTGTTGAGGAAGAGGGTTTGGTAGGGTATAAGGTGTGGCATGGGGTGGGAGGATTGCGCAGGTCAATAATGCCTTAACCTCTGTCACCTTTCCTTTATTGGTCAGACCATTGGGATTTGGGAGGTCATGTTGTGGCTGTACAGTACATTGCTTAAACCACTGTTGGAATATTGTGTGCAATTCTGTTCTCCGTTCTATTGGAAGGATGTTGTAAACTTGAAAAGATTCAGAAAAGATTTACAAGGATGTTGCCAGGGTTGGAGAATTTGAGCTATTGGGAGAGGCTGAATAAGTTGGGGCTGTTTTCCCTAGAGCACTGGAGACTGAGGGGACACCTTACTTAGGTCTATAAAATCATGAGGGGGCATGGATAGGATAGACAATGTCTTTTCTGAGATGGGCGAGTCCGGAACTGGAGAGCATAAGTTTAGGGTGATAGGGGAAAGATATAAAAGGGACTGAAGGAGCACTTTTTTCACGCAGAGGGTGGTGGAATGAGCTGCCAGAGGAAGTGGTGGAGGCTGGCACAATTACAGCATTTAAAATGCATCTGGATTGGTATATGAATAGGAAGGGTTTACAGGAATATGGGCCAAGTGTTAGCAAATGGAACTAGATTAGGTTAGGATAACTGGTCGGCACAGATGCTTTGGACTGAAGGGTTTGTTTCCGTGCTATACATCTCTATGACTATATCAGGCCCTGGAAGAGGACATCAATGTTCTTGGCCTGAAATAAGCTCCATCATTCAGCATGACCCTTGTAGAAACAATGCATTACAAATTAAGCCCCATTAGTCTACACATCATCACAAGCTGTGAAATATGACCAATTTCATCTTGAGGATATTTAATGCCTGACCATGACCCAATCACAGAAAGTTTCATTAATAAACAAGAATGTTAAACATGTGGCATAAACAAATTAATTTTGAATGCAAACTGAAAATTATACTCCTTTTAAATCCAAACACACATCATGCAAAGGTAGAACTGAGAGATGAGACAAATAATCTTGTTAAGAACATCACTTGGTAGAAAATACAGGCAAATAAATACGCAGAATTCTGTGGATTAAAGGTTGGAATGAGATGACTTTACTGACAGTTTGTTTGGGTTTAGGGTTATGATAGCACGGTGATGTTGACTGCAGTGAATGTCAACTTGGTAGCTGGCTGTTGAGACTTGGTTCTTGGCTGGAACTTCACTTTCTTTTTGCAGAATGTTTGAGTGCTAATTCTTTTCCAAGTGAAAAGGGACAATGCATTACCACTTACTGTGGATCTGTGCGTGAACTTGCTTTCTTTCAAATTAATGGTAACTTGCTGTTTTAAACCAATCCAAACCCGGTTGCTGGGCAGTTACTTTATATCAGACACCTTGTGCCAGTGTACCTGACAAAAGTACCAAATTCAGTTTCCAGCAGCAATATGGTCTGGTGTAACAATTAAGTGACCACTGAGGTATATTTTTTCCTTAGGTTGCAAAGGATAGTAACAACTGAAAATTCACTTTCTGGTTCATACCTATTTTTGCTAATCAAGCTGCTCAGAGATGTTATTACACATCTTTGAAACAGGTGAGCCTTGAACCCAGGCCTTCTGGTCCACGTGCAGGGACACTACTACTGTGTCACAAAAGGGCATTTCCAAATTAAACATGTGCCACCCTCACAGAAGTTAAAATTATGGCAGGGTACTAAGGACTATGACATGAGAGACTCCCAACTCATGTCCGCTCACAATTGAGGTTTTGTCTGAGTCAAAGAGGTCACTCAGTTATTAGATTAGATTACTTACAGTGTGGAAACAAGTCCACACTGACCCGCTGAAGCGCACCCACCCGGACTCATTCCCCTACACCTAACACTACAGGCAATTTAGCATGGCCAATTCACCTAACCTGCGCATTTTTGGACTGTGGGAGGAAACCGGAGCACCCGGAGGAAACCCACGCAGACATGGGGAGAATGTGCAAACTCCACACAGTCAATCGCCTGAGGCGGGAATTGAACCTGGGTCTCTGGCGCTGAGAGGCAGCAGTGCTAACCACTGTGCCACCGTGCCATTAGAGAGAACACAGTAAGTAAATTGCTCAAATCTCAAAATGGGGGAAGAGTTTATAGCAGTCTTCCAAATACTGCCAATTCTTGGCCACGCTCAAGATAAACTTATGAAATACTTTGACACCATACTCAAGAGAATGGAAATAGTCTTGATGCAGTTGGACCTGGGAGACCTGTTTTCAGATCTCACTCAGGGTTTGCTTGGCAGTAAACAGAAAGCAGTCCACTTCATTTTCAATAAAGTTGCCCTGGATGAAACTCCAAGGGAGTGAAATTACAAGGTGAAATTGCACAAACTTGGGCTGTATCACTGAAATTTAAAAGAAACAAGGATGATTTGATTAAACTTGTCATGAACGTCTGGGATGTTAGCTTGCTGCTGTCTTTTGTATATTGCAAACTGATGGTGTGACACTGGCTGCTCTTTAACGTGAAGATTTGATGTCTTTTGGAAATCTGAATTTCTTTGTCACCTTGTCCCTTGTTCATACTTTACTTATACGCCTTCATGGCTGTTTTTCCTCTTTCGGAACACAATAGCCAACATTTTGCACCATTTTATATTGGTTCAGAGTGGCCATTTTCTCACCAAATCTTTGTATCGTCACAGCAAGACTTCCTTTACAATAAAGGCCAACACATGACTTACCTTCTTAATTGTTGGCCATACTAACACACTTACTTTGCAATTTGTAAGCCAGGACACAAAATCTCTTTCAATACCAATATTTAACAGCATCTCATCACTTAAAAATAGGAAACAAAGTCGATCCTTTTTCACACTCGTCCTCAACTCCTGTTCATTTATAAACAGACACAAAGTATTCATTAAGAATCAGCTTATGTCTTCTGCTTCTACACATAGAGTCCTTTTAGTTCCTAAACCTCTTCCTTAATATTTATTAAATATCTTTGGATTTTCCTGGATTGAATTTACTAACATTTCTTCATGTCCTCTCTTTGCTTTCCTTAATTTCTTATTGAATTTTGCCCCTGCACTTTTTCTGTTCTGCAGTACATTGAGTGCTCAACATCAGACAGCAGCTTCACTTATTTTGCCTTATATCATCTTTTATGCTCCTCAGTATCCAAGAGGTTCCAAAACTGTGGGAACATAATTGTTTTGGACTCAATGACTCTATTCAGACATTGATTTATATTAAAGTGGATGGGTTTGGTTCACATTTGCTCAATACAGATTAGTGAAATTGGCATCTGTCAAGTTACAACTTTTTAATGCAGTCATTTTAATGCTTTCCATGACTTTAAGTCTAAGGGCTGGTCATTACCACTACAATGCTGCCCCACTAATAACCCTTGCATCTGCCCAACTTTATTCCTTAAAACTAAGTCCAGAATTGTCCCATCTTGTTGGCTTTATATTTTAAAGGTGACAAACAGATCACTTCTCATTTTTAAATTTTTAATTCTTGAAAATGGATTCATAAAATAGACAGCAAAGCAGATGATGGGTGGATGCTAATAGCATGCATAGTGCCTTAATGTTCCAACACAGTGTTATAAGTTCAGAAAAGGCAAAATCAACTTTTCACATACTAACAGTAAGCAATGATATAAAAGTATCAAAAGCTGACATTCTTGCATTGTGGACGTGTGAATTATCTTTGTACAGTCAAGACATAGGGTTGTTTGAATGGAGATGCAGTCTTGTTTGATTGAAGAAACTTGACTGTGTTCTTTGCAAAAATTGCTGCAACAGAATTAAATGGTTTACCAATACCTCAGTAACTTTCAAAGTCTTCAGACACATGAAGGAGGCAGAGAGACTGTCATATACAAAATGTGAGACTTCAAAAGCTTATATGATTTTTTCAAAACAATGCAATTTTGTAACTTGTGAAGATTTCATGTTTATCCAAACCACAAATTAAGGCAACTCATTGACAATAGTCAGTTCTGCAAGTGTTCCATTGATTGGAAGGAGACTTTACAAAGATCACAAGTGGTACAGCTAACAGAAATGAGAATTAGGACATTGGCCGGGAGGACCAGATCCCAGAGGGCTAAATGGAACCAAACTTGCCAGCGTCATGGACAAGGAATATAAAAATTATTAAACTACATTCAAAGCAAGCATTTAATGAACACTGTAGCCTGGGCTTGAACCATTCATCTAAGACATCAGCTAAAACGATATGACCAGAGTATTATGTACAGACAGTTCCATCACTTTGATGATTTACTGTCTGAAAACTCAGGATTGTTAATGCAATTAGCAAAGGAAGACTTCAATCCATTCTGCATAGTACAGCTGGACTTCGATCTGATAATAGACAAGAAAACTAAATGGGCCTTAATTTTTATTTTTAAATTGTATTTCAACATCAATCCATTTATGTTGCTATTCAAATTGCGTGGAGAGGCTGTTTATCATTCAACTTCCACATCACACCAATCCCTTCTGCTTGTAAGAAAAGTCAGTGGGCACATCACTGAAAATTTAATTTTTAAAATGAAGACACTTTATTTTTAAAATTCTTCATTATTTTGGTGCAAACATTCTGCAACAGTCCTTACAGTTAACATCTGCACAAAACACAAACACCCCAACCCTTATAATCCCACCTTTATTGCATTGAGTCCTATTGGTTCTGTATACAAAGCTAATCTGATAAATTTGTTATGTACAGATAATGTGTACATCAGAGCTTTACATTTTACAATCTGCAGTACCTGAAAAGTGCAAAAAAGGTCACCTTCAACAAACACACTATACATATATTAAAAAAAATCAAATATACAAGCGCAGAAGTGTGTAGTTAAATTACAAGTCAATCTGAAATACAAGGTAGAATCGGTCACCTCCTGGGCACTGCACAAAACGTGGCTGGAAACATGGTAGATGGAGATTTTTCTTTAAAAAGCACAGAATAATAACAATATTATACACAGTACACTTTCACAAATCAGATTAAAAATCAAGAGATTTTTAAAGCACTGAAACACTCCATTGGCATAAAACATTCCCCAAAATGAAATGTACATGAAAACCATTTCTGCAGTGAAATGCCAAAGCAGTTATTGGAAAATATATAAAAATTTGAATATTTTGCTCAACTTATTTATGTTACCTTAATTAACTCCTTAAAATACAATGATATGCTATGATCAAATAATGCTTGCATGTTATAATTTATGGGAACCCTATTTTGAATAGTAAATTACTGGTGCCACATGAAGGCTCAGGTTAAGTTTGCAGAAATATTTATGCAAGTAGAGTTAAATATTAGATCCAAGTTGCCAAATTAATCTGATTCATAAAATATGGTACAATGAATCAGATTCAACATACAGAGGTATGGAGAGTCTTGCACATCTCTGCTGTTGCAATACAATAAAGTTAGCACGACTATTGATATCCTAACACCTGCAAAGCTTGATAGTTCATGAGCTACATCAAGTATGCAAACTTGATCTAACTGACAACTAATGTAGTCCACTTCACATTGTAGCTTCTAACCTCGTGAGGTTAACATTGATGTCATTATTTCAGCTGCAATAGCAGACTTTTCAGTGTAGCGCGTGGTGAATGAGGTGTGCATCTAACCCTAGACAAATCTATCTTGCTCAGCAACAATCTCTCTTCCCCATATTTGCATCTAATGACAATGCTTCAATAAGTTGCCCGTCAGAACACAGCGCAACTCCTCACAATGTCTGAGCCTAATTACAACAGCCCAACCCAACAGTACATGGCAGGTATCCAGATTAGGAATCTCCTTAAAACCCATTTTTACATTAATAAAATAGGGAAATGCTTTAACCGGTTGCTTAAAACAAGATAAAATATAGCTGGTCAGATGAAAGACATGTTTTCATATTTGTTTATTAATGCCACTTGGCATCTCAGCCTAACGAACAGAGTTAGCTCCTGAGTCACTACGAAGTGAGAGTTTGCAATGTTTTTCACGAAAATGCTGCTAATCAAAATTTCTCACTTTTATACACTATAGTTAATTAAAGGCAAATGCAAATTGAAAGTGGCTATAACTTGGTTACGTTTTCTTCTGGGGTTTCATGAATCAAAACTACGAGCAATGCATCTGTTCTGAAACATCTTTCTATTCATTCCTTTAATAAAATATCAGCTCTACAAACAATCATTGTAAGTATACTTGTATGTAATTAATTTTGTATCGAGAACTCAGCTTCACTTGTCAGCACTCTGAGGTGAAGCGGCATTTGACTCAGAATAGAACAGAAACAGTGATAACTATGTTCCCTGCAAAGTGACAAACCTTATTCCTCTGAAAGGCTATTTAAAAAAAAATCAGATTTGCCTAATGCACCATGCTTTTATTTTTTAATAACTCTGTGACTGTATATTTTACTTAAGTTCTTCCTAAGACTATTCCATTTTAAAACAGCTTGTCCACCTTCTAAATTTGCCAATGCTCAGAATAAAATAAGGTCAGACTGTTCCCACCACCAATGTACTTTGTGATTTGTTGGCCCATACAGATCAGGAAGTGTCTATGGTATACCTTGATTGATGAGACTTTTAAAAAAAATCATTATTCAATTTTGCTCTCCCTCCCACACAGCTTCTTCCAGCTGTAAATGGTACAGGGCCCTTACACAATTCTATCTGTCCAATCTCTTGTACTCATCATATAGTGACAAGGAAAAAAAATCCTCAAAGCTAATGGCACAATACAATGGTGGACACGCGTAATGCCTAATGCCAGTATGCTATTCTCTACACAATAAACCATTTTTGTGCCTATGTGGTGCCATATGCCTATGAATGATGCGGTCCTGATATGCGACATCTGTACTTCCAACTCCAACACGTCCTGAGATGGGAATTCTGTACTCCCAATCCCAACACCTCTCCTCTCTCTCTCTCTTTCACTCCCCTCCCCTGCTACCAATGTAGTTGCTGAAGAAGGAGCAAGCCAACTACCCCACAATTCATTATTCTATCCCCTGCTCCTTATCAAGAGGTAAACTAGGTTGCAGGGGTTGGTGAGGAGTTAAACATAATTAAATCCTGCATGGATCACTTCTGCTAGCAGCTGCAAAGTGGTTTACACTTTAGGCAAAGTAATAATTTGGAAGAAAATGTTAAATAAAAATAATTCCGATTCCATAAATTATGTTTACAATATAAAGTGCACACAGAAGAACAGTACATCTGGGAAATAGAGAATAATGCATTTACGTTTGTGCAATAGTACTGATTGACACAAGTAAGCAATTCATATCAGCATGAAGTATTATGCTCGATTATCATGAAACTGATCTAATGATTTAAAGAAAGCTTTGTGAGGCTAAGAAAGATGGGTAGGGATATGTTACAAAGACAAAATCATTCCAACAATGCCAGTTTGGCAATCACATTGGAAGTATCTATTATTTCCACTGTCTTGGTTGAAAGTCAATGCACTGAGCATTAAGACGACACTAACCATGATCTCTTGAGCTTTAAGGGAAAAAGGATGCCAGGCAGCAAGACTGGGAGACTGTCTCCAGTTGTAAGATTTTTCCTCACAGGTACATAGTAGCTGGAGCATCACAGCGTTTCTATCCCGATGAGATGAGCTCTCTATTTCAGCCTGGCTACCAAGATAGTGAGATTTTGTTGCCTCAACACTTGCGATACAAACCAACTTCATTCTTAAGTGATCCTTTTAAGTGTTTTAAAATGCTGAAGAGAGGAGGTATCTTTTTAAAGACATCTGCCAGTGCTATGATCCTTCAAGGAAAAATACCTTTAATTAAAAAGTAACCGGACTGCCTTCTTTGCACAGAAGCATAATGCTTCTTTTTGTTTAGGGTAGCGGTGAGTGAGCTCCATTGCTATCTGTAACAGGAGACAGAGGAAGGTTCAGCACATTGAAATCTGTGCTACATGATCAGAAATGGACATGCTGATTTGTTGCATAGTCTCCTATGGCTGACAATCAGATGGAGAACAGGAAAAACAGAAATGATCAGTAATAGCAGACAGGAAGCCACAGGACTTTTGTTTTCCTTCCGGTGTTATGACCCCATCACTTGAGCTCACTTTGGGGGTTGTATTCGGTTTCTCCAGACGAGATCTGATTCAGACGCTTGCTGGAACCCCAGAGCTTCCTGGAAAGTTGCCCTGATCGCATCTATTTGTGGAAGGAAGAGAAAAAAAAAGCAGAAATAGAGGGAAAAAGGTCACCAGTATGAAGGATCTAGTAAGCAGAGACCTCAAAATAAGTGTCTCCATCATTCCTTGTTCAAGCTGACAAACCTCCATACCTCTTTTTAAAAAAAAAGATATATTGGCATTGTGCAAAGGAAATGATGAGAATGAACCAGCCAAGGACTCAGTTAGATGATGATGGAAAAAGTGAACATGTTGAAATCCAAAAATTTTGCTTCCATTTTTAAATATATATGTTTTTCAGGGATTAGTATTTAACTGCCTCCTTTCAGAGTTAGGACATGGAAATTTCTTCATAGGTCCTGAAGGCACAGAATAAAAATAGTTGCTATATTTGAAATGACAATCGTCAGAGAATCTTATGATCTCATGTTGGGAATAATGAATATGAATGATGAATAATGGATGGATATCAATATAGCAGTCCGATGTGAGAGAGAACTGATGCAATTTGAATTTTTAAGCAAAAACTCATAAATCAATGTAACTTTTTTTTTCAAAATAAAATTTTTGATAAGATATTCTTAATTCATTTGTTTCCTTATATTTGATGTCTACAAGAGCCATGCCCTTCATGGACAGAAATTTGCTCTTAATTGGATTTATTAATTTTGGTAATCATGCAAATAGATGACACTAAACTCTGGATAATCCAACTCTTTACAGGAATGAAACCTTCCCTTTCTCTTTCTGGTTCTTGTCATCGGTGCTCTACATCCTCCTGTTCCTTCAATATTACTCCTTTCTTTTCCTTCCTGAAAGGATGTAGCATCATTCAAAAGGGCAGCCAGAATATGGAACCACTCCTGCCTTTGGTCACCCCGAATATTCCTAGTTTTACTTTTCTGACTCCTTGTCTGACGCTGAGAACTGAAACCTGTTGCACTGCTCCAAGTGTTGGCTGGGTGACTTTAGGTTGAGCTGAGATAGAAAAGGCAGGTGGGAGCTCTCCACTGTCTTGTAGATGTAGCTCAGAACTGTGGACTTTACCTCAGCTGGCTTGCCCACGCCAACAATGATCAGTTTGCCGTCCTCCAGTCCTACGAGGATGTGGCTGTTCTCCTTGGTGATGGATACACAGTGAATTGGCAATCTCATTGCCAGTGGGACTGCACTAAGCTTCAGACTGAAATGAAATGTTTCAGAAATGTTAGCTCTTCAACTTCAGCTACTGTCATTAAAAAGAGAAATAGAAGAATCGGGCGTTAATTTCACGACTTCTAGATGCGCTGAGTACTTTCTAGCCAATTAAATAATTTTACAAACTTTGCAGTTTGCAGGATTAACTATTTGTGACCAGGAAGTGTGTGCTCTTTTTAAAGAGGGTTGCTTAAAGGAGGATTTTGTAAGTTTCAGCTCCATGCTGTGAGAGACTTATTAAGGACTCACATGTGACTCCTGAACTTGATCGATCAAATGCATTTCAATGTTAATTAAATCACTTGTGACATTTCTATAAACTGTAATTGACATTCTATTTATGAGAATGTATCAGTTAACAATATCTTTGCAAAAACCTGTAAAACCTTGTTGAAAAATATCTGTCTTGTTTTTCTTTATTGTTGTCATTTGAGTAACACGATGAGAATTAGTGCCTTTCTAGTCTTTCATTCACCCATAACCCATGTATTTTGGCTGGTGATGGTGGGGTTTTAACTTGCAGAGTTCTATGACGATGGTTCATAACTGTTTAACTTTTGCTAGAATTTATTTATTTGTAACAAATAGTAATCCTTTTCAGAATATAAACCTGATCCATACTTTCTGTTCAACCCGGGTCTGAAAAACTGGTAAATCGAGCATTTTGCACACTTATTAGATGTTTTAACTTTATGAATACTCTGGGAATAGCACAGTTTGATTTCCAGCACACCACCCAAATCAAGTGCAACAATACATCACTGCTATTGTCACTCAATAGAGGCTGCGGTCGGGAGGGGCGGACAAGCAGTCAGCAAAGCACTGAGTGTGGGAGATCACAGACGCCAAAGTAGGAATATAATATTATATCAACCTTAAAGCTGGATTTCAGTTAAGTTAACAAAACACCATCTTCACGTGTACAACTTGCCTTAATATAAAATAAAACATGCCTGAGGATGCTTCACAAATAAACAAACTCATTAAGAATAACAAATATATTTAAGTTTGTTCTCAATGAAACAGGGGTTGGAGGGGATTTGAAGAGAAATAAAATGGTTCATTTAACACAGTTGCAAAGGAATGTCTAAAAGCCAACTAGCCAGGAACAAGGAACGAATTAATTCAGCATGCGCTCAAGAAACCCTGAATTACTTGCAAACTGAGTAATAAGTATTAAAATGAAGTTATACATGGATGAAAATAATTTCAGTGCCTGATTCACAAAGAGATCTAGTGTTAATACCTGAAACTTCTGTCAACCATTGCAGCTATGCTTCACACGTGGCAGATTAAAACAAATATTCATAAACAAGCTGCTCTCTCACATAAGGGGGCTACTGTTAGAATTAGGGCCTGTTAATAATACGAGTTAATACAACAATCAACAATATGCCTAAGTGAAGTCTGGGATTAATTTTATTTTCTGGCTCCTGATGTTTGCTAATAATCACCTTACCTGTACAAATCCCGAATAGAGAGAAATCCCTCCATGCTGCCAAGGATAATATGTTCACCACTGACAAGAAGGTCAGTCACTTGTTCTTTTATAATCTCACTTGCCAAGTGTTTGCCGTTTACAGAGTATAGGTGCAGAGCATTCTTATCCTGCAAATAAAAAATGGTAGGAGGATGGTAGCCCCGAGAGAAACTTAGCTTAATGCTCTCCAACACACAGTTAACTAGATTTTAATATTCCCATAATCCAGCTAGTTCAGCAACCTCTTCCTCTCCAAAATTTCAGGAGTTTGTAGGTGGGAAGGAAAAGTCGGAATCTGCATGTAGCCGAGGCTATTCTTGCCAGTTCTTTAGTGCACTCTATAAGCATGTCCGATGGGAGGTTTCTAAACTCCAACCAAGAGCTCAAGCTGTCGTGTCTGAAAAGCCCCGGTGACTTAGTCTCTACTGAAATGTCAGATGCAAACAAAAGAGTTCGTTTGCAAAATAATTTTAGGGTCTGGGGGTAGTAGAAGAGAGTGGAAGAGAGTTACGGCCATAGGAAATAGGAATTGGAATCTCTCAGCATTTATTCCGTCAAGCCCCTTAAGAATCCTGTATGTTTCAATGATATCACAGCTCGTTCTTCTAAATTCCAGTGAATACAATCCCAACCTATTTAACATTTGGTCATAAGACAATCATTCCATACCAGGAATCATTTCAGCAAACTTTCTCTGAACTACCTATAATGAAATAATGTAGTTTTTTCTAAATAAGGGGATCAGAATTGTTCACAGGTACTCCAAATTAACTTTAATTGTATTTAATTACAGTAAATGATTCAGTAGTTCAAGTCTGGGATTTCTTTAAAAACTGTTTTCTGTACCACAGTTCTTGATTGGAAATTTGAGAGGCTCAGGCTATGCAAAGGGTTGGCTACCCCTCTGATCTGGCACACAATTTATTCAAATCTATAACGTTACACAATTTCATTCTTTTTTCCCTTCTTTCTGGGTTTGTTGGTGCAGGAGGCCTCCACCCTGTTGTGGTCTCTCTCACTTCAGCTGGGATGCAAATGGCAGACATAGGAGGTATAAAAAATGGATTAATAATTCCATAATTGCACCAAGAAATTCATGTTTTTATATCATAATGTTTTCATACATTACAGTTACCCGTTCACAGTTCACTTAAGGCGGTAAATCCACACTGATGTTGTACCTTAAAATTTGATTTTCCCTCTATCACAGTGTTGACAATGATGTGCCCCTCCAAAGATACGGACAGATTGGGAATGGAGAGAGGGAGTGAGCTCACACAGGGAGGTTGAAGCGTCCTCATATACTGCCCACGCCGAATGGTATGAATGATCACAGTTCCATCCTGGAGGAGGTGCACAAAGGGAATCAGACAGTCATCTGGTTATTTAGCCTTCAGCAACTAGTCAACATCAACTTGAAAACCAAGATAACAATAAAGGTAACACACAACCATCAATTATCCTCCCAAGGTGTGCTATTCAGAATCTTCAGAATTCCTTATTGGATTCCTTGGTGATATTGATTGAGGATCTCTAGATACTTTTTTTCCCCAAAAAAGGAAACATTATTTCTCTTGCCATTCTGTCAAAGCTTTAAATAATTTTAACAACCTGCTATTTGGGTCACCCTCAGCACTCCTTTCTCAAGAAGCAATAAGACACAGCCAATCCTTTTTTGACACATTCCTACTTTGATTAGATTCCCTACAGTGTGGAAACAGGCGCTTCTCCCCAACAAGTCCACACTGACCCTCTGAAGAGTAACCCACTCAAACCCATTTCCCTCTGACTAATGCAGCTAATACTACGGGCAATTTAGAATGGCCAATTCACCTAACCTGCACGTCTTTGGACTGTGGGAGGAAACCAGAGCATCCGGAGGAAACCCACGCAGACACGGGGAGAATGTGCAAACTCCACACAGACAGTCACCCAAGGCTGGAATTGAACCCGGGTCCCTGGTGCTGTGAGGCAGCAGTGCTAACCTGCTGAGCCACCGTGCCGCCCCTTTTGGAAGAACCTAAAGCAGCTGCAAAACAATAAAATCTATTATATTAGTTGATCGCTTGAATAATAAAAAAATAATTTTTTCCTTTTTTTTTTAAGTGTTAAGTGTAACACGATGAGTACTTGGAGCCAGAAGTTAGTACCTGTACATGGAATCAATTCTCTGGCCTGTACTGATGGCCATGTCACCAGTTAATAATTACAACCTGCTGGACTCCTGAATCTTACCTTGGAGCCCGAAACAGCCATATCCAGCTCTGTACTGATAGCCACACTCGTTATCTCCTCAGTGTGCCCATACAGTATCTGCATGGGCTTCTGCGCTAAACCAGTGGCTATTCCTCCCTGAATCAAAAAGAAGTTGAAAACACATCAGTGAAGAATATCAGTTTTCAGAAAGACAAGAATAAACATGCAGCCAAATACAACAAGAAAGCCTTGAATTAATACAGTGCTTCAGATGGCTTCAAATTACCCTACTCAGGTGATGAAGTGTTTTTGACCTATAAAGTGACTATTGTATGGCAACCAATAAGGCCCCACAACCAACAATGTACTAATGGGCAGATAATCTATATTTAGGCCTCATTGTATACATTATCATTAGGGAATCAGTCTACAATTTGTCCTCAAGTTTCCCGAATAGGATTTGAATTCTTTGCCTTTCAACTCAGGAGAAACTCCTAATCTAAGAGAATTAAAGTCAAATACCTGTGGTCTTGCTATTGCCTTGGTTGAATTCACCAGTTCAGCGTAAAATATATTGCTGAATTTCATTATTAGTGAAATATTACCAAGCTGGCTGAGGAACAGCAGGTCTGGTTTATAATTAACACAGTCTCATAGTTGCATCTCACTTTCTGCAAATATGCACCACTACTAATCTGTTTGGTGACTGAAACTAGGCATCCACCTGATAAAACCTAGAACCATGGACGTTCCTCAAATAGATGTTCTATGGGACTGTTGTAGATTTTTATGAATTTTTACATCAGCCTGAACATTGAGAACTATGACATTATTATAACAAACCTAGTGTGAAAGGTTTGTGTGCAGCTAGGTGATATATCTCAATGTTCTGGACTGACTTGAGTCAAATGTAAGCAGATTCATGTAGTTTAACTTTTAGACAATCTAAGTATCACAAGGCTCTAAAATGCTGTAGTTTGCAAAATGCAATGGAAACAAAGCTATAAATACAGACCTGCTGCAAAATTTGCCAGATCATACATGTTGTGTCACGTGAGCCTGATATCAAATGGATTCCGCAGTAATCAGTTGCGAGGCAGGTCACAATATCTAAAATGAGAGCAGAAAATGTGATAAATGACACCCAAATTGGAAAGAATGAGTGGCACTAAACTTCCTGCAAAGACAGGAAGATCTTTTATTTTGTTCACATGATACTAGCCTGTCCACCACAGCATGTCTTTGCTATGTATATTGCTCAGTGGAAGATTACCTCTGACATTGCTCATTGTGAACTGAATGATACAGTAAAATAATATGGTATCTATGTTGTAAAAGTACACGTCTCAGGCAGAATGGATACAATTGCATTGTTAGCCATCAATCACTACTGTATGGCTGCAAGTGTATTAGGCCGACTTTACCCAAATAATTGGTATAACTATCCACTGTGCTGCAATTTACTGCAGAAATAATAAGTTATTAATGTAGTAGCAATATAACTGGCTTTTAGTGGGAGACTTCCTCTCATTGGTTATGTTTACAATAGCTTGTATAAATACTTTTTAAAAATATTTTGTTTGCAGTAAAGTAGATTTGCCATAAGTCCTGCCATAAATCCTATCCCACCAGTATCGCTTTGACTGACAGGGACATTAATACTAACATTTTAATGGAATGGGAAGATGTGTTTGATGGAGACATTGTGCTAGAAGGTGTGGAAATTATATCATTGGTGCAGTTGGCTTGTGATGGTTTTGAACATTCTTGAAGACTGCAAGCAATAAAGCCCTAACTTTATATTAAAAGGTTTACAGTTTTAAGCTCGCTTACATTATCATTTCATGATAATTTCTCAGATTCTCTCACATCACACCAGTCTATGCCACTTCCCTTTATTATTTATTCAAGGTGAGAGGACATTGCTGATCAGGCCAACATTTATTGACCATCTCTAAGTTTCCTAAAGAAGGTGATTGAGAGTTGCCATGTTGAACCGTTATAATGCTTATGACTTAGGAACATCCATAATGCTGTTAGGGAGTTTCAGGATCTTGACCCACAACAGTGAAAGAATGGTGATATAGTTCAAAGTCAGGATAGTGTGCAACTTGGAAAAGAAATCATGATGTTCTGCTTTGACCTGGATAGAATCAAGCTGCTTGAGTATTGCTGGAGCTGCATCCACTTAGGCAAATGAAGAGTATTCCATCATACTTCTGACTTGTGCCTTGTAGATAGATGGTGGACAGGCTTTGGTGAAACAGGATGCGAGTTATTTGCTACAGAATTCCTAGTCTCTTGCCTGCTCTAACAGTCACAGTATTTATATGATTGCTCCAGTTCAGTTTCTAGTCAATGGCATGATGTTAATAGTGGGAGATTCAGCAGTGGCAATGCCACTGAATATCAAGGGGCAACAGTTAAGTATTATCTAATTAGAAATGGTTATCACTTGACACTTATGTGGGGTGAATGTTACTTCTATGGAATCTCACACCACCAAGTTAGCTTTTCGTGGGAATGTGTCTAACATACACCACTGTAGCTCCTAAATGGCAGTGGATGATTTGTTGAATGAAGAAACTGATTGGTTGGAAATTGAGGGAAAAGGGAACCCTATCACGGTAATGGGAAAGAAGTGAAGGGGTGAGAGCAGAAGCGGGGGAAATGTAATGGACACATTTGAGGGTCTTGGCAGCAACAGTGATTGGGGGCGATTCCTTGCTGAGGAAAATGGAAGCACTGCTATGGAAGGTAGCATTTCAGAATTAATGTGATGTCAAGTCCTGGAGAATGGAATAGGATTCTTGCAGGAATCTGTCTGTGTCAGAGGTAATCACAGTAGCAGTGGGTCTGTGGGTTCATCACAGGGATTGTTTGAAAAGTCTAACCCTTGTTACCAGTTGTGTTGATATCACTTACCCATGTGTCTGATGTGTTGTCCAGTAAGCTTGCCCTTTGCAATGGAGGTCACCCGAATGCTATTATCCCAATGCCCTGCACTGAAAAGCAGTTTCCCATCGTGTGACACCACAAACAGTTTTGAGTTCACTTCCAGCCCAGGAGTAAAGGGGCCATTGACACTACGCTGGGTTCTGTAGGCATGTACAAACGGAATGACCTTTTAACAAATGGCTGAACTACTGATAGATTATAGCAGCATAGGTGATCACAGTCAAAGAAATTCATTGTTGAAACCATCACAGCAAGTAAGATGAGTCTGCACAGAACTGCACAGTAATTACAATAAATGGGCCATCTGATTCCTGTCAGCATTCATTCACTACATGAGCAACAATCCTTACACTACTAAATTCAGTTCTTTGTTTCTATGCCTGCCCCAACCCGAAAAACCTTTCAAATTACCCTTTTAACCTCTTCTACTCATAAGAGAAAATGGCTCAGGATCTCAAATCTTTGTTTGTTTTCTGAACATTACACACATTAATTCACACTATCTACTGTCTCGATATGAAACAAAATATACTTGCACTATCAAAACATATATGAACGTACATTGAAGTCAATGGTGATATCAAGAAGAGTGTTGAGGATGTGAAGAATATAAGTCTAGAACAAACACCAGTGGCACAGTGGCAGCACTGCTGCCTCATAGCAATAGAGACCCAGGTTTAATTCCAGCCTTTGGTGACTATCTGTGTGGGGTTTGCATGTTCTCCCCAGGTCTATGTGTGTTTCCATTGGATGCTCCAGTTTCCTCCCACAGCCCAATAATGTGCAGGTTAGATAAACTGGCCATGCTAAATTGTTTGTACTGTCAAGGGCTGGGTGGATAAGATGTTGCAAATTTAGGGTTGTGGAAATAGGATAGGGAGTTTAGTTGGGACTCTCTTTGGAGGGTTGGTGCAGCCTTGATGGGCTCAATGGCCTCTTTCCACAATGTATGATTCTATGATTCTACCTCTTAACTGGCAGGTTGGACTGATGGGAAGGACAATTGTTAAGATTCATACAATTTTAATACATTCTAATGATTGTGTTGCAAAGGATTATATGATGACAAGCTAATTACTTTGAGATTACACACAAAGAACATGGAACAGGAAAGGACGTTTAACTCCGAGTCTATTTTGCTATTTGGTGGCCTATCTCCAGATGCTTGATTTGCCCTAGATATCTTAATGCTTTTGATCAACAAAACTTTATCAAGCTCATATTTAAAATTAATAATTGCTATTCCATTATCTAAGTGGTTAATACACAGTTAAGAGCACAGCACAGATCAATGGTGGACATCCAGCAGTTGAGTTCTGCTAATTTAAATACCTGCCCATTATTCCTACTGTCTCCTGCTCTGAAATATATTGTTTGAAGATGCATGCAACCTCAACTTGGTGTGATGAACACTGAGCTGGCTAAAATTTACTTACTTTGAATTAGTTACTGTCGGATCCCGGGAGAATGTGAAGTAGTTGGAAATGTTTTTATCATAAGGCAGCCATCCATGAGTTCCTATCAGGCAATTCTGACTCAAAGTCACCTACAGATCAAAAGCACAGACACTTAGGAGAGAGTCTGGTTTCACAGATGTTTGAAGAATACAATAGGCTAAAACCATTCGAAGTTACACATTGAACACCTCGTGACACCCCTTAATGGTGCAGATAAGAGCTCCAACTATGTTAATTGCATGTGATTAAATACTCCACAAAAGGTAGGCAGAAGTGAAGGGGTGTCAATGATGCTTTCATCAGCCCATGGTATAACATTTTCTACACATGGTTAATGTATGTTGCATTGTTTGTACTTTTCTACAATATATCCAATGTGCTTTTAGACTGATTTATTGCTGGTGAACATTTTGTGTGAGTTGTAGAAATTGCGTCTCAGTTTTCATTAACCTTTTGGTTGAGCTGACAGTTTTGAGGTTTTTAATTTGGATTTGGGTATACAGCATATCTTTTTCTGTCCAATGCCTAAATAAACACTCAGAAATCACAGCCAGAAAACCCTTGAACTGTGCACCAGCGACTGGAATCAGCAGTGATCCCTTTTGCAAGGCAGACGGACAGCAACACCTCACAGACGAAGACGGCTGCTAAAGATCGACAGCATCCATTTCAGTAGAACAGGTCAAAAAACAATGTAATCCTGTACAAAGAAATAAGTCATTGCTTGTCCCACAACCTAACTGAAGGTAGCAACACAGTTTTAAACTAGCTCTCTCAAAGCATAAATTTTCTTGTATTTGTAAAATATAAACTCCTTTGGTATACAGAAACAAAAGGCTGCATGCTTCTCATCAACATTAAACTTAGAGCTAATTTCCCAGAATGGCACTAGCACTTGTTAGACAAGGTGAAACTCGTGGACAACAAAAGTACTGAACATTTTAGATCAGTCATTGTGCTTTCCCCAGTATCTGACACTTTGCAAAGCTTCCCACAGTCAATCTGCTTGGCTTTTTATCAATGTCATAGATATTTTGATTCCAGAGTCAATGAGGCACATATTTCTCCTTTCCTACTTCCCAGTCACTCCTGACAATTGTCCAACACTAAAATTCACTGTGCTACTCTTTACCTCTCCTACCCCACCCAATGCCAATTCAGGCCAGCACTCAGTACTGATTTATTTATACCCACCCTCCACTGCTCCCACGACATTCTCCATTTCCTTTTGGAATCATTGATTCCTCCAGCAGCTGAAAGGATGTAACATTGATCTGAGACAGGAAGTCTCAAGTTAAGACATGCAAGACTTCTTTGAGAATGCCCATGCATATTGCTCCTTCCTTGGTAACAGCAAGTGGCACTGAAGGGTGGAGTGAGGAAAGCAAAGGCAATTGAAAGGTACTTTCCCCTCCGAGTTAAGGTTCGTGTTGAATCCACCTAACAAAATTCCAAGATATGAATGACATGAACAAGTGCATTCCTGATTTTCATCACTCCATGACTGGTGATTATTCTTTCAGCTATCTCGGTTCCAAGCTCTGGAATTCTCTCCCTCAGTCTCACTCTCCTCCATTAAGATGCTTTTTAGAATATACCACTTTGAGAAAGCTTTTGTTCATCTGTCCTAATATCTCTGCCTGTGCCTTAGCATCGTACTTTGTTTGCTAATGCTCCTTTAAAATACCTTAGGATAGCTTATAAATGTTAATGAAGTTTGGAAATGCAAATTGCTATTTGAGCATAGATTCCTTTAGACATTTACTGCTTCTTGTAACATTACAAGACTTCCAAATAGAGGTAACTGAGGTGCAATTTTAAGGGTTGTTTTGTATTTACCACAAATGTGATAGGGGAGGTTATTTTGCCTATTTACTATAGGTTCATCTAAAAAGAATCTAAAATTCCACAGTAGCCATCAGTTGTTTCTTCATGAATTCCATCACATTTTCACTAACCTACTTGGATCACAGTAAATAGTTTATTTTTTAGGCATCATTTCTAAATGTACCAGTTTGAACACTTTGGGTGGATCTTCCCCATTTCCCATTAAGGTGTTTGGTTGAGTGAGATCCACTCTGGCTTGGAGTGACCTTTTTTCATTCAGTCTTCTGTTCTTCACCTCATTAACTATTCAACTGGGTTTCAGGCACCTTTCACAGGGAATTTATTGGTCTTGGAGTGGGAGTTTCTGGTATACATGCTGCTGTGCTATGTTTAAAGCTCAGCTGCACACTATTTGAGACACTGCCAGCCGGAGGCTGACCTCACACTGTGATGTTTGACTGCTGGTACCGATGACATGGCCCAAAGTCAAGCAACTCACTCGCTATCCTTTGCAGTCAGAGACTTGGAAGTATTGGTGAACAATGTGGAGACACCAGACATAGCCAGCTTAGCCACAGATTTCAACCTGGTTCAGAGTATGACCCTGCTGAAGCAGGCCGCCCAGCAGTGTAGGAGGAAGATCAATGGTCTTCTGTGCTCTGTAACGATAACAGCCACCATCTCTTCTCTGCTACTTCATACCCGTTGTGTCAACACTCACTCTCACTCTATCACTGCAAATGCCTCTCCCCTGGGCTCATGGACCACAACTTGCAACATCATGTCCACTCAATGCCCCCTGCTACTACTGATCCTTCCTGCCCTCTACACTTCCTACTCACTCACTAGGAATATCTCACCAGTTCTTCTCTCACTGTCAACTGCTCCTCTATCATATTTGATTCCTTCTTTGTCTCATTGCATGAAACACTGGATATCACCAAAGCACACCCACTGACTTATGTGCACTTCTCAAAGTAGCTGCACTTAACCTGCAGGACTGGCCATTTTCTTCAAGCACTAGAATGTGGTGGCACAGTGGTTAGCACTGCTGCCTCACAGCGCCAAGGACCCAAGTTTGATCCCAGCCTCAGGGACCGTCTGCGTGGAGTTTGCACATTTTCCCCGTGCCTGCTTGGGTTTCCTCCAGGTGCAGGTAAGGTGAATTGGACAAGCTAAATTGCCCATAGTGTTCAGAGATGTATAGGTTAGGTGCATGAATCAGGGGTAAATGTTGGGGAATGGGTCTGCGTGGGATACCCTTCGGAGGGACAGTGTAGACGTGTTGGGCCGAAGGATTTGTTTCCACACTGTAAAGATTTTAATTCTTATAGGATGACTGACTGTGGCAGTACCCTTCTGACTGACTGTAGTCTTCACCACCAACTGTTCCCCTTCAATTTTCACCTATGGCTGTTTGCTGGAATTATGTTTGCCATTTAAAATGCTGCAGTTCTGATGCCTCTCATAGCTCTGTGGCATACCACGTGTTCATCCACTTGACTGATCAATGCTCCACATTGTGGCAAGCTGCCTGCGCTCCATCTGTATATTTCACTTTGCTTGTTAGCACAGAAGTTGGCATCTTCCAAATAAATACAAAGCAAATGAGGGCAAAGAAAGTAAGCTAAGAGCCATGAGATGCATGCTATGTATATGCATGAGATGCTTGTGTCCCTGCATTCGAAGCGACCAGGCAGAAGCATACAAGTCCCTAAGTTTCAAAGTAAAGTGGTAAACAGTCGAACTGGTGTGAGAGCTGGTTGGAGAGCAAGTATCCTGTGGGGAAGCTGGTGACTTGCCAATGGCGATAAAAGAAGTCACTGCTCAATGGTGAAATTCTGAAATCACCATTTAAAGCTTAAGGGGAAAACTGGAAAACATTTTCTTAGCATCAAGATTCCAATGTTTAAAATGTTTTCTCAGTATTTTCCCACCTTTCTCATGATTATTAATACCATAGCAGGGAGGAGAAAATTCTGCTTCATCTCAATACTGCAGTTCAATTCAGTAGCATTTTCATACTGATTACCATTTTGTGTAACCTCTGAGTGCCCAAAGGGATGAAGCTTCTCCCGTCTTCCCTCATACCTCAGTCCTTCGAGGCTATGAATTAGTTTTGTAATTTCCACCTACTCCACAGGATGACAAGTCATTGGGCTCTTTGGTTTTTAGATTTAGTTTATAACGCCCTTCAACTCCTGCCCTTAGTTGTGTGGTTGTGCTCATGAGGGTTGCAACAGAAGACTTACCAGGGTGTCAGGACTTCCCTGTGACATGAAGGAGCGAGCCTGGGTTTTGGGCACCATTGCTTTCACTATAGGAACCATGTCGCTGATTCCCTTTGGAGAAATAAAAGATAATCAAAATCCATTAAATTCACTGTTTCCTCACAGAATTGGTTGAGGAGTGATTATTCTCAGGATACTTTTTTTTAAACAAAGTGCACAGGGACAAGCAATACTGAGCGATGTTAAAAACCAGACTGATTTTTGCTGTCCTTTATTATTTTACAATTTTTAATCAAACTCCTCTGGTGGATTTGTTAATGGATTTACTGAAGTAAATTTTCTTACAAATTACAGCAGCACGTGACATTAATAGGTTAAAAATGATCAGTATGACATCTAGGTCTTATCTATCTCCAATTCTGAGAATTCAATACTCAACAAATGATTCATCCAAATTATAAAATATCTTATACTGTCCATAAAAATGATCCCTTTCGAGAGTATTATCATGGAATTAGTTCAAATCCTTTTATGTATCAGCAAACAAAGCTGAAAGGCAAAAACAGACCTATCAAAATTACTTATACAGATAACACCATGAGACAATTGATAAAGCTTTCAATGTTTACCTCCACAAAGAAGGACTTGAGCTCAGTTAGGTGCTGGAAGATATTCAGTGGGCAGTTGTCCATTTTAGCCTGTCGCTTCAAAGCTTCATCAGCTGACAACCTGGATGGATGTGGCTCCTAACAGATGGTGACAACAGGTCAGATAATGCTTAGCAGACCTAATTGAATATGTTTGCTCCTAAAGCAGTGTCACAGTGCTGTAAAGGAACTCAATTCATTCTGATCATTTTCCTCAGCTTTTTAACCAGAACAAAGTGCCTCTGTTCAGAAATAGAAGACAGTGCCAATAAGTATCTGAAAACTGATGCAGCAATATTTTTATTGCTGCCAACATTATTTATAACAGAATGGCTAATGTAACAGTGCTTTCGCTGCTTCTGCTTACTCTAATTTCAAATGACATTACAGGTTAACTTCTAAGTTTGGTGAAATATCTATGCTTCTCATTAAAAATCTGTGAAGTATTATTTATAGAAGCACACAGCATAGAAACTGACCATTCAGTCCAACCAGTCCATGCCAAACATAATCTCAAACTAAACTAGTCCCAGCTGCCTGCTCCTGGCCCCTATCCCTCCAAACCTTTCCTATTCATGTACTTATCTAAGTACCTTCTAAACACTGTAACACTACTCGCAATAACCACTTCCGCAGGAAGTTCATTCCATATGTGAACCACCCTCTGTGTAGAAAGGTAACCCCCAATGTCTTTTTAAAATCTCTCTCCTCTCACCTTAAAAAACATGCCCCTAGTCTTGACATTTCCCGCCCTAGGGGAAAAAACACCTACTATTAACCCTATCTATACCTCTCATGATTTCATAAACCTCTATAAGATCACCTCTCAACCTCCTACACTGCAGTAAAAGTTGTCCCAGCCTACCTTTATAACTCAAACCTTCTTTACACGGCATCATCCTGGTAAATCTCTTTTTGAATATCCCTCCTATAGCAGGTTGACCAGAACTGAAAACAGTACTCCAGAAGAGACCTCACCAATGTTCTGCGTAACCTCAACATGACTTCCCAACTCCTATACTCAAAGGACTGAGTAATGAAGACAAGCATGTGAAATGCCTTTTTAACCCGAGTTTTAAAAAAGTGCATTAAAAATTAAGACCATTTGTAGCTAGAATCTGAAATAGTTGGTTGAATATAGGCATTCCACCTTTCCCACGCTTAAAGCTCACACTCCAACATTATTATAGCATCTGAATGACCATAAGACTGCGGTATGTGAGCACACTGAGATCATTCAAACTTTGTGAAAGGAAGACAGTGAAAGAATAATAAAAATGCAAGTGAACTGGAGATGGAACAGAAATTGTGGTTACAGCCTCAAATCAAACCTTCTGCCAAAACTTTCTTGCTTTGGTGTCCCCTACAAGAAAGGAAGCTCCTCCTATTTCTCATCTATGTGTTGCCTCAATGATATGCTTCACATTTCACATGTACACTGGTGACACCCAACTGCACCACATGGACACCTACATCTCTTAGCCCTCCAGTGTTGCCAGGTTGTTGGCTTGACATCTGGTACTGGATAAATCACCATTTCTCCAATTACTGGCAAGACTGATGTCATTGTCTTTGACCCAGACCACAAACTCCCATTCTCTGCTTAGTAATTCCATTCCCTTCCCTGGCCACGGTTTCACGCTGAACCAGACTAATTGTAAACTCTGGATCAACGAGCAAAATACATGGGAGTCAGTGGGCAGATGTGTCCCTGAAAGTCCCTAATAGCACCTGGAAAAATTCAATCACCGGGAAACCAACTGGATAAAAGTTGCCCCCAGTGAACAGAATGGACACAATTTGTCAGGAGCTGCTGCTGCTCCAATCAGAGAGCAGCTCTCTTTTGTGAGTCTATCAGCCGCAAAAGCAGAAAAAAAAGCCAGCTCGTGTTGGGAGCAGCACACAGGGAAGTGGCAGCCGTGAATCAGGCTGCTAGGCCAGAGGAAATGGGGTACCAAGGTCAGAAGTAGCAAGGCCATAAGCTGTAGGGGGCAGGGAAGCAGAGCTGGGTGATTGGGCAAATGTGAGACAGCAAAGGAAAAGAGGGACCCTAGGGGAGGGCAGGGGAGGGGAGGGGAAAGAAAATTAACAAAGTGTGGAAAGTGACAACAGAGAGGAGTGAGGCGGCAAAAGGGGAGGAAAGCTACAAAATTGGAGAAGGCCGGATTAGGGATGCCAGGATCTGTAAGGAGTGCTGAGAAGATGAACCATTTTGTTCTTTACTTCGGTCTTTAGCAACACAGATGTCAGTCTTCAACCCAGTGTGGCTCACTCCATATGACATCAAGAAACAGCTGAAGTCTGGATACTGCAAAAACTATGGTCTTTGACATTATTCTGGCAAAGATACTAAAGACTTGAGCTCCAGAACCAACCATAGACCTAACTGAGCTTTTTTGGTACAACGCTTGCATCCACCTGACAATGTGGAAAATTGCTGATGTGCACAAAGAGTAAGACAAATCTAGCACCTTGTCAAGCAATAAATGATGACTTAGCTAGCGCCACCCACTTCGCATTAGAATAAAAACCAAAATGGGGAAGAGCATTTTTAAACTTTTAAGAGAATATTCAGCTACCTAGAAACCAGAAAATCTTGACATAACTAATGAAATAAATTCCTTGCAAATTAACATAGAATCTCTAGAAGGTCAGGAGAAAAATGTAGTTGATACTATTACATTGAACTGTGTCAATTAGATAATTTAATACTGAACAGTTTCATTTAATAAGTCTATGCATTTTTGTACTATTGTATCTGAAACAGTCTCGTCTACTGTGAGGTATGTGTGATGCAGTGACTGTGTTAGAGACAGACTTGCAAAATAGTTCACTGTGACCTCACCAGTCCACAGAAAGCACCATTAGAGTTGTGTGTGTAAAAGTGTGTACAATTACATTTTTAAAAAATGTTGTTAACTTATGCTTGCTCTCTTTAAATATTGCGATGTCTAGGGAATTAATTTTTGCTGATGCGTTGCAGCATGAAGTTTCATGGAACAGTGATGAACATCAAGGGCATTCTTCTAATCCTGTTACTGTGTGAATTCAAATGTCCCATACGTCAACACAAATGCAGCTGACAATATTACTGAGAGCGCATCACCTAATAAAGTGGTTTGCAAGAATTAAAAAGGAGTCCTAAAAATCAACAAGTGTTCCTTGAGAAATGGTCAAGAACCTAAAACTAGAATTTTTTGACCCCTGCACAGCATCCTAATTTGACACAAAGTTCAGCTTCCGATACTATATGCTCTGTATCAGGAAGAATCCTGTAACATGGCCTAACTTCACCTTGCCCTGCCTCAGCCACATGCTACAACCCTTATCCTTGTTTTTGTTTCCTCCACCCTCCACTACTCCAATGAGCTTCTATCCAGTTTCCATCTGCCACTCCATATAAAGTTGGGCCTTGCTGTCCCAAATCTAAACTTGGACCGTGGATCAAGTGTTCTGACCTATAAAGCAAGATCTCAATATTGAAATGTTTACACCTGGGTTCTAATTTCCTCAAGGTCTAGCCTCTCTCCAACTCCAACCTACTCTAGTTCTATCATTCTCCGCCAACACAAAACTAGTCAACACAAGCCACTTATGAGGCCCTGCTTTTAATTGGTGGCCATACCTTGAGCTACATAAGCTTTTTAATTTGGAAATCACCTGCCTGTACCTCTGCACCTCCCCCTGTAAGATCCTCCTTTAAGTACATCTCCAGGGCAAAGCTTACGGCCACCCCAATTAAGATCCAGTTCTTTGACTTGTAAATATTTGACAGATTATGCTTCCCTGAACTGTTTTAGATCATTAGCCAGTGTTAAAATTGCTTTATAAATGCAAGTTGCTGGTGCAACGTTATGGAAATGATAAAACAATACCTTGAGGAGCTGACAGGGAGTCTGCCCAAAATTACTGATCATTCCTTCCAATGCCTTCCGTTCTTTCTCATCTGCAACTGCATCCAGGTCAACAGCTCCTGTAAAATGTCACAATAACATTTACACCTGTTACATTTCTCACACGTTTTTTCCCCCCACATGACATACTCTTATGAAAAGAAAGAATTTGACCGAAAAGAAATCACAACACATAAGCAACTCACTGGACATTGTTAGTTACCTTCATACGTGCAGTAATAAAAAACATTCAGTGCTCCAATTGCATCTGGTCCCCTTTGTTTATATCCAAATATCAGATCAATCCACTCGTGAAGATGAGCAGATACAAAGTCAGACTCCTGATGGAAGAGGAAAATACAACTCTGAGAAACATTAAAAAAAACTCTTAACAGCAGCTCAGTTAAATTCCTTTATTAAAATCTTGAACTGAAAGAGTGAGACATCATGAGGAAAATCAATGGAATTTTCTAATTTAGTTCTCACCACTTATATGGATGCATTCACATGAACATGATTTGTTGGCTGTATGTGATGTCTACTATAATAGGAAGTGCTATTACAATAATCAAGATGCATAACATGAATGTTTCTTTTACTGGACAACTTTTGGCCCAGTCGTTTCTAGCTCCACTCTAACCTGCAGTTACGTTTAGACTGCAATTGGTGCACATTACAAATTGTAACCTCACATCATTCAGAAGGGATTAAAAGAGATTTAATTGCACATAAGGCAAGTGGATATAAAATCATGGCTTGGGTTTCAAATATAAATATACTGCAGCTAAAAATGCTTGGAATACACAGCAGGTCTTGAAGAATCAATAGAAAGATAAAAAGAGAGAAAACATGATCTTTCAGCGTCTAGAAATCCTGACCATCAGTCCTTCCACAGGTCCTGTCTGCTGTACTGCACATTTTGTGTTTTCTTATTTTATGCATCGTTGCCCTTGCATTCAGTGCACTTAAAACAGGTGCAGACCAGTGAATAAGGGTATCCACTGTTGCACAACTAAGTGGAAAGTATATGATGTTGTCTCAAAACTAACTGAATAAAATTAATCAGACCAGTTCAGATGGCTGTCTATTCTAAAAATATCCTTTGAAAAAGTAGCATAATTGGATAATGAGTTATGGGGAAGTTAAAAATTATAGATTTGAATATTGCATATATTTAGCATGCAGCAAAACATATAGACTGTGGTGCAGCCCTCACCAGGGCTTTCCTGTGCTTGTAGATGAAGTCCTCTGGTGATGTAGCCCATCTCGGAAGTATCACGTCATTAACCCGCTCCTTGGAAATTTGTAAACGTCCCAGATCCAGCTCTTTAATAGTTCAGAAATATATGAGTTAGTCCAAGCTATCAGTGCCTGTGCACAAGACACTTCAAAATAAGATTGTGCCTTTGGGAGATGCACTCGGGGAATTGGTTAGCTCAGTTGGCTGGGTGGCTGGTTTGTGATGCAGAGTGATACCAACAGCTTAGATTCAATTCCTGCACCAGCTAAGGTTACCATGAAGGATTCTCCTTCTCCACCTCTCCCCTTGCCTGAGGCATGGTCACACTCAGGTTAAACTACCATCCATCGTCTCTCTCTCTCTCTGATGAGAGAGCAGCCCCATGGTCCTCTGGGACAACGATGATTTTACCTTTACAAGTGTGCTACTTTACAAAGTATTTCATATGATTTGTGCACCCCAGCAATGCATCAAATAGGCCCATTATTGCATAAATTTCTAATATTAGAGACCTGGGAAAAGTGATGGGTTACTGCATGAAGTAAAGTGCGGCAGATTCACACAAGCTTATACTAATGAGGGCATATCTGAGTCCACCAGATACTCTGCATTGTTAACTTTAAGCAGAGAGTGAGAAACAACAGATTAGAGTCTCAATTCTCAAGAAATTTAGCAATATTCTCTAAATTCAAAGATTGTTTGTTTCCTGGAAAAATGTTACAGGGCTAAGGAGCTAAGCAGGAATTATCCCTCTTTTAAAGGAATCAAATATCACATAAGAAGTTTGTATGCAGCTGCGCGACATCTCTAAATAACAATCAGAAGCAGTGATTGAGGCAGGACTCTCCTCTGGTATCAGCCCAGCCGGAATACTTACGGTTCTGATTTTCTAGAAATTCTGGAAAGTAGAAGAACTCAGGAATGAGTTCTTTTACATCATTGGGATTCTCCATGAGAGCCTGCCACGTGGCAGGAATGGAATGGAATTGACGATCTGCACAATCAAATCTTGAAGAGAAAAGGAACACAAAATGGCATAAGTTGACATTGTACAGTTTACAATTCATTAAATTACATATGATGCGCAACACAGAAACAGGGCATTTAATTCAAAAGGCTGATTATTCACACCCTCCTCCAATACCTCCTCTTCTAACCTTATCAGTGTATCTTTCTATCAGTTTCTCCCTCTTGTTTTTGCGCCTTCCCCTTAAATGCTTTCCTTTGGTTTCTCTCAAATACTCCTGCAGCAATGATTTCATCCAATCCTACAATGTAAAACCATGTAAGTCAATCTATTTGGCTATCCATCTGGCAGAATGGATTGCCAACTCTGCAAGATTATCACCATTTCTCCCAAAAATTGAAAATTATTCCTGAGGATGCAACTATGAAGGATGAGAGAAAAATTAGAGACAAATCTGCAATTTGAGAGGGAGAGGATACAGTCGGAAGTGACAGTACTTCTGTTGAATAAAGGGAACTATGGAGCTATGAGGGAGGAGCTGGCCAAAGTTCAATGGTGCAATACCTTAGCAGGGATGACCGTGGAGGAACAATGGCAGATATTTCTGTGTATAATGCAGAAGTTGCAGGATCAGTTCATTCCTAAAGGAAGAAAGATCCCAGGAGGAGGCATGGGCGGCCGTGGCTGACGAGGGAAGTAAAGAAATATATAAAATTAAAAGAGAAAAAGTATAACATAGCTAAGATAAGTGGGAAAACTGAGGACTGGGAAGCTTTTAAAGAACAGAGGATTACTAAGAAGGAAATACGCAGAGGAAAATTGAGGTACGAAGGTAAACTGGCCAAGAATATTAAGGAGGATAGTAAAAGCTTTTTTAGGTATGTGCAAGGCAAAAAAATGGTTAGGACAAAAATTGGGCCCTTGAAAACAGAAACAGGGGAATATATTACTAAGAACAAAGAAATGGCAGAGGAATTAAATGGGTACTTCAGATCTGTGTTCACTGGGGAAGACACAAGCAATCTCCCTGAGGTAACAGTGGCTGAAGGACCTGAACTTAAGGGAATTTATATTTGCCAGGATTTGGTGTTGGAGAGACTGTTAGGTCTGAAGGTTGATAAGTCTCCAGGGTCTGATGGTCTGCATCCCAGGGTACTGAAGGAGGTGGCTCGGGAAATCGTGGATGCGTTGGTGATTATTTTCCAGAGTTCAATAGATTCGGGGTCGGTTCCTGAGGATTGGAGGGTGGCTAATGTTATACCACTTTTTAAGAAAGGTGGGCGAGAGAAAGCAGGAAATTATAGACCAGTTAGTCTGACCTCAGTGGTGGGAAAGATGCTGGAGTCTATTATAAAGGATGAAATTACAGCTCATCTGGATAGTAGTAACAGGATAGGACAGAGTCAGCATGGATTTATGAAGGGATATCATGCTTGACTAATCTTCTTGAATTTTTTGAGGATGTAACTCTGAAGTTGGACGAGGGAAATCCAGTAGATGTAGTGTACCTGGACTTTCAGAAAGCTTTTGATAAAGTCCCACACAGGAGGTTAGTGAGTAAAATTAGGGTGCATGGTATTGGGGGCAAAGTACTAGATTGGATTGAAAATTGGTTGGCTAATAGGAAACAAAGGGTAGTGATAAACGGCTCCATTTCGGAATGGCAGGCAGTGACCAGTGGGGTACCGCAGGGATCCGTGCTGGGACCGCAGCTTTTTACAATGTATGTTAATGATATAGAAGATGGTATCAGCAATAACATTAGCAAATTTGCTGATGATACAAAGCTGGGTGGCAGGGTGAAATGTGATGAGGATGTTAGGAGATTACAGGGTGACCTGGACAAGTTAAGTGAGCGGGCAGATGCATGGCAGATGCAGTTTAATGTGGATAAATGTATGGTTATCCACTTTGGTGGAAAGAACAGGAAGGCAGACTACAACCTCAATGGAATTAATTTATGTAAAGGGGCTGTACAGAGAGATCTGGGTGTTCTTGTACACCAGTCAATGAAGGCAAACATGCAGGTACAGCAGGTAGTGAAGAAGGCTAATAGCATGCTGGCCTTCATAACAAGAGGAATTGAGTATAGAAGCAAAGAGGTGCTTCTGCAGCTGTACAGGGCCCTGGTGAGACCACATCTGGAGTACTGTGTGCAGTTCTGGTCTCCAAATTTGAGAAAAGACATTCTGGATATTGAGGGAGTGCAGCGTAGATTCACAAGGTCAATTCCTGGAATGGTGGGACTACCTTACACTGAAAGACTGAGGCGACTGGGCTTGTATACCCTTGAGTTTCGAAGATTGAGAGGGGATCTGATTGAGACGTATAAGATTATGAAAGGATTGGACACTCTGGCAGTAGGAAACATATTTCCACTGATGGGTGAGTGCCAAACCAGAGGACACAGCTTAAAAATACGGGGTAGACCATTGAGGACAGAGCTCAGGAGAAACCTCTTCACCCAGAGAGTGGTGGCTGTGTGGAATGCTCTGCCCCGGAGGGCAGTGGAGGCCCACTCTCTGGATTCATTTAAGAAAGAGTTGGATAGAGCTCTCAAAGATAGTGGAATCAAGAGTTATGGAGATAAGGCAGGAACAGGATACTGATTAGGAATGATCAGCCATGATTATATTGAATGGCGGTGCAGGCTCGAAGGGCTGAATGGCCTACTCCTGTACCTATTGTCTATTGTAAATTAAAAATAAATTGTTTTCTTTATAATAACTAAACAGGTATTGCAGACAGATTTATGAAGGCTACTTGACGGATTGTCAACCATCATCCATGTAGAAATCCAAGGGGTATTATCCCCTCAGAACAAGGCACCAATGGTGGAAGTGAGGGGGAGCTTGGGTAGTTGGAGGTCATGTGGTAAACCTCTACGTCCAACCAGAGTTGACAACTGTTACCACAGTCAGAGGACAAATAATGAACCACTGACATTCCCATTATCCATAAAGAGCCACATTTAAAGAGCACTGAAAATATTGGAAATTCAGAAGCCAACAGAAAAGCAACTACATGAAGATCTAGTTTAACATTTCAGGTATAACCCTTTGTCAGGCTGGCTGATTAGCTATTTAAACCACTCTCCCAGTAACAAAGATAGGTTGAAAAATTTAATGCGAATTTACAATATCTTTCAGCTGAATCCAGCGAGTAGAAACTGTCTTGTCAGGGAATTGCTGTCAGTTTTCTTCCCCTGTTGTCCTAATGTCACCAGTGCCCAGCGGTAGCCCTTCAGCATTTATTAAAACTAATGGAGCCACAGAAGCATTAAATCCAAAACAACGCCAAGCATACAGTTGCCAATATGAGATAGTGTCATGACAACCATCTTCATGAAAGATTCTCCAAACACCTCAAGTAAAACAATTGGAACAACCTCTTCCCCACATATTAAATAATGCACTATGTAGGAGGTGTACCCACTGCGCTGTTATTGTACTAATGCTGGTAATCAAATACGAGAGGCATCTTGAACAGCTTTACCTGCCACTTTGTAGCTGGATGTGCAAAGTAGTGAAGGGCTCAACCCTTATCATGTAGTGCATGACACCAGCTGCATTGGAGTAGTGAGTTCCATAGTGGAATTTGTCAATCGTCCCTGTCGGGTCCTCAAAATTATCAAACCTGTAGGACAACCCGAAAGAGAGAACGTTAGAGATCAGTGTTTTGTGGGAACTTCAAAGAAAACAGCCTGATATGGTACACGCGTACAAAATGAGATCAAAGAATGATACTGTCCACCAAGACAGACAATATGGTGGAGTTGGTCTCTGAACACTTCTTATTGATTTGTCATAATACGTGTGATTGCAGGAGTGTAAAAATGGTAATCTGGCAAACATCAGCATCAGACTAGACTAAACTAGACTGGTACCAATAAAGTTAGACACAAAAAATGCTTAGTGAATACACATGAAGATCAGTGAATCAAATGCATCATATATCAAAAGTTAATTTTAGTGGATATCTATTTTACATTGCAGTTTAGTCTTTTTTCCAATCTCTCAAATACTTAAAGAGCCTTTTATGCCTCAAAGTACATTATAAGCAATTAAATGTTTTCTGAAGCCTATGCACAGCTATAATGTAGAAAACTCAGCAGCCAATTTACCCACAGCAACTTCCCATAGGAATGATGTAATAATTACTAGCTAATCTTCTTTTAAATATGCTGTTAAGGGATAAGTGTTGGTCTGTACATCAGGGGAGCCACTCCTTGAATCATCTTTGAATACAACCAAGCACAATGGAGAGACAGGACAGTACATTTTGAGGTATAATCAATTGCCAGTACATCTTTTTTAAAAAGACTGGCCTTGACCTCCTTTCAACCCGAATATAGTATGGATTAAAGTGAGCAAACAATTTATGCAGCTCCCGCCAATAATTGAGGGGAGTTCAGTAATAGCAATGGACTGAAATACAGTTCTGCAGATGCCTCCTTGGCAGCAGGTAAGTTCCATTAGAAAGAAAAGTATGGGAACAAAAACATTAATTAATTTAGTTTGAAAGCAGAAACACTCACTTTTCCCGAACAGCTTTGGCATTCTTTTCATTGGCAACTCCAATGGGTTTGGAGAGATCTCTGAAAACTTCAGGGTTGTTCAAATCCAGCTCCTCTGAAGTGTAATCACTAAGAATCCAAGGAAACTGAAATCAAGAAAAGTGGCTGTCAAATGTCTGAGATACAACCAGACTCTATCTTGCTGTTCTTTTAAAATATATATTTCAAAATGTAACACCTAATTCCAGAACAGTGAGGCATTAATAGTCAGAGGTTATACAATAAGAAACACATGCACAAGATATAGGAAGTTGGAAAGCCCAAATGTGTTACAGAATTTCTTTTGATCTGATTTACATGGTGCTTTTTAAGATTTAGCGAAACTACACATGATTATGTTGAAAACAGTACTTCCACTTTTTGTAAAAGCTATTTCCAAAAGATAACCAATTTATTGACAAAAGAAATGTGTTGTATTGGTAACACACTGCCCAATGGGATGGTTAATAGAAACATTTGGAACATCAAGATGCAATGGCACAAGAATTGCACCAATCCAGAACTGTACAAACTAGGTTCGGTGTTCTGAATTTAAATCAATTTGGATTTGAAAACTAGGTGCAAAACCTTCACAGCAATGCCAGCATACGAGCCAGAGTCAAAACTTCCCCCAGAGATAAAAAGATGCTAACACTATGCATCTTTACTTTGGTAGACTAGGGAACTGAGAGAAATCATTTGATGCAGTAGCTAGTGTCCCTGCTTCTGAGCCAGACGTTTGGAGTTCAAGTCCAAAGCTTGATGTTCAAGGAAGATGCAATTATAACTCAGCTAATTAGATAGATTATCAAGCTGAAAGTCATTCCATCATACTTCTATAGGAGGCGGTAAGACCAAGAAAGATTCCTGGTCAAGCCGAACCTGCAGAGGACAACAGCAAACCACTGTAAAACCTTTCCAAACATAACCATGGACCGATATATGGAAATTAGAGACAGCGAGAGCAAGAGAGGGAAAATGAATTAAGGGCAACTGATGAGATGACCCTAGTAAAAAGGGCAGAGATTGACAAGCCTCCAACTTGTCAGGTGTGATCCATGACAGGGGACAATATGGGATTAAATGTCAATTTGAAGGCACCAAACTAGTGGCCGTTTGTGCAGCATTGCGAGGTTCATTGAGAAAGACACGTTGGTAATAGTCACAGGTAACCCACATTACTCTTCATAAAACATACAGCAGTCAGTCAACAGCTGGTTACACATACATGTTGCATTTGAAAAAATAATTATTCCACATACCACTGGATACTGAGCAAGATCATTGTAGGTCCTTCCTGCAATAGAGTTTAGTTGTATGAGGTACTCGAAGTTTGAAATTTCTTGGTTCACCCATTTCTGATGGGAAAACAACAAATGCCAGTGAGTTTTCCTTCTCCTTCTGGTCACATTACTTTACAATAATGTGCAGGATAATAAAACATCAATTAAAAAATACAGACACAGAAGAAACACACAAGATGAAAATTAAGGAGGACTCGCTCTCGGTGCCAATAGCCATGAGCATTACACTCTGCCAACAGGTTACTGTGACTCTCTCATTCTTGAGGAGAGTATGATGAATTGGACGGTGACTAATGTACTGACAGGGAGATTTGTTAGAGCTGCTCAGGGGGATTTAAACTAGTTGGGACCCAAGGAGGGGTGAGGAAAGAGATCAATCTGACACTGGTAGAGTTGGGAAAAGCAGTAAGTCAAACAAATAGGGTAGGTGGGAACAAAGTAGAGAACGACGTAAGACTGATAAATTAAACTACATTTATTTCAATGTAAGAGGCCTAACAGGTAAGGCAGATGAACTGGTTAGGAATATGAGAACATATCATAGCAATTACAGAGACGTGGCTCAGGGATGGACAGGACTGGCAGCTTAATGTTCCTGCTACAGGAAGGATCAAAAGACGGGACAAAAGAGGAGGGGGAACTGGTGTTTTTGATTAGGGATAACATTACGCCTGTATTTACGGAGGATATTCCTGAGAATACGTCCAGGGAAGTTATTTGGGTGGAACGGAGAAATAAGAAAGGGATGATCACCTTATTACGATTGTACTATAGATGCCCCAATAGTCAGTGGAAAATTGAGACGCAAATTTGTCAGGAGATCTCAGTTATCAGTAAGAATTATAGCATTATAATAGTCGGGGATTTTAACTTTCGAAACATAGACTGGGACTGCCATATTGGTAAGGACTTGGGAGGAGAGGAATTTGTTAAGTGTGCACAAGAATATTTTCTGATTCAGTACGTGAATGTACCTACTAGAGAAGGTGCAAAACCTGACCTATTCTGGGCAGGCAGGCAACTGTGGTGCTAGGGAGCATTTTGGGACCAGGGACCATAAGTCTATTTGTTTTAAAATAATGATGGAAAAGGACAGACCGGATCTAAAAGTTGAAGTTCTAAATTAGAGGAAGGCCAATTTTGATGGTATTGGGCAAGAACTTTCAAAAAATTGGAAGTATAGTGGACAGCAAAGCAGATTACCTCGGAGTACAACGGGAACTTGATCAGATGGGACAACGGGCTGAGGACTGGCAAATGGAGATTAATTTAGATAAATGCGAGATGCTGCAATTTGGAAAAGCAGATTAGAGCAGGACTTATACACTTAATGGTAAGGCTCTGGGGAGTGTTGCTGAACAAAGAGACCTTGGAGTGCAGGCTCATTGTTTCTTGAAAGTAGAGTCACAGTAGATAGGATAGTGAAGGCGGCGTTTGGTATGCTTTCCTTTATTAGTCAGAACATTGAGTATAGGGGTTGGGAGGTCATGTTGCGGCTGAATAGGACATTGGTTAGGCCACTATTGGAATTTTGTGTGCAATTCTGGTCTCCTTCCTATTGGAAGGACACTGAAACTTGAAAGGGTTCAGAAAAGATTTACAAGGATATTGCCAGGGTTTGAGCTGTAGGGAGAGGCTGAATAGTCTGCAGCTGTTTTCCCTGGAGCGTCAGAGGCTAAGGGGTTACCTTATAGAGGTTTATAAAATCATGACGGGCATGGATAGGATAAATAGACAAGGACTTTTCCTTGGGTTGGGTGAGTCCAGAACTAGACGGCAAAGGTTTTGGGTCAGAGGGGAAAGATATAAAAGGGACAGCTTTTTCACACAGAGGATGGTGCATGTATGGAATGAGCTACCAGAGGAAATGGTGGAGGCTGGTACAATTACAGCATTTAAAAGAGAGCTGGATGGGTATAAGAACAAGAAGGGCTTAGAGGGACATGGGCTAAGTGCTGGCAAATGTGACTAAATTAGGTTGGGATATCTGGGTAGCACAGACGAGTTGGACTGAAGGATCTTTTTCTGTTATGTGCATTTCTATGTCTCTATGACTAAGTCAGTATCTTCATGATTTCCTAAAACATGCCAAAAGTTGTGGTGACCTTTAGTACACATCCATCTTAAATAACTTAATGATGCATTTGCCTAATGCTCCCACTGTCTCCTTTAACTGGAGATCCAAACCAAAATCAATCAAGAATGTAAATCTGACATTACAATCAGATCAGATTTGAGAGGTCAACTGACCCACTCCTGTTCCTTATTGCTGTGTCATACAGAACACTTTCCTCCAAAAGAATTTAGGATTAAATGAAAATTTCAAAACTGAAATTTGTAAGATTTTTGTTAGCTTTCTTTTTCCAAGAATATGGAATGATGTCTGGTAAATAGAGTCAGCAGACATTGCTGTTAAAATCTCACAATTGCAGATTGAAAGGCTGAATGACTCCTCCTGTTCCTGTATTCCTAACAAACTTTAATAAATTGGTCTCTTAATTCAGGCAAGGTTAGAAACGTATTTGTCCGTGAGGAGGAATGACACACAAGACCAAAAGAATTGACTTTTACATCCAAAATGACTCTCATGAACAATGTGGAGATATTTCTATCATAAGACACAAAGTGCTCAAAGAATATGCCCAGACAGGGTAAATCAAACCAAGATACAGCTCAGTCTTATCTGTCCAAATGGAGGAGCAAGGCAGAATGATTAAAAGGCCACTTCCTTTTTCCATTCTCCTACTTGCATCATCTGCTCCAAGTTTTCAGAGTCAGACTTCATTGTTTTACCACTTATTTTATTTGAATTCAAGGACTGAACTGCAACATCTTTCCCTATTGTGTAGCCTCTTGTTGCAATGAGAAAATCATGGAGCCTTATGCATTTTCCTTCGTGTTGTGACAACACTGCTGCTGCTAAAGGGGATTTCTGACTGGTGTTGAATCCCCCTGATAATAATACCTGTGTAAGTCCTGAAGCTTTCAGCAGTTCCTGGGGTGATCGCGTGCCATATAGATTGGGTGGTCGCAGAGACAATATACGGCTGTAGACTTTGTTCCTCACCTAAAAGTGAAGTGGAAAGAAAGACAAGAATGGCAATTGACAGTGGGAAACACAACCCATTCCTGATGAAGGGCTCCAGCCTGAAACGTCGATTTTCCTGCTCCTCGGATGCTGCCTGATCCGCTGTGCTTTTCCAGCAACACACTCACAAAACTAGTTTGAACCATGCTCTACAGAGCAATTGGCGGTGAAGAGAAATCTACCAATTCCACTTTCTGATTTGGATTAGTCAGTAATTATTTCTCGGTTTCATAAAGAAGTACCCTTTCTTCTCCAGTTTCCCTGAGGCTGATAGCATGTCACATTGAACAGAACTACCCAAATCGCTAACGGCTATTGAAGTTATAACATTCAAACATAATGATTTAGCCTAACATATGCAGTCGGGACATTGCTCGAGTCTCTAATTAAGGTGAGAAAGACTGAACATTTCAAAGATCTCAAGTATGGATTTGTAAAGGGAACATGGGGAGATGGTGACATAGCTGTAATGTAAGTGTCATTAATAAAATATGGAACTGAAAGTTCATGTCAATAATAGTGATCATTAATCTATTATCAATTGTTATGAAAACCTTTCTTGTTCCCTAAAGTGAAGACAATCTACCATCCTTAACTAGTCTGGCCTACATGACAATGTGGTTGAAATAGCGTCACAAATCACTTCAGGTGAAATTAGTGATGAGCTATAAGGAACAAAGGGAAAAAAAAAAGTCATACCTGATGAACATGACAGGGAAATTTTGAAATGATAACTAAAGTATGAAAATCCAGAAGATAAGTGATAAAATCTCTCATAACATAATGTAAATTATAACCAAAACCAGGGAAGTGAAGGCAAGTACTCACCTGGTTAGGAAATTGACCAAGTGGCAGGAGACAGAGTAGGGACAATGAGCAGGTACGTTAATTGACAAGACATAGTTAGTCATGTCCAGCAAGGATCCTTATTGGGGTCTCACCTATTCATTGTATTTATTAAAAAGAATAATGGGGCTGAGGGCCACATACTTTTGTCATCAGCAAATTTGGGTAAATGGTGTAGATGGAAGCATAATATCATAAAGATATCAACAGATAAGCACAACATCGGGGAGCCAGTGTTGAACTAGGGAGGACAAAGTTAAAAATCAAACAACATCAGGTTATAGTCCAACAGGTTTATTTGGAAGTACTAGCTTTCGGAGCGCTGCTCCTTCATCAAGTAGCTGTCGAGCAGGATCATAAGAATTTATAGCAAAAGATTACACAGTGTCATGGAATTGAAATGATATATTAAACAAACCAAGATTGCTGTTAAGTCTTTCATCTTTTCAAATGGGTTACAGGTTTTGGTTCACTAATATGTAAATCTGAGAACTTTTTTAAAGTCACATTCTTGGGATAACTGAAGGTTTTGTTAAAAAGGTGACATCTCAGCTCAGAAAATCAGAGATTAGAGTATGTCTGTATCCGAATGCAAGTCACCTTTTTCTTATAAAACCTTCAGTTATCTTGAGACTGTGACTTAAAAGAAGTTCTGGGATTTACATATTAATGAACCAAAACCTGCAGCGCATTCTAAAAGATGAAAGACTTAACAGCAATCTAGATTTGTTCAATATTTCATTTCAGTTGCATGACACTGTAATCTTTTGCTACAAATTCTGGGTCTTATGGTCCTGCTCCACAGCTATCTATGAAGGTATTAACAAACATGAATCAAAGGTGAGTGTACAAAGTTAAGTCACAGGTTAAACATAATCTACTAGTGGAATAGAACTGAGAAGCTAAGATGCAACTCCTGATTCTAACCTGCTCTTTTAAAAGTGTCATTAGTAGAAAAATAACATCACCTCAGACAAGAGTGATAAAAGCATGACGTGGGGGGAGCCCGTGTTGAACTGGTGAAGGAGCAGCGCTCTGAAAGCTAGTGCTTCCAAATAACTCTGTTGGATTATAACCTAGTCTTTACGAGTGACAAGAGCAAAGGGATGCCTAAAACATTTTGTGGCAGGATAGCCACTCACTTGAGGCAATGATTGCTATTCTTCTGAAGGTTTTATTTTGGTCTCACCTCTTTTTTGAAGTTGAGAAAGTAGTTGGTTTGGTCAATCAGAAAGATCTCCAGTGCCGACCTTCTCAAGTTGTAGCGGCGCAGATGAATCTCACGTAGCTGAGAGAGAGGCCACCTAAAATCGTAGCCTACTCCTGCAGAGCAAAATAACCACACACTTCAATCTCAATTCTTCAGTAAAATAGAGGTGCATTAATGATTGACACATATACAAGTCACACATCCTGAGGAGTCTTAAAAATCCTTTTTATTACCTTTAATACAATTGCATACTCCAAAAAGACACACTTGCCTTTTGCAAATGGTAAATAAAGTAAGGAGTTTTTCATTTGACGTCAGTCCTTGAACGAGGTTGCCAATTTTATTCCTCGCAGTCTCATGACACCGCATGAGCTGCATCACCCTGTCCCAACAATCCTCCCCTGAACCTCCAGGCCATCCATGTGCAATGTGATGCAATGTCCTTCTCACTAAGTGGAAAGCAATTACACTCTTCAATAACAAACTGGGTGATGTTTGACCATCAGTTTATTTCCCTTTGACAGCTTTTTTTTATAACTAATAATTGATTTATCGAGAAATCATTGTGGCAGCAGATGCTGAATTGTCATGACCGTTCAAGTGTAACAAACAATCATAGTTCATAACATGGTTATGCACAATTAGGTAACTTTATCATGCAATTAATTACGCCAGATTGTAAAATGTAGATCCTCTTAATTTATAGAATAAGTGAAAAGTCTATAGCTCTCTGTAATGTTTATTAAAGATCACAGACCATAGGTTGTGAAATTGCTTTCACAGAATTTGTAATCATTTGCATACTGTTCATAAATGTTATTATTAATTTTATTAAGTAGTGATGGGCTGCCTCCTCGGTTATTTATGTCTTATTTGTGGAATGGTTTACTCAAACAATCTTTATTTTTTCTTCCGAAAAATACAATTTTAAGGCCGCTACAATTTCTTTCTAGAGTTATACTTACAACTGAGATCAATTCCTGGAAGGTTGGTGACTCTAGTATGTTTCAGTTGCTCAATACATCCCTTTCCTACTTTTAATACAAGGCATCCTCTGTGCTGTTCTTCCCAAGTTTGTTTTTGTTTAACAAATATCCAACCAACCACACCTGACTCTTAGTCTGAGGTTATTCTAACACCTTTCCAGCTACACATTGTACCTCTGGGACAGCTTCTGCCAATAGAAATCAACTTTAATTCTCCACACACATGCGTCAGGAAGACAGCTTTTGTTTTTGCTGCTTTTAAATAGTTTTTCTCACTGTCTTCAAATTGAAGTATATTAAGGCACAGGTAGCATTTCACAATAAAGTTTGAAATTAAAGAAGCAGGGATGAACTATTTCTAACAGCTATGGAAATGGGCTATTCAACAAAACAACCATAGGGGAGATTAACAGATTTTTTTTTACCTTTAACTCAGAGAGCTGTTGTGATCTGGAATGTACTGTCTGAAAAGGAGGTGGAATTTGATTCCATTGTAAATTGCAAAAGTCAACTTGTACAGCTCTATGACTCTGTTTACAACCTTCGATGAATAAAACTTCTGGTTAACAATAAGACCTCAACAAGTAGGATATTTCCCAAGACAGAGCTTTCCCAAGTTCATTTCTTACCTTCTTCTTTGTCCAGACTCCCATCAAAAAAGTTAATGTGTTGGGTAGTGACCTCCAGTCGCCCAGAAACAACATCCATGATGGTGATCAGGTCACAGTCTTCAGCAATCACCAGCTTTTCTTTCTGATTCTGCTCCTCTTTCTCGTTGCTGAGGGAGAAAACAGAAAAAGGCAGGATTGAATTGGAAATCAAAGTCAAATTATGAAACTGTATACATTTGAGTCTCACAGTGACCAAGTCATTAGTACAAGTGAAATTGGTTTTACTATAACACAAAGCTCAGGTTACACTGGGCGGAAGTAATCCCTGTTTCAGGCAGGTTTTACTTTTGTTGGGATTCATGAGTTAGATTTGCCAGGACGACATTGGTACGAAGGACTTTTTCAAGTGGAGCAACACTTCTTTGGGCTGAGAAGGCAAAGGTTAGAGGGGCTTGAAATTGTGAGGGCATTTATTAGATTAAATGAGGAGAAACTGTTCCCAATGATCGGAGGATCAGTAAACAGAGAATAATTGTCAAAATCATGACAAACACAAGAATCAGGAGAATTCTTTTTACACAGCAAGTTTTAATAGTCTGGAATTCATTATCTGAAAGGATGGTGGAAGCTGATTCGCTTTCAAAAAAGGAAACTGATAAATATTTGAAAATTAAGGGATTCATCTGAGTGGATCGAAGGAAACAAGTCAACACAGATACAATTGGGTAAATTACTTCCTGAGTGTATGATTAATGATTATTCCAGTCCATTTGTTCAACTAGAAAAGCTGGCATATTTCTCTTGGCTGAGATAACACTGATGGCTATAGGGAAATAAGCCCCTCATTCACATAGTGTGTTATGCAGCTGATGAGAAATATCAGAAAAGGAAACTCCAGAGTGAAAAGGCAGAAAATGTGATTTTGAAAATGTAATGTAGGAAATAATATAATTTCTATCTGGAATATTAAGTGCCTGGTACAGACTCAAAGAATCTTATATAGTATTGTCCCAGCCCCAATACTATATTAAGATTCAAATCCAACAATATTGAGAAAATATCTTTTAACATATTCTCAAGTGTGTTGTCAAACAATGTAAAACTTTACTGTCAGCAGGTGGTGGTATTTCACTTTGTACAGTGATTTGGGATGATTGAATACAACACAAAACATCTGCACAGGCATAGTGAGGCGTGAGGAATCAAGGCAGTTTTAAAAATAAATTCTTGCAATTTTGAGAAAACGCAAATTTATATCACGTTCTACAGTCCACAATCAATCGAGAAGTTCACTGTAACTAAAGTTAAATCTCCCTGTAAGTTAGGGTTAAGGAGGAATATGTTACAAGTTTAAGAAAGAAACCACAGCGGAGGACTAGAAAATATGTATGTACAGTAAACACCATAGCATGAAAGTTGATTATTATTAAATGTAATTTTCATTAATTACAAATCATAGCTGAGAGAGTTACAAAAGAGTCATTAAAAACAGATGAAAGTTCTAACAGCAGAATTACTTAATAATTCTTGAAAGTTTTAGTTATCTTTTTGAACATGTTCTGTAACGAGTGCATAGCCTACTCAAATGGTTCTGTTCATCCCTATTACATCACAACCCTCAGAAATTTACGGCTTCAATCACACACAGGCTTTTACAACAATTTTTGGGACTAGGGGAATTCACAAGAGCTTCCTAGGCTGGAATTCTCAGACAAAGCAAACTTACATGTTACTGAGCACAGTCAGATCTTCATCCGCTAATCGATCATCCTCCAGGTCATTGACCTTAGCTTGCTTTACTGCTTCCAGCAGCAAGGAATCATTGGACGGTGCTGACTGCTGGACTCCTGTACAGACACAGAAAGGTTTAGCCTTACTTATTCACAGAAAGCCAGCAAGATATTGGTTACCCAGAAGGAGCCAACAAGAACTACCTCCCCATGTGGCCATTTCAAACTCTAGCCAAGTTTATCACTAATATTTTGAATATTCAGGGGCAATTAAAACAAAGCTAGTCTAACTTGATCCAAGAGTGCACATGCTTCATTACAATGCAAAACAAAACATGCACAGAGACATGTGGGTCTGCTGGGAATGTAAGCTCTTTAGAGGACTAGAATCTTATCCAAAATCAGCTAGCACTGCTGCCTCAGAGCGCCAGGGACCCAGGTTCGATTCCTGCCTTGGGTGACTGCCTGTGTGGAGTTTGCACATTCTCCCTGTGTCTGTGTGGGTTTCCTCCGGGTGCTCAGGTTTCCTCCCATGATCCAAAGATGTGCAGGTTAGGTAAATTGGTCATGCTAAATTGCCCATAGTCAGGGGTAAATATGGGGAATGGGTCTGAGTGGGTTACTCTTTGGAGGGTTGGTGTGGACTTGTTGGGCCTAAGGGCCTGCTTCCATACTGTAGGGAATCTAATCTAATCTAATCTAATCAATCCAACCAGGTTTCAACAGGGTCAACACAAGAAGGATGTTTCTCCTAGCTGGGGAGGTGGCTCGGAACCGGCGGACAGAGTCTCAGAGTAAGAGGAAGACCACTTGATGAACCTTTTGCATTGTGTACCCCAGCAGACTGTGAGCAGTCATTGAACATGTTCAGGGCAGAAATCAATAGAATTCTAAACAGTCAAGACACAAAAGGATATGGGAATAATGTGGGTAGACAATCAGCCATGATTGAGTAGAATGGCAAGTGTACTCGAGAAGGCTGAATGGCCTACTCCTGCATTTATTTCCTATCTCAAATAGTACATCCGAACCAGTAAGTGAGGCTACTTTCCAAACATTCAGTAGTATGCCTGGCTCACATCATTTAGATCAATATTAAACCAAACCCCAAATGGTCCAGATGCTCACCAAAGTTGTCACGGAGTGCACTGGCATCAGAATGGGGGTCAAAGTTGTAGTCCTGGACCAGCTTCAGCCTCATGCGGGAGTAGTTTTCCACACTGGACAACTTCCAGTGCATTGGTCCCGGTTTTCTACCAAGAGCAAAAAAGAGTAAATGATCCATTAATTCAGATATGGACAACAATGTGAATTTATACGGTGACTTTACAATAGAAAATTGAGAAAGAACAAAGTTTAAGATTATAAGGAAAAACGCAGTAGGATTACATTAAATGGCACTTTCCAGTAAAATTTATAGCAGGGTATTTTTTTTAAACGGGGATAAAACTACATTGCAAACACAACATGATTAACTTAATTCACAATAACATGAATGCACACATTGAAAGAAAATTATTATATGACCTGTATTATTAAAAATAATATGTAACCATAAGATGCTAGCCCTGATAAGCAGAACTACATTCAGATAGAAGATCAATTGGCCTCAAGTCCTATTCGCGTGCTGCCAACCTACTACATTGACTCGACAAAACTGACACACGATTGCTACTGAATCAGTTTTTCTGAATAAATTCAAAATAACATTGCTTAGAAATTGAATGGGCACCCTCATTATAATAGGTGGTCCTTTCAGCGAATATGGGATAATAATTTGGGATGGTTCATCTGTCTTCAAATAAACATTTTCCGCATAACCACTAAATACACAATTTCAATAATTAATTATACTTATCTACAACCATGACTGAATAACTGAAGATTTGCTAGCATTGTTTAGGTTTGCTTCAGATTTGTTTGACTCTAATCAGTCTCATAAACATTGGGATTAAGATAACCTTAGTTTCACATCTGAAGGCAATCCTTAACCTTTCTTTTAAATACTGCGTATCTGTAACAACTTTAAACTTTGGAATCCCTCATAAAAGAAATAAATGTAGTAGAACCCATGTATCCATGGATTCGGTTTCCATGGTTTACCGTGGCCCGAAAATATTACACAGAACATTCCAGAAACAATTCCGGGGGCTGCCGGGGAGATAAATTTCCCATCTAAACAATAGGGTTTTCTACTATCCACAGTTTTGGGCACCTGCAGTAGGTTTTGGAACGCATCACATGTGGATACGGGGAGGGACACCTGTATCCAACTTCAGGCTTTTGCATGCTTTCTTGCCACAAACTGAAGTGTTTTTAAAATTTAAAATGTCTTATTAATTTTCTGTATCAAAGTGCTCAGTGATCCCAACTCCTTTTTCTTTCCATTAGGGGAATATTTACCAAGGAGTTTCACTTTGCACCCTTTGTAACAAACAGGCAAATTACTACTAAAGCTAAAACTTTAACTGAAATTTAGACCCATGATGAAAGGTGAGAGATTTACATACATTGATATTTGTTAAGAGTTTGAATTTAAAATAGTGGTGTATTGCTTTTCTGTTTTGCTATGTGTTTTGAAGTCTTTAAAACTGGTCTATATGTAGATAGCTTGGTTCTATAAAATGTTATTTGTATTTCTTTTGTGGAGTAAAACTTCTGTTTTAGTGTTAAAATCAAATCTGTAGCCTTGTGTGTATATGTTACATTGAAAGAAATGTGATCCATCAAGCCAGATTTCATTCCAAGATCGGACTTTTCCAGTAGTAACATTAGCAGAGGTCATGGCTAAAATTCTTAGCTGGTTTGCTGTTTTTATGGGAGGAATACACAAGAGGTAAGTGACAGAAGAATGAAAGACAAAGAATGGCAGCGGGAGGATTGTCGAGCTGGAGGAAGACTGGTGGGAGATATCATGATATAATTTAAACACGAGGTTATAAATTTTGAATTTCTTGAGTCAAGGGGAGAAAATGGAACTCTGAACGAGTTAACAAAAGGGAAAAGGACTCGATGTCAGCCCAATAGTGCAATGCAGAAATTAAACTTCTAAGCAGTGAGAGCATGGACTGTTCTTTATTTGCTGATGAGATGAGGGCGCTGCTGGCTCGACTAGGATTTATTGCTTATACCTAATTGCCTCGAGGCTAGTTCATTGCAGTGAGCCTAGGATCACATGTGGGCCAGAGCTGGTACGGTAAGGTAAGGACGGCTTTTATTTTTACAACAGTTGTCAGTGGTTATCACTAAACTAGCTTTTTATTGTAACCTTTTATTGAATTTGTCTGCCAAGGTGGGATTTGAAGCCATATTGCTGAATCATTAGCCTGAGGTTCTCAGTTGCTTGATCTGGTGACATTACCACTGTGCACCACGTCCCCAATGGAAGGTCAAGGTGCAGATAGGCAGTTACCATGAGGGTCAGGAAGGTTGCTATTCAGCAATTTAATAGGAATGGAATTCAAGGAAGCTGAATGATAGTTTATCAGAAAGCAGCACTTGCATTTATATATTACAGGACCTTTCCTGAGTGATCAGCACTGCTGCAATTTAGAAAGGAATGTAGCTAATTGACATCTGCCAAGTCCCTCAAACAGCAAACAAATAATGACCAAATAATTTGTTCTTATTTGTTGGTTAGGAATAAACACTATCCAAGATACTGAAAATAATTATCTTGCTCAATTTGTATAGGACCATTTTTAACATTCACTTGACACAGAAGATCAGGGTTCAGATTAACACCTTATCTGAAAGATGACACCTCAGATATGGCAGTACTCCCTTGGTGTCAGATGGATTACAAACTCAAATTGTTAGAATGGGACATAAAACTCAACTCAAGAGTTGCGAATGCTGCCACAGAGATCACACACTAAGCCACAGTTTATATCTTAGCTCCTACACAATCCAGAAAGATGTGGTGATGTAATATTTCAAATGATATTGGCTTTGTTTCAAATCAAGTACTTGCCTACAAGTGGGGCAAAGTAAATTACTTGAACTGTTTAATTAAAAGAAATAGACTAACACCAGATACATAAAATGACCAGCTAGCAGTTAAAACCGCAAATGGTTCACAAATAAAAACAAATGCCACCCCCTTCCCTACGTCAAGTTTGGCTTTTAAAATTGCAGCTCCATGCTGTGTTCACTGATTTGATGTACTTTCCAATGTATGGATTGCATTGAGGGATGAGAAATTAATGTGAGCCTGACATGTATTATTCACATTCCAGGAATAAATAAAGCAAAAAGTGCAAATCTACAACCAGACTCCTTTAAAATCCTTCTAGGATATTGAACCCCCAGAAGAGAACTCTGTCATGTCATAGAAATTATTGTAAGCCACCTACTTATCAGCCCATGGTCCACGCTCACAGGTTAAATAGTGCTGGGCTGCCTTCCACTGTCTCAGCGTTGCAGTGTGTTGGCTGTTGAGTTGCTTCAACATGCTATTATATCGCAGGTTCTCTTGCCTGGCCTTGCGGGTGAACGGTTCAACAAAAAACTCCTGACACCAGATAAACCAAACAAACATTGGTCATTATCCAATAGGAAACTGTTCACTAAGTAACAACTTACATGTGGGGTGAACCAGAGAGTGGGGGTGAAACAGCAGAGGCATATAATTTAATACTGTAACATGGAGGCAGAAATAGAACCAGATGAAAGTGAAGACTGCAGATGCTGGAGATCAGAGTCTAGATCAGAGTGGTGCTGGAAATGCATAGCAGGTCAGACAGCATCCGAGGAGCAGGAGAATCAACGTTTCGAGCAAAACTGTTCGTCTCATGAAGGGTCACTGGACTTGAAACATTATCTCTGCTTTCTCTCCACACATGCTGCCAGACCTGCTGAGTTTTCCTAGCAATTTTCATTTTGATTCACGTTTGTTTTGGTGCACAATTTTATAGGTAAATATGTGGACATCTCAGTTACCATTTTGGGCACATACAGCACAGAAGGAGGCTATTCACCCCATTGTGCCTATGCTAGCACTTTCAAAGAAATACCCAATTAGTACAATTCCCTGCTGTTTCACTTTAAGGTCTGAAATTTCTTTCCGTTGTGGTATGTTCAGTGTCCAATTCCCCTTTGGAAGTTGCTATTGAACATGTACCCATTGCCGTATAAAGCAGATTGCACATTTTAGCAACTCACCACGTAAAAACATTCTTACATCCTTCTGGCTTCCTCTGATTACCAAACCCACTGCTAACAGTGGAAACGGATTAAGGTTCTGGTACTTTCAGAAGATGCACACTTGATGTAAGTGGTATCATGGCAGGCAATGACCAGGTACACATTTTATTATTAAACCAAGTACTCAAATGTGTGTCGGTTAGTAAACTCATTACCTTCTAGGAATCCAAGTTTCAATCCTGACTAAACAGAGTGAACAAAGTCTCCTTTCTACTGGTTGTAAACTTGTTGTATGGCAAGTCTCTCGTTCCAGACCAACACCTTTTAGAAGCACATACAAGGACAGGTTAAGTCAATGGTGACTCAAATGTCACCATTGCTTACCAATAAGTATGCTTATCCAAATTTACGCAACAACAATAAAATGTATTTATATCGTGCCTTTAAAGGTATGTCACAAGCTGTCTTGTCAGAAACAATTCCATATTTGCTTCAAAAAGTGCCTTGAACGAAAACACAAGGAAGGGGATGTTGACAGAGGGAATTCTAGAGCTCAGGCCCAGACAGCTGAAGGCATGGCCACTAATAGTGGAGAAAGGAAACTGGCAAAGCACAAGAGACCAGAATTTGAGAAACACAGCTTTCAGATACTGACAGGAAGTTACAAAAGTAGAGAGTGGTTGAGGTCAAAAAGGTTGAGGTCACAGAAGGAAGAACTTTAAATTCAATTTGTTACTGGGTTGAGTTAGTATAGGATAGCAAGGACTCATTCAGCATTATTGGCTGGTGGAAGCAGGAGGTGGTTGTCACTTAAGAATTACCCCTCCCATTCCATCAAAGTCCTGGGCCTCATCCATTGCCAAATCCTAACCACCCGACTGGAGGAAGAACGCCTCATCTTCCGTCTTGGTGCCCTGCTACCAACTGCTGGATTTCATCAGTTTCCGCATTTCCCCTCCCCCAATCCTATCCCAGTCCCAAGCCTTCAAATCAGCACCGCCCTCTTGACCGGCCCTACCTATCCATCTTCCTTCCCACCTATCCACTCCACCATCCTCTCTGACTTATCACTTGCACCTTCATCTTCATCTACCTGTCACATTCCCAGCTACCTTCCCTCCCCCATCCCCATCCCCCCTCCCATTATCTGTCAGGCCCCCGGCCCACAAGCCTTATTCCTGATAAAAGGCTTATGCCCGAACTGTCGATTCTCCTGCTCCTTGGATGTTGCCTGACTTGCTGTGCTTTTCCAGCACCACACTCTCAACTCTGATCTCCAGCATCTGCGTCCTCACTTTCTCCTCATTGTCCTTAGACCAGGAAGGAGGAACTGGGCAGCTCGCACACTGCCCTTTGTACACAGGATGACAAAATCATTCTGATAGATCTCTCAGCACTTCAAAAATCTCATGAACAACAAAAAAAAGTGCGTCTCAGGATTGAGAGCTTCCAGGTTTTCTGCAGCTCCCTCTGTCTTTCCTTTCAATGAGGGTAAATGCAGGTGGAAAAACATAAAATAAGAAAAGGATTCTTTTTTTTTAAAAAACATCAATAATTTGCATATTCTGCCCATCCACCTGGAATTTGAGTTTGCTTTCTCCTTTCTCGCGATCTCTCTTGTGCAAATTCATCATCATAGTTTCATAACATTCCTTCCAGAAGATTGCCATACGCTCGTGGCCTTTGCTGAATGTTTCCACTTCATAACGCTTCATCGAAGGGATGATCTGGAAATGAGGACAGGGTCACAATGGTTCACAATAAGACACAAGAGAACACAAGAATTAGTAGCTAGGACAGGCCATTGGCCCCTTGAACATGCTCTGCCATTCAGTAAGACTGCGACTGATTATTGTGGCCTTAACTCCCCTTTACAGCCGCTCCCCATAACCCGAGACACTTTTTGTCCAGCAAAATAAAAACTATCCAGCTTAGCCTTGAATGTATGCAATGCTGCAGTCTTCATTGCTCTCTGGGGAAGGAAATTCCACAGAAGAACAAGCTTCTGAGGGAAAAAAAATCCCCTCTTCAAAGGGAGATCCCTAATCTTTAAACTGCACCCCCTTTTTGTAGATTCCTCCATAAGAGCAACTATCTTATCAGCCTCCATCCTGTTAAGTCTCCACAGGATGCTTCAATAAGATTACCTCACATTCTTTTACACTCTACTGACCATAAGCCCAATGTGTCCAACTTTCCCTCATAAGGCAACGCTTCAGCCCATAATCAGTTGAATGAATCTTCTCTCGACAGTTTCTCATGTTAGTTTATCTTTTCTTAAGTAAGGACACCAAAACTATTGAACAGTAATCCAGATATTACCTTATGAGGGCCTTATGCAGCTGTTCACTATTTTCATATGTGGTCACTCAATTTTGTTCCAAATGACCAATTTAAACTAGAAAATAAAACAAGAGACTTGTGCAGAGAATGCAAGGCTGGTAATGGTACTACGTACATATTTGTCAATGTAAACACGCCATTCACTGGATCCGCAGTATTCCTGAAAGTCCTCAAAGAAAGAAGGGCTGCCATTGCTTTGAGGCAGAGCTGGCAAATGTAGGTGCATGTACAGCAGCTCATAAATTTTGGATACCAAAGTTCGTATGATTGGGATTAAAAAAGAGTAGGTTTCAGTTCTCTCTCTTATGGACTTGGTCAGGGTTTCCTCCAACTTGCCCAAGAGGAAACAAGCTTCATCTCGGTTGACTATCTCTTTAGTCTGCAGGATGGTGTTGAGCTTTGCTGCTGCCATGGCACACACCTAATATTTAAAAAAAACAGTGGCTTTATTCACATAAACACGACAGATAACATCTCACCTGCACTTCTGTTTTGGCCCACTTTACAGAAGATTGTGGCATAATGGTAATGTGATAGGACTGGCAATCCAGAGGCCCAGGTTAATGATTCAGAAACATGGGTTCAAATTTCACCATAGCGGCTGATGGACCTCAAGTTCAATGAATACAGCTGGAATTTAAAATTATCCCAGGAATATACCTATGACAACTTTCACCAATTTTCGTAAAAACCCATCTACTTTACGAATGTCCTTTAGGGACGGAAATCTGCCATCCTTACCCGGTCTGTCCTTTGCCTGACTCGGAAATGACCTACGTACAAGGGCAATTAGGGATGTGCACAAATGCTAGCATTATCAGTGACACTCACATCTCATGAAACAAAAGAAGCATGATAATGTTAATAACAAGCAGCATATTTAAACAAGGAAAAATAATTTTTAAAAACCAATTGGTAAGTTATGATGAATTTATATTTTCAGACAGTTCAAAGATGGATTAAAGTATTTGCTCTCAATGCTGTGATTTCTACAGATAGTGACAATATGACAACTATTCACTATTTTGGAAAAGAAATTGCATTTGTGGTACACCTTTCATGATGTCAAGCACTTCACATGCAATTGAGTCTTTATGAAGTGTAGTCTTGAAGTGTAGTCATTGTTGTTTCCTTTTCACAGAATCCCTACAGAGTGGAAACAGGCCAGTTGGGCCAACAAGTCCACACCTACCCTCCGAAGAGTCACTTCACCAGATCTATTCCCCATCTCCCTTATTCTATATTTACCCCTGACTAATGCACTTAACCTACACATCCCTAAACACTATGGACAATTTAGCATGGCCAATCCACCTTGACCTGCACATTTTTGGATAGTGGGAGGAAACCGGAGAACCCACGCAGACACAGAGAGAATGTGCAAACTCCAGACAGACAGTCGCCTGAGGCTGGAATCGAACCTGGTTCCCTGGTGCTGTGAGGCAGCAGTGCTAACCACTGAGCCACCGTGCAGCCCATCATTTCCTGTATTGCAGGAAATGATGCAGCCCATTTGTTAGCAAGATTCCAAAAATTTCAATACGCAAAAGACCCAAATAATCAACTTTTTTTAAAGAGACTTGATGAAGGGACAATTATTATCCAGGGAAATGGAGAGAAATCCTTTGCTGCTCTTTGAAACAGTAAAATGGGAAATTGTTTGACACATCTCTGAGATGGTAGATGAGACCTTGATATGAAGTCTGTTCTGAAAGTTAGCTCCTCCAATAGTGCAGCACACTTTCAGTACTGCATTGGAGCATCAATCTTGATTTCACATTCAAGGTTGTGGAGCAGGCCTTAAACTCTCAAACTTCTGAATTCGAAGTGAAAACACAACCAACTGACTGACCACTTACCAATTGAACTAAATATCTTGGATGGACATAAGTCGTTGCTGCTTCCTACCTGAATGTTATCCTGTGCAATAAATCCAAGGAGAAGACGCACTCCGAGTTGTGAGAGTTGCATCCATTCTGATCCAGATGAGTACCAGACCATTAGGCTGTCCATTAAGGTGACCATTTCCTCCAATACCTGCACAACAACAATGGAAATCACTCTTAGAGTCACAGAGTTGTACAGCAAGAAAAAAGACCCTTTGGACCAACTCATCCATGTCGACCAGATATCCTAAACTGATCTAGTCCCATTTGCTAGCACCTGGCCTATATCCTTCTAATCCCTTCCTACTTATATACCCATCCAGATGCTTGTACTAGCCTCCACCACTTCCACTGACTGCTCTTTACATACCCACACCACCCTTTGTGTGAAAAGGTTGCCCCTTAGGTCCCTTTTATATCTTTTCCCTCTCACCCTCAACCGATGCCCTCTAGTTCTGGACTCACTCATCCCAGGGAAAAGACAGTGTCTATTTATCCTGTCTATGCCCTCATGATTTTATAAACCTCTATAAAATTCATCCCTCAGTGTCCAAAGCTCCACGGAAAACAACCCCAGCCTATTCAGCCTCTCCCTATAGCTCAAATCCTCCAACCCTGGGCAACATCCTGGTAAATCTTTTCCGAATTCTTTCAAGTTTCACAGCATTCTTCCTATAGCAGGGAGTCCACAATATTCATGAAGAAGAAAAGCTAATTAAATTTAGTTCAGCTGAAAGTAGACCAAAACGAATATTATACTCAACTTTCTGGATAATCGGGGTCCATTTAGTCCTTAGAATAGCAATACGCTGTGCTGTTCCAAGATAGTCACCATAAAGCACCTTACAACATTTTATTAGTAGGAAATCAAGTTTCTTTGCAATTCTGTGCTGCCCAATATTGGGACTCTTTTTCGATCAAGGTTCTGCCAAGTACCACAACTCTCCAACTGTACATCATCTCAACTCAGAAAACTGTTGCTTTGCTGATGGTTCTATTCCTTCATCATCAACCTCCTTCTGTTCACACACAATCTCAAATATGTTGTTATATTTTACAAGATAATCACTGAAACATTACCTACTGATCTTCTCCACGCTATTTAACATGGTATCTGTCAATGAGATTAGATAAAAACATTTTTCTTGCCTGACAATCAGTCAGCATTTCTTGTCTTATTATCTCCAGCCTCCACCTCTATCGACATCCTGGTGTTAAAATCACAAATATATGCAGCACCCCATGGTTATGACTGCATTCTGCTTTTCTGATGGACACTATTTTTAAACCTCAAAGTTCTTCCACGCTGATACAGATCTAATGAACTGGAGGTGCACTTTGAAAACACTCTGACAAATTCCAGGCCTTAATAATAGAAACTATGTGTCATGTCAGTAAACATTTCACTCTTTAATTTCTAGCCTGAATTACCATCTCTCGTTCAAGCTTCACCTTTAATTGAAACAGTTACCACAATGACTGTCCCATCAGATCTTGCTTACATGCCCCAGCTCCAAATATTAAGCCCACATGTTTTTCCTCCTTGATATATTAAGATAGCATGCTGGAAGATCAAACTTCCTGCCTGGACCTTGCTATCCTGTTTATGCGTGACAGTCAGTAGTCAGCCTTTGACATCTTTCAGTTCTATTGACAGCTGTGACAAAACTATGCTGTCTCACCATGTGCAGGTGTACGTAGTGACATGGCACAGAGCTGCAAGCATGATCATAATGTCAACTGTGCAATTTCATCAAGGGAGAAAGAAAATGAATCAGGCAACTCCTGTTGCTCACAATCAATTGCAGAACAACACGAAGAGGTGCTTGGCAGTGGGCTGCAACATCTTTAACTAGATGGGCAATTCTGCCTCAATATACAGAAATCAAAAAGAAAGGCAGATGGCTCAAGTGTTGTGTTAGGAAAGGGGTAAACACTACAGCAGGTATAATTAAGTACCTTATCAGTCCACAACGCAGGATTCACCAACCCCTCAGCCTGGAGGAAGTCCTGAACAATATAAAGCAATCGCACTGCATTCTCAGTGTGAACCGGAAGGGCAGCTGCTGTTGCCTCTTTGTTGTCAGTCACAGCCCATTCCAATATCTTCTCAAGAAGTCTGAAAAAGACCAGTTTCGTTACGGGATAGTCTTGACTTTACCCTAGCTGTAAAGACCATGCCGTTTTATTGTTTTGCATTTTTGATTGTGGACTGAAATGGGAAAATAACTTTTAAAAATCAAGAATTTCTGAAGGATTACTGCAACTCTTGAAAACAAGTAACCAGATACTCATTGTAAATGCTGTTTACACAGCTGCTGCTAGTTCAAACAGTAGATGGTTTGCAGACCAGCTAGAACCAGAGCTGCGTACAAACAGATATTCAGCCACCAACAAGTAGCCAACTGGACTGATTGATTCGCAGGTAGCTAAACAAGTTGGGTGAAGGCTGAGGAAAGCCTTCAGATTTTCACCAGCTCAGGAGCTTTCTCTGCTCTTTGCATTAAAAGTGACTAAGCCTGAAGAGAACCAGTTTATTTTCCCTTAAGTTGCTGTAAGCGGTGACTTTTAATTGCTAAGTCAGAAACTTTTTTTAAAAGATCTTTTCTACTGCTGCTTGAACCTGCAGCATGCACAATTTCTAATTGTGAACCAGTCACCAAGTACCTCTTGCAAACCAGTGGAAGCATCCAAGGAAAAAAGAACAAGAAGCAGAATTCCTATCAGCACAAGAATCATCTCAGCAGGTCCGTGAATGGGAAACATTGAACTGCCTTCCTAACCCTTCCATCTACCTATAATACCCTGCCTGCATATGTATTAATGCATATATACTGTATGTTGATGGTTCATAAATACACATAGCTAGAGCATATTTACCTGAAATGAAGTGATTCTTGTTAACTATGGAAACCTGGCTTGTGCTTTCTGTCAACAAAGGTCTAGGCATAAGGTAAATTGGTAAATTCTGATATTTTCTTTAAAATCTGTGATGACTCCAGGAAGTTTGGGACTTGATTTTTGGTGTACTACACCATGAGGTCTAACATAGCTTCAGTCTCTTAGTTATGACAAATCAGAGATCCTCCAATGTGAAGGTTACCCACACCCCAAGCCACCCTCAATGCATGCAAACCGTACTTCAATTTGATTTCATCTGATGGAGAAAGCAGTTCATTTGCTGTCCCTAGCTTTGTCAGTGCTGAAAAGACTTGGCCTCGTTCGATCCAAGCAGCATCATCTGACCCATCCAGGCCACGCCACATAATACAGAGGAGGATGTCCATCAGAATTCGACTTAGCTCTTCCTCACTCTTCTGAAAGGGAAAGAAAGCCAGTTCCATAAGCAAATGCAGTTCACTAAAGTTAGATTCAAGTGATATAATGTTTGAGGCCACACAACAAGTCTTTACCATATTGATTATGGATTGCTGCTATAGTGCGAGAATATAGCAATATGAACAGGAGCTCTACTATGTTTGACTTAACAATTTTACAAGCAGAAGCTAATGGGAATGAAAACACCAATTACACAAATTTTCTTGATATTATTAAATGGGATTACAGGGCACACTTGTGAGCTGCTGCCATTGGGTCAGATGCCCCTTAGAATTAATATTTGGTGGTTCAGCAGTGATGACATTCCTTATCTGGTTCATCTTCCCACTGGGAGAAGCACTTCAATTGAAGATCAATTGAAACAAATGTTGAGTTTCTTAATCAGAGACCAACAACCTGTAATACAACTACCACGAGTTATTTAGCAAGTTTGATTCTTCCCCCCACCCCCACCCCCGCCAATCCCTCAATATAAGCATCAATTATACCTGCTTTAAAACAAAACAAAAATGGCACAAAAATCATTTAACAAATTACCTCTCCACTTCCAGAGACTTCATAGATTGATGTATCATCCATATAACTTGAATCATCTGTGCTGCTAGGTTCCTTATCAAACTGTGCACCAGGAAAGTGTTTGGGCATCTCAAGTGGAGATGGGGTGCTGGCTACGCTACCTGGTGTCTGACTTTCAATGTCACCCATTTCATAAGAGGCCATGCTCGACAAGTCCAGTGTTAGGCTTCTCCCCTTTGGAGTCCAGTCCTCCAACTGAGCCTGATTTTCCACCAAATTTTCTGTGAGGACACTTTCATTTGAGGCTCTGTCACCTGAAAACATCTCAGAGGAGTGGCTTGAGTCAGTGAATCTTTCAACCAACCCATCAAAATTTCTGTTATCATAGAACTTGTTGAAGGGCACATTGTCGACTGTATCACCATCTGACAGCTTGTCGTCCTGAATATTTGATTCTTCGTTAGTGCTTCTTAACTGTTCTATGCTGGGTCTCAGCTCAAGCTGGGAATCAGCTTGTTTACCAAAATCCAAACTGTTGTTGTTCAAACTGTCCACGCCAGCACTCTCCTTGCTCTCAGCATTTTCCTTCAGAAATAACCGCACAAATGTTTCTTGCCAACTGGTCTGCTTTGCTATCTGCTGGGCTGCATCCTGTTGGGACTGCAAGTGCTGATAAAGCTAAAACAATTCAAGGAGAAAGGAAGAACGCTTAAATGTCACCAACAAAATACCTGATATTTTTGCTTTCTACTGGTCTTTTAAAATTGCTGTTATTTTTCGTATTGCTCACTAATCAATGTCTGTATGGCAAAGTAATCAATTTGTACCAAAACAGAAACAGCAGTACAAGATCTTTTGTGATCTTAACACTCAGTTGTAGCTGATACTTAACCTGTCAGATCCAAGAGTGACAATGGACTGGCGAATCTCACCATCTGCTCAGGGCACAACTCCAACATCCAAGGTTGCACGATAATCAACAGCATAGCCTTGGTCTCAGGATCAGGTTAAAAATGTTTGTTCCTTACTATCCATTAACTTTATCAGCCTTACAATAAAGGTGAGAACCTATTTACTCTTGTTGGCTGAGAGGTGGTCACATGACTCATATGCAAACAAGAAGAAAGAGATGGCCACTCAGCCCTTTGAGCCTGCTCTTCCAATCAGTAAGATCACGGCTGATCTGATTTTGACCTCAACTCTAAATTTCGGCATATACCCAAGAATCTTTCATCCCCTCGGTCACTGGGAATCTATCAGCCTCTGCCTTAAAAATACTTAAGATTCCATATTGGTTCTCCTTTGAGGAAGGGAATTCCAAAGATTCTCAACACTCAGTGGAAAAAAATCATTCCTCATCTCTGTTTTAAATGGCACCCCACCCTTAAATAAGGTACAGCTGAAGTAGGGCTAAGAAGTATCCCATTGCCCCAGTGTGCAATGTGCTCAGAACAGGACTTTGTAGTTTGTTCTGCAGGATTAACTAGTAATTTTACAGTCAACAATCTCTGCAATATCTGGTTAGCCATCAAAGGATCCTCTTTAAAGCGAGAACTGGACAGTATAACATTCATCTTTTTCATCAGACACTGCACTTGCTTTCATTTAAATAAATTCACACACGGTACCCACAATGTTCACACACTGCCCAAGCTTCATGCAGCAACTGAACAAAAATGTTTATCTTTCCTCTCTCGCCATTCTTTTCCTGAGGTCACAGCAACCATCACTGGAAATGATGCTCCAAAAGCAGCAACAGAAATAGCATTTCAGTCCAAGGTTCACAAAGGATTTGATCATGGACATGACGTTCTCCCTTTCCATATTTATGGGAAGATTGCCCACATTTTCTCTTAGGCCTTTGCATATAAAAGATTAGGAGGCATATATTTTTCATCTCTCTCTCTCTTTCCTTCATAGTCATTGAACAAAGATGCAAGTCTATACAATTTTCTTTCTTCAGCTCCACTAAGGAGTCTGCATGATCCCAATTCTAATTCATTTTGCTTTTTACATCTGGTTTACTCTGGATCCTCCAACAAACATACACTGATCAAGTCATTTACCTGGCTTCTCATTACCTAGCCAAAAAACATCAACTCAATTGTCATAGCACACAGTTGGTGATATCATGTAAGCCACAAACTTAGAGTATACATAATTCAGGAACAAGGAATATAATAGTCATAGATTTGGTTTCAGCATTAAAAGGTTGACTGATAAAAAAATGAACATATTCTTGTCACTTTCTTTGATTTTCTATGATTCCAGAATTTTCTTGCATGAACCTCAAAGAAAGTGTGAATCATTAAAAGGAGGAGAAGACTGACCTTTCGGCAAACAGCAAGCCTCACGTTGACTCCTGCTTTATGCACTAGGTGAACCACAGCCATTACATCTTTATAATTCACCACAGAGTCTGAAAAAAAAAGTTATTCATTGCATTTAATTCTGCATAACCACAGAATTAAGAACTGTCACAGTACAGAAGGAGATCATTCATCCCATCACCTGGAGCCATTCTCCTCTCTTCTCCCTATAGCCTTAAACAGTCTTCCTTTTCAGATAATATGCCAATTCCCTCTTTATTATTTGAATCCGCCTCTGCCAAATGAGGAAATTCACAGATAAGTGAATTCACAATTCGATTTCAGAAGTAGACAGCCTTGTCAGAAGCAAGGTAACAAATGTAAAAATACCACATGGATGATTGGACTTTATCTCACTCCCCTTGTAACAGCTGCTTCATAATGTCCATCTTCCTAGTCAGGACTGGCAAGCAACCAAAAATGAAGAAAAAATGGTCTGCAAGTCTGATCAAGTTCATACAAATGCTCTCGACCATGAACACTGTAGAAGAACACAGATTCAATATCCACGAACAGGACATTCCTTATATATGTTCTCAGTAGTTAGCTCAAGTACAGCAGTGACAGGGAGGTTGCGGATATGTGCTCTCAACTGGTTGAAGAATGATGCCAACCATGTGGGAAAACTGTTAACATATCTACTTTCTGTTGCAATCTATAATCTATGCACCTCTCCTGCATACACCACCGGCAGGACTAGAGAGCAGTGTATTTCACCATAATCTCTTTACAAGTGAACACAATGCCCTTCAAAACATGTTTTGAGAAAAAGAAAATCATAATTTAGCTACTTTTCCCACTTTATGGATAACTAACATGTTTGCATTATTGTGTCACGTTGCCTCAAGCAGCAATTCTATATTGGATATTTGAATCAGTCAACGATGAATTGTTTGAGTCCAGCACCTCAATCCAAACGTACCTCCAGGAAGTCACAACGTTAAGTTTCTTGTGCCCCAAAGGGAGTCTTGTGATGCAACGGTAATGTCCCTATCTCTGAGCTAGGAGGCACACAATCAGTGGTATGCAATAACATCTATGAACAGGATAATTTTTTAAAAAATTACCAACAAGGCATAGGCCCTCAATCAATGAGACAAAACACATTGGCAGTCAATTATCTCATTAATATAGTTCAAGTCTTCACTGTTGCAACAAACTCTCAATTTACCTGCTTGTAGGATTTGATGCAAGAGGTTTTTGACCAGGGACACAGTAATCAGGGAATCATTCAGCAGCATGATGAGTCCTGAATAACCCACATCCCTCAGCTTGATGCGCTGCTTGTTCCGTTCATAAACCTTATCGCACTTTAACATCCTCTCAAATATCTATCAAGGAGCAGAATTTAGACATGTTAATACTATATTTAGGTCTGAAAAGTGCAAACTGTTTGTTTGAAACTTTATAATATGAAGACAGAAATTGGATATATTTCCACAGGCCTGGGCAGTCAATGATGACCATACCATGAGTGTGGCAGACTTTGTGTGGGTGTCCAGACAGTAGGCGTTAGCAGGCTGTTTAAATGCAGAAGGAAGGACATAATTTGATTCAATCCTCAAGGCGCTAAGCGTGTAATTCTTCCAGCACTGTCTGGTGTAAATGGCTACTAACAGAAACAGAACGGCTGTGGGGCAAAGACAGGGAGGTTCCGATAGGGGAAAGAGAAGGAACCTAGTTTTTCTGGTTCTTGAACAACAGGGTATAATCTTAAAATTAGTGCTCGGTTGATCAAGCTGACGCCAGGAGGCACTTTTTCACACAAAACACGGTGGAAATCTCTCCCACAAAAAGCTGCTGAGGGTCAGGATCAATTTGAAACTGTCATGGGCAGACTTTTTTTAAGTTAAGAGTACTCACGGTTACAGAACTAATGCAGATAAAACGGGGTTAATGTACAAATCGGCCATGACCAAACAGAATGGCTCAACCGTCTTGACGGGAGGATAGACTCCTAAGTTCTTAACATCAATTACAGTACACTAATGGATAACATGATTTAAAGAAATAAACACAATTTCTTTTCTTGTTAAAACTGCTTTCACCACTAAAATCAGATGTCTTGCTGTTTAGTGTGCCATGGAATGTGACAACAGAGGGCAGATAGTTACCTCAAAAATCAGATTGCTATGACTCCTGAGGCAAATAAAGCATTGGAGATCTTGTATTTAGATCACAGATTTCTTGCTGTAATGCTCCTGTTAGTGAAATCACAGCTGATCTGTATCGCAATTATGTCTATCCACCTTGGGTTCATTATCCTCTTCTACCATAGATTTGCAAACTCTATTAATCTCAAAACTAATATTGTTAACCGAGTTTGTTTGAATTGTCTTCTAACTTTGCTCCTGAATGCCCTGACTCTGATTTTAAGATCATATCCCTTGTTCTCGATTCCCCTTCAGCCTGCTGCCCATTAAAGCAGTGAAACAAGTTTCTCTGAAACTGTTCTGCCTATTAAAAATAATAAATATCAATTACCCAATTACCTTCCAGATTTCAGGAGTACAAGTCTTTCTCTATGTGCTTTCGGCTTAGAATTTAACCTGTGAACCCTGATAACACTGTGCTGAATTCCTCCTCCCAAGGCCGTTACATCTTTAGCTTTGGTGTGACAGCTACATCTGTACTCAGTACTTCAGACGTGGGCTAATTCAGGCACAGCACAGCTACGGAAAACCTTCGCTCCTTTATAATTTAGTGCTCTATACCATTAGCATTTAAAATTCTTTTCATATTGACTACGACACTTTACTGATTTCCTTCTCATCGAGCGTGTGGTGCAGGAATTCCTGATGAAGGGCTTTTGCCTGAAATGTCAATTCTCCTGCTACTCGGATGCTGCCTAACCTGCTATGCTTTTCCAGCACCACGCTCTCGACTCTAATCTCCAGCACCTGCAGTCCTCACTTTCGCCTGATTTTCTTCTTCACTTTGTTATCCACATTTGCAATCAGTTGAGATACAGATTAGTTGCAATTCCAGTGGGATACCACTTTTCACTTCTTTCCAAATCAGTTACATATCCATTACCTCAGCTCTGTTGTCTGCTAGCTATGCAAAGTCCTAACCAAGTAAATAATTTGCTTTCAATTCCATCAGGTTTAATTTTAAGTAACTTGCTTGGCTTCAACTAATTGGCTTTCAGCTACTCTTCTAGGTCACACAGCTCCTGAGACCGGAAACATATATCCTACTCCTGCTTCTTTTACCTCTAAGATTGGAAGCAACTGAGAGTGGTTATCAATGATTTAGAGGTGCCGATGTTGGACTGGGGTGGACTAAGTCAAAAATGACAAAACCCTGTTATAGTCCAACAGGTTTAGTTGGAAGCACGAGCTTTCAAAGTGCTACTTCTTCATCAGGCGGTTGTCCTGATGAAGAAGCAACACTTTGAAAGCTAGTGCTTCCAAATAAACCTGTTGGACTATAATCTTTTGTTGTGCGATTTTTAACTGGCTTTATCAAGTCAGCCAAGTGTTCAAGACTGAGATCTTCCCAACTGAATGGGAACGAAGTGTTGTTGATCATTGAGACCTCAATTACCAAACCTAGTCACCGAATCTCAGTCAGTATAATTCTTCTTGCAAAACTTGTGTGAGATGTTTCACTTTAAAAATGCAGTCACTGAAACGCAAGTGTTTTCCAATGGTTTATCAAAAATTAAGGTCAACAAAACTTCTTTTGCATGAGGTGCATTGTCAAATATATTAGCTTATTAAGGGTGCAGAGTACCTTGAAAACGAGCTCACGCAATGTGTCAGAATACTTGCTCGTCAGCAGCAGTGCATACAGAATGTCAGCATGCCCTGGTTCAAACAGCAGCAGGTAGAGCTGGTCCCGAGCTGAACTAGTCTGAAGGAGATTCAGCAGAATCTCCAGGATTCCAGAGAGCTACAAATACACACATCCAAAATAAAAATCAGCAATCAGATCCAAATTCTGCCTGCAACAACATTCAGTGCTTATATTATTGTAGGAAGACATACAAATGATTTCAACATTTTTAGGTTTCTACTGCTTTTCATGACCAAATCTGGTCAGCGAATAACATTTCCACTGGGAATCTAGACTTTAATATTAACATGTATACAAATGCCATATTTTATCATTTTATACAAAATACTTTACTTCCCGTCAAAGAAGACTGCATTTATGTCACAAATTTCACAACCTCACGATGCTTGTTCCAAAGGGCTTTACAGCCAATAAAGTACTTATGAAATAACTTGTAATGTAGGAAAGATAGCAGTCAATTCCCACACAACAAGACTGCACAAGCAAAAAAAATGCTAACAGCTCATCCATATTGGATCATTGTTTTCCTGCTCGTTATCAGAATAACTTCATTTTTGTCCTCATTGGGACAGAAAGCACCTTGGCTAACCCCATCCAAAATGGGGTGCCACCAACAGTGGAGCATTCCCTCAAGGCCAAAGCTTCGCACAATGCAAACTCTGTCAGAATTACTTGCAGGTTTCCAAGAAATGGCATCACTTGTTCAAGGGCACTCAATGCCTGGTAGAGGAACCAATCATTGTGGACGTGTGTCGGAGTAGTGGGGGAATGTTAGAAATCATCCCATTTCTCTTGCTACCGACTCCACTTGCCACATGTGCCATCACTCACGAGTGGCCTAGATCACTCAGGAATCCTGGATGTTGCTTGGGCACCCAGATAAATGCCTGGCTGGCACTTCATTCAGTAGGCATTCCCCAAAACACAAATCTCTCACCAGCTTTCCAGCCAGCAGGTAAGACCCATTACCTAGATTCAATACTGCTCCCTGGCTTTGCGGCAGAAGATAAACATTCAAACAGATTAGAGCATATGGATGACTAAACTATTCACTCCATGTCATCCGAGTCCCCTCAGGTTCATGGCTGTTGTTGATAGATCAAAAACCTGGAATTCCCAAGCTTTCATCACTATGGATACACTTACACCACATGGACTGCAGCAGTTCAAGGAAGCAGGTCAACATCATGTTTTCCAAGGGCAGTTAGGATTGGGTAATAAATATAGTCTTGGCAGATTTGCCCATGTCACATGAAAGAATACAAAACAAATAGTTATTGTGTAGCATTTGAATAAGCTGCCTGAAAGAGCAGATGCAATATTAACTTTCAAAATGGAATTGAATAAACTCTTAAATGAGTGAAAGGTGCAGCTCTTTGGGTATGGGACAAAGGGTGTAGGATTATTAGCTTTTTAAAAAAAAATTCACTTGCAGGATGTGGGCATCAGTTGGTGACCAGCATTATTGCTCATCCCTAGATGCCCTTGAGGTGGTGACAACAACCTGCCCTCTTAAACTGCTGCAGTCCATGTGACATTGGTACACTCACAACAATATTAGGAAAGAACTTTCAAGCTTTTGACCCAGCAATACTGAAGTAAAGTTCAAAGTCAGGACGGTGAGTGGTTTGGAGAAGAACTTACAGATGCTGGCGTTCCCATGCAGCCAGCTATTTCAATTAGTGGTATGGCCACAATGAGGGAAAAGGTGAGCTTGGTTGACGTTTTTCATCTTGTACTTGTCAGGACATTTTTGCAAGACAAAGAGCTTTGACAAAATGTGTCTTTTATCACCAATACCTAAGCTCAGTATCACCAAATGACTGTGAGGTAAAGGTCTTGTGGAACAAAACAAAATCCCTCTTTTACCTGCTGTTCATCACTGATAGCAGCAATGTATCCCATGACGCTCTGGACCTCTTCCTGTATCACCCCTTTGCTGATGAAGTACTTAATTAGCCCGTACAGAGAAGCACGGATAGTCTTCACGTCATCTGCGGACAAGTCACTGTCTTTATCTGAGCTGTTCAGAGAAGTGCCAAAGAATGGGAAGCAGTCAGGTATTTCCACATTGGATTGAGGGTATTGAGATGTTGCTTAGTGTCTATAAACCATATTCATTCTTCAAATAAAAAAGGTAGCAGAGAAGAGAGCAGAACACTCTACCTGTAACACATCCGGATCACATCAAGCAAAAATTGCACCCCATATTTCTTCCTAAATAGCTTCCGATTGTCTTTGATGATTGTGGATAAGTACTGAATATGGCCTGAAATAGAAAACTGGTTACCGTTTTATGATAGACCTCAATAAAAGACAGTTGCAAGAGAGTCAAAAAGATTAGGTTTAGGATTTGCCACAAAGGTCAAAATGAGCAACTTAGAAAGCCCCCCAAAATCCATATTTGCTTAACTCCTCTCATAATCATTTATTTATACAGCACAAAAACAGGCTTTACAGAATTTAGGTGTTAAAGCAAGCATTACAACGCCATAGTAGGATGACTGCTGCAAAGTTTGGCAAAAGGGATGCACCTTCATATTACTTTCACAACATATAAAAACAAGCTTTTACACTTCCAATTTTTATAAACTGAGCAAAAATTTTAAAGTAAGGGGGTAACATATGGATCAATTGTTAAGGTAGGTACAATGTTACTTCTCAGTTTTAAACAAACATGGTGGTGATTATTTTTGTGTCCATACAATGAGGGGCATCAACACGGTGGAATTAAATCTGATGCCACTCTGGGGGACCAAAGTGAGAATCAAATATTAATGGCAAAATGTTCAGAGGGAGATGAGAGAATTACTCTACACTGTTTGGGGCAGCATGGTGGCTCAGTGGTTAGCACTGCAGCCTCACAGTGCCAGGGACCGGAGTTCGATTCACACCTCGGGTGACTGTCTGTGTGGAGTTTGCACATTCTCCCCGTGTCTGCGTGGGTTTCCTCCCACGATCCAAAAAGATGTGCATGTCAGATGAATTGGCCATACTAAATTGCCAAGTCAAGGGTAAATATAGGGTAGGGGAATTGGTCTGGGTGGGTTACTCTTCAGAGGGTCGGTGTGAACTTGTTGGGCTGAAGGGTCTGTTTCCACACTGTAGGGAATCTAATCTAATCTAAACCATAAATGTCTAAGAATGCACTGCAAGAAAAGATAGTGGAAGCAGATTCAATGCTAACTTTTAAAAGCAAGCTGAATAAATATTTTTTAAAAAGGTGCAGAGCTCAGCGAAGAAAACAGGGATAGTTGGATAGCTCTTTCAGAGAATCATAAAATAAAGTATAATTGGTCAACTGGCCTCTTTTTATGCAATTTTATTAAGTATTATGTGACAAGCTAAGAATAAAGTTATTCCTAATAAAACTACCCCAACTTTAAACTTTGTCTTATGAGAAAAATGTCCAATGTGCACTTACCATTTTCTATACCATTCTATGAGTCAAACTACAGATAATTTAATACTGCAGGGACAGCTTAGAATAATTTCCTTTTGGATATTTGGGCAATGCTTAAAGGATTGCAAACGAAATCAGTCTATAATCCAACTCCACCCTAATTAAAATAATGTTTGGCAGCCAATGATATCCAAAATTTCATTGTATATTCTGTGCAAATGTAAATCCAGTATTAAAATTATACCCATATATTCATGCATATTTATTTTGATTAAACAGTTGAAAATTGTTAGTTTCCATCTGCAAGGTAACAGAACACTTTCCTGCATCAAGCAAGGAGTGGGAGAATTGTCAGTGATAGCTTTAGTGTAAGTTCCACTCCAGGGACTTGAGCACAAATTCCCAGCAAACATTCTGGTACACACCAGGAGTCACTGGGGGATGGAGATTTGCTCCATTGTAAAAGGTAACACCTTCTGGATGAAACTAGGCTCCACCTAATTTCTTGGTGGGCCATGGAAGATTCCACTGGAGAGTTTTTAAGAAAAGTAAGCAAGTTCTCCCCGATTAGTCTTTACCACACAACTAAAACCATGAAAAAAAGATTATCTGGACATAACGTCATTGTGAGAACTTGGGAGGCAGGAAATAGCTGCTGTATTTCCTACATCAGAGCATATCTCCAGGACAAAGGTGCGTGTGTGTGTGTGTGTATTAATCTATTTCTCTACATTGCATCTCAATTGAGTTACATCCGTTACAGTGGCTGAGAAAATGCACTTGCCAATTCGGAATGGGAAATCCCCACGGCTCCAGATTCGAAAGTCAAACAGCAGATGTTGATACATCTGATGCAGGAGCTGTGTATTCTTCTCTACGTTTGCTTGTTCAATCAGTAACTGCACAGCCACCAGCATGTTCACATCCGCTAAACTATTTGGCATCTGTCACACAAGACGTTTAAAATACATTACAGTTTGACCTCCTTCAAACAGATACCCAAGTGTAAACAGAAACCATTACAAGTCAGTGTGTTATACCAGATTCCTGAAGAAGGGCTTATGCCCGAAACGTCGATTCTCCTGTTCCTTGGATGCTGCCTGACCTGCTGCGCTTTTCCAGCAACACATTTTCAGCTCTGTTATACCAGATAACAAAGTACACACTGCGAAGGCTAACTTGGCTTGAAAGCTTGCTCCTTACAACAACAAGCAGGCTTGAGCACAAGCTGGTATTTTTCTCTTACTGAATTTTGCACATATGGTGTAGCGTGAGGCAGCCTAGTGGTAATTTCACTAGTCACTCAAAACCCAGGGCTAATACTCTGGGGACATGGCTTCACATCTTATCATGGTAGATGTTGAAATTTAAATTTTGAAAAGAAATCTGGCTAATGAAGACCATTTAACCACTGCTGATTGTTTTAAACAAACAAACAAATATCTGGTTCACTTTCGAAACATATCAGCCATCCTTACCTGGCTTGGCCTATGTGACTTCAGACCCACAGAAAACTAGTGGACTCTTAACAGCCCCTGGGTCGTTAGTGATGAGCAATAAAAGCTGGCCCAGCCAGCAATGCTCACATCCCACGTATGAGTAAAGTAAAATACCCAATTCTAACCCTTTCCCACCTCTTTTGACTTCTCTTACATCTCTAAACTGTCTACCTACCTAAAATGGATAAGCAGAAAAGTCATTTACATAATTACTGGGTAACCAAAAGTTGCCATCTTTAGTCCCCATTACAAATTCCTTTCCCTTATCATTCATTCACTCTTTCTCTGGCTACTACTTTCATAGAGTTCTTTATTTGTTGTCCAAAAATTATAATACAATCACAACTACTAATGGAGAATATTTGTTTTATCTTGTAGACTTTACCTAATAAATTCAATTTTAAAATTTGTTCATTTCATGACATACCTCTTAGATGCATTAACAGCTGTTTAAATACCTGTTACATTGATTTCTATTAGCATTACACAAATTTTCTCTCAGTAATTACTTTAAGATGTACAGGATAGAGATTCCCTACCTTCTGCAGCAAGGCACCTAAAGTGGCAACTCCATGCGAGTGAAGCAGGTTCTCTTGATTGATTGGATGCCTTCTTATGAAGTGCTTTATTGTCAAGAGAAAAGTAGCTACAGGGTTCTTCTCTAGTCTGGCCTCTGTAAATCACACACAGACAATCACAGCCACAATATGTTAACACATACAGTTTATGAGAAATGAACAATTTCACTAATAGAGGAAATTAATTTCCTATATTCCTTCAATGTCTTTCTGAAAAATCTTCTGCCATTTCTCATTCCTGAAATATTTGCAAGTCCCTGGAGTTTGAATGGCCCAAATTAAATATGTTCAGTTTTTTTTAAACTGAGCTTGAGTAATGATGGTTTCACATTTAATAACTTTTATGCACTTGAACTAGAAGGCATGTGGAGATAACTGCATTTTTTTATTTTTAAGTTTTTTGAAAGATACACTGGAACTTCTTGTTTAACAAATTTCTTGGCTTTCACATGGTTCTAGGTAACTGTTGAGTTTGGTTGCTCGAATTCACTTCAGGGAAAACATGACTGTTTTCACAATTGGGTTTTAGGACCGCTCTGTTTCATACTTTACAGGCTTCCAGGTGGTTTCAGGCTTTCAATTTTGGGAGGTGCCTGCTAATGAACTAGCTGTGAAGCTCGGTTCTTCTATTTCATTAGCACATCTGTGGTGAATTCAGTATGAAACCTGATTGTCCTCTTGTACAGCAACTAGAAAACCTCTCTGTACTGTGTTTCCTGAGCAAAATACAACTGGCAAAACCCCAGACCCTGCCTACGTTTGGTGACACCTGTCTACAAAGGACAGAATGTCAGCCATTTGAACATCTGAAGGCTTATTAGCCAAAAGTGTACTTTCCCCACAAAGGTGAATTTGTGCAAATAAATCCTTTTCTTCCACTTTACCCAGCCCGTGCATTTTGGGTAATTTAGAGGGTAGATTTATATATCAAACTACATGCGTAAACCAGCTTTGCAACTTCAATAGAACAGTAATTTTGAACTTATTAAAGAATGGCTGACCTGTGTTTTTATTTTAAGTCTAATAGGATTGGTCATATTAGGAATGGGTAAAACAAACTAAATTCTGTGTGTTGTCCTGGAAATGGTATGTCTAGAGAAAGATATTGCACTCCTCCTATCTTGGTCATAACACATGGCACATGCAGATAAAGCCATTAGGATTCTTGGTTTCCACCTAGAAGTATAAAATATCAAGACAAGGAAGTAATATTGAACTTGTACAAGACTTAATTAGTCTGCAATTGGCAGTACTGTATTCAATTTGGAGTATTCACTATAGGAATGCAACAACCACAGTATATATTAATTACGATGTCAGTAGTAATGTGGGATTACAGTTATGAAGAAAGTTGTTAAAACAATCAGCATTTGATCTGAGAAGGTGGATGAATTTCAAGATAAATGACACTATTAATAGTAAGACATCCACACAAGGAGGTTACAATCGAACAAATATATTATCAAAAAGATGAATATATTTTTAGTGTGTAGCTTGTGATTAGAATGAGAAAATTCCTACCAGAAAAGATGAATTCAGAAATTTGTTTAAAAGGGAATTAAATAGTGCCTTGGAAAAAGGAGGACATTAAACAGCATAGCATGCAGCAGGTGAATGGGACTGCACTAAACAGAAAAACACAATCATCCTGAGGCCTCATTCCTGAAGAAGGGCTTATGCCCGAAACGTCGATTCTCCTGCTCCCTGGATGCTGATTGACCTGCTGCGCTTTTCCAGCAACACATTTTCAGCTCCTTTTTCCAAGGCACTATTTAATTTCCTTTTAAACAAATTTCTGAATTTGCCAGGCATAAACTGCTGTATGCATTAAAGTCAATCAGTCCTGAAATGTGATAGTAACTGTTAAATATTTCGGACAATTCTGAGATAGATGATCAGGTGTTCTAAGAATGCAAGCTCTACTTGGCTTTTTAAGAGTCTTTACTGAGGACAGGGTCAGGTAAAATATGGGAGTTAGTTATTTGCAAGTCTTTTTGGCAATAATCCCCATAAAGGTCACTACCAATGTTGTAATCTTCACAATCTTTTCTGAAAAAATATAGAAAAAGGAGAAGAAACGTTAAAATAAATGGAAGACTTGTATTTATGTAGCAACTGTCAAAACTAGGCAGGGTGACTCAGTGGTTAGCACTGTTGCCTCACAGTGTCAGGAAGGCGGGTTCAATTCCAGCCTTGGGTGATTATCTGTATAGAGTTTCCACATGTCTATGTGTTTTTCCTCTCATAATTCAAAGTTGTGCAAGTGAAGTGGATTGGCCATGTAAAATTGCCCATAGTGTCCAGGGATGTATAGGTGGATCAGCCAATGGAAATGCGGTGTTAGAGAGATGGGGTAGATCTGGGTGGAATGCTCTTCAGAGGGGCGGTATAGGTGCAATCGGCTGAATGGTCTGCTTCCTCACTGTAGGGATTCTTAAAAACCTAAAGGTATTTTAAACTGCTTTATAGCCAGTAAAAGTATCTGTTGAGGTTCAGTCACTGCTGTAATTAGGAATGCAATGTTGTATTGGTATGGGAATGTTTCAGCAGTATGTGTCACTACAGGCAAGAGAATAAATCAAAGAGTCAGCCATGATTGCTCTAGATCAAAGGAAGGAACAAGCACATTTGGACCAGTGACTAGGAAGAAAGTTAAGTTTCTGATTTATTGCAACAATTTCTATTTAAAAATTCCACTGTATTCACAGATTCATGCATAATGTGAGAACTCAAGGGCATGTTATTTTTAAATGGAAAGCCCTGTTGGCAGGAACCACTAACACTCATACAGTATGACCAATCTGAACTGCCATCAGTTTTTAAAAAAGCCACAGCCTCCTTCAACAGTTAGTCCTGCATCCACTGTTACTTTAGCGCCATCACATGGCTGAACTGAATTATTTATTAGAAGCCTTCATTCCCCACAAACCTCTCATCAGCCTTTACTTTAAATAAAAATTGACCAGCAAAGAAAAAAAAAAGTCAAACCAACAACCCCATGAAGGTTGCTAAAGTGAACTGGAAAAGACCTGATTTTTGAAAGGAAGAACCAATAGGGAGGTTTGTTTTTAAATCCTCATAAAAAAGCATTTCTCCAAAAACTACGGAATCTCAGAATAAATTAGTAGCAAATAAAAAGTAATATTTGAAGAAATATTTAAAGTCTGAAGATTTTTCACGGTATTCGGCATCAATCTTTATGAGAACACATGTTTAATATCTTCATATAAAGCAAAAGAATGCTGTGAACAAGACAAGCTTGAGGCTGTTATTTTCTTGCTGTGCCTTTATAGAAGTTGTGTAGGAGGTGCTGATGACTATGCAGCAAGTACATGTAGATGGCGGATGTTAAAGAAGTGAGGCGACTTTAAAAATTGAATCATCTTTGGGAATACAGCTGAATACCGACATTGTATGCAATCAACATATCTTCGTGATACAATTATTTTTCACTCTAGTTAGATTGCGATCGGGAAAATAAATAAACCTTTTGGATAAAATCAGATTTAAGTGACGTTTGGAAACTGAACAGCCCACTGAACTAACAAGATAAACCTGCCTCCCCTCCTCCACATACTGGATAACAGCAACTTAATTTACTCAGCTGGGAACATATGTGGATGATCTTGCTCATTTTAATAGAAAATAGATTGGGTTCAAGGGTGTGAATGAGAATTATATAAAAGATGTTAAAATGTCAATGCAATGGTTAGACCTGAACAACATTTGATGTGTTAACAATTTTTACTTACCATTAGTGAAACTTACCATTTTCACTAATCAACTACATGATTTCTGATCATTGCTTAAAAGCTTAACAAATAAAAGGACTACAAAGCATCCATCTTTTTGATTGAAAATCTTCTACACAAAGGTGCACTAAGCTTGTAAGTTAATTGCACATTGGATGAATTCATTCTGCATTGATAAATTTCTCACCGTTTCACAACTCAGCAGCCTCCTGAGGGCCTGCACTGAAAACACTAGGCAGATGCATGACCATACTGTATTGGTAGACACCAATGAATGAAACGAGTAACAAGTTAAGAGGAGACAACAATGCATCTCTCAAAGGAGGGGAAACCCAGGACAGGGGTGGGACATGCTCTTCTCCAAAGCAAAAAACTCAGAGTCATACAGTGGTCCATGCTGACCAGAATGCCCATCCACACTAACCCCATTTCCCTACACTTGGCCCATATCCTTCTAACCCTTTCCAATCCAGGTATTGGTCCAAATGTCTTTTAAATGTTGTTAATGTATCCACCTTAATGACTCCTGCTGGCAGCTCCTTCTATAAGCGCACCACTTTCTATGTAAAAAAGTTGCTCCTCAGGTTCCCTTTTATTCTGCCCCTCTAATCTTAAACTGATGCCCTCTAGTCCCCAACTCCCCAACCATGGGAAAAAGAAATTCACCCTAACCATGCCTCTCATGATCTTATACACTTCTATAAGATGCCCCCTCAGTCCCCCACATTCTAAAGAAAGAAGTCCTAGCTTGTCTAACCTCTCCCTATAACTCAGACCATTGAGTCCTGGCAATTTCCTTGTAAACTTCTTCTGCACTTTTTCCAGTTTAATAACATCCTTCCTATAGCAAGGTGAACAAAACTGAACACAATACTCCAAGTGCGGCCTCATCAACGTCCTGTATAACTGTGACATTATTTCCTAACTTACATACTCAATGCCCTGACTGATGAAGGTCAGTCTGTTAAAAGCCTTCTTCACTACCCTGTCTATATGACTCCACTTTCAGAGAACCATGCACCTGAACTCCAAGGTACCTCTGTTCTACTACAATCCTTAAGACCCTACCATTTACCATGAAACTCTTACCTTGATTTGACTTTCCAAAATGCAGGACCTCACACTTATCTATATTAAACTTCATTTGCCATTTCTCAACCCACTTCCCCAGCTAATTAATGTCCTGCTGCAATTTCTGATAACTTTCCTCACTGTCCACAATACCTTCTATTTTAGTGTCATCCGCCAACTTACTAATCATGTCTTGTACAATCTCATTCAATTCATTGATTTAGATAACAAACAGTAATGGGTCGAGCACAGAACCCTGAGGGACTCTACTAGTCACAGGCCTCCAGTCTGACACTATTACCCTCTGCTTCCTACCATTAAGCCAAATGTGTATCTAATCTGCCAGCTCACCCTGGGATTCCATGCAAACTAACCTTCCAGAGCAGCCTACCGTGTGGAACCTTATCAAAGGCCTTACTGAAATCCATATAGACTATGACTATCACCCTGTCCTCGTCAACTTGCCTTGACTAAAACTCGACTAAAAAAATTAAACTAAAGAAAACAATACTATAACCAGAGTCTTAAGACACTGCATAATCTTAATAAATAGAAAAAGGACAAGTTTTCCAGGGTTGGGGAAAGGAAGGATTTCACACTAATAACTACAAGTAGCAATGAGAAGAACAGGTCTGCAATGTGGCAATAGATCATGATAATGCATAAACCTAGCTAGATGGATCATCGATTTCAAAAGTAACATGAACTATGAAGTCTTACCAGACGCTCTAGTTGAAGGAATCACCACCCAGTCACCTTCAGCAGGGGAGGAGGCTTCAGGTGTCACAAAGTCAGAGATGCCATGATTGTCTCCATTTCTCACCAATCCCTGGCTCCCAAGATTGCTCATTTGTTCCAGCAGTGGGAAAAGAACATTCAGACCACCAGTGCAATTGATCATATCCTGCAAGATATCAAAACTTTATTATCTAGTCATAAAGACACATTTAAATTGTACAATGAGACAAGCATAATTTCAACACTTCCTGCCTGCTTCAGCAGGACAATACTAACTGAATCTCAAGCTCCAATTTCTTAACTGAGTTGCACCAGCTACTTCCATTCAATGTGCTGCGTAGCAGGGCAGTACTCTCACTTGGACTGGATGGCAGTTGAGAAGGAGAATTAACGTGGAAGAAAAATGGGGCAGAGCAAAATTTGAAGCAGTTCATACTCATGCTCAATAGTATTTTCACATTGGTGGTTACTTGATGATCTAGCAGACAAGCATTTATTTGACAACAGACATTCGCCACTTAGCAACTGTTTCTCCTAATTGCTCACAACTGCATCCATAATTGCAGTTTTAAGGATATGGCTCAAATTATTAGAAAATCTGACTTTGGTTAAAATCAGTAGAGTTTCAAACTGCCAATACAGGGTGAACCTATTATAAAATAGTCAATATGTTTAGAACATTCCAAGCAGTGGTTTGTAGCCTAAGCCATTCGCAAACAGTTTGGGCCACTGTCCTGATTGGGTCTGTCCATTCGGTTTAGGTGTTAGGGACTCAGTGTTGGTTGCCTTCAGGAATCATTTGGAAGTTGAGTCATAGAATCAGAGAGATGTATAGCACAGAAACAGACCACCTCGGTCCAACTCGTCCATGCTGACCAGAAATTCTAACTTAATCGAGTCCCATTTACCAGCATTTGGCCCATATCTCTCTAAACTCTTCCTATTCATATACCCATCCAGATGCCTTTTAAATATTATAATTGTACCAGCCTCCACCACTTCCTCTGGCAGCTCATTCCATACACGTACCACCCTCTGTGTGAAAAAGTTGCCCCTCAGGTCTCTTTTAAATTTTTCCCCTCCCACCCTCAACCTATGCCTTCTAGTTCTAGACTCCCCCAGCCCAGGGAATATACCTTGTCTATTTATCCTATCCATGCCCCTCGTGATTTTATAAACCTCAATAAGGGCACCCCTCAGCCTTCGGCGCTCCAGGGAAAACAGCCCCAGCATAGTCAGCCTCTCCCTATAGCTCAAACCCTCCAATCCTGGCAACACCTTTGCAACTCTTTTCTGAACCATTTGAAGTTTCACAACATCCTTCTGATAGGAGGGGAGACCAGAATTGCACCCAGTATTCCAAAAGTCCCAGGGATGTCCAACAACAACCAATTATTGTCAGCCCCAATGGGGTATTTCTACAACATTGGTTTTGCCTCCATGTGGTTGAAGGAAAAGGTTATGGTAACTATACAGGGGTTGGAAAAAGTGAGGGGAGTAAGCAGAGGGAATGGATTGTTCATTAAGGAGTTATTTCAAAACATAATTTAAAATCATCTACCGTATGCACCACTCCATTTCCAGTACATTTTCAGTTTTGCAGCATTTCAGATCCAGAGAAAGAATGATTTAAACTTAATTAAGTTTAATAATTGTATCAAATGTCTGTTTTTCTAATGCAAAATCTGGATAACTGTCACTTTCTCAATAATAACTGTGGTCAATAATTCAACTGACTAAAATACCTTAATGTCCCAGTTGACAACTTTATGCCCAGTCAATCTCCCGTGAAGGAGATTTGGAGATAAATCGAGGCAGATGGGACTTTTGCAGGCCTGTAATAATGCAGAAAATATTTATAGCATTTAGTTTTGAAATACTGAGCTGTAAAATAATCTCATAGCATTAGGAACTTCAGAACAAAACACTGAGTCGCCATTCCTTCTTCATCTTGGAGCAAAATTCTGGAATGTTCTTCCTAAAAGCACAATGGAAGCACCTACACCACACACACTGCTCAAGGCAGCAACTCATGTCTGAAAGGTATTTTGGGTTGAGGAATAAATGTCTACCCTGGCAGTGGTGCTTATAACCCAGTGACTTTTCATATACATTAAGAAAAATCGAAGTAATGCAGATGCTGTAAATCTGAAATAAAATGGAAAATGCTATAAATACTCAACAGGTCAGGCAGCATCCATGGAGAGAAAAATAGAGTTAACACATAAATTTTATGAGTTTCTCTTTCCATTAATGCAGCCTGACCTGAATACTTCCAGATTTATGCATTTATTTCGAAAGTAGTTGCTGGTTTGAAGCCACCTCAAGAGTGAGGGTGTAAACAGCTCTGAAGCCGAACATTGGTGTCAACTCCCTGGATTAAGGATAGCAAATTGAACCAAGTTTCCATTCTCCAGCACTCTCGTGAATTCTGCAATTGCAGACATCCACTGGACATTTTACAACTTTCCATGCCTTCGCCATAAAAGTGTCTGCTGCTCAGGAAAGGGGTCTGGCAACTTAAGGGATGCGTTACCATAAGCATCCAGTACCAATGGGATCATGACCCATATCAGGATCAACAACTTCTGGAAGTGGCAGTACGCAAAGACAAAGAAAGGAAAATCTTAAAAACAACACGATAATCCTTAAAGATTATGGGTTTAGATCTACTTACTTTTGGTGTATAATGCAGAAGCAGCTTACTTGTGAGGTCTGTAATCTCAGACTCCTGAGATTTCAATGGAGAAATGCAGTTTGGACCTGTCACCAGGAAAAAAAAACATAGGTAATTTTTTTAAAGAAGTCCCTATCCAATATTTCAGGCAAAACCTTGCCATGGTATGAACTACATTCAACATTATCAACCATATCTGGACGGTATAGCATTGCCTTCTCAAAAACAATTAGCAATGGCCACTAAATGCTGACCACATACCATAAAGAATGAAAAAAAAAAGCACTGTACAGCTCTCAGCTAGAGTACTGAATCCAACTTTGACATCACACTTCAGGAAGAGATCAGGATCTAGCAGGAGGTGCAGAGATTTACTAGAATGGTACCAGGATGAACAGTTTCAGTTCTATGGAGAGACTAGATAGCTGAGACTGCCCCCCCTCAGAGCAGAGACATTTAAGGGGAAATACAATAGGAGTGCTCCTGACTATATATGGTTTTGATAAGTTGTATGAGACGAAATTTTTTTTCTGGCATCAGGATTGGAAGCAGTAAAAAATTATTTTAATTTAAGTTGCATTAAAAAAATCTGACGATGAGAAGAAAGCATTTTTATGCAGTAAGTAGGTATCATACAGAACACACTATGGTGGGCACAGATTCAAAAATAACTTTCAAGAGAGAATTGGACATACTTGAGACAGAAAATTTCACACAACTAAGGGCATAGAACAGGGGAGCGTGGTTGGTTTGAAAGAGCTGGCACAAACACAAAACTCCAACTGACAACCTCCTGCATTCAAGAGTCTATGAAGAGAAATTTTAAAATAGCAAAATAGTTTTATTAATATAACTCAGATACACCAAGTGCTGGGGCCAATGTAAGTTAATTCTAGGTGGTTATGTTCAATCATTAGTTGAAATCTAATTCTCACCTGAAAGATATAGAGCCTTCACTTGGGAGTACTGTAGTGCATCATGGAAGACAAGAACAGAACCCAGTTGACCCTCCAGTGAAGTGGGCGAACCCCATTCACTATCCTGAGTTCCTGCCGAAATGAATTTCGTCACCGATTCAGGTTTTCCTGCGACTCCACTCCAGGCTGACGAGGAAAGAATTGCACTCAGGGACGCCCGCCCAGAGGGAATGGACAATGAGAAAGGAGGATCCGGGATTTGAGAGGGTGGAGGGGTCGTGGTCCTCTGACCAGCTGATCCAATGCAACATGAGGTAAAAGGCTGAGATAGGGAGGAAACATTTAACAGGATTTTAGTGTGAACGCGACACGTTAGGAATGCTAAAGATTTTGCCCTAGACTAGAAAATTACACTGATGTTGCTTCCAATTTCTTTGCTTCTGTTATCTTCATGTGGTCCATCTCCAACTCTCTCCTGATTTCTGCCTTCCCATTTCTGGGAATACATTACTAACCAATATCGGCTATAAACCCACTGATGTCCACAGCTTTTTAGACTACACTTCTTTGCACCCCATTTCCTGCTAGTCCATTGTCCCATTCTCCCTCTCCAATGCACCTGTTCAACTGAAGCACACTAACATGCTAGTCCTTCTGATTTTCTTCAGCCAATGATTCCTGCACACACAGTGACTGACAGGGCCTTTGACTATATTCATTCTATTTCACATATTTCTATTCTTACCCCTTCCCTCCCAGAATCATGCCTCATTTTTTTGCCTCCACCAGTTTCCACATTCAACGGATGATCGTCCAGATGGCATGGAGCTAGTTACTAGTCATTTTAAGTCTTCACCTTCATTCTACTCTGACCTTCCTGTCCTCAGCCTGCTACAGTATTCCAATGAACTTCAAAGGCAAACTCTAGGGACAGCACCTCAGTTTTTGATTTCATAGCTATAGTTAAATTTTACAGTGTAACCTCTGGTCCACTTTATTTTGCTTCCCTTCATTGTTTTTTGTTCTCTCATTTCTTTCCCTTCACTTTTGGATGGTGAATATTCATGACCTTGCTATTCTCACCTCCTTTAGATACATCTTTCAATTCTAGAGCTGCCTCACTCTCACTCCCTTCATCCTCGCAACCAGAAATCTTTCATCTAATCACTCCTACCCTTCACCTGTTCACAGATCTTGCCTCTTGCTTTTCCTCCCGTTCTGGCCCCTTTCTCGTCGTTAAAATGAACTTCTTTCTTCTAGTTTGGATGACAAGTCACTCAACTGAAAAGTTAACCCTGTTCTCATCTCCACAGATTCTGTCGGTTCAGCTGACTATTTCCAGCATTTTGTTCTTTTTAAAAATTATCAAGATAAGCATCATCAGAAATGGGAAGAGGTGGCCTCTCAGCCCCTTGACGTAAGTGGGTACTACAGATGCTGGAGATTAGAGTCAAGATTAGAGTGGTGCTGGAAAAGCACAGCAGGTCAGGCAGACATCAGAGGAACAGGAAAATCGATGTTTTAGGAAAAAGCTGATTCCTGATGAAGGCTTTTGCCCGAAACGTCAATTTTCCTGCTCCTCTGACGTGCCTGACCTGCTGTGCTCTAATCTTGACTCAGCCCCTTGAGCCTGCTTTGCCCTTCAGTAAGATCAAAGCTGATCTGGTTGCGATCTTAACAGCACTTTCTTGCCTGTCCTCCATAACCCTCAACATCCTTGTCAATCAAAAATCTGTCTTAATCAGCCTTGAATTGGTGCTTGCAACAGAACACTTTGTAAGATCGTAAACCAGAGGTCAATGTGCAGTCTGGAAGATTTATTCAAACATATCGTCAAGACACAGAATGTATAATGCAGAGGGTCCTGAGACACTGACCAGCCAGTTAACTAATGACAGTCTTGAACTTGGAGACCCTATCTAAGGTGACTTTCCAATAGTGTATTTTCAGATGAAACATTAAACCGTGACCCTACTTGGCCATTCAACTGGGCATTTACAGATTCTATCCCACTAATTCAAACAGCAGCTCTACGTCCAATAATTATCCCTCAACGTACTTCACAAAAACTGATTACCACATTGCTGTTAATGGGAGTCGGCTGTCCACAAGATTAGATGCTACATTCCCTTCATTAAGGTAAATGCCCATTGTGTTAAAGGCAAGTTACTAACATGGACAGAAGATTGTCCAGCATGAGGCAAAGAATGGGGATAAAAGGGTCCTTCTCAGGATGGAAGCTGTGACTAAGAGTCACAAGAGTCAGTGTTAGGATAACAACTTTTTACTTTATAAATTAGTGATTTAGATGAAGGAACTGCCGGCACTCAGGCTAAGTTTTCAGATGATACAAAGATAGGTGGAGGTACAGGCAGTATTGAGGAGGAGGGAGGCTGCAGAAATATTAAGACAGGTTAGGAGAGTAGGCAAAGAAGTGGCAGGTTAAATAAAATGTGGGAAAGTGTGAGGTCATGCACTTTGGTAGGAAGAATAGAGGCATGGACTATGTTCTTAATGGGGAGAAAAGTTAGAAATCTCAAAGGCATAGAGACTTGGGGATCCATGCCCAAGTTTCTCTTAAGATAAACTTGCAGGTTGAGTCGGTAGTTAAAAGGCAAATACAATGCTGTCCATCATCTCGGGAAGACTAGAACATAAAAGCAGGGATGTATTTCTGAGACTTTAAGAGACTCTGGTCAGACCACCTTTAGAGTATTGTGAGCAATTTTGGACACTGGAAGGATGGATTGGCCCTGGAGTGGGTCTAGAGGAGGTTCACAAGAATGATCCCAGGAATGAAAGGATTAATCCATGAGGAACGTTTGAGGACTCTGGGACTATACTCAATGGAGTTTAGACGGATGAGAGAGGATCTGACTGAAACTGACAGAATACAGAACAGCCTGGACAGAGTGGACACTGGGAAGATGTCTCCATTGGAAGGAGAGACGAGGACCTGAGGGCATAGCCTTAGAGTAAAGGGAATACCCTTTAGAATGGAGATAAGGAGAAACCTTTTTAGCCAGAGAGTGGTGAATCTGTGGAATTTATTGCCACAGAAGGCAATAAATGAGTATATGTAAAACGGAGATAGATAAATTCTTGATTGCCAAGGAGATCAAAGGTTACGGGGACAAAGCAGGAAAATGGGGTTGAAAAACCTATCAGCAGACTCAATGGGCCAAATAACCTAATATATATCTTATGGTCTTATTATAATGGCAACTAAACTTCAAAATTACTTTATTGGTTGTAAAGAAGTATGGGACCTTCTGAGGTCATGAAAAGTGTGATAGCAACGCAGGCCCTTGTATGATAAAATTTCTAAAATAAACTAAGATTAAACATTCAAACTTTGGTGGTTGATGAACATAATGCTTGAAGTTTTTTATCAGAAGTTCTTATCACTACTAAGCTTGGTGACTAATAACTTCGACATGACCAATGGAAATGGTAAATGGATTACCACGGTGGTAATAATTCATATGAAATAAATCATGTATTTTCACATCTGGAAATTGCCTCCATTACTTACCACAGACTTCAGACATTGATGTACTGTATTGCTAGAAGTGGATATTTCATTATATACCCTCTGCAACACACACAATCCTTTCCCAAAACTATTTTGCAACCTGCACAGACCATCCCCCCAACTCATGGTACATTCCTACACTCCCAGGATATGTAGGCAGACCAACAAGGGGCAAAACCACATTAGATTTGGTACTGGGTAAAGACCCTGGCTACTAGACTTGGAAGTAGGTGAGCATTTTGGTGATAGCGATCACAATTCTGTTATGTTTACTTTAGTGATAGAAAGGGATAGGTGTTTACCACTGGGCAAGGGTTACAGCTGGGGGAAAGGCAATTATGATGTGATTAGGCAAGATTTAGGAAGCATAGGATGGGGAAGGAAACTGCAGGGGATAGGCACATTATAAATATGGAGCTTATTCAAGGTAAAGCTACTGTGCGTCCTAGATAAGTATGCACCTGTCAGGCAGGGAGAAAGCTGTAGAGCGCGGGAGCCGTGGTTTATGAAGGAAGTGGAATCTCTGGTCAAGAGGAAGAAGGCGGCTTATGTTAGGAGGAGATGTGAAGGCTCAGTTAGGGCGCTTGAGGGTTACAAGGTAGCCAGGAAAGACCTAAAGAGAGGGCTCAAAAGAGCCAGGAGGAGACATGAGAAGTTGTTGGCGGATAGGATCAGGGTAAACCCTAAAGTTTTCTATAGGCATTTAAGGAATAAAAGAATGATGAGAGTAAGATTAGGGCCAATCAAGGATAGTAGCGGGAAGTTGTGTTTGGAGTCAGAGGAGATAGGGGAAGCACTAAATGAATATTTTTCAACAGTATTCACTCTAGAAAATGACAATGTTGACGAGGAGATTACTGAGATACAGGCTACTAGACTAGGTGTGATTGAGGTTCACAAGGAAGAGGTATTAGAAATCCTGCAGAGTGTGAAAATAGATAAGTCCCCTGGGCCGGATGGGATTTATCCAAGGATCCTCTGGGAAGCCAGGCAGGAGATTGCCGAGCCTTTGGTATTGATCTTTAAATCATCATTGTCTATAGGAATAGTGCCAGAAGACTGGAGGATAGCAAATGTGGTTCCCCTGTTCAAGAAGGAGAGTCGAGACAACCCTGGTAATTATAGACCAGTGAGCCTTACTTCAGTTGTTGGTAAAGTGTTGGAAAAGGTTATTAGAGATAGGATTTATAATCATCTAGAAAAGAATAAATTGATTAGGGATAGTCAGCACGGTTTTGTGAAGGGTAGGTCGTGCCTCACAAACCTTTTTGAGTTCTTTGAGAAGGTGACCAAACAGGTAGATGAGAGTAAACCGGTTGATGTGGTGTATATGGATTTCAGCAAGGCGTTCGATAAGGTTCCCCACAGTAGGCTATTGTACAAAATGCGGAGGAAAGGGATTGTGGGAGATATAGCAGTTTGGATCAGTAATTGGCTTGCTGAAAGAAAACAGAAGGTAGTGGTTGATGGGAAATGTTCATCCTGGAGTCCAGTTACTAGTGATGTACCGCAAGGGGCAGTGTTGGGTCCACTGCTGATCGTCATTTTTATAAACGACCTGGATGAGGGCGTAGAAGGGTGGGTTAGTAAATTTGCAGACGACACTAAGGTCGGTGAAGTTGTGAATAGTGACAAAGGATGTTGTAGGTTACAGAGAGACATAGATAAGCTGCAGAGCTGGGCTGAGAGGTGGCAAATGGAGTTTAATGCGGACAAGTGTGAGGTGATTCAATTTGGTCGGAGTAACCGGAATGCAAAGTACTGGGCTAATGGTAATATTCTTGGTAGTGTAGATGAGCAGAGAGATCTCGGTGTCCAGGTACACAGATCCTTGAAAGTTGCCACCCCGGTTGACAGGGTTGTTAAGGCGGCATACAGTGTTTTAGCTTTTATTAATAGAGAGATCGAGTTCCAGAACCATGAGGTTATGCTACAGCTGTAGAAAACTCTAGTGTGGCCGTACTTGGAGTATTGTGTACAGTTCTGGTCACCGCATTATAAGAAGGATGTGGAAGCTTTGGAAAGGGTGCAGAGGAAATCTACTAGGATGTTGCCTGGGATGGAGGGAAGGTCTTACGAGGAAAGGCTGAGGGACTTGAGGCTGTTTTTGTTAGAGAGAAGAAGGTTGAGGGGTGACTTAATAGAGACACATATAAGATAATCAGAGGGTTAGATAGGGTGGACAGGAAGAGCCTTTTTCCAAGAATGGTGACGGCGAGCACGGTGGGGGGGCATAGTTTTAAATTGAGGGGTGATAGATATAGGACAGATGTCAGAGGTAGTTTCTTTACTCAGAGAGTAGTAAGGGTATGGAGTGCTTTGCCTGCAACGGTAGTAGATTCGCCAACTTTAAGTACATTTAAGTCGTCATTGGACAAGCATATGGATGTACATGGAACAGTGTAGGTTAGATAGGTTTCAGATTGGTATGACAGGTCGGCGCAACATCGAGGGCCGAAGGGCCTGTACTGCGCTGTAATGTTCTATGTTCTACGATATATGTCTATGCCATACAGAAAACTATCTTTACATGCCACCTGAAATATTACCATGACATATTTCCAATACCCCAAGAAAGAAAACACAGCTGTGTATTCAGATATAAAACCTTACCTCGTTCATAGTGGGGAATTTGAGGGGTGCAGAGAGTTTCTGCTGACCATTGACATAGATGTACACCAGACTCTGACCAAAGGGACGTTTTGCTGGGACATGTACCACAGCTATATTATGCTGTTAACAGAAACATTCACAGATCAGCTAAAGAATTCAAGTACTGAGGTCAGTTGTAGTGTTCAAGAGGGGTTTTGTTGACAATTGAGCAGACAACCAAATAGTTTAAAGAAAGTGCAATTATCTAATTATTAGGGGCTCACATGAGCTTTTATATTTTAAGTTCAATGCCTTTGTCTCAAGGATGTTGAACGAACAAGCCTGTTTCCAGACTTTCAAAGCAACATTTTCTTTGGCCATCTCAGTGAGACAGATGATTGCAATCTGACAACACCCTCTATCCAACATTTTGAACGCCGTGTGGGAGACATCACAGCCTCCCCTTCACATTAGTTCAATCAGGAACTCCATGGAGGATTAGAATCTGTACCTTCACATTTAATGTTCCAATGAGGAAGTAGTCAACCAAGTTAGATCAGTTCAACTACAAGCATGTAAATGTATTTTTAAACATTAGCCTTTCTATCCAGAGACGAGGCGAGTTACAAAGTAGGTAGAAAGGTTCCTCAATGATTTTTTTTTAAAACTCCAGTTTTCAGCTATACTGCATTTGAACAGTTTCAATGCAGCCTTTCTTTGTTCATTTGGTTGGTGACACTGAAATATATAATTCCAAAGTAACTGCCAATCCAGCTGTCTCCAGTTGCCTCTGATAAAGATTGGGATAAACACATGAAAGTAACTCAATGGTGGTCAAAGTCCCACTAAGGACACAAACACACGATTCAGGTCAATACTGGAGTCCTTTGGGTGAGAAATCTAAACTAACAAGTGTAGAGACAAGAGCCCATGGCACAGAAGAGCAGGGCAGTTCATTCACTTGGCCAACATTTCTTCTTTACTCAGCATGACCAAATGGAAAATTATCTGATAACTGACATTGTTGTTTGTGGAACCGTACTATTCCCAAATTGGCAGCTGCTTCCATGGTTTAAGCAAGATACGTCAGTGACTCTGAAATTGTGAAAGGGAACAGGGTAAAATCAACACACTACACCATGCAGGTAGGTGTATCAACTAAGGCTGGATGTGCATCTTGTAGGTTTGCCTTTTCACCATGAAACTGCTGTAAGATTTCAGTTATAGTAGTTATAGTAGTTGATCAAATACAACAAAATAAACACCGATGTTTGGTCTCTTAGTCTTTACACTTACCCATAGGGAGTCACAAAAGCAATGGTCAGGCAGCATTACAGTCATGTATTCCTTCTTTGTGCAAACTGCTACAACCAGCCCTCCTGAAGAAGTCAGAAAAGCTTCGAATCCTGTTCCACTGGCTGTGAAAAAACTAAAAAACACACAGGGTAAGACATTTAGTGCCTCTAGCTTAAGACTGGAAAAATTGCACTGTGCACACATTCAATATTTGCAAAAGAAAAACGCTGTCATATTTTGTATTACATATCATTTCTACTTATCAGTCAGAAATCTTTCAAGAAATACAATTTAATTCAAATTAATGTGCTGCAGAATAGAAGGGTTAAACGTGCAGAATGCAAAAACTCCCAGGTATCCAGATTAGATGCCAACTGCAGAGAAATTTCATTTTTCAAACATGAATTTAGCACAAGGCACTACAGCAATGCTCATGTTCATGTTGGAACTGTTTCCTTCATTTAAGTCCTGTGGAATGGGGTAGGAGGAGGGCAAAGCAGCTGCCAGGAGCCCACACCTGGGATGTCAGGGATCAATTGGATATAAGCACTGGGGAACAGTAAGGAGTGAGGTCTTTAACGCCTTGTCCAACTAGATCAAAGAAGTCAGTTAGGAAACTTGAAGTGGAAACAATAAGTTGATTTGTATCCCCAAGTAGTTTTAAAGGTCTGCTAAGCTTGACATTGGAACTAGCCCCAAAACCAGGATGGAATAATGTATTTGTTACTTTGTGTGTTATAAAGAGAAAAGCTTGAAATCACATTTGGAGAGTTGTACTTTCCCACCACTTCACTGTAGTTCAAACTTCAGCACAACCAAGTTTGGAATGACCACAAATAATCCAAGTGAACAGCTGGATATATTTCAGTTGGAAAATTTCACACATCCATCAGGAACATAGGAAAAGGAGGTAGTTACATAGCTATTCAAGCTCATTCCACCATCCCATGAGGTCATGGCCAATCTTTGCACTAACTCTATTCTTTGTTCCAGTTCTCTTAATATCTTCAGATAACAAAAATGTAACAATCTGTTTTTAAATTAATACCAGTTTTCAAGTGAGCAAAAGTTCCAAATTTCTACGATCCATTTTGTACAGAAATGTTACCTACTTTCACTTGTCTAAAAATTAATGCGACACCTATGTCCCCTTGAGTGCTATGCCTCCTCAACTGGGGATTCCCTCCCAATCCAGCAGAGCAACTCCTCTTAACATTTTGAAAACTTTGATCAAATCAATACATAATCTTCCAAAAACCAAGTACAACCATCTTCTGCTGCTCCCTTAATGAATTTCCTTTTAGCATAAAGTCAGAAGTGGGAATGATTTTGCTGATGATTGAATGATCTTCAGCACCAATAGCAACTCTTCAGATACTGAAGCAGTCTGTGCCTATATGCACCAAAACCTGAGCAATGTCAAGATTTGGGTGATGAGTGGCAATCAATAATTCACACCGCAGGAATGCGTGCTATATAGAGAATGGTGAATCTAACCACCGCCCCCTGATATTCAATAGTATCACTGTTGCTGAGTCGCCCACAATTGAAATCCTGGGTGGTTATCACTGACTTGAAACTGAACTGGACCAGCCGCATAAATATTGTGGCTGTAAAAGTAAGTCAGAGGCTAGGAATCCTGCAGCAAATAATTCACCATCCTGACTCCTTGAAATCTGCCCACCATCTGTAACAACAACAGTCAGGAATGTGATGAAATACTACCCACTTCCCAAATGAATGCAGCTCCAGGAACACTCAAAAAGCTTGACACCATCCTGGACAAAACAACCCGCTTGAGTGGCATCCCATTCACTGCCTCAAACCTTCACTCCCTTCACCAATACGAAGTGGAAATAGTGTTTACTATAGAGCATACAAGCTAACTGCAGCAACACACCAAACCTCCTTCAAAACCTGTGACTCGACCACCTGGAAGGTCAAGGGCAGCAGATGCACAGGAACACATGTAGTTGCAGGTTCTACTCCAGACCACACAGCCCGGCTTGACACTACGTCACTGTTTCTTCATTCCTGCTGGATCGAAAGCTTCAAATGCCTTTTGGAGCAGCTCTGTGGATGCCCCTAATCCCTAAGGAGAACAATGATTCCAGAAGGCAGCTTCCCATCACTTTCTCAAGGGCAATTAGGGATAGGTCTGTACTGGCAATGTTCACATGACACAAACAACTAAAAGTACTCCAAATTTATATAATAATTACTATGCTCCACTGAAACCTTATTGACAGTGAATTCTGACAGCAACATTTTTTCAAAATTAATCTTTTCCCAAGCTGCATCCAGTGACATAGTGTATTGCAAATTAGTATAACCAACAAAACTACATCTGCAGAAAAAAATTTGCAAGAACATCAAACAGTCATCAGGTTCAAGGCAATAATTTGTGCACTGTACTTTGCTGGTACATGTGAATGTCTATAGAATTATTTCAATTAATTACTGACATCCAATGCTCTTGAATATGGAGCAGAGTATTTTCAAAAAGAAGCCAGCAATCTACTATTTATTGAGTTTAGTAAATCCTCTTCAATGCTACAACACACCAATTCCCAGCTTCATACCAGACTGCTGATACGGAATGGATTAAATCTTAGCAACCACAATAGTTTCTCTAATTGTGCATAAAAATACATTTTACATTGTGCTCTCTAGCTTTGCATTATTTATATAAATAAAAGCCACAATCTTCACTATAAAGACCATACCTTTTGTTATTTTTCTGCATTTTTGATTATTGACCGAAATGGGAAAAGAACAGTTTTAAAACAAAGGATTATTAAAGAATTGCTGCATTTTTTTAAAAAAACAAATAACCTGACACTCATTGTATGCATTGTTTACACAGCTGCTTGTTCAAGCAGCAATGGAAAATTAGTTTGCAGGCGAGCTGGAAATAACGAGTCTGTACGAATGCTGCTTTGACTGGCGCAAGTAGCTAGTTGGTCTGTGAAGGAGTGACCAGTTAGTAATGAGAATGACCTTATGCCTACCAACAACTACATGACCAGCTCCAAGGTAACTAAACAGCTTGGGAGTGGGAATGTTTTGGATGAAACCATTGAAACTCTGGAGAATGAGCTATTTTTGCTCTGAAGTAAAAAGCATCGCCAGCCTGAAGATAGTCACTTTATTTTGCCCTTTCAGCTGCTTAAGTAGTGATTTTTAATTGACAAGTCAAAGATCTTCGTAAGTGTGAACAAATACCCTGTGCCTCCTGCAAACAAGCAGCTAATTTAAAATTAAACACCATTTAATAAATCCTTTCGGTTTTCATTCAAAAATGAAAATAACTTAAAAAGATAGAACAACTTCTGGCTAAACGGTTTATACTGAAACACTGTGGAGCTGGGCTAACATATCAACAAATTGATGATGGGTGCAATGTGGGTTACTAGTTTAGTTTTCAGGACCAGCGAGGCCATAACGTTGAGGTAACAATGATTTCTAATGAATTACTTTTCATCAGGAGAAGAGATAGTTTTCTCGTGAATCCCCAACGACAATCATTCCCTTTCCCATGAATGTGAATGGAGATTCCTCTTCACTGAAGTGAAGAGTACTAACAGTCAGCTCTGCTATAACACGGTAGTTCCATTTATGTGCAATCCCATGTTGTAAGAAAATCACAAAATTAGAAGCACTATTTAAACTAAAGGGGCCGGAATCGCATTGTAACCAATACATGCTTTAAAAGTTCGTGCTATAGAAACAATGTTTCCAATTCATGTAGCAATTCCCATCAACAGAATTTGCATTATAGCAGAACGACCTGTACTTAGAATCAACAGGCCCAAAGTTACAATTGGGAGATCATACATAGTTTGGCTGACCACTTAGCACAATACCTCCATTCTCTCCATAGCATGACTCAACACTTGACTAATTTTTCTAGTTAGACAAACAGATGAGAAAGAAAGCTATTAGGAGGGGACAAAGAGATGGAAAAGGGTAAATGATGGTTCAAATGACTGAGCAAGAACATGGCAAATGAAATATAATGGGTGAGGTGGGGCAAGCTTGTGAAGCTGTCAACTTTGGAAAGAAAAACAGACAAGGTAAATTTGAGAGTGAGAAATATTGGTGTACAGAAGGACTATTGTATCCTTGTGACAATAATCTCAGAAATTTAATAAGTAGATGCAGAAAGCAATTAGGAAAGTAAACTGTGGGTTAGCTTTTATTATAAAGGGACTGGTGTATAGCACTGATGAAGTTTGACTTTAATTTTATGGGGACTTTGTGAGACTAAACTTGGAGCTCTGTGTAAAGTTTTGGCCTTGCTAGATAAGGAAGCATCTTAGCAGGACGTATACACTTAATGGTAAGGTCCTAGGGAGTGTTGCTGGATAAAGAGACCTTGGAGTGAAGGTCCATAGCTCCTTGAAAGTGGAGTCGCAGGTAGATAGGATAGTGAAGGCGGCGTTTGGTATGCTTTCCTTTATTGGTCAGAGAATTCTGAATGTTCTCAAGGGGGAGAGGGACCAGCAGGACATCATTATACCCATTGGAACCAATGGCATAGGAGGGGAAAAAGATCAGATTCTGAAGGCACAATATAGAAAGTTAGGCAGGAATTTAAAATGGAGGTCCTTGAGAACAGTAATATCTGGATTACTCCTGATGCTACGAGGTAGTGAGGGCAGCAATAGGAGGATAAGGCAGATGAATGCATGGCTGAGGAGCTGGTGCATGAGAGAAGGGTTCACATGTTTAGATCATTGGAATCTCTTTGGGATAGAAGTGACCTGTACAAGAAGGATAGAGTGCACCTGAATTGGAAGGGAACTAATATACTGGCAGGGAGATTTGCAAGAGCTGCTTGGGAGAATTTAAACAAGTAAGGTTGTGGGGGCTGGGCAGTGCAGGGAGATAGTGAACAAAGAGATCAATCTAAGACTGGTACAGTTGGGAAAGGGAGCGAGTCAAACAGTCAGGGCAGGACGAAACAAAGCACAGAATAAGGTAGGACTGATAAATTAAACTGCATTTACTTCAATGCAAGAGGCCTAACAGGGAAGGCAGATGAATTCAGCGCATGGTTAAGAACATGGGACTGGGATATCACAGCAATTACAAAAACATTGCGATGGGATGGACAGGACTGGCAGTTTAACGTTCCAGGATACAAATGCTACATTTAGGATAGAAAGAGGGGCAAGAGAGGAGGGGGAGTGGAGCTTTCGATAAGGGATAGCATTATGTCTATACTTAGGATATTCCTAGGAATACATCCAGGTAAGTTATTGGAACTGAGAAATAAGAAAGAGATGATCATCTTATTGGGATTGTATTATAGACCCCTTAATAGTCAGCAGGAAATCAAGAAACAAATTTGTAAGGAGATTTCAGTTATCTGTAAGAATAATAGGGTGGTTACGGTAGGGGATTTTAATTTTCCAAACATAGACTGGGACCGCCATAGTGTTAAGAGTTCAGATGGAGTGGAATGTGTTAGGTGTGTACAAGAAAGTTTTCTGATTCAGTGTGTGGATGTACCTACTAGAAAAGGTGCGAAACTTGACCTAATCTTGGAAAATAAGGCAGGGCAGATGACTGAGGTGTCAGTGGGGGAGCACTTTGGGGGCCAGTGACCATAATTCTATTAGTTTTAAAATACCAATGGAAAAGGATAGATTGGATCTAAACGTTGAAGTTCTAAATTGGAGGAAGACCAATTTTGATGGTATTAGGCAAGAACTTTCAAAAGCTGATTGGGAACTGATGTTCATGGGTAAAGGGATGGCTGGAAAATGGGAAGCCTTTAAAAAAGAGATAACGAGAGTCTACAGACTGTATATTCCTGTTAGGATGGAAGGAAAGGCTGGTAGGTGCAGGGAATGCTAGATCATGAGATAAATTGAGGTTCTGATTAAGGAAAAGAAGGAAACATTGGTCAGGTATAGGTATCAGAAATCGAGTGAATCCTAAGAAGAAATAACAGCAGTAGGAGTATCCTTAAGAGGGAAATCAAGAGGGCAAAAAGGGGACATGAGATAGCTTTGGAAAATAGAGTTAAGGAGAATCCAAAAGGTTTTACAAATGCATTAAGGACAATAGAGTAACTATGGAGAGAATAGGACCCCTCAAAGATCAGCAAGGTTGCCTTTGTGGAGCTGCAGGAGATGGGGGAGTTACTAAATGAGTATTTCGCATCAGTATTTACTGTGGAAAAGGACATGGAAGATGTAGAATGTAGGGAAATAGATGGTGACATCTTGCAAAATGTCCATATTACAGAGGAGGAAGTGCTGGATGTCTTCAAACGCATAAAAGTGGATCAACCCCAGGACCTGATCAGGTGTCGCTTAGAACGCTGGGAAGTTGGGGAAGGCCCCTTGATGAGATATTTGTATCATCGATAGCCATAGGTGAGGTGCTGTAAGGCTAACATGGGCTAACGTGATACCACTATTTAAGAAACATGGTAAGGACAAGCCATAGATTGGTGAGCCTGACGTTGGTGGTGGGAAAGTTGTTGGAGGGAATCCTGAGGGATAGGATTTAAATGTATTTGGAAAGGCAAGGACTGATTAGGGATAGTCAACATGGCTTTGTACGTGGGAAATCATGTCTCACAAACTTGATTGAGTTTTTTGAAGAAGTAACAAAGGAGGATTGATGAGGACTAAGCAGTGGACATGATCTAAATATACTTCAGTAAGGCACTTGACAAGGTTCCCCTTGGAAGACTGGTTAGCAAGGTCAGATCTCATGGAATACAGGGAGAACTAGCCATTTGGATACAGAACTGGCTCAAAGGTAGAAGACAGAGGGTGCTGGTGGAGGGTTGTTCTTCAGACTGGAGGCCTGTGACCAGTGGAGTAACACAAGGATCAGTGCTGGGTCCACTACTTTTCATCATTTATATAAATAATTTGGATGTGAACATAGGAGGTATAATTAATAGGTTTGCAGATGACACCAAAATTAGGTTACCTCAGAGTACAATGGGATCTTGAACAAATAGACCAATGGGCTAAGTAGTGGCAGATGGAGTTTAATTTAGATACATGCAAGATGCTGCATTTTAGGAAAGCAAATCTTAGCAGGACGTATACTCTTAACATTAAGGTCCTAGGGAGTGTTGTTGAACAAAGAGACCTTGGAGTGCATGTTCATAACTCCTTGAAAGTGGAGTCGCAGGTACATAGGATAGTGAAGAAGCCATTTGGTATGCTTTCCTTTATTGGTCAGAGTATTGAGTACAGGACTTGGGAGGTCATGTTGCGGCTGTACAGAACATTAGTTAGGCCACTTTTGGAATATTGCATGCAATTCTGGTCTTCTTCCGATCAGAAGGAAGTTGTGAAACTTGAAAAGATTTACAAGGATGTTGCCACGGTTGGCGGATTTGAGCTGTAGCTTGAATAGGCTGGGGCTGTTTTCCCTGGAAAGTCAGAGGCTGAGGGGAGACATTTTGGAGGTTTATAAAATCGTGAGGGGCTTGGATAGGGTAAATAGTGTAAGTCTTTTCCCTGGCGTGGGGGAGTCCAGAACGACAGGGCATAGGTTTAGGGTGAGAGGGGAAAGATATAAAAGAGACCTAAGGGGCAACCTTTTAGTGCAGAGGGTGGTACGTGTATGGAATGAGCTGCCAGAGGATGTGGTGGAGGCTGGTACAATTGCAGCATTTAAAAGGCATCTGGATGGGAAGATGAATAGGAAGGGTTTGGAGGGATATGGACCGGGTGCTGACAGGTGGGACTAGATTAGGTTAGGATATCTGGTCAGCGTGGACTAATTGGACCAAAGAATCTGTTTCTGTGCGGTACGACTCTATGACTCTATCTAAAATCGAGTTTTGTTACAGTGTTAAAAAGAATTAATCACAAGAATCAACACAGTTCAGATCAGACAGGCACAAGCTCAATATTCTGGTTCCTGCAGGTGAGATTACTACCTCTGACTGGAGAGATTCCTGCAGATTTCAATACATTATCTCCAGCTTCCAACTACCTCACTAAAATCAGTCTTGATCCCACTTACTATCTCTAATAAGTAAAACGTTCACTGAAAACAGAGAAAGGGCCCCTCTGGGTTTTTCTCCTAGATTGGTTGCAGCAGAGCTCAAAAACTGAACTTCACCTCAGGTCATCCTCCCTGGAGCAAGGGAGGTTGAAAGGCAATTTAATCAAGATGTACAGACTTTTATTTCTCTCTCTACGAGATGTCATGTCATTAGCTAGGCCAGCATTTGTTGCCCATTCCTAACTGTCCTTGTGAAGCTATGACCACTGAATGTAGGGGTAACAAATGCTGGACACTTGAAGGCAATGAACAAACAGGGTCACACAGATAGACTGGCAGGATGGGTCTAACTGGATTTCCCTATAGACAGCCAGCATGAGCCGAATGGCTGTCTCTTGTTTTGCAATGGCTCTAATTCTTAGAGGCACCACAAAAATCAAGCGGGGGGGGGGGGAGAAGAGGTTGGCAACCTTAGCCACAAAAGCATGATGAGTCATAAGGTCCGTTCCTATACAATGGCAAACACCATCTTCGAGGAAGGGGAGGATTGGTTAACAACTGCACAATGAAGGTCTGAAACAGTTCTGCTGCAAGACAGAAAACAAATGTTAAATTTTTACAACTGAATTGTCTTTGTCCTACCTGTACAACTGTTTCCTCTTGCTTCCTTTCCCAATTATTCCACTGGCCTCTTGCCCCTGGTCAACGCACAACCAGGCATAGAAGCTGAAGGCATAGCCAGGCCAACGTTGAATAGTGGGTACCATGATCCCCGCCATGCTGTGGGATAGATTAAAGTACTGTAGTGCATTATCCAAGCCCTGCTTTCGGGCTATGCCTAGTATTGCACGTATCACAGGGGCAACATAGGGATGGGCCTCTTTAGAATTGTCCACCCTTAATAACCTCATCAACTGCAAGAGCTCTCCTGAGCTCAGTGACTGGCTGCCTAATGACCCTAGGAGTCCAATTAGATTCTCCGCACATGTACGATGTAGCCTCACATGACAGTTCAAAGTCACAAGGATACGCCTCACAATGTTGGCATTCACACAAAACGTGCGACTTTGACGGTTAATGCAGCAGATCCTCTTCAGCCAATCAGAGACAAAAATTTGCAGCTCGAAAGAATCCAGCTCAGGAAGCCACTGGATGAGCAGTAGAAGTGGCTGGACATTGCTGATCCCCAGCATCCCAACAGAGGTATGTTCACCTTCAATTGCCTGCAAGCAGGAAATAACACAGCAAGTGAGACCATGAATCACTGAATTTTTTTTTACAACTGTAAGCATGCACAACTGCAAACTGCACACAGATAAGCGCTAAAGGACACTGGTAAATGCATCACCAACCTGCGATATCCAGAATTAAATGGTATCCTTAAAGATTAAACCCAGCTGCAATCTAATCACTTACTTCTCAAGAAAATTACTGTGATGGGAAAAGTGGTCCATGCTATTCAGGTTAGGCTTTTGACAGCATAAATGAGTAATTCCATCACTATTCAAAGATATTGATTCATTTCAACCAATACAGTCAAATACCAATTAAATGAGTAATACTGGTAATCCTCAAATATCATGGCATTTACATTTGTGTAAATCATAGCGTCGTGTGTTACTGGAAAGACATATTCATTTTGTTTGATGGTACAGAAATTTAATTGTCCATACAGTAGTCATACAGTATGGAAACCGATCCTTCGGTCCAACCAGTCCATGGCAAACATAATCTTAAATCGAACTATTCCCACCTGTCTGCTCCTCACCTATATCCCTTCAAACTTTTCCTATACACCTACTTCTCTAAGTGTCTTTTAAATGTTGTAACTGTGCCTGTATCACCACTTCCTCAGGAAGTTCATTCCCCATCCATTGATGGCATGTTGATTCCAATGACATTACAACATGAGCAAAGTGATAGAAGTGTTTTCACATTAACAGCAACCTCAATTTATGAAGATGGACTTGCAAATTGGAGAGATATAGGTATCTGTAGGCAGGATGTAAAAGACAGAGGGCTAGATTATTTCCTTCAGCACCTGTTTAAATAACAACATTTAATCGAGTAAAACATCCTCCAGCGCTTCACAGGAGCATTATCAAACAAAATTAAATACTGAGAAATATAAAAGCAAATTACAGTAGGTGAACAGAAGCTGAGTCAAAAGGTAGGTTCTAAGTATCACCTTTAAAAGGACATTTATATCCATGCCTCTGGTACCCCTAAACTTGATTATTTTAATGCACCTCTGGCTGGCCTCCTGTTTTCTATTCTCCCTAAACTTGTGCACATTCAAAATTCTGCTGTCCATGTCCAAACATGCACCAATTCCCATTCACCCATCACAAAGGGAGGTAGTGGCTATGGTATTATCACTTGACTAGTAACCCAGAGATCTGGGCTAATGCTGTGGGGACTAAGGTTTAAATGCCATGGATTTTTGTAAAAATCCATCTGGTTCTCTAATACCCTTTAGAGAAACAAATTTTGCATTTTTACCTGGTCTGGCCTACATGTGACTCCAGATCTGCAGCAGTGGCTGACTCTTAAATGGTCATAGCCAGTTAGTTCCAGTGGCAATTAGGGACGGGCAAAAACTGTCAATGCCCATGAATGAATGAAACAAAATCTTTTGAGCTCTCTGTTTTAGGCAAAGGCAGCAACCTTTCTACATAAGATGATGATTTTGTGGCAAACCACATTTGCTGGGTGTGAGGAAGTTTCACATGGTGCAATTCAGCTAATGGATGAAGACACCAATCTGTGAGGGGTAGATTCTGCTACAAGTGGTGCCCATGAAGAGATTATGTTGGTGTTAGTGCCTGTTTCCAAGTCATGATGATCATGGTGCCAACACATCGGTACCAGATGATGCTATCCTTTTCCCCTGTTGTTAGTGACAGCCTCCAGGGTGCAAAAATCAATGCTTCTGTCCTTCAGGTCAGGCTTACAAGTATCCTTGAAGTGAACCTTTGGACATCCTGCTTGTCCACTGGCCCTCCCATACAGAATACCTTTGGGTATGTGACAGTCTGCAAATATGCCCAAGTTGGCTAAGTCACCTCTGCTTTATGACAGGCAACACACCTGGAAGATGTGTCTTTGAAAAGGCTGCTGAATTTTTAATTTTGTCCTTCTGCAAGATGCCCAGAAACGGGACAAATAAAATTTGTTGACTTTGTTTCTTGATTGCTGTAAGTTGTCTACATAATAGAGCAAGGTGCTGAAAACACAGGCCTCATAAACTGGTATCTTGTTCTGTAAAGTCAATTTGATGTAATTCCATGACTGCTTCATAAATTGACCAAACCTGATAGCTGTGCATTTATTCGTCTCTGCATCAAGATACAGTTTATCTGTTGCCGTGGACCCAAGGTAATGTGTTAATCATTTCCAATGGGGCTAACAATGGTTAGGTCATGCCTGATTTTAAAATTCTCATCTTTGTTTTCAATTCCGTCCTGTCAATTTCATCCCTCCGACATAGAACAGTACAGCACAGAACAGGCCCTTCAGCCCACGATGTTGTGCCGACCACTGATCCTCATGTATGCACCCTCAAATTTCTGTGACCATATGCATATCCAGTAGTCTCTTAAATGTCCCCAATGACCTTGCTTCCACAATTGCTGCTGGCAACGCATTCCATGCTCTCACAACTCTCTGTGTAAAGAACCCGCCTCTGACATCCCCTCTATACTTTCCTCCAACCAGCTTAAAACTATGACCCCTCGTGTTAGCCATTTCTGCCCTGGGAAATAGAGTCGATAGCCAGAGACTATCTATGCCTCTCATTATCTTGTATACCTCAATTAGGTCCCCTCTCCTCCTCTTTTTCTCCAATGAAAAAAGTCTGAGCTCAGTCAACCTCTCTTCATAAGATAAGCCCTCCATTCCAGGCAGCATCCTGGTAAACCTCCTCTGAACCCTCTCCAAAGCATCCACATCTTTCTTATAATAGAGCGACCAGAACTGGCCTGTCTCAGAGGGACATATTTATTCATCACTTGCAACAACTGTTCCTTAAACAGTCTCCACATGTCTATAGTGCCTTTACCATGGAACAATTGCTCCCAATCCATGCTTCCTAACTCATGTCTAATCGCATCATAGTTTCCTCTTCCCCAATTAAATATCCTCCCATTTTGCCTAATCCTCTCCTTCTCCATAGCTATGTAGAATGTGAGGCAGTTGTGGTCACTATCACCAAAATGCTCTCCCACCACAAGATCTGATACCTGCCCCGGCTCATTTCCAAGCACCAAGTCTAGAATGGCCTCTCCCCTCTTCGGCCTGTCAACGTACTGAGTTAGGAAACCCTCCTGAACACACCTTACAAAAACAGCTCCATTCAAATCTTCTGCTCGAAGGAGGTTCCAATCAATATTGGGAAAGTTAAAGTCACCCATTACAACAACCCTACTACGTCCACACTTTTCCAAAATCTGCCGACCTATGCTTTCTTCCATCTCCCTGCTGCTATTGGGGGGCATGTAGTAAACGCCTAACGAAGTGACTGCTCCCTTGCTGTTCCTAATTTCCACCCATACTGGCTTGGTAGGCAGATCTTCCTCGACAATGAAAGCTTCTGTAGCTGTGATACCCTCTCTGATTAGTAGTGCTACACCCCCTCCTCTTTTTCCCCCCCCTCCCTATTCTTTTTAAATGCTCTAAACCCTGGAACGTCCAGCAACCATTCCTGCCCCTGAGAAACCCATGTCTCTGTTATGGCCACAACATCATAGCACCAGGTACTGATCCATGCTCTAAGTTCATCACTTTTATTCCTGATACTCCTTGCATTAAAGCAAACACACTTTAACTGATCCCTTGGTTCCTTCCCAGGAAAATCCTTCCCACTAGCTGGTTTACCTCTTGCTATTGTCTCATCTGCATCAACTCTCACCTCCGGTATACAGCTCAGGTTCCCACCCCCCCTTCCATACTAGTTTAAACCCTCTCGAACTACTCGAGCAAACCTTCCACCCAGGACATTGGTCCCCTTCCAGTTCAGAAGCAACCCGTCCTTCATGTACAGGTCCCACCTTCCCCAGAAGGCATCCCAATTATCTACATATCTGAAGCCCTCCCTCCTACACCAGCTGCGCAGCCACGTGTTAAGCTGCGCCCGCTCCCTGTTCCTCGCCTCGCTATCTCGTGGCACCGGTAGTAAACTACAGAACTGTTCGTCCCGCTTTGCAGCTTCCATCCTAACTCCCCGAAATCACTTTTTATATCCTCGATCCTTTTCCTGGCTATATCATTAGTGCCAACATGTAACACGATTTCTGGCTGTTCGCCCTCCCCTTTTAGAACCTTATACACCCGATCAGAGACGTCCCGGACCCTGGCACCAGGGAGGCAACATACATTCCGGGAATCCCGATCCTGACCACAAAATCTCCTGTCGATTCCCCTAACTATCGAGTCCCTTACCACGAGTACTTTTCAATTCTGCCCCCTTCCCTTCTTTGCCACAGTGTCAGGCTCAGTGCCAGAGAACTGACTGCTATGGCTTTCCTCTAGGAGGTCATCCCCCCCCCAGCAGTATCCAAAACGGTATACTTATTGCTGAGGGGAATGTCCACAGGGGATCTCTGCACTGTCTGTCTGTCCCCTTTCCTCCCCCTAACTGTGACCCATCTATCCTTGTCCTGAGCCTTAGGAGTGATCAACTCCCAGTAACTCCTCTCAATTACCCCCTCAGCCTCCTGAATGATCCTCTGTAAATCTCCAAGATCTGTTTTTCACCTGTACCTACATGTGTATAGACAGCGAAAGTGAGTGTGAGAGTAATGATGAGGTTTTAAGGAGGGAATTCCAGAGTTTTCAGCCTAGCCAGCCAACAGAGCAAGGAGAAAAAGTTGGGACGTGTGCAAAAGGCAAGGACTGATGGAGAACATAGGCCTCAACAAAGATACAAGTTGTTTTTAAAAAAAAAAACAAGATCTAGAAGACAGTACCTGAGAAAAACAATTAAACCGATAGAGGAAAGACCAAGAAAGAAACTGATTGTGTTACATTAAAATCCATTTGTAAACATTGCCAAAATTACAGTCATGAGCAAAAGAGAGCACAAAACTATAAAGAATTAAACAACTTATTAACCAAGATGAATATTACAATAAACTGTAAAAACATGGAAGTTACAGGATTTCTGCTGATATGAATCCTCAGATTCCAACTCTTGACACTAATGAAAGAAACATGTCAAGTCAGCTTCAGATTGCGCAAAACCCTGAGTGTTCAAACTGAAATACTGAGCCTCACCATGTTCATCAGCTCCTTCAATAGATCTCGTGATGGCTGGCCAAGAGTCTTCAGAACTTCATACAGTTGCGTGTAGCCAATACGCTCTTTGAACACCTCCTGGTTTCACAATTTTAAAAGGAATGTGGGAAAATTCAATGCAAAGTCATTAAAATACATTTTACGGTATTAAGCATCTTTGAAAAATAGTTTCCTCACTTTAAGGAGCCCTTTGAAGAAAATCTGGAAATTAGTGGGTCAGTAATCAGTGCAAAACTCCCTACAATGAAGCAGCAGGCTGGAAGCTTGCAGCATTGACTTCCATATCTCAGCTAACTTTTCATGAGAAGGCTGCGACAGCCAAAGAAACTTTGTATAACATTCAAAGAGGCAGCATAATTCTGGTGGGCAGAAGGTCTTTCATCATTCCACAATTGTCACTTCCCTTCCTAGTCCCAATGTGTAAACAACGAGCGGTACTATTCTGAGAAAAATGGAATGCGTTGTTTGGGAAGAGGGTAAAAAGTACTTTAAACTCAAGTCATTCAAATTGGAGATATAGTTCTGTTTTCATTTTTTACAAGATTATGAACTAAGCTTACCTTAGCAGCTGGGGATTTGTGCATCACTGCAGTCAAAGCTTGAATCGTCGCTACAGCTAGACTATCCAGGCGACCCTGAAACACCTGGAACATCAATTAGACTATTAAGATGCAACTAGCAAGAATACTGACCAGGGCAGGAATACTCATTCACCAGCTCTCTGTTCTCAAAATTGGAATATAAAGATGAAAAACCAACATATCAAGACTTGGCATTTAACTAACATTTAAGAACTGTAATATTATGACAATTGGGGTCATTCCGAGGGAACAGCAGCTGCAAATTTCAGTTTTAAAACACTATTAATAGCAGTGGGAATCAAATGATCCGAAAGTGGGTTACTAAACATTAAATGGAATTGGTGACAAAAGAAACCTACCTCGAGTTTTTGTAATTCAAAAAAAAAATGTAGCTATGTCAGTTTCAAATGTTACCAATCTAGTGCTTAATTCTTGGCCTATACATCTTTTCAGTGTGAAAGCACATAATTGTTTGGCATGGGCTAAAAATGTAACCTCATTTTCATTTAGCACACAAATATATTAAACCTCTGGCAGTAATAGTTCTGGATTGACATTACTATTGTTAGTTCAAATCCTCCTGCTTAAAGCAAAGTCCACTTGCATAATATGAAAAGCAACAAAGCCCATATTGTGCCAGATTTCTCAATTATTGAATCACTGAAATAGATCCTTATGTGATGTTCAGAAGAAGTCCAATAGGACATTGCAACACAATCTTGGGTAGACTGGAGAGCAAAACTTTGGTATTTTTCTTTTCTGCCACCAGTTTAACAGTATTATACTTAACACATTTTAGAGGGGCAAGATTTATTGCCACACTTGAATTGGTTATAGATGCTGTGCTAAAATAAATTTAACGAGGTGAAGTGACAAATGCTTAGAAAGCTAGTAGGAATGACAAGTCTTGACAATACCCATAACCATACAAGACAAGCCTCCAACAATCTCCTGTAGCAAGAACATTATGCGGCATGCCACACCCGCTCCCATTATTCACATAAGGTGGTGTTGGTCAGCTTTGTAACGAAGGCTAGTGAGGAAAAATACACATCTTTACAGTTACATCAGGATACAGTTGATTCTTTTGTTTCCAATTGCTTTGCTTCCACATGCAGCAGCTAGAGTTAACATCACAGGCATGCCATCACATAATTAAATGAGGCTACTTAATGAGGCAAAGTTAATCCGAAAAAAATATTTCACTCTGAAAGCTGCACTTTTAGTTGGTAATGTACAAGTTTATCCAAAATTAAGTAAAACATTTCTGAGGACAGCAGAAACACTTACACAACATAAGTTACAATCCATAAATTTGCCAAGAAAACAGCTATACTTTGTAAGAGAGTGCACTGGTGACAAAAGATTAGGCCTTCTGAAGGGAAATCCAAATTAGAGGGCAGGTAAATGGAATTAAACACAGATCAGCCATAATTCAATCAAATGGCAGAACAGGCTCTTGGGTTGGATGGCTTTATCCTGTTTCTAGATCACTAAAATAAAAAGGAATCTCATTTTGTGAAATCCTCATTTTAAGATTCCGGTCACCACCTAGTTATCGTCTTCATATTCTAGGATACTGAAAGGGTATCATGAGCAACAATATATACGAGAGGTTGATTGGCTCAGATTATATACCCTAAAAATATCTGTGCCATCAACCTCAGATACACGGCTGCTGGCCACCCAGGATTGTCTGATCTTGACTTCTGAGTTGATTCAACATCTTAACAGGCCTCTTGTTATGATGTGGAGGTGCCAGTGTTGGACTGTGGTGGACAAGGTTAGAAGTCACACAACACCAGGCTATAATCCAATGCGTTTATTTGAAATCACAAGATTTCGGAGTGCTGCTCCTTTGTCAGGAGAAGTCTTCATCACTTCACCCAATGAAGGAGTAGCACTCCGAAATTTTGTGAATTCAGATAAACCTGCTGGACTAGAACCTGCTGTCATATGACTTTGGGCTTTTGTTAGGCTGACATGGTTTAATGAGAAGCCCAATTATTTCTTCTCTGACCTAGGGTACAGAGCCACTGTAATTTCAACTCAGCTAGTCCAGCATAGCCTACTGTTGATCTTTGAAACCTTCTAGTTCAGAACAAATCAACTATTCACCAGATTATCTGAAACTAGCACATGGTAGAATTTGGTAAACACAAGAAATACAGTAATGTGGCTTTACTTTTGGTACCTTAAGTGTTTGTGCAATCCTCAGAAGTAAGTGATCAGCAGAACACCCAGTAACTTTCAGGTGGTTGCTGCACCTCCTCACCAGACCAGGTCACTGTACTGTGCGGGTAACACTAACAATAAGCAGCAGGACAACATACAAATCTGCCTGTGCACCAAACAACATTCAGCATCACTGATCACACAATTATCCACCCATCACCACAGTGCGAGAAATCAAAGGTAAACCCTGTGAGATAAAAGGAAAGTGTGCTTGGAAATGCCATGCCAGTATCAAACACCACATGCCAGCTTGCACATTAATTTTCAAGAACTAACTCAGGGGCTTTGCCTTTCCTATAACCTACATTATAAATGATTAAATACTGAACAGGTGCTACCAAAACATCCATTTTAGATGTGAAACAGAGTGGAAAAGATTGAAGTTCTTAGATCTTTTGTTTGACAATGGTGTACTTTTAAACAAAGATAGTGTATCTTTATCTAGTGCCTTCAATGTACAAAAACACTAAGATGCTTTAGAGGCATGATCAAAAAGCATCAGACATCAAAAAGAAGGGAGAAACAAAGTTTGTCTGGGAACTAACTTTGAAAGGGAGAAGGAACAAGTGGGCTTAAGAAGGGAACTCCAAAGTGCAGAGACCAAAAGAGAAAATGCTGGAAAATCTCAGCAGGTCCAGCAGCATCTGCAAGGAGAGTAAAGAGCTGATGTTTCGAGTCTAACTGACCCTTTGTCAAAGGATCAGTTAGACTCAAAACGTCAGCTCTTTACTCTCCTTGCAGATGCTGTCAGACCTGCTGAGATTTTCCAGCATTTTCTCTTTTGGTTTCAGATTCCAGCATCCGCAGTAATTTGCTTTCATACAAAGTGCAGAGCATAGCTGGTGAAAGTAGAACTGCTAAAAAGAAATTGATGCACAAGTAGGCTAAGTTATAGTTTGGGGAAGCAGCTTATTGGACAGGAGAAAATTAGAGAGATATTGAGGAACAGGCACAAAGGAATTTAAATATGTGGATGAAAGTTTTAAAATTGGACACTGCTGGCAGAGTCGGTGTTAGTCTTCAAACACTGACTTTGTGGTGGGGGGGGGCGCTTGAGCAGTGATGGGTAAACAGGAATTGTTGCAAATTGGGATATGGGCATCCATGCTTTTGGATGAATTCTAGTATATGGAGTTAGAAGATAGGAGGTCAGCCAAGACAGCATTGGAAAAGTTGAGTCTAAAAATGACTAAAAGCCTGAATTGACAAAGAGACAGTGCCCTCCAAGTAACAAAATCTCAATCAGAATTTATAAATGGGTTTACACTTTCATTCTTCCAACCCCAGCATATCCCTTTTTGTTTAGAGTTGTAAGTTTGCAGGAATTACCATAGGCATTTCCTAAAGATGCAAGAAGGTCTCTTTATGCAGCACATGAAATCAATTGAAATTGAACTCCTAAGTTAAAATAGATTTGCAATTCTGAATAAGCTAATAATTCTGCTACTCAAACGTCAGTTAAATGTCCAAGAACTGTTACTTAATTTACTCTTTCACAGGATGTTTATGTTTCTGGCTGGGCCAACATTTGTTGCCCATCCTTAATAGAGGTGGTAGTCCTGAGCTGCCTTTTTGAACACTGCAATCCACATGGTGCAAGGACAATTTTAGTTCCGTTAGGAAGTGAGTTCCACGGTTTGGAGCCAGTAACAATGTTGAGAGCTCAAAATAAATCCAAGTCAGGATAATGAGAGACTTTAAGAGAGCTTCCAGGTGGTTGTTTTCCCTTACATTTGCTGCCTTTGTTCTTCTGCACTATAGAGATTTGCAAAGTGCTGTTGGCAGAGCCTTGGTGGATTTCTGCAGTACAGCTTGTAGATGGTACACATTACCACCTCTGTATGTCAAATAACTAACAGACAAAGACTATAAAAATTAAATGGCAAATATGTGGAACAACAATATCAATGCAGTGACTGTTGACCCACAGTTTTTTTTTGGTTTGCAGATGCATTTTCTTTTTTTAATTTGTATGGGATTAAAAGGAATAAAGTAACAATGACAGAGATTAAACATGTATAAAACTGCATCAGCCCACAATTGGGCAGACTGGGTGCAAACCATTACAAGGAGAGCCTTTTAGATACGTTTTAAGGGGAAAATAGCATTGGTCATTTTTGATAAGGGAATGCAACAGACTGACTGCTACAAAGAGAGAATAGGAGGGGAAAAAATGACTCATGTCTGTTTTTGATGTCCAGAACATATTCTCAGGCAATAGGAGACATGATGTCATCCTTTTGCAAAACAAACCACGAATCCTGTGCCGAGTTCCAGCTTTCTACTAGTATTTGAACACTTGGGGGCCCACATTGAAGAGGCACATTCCGACCAAAAGTCTTTACTGCCTTAATATGCGTTTGAGTTTGAAAGAATAATTTCACAACTGCACACTGGGAAGCCTGTCTGGAGTTGTTACATTTGGGTTTCATTTCACATCACAAAATAGTGGGCTATGCAAAAAAAAAACAAAGGCAAATGCTAAATGCCCACAGCAGTATTTGAGTTAAAACAGGAACCCACTTTCAGGCTAACATTCTTTGCTCAACTGATACCACCCAAACAAAAGGCTAACTGGGCATTAAACTCCTGTGGAATGTCACTAGACAGAGACAGCCTTATTTGTCACTGCCTAACAAAAATACATAATTATACATGATGTCCACCAGTTAAATAGCACCACCATTTAACATTGGAAAATTAGGCTAAATCTTTTATAAGTTACTGGTTAGACATCTGGAGTTCAATTTGGGGCCCCACCCTTTTGTGGGCGGCACGGTGGCACAGTGGTTAGCACTGCTGCCTCACAGCGCCAGAGATCCGGGTTCAATTCCCACCTCAGGCGACTCACTGTGTGGAGTTTGCACATTCTCCCCGTGTCTGTGTGGGTTTCCTCCGGGTGCTCCGGTTTCCTCCCACAGTCCAAATATGTGCAGGCCAGGTGAATTGGCCATGCTAAATTGCCCATAGTGTTAGGTAAGGGGTAAAGGTAGGGGTATGGGTGGGTTGCGCTTCGGCGGGGCGGTGTGGACTTGTTGGGCCAAAGAGCCTGTTTCCACACTGTAAGTAATCTAATCTAATCTAATCTAATCTAAAAACCTTGAAACAATGCAGAGGGATTTTACAAGAATATACTAGCATTGAGGCATCTCAGTTATCTGAAAAAAATGAAGGGCCGGGAATCAGAAAAGCAGCAGGAATAGGAGACCTTTTTTCCCCTTTTGAAGAGTTATGATAATCTGAAATATACTGCATGACAGAGTTGTAAAGCAGCTTTGATAACAATTTTCAGAAGGAAACAGGATACATGTTTCAAAAAGGAAAATTTTGTAAATTGCTGTAGAATCAGTGGGGAGCTAAATGTATTGCTCTTTTAATAGATTGCATTGCCTTCTTCTGTGCTGCATCATTCTATGAAATCAGGAAAATGTTAAACAGACTCACTTGGCCATTTTAAGATGTTTATATTCTATGTCTTTGTATAATGTAATTGCATCTTGTCAAGTCAGCTTTTTGGAAAAGTTTCAAATTTACCTTTATTACATCATTTAAAAAATATTAAAGCACTGACAAAGTTCACTTTGCTAACACAGAATAAATATTTGGGGAAGTTTACAAGAGGGAGTGCCAAAACATCAAATCTAAACTGGAGACTGGGAGGAGTTTGTAGCAAGTCAACATTACAGTGAAGCAGACTAGGAGAGGAGGACCTACAAGAGAAGGGCGATGAGGGTGGGAGATGAAAGGCAAAAGCAACGAACCTTTTCAGCTTGTTTCTACCTGACAAAGAGTTACATCACAGCAAAATGGGTAGGCAATTGGTGGGTATTTCTTCGATCGCTTGTTTGATTGGCCAAGTTCAAGTAAGGAGAAATTATTAAAGTTGAAGAGTGAGTTAGGAAATTCACTTTTAAAATATTGAAGATCCAAATTAGTTAAATAGAAGAGATGGCTAGGGAGGAAATATGTCGCAGTAGTAGTTTGTGGGAGCTGATGAGCGCTCATGTGATCTACAGTAACTCCATCTGCAGCAAGTGTTGGCTGCTCAAGGAAATTTGATTAAGAATTGATAAGCTACTGTCCAAGCTTTGAATACTGCAAGATATTTGAGATGGGAAAGAGTTATGTGAATACTGTTTAAGGAGACAGTCACAATTATTTGATTAATTATCCAAGGAGGAAGAGAGGCACAAGACAGGAAACTACAGACCTGTTAGCCTAACATCTGTAATTGGGAAAATGCTTGAATCCACTATTAAGGAAGAAATGGCAGAACATTTAGAAAATGTTGATGCAATCAAACAGAGTCAACACAGTTGTGTAAAAGTGAAATGGTGCTTGACAAACTTTGTAGTATTCTTTGTGGCTATCACCAAGAGTGTTGATTGAGGAGAACCAGCTGATGTATTGCGTTTGGATTTCCAGAAGGCATTCAGTGTGGTACATTAACTGTTATTTCACAAGAATCCCAGAACTCATTATATTGAGGATAATACATTAGAAAGAATTGAGGATTGGTTAACAATAGAAAACAGAATTGGGATCATTCACACTTTTTCAGGTTGGAAAGATGTAACTTGTTGAGTGTCACAAGATCAATCCTAAGGCACAATTAAGTACCATCTACATTGATGACTTAGAGGATGGGACAAAGTATAATGACGCTGCGAAAATAGGTGGGAGGGCATAAAAAAAATCTGCACGGTGGCTCAAAGGTTCTGTAAATGGGCAAAAACTTGCCAGATGGAGTTTGATATAGGAAAATGTGAGGACATGCACCTTGTTTGGAAGAATCAAAATACAGACTATTATTTAAATGGAAAGAGACTCCAAAAAAGTGCAGTATACAGGGATTTGGGTGTTCTTGTGCTAGAAACACAAAAAGTTATCATACAGGTGTAACAGATAATTAAGAAGCAAAATGGAATTATGACCTCAGGGATTGGAGTCGAAGAATAGGCAGTCTTATTAGAAGCTACGATTGTTGATGTGGGTGAGCCATACCTGGATAACTGTGTACAGTTTTGGTCCCCATATTTCAAAAAACAGACATTGGCACTGGAAGTAGTTCAAAAGAATTTCACTAGGCTGACTGCTGGGATGAAGGGGTTGATTTATCAAAACCAGTTAAACGGGTTAGGTCTTTATTTGTGAGGGTTCAGAAGAATATCGGGTGATTTTACTGAAAGATAAAATATTTTAAAGTAGCTTAAACAGGGTAGAAGATGTTTCCATTCTTGAACTAGGGAACGCAATTACAGAATGAAAGGATACACATTCAAACCCGAGATGTGAAGAAATATCGTCTATCAGAAGTAGTAAATATTAGGAATTCTCTACTTGAGAGTGCACCAGAGGCTAGATCACTGAAAGCACTAAAAGAGGAGGTAGACAGATTTTTGAAATATCAACAAGTAGATGGCTCAGAAGAGCTGGCATGAAAGAGGAGTTTAGGCCTGAGGCAGATCAGCCATGATCTTACAGATTACAGGGATGACTTGAGAGACTGAATGGCCTCCTCCTGCTCCTATGTGCTTAACCATTTTTGAAATTTTGAGGATATAATGGCAGCCTCTTGTAATAGTGATAACAACCTGGGAACTAAGTGTGTAACAATAGATAATTTACAAATAAGTTGGGCATCTAATTCAAGTTTGATTTAAACAAATGACCTTCATGGCTCTCATTCCTTTATGGACGTATAAAAGAATTATTTGAAGTAGGTTTTGAAAGCATTTTTTTGGTTTATTCATGCTGAACACAGAGCAGTTTTGATTAACAACCCTTTTATTGCTCAAGCAGAATTCAGCAACATTGAATGGTTTGTCAGGGAACCAAAGCCCATGCCCAAAATGCCTTCATAGTCTTATACTTGGAGCAGACAATCTTTTACTGATTCTCTTTCAGTCTGCTACTCCAGTGACCACCTACAATAATGGTAACCTGTTCCAAATTTCCAGACTTTGCCATACCACTTCCTTTAAAAGTGTTCACAACATAGTGAGACTTAAAGAAAAGATGAGTCCCACAGCCACACATTTTTGCCCCATAATCCCCTATGCCATTTAACGACTGCATCCCCTGTTGCCTTTGATTTTGCATTCCTTGCTGCAGTACCAAATGGCTCTTCATCACCAGCACCTTCCAGTTCTGATGAATGGTTAATGAACTGGAACCGTAATTTAGTTTCTTGCTCTACAGATTCTATCTGACCTACGAATTTCCAGTGCTTTCAGTTTTTAGTTTTTAATGCCATTGTAACTAACTTGTTCAACTAAATTAGTGATTGCCAAGTCAGTGCATTTAAGCACTTTCGGACTGGACTTCCAAAGGAACCTTGGTGTAGATGACAGTTTATTTCTGATATTGTTTTCAAAGCATATTTGGGAGAATCTCCATCCGATTCCCAGCAAACACAACGCACATTGCACAAAAATAATGCAAGTTTATGTGGCAGGAAAATCTCTGCAGATTTAAACACTTCAAATGCAACTCAGTCAACTGGAGCAAATTAGATTTTGATTTGCTGTCTCCATTAGGAAGTAATCCTAACGGTGAGAGATGCAGTAATATGAGAAAACAGTTCTAAAAATATATTTTGTTGGGGGACTGGGTAAGATATGAGGTTAAATAGAATCCTTTTGAATTTAGACCAAACTGATGGGGTGTATATTTCTCATTTCTGCTACCTTTAAAGGTCTTAATGTTAAATGCTGTGGGACAGCCTAATTCAGTATTTACTGATTGAGAAGTCAAATGCTAAGAAAAAACTATGTGTAGAATTCTGACTCCACCAGGTTTTGCCTAGTTAGGTGTCAACACTTACTAGCTAGCTCTTACTGGACAGAACAACTGGTGATGATTCTCAAAAGATATTATTCATTGCTTTCATAATGTCAACTGTTTTTTCACCATCTAATTAAAATCACAATGGGTTGGAAATAGGAGAGAGAATACAACACACTCCATAGTTTGTGCTATTAATGGTCACCAACGGTTTCACTTGCTTGATTAATAGCTGCATTCCAGTGATCACTGGCCCATGATTATTTGCTGGTCAATAGGCTGGCTGTCTTGAGGCACATACTGACATGGCTGTCCCAATGCTGGTGATTTACAGCTGAAAGAAGAATTCAGTTAATACCTGGTTCACATTCATTTCTGTCAGTAATTTGTTGGCAAGATCTTTCTCATTCTTGTCTGCTGCTTTACAACTTACAAATAGCTGTTAAATGAACACAACACAAGCATGAAAGGTGCGCAACAAGTAGAATTAATACAGTTGGGGCATGGTTATTGAAAGAAAAACTTTGGTTAAGCCAGCATAAAGCAAGTTGCTATTAGTTTACTGAACTAAACTTAGCCAACTCAACAAAGACATTCAGCAATGAAAAAAGTTAGATAATTGTTTTCTTTACTTCAGACCCTGGTACTAAATCACGATCCTGCCATTGTTGATTAAAACAAATTAATTGATGTGGCTGTAAACGTAGGCTGAATTCAGAAATTCACACACTACACAGCAGCAACATTCTTGAGGCAGCACCCAACAATATGCAGTAAGCAATGAGCATTCTCCATTGGAATGGGCCCCATTTCCAGGCATGTCAGGCTCACCTGCTTTTTTCAGAGTAAGCTCCTAAAAGACAGCATATTTTGCCTTCTCCTTCCATTGTAGGTTCTCCCCTGAACAGAAAGTCCTATATGGCTAAGTAACTTCAACTTGTAATGCGCCACTAAGTCTGAGGTAACAGAATCTTTGTACAAGCACCAGTGTTTTGGGATGTGCAGGTGGGGAAGCATTGGTGACTAAAAACAAGTTCGCTGGAAAACCACTCCCAATTAATATCCAATGACCTAGGTATAAAGAACACATATAAAGAAGAATGAAGTTGGTTGAACAGGCTGCTGACATTCACATATGAAGAATGAAGGCTGCACGAGGTATTGAAGATTAATAATTAACATGCCAACACCAGCAGGAGACAAACAGAGCTGAGAATTTATATAAAAGTCATGGTCATGTTGTAGCATGTGGATGAAAAGCACCACTATCATACACAGGTCTTGGCTGGAAAGAAAGGCAAGCAGAAAAATACGTCCACAGAAAAGTGATGAGAGAGAAAATGCATTGAGGTGGTTGGTCTGACTTTGCAAGTGAAGCGTTCTGCCTTCCCATGTAACATGGGAGCTGGAGAGGCCCACAAAGACAGAAAAATTCCAAGAAGAGTTATGTCACTGCTTTTTAAAAGATCTTTTGTCTGGATACTTTAGCCTGATATAACTGTCCCAGCTCATTCAAGAACACAGTCTTAATTACATGCAGGCCACAGGCAAACATGAAAATCTCAAAGACATTCTCCATTGCTGGGTGATTCTAATATCAAATCAGAGGGTTACATTCAACTGTTAGATGTTTACACGGGATGAAATTAAAGCTAGCTAGTCACAAACAGCAAAACTTTATAGTTCACCTCAACCAGTCAGAAGATCAACACAGATCAGGGATTCATCCATATTGGTCCAGGAAATTAAAAAATTACATTTGAAATAGTTTATAGTTTTCCACTGATTTATTTTCCAACCCAGGTCTGAATCTCCCTTTTTTCTGGTTGACCAGATTAATGGCTCACACAACTGAAAATCACAAATTATAGGATTTTGCAGTAACTCTCTAAAGATACTATAAAATACAATAAAACTTGCAAAACCTTTATATGCAATCATGTAATTGAATCAAAATGGTCACCAGACCATTTTACTGTTCAACATTCACTAATAAAACAGGTACAAGGTCAATGTATTCTACTCAATTCTCCTGCAACTCAACTGCTGTGATGGAAGATGTTTGCATAATTACCATAGTACCAGTTGTGAACTTCTTTATGCATTAAAGCTGCTGATGAGAACCAATGTATTGTGTTATAGCATTATACCAATGAAATACACTGCACCACACATAGCCTGATGTTTATACCACCAAAGTTGGTAACTGAATTCACAAAACAGCAGCTTCTGTGACCTTAGCACCCAGTAACTTAAAAGCGGGAACCACTGCAACTTGACAGATTATTGCCTTTCAGGAGTTCATGGTAATTCAACAAAATACAGCTTTGAAGCTGTAAAATAACTTGAGATCCAACTGTGACAAGCAGAGGAATAAAGCACCTTATGCTTATGGGTGTCTCACGCACTTGTTAAGGAACCATAGTAACTTGTCATCACAAGTGAGATTCTTTATTTTTAATCTCAGATTCACAATAATTGAAAGATGTAAAAGTTGCATTATGGCTGAACTGAGAAAAAGACTAGGATTCATGCCAAAATTGTTAATGAAGCTTCCTTTGTGGAGTAGTTTTCATTTTGCATTTAAATATACAAAATCACTTTTTAAAATCTCACACATCAATCTTTCAGTTTAGGCAATAACTTATAACTCTGCACATTGTTCCTTTATTATACTGTCCCAGAAAAGCATATTACTGTTATTTCTTTTCATGACTCTGCTGGTTACGTCAAAAGGGAAAGCACTAACTCTCAATTCCTACCACTGACTAATCCAGCACTCTCCTATTTCAGTCTTACAGGAAGTGGGGGGGGGGCACACAGACTAGACAGGTAGGGGGAGGAAAAGGGACACTAAGAGAGGTTGGAGAGAAAGGTGACCAACCAGAAGGAAAGTACAGGACAGAGAAGGAGAGAGCTAAAGAAGAGAGGATGAGGGGAGAAAAAAAACTGGGAAGAAGGGGCAGAAAAGGCTGTGAATGAGAGATAGACAGAGAAGCAGAGGAAAGGTCTGCTCAACTTTTCTCATTTACATTCTTGGATTATCAAAGGAAGCAACAACAGTATAGCTTTTGCAAATGTTCCATTAGAACTCTTCAAAAACTACATCGCTGTGAATTTACAATACTAATTCATCAATAAATCATATTGTAAAAAACTTTTTTTTTACTAAACCTTTTTAAAGGCTTACAACATTAATATGGACAAGACACTGAAATTATACATAATATGGATAACCCAGCAGTACCTAAAGCTTGAATGTATATCCTTGATTGATGGTGCTGGCTCATCATTATTCTTAAATCACTTGCACAACATGCTGCAGCAGTTATGTAAAAGTACTCCTGTACATTTAAAAAGCACATTCAGCATGGAGATTCAGGGTTAGAATCTAAGCTGGTCAGTGTGATGCACAAAATGGACAAATCTATTTGTTCATCCAAAGTTTCTCATACTGATACACATTGTGAAGGAGGAGCTACTTTACACAGAAGGACAACACTGATCACAGGATTGTCAATATACCTCAGCAAAATACCAGAAATATAGTCCTGAATGTTAATTTCTGACTGCATTTTAGCTTAATAATTGAAAGCTTCAGATTCCTCTCTCCAACATCTAAATAGGCTGTTATAAAGAGGCTATTGTACAATTCAAAACATAAGCAAAGTTTTAAAATACTAATGTCAGTCCCATTTTTGTGTTACAATTGCTGAGATTAATTTCTCCTACATATCACAGTCTTGAAAAAGATGCACCTAATCAGCCTGTTCCAGATAGGTCAACTATCCAGTCGTTTCAAATGCATTTACCATTTAACTCCATATTTTCGAATCAATCCGCTCAGAGATTATAAGGCACACCACTGTGTGCAGGTGGGACTTGAATACAGGCCTCCACTGCACCACAACAGCCCTGTCATTCAATTCTATGACACTCAAAGAATTTGACTACAACAAATAAGCCTGTTTAACAAGGTCAATCAAAAAAGCTCACATAATCAATCTTTTCAGTCCGCCAACAAAACAGATTGAAAAAGTCAATGATCACAGCCTCAAGGTAAATTCCTGCGTAACTAGCTCACTTCCAGGCTTTAACAGTGATGGTTTTATTTCAATCAAGCCATCTAGAGGCTGCTGCAATATAATAATGTCAAAATGACAATCATGTCTTTTCAGTTTTAAAACAGCATGGCTATTGGTCACTTGCAACTATTATACCAGTCACAGTCTTATACAAAATTCTTAATAAACTATGCAGACACCATTTTACCAAGGCAACATTCATAAAGTGTAAAAATATTTAAGGGATGTTCCAATGTGCTATCATAAAGCACGATTATTCTACAATCTTAAACACTTCAAAGCAGAAGGAATGCAGAGCAGAAACCAAGAGTTAGGAAAAGGGTGGCACAGTGGTAGTATGCCTACATCTGGGCCAGAAGGTTTGGGTTCAAGTCCCAATGGCTCCAGGTCCCACTGGCTCCAATCAAAATGTCTGAACATGTTGATTGAAAATATTAACTTTAGTAAGTCTGCACTGGTACAAGGTTTGCAGAAACCTCATGCAGTTTAACTGTCCGCACTCACAGCTGGTCATTGTGGCTACTGCAATAACAAAAAGACAGAAGAAAATGAAGGGTGGACTATGCAATAACTAGCATTTAATTCAGAATATTTATTTGCACTCAGCAAAACAGCTGAGCAGGGAAGGACTATGTTGACTTTCAGTTGATTTAGAGATGGGGATGGGAGCTCACAATGATCTAATATTACAATATCTTTATCCTAACTGCTGAATTCAAACTTGTCTTCGAACCTCAAGACTTAAAATCATTGAAATGATCTGATTGTGAGACAAACTTTTTCAGGCAGAGAGCAAGTTCTCATTTCTGTTCTATCCATTTCAACATTAGCCTATAAAAAAAGCAGAGAAAGTAGTAATGGCAGCGTTAGTCGAACCAAGACAAATAATCACTCTGGTGCCAGTTGAAGTCTACCTTGCTGTTCTGTATGAGTCGAGTGAGATGTTCAAAGCAATTGCTATTCAAGAAGATTGCCTGAAGGACGGGTCTGTCAGGGCAGTTTAACATTTCTGGAATAGTGTCTGTGGGGAGAAAATTCAGAAATTTGTAGTTTTGTACAAAAAGGTCTTATCTAAAAACATTCCAATTTCTCAGCATTATTTGCTTGAGGTAATTTACCCCATTATGACCTTAATTGTTAAATTACCCACAGTTATGATTAGCACTATACAAATGTCACTCTTTCATTTGAGAAGACAAGCTGTAACTGTAAGCTGATTTACCCATGTTTTAATTGCAAAGCAATCTTAACCATCAGTCCTATGCTCACTCACCTACTCTGAATTCCCCAGTCTAACAACGTCTCATTTTTAAAATTTGTATCCGCGTTTTCAATCTCTCCATGGAGCTCCCATCCCCATCTCTAAAACCTTCTCTAATCCTATAACCCTCCTAGATGGTTGTACCCCTCCAGCCAGCTGAAGTTTCAGCTTCCCCAAGTCTGGAATTCTCTCCCTAAATGTCTATCTCTACCCACTTTCATCTTTTAAGACATACTTGAAACCTAACTCTGACTTTCTTTCATGTTAAAAGGGTTTTATAAACAGTTGTGACAGCATATCATACAAAATTCCAATTTCCATGCAGTAATACAGCAATAGCTCTCACACTATAAGCAAAAGACCGTTCCCTCCGTGACTACCTGGTCAGGTCAATGCCCCCCTACAACCCACCCTCCCATCCTGGCACTTTCCCCTGCCACCGCAGGAACTGTAAAACCTGTGCCCACACCTCCTCCCTCACCTTTACCCAAGGCCCTAAAGGAGCCTTCCACATCCATCAAAGTTTTACTTGCACATCCACTAATATCATTTATTGTATCCGTTGCTCCCCATGCGGTCTCCTCTACATTGGGGAGACTGGGTGCCTCCTAGCAGAGCGCTTTAGGGAACATCTCCGGGACACCCGCACCAATCAACCACACCGCCCTGTGGCCCAACATTTCAACTCCCCCTCCCACTCTGCCGAGGACATGGAGGTCCTGGGCCTCCTTCACCGCCGCTCCCTCACCACCAGATGCCTGGAGGAAGAACGCCTCATCTTCCACCTCGGAACACTTCAACCCCAGGGCATCAATGTGAACTTCAACAGTTTCCTCATTTCCCCTTCCCCTACCTCACCCTAGTTCCAAACTTCCAGCTCAGCACTGTCCCCATGACTTGTCCGGACTTGTCCTACCTGCCTATCTCCTTTTCTACCTATCCACTCCACCCTCTCCTCCCTGACCTATCACCTTCATCCCCTCCCCCACTCACCCATTGTACTCTATGCTACTTTCTCCCCATCCCCACCCTCCTCTAGCTTATCTCTCCACGCTTCAGGCTCACTGCCTTTATTCCTGATGAAGGGCTTTTGCCCGAAACGTCAATTTCGCTGCTCCTTGGATGCTGCCTGAACTGCTGTGCTCTTCCAGCACCACTAATCCAGAATCTGGTTTACAGCATCTGCAATCATTGTTTTTACCTTTGCTATGTATACTCACTCAGCATTTGTATCTGTAGTGCAATGAAACTGCTCTCCCAGTTCCGCGATCTGCGATTGGCCAGCAATGCGGTGTGATCAGAATTGAGCAGCTTGAAATAATTCTCCAGGATTGTGCTGATCTCTACCTGCCGCTGATCAGAGCTGCTGGTTAGCAGCACGTGAACCACTTCTGTCAGGCACTTCAGGGTCAGCACCAATTTATGGCTTACATCTTCAGGGTCTTTGTCATCCAACAGATCACAGTCTGCCAATACCCTCATTAAGACTTCCATTGTAGCTGGGGAGATTGCCTGAAGTGCATTCCGCTGAAATTAAATGGCATGTTACTCTTCATAAATAACTTAATCAATGTTGCATCCACAGCCAAACTGAATATAATTCTACAAATTCCCTTTATTTTTAAATAGCTTCCCAATGACGTGATTGCTGACATCTGAAGCTGGATTGCATCTAAATGAACGGGCTGGTCAACTTGCTAACTGCGATGGTGTAACCTTCAAATCTTGACGTTTATGTTTCGGCTCCGTGTTAAAATGGTGACATAGCTTTCGAACTAAGATACAAAGTTGGCATGTATTTTAACTTGAAAATGTTTTCTCATTTAATTGTTTTGAAAGACATCCTCTAAAATTGCAGAGTCAAACAAGATTTAAAAATACTGACTTTAGTAAGCGATTACAAGTGGGTGTCCTATGGCACTTGGGGTTAAACTTCCTATAGCCAGTTGAAGAAGGTAGAGATGAGAAGCCAACGTTTACTCAATTTTGGATGTATTCCCAAATCACAAACCTGATACCCAATATTTTAAAGTTTCATCCTTCCTTCCAAATCAGTCCATCACCTCACCCATTCCCATCACCAGCTCCACAATTCTCCGAGATGCCTACCTACTGTGAACTTTAGCTGAAAATGTGTTGCTGGAAAAGCGCAGCAGGTCAGGCAGCATCCAAGGAACAGGAGAATCGACGTTTCGGGCATGAGCCATTCTTCAGATTCCTGAAGAAGGGCTCATGCCTGAAACGTCGATTCTCCTGCTCCTTGGATGCTGCCTGACCTGTTGCGCTTTTCCAGCAACACATTTTCAGCTCTGATCTCCAGCATCTGCAGTCCTCACTTTGTCCTACTGTGAACTTTAGCCTACTGAACATTTCCTTCACTTAATGCCTTCACTATTGGTGGCTATACCTTCAGATCCTGGGCCCAAACATCTAGAATTCGCACCCTGAACCTCTCATATCATTCTCGTTTTCTTCCTTTAAATGCTCCTTAACACCATTCTTTGACTGGACTTTAAGTCATTTTGCTCTAATTTCTCATGTTTAGAGACAAAAAAAATTGGATTTCAGCACCTGCAAGGAGACCAATTCAATCAGAGAGACCAAATGTAAACTTCGGGAACAGTTTGCCGAGCATCTCAGCCAGGCCAGCGGGGTCGACCGGACCTCCCAGTCACCACCCATTTTAATTCCCTTTCTCACTTCCTTTCCAACATGAGCATCCTTGGCGTCCTCCATTGCCACAATGAACCAAACCGCAAATTAGAGGAACAGCACTTCATATTCCGCCTGGGCACCCGACATCCCGGAAGATTCAACACTGGGTTCTCCGATTTCAAATAATCTCCCTCCCCATCCCCCAACTTCCTTCCACCAACCAGATTTATTCCTCCCATTGACCAACCAAGTGGTACCCTCTATCTGTCTTCACCTATCCCCACTTCACCCCCTAGTCCCTTTATCTGCAGCTCCCCCTATACCCACCCCCAGTCCTGAAGAAGGGTTACACCCGAAACATTGACTTCTCCACCTCCTGATGCTTCCTGGCTTGCTGTGGTCTTCCAGCCTCCTGCAGGTCTCCTAATTTCTCATGTGGCTGGGTTTAATATTTTATGAGGAGGGCTAATTTCTTATTCCTGCTCCTACTTTGTATGTATTCATGTTCTCTCCAGTCTGAAAAACAACCACTCACCACTTCACAATACTTTCTCTTAATGTTTTCCTGTCCACAATGTCACTGATATTCTAATCTCATGGACTTCAATTTCGTTTATCTAAACTTCATACATTTGTTCAACACCTTTGATGGTTCCCCCTAAACAATATTAACCTCACTATTCTCATTAACATTCTCCTTCAAAGAAGTTCGTCAAATTCAGTCTGCCTTCAACAAATCCTTGCTAACTTTTATTTAGTAGTCCATACATTTCCAAACACCTATTAATTTGCTCCACATTATTCAATCTGAATGATTGCTTTCAACATTCAGACTGGCTCTCTACTGCATTACACATCTTATATTTGCTACAGGATTTTTCTTTCTTATTTCAAACTCCACATGTTTGTCACTCAGGGAGCTGCAGCTTCAAGTTCTCACCAAAAGTCATCAGCCTTAAAATGTTTTACTCTATACAGATGTTGCTTAATCACCAAAGTACTTCCAACATTTTCTCTATTTATCAGCAGTACTTTGCATTTATTCACATCATTATTTCTTTCATTATATCCAAATGAAATTAATGGCTTTCTATTGTAACATTAGTTCTTTTTTGGTGTGTTTGGTTTCCACACTTGTCTCACCTGTCCTCCTGCAACAACAGCCCCAAAGAGATGAATAAGGCAGCACTTCAGACTCTCTTTCAGATGTTCACTCTCTTGAAAACACTCTGAGAAGGGGAAGAAAAAGCATTATGTTCACTGAAATGGCAGAATGCACTGCTGAGAGAATATATGACTTACCAAAGCCATTTCAGACTTCAAAGACAGAATGCAAAGTTGCATGGAGTAAGAATGAATGGATTCTGACTAGTAATCACTCCAGATAATTTCTACAACATTTTACTAGCATTGCTGGCAATGTCACTGTTGAAATTGTTTACATCTTCAGATAACCTAAGCCACAATGGTTTAATTTGAGTTATTCATAAGCAGGAGGAAAGTCTTTAATCATTTAATCCCCTCAGATGTATTTTACGTTTGTAGTGCTCTCTCTTCCACAGATGTTTTCATCCAGGAACCAAATGTATTTTATGTATTTAGACTATTTCCCTTATCTGTTTGTAACTGTAACGTGCTTCCTTTGGTGTTCGATGACTGCCCTGTACCTTGGTAATTGAATGTCAACCTGGGAGAAACAGTCAGATCATAAGACAGCCTTCAAGAGCTTAAAATCAAAAAGATACCTGGGGATGGTGAAATAAGAACAGAGCTATTGAAATATAATAAGAACTTCTTTTAAACAGAGTTCATGGACCTGTTCCACAAGATCTGGACTATGGGTAGGCATTCCCTACAAATGAAGGTGAGGGTAATCTTCGAACTGTCAGAACAAGGAAAACTCGGTGACTCACCAAATGGAGGGACATAACACTGCTGTCAGTAGCTGGCAAGGTCTTCAGCATGGTGCTCCTCGACAGAGAGGAGGATTGGCCATATTGCTACAATTGATGTCAAACCAATGCTTCATAAAGATTCACCACAACATGAATACCTTTGTTCTTTATGCCCTCTTCATAAATCCCAAGAACTCTCATTCCTTTTTAACAACTGTCTCAACTTGTCCAAACACATCAACAGTTTGTTTTCATACACCCCAAAACACTGGTGTTATGAGTGAAGGGGAAAATTGGGAAGGCAGTTCAATCACCTCTACCCACAGAGTTCACTGAGATGATTCTTTTGGCTTGTCAGGACTTGCTATTCATCAATCTCACTCTCTCTGTTTAAGTGTTAATCACTTCCGCCTAGGAGAAACAGAAAAACTTGTTCAGAAATTATAAGGTCTATGAATTAGTTGAAAGCAACTAGTGAAAGAGTAAATTGGTTTTCTTCAACCTTTAAGTTTTCTTTCATTTCAGAGCTCCAATGGTTTCTGGTATCTCATGCATACACACAAGCCTTTCAACTACATTGGAGCCAATCATGTAGTTGTTGATAGACAGGAGACTGTTGGTCACCACTCCACAGGTCAATTAGCTACTTGAAGCCAGCAAATTCTCATTTTGTACACTCTCTCTGATGTAGTTTGTCTGCAACTAAACTATTCCCGATTGAACAAAAAGCAGTGTAAACAGCACTTACATTAAGTGCTGGCAGCTTGCCTTTAAAATGTGCAGCAATCCCTTCCACAATCCTTCGTTTTTAAAACAGTGTTTTTCCTATTTCAGTTCACAATCAAAAACACAGAAAAATAAAAAGATATGATTTTTCTTCAGGAACTGGTACTAAGTCATGATGCTCAACTGGAGAGCCAGTATGGACATGATGGCCCTAATGGCCTCTTAAGTTGTAACATTTCTATGATTCACAGCATCAACCCAATTACTCTTGGTTGTCTTATCAAAAATATTCGAACAACAACTTGCTTTTGACAAATGTGTGGCTTTCTTTAATTAACACTGTTGATTTTGTTAATTAACTGTTCATTTTGTCCTGGATTTCTGAAAGTTCATATGCTCAGGCCTCCAGACTAAGGCTGAAAGAAAAGAGTTTTGAGTATGAAAAAATGCAATAGTTTTCAAGACCAAGGAGCTAATCTAAAAGTGGAGCTTGAAGAATGTTACAATCCCCCAGTTCAGTTGCAACACACAACAACCACATTCCTCACTTATATTGCGAGTTCAAAGGGTTTCAGAGGAGCAGCTGTTCTCAGATCAGCTACAGTGACTTTGGAATTTTGCTTTTCATACCCATGAGTCAAGCTGACTTGATAAATACATGCCATCTAAACAATTAGTCATTCCAGATTACATCATCTTGAGGGACACAGTTCTTTTTCACAGGGTTGAATGTGCAGTCAGTCATTTGAAACAACTATGTGTGATTAACATCATAATGTGTATGTTTATAGGGTTGCGAAGGGTGACTTTTTTTTATATAAATCAGTCTGTCTCAATTATTTCCACTTCTAAAGATTACTTTAAACAAACAGAAAAAAAGCAAAGCTCAAACCAAGTAATATTTCATTTATGCAAATTTTTTGAATACAATTTGAATAAACAATACTATATACACAACAGAACAATGCTCTTTCCAAATCTGTTACAGTAAACAATTTTAAATTTCCACAAGTGAGGTCACACTCAGATTCATCACAGATGCTGTAGAAATGGCCTCGACATGGATTCTGGACCAGATATATATTAACTGTAGCTTCCTTTTCAGAAAAACATTCCAAATATTCACATATCTTTCGCACCTGCCCCTTGTCCCAACTATTGTATTCTATATCATTCCCAACACAGCACCTGTGCAACATTAGTTAACAGGAGCTTGCAACACATTTTTAAAAATGCACAAATATTTCACAGTGCAATTTACATTGGATCTAGATGGAGGAGCAAAGAGGAGAGCAGATCAACCATGATCATATTGAATGGCACAGCGGACTCAAAGGCCCAGCTTTATATACCCAGACATCAATACAAATTGATCCACATTGCTTCCAACAATGTGAGACCAGGTACCTAGCAGACAGTTAGCTTAGTTGGCTGGACTGCTGGTTTGCAATGCAATGTGATGCCAGCAGGATGGGTTAAATTCACACACTGTCAGAGGTCACCATTAAGGTCCCACCTTCTCAACCTTATCTCTTGGTCGAGGTGCAGTGACACTCAAAAATATTATAATAATATGCTTCTAGGGTGATCCCAGGAACAAATTACCCCCAGTCCATATATCTTGCTCATAAAATCTATCATGGAACATGGATATCACTAACAAGGACAGCATTTACTACCGATGCTCAATTACCCTCAAAAAGGCGTGGCGACTACGGTCAGTGTGGCGTTAGTAACATTATAATGCTGGCTAACAGACCATTTAGACCCTGAAATGTAGGAAAGATTCACTCTGTTGTTCAAAACCAAATGCTGTCTTGGACTATTCCACAAACACAACAAGACAATTGGAAGGCCTTAAAATTAATGGAATTTTTCTAATTTCATAACGCCTCAGCTGTCACGAGACTGTGCTGCAAGTACAGTTTGGTTCTTCCAGTTATACGTAATGACTACCTACATCAGGAATCCTACCAAACAGGCTCTATTTACAGCCCAATTTGTACATTGTCCACCAAGAGCAGGATAGTATTCACCAAAGTTAATTGCCTGGAACAAAATTTTCAACCCCCTTACATCTCCCAATACAGTATATCTCAGCTAATCTCTTCTGCACATCTTAGACAATAGATCTAAATTGAATCTGTATAAGTAATTTTGCAAGAATAAGCCAAAGGGTGTTATTAACTGTGTTCAATGTTATTGTCCTTGCAACTCAACATGCTGACTTCAGCCTGTAGAAATCCCAGGTGAGAAGGAAAATTGGATTAAAGAAAGACTTATGTTGCTGCATTCTTTTAAGCAGGTACTGTGGGTGTATCTTGCTCCAGTAGAGATTCTAATGCAGTCTCAACTCCTGGACCCAGTGAAGTTAGAATGCAGCAAATACGTTTGTCAAGTCTAGCAAGGTATATAATAAAAATCTAGCAAGCACTGTTAAATACTTAGGCATTTATTTCTAAATGCATTGTTTGCTCCCCTAAGTAAAATGCTTTAAAGAGGACTGCATTGAAAAATGAAGGAAAACAATTTATGGGATAATGCACAGATGTCAAAAACCTAGGAGCATGCAGAAAAGCTCATTAGAAAAAAAACAAGTTGCCGATAGCACTGACATGCTAATTTCATTCATCTCTCACTGGTTGTTCATGCTTGGAATGCCGATGAACAACATAGCCACCCAAACACATTTGCTCAATCTTAACTATTTACCTAATCCAAATGTAATATTCATACAGATCAAACCGCCTCATCATGGAGCCACAATCACATTTCCAGTTTTGCAACCCTATAAATACAGTATCATCACATGAGCTGAGCGAAGCTTCAGGACATTTCTTCATTTTTATAGCTATCTTTTTAGACTCTTGGTTGAACTTTACAAGAAATGGCCTAAATGTTAATTTTAGCATGTGACACGGAAGGTTTCTCTCCACAAGCCCAAGTCGGCTTTCTCGCCTCAAGCCCTATTGGGCTTTCACACGTTACCTTCCCAAATTCACCTCCTTACCTATGCAGCACATTCCTTAGATGCCCCAGTCGCCATATTCTCCTGCCTGCCCCAGGTGGAAGTACTCACTTATGCTCAAATCTCCAGCTTTAAGATCAAATAATGGGGTGTGCATAGTTGCTGCCTATGGAGCATAGCCTGAGTTACTGGTTATTGATGGAGGGTCAGAAGAGCAAGCTGGAGTCGCCAGGTAAATACACTGACTTTCATGTTTGTTTTCAGCAGTTGGAGAATGAGAAAGTGCATAATATTGAGGCGGGATGACGTGATAATGAGAATGTTAATACATCCAAATGCAATGTATTGGGCTTAGCGAGTTTTGAGAAGATTTGTAGCTCAGGTTGTGGTTTTGGATGTAGGTTTGCTCACTGAGCTGCAAGGTTCATTTCCAGGTAACATCTTCAGTGGGCCTCAGGCAAAGCAATGCTGGAAATTTATATGTTTGGGTTTCTTGGTGAAGTCATTTCCTGTGGTGAAGTCACTTCCTGTTCCTCCTCAGGGGTGATATATGGGGTCAAACTCGATGTGTTTGTTAAGAGTGTTCCACAGGAAATGACATCACCAACCCAAAGAAACCCAAACATATAAACAGAAAGCAGGAATTTTCAGCATTGCTTCGCCTGAGGCCCACTGAAGATGTTACCTAGTAAGGTAACGAAACATCTGGAGATGAACCTTGCAGCTCAGCGAGCAAACCTACATTCAAATGTATTGGGCCTCTAGTCACTCACTAGCAAGAATCTTGTCTCACTGTTCAACATATTTGGAAAATGGAATATTGTGCTCTCACTGTCAGAATTTCTCACTGGTTATGTGACTCAACTCTCCTAACTATCTTGCCATTGTGCATATCATTCAGGAGTTGGAAAGATTCTTTTCTCTGTTTTTACATTGGAATAAAAACTGTGGAAATAGCATGTAGAGTTAAACAGAAATTCAAATGCTGCTGCTCTTCTACCAAGGGCACCTGCTCAGGTCCTCACAAATCGAAATTAATTTAAAATCATTGAACTGGTGCTAACTCCCACTTTTTAACACCATTATTTTTGCTGCAAAAATGCTTGGCAAATGAGGTGCAATTGAAATGATCAGACATGCTAAATGATAATTCTTACTGAACAACTCCTCTGGCCCTGAAAAATCAATTTCATATTTTTATCATTCCATGATAAAAAATTGATAGATTTTAAATGTAAAAATTCTCAAAGCTTCTGATAGATCAGTCTCTACATTCCAATTTTATTTTCACTTTCTGCAAAATTTATATAAAGTGAATGATAAGATCTGCGTGTAATTTTTTGATTTGCTTTCTCAGAATTCTATCATGCAATAGGCTACCTAATTTGCATTACTGTTTCTGAACAGCGTAGATCCGTTGATGGCACCAGTGTGAAATTAATATTGAGGAAGGTGAAGTCCATACCACATAGCTGCTTACTTGATCTTTGCAGGGAGCTTTCTTTGAAACCAACACAGAGCACCAAATTCCCAACAGGGACTGTAAATGTCAGACCAATGAAATCAATGACCAATGAAACTATTCTGGTGATGCTGGTTAAGGAAAGATGGTTTGCCAAAAGTTAATTTCCAGTTTTTTTATCAAATAGTCAATAAATGTCTAAATAACTGTATTCAAGACTCAGTCCAACAATGTCTGAATGGTGCACTTTCTCTGTACTATACTGAACTATCAAGGCAGATTCCTGTCTGAACGGCCATCTAATTCAGAGCAAACAGTATGACCAAATAAGCACTTCATTAGAAAATCACTGAGTTTCTGCCCGAAGGCATGTCCAACACACCGTTCTGCTTCACAGGGAGATTAAGAAGCCAGGTCTCCACTTCACATCAGCAGAATGGTGTTCAAACACTGAGCTACTGGCACCAACCTAATCCACGCATGCTGTCCAGCCAACTGAGCTAACTGACTCCCTCAAGGGTCCCAGTTGCTGAAGCAACATTTACACTCTTTTTTGCATCTTGTGTTCTGGAGCTAAGCAGTGATGGCAAGAGGGTCCAATTGTTTTTCCATCAAATGGCGATCCAGAATTCACTCCTGATCTTACCAGCTGCTAGTAGTCTGTACTGGAAGAAATTGCTGCATTATTGTTTGGTTTCATCATGAATGCATCTTCCCTGACCATCAAATTTTTGAGTGCAACTGAAACCCAGAACATCGGTTTCAAAGGCAGGGACAGTTACTTACTGCCACAAGACTTCCTCACTTAAACAATAAACATGCCAAAACAAGCATCTAAATGTGAACTTGTCATATCCATTCAAATTAGAGACAGCAAAGGTCATTTTCTTGAAGATTATCAAGCAAAAAACAATTTTCTCCCCATCTCCAGGTGGGAAGAGGCCATATTCACAACTGCACCTTAAATATGAAACCTAATAAATTATATTGGAAGTATAATGTGCAATCAACCCAAATGACTTGAAGATCTTATTTTACATTCGTAGATTATGTTATTTGAGCTGATCTCAGCTACTGTGGCAGTCTGGGCTACAGAAGGAAAATTTGTCCTCTATTCTATTCCAGTCATTTAAATCACCATTCAGTCATGTGCATTCTTCCAGCCACACAAGAAATATACTTATGCCAATGTTGGAAGAAAATTTAGCCTTGAGATCACCATGCATTGTTTTGGAACAGCCTGCCATCAGTCAGACTACACTCGCACAAAAGGCCTTTAATGCCTGAAGAACTGTAGCCCAAAGAAATTAACAGCTCCTGAAAGAGAGAAAACTGAAAATGCAACATTAAATTGAAAATGGAACAGAAAAAGGGAGGGTTATGTATTAACTAAGGTACAGAAGCACCTTTCGTTTTGTAGTCCATCTAACTCTTCTGTTGCCTCACAGGAATATGTATATCTTACTCCGTGGAAGTATTATAAGTACTCATGAAACAGTTGGGAATTATCATTTTGATCATTTACATAGCCATAGTTCTTGTTGCCTTCTGACACAAACAGCTTTGACAAAAAGCTTGATAGGCTGGGGCACTTATCGTCATAGTAATTATCTGAACTGGTTCTCAAGCTTCAAGTACAAAAGGCCCATTTGTGTTGAGCTTCGTCAGCTATCTGATATGTCAAATACAAGCTGTGCGTGCCAAACTCTCAAAAGGCTTAAAAAAACAGAAAGCATTTCAATCTCTGATAAACCAATTCCAAACTGGTGTAGGAGCAAATGGAATATAATGCACAATTCCACTAGAGTAACCAGCAGATAAGCAAATATTTTCATTCAATGAAAACAAAAAAAAAATCAATTGACTAGATTGCAGAAAAGGAAACTTTTCTTAGATTATAATCTATTTATATAAAATATACACATTTGCCCGAGATCTTGCCATTAAGCCTTTCCCATTCAGGGTTGACTCCGTCTTTCAGCTGTCTACTTGTCTGTGATTACTATTTTTGATGCTCTATTTTTATAAATTACATCATCTTATTAGGTTATTTGTTGTTTTATTACTTCTTAATTTCTCCCATATTCATAAGTTATCTTGCTCACTGCAATATTTCATTCTAATATCAATTTACGTTTTAGTCACACCACTTCTAGGTGAGCATAAATATCCATCTTCAAATTGAGATTGTAGACCATTTAATTTCAAAAACATTTTTTGCTTTCACAACACAGCTTTAGGCCCTGCAGTCATCATCTGACAACAGTCACTTGTATTAAGGTACAGGCCCATATTGCACCCATAGACGTGTGATATCCAAGCCACGTAGTTGTTTCTTGTAGTTAAACCCAAACAGTATCAATGGGCTACTTAATCAATGGGCTACTTAATTAAAGGGACATCACAGCAGGGTCTGATGCTGGACTTTCTTCATGCCACATTCACCCAGATGCATTTTTCAGCAACAATTAGAAATGGGAACCTTGACTGTCCTGTTATCTCTCCATGCTTTAGAGGAAATTATGTAGTATCTCTATCATTTCCTCAAGGCTAACATACCATCCCATCATTAATTATCATACTACTGAACAGCTGTGGTCAAAATAGCACAATGAATTCAGGACTTAATGCATCACCCTACTGCTGGTGCAACCAGAAGTCATTTTTAAGTATAGTAAAGGAAGCTCCAGCTCAGATTTTTGTGCTCATGTTTCTGGAGTGATACTTGAAGCCACAACATCATCAGGCAGGGGTGTGTGCGCACAGTAATTATGAGCTTTTATCACAATGAACACCAACTCACTTGGAATATTAAATATTAAGGCATTGGGGTCCAAAATCCCTTTAGTACCAAGGTTAAGCAACTTCCAATCAATCTTCGCTATGGAGAATGTAAAGAACATCCTGGAAACAACTGTACCTCAGGAAATGGAACTGAGTTTTGAGAAGATTTGTAGCTCAGGTCGAGGTTCTGGATGTAGGTTTGCTCACTGAGCTGGAAGTTCATATTTTTCAAACGTATCGTCACCATACTAGGTAACATCTTCAGTGAGCCTCCGACCGAAACACTGGTGGTGTAGCCCGCTTTCTATTTATCACCAATTTCCTTGGGTTAGTGATGTCATTTCTTGGGGTGACATCATTTCCTGTGGTGATGTCATTTCCTGTTCTTTTTCTCAGGGTGTGGTAAATGGGATCCAAGTTGAGTGTTTGTTGATAGAGTTCCGGTTGGAATGCCATGCTTCTAGGAATTCTCATGAGTGTCTCAGTTTGGCTTATCCTAGGAGGGATGTGTTGTCCTTCCTCATCCAGATGTAAGAATACTAGTGAGAGAGGGCCATGTCTTTTTGTGGCTAGTTGATGTTCATGTTTGTCCAGTAATTGCAAGGTATTTTGTAGAAGACATTAGTTTTGCTTGTTGTCTGTATAGGGTCTTTCAAGTTCGTTAGCTGCTGTTTTAATGTGTTGGTGGGTTTGTGGGCAACCATGATGCCAAAGGGTCTGAGTAGTCTGGCAGTAATTTCCGAGATGTCTTTGATGTAGGAGAGAGAGGCTAGGTGTTCTGGGTGTGTTTTGTCTGCTTGTTTGGGTCTGTTGCTCAGAAATTGGTGGACTGTATTCATTGGCTACCCATTCTTTTTGAATACACTGTATTGGTGATTTTCCTCTGCACTGCATAGTTCCTCTGTGCTGCAGTGTGTGGTGACCAGTTGAAATGATGTTCTAATGCAGCTTTGTTTATGGATGTTGGGATGATTGCTTCTGTACTTCAATATTTAGACCGTATGTGTTGTTTTCCTGTAGACGCTGGTTTGAAGTTCCCCATTGGTTGTTCACCCCAATGCGGCATCTAGGAATAGCAGTTTGTTGTTGTTTTCCTCCTCTTTAGTGAACTTTACGCCAGTAAGGATATTATTGATGGTCTTGAAGGTTTCCTCCAATTTGTTTCGTTTAGTGATGACAACGGTGTCATCCAAGTAGCGGACCGAAAGTTTGGGTTGGATAGTTGGCAGAGCTGTTTGTTTGAGTCTCTGCATTACTGCTCTGCTGAGAACCCTGATATTGGAGATCCCATGGTTGTTTCGTTGGTTTGTCTGCAGGATTTGTTGTTGAAGGTGAAGTGTGTGGTAAGGCATAGGTCCACTAGCTTGATGATACTGTCCTTGCTGATGAAGTTGGTGGTGTTTGGTTTATGCGTCTTTGGTTGTTCTAATAATGTAGTCAGTGTTTCTTTGGCCAGGTTGATGTTGATGGATGTGAACAGGACTGTTACGTCAAAGGAGACCATTATTTCATCCTCTTTTATCCTGGTGTCTTTGATAGTCATCAGGAACTCTTGAGTGGAGTGGATGGAATGGCATGAGTCTTCTACTAAGTGCTTCAGTGTTTGATGTAGCTCCTTGGCCAATCTGTAAGTTGGTGTTCCAGGTAGTGAGACTATGGGTCTGAGGGGGGCTCCTGGTTTGTGAATTTTGGGTAATCCGTAGAAGCATGGGGTGTTGGATCTGACTAGTTTGATGTTTTGGACGTCAGTCTTACCTATTTCTCCAGATTTCTGAAGTATTGGTCAGAGTATTGAGTACAGGAGTTGGGAGGTCATGTTGTGGCTGTGCAGGACAGTGGTTAGGCCACTGTTGAAATATTGCGTGCAATTCTGGTCTCCTTCCTATCGGAAAGATGTTGTGAAACTTGAAAGAGTTCAGAAAATATTTACAAGGATGTTGCCAGGGTTGGAGGATTTGAGCTATAGGGAGAGCCTGAACAGGCTGGGGCTGTTTTCCCTGGAGCATCGGAGGCTGAGGGGTGACCTTATAGAGTTTACAAAATTATGAGGGGCGTGGATAGGATAAATAGGCAAAGTCTTTTCCTTGGGATTGGGGAGTCCAGAACTAGAGGTCATAGGTTTAGGGTGAGAGGGGTAAGATATAAAAGAGACCTAAGGTGCAACTATTTCACACAGAGAGTGGTACGTGTATAGAATGAGCTGCCAGAGGAAGTGGTGGAGGCTGGTACAATTGCAACATTTAAGAGGCATTTGGATGGGTATATGAATAGGAAGGGTTTGGAGGGATATGGGCTGGGTGCTGGCAGGTGTGACTAGATTGGGTTGGGATATCTGGTCGGCATGGTCGGGTTGGACTGAAGGGTCTGTTTCCGTGCTGTACATCTCTATGACTCTATTTTGAGTAGGGCTGTGATTCGGTTCTCTAGTTGTGGGATCGGATCTATTACCACTTATTGGTAAGTGTTAGTATCTGCAAGTAGTGCATTTGCTTTCTCAATGTTGTCTCTTTGTTTTAAGATGACTGTCAAGCATCCTTTGTCTGCAGGTAGGATAACAATTTATTTTTAAAGTCTTTTTAGTGCTTTCCTTTCTTGCATATTGAGTGTGTTTCTTTCTTTTTTCCCTGCTTAATATTGGTGCGACTGCCTGTCTGATGGTTTGCTGGGTTTCTTCTGTGAATTGTTTGTCTTTTAGTGTTGTTTCTAAAGCTGCTAAGTAATCTTTCTTGACCGCATCCTGGAAGTTGTAATTTAATCCTCTTACTATGACGGTTTTCTCAGTGTCTGTTAAGGGTCGGTCAGATAAATATTTATCCATGCTTCTGTGTTGACTATGTTGTTATTTTGTGTAAGTTTGTCTATTTTTTTCTGCAGGTCTAGTTTTTTTCTCATTTTCTGTCTAATATCAATGAGTTGTTGTACTGTGTCTATCCAATAATGATCTGTTGCATTAGTGAGTAAAGAATTTTGGTGCAAAATGTCCTGGCTGTATTTATAGAGTCTGTTGTGGGCATCATTAATCATTTCACGAAGCATTCTGCGGCCGTTTTGCTCTGCTATTCCTTTGGTTAGTGGGATGTTAAGGAAATGACTGTCAGACTACTCAAACCCCTTGGCATCATGGTAGCCAAGAGGTCTGAGTAAACCCACCAACACACTAAAATAGCAGCTAATGAACTTGAAAGACCCTATACAGACAACAAGCAAAACTAATGTCACCAATAAAATACCTTGCAAGAACTGTAACACACATTACATTGGACAAACAGGCAGAAAACTAGCCACCAGGATACATGAACATCAACTAGCCACAAACGACATGACCCACTCTCACCAGTATCCTTACGTACGGATGAGGAAGGACACCACTTCAACTGGGACAACACATCCATCCTAGGACAAGCCAAACAGAGCCACGCATGAGAATTCCTAGAAGCATGGCATTCTAACTGGAACTCTATCAACAAACACATTGACTTGGATCCCTGACAAAAAGAACAGGAAATAACATCACCACAGGAAATGACGTCACCACAGGAAATGACATCATTGACCCAACGAAACTCAAACATATAAATCAAAAGCGGACTACACCACCAGTGCTTCATTCGGAGGCTCACCGACGATATTATCTAGTATGGTGATGAAATATCTGAAAACACACCTTCCAGCTCAGTGAGCAAAACCACATTCAATGGAACTCAGGGAAATGGTATACTGATCAAATTATTGGAGCTATGGGCTCACAAGTCCTCAGGTCATACACTTCACCTTAGGGTCTTAAAAGACATGGTTAGTCTTTGATGCATTGTGTTTAATTTTACAAAGCTCCCTTGATAAGGGGAAGTCCTTAGATTGGGCAATAACAAACATAACTTCTTCTTTTAGGAAGGAAAATACAGATATACTGGTTTAACATCTATCAGAGGGAAATGGGTAGAAGCTATTATTAAAGACATGATAACAGGGCACTTAGAAAAATTAAATGTAATCAGGCAGAGTCAACATAGTTTCGTGAAAGGGAAGTTATGTTTAACCTGATTGCTAACAGTTTTCTGAAAAAGTATCAAGTCCTGTGAATAAAGGGAATCCAGTTGATATACTGTACCTCAACTGCCAGGAGGCATTTGATAAGGTACCACACCAAAGAATATTGCTGAAAATAAAAGCTAATGGTGTAGGGGGTAGCATATGACATGGATAGAAAACTGTTTCCTGTTAGCCAGCCAGAGGACAAGCATAAATGGACATTTTTTTGGTTGGCAAGATGTGTTGAATGCAGTGCCTCAGGGATCAGAGATGGAGCCTCAACTTTTTACAATTTGTATAAATGAGTTGGATGACGAGATCAAACATATGGCTGTTAAATTTGTTGACACAAACAGAATAAAGTTAAGTTGTGAACACATAAGGAAGTCAGGGATATAAATATGTTAAATAACTGGACAAAGAACTAGAGTATATCGTGGAAAACTGTGAAATTGTGCATTTGGCAGGAAAAGTTTTAAAAAGCATATTATTTAAATGGTGAGAAATTGCAAAACTCTAAGATGTGGAAGATCATGGTTCCCAGTATAGGCATTATTAAAAAGTTATTTTGCAGTTATAGCAAGTAAATAAGAAAAGCAAACAAATGTTATAATTTATTACAAGGGAAACTGAATACAAAAGTAGGGAATTATGCTTCATTTATACAGGAGACCTGCATTAATGAGGAGTACTGGGTATATATTTGGTCTCCTCATTTATGGAAGGACATGAATATAGTGAAAGCATTTCAGCTTAGGTTTACCAGACTAATGCCTGGAATGGGTGAGTTGTCTTAAAAGGAAATATTGAACAGGCTTGGCTTGTACTTGCTGGATTTTGAAGATTTAGTGGCAACTTAAGTGACAGGATTCTGAGGGTTCTTGACAGGTGGATGTGGAAAAGGTTTTCCTCTTGTGGAAGGACATAGAACCAGTGACACTTGAAAAATAAGAGATTATCCATTTAAAACCAGGAAGACAACAAATTTGTTGTCACACAAGCCAGAGTCTTTAGAACGTTCTTGCTTATAATGTTGCGAAATAGGGTCTTTGAATATTTCTAAGGCCGAAGCAGATCTATTTTTGATAAGTAAACAGATGATATCAGGATTATCAGGTTAAGCAGGAATGCAGAGTAACCAGATCAGCCATGGCCTCATTGAGCCTGCTCTGCCATTCAAAAGGCCAAATACCTACTCCTGTTCCTACTTTGTAAGAATGAATGTTTGCATATATATTTTGAATATTGAGGTTTTGCATCAGCAATCACTCTTCTTCATCTACAACTCTTTGCCATGGTTAGCCAGAATCAAATGGACACTTCAAGGAAAACAGCTGCAAATGTCCAAATTCACCCTTTTCCCGTTTCTCATCTGCATTAACAAAATCTGCTCCCAAGCACCCCATAATCTGAAAGACTTAAGGAACTTTAAGTTGGCCAGCAATATAGAAATAGGAATAGACTATTCAGCCACTCAAAGCTTAATGAGATGGTGGCTGATCTGCAACCTAACTCCATTTACTCTACTTTGTTCCATATCACTAAACATGTTTGGTTAACTAAAATCACCAATTTAAAATTAATTCAAGTAGTGTCATTTTGCTGTTGCAGAAGGTTTCCCAACCTCTGCACAAGTGCTTCCTAACTTTATTCCTGAAAGGCCTGGCTCGATACTTATGACTATGCCCCTTAGTCCTATATTCCCCGAATAATACCTCGTCAGTTCTCTTTAAAGGTTTTTAAATCTTTGGTCCAATCATTCCTTATTCGTCTCTCATTTTCATATACTGTATACAATGCTACTTTGTGAAATTTCTCCACACAAACAAAACATTTTGCTTTGCTACAACAACTCACATAGGCTCCCAAACCCATGACCTCCAAAATGTCAAAGAGTCGCAGATCCATAGGAACACCATCACCTGCAAATTCACCTCCAAGCCACAACTTGGAATGATATTATCATTCCTTTACAATTGCAGTGTCAAAATCCTGGAACTCCCTTCTTAACAGCACTGTGGGTATACTTGCCTCATGTGGACCGCAAGAAGGCAGCTCACCACCACCTTCTCCACAGCACTAAGAGCTGGGTGATAAAAACGGTCAGTGATTCCTACATCCACCAAACAATTTTTTTAAAAGTGCCATTCTACTAAATTTACATTATACTTCCTCCAAATCCAATATACTTTTTCCAAGACATGGTGGTCGGAAACTGCACAGTACTACAGGTGCAGCGTAAGCAGGGCTCTGTATAGCTCTAATTCTTGCATACACTGAATTGCTCATTGTACCTCTCTCCAAGAAAGGGGAACATAAAGCAACTGGATCAATCCTTGTAGTTTTCGCACATGCAGAAATCAGTCTTTTAATTCAGTAAACAAGTTGCACAGTCACCTCAGGCCAGGGAATAATGCATGGACACCAAAGGAGGACTCCTTTAACTGTTCCAACATGCCATTGTTTTGCAAAATCAGCACAATCCTATCCTTAGAGGGGATTTACACAGCTATTTTGGGATGGGGAGGGGAGAGTGGGTGGGGATTGGAGCAGAAGACATTGGGGAAAATAATTCAGAGACACAAAATTAACATGCACCATATAATTAAAAAGGAACACATCAAACTTACGGTAAAAGAAAGGAACAAACTCCACAGTTAGGCTAGCTGCTTTGTACTTCTGTCTGCTCTTCTCCACAGCACTGACTACTTCACTAGAAAAGAACAAGAAAGAATATTACAATTAGCAACAAACTCAAATGGTTGCTGAAATAATGCATCACTGCTTGAGTAACATGTTTTCTCCAATTTTTCTCAGTTTCTCCAAATTAGGGAGGGTTGAACATGTTACAATTCCCATTCTTGGTTACTATCTATTGATATCAGTGGTGAAATGTGTCGATGGACAGGAATGAGATGAACTGTGTTTCTTTCAACCAGTTCATCTGTTCAGTTGTTCAAAGCATTGTCATTTGGGAAGATATCACCAGGTTGGTGCCACCTGGGGAACCACAGCACAGAATGAATCAGTATGACATTGGAGGAAAAGGAAGACTAGACAAATCTATCAAGATAATGCATGTTACAAGAAAGCATTAAGGGTTCCAGAAACGTATCATAACATGTCACAACAAAGCTAAGGTGAGCAATATAACTGAGATGCTAAAAGGCTAAGAGACATTAATCCATGGACCAGAACTTTTTTTTAAAAAACCATTTATCTGTAACAAAATGTAACGGAAGGTGACTGGATTCAAAATGTTGACTCTGTGTTTCTCTCTACAGGTGCTGCCAGGTCTCCAAGTTTCTCCATCACTTTCTGTTTTTGTTTCAGATTTCCAGCACTGCAATTCTTCATTTTTATTATAGTTTATTTATCTCTTCAACTTCCAAGAGTAACACTGAGCACACTTTATATAAGCATCATTTTTTAATGACCAATAGTACCCACTTCTTCCAATTGTTCTCAAAAGTTGTTAATTAATTCATCAGGCAATGAGTTATCGAATCACAATAAAACCAGACCAAATACTGGCAAATGAGACTGGATTAATTTAGGATATGTAGTCGGCTTGGACCAAAGGGCTTGTTTCTGTGCTGTACAACTCTACGACTCTATAACTATGAAGCAATTAAGTGTAAAAGGTAGTCATTCAGATTATCACTTCCGTGCTGGCCCTTGGAAACATTTACATATGGTTCCATTCCCAGAGCCTTGTTATTGTAGACCGCAACATGGTTGTCTTAAAAAAACAAAACTTGCATTACATATCCATGGTCCTTCCTCTATTTTATTTGTGGGGAGTAAGGTTATTTGCATGCTCAACCTCAGAACATCACTGATCTCACATGCGAATTTGCAAACATTCTTCTCCTGCACTTTCTCCACAGATATCTCTCCACATTTCCTTCAAAAGGGGGTTTCCAAAAAGGATAAGATATTCTTTAGGACATCACTGGGCCAGGATGGGAGGTTTTTATTTCACACAAACCACTCACCCCACTATAGGAAAATCATCTCATCTCAACACATGGATAAGTTGAAATTTAAAGGTCATATCATGGGTAATTATGGACCAGAATTCTAATTCTAACACTATAGTGATCACTAGTGTGCTGTCACATTCCCACTCCAGCATGAACAATTTTGTTTTATACAGCCACCATAATACTACACAAGGAAGAAGACCAACTTGTTCTGATTTGTGACTTGCCAAACAGTTCTCAAACTCATTTCAAATGGCAGTTTTTACTTGTAGTTATAGAGTTATATAGCATTGACCCAAACCCTTCAGTCCAACTCGTCCATGTTGACCAAGTTTCCCAAACTGAACTAGTTCCACTTGCCTGCCTTTGGCCCATATCCTTCTAAACCTTTCCTATACATGTACCTATCCAAATGTAAGAACTGTACCTGCACCTACCACTTCCTCTGGCAGTTCATTCCACATACAAACCATCCTCTACGTGAAAAATGTTGCCCCGCACGACCCTTTTATATCTTTGTCCTCTCACCTTAAAATATGCCCCCTAGTTTTGAAGTTGCTCACCCTATGGAAAAAAAAATTTGCTCTTCACCTTCAATATGCTCCTCGTCATTTTATAAACCTCTACAAGGTCATCCCTCAACCTCCTATGCTCCACTGAAAAAAGTCCCAGACTATCCAGCCTCTCCTTCTAACTCAAACATCCAGTTGTAGTAACATCCTGGTAAATCTTTTCTGAACCCTCTCCAATTCAATAATATCCTTCCTATAGCAGAGCAACCAGAACTGTAAACAGTACTCCAAAATTGGTCTCACCAACATCCTGTACAACCTCAGCACGATGTCCCAGCTGCTATACTCAATAGTCCAAATAATGATGGCAAGTCTGCAAAACGCTTTCTTAACCATCCTATCAACCTATGTCATAATTTTCAAAGAACAATCTATCCGAGCCTCTAAGTTTCTCTGTTCAACAACATTACCCAGGTCCCTACCATTAACTGTATAAGTCCTGTTTTTTGTTTTACCAAACTTTAATACCTCACATTTATCCAAATTAAACTCTATCTGCCACTCCTCAGCCCATCAGCCCAACTGATCAAATTCCCTTTGTATTCCTAGATAACCTTCTTCACTGTTGGTGATACCACCAATTGTGGTGTTATCCACAAACTTACTAACCATGTCTCCTAAATTCTCATCTAAATCATTTATATAAATCCTGACTGAGTTTTTACTTCATTGGTCTAAGATTCAAACACACTGCTGAGCAACATCAAGTTGTCAATTTAAAGTGCAGCTGAAGCAGAAGAAAAAGTACTTAGAAGTCAAAAAGAAACAGATTGTGGTGTTCACTGAAAGCCATTCAGCTGCTTGTCTCAATCATAAAGAATTGGGAAATTATTTTCTCACATCAGCTTACAGTTCACATGTTTAAAAGAAAAATCTCACCAACTTAATTTGTCAAGAATTAGATCTGGCCAAAAGATGAAACAAGTAGATCAGAAGGGCCTGCTGCACCTGAGCCAACACACTTTCAGACCAAAAATTCTTTTTTTGTGTGTCAAACAGTAGGAAAAAAGTTTCTGTAACTTTTTACTTTGGTACCGTTTCAATAAAATGACAGTTGCATTGTCACCAGATACTTTGCCTTCCTAGTATCCAAGGTTGAGTCTTAATTTGTCAGTCCTGTTGTTTTGCTTTCATGAAATAAAAGGTTCAAATCAAGATTATTCATCCATCCACGCTCCATTAAAACAAGTATAGAAATTTGAAAATTGAAGTCACAGAAGCTCTTAAAAACATTTGCCTTTCAAGTTAACACACTTAATTCCAAGTCCAAAGACAATTTTCCTACAGAAAACATATAGGCTTGTATTTGCAATAAATACTTCCAGCACAGACAGACTAAGCACAGGTTTTGGTGCAAGATCTAAATTTGATAACTGTTACTTAAAATACATGCTGCCCCTTCTAATTTACCAAATCACATATGACACCTCAAGTGATGACTACATTTGGATCTTAGACCACTAATGTGTTTATAATTATAGACTGCAATTTGACTAGCATTTATGCACATAATACAAGGTCTTTAAAAATATTGAGAACAAATGCTAGCCTAAGGGCAATTATAATTTGACACAGTTGAACACCATAGAACATTTTTAATTTGCCTCCATTAAGATTTTATAATAAGCTTAGTAACTAATCACTTGTTCCACTCACAAAATCATTTATAAAAATGATAATGAGCACGCTGCTACACAATTATTAATACAGAAGCGAAAAATACATTTTAATTGAACAATACCCTAATATTTTCAACCACATTCCTGCCTTCTCCAGCTGAAATTAAATCTTTTGTGATTCAACTGAAAATTTCACCACTTAACCTAAGCAGAATTTACAACTAAACCAAAAAAAGCAAATACATCATACATCCAAGTTAATGCCAAGTGATTAATGCACTTGCTCCTGTTGGAAGAATATATATGAGGTAGAAATTGATTCTAATGCTTTTTCTTGTATTATCAATGTCTAATCGTTTTGAACAGGGATGTGACATTTGCAATCTTCCAGTTCTTTGACTCAATTACAATCTCCAAAGAGTGTTAAAAGGATGTAATTATTTTAAATCATGTGAAAAAAATTAACTAGCCACTGTTTTGTCACATTTAATTCAATTTCAATGCTCATCCATAACTTTGTTTCTCATATTTTAACTTGCATGAAATCCTACCATCTGTACCTTGACCTACATTGGGTACCAGTTTGTAGCAGACCGACTCCTACAGCTACCTAGATTACACCTCCTCCCACCCTGCCCCCTGTAAAAACGCCATCCCATATTCCCAATTCCTTCGCCTCCGCCGCATCTGCTCCCAGGAGGACCAATTCCAATACCGAACAAATCAAATGGCCTCCTTCTTCAAAGACCGCAATTTCACCTCTGACATAGTCGACGATGCTCTCCACCGCATCTCCTCCACTTCCCGCACCTCCGCCCTTGAACCCCGCCCCTCCAATCGCCACCAGGACAAAACCCCACTGGTCCTCACCTTCCACCCCACCAAACTCCGAATACATTGTATTATCCACTGTCATTTCCACCACCTCCAGATAGACCCCACCACCAGGGATATATTTCCCTTCAAAGTTTGGGAGAAGATTTGTAGCGCGGGTGCTCTTTGTTGTGGTTCTGTTCGCCGAGCTGGGAATTTGTCTTGCAAACGTTTCGTCCCCTGTCTAGGTGACATCCTCAGTGCTTGGGAGCCTCCCGTGAAGCGCTTCTGTGGTGTTTCCTCCGGCATTTATAGTGGCATGTCCCTGCCGCTTCCGGTTGTCAGTTCCAGCTGTCTGCTGTAGTGGCCGGTATATTGGGTCCAGGTCGATGTGTTTGTTGATAGAGTCTGTGGATGAGTGCCATGCCTCTAGGAATTCCTTGGCTGTTCTCTGTTTGGCTTGCCCTATAATGGTAGTGTTGTCCCAGTCAAATTCATTTTGCTTGTCATCTGCGTGTGTGGCTACTAAGGATAGCTGGTCGTGTCGTTTCGTGGCTAGTTGGTGTTCATGGATGCGGATCGTTAGCTGTCTTCCTGTTTGTCCTATGTAGTGTTTTGTGCAGTCCTTGCATGGGATTTTGTATACAACGTTGGTTTTGCTCATGTTGAGTATCGGGTCCTTCGTTCTGGTGAGTTGTTGTCTGAGAGTAGCTGTTGGTTTGTGTGCTGTTATGTGTCGTAGTGGTTGCAGTAGTCTGGCTGTCAGTTTGGAAATGCTCCTGATGTATGGTAGTGTGGCTAGTCCTTTGGGTTGCGGCATGTCCTCGTTCCGTTGTCTTTCCCTTAGGCATCAATTGATGAAATTGCGAGTATATCCGTTTTTGGCGAATACATTGTATAGGTGTTCCTCTTCCTCTTTTTGCAGTTCTGGTGCGCTGCAGTGTGTTGTGGCCCTTTTGAATAGTGTCTTGATGCAACTTCGTTTGTGTGTGTTGGGGTGGTTGCTTTCATAGTTTAGGACTTGGTCTGTGTGTGTGGCTTTCCTGTAAACCTTTGTGGTGAATTCTCCGTTCTCTGTACCATCACGTCTAGGAATGGGAGTTGGTTGTCCTTTTCTTCGTCTCTAGTGAATCGGACTCCTGTGAGTGTGGCGTTGATGATCTGGTGTGTGTTCTCTATTTCTGTGATTTTAATGATTACAAAGGTGTCGTCAACATATCTGACCCAGAGTTTGGGTTGAATTTGCGGTAAGACTGTTTGTTCTAACTTTTGCATTACTGCTTCTGCTCTGAGTCCAGAGATCGGTGAGCCCATGGGTGTTCCGTTGATTTGTTCGTATATCTGGTTGTTGAATGTGAAGTGTGTTGTGAGGCACAAGTCCAGTAGTTTAAGTATGCAGTCTTTGTTGATAGGTTCAATGTCCTGTTGTCTGTTATGTCTGTCCAGCAGGTTGGCTATTGTTTCTCTGGCTAGGGTTTTGTCGATAGAACTGCAAAAAGAGGAAGAGGAACACCTATACAAGGTATTCGCCAAAAACGAACACCCTCGCAATTTCATCAACAGATGCCTAAGGGAAAGACAACGGAACGAGGACATGCCGCAACCCAAAGGACTAGCCACACTACCATACATCAAGAGCATTTCTGAACTGACAGCCAGACTACTGCGACCACTAGGACTCATAACAGCACACAAACCAACAGCCACTCTCAGACAACAACTCACCAGAACGAAGGTCCCGATACCCAACATGAGCAAAACCAATGTAGTGTACAAAATCCCATGCAAGGACTGCACAAAACACTACATAGGACAAACAGGAAGACAGCTAACGATCCGTATCCATGAACACCAACTAGCCACGAAACGACACGACCAGCTATCCTTAGTAACCACATACGCAGATGACAAGCAACATGAATTCGACTGGGACAACACTACCATTATAGGGCAAGCCAAACAGAGAACAGCCAGGGAATTCCTAGAGGCATGGCACTCATCCACAGACTCTATCAACAAACACATCGACCTGGACCCAATATACCGGCCACTACAGCAGACAGCTGGAACTGACAACCGGAAGCGGCAGGGACAGGCCACTATAAATGCCGGAGGAAACACCACAGAAGCGCTTCACAGGAGGCTCCCAAGCACTGAGGATGTCACCTAGACAGGGGACGAAACGTTTGCAAGACAAATTCTCAGCTCAGCGAACAGAACCACAACATATATTTCCCTCCCCACCCCTGTCAGCGTTCCGGAGAGACCACTCCCTCCGCGACTCCTTCGTCAGGTCCACACACCCCCACCAACCCCACCTCCGCTCCCGGTACCTTCCCCTGCAACCGCAAGAAGTGCAAAACCTACGCCCACACCTCCATCCTCACCTCCCTCCAAGACCCCAATGGATCCTTCCATATCCATCGCAAATTCACCTGCACCTCCAGACACATCATTTACTGTATCCGTTGCACCCTACGTGGTCTCCTCTACATTTGGGATACAGGCCGCCTACTTGCGGAACGTTTCAGGGAACACCTCTGGGACACCCGCACCAACCAACCCAACTGCCCCATGGCTGAACACTTTTGCTCCCCCTCCCACTCTGCCAAGGACATGCAGGTCCTTGGCCTCCTCCATTGCCAGACCCTGACCACACGATGCCTGGAGGAAGAGCGCTTCATCTTCCGTCTAGGAACCCTCCAACCACACGGGATGAATGTAGATTTCTCCAGCTTCCTCATTTACCCTCCCCCCACCTTATCTCAGTCCCAACCCCCGGATTCAGCACCGCCCTCTTGACCTACAATCTTCTTCCCGACCTCTCCGCCCCCACCCCCTCTCCGGCCTATCACCCTCACCCTCACCTCCTTCCACCTATCGTATTCCCAGCGCCCCTCCCCAAATTCCCTCCCCACTACCCTTTATCTCAGCCCACTTGGCACAGCAGCCTCATTCCTGAAGAAGGGCTTATGCCCGAAACATTGATTCTCCTGCTTCTCGGATGCTGCCTGGCCTGCTGTGTTTTTCCAGCATCACATTTTAAATAACCTGTCCTAGTATTTGCTAATGTGACTCATGGTTAAATTATTTCAGCCATTTTGCTAAAATAAAGGAGCCATATAAATACAATTGCTAGAAATATTCATAACCAGTGTAATTTTAAATCAGTATAGATAAATCCAACAAAGTACTTTCAAGACAGTTCCTTAATGTGTTCGAGATGATGACGTTAGAAAATGCCACAAATGTCTGACACAACTGAGCTTTGTTCTTGGAAAAAGCCACAAACAAATATGCAGCATTTTGACCATAGCAGAAACTTTTTTTTGATGTTGACAGATAACTAGAGAGGCTTCTTTATTGTAATGAATTAAACACAAAATTTACTGTCAAAATAATGATGAGACTATTGATGCTCATTGTTAATTATGCACAAACGGTAATTGAATATAGACTATACCTAATAACATTTTTCAATATATTAATCTTAAAAAAACACAAACTCTCTGTTTAGAAAGAAATTCAGCTTAGCTTTGTCTGTTTATTTTGGAGTTTTGAACCACTTACCCAGCTGCTCTGTGTCTCCAGTTTCGATATGGGTCATACAAACTCTCACAAAAGGTAAGCGCATGTCTTGCAAACTCTTCAGCTGGAGTTAGATCTGCCATTTCTTTTTCTTTGGTCTTGCTTTTTAACTTGCATTAAAAGGAAATTAAGAAAACATCAAACACAGCAGGTTACCAATATTTAAAAAGCTTGCAATAAAAACAAATTGCTGGAAAAACTCAACAGGTCATGCAGCACCTGTGGAACAAAACAGAGTTTCAGGACGATGGTAACACTTGACTGATGAAGGGTCATCATTAGTCTGAAACTTTAACTCTGTTTTTCTTTCTCTACCTATGCTGCCAGACCAGCTGAGTATTCCCAGCAGTTCCTGACCACTTCCAGCATCTGCAATATTCTGCTTTCATGTTTAAAGAAAGTGCAATTTCACTAGACTGGAGGTTGTTGTTTGTTGACAGCTCCTATGAGCACTGCAACAAAAAAAAATTACTGTAAGAAACTTCATCAAATATTAGCAATTAGACACCAGTTATTTTAACTTGAGGATGTGCATTTTTAACTGAACAAAGAATGACAATTTTTCATTAGAAATTTCAAATTTAGGCAGATTTTTTTTAGAACATTTTTAGAACATTTTTTCATCAATAATTTGGCAATTTCGCAAATCAACTACTATATTAAAGAATTCACTCATTGTTCCACAATTGTCTGCAACCCAGGTATCACAGGGTGTGGCACGATGACTCAGTGGTTAGCACTACTGCCTCACAGTGCCAGGGAACTCAGTTGATTCCAGACTCAGGCGACTGTATGTATGGAGTTTGCACATTCTCCCCACGTCTGTGTGGATTTCCTCCTGGTGCTCCAGTTTCCTCCCACAATCCAAAGATGTGCAGGTTAGGTGAACTGGCCATGTTAAATTGCCCGTAGTGTTCAAGGATGTGTTAGTTAAGTGCATTAGTTAATGAGAAATATAGAATAGGGGAATGGGACTGGGTGGGTTACTCTTCGGAGGGTCAATCTGGGCTTGTTGGGTTGAAGGGACTGTGGGGTTCAATGTAGAAGTTTTGTTTTGCAAATGCTTGCAGATATTCATTTCAGTATAGAAAGAGCAGTCTGGCCTATCGACTCCCAAAGACAAAATGAAAAGAATTAAGAATAGGACATGCAGAAAAACTAGTTTAAGCCTGCAAAAATTAATCTCAATAGTTTTCTTGCTGATAAATTACACACTTTTGTCTCAACAAATAAACAACTGCATTGTCATAGAGTAATGGAACAACATACATCTAAGAATAATTGTTAAAAGGTAAGTTTTGTTTTTAATCATCACTTACCTGCTGAATGTAGACTGTAGCCATAGTAATAACATGATTAATATAGGAGCAAGTGCCGATCTCCTCAACATTAGCCAGGTTCCTTAGAATCAAATGGAATGATCCAAATTATAATTTACACTGTTTTAAGAAAACTCAAACAAAACAGAAATAATGAAAGATCATCCATAAATAATAGGAACTAACCCGAGAGACTAAAAGATTGGGTTATCAAATGGATAAATCAGTTTACATGGGACAAAACCAAAGCCTTGCAATTAGAAAATGCCCAGCCCAGCTTCAAACTTAACATTCTGATCACCCTCTGGTCTTGCACCTTCAAATCATTGTTAACTTCTTCCAGTCCTAAAAACCCCGGGACCTCAGCACTCCTTCAATTCTTACCTCCATTACAGCGTCCCGTTCCTTAGTCTCATAACTAAAGGCAATGCTTTCAGCAGCTTGGGCCTTAAGGTATGAATTCCCTCCCCAAATTCTCGCTACATCTAATCTCTCCTCCCTCTTTATGAGGATCTTGAAAGCCTACATGCCATCAACCTGACCGAATAGCTCTTTATTGGGATCAGTGTCAAATATTGTCCGATACTGCTCCCATAAAACACGTTCAGGCACTTTATCATGCTAACGGTGCTATACAAATTCAAGTTGATGGGAAATTTCTTGATTTGTTGCACATTAAGTTAGTTAAGTCAGCCAGAGCAGTGACAGATGCTTACTATTGGCCAGCTACAAGACTGGGATGGAGAGGACTAAAGATAAATTAAAATGCCCAGGTTCCTGTTTGCTAGGCAGTTAGCCTTTCACACTCATGTATAGGCATTAGTTGAGGACAGAATGTGCTCAGCTGTTGTATCTTCTTTTTCTCTCTCTTGTTATCCCATCAAATAAACACATACCAAACAGACCAAGACTCTGTGAAAGTTCTCTCTGAGATTATATACCAATGCACCAATATATCTGTCACTGACAACTATGTACCTACAAGGGAGGAGAGAGAGAGAAAAACTTCTTCAGCATCAGTGATACCTATAATCGAGTGAAACAGGGATTTCATTGTCCTTTGGGATATTGTCTCTTTAAGGACATATTACTGTTCAATAGGCATATGGTAAAAAGATTAATGCAGCAGTTGAAAATCTTAGAGGGTGGCACGGTGGTTCAGTGGTTAGCACTGCTGCCTCTCAGCGCCAGGGACTCTGGTTCGATTCCACCTTGTGTGACTGTCTGTGTGGAGTTTGCACATTCTCCACGTGTCTGCATGGGTTTCATCCCAAAATCCAAAGATGTGCAGGTCTGGTGAACTGGTCATGTTAAATTGCCCATAGTGTTAGGTGCATTAGTCAGAACGAAATGGGTCTGGGTGGGTTACTCTTCGGAGGGTCTGTGTGGACTTGTCAGGTCGAACGGCCTGCTTCCACACTGTAGGGAAGCTAATTTAATCTAATCTTAAATAAAAACAGAAAATGCTGGAAACACTCAGCAGATCTGGCTGCATCTATGCAGAAACAGAATTAACAATTCAGGAACACTCGCATTCTTAGCTTTCTGTAGCCCCCTTCTAGTCTATATGCTATCAATCACATATAATTATAATAGCAACTATACCTGCAGATGATAATGAGGAATTTGACCAGAGTGAGCGCCAGTGCTTGCTGTTCATCTTCTAGCCCGTCTGACAGTTTTTGCATGCATTGCAACTGTTGTTGCCTGAGAACCTGCAGGATGTTATCAGGCAACAAAGATAACCCTGGTGGAATGTCATCCAGTCTAAGGGAACAGAAATAAACATGATCAATGTTGAGATTATATACTTGTGCACACATTTCAGCTACTACGGAGGTCAAGCCAAGGTTTTGAACTAAATGTTTGAGATTACCAACTCATTAAATGGTGGTTCCAGGGGCTCAGGTGAAACCACTGGTTTGATGTCATAATGCTGCCAGGGAAGGTGCAAAAATTGAGGGAGTAAGACATTTTAGACATGATACCTGAACTTCAGGGGTTTATGTCTGAGGAGAGATTATACAAATTAAGCCTGTTTTCTCTACAATTTAGAACATAATGCAATGATATGATTGAAATCTTCAAGATATTAATAGGAAAAGACAGGGTAGATCAAGATAAACTACTTCAACCGATTGGAGATTTTAGAACTGGGAGCATAGTCTCAGACTTAGGTCCAGACTGTTTAGGAGACATGTTAAGAAGCACTTCTACACACATAGGATGGCAGATATTTGTAACTCTCTTCCACAAATGACAGTAGATACATGATCAGTTGTTAATTTTAAATAGGAGATAAATAAATTTTTGTTAACCAAAATATTAAGGGATATGGGCTAAAAGCAGGGATATAGGGTTAGAACACATGATCTCACTGAATGGCAGAACAGGCTTGAGGAGCTGAAAAGCCTATTTCTGTTCCTATTTTGCCAGTGGGACAGGACAGGGATCAGAAAAATCAGGAATCTAACCTTAATGTCACATCGGAGTGCTATCAAGAACCAAGCTCTTGCTGTGGGTCTGGAGTCACATGTAGGCAAGATCAGGTAATCTGACAGATTTCCTTTCAGAAAGGACATCACTGAACCAGATGGGCTTTTATGTCAATCCTGTAATTTCACAGTTAGTTTTATTCAGACCACCTTTCTAATTTATTTTTTAAATTAATTGAATCTAATGCCTCTAGGACATTAGCCTGGCCTCTGAATTACTAAGCCCCATGACAAAGGGAAGACAATACCACAGGTGGTGAATTCAATTAACAGCTCTGAACTATAAAGTTAATCTCAAGGGACTCTGGTAGTGCAGTGGTAGTGTTCCTGTCTCTGATCCAGAAGGCTTGGGTTCAAGTCTCACCTGCTCTAGATGTGTGTAATAACATCCCTCAACAGATTGATTAAAAATATCTCTGTTATAGTCAAACAGGTTTATTTGGAAGCACTAGCTTTCAAAGCACTGCTCCTTCATCAGCTGGTTGTGTGATTTTTAACTTTGTACACCCAAGTCCAACACTGGCATCTCCAAATCTGTAAAGCTAGTCTCAGGAATGGAGGCCATGAAAGTAAAAACCCACCTAGTTCCCTCATGTTGTTTAGTAAAGGAAATTTTGCTGTTTTACATGTCACTCCAGATGCACAGTGGTCTGGTTGGTTCTCGACTATCCTCTGAAATGGTAAAAAAGCCTCGGAGTTCAAGAGCATTTGCGGATGAGCAACAAATGACAGCTGTGCCAGCAATGCCCACAAGGAATAAAAGTCAAATAATTAAGTCTGTGGTAGCATCTCGACTGACAATATGAAACAGATATTCTCACAGATAATGCTTTTATTGATTTCAACTAACATGGAGGTGACAGAAGAAATCTGCTACTGCAACCAAGCTCCAGTGATTTTTTTAAAAAGATAAATTTAACTTTATTCTGATCACAGGTTTGCTCGACTGCCAAGGAAAAATCACACACTGTTTCACAGTGGTGTAGTGCAGTTTGAGATCATCACACTGATACCAGCCAAAAAACACAGCAACTGCTTTGCCGTCCTGCAAAATTAGCTGACTGTGAATAGGTCAATACTACTAACAATCATTTTAAAACTAGGAGGGGTTTTGATAGCATATGTAGCAAGAAGCCATTTCTAAAAGCAGGAGAACTAGTCCTACAATATACACATTTAAGGTAATGGGAAAAAGAATTAGAAGAGAGTTAGGGGAATTTTTGTTTAATCTAGTTTTTCTCGTTATGCTGATCTGGAACTTATTAACTGAAATGGGTGGTGGAAAACTAGTCGCGAGTAACTGTCAAGGGTTTTGAGTAAATATTTTAAGAGGGAAAACTTTACAAGAATCTGGGGAGAAGACAGGAGAATAGGACTAATAATGCAGTGTTTTTATTTAAAAGCTAGTTTAGGTATGATAGGACAAACTTCCTCCTCCTGTGCTGTAGGATTCTATTGTAAAGCACAGTATTTCTTGAGAAACTGAGTTTGTTTAAATTTTCTTTCCAATGGTGTTTTTTTTTCCCCAATTATTCAGTATTTTTCAGTCAGCTTCCAAATAACAAGAACCAGATGGAAAAAAAACTTTCTTTTAGCAAATGGTTTTGATGTGTTATTGTGAAAACTACTGTTTTGCATGCAATCCAGACAATCATACCTTACATAAGTACAACAGGATAATATAACAAATGCAGAATATAGTGTTACAGCTACAGAGGAGGTGCAGAGAAAGATCAACTCTAATATATGAGAGGTCCATTTGTAAGTCTGACGACAGTGGGAAAGATGGCTTCATTACAAAGATATGATGGGTGTTTTGATACAGCACCACACCTGCAGAATAGCTCGATTTAAGTAGGGGATGGAATTCAATTCCAATGCCAGGAAACCAGCAATAAAAATCCAGGCTTTACAGTGCAGTCCTTAAACATCAGGTCCCAAATAAAAGGCTTGCAGGCCTAATGTCAAAAGTCGGTTCCTTGTGATGTTCTCATCCAGATGAAGATTCAAGCCTTGCATTTGTAATGAGAAGGTGCTATTTAATCAATCCATCCATATATAAGAACTGCTAATAGCTTTATTTCCCACTTTTATAAGCCTATGACTCCTCCATCCAGTCAGACAGAATTTTTTTTTTCCCAGAAACATCTGCTTGTATTGCACATTATTCACTCGTTAGCTCGGAGTTGGAGTACACATCCAATTCTGGCCACCTGATTTCAGAAAAAAATGTCATGTTCTTGAAGACGATAATCAAGGAAGAGGGATTTAATTTGTTAGCAGAGATTGGAGAAGCTGGGATTGTTCAGCTGCGAGCAGTAAGTTAAGGGGAGACTGAAATGAGGTATTTAAAGTAATGAGCAGTTTTGATCAGTAAGGAGGGGGAAACCAATGCTTATGGTAAGTGGGTTGGAAGTCAGAGGTGACAGATTTAAAATAATTGGCAAAATTTGGAGCAATATTTATCAGACAGTGTGTTAGTGTTTCCTGGTGGTAACACCCACCATATGAAGTTACTTCAATCACACCTAGGTTAAAATTTCAACACATATTAATTTGCCTGAAAATCATCTCAAGAAATCTCCCTAAGCATTGATTTTACAAACCTTAATGGTGACAAAGATTGTCTTATTGCCCCAAGAACTTAAAAGGTTGGCAATCAATTAATTCCCAAAATGAGAAGACCTGCAGTGCTACACTTGCAGGAAGCAGAGTTGGGTTAGGTTCATTCAGACAACTGCACATCAGTACAAAATAGAAAATAGACTTGCATCATTGAAATGATAATCGCTGGCAGCTTTGAGATTTTGGATAAGAACTGCTTTATTTAGATTAGTCCACCATCTTTATGGTGGCAGCAAAAGTACATCGCATGTGTAGTTCCTCAATGATATCAAATGAGAAATAATTGACAATGCTAAAAATTGGGCAAAACTCAATTTTACTTGACAGCATTCATTTAAACAAAAAGGTTTTAAATCAGATTTCTTATCTGGGCCTGCACTGACATTCATAAGAGCACTGTAGTTCAAAATGGGGCAAAATCACATAAAGAGAACTACACAATCTATTTCATCTATCAGGTTGATGCTGGAGCTTATGTTCCATCTACTTTTGTCCAACCGTATTAACATGACTGCTTTCTCGTAAACATATGTATGCCATTCATCTTAACTACGCCTTGTGGTAGCAAGTTTCACGTTCTCCCCACTCTTCCAGATATCAACATTTCTTTCAAATTTCCAGTGGATTTATTGGTGGTTCTCTTATACAGTCATAGAGATGTACAGCATGGAAACAGACCCTTCGCTCCAACTTGTCCATGCCAACCAGACATCCCAACCCAATCTAGTCCCACCTGCCAGCACCCGGCCCATATTCCGTTCCTATTCACATACCCATCCAGATGCCTTTTAAATGTTACAATTGTACCAGCCTCCACCACATCCTCTGGCAGCCCATTCCACACATGCACCAACCTCTGCGTGAAAAAGTTGTCCCTTAGGTCTCTTTCATAGGCCCCTCTCACCCTAAACCTATGCCCTCTAGTTCTGAATTCCCCCACCCCAGGAAAAAGAACTTGTCTATTTACCCTATCCATGCCCCTCACGATTTTGTAAACCTCTATAAGGTCACCCCTCAGCCTCTGCAGGGAAAACAGCCCCAGCCTGTTCAGCCTCTCCCTATAGCTCAAATCTTCCAACCCTGGCAACATCCTTGTAAATCTTTTCTGAACCCTTCCAAGTTTCACAACATCTTTCCGATAGGAAGGAGACCAGAATTGCACACAATATTCCAACAGTGGCCTAACCAATGTCCTGTACAGCCGCAACATGACCTCCCAACTCCTGTACTCAATACTCTGATCAATAAAGGAAAGCATACCAAATGCCACCTTCACTATCCTATCTACCTGCAATTCTACTTTCAAGGAGCTATGAACCTGCACTCGAAGGTCTCTTTGTTCAGCAACTCTCCCGAGGGCCTTACCATTAAGTGTATAAGTCCTGCTAAGGTTTGCTTTCCCAAAATGCAGCGCGTTTATCTAAATTAAACTCCATTTGCCAGCAGCTTATACTTACGAATGTTTTCACAATTTTCCAACTCCAAGTTGTTTATAAATATTGCCAACAGCTAACCTTTCAAGGAATTATGTGGAACTCCAATGCAAAACTTAGATTATTTAGAAGGTTTGGACAGTTATGATGCAATGTAGTTTACTGTTAGTCAAGTCCATCACTTGGTTTAACGCAGCACAATTGGAGACACGACATTAAAGGTTGCCTCAAAACAAATACTGTGTACTGTAAAGTTTGTATATTTTCTGAAAGAAAGGCAGGATGGATTAGTGTTGACTGAAGAATTAATTCATGCAGTGTTCATAGTGGCTAAATAAAGTACAGAAATTACATGCATGCAAATTAAGTAACAAACTTGATCTCATAATTCTAAAACAAAGAAGGCTGCTGTTTCGACTGTTTAAAACAGCCAACACATGCATAGTATTTGGATTTTCCAGTGGAAAGAACTTAAGCTTTGCTCTTTCAGTCGTTGCATCATCTGAACTATTCAAACACATTCAAGCCCTAAAACAGGCCTCAAGCCAGCTGCTTCAACAACAAGCCTGAATCTGGCAGAAAGACAGAAAATATCCCAAATTCTTCAAAATTACCACTGCAGACTATGTAATCCTATAAATAGTATGCAGTTTCACTGGTAACTAAGACTAAAACTGGTGTTCTTGCTCAGTCATAATAAGAGTATAAAATAATTTAGAATGCAATTCTTTTTCTGAAATACAATGCCTTCCCTCAGTGGTTTTATTAATTACAGACAATACATTTTATCTGTCCTCTTACTGCCTTGAAACATTTGGCATCTTGCATGAATATGCTTCCATAGTATCCTCTTTCATCTTAATCTTGACAATGAGTGCCAACAAGACTTTCGATTATAAGGTCACCACAACTGAATCTGATCCTGCTCTCAACTAATTTCCACATAATGCAAACAAGCAGTAGAATCCCTGAAGTAGGAACCAGGTTATAGGTTTCCCTTTCTAATTCAGTCAGTGGCTAATTTCAGTTCTGGTCTTTACATCATTAAAAAAGGGTATAGTGAGACTGGAGAAAGTGCAAAATGATTTTCAAGGAGAATGAAAAGTTACAATCATTAGGAAAGACTGAACAGGTTGAAGCTCTCTTTTTCTAGAAATGTAGAGCATGAGGGATTCCCCATAATAAAAGTGGACTTATACACTTAATGGTAAGGTCCTAGGGAGTGTTGCTGAACAAAGAGACCTTGGAGTCCTGGTTCATAGCTCCCTGAAAGTGGAGTCGCAGGTAGATAGGATAGTGAAGAAGGTATTTGGTATGCTTTCATTTATTGGTCAGAATATTGAGTACAGGAGTTGGGAGGTCATGTTGCGGCTGTACAGGACATTGGTTAGGCCACTGTTGGAATATTGTGTGCAATTCTGGTCTCCTTCCTATCGGAAAGATGTTGTGAAACTTGGAAGGGTTCAGAAAAGATTTACAAGGATGTTGCCAGGGTTGGAGGATTTGAGCTATAGGGAGAGGCTGAACAGGCTGAGGCTGTTTTCCCCTGCAGCATCGGAGGCTGAGGGGCGACCTTATAGAGGTTTACAAAGTTATAAGGGGCATGGATAGGATAAATAGACAAGTCTTTTCCCTGGGGTCAGGGAGTCCAGAACTAGAGGGCATAGGTTTAGGGTGAGAGGGGAAAGATATAAAAGAGACCTAAGGGGCAACTTTTTTCTTGCAGAGGGTGGTACGTGTATGGAATGAGCAGCCAGAGGATGTGGTGAAGGCTGGTATAATTGCAACATTTAAGAGATATTTGGATGGGTATATGAATAGGAAGGGAGAAAGTGAGGACTGCAGATGCTGGAGATCAGAGCTGAAAATGTGTTGCTGGAAAAGCGCAGCAGGTCAGGCAGCATCCAAGGAACAGGAGAATCGACGTTTCGGGCATAAGCCCTTCTTCAGGAATGAGGAAAGTGTGTCCAGCAGGCTAAGATAAAAGGTAGGGAGGAGGGACTTGGGGGAGGGGCGTTGGAATTGCGATAGGTGGAGGGAGATCAAGGTGAGGGTGATAGGCCGGAGTGGGGTGGGGGCGGAGAGGTCAGGAAGAAGATTGCAGGTTAGGAAGGCGGTGCTGAGTTCGAGGGTTGGGACTGAGACAAGGTGGGGGGAGGGGAAATGAGGAAACTGGAGAAATCTGAGTTCATCCCTTGTGGTTGGAGGGTTCCCAGGCGGAAGATGAGGCGCTCTTCCTCCAACCGTCGTGTTGCCATGGTCTGGCGATGGAGGAGTCCAAGGACCTGCATGTCCTTGGTGGAGTGGGAGGGGGAATTAAAGTGTTGGGCTACGGGGTGGTTGGGTTGGTTGGTCCGGGTGTCCCAGAGGTGTTCTCTGAAACGTTCCGCAAGTAGGCAGCCTGTCTCCCCAATATAGAGGAGGCCACATCGGGTGCAGCGGATGCAATAGATGATGTGTGTGGAGGTGCAGGTGAATTTGTGGCGGATATGGAAGTGTCCCTTGGGACCTTGGAGGGAGGTAAGGGGGGGAGGTGTGGGCGCAAGTTTTGCATTTCTTGCGGTTGCAGGGGAAGGTGCCGGGAGTGGAGGTTGGGTTGGTGGGGGGTGTGGACCTGACGAGGGAGTCACGGAGGGAGTGGTCTTTTCAGAATGCTGATAGGGGAGGGGAGGGAAATATATCCCTGGTGGTGGGGTCCGTTTGGAGGTGGAATAGGAAGGGTTTGGAGGGATATGGGCTGGGTGCTGGCAGGTGTGACTAGATTGGGTTGGGATATCTGGTCGGCATGGACAGGTTGGACTGAAGGGTCTGTTTCCATGCTGTACATCTCTATGACTATGACTAAGTGTTTCGAGTTGGGAAAAAAAACACTGAAATGGTCATTGAGATGATGATGCCATTTGTGAGAGAATATCAAAACTTGGGATTAAGACCAGTTGGGCTGAATGGTCTGTGTCTAGTCTATAAATTTGATGCATTGCCTTTGCTCCCCCATCACCCCACCAATAATTTAAAGAAATTGCTAATGTGAGGAACATATTTACCATAACAGTACTTTCTTCCTTACATATCAAACCTATTTACTTAAGACTTTGTTTTTCCATTTGGCAATCCCACAGAAACAAAGAATTTTGTTTTTAAACACTGGCAGTGAAGTTCACACAGATTCTGTCAACAAGTGTGGTGGAATTGGCCTGATTCTTATTTATAAAGATCTATTCAAATCTTTTTGTCAAAAATTCAGTACCAACTGTATTATGCTGAATTCAAACATAAGGCAGGGATTGGGGTATTTTTGTAGTTGAGTAACTTTGTCAGTCAGATAGAAAAATAGCAGCTGTCTTTGAACCTGCAAGAACAGACTGCATTTTTCTGCTTCTGGCTGGACAGCTTTGCAGTTGACATTACAGAATGACTGACAAAGTATGTGAGCAAAATTAATATTTACAACAATGCTTGGAACTATATTATTAAACAATATCCTAAAAATACCTTCTGTATAAGCTATCCCAAATAGGTCACCTGATCACGCCCTAGTCTTCATATACTTTTTTCACAAACTGAGTTTATTCTGGAATTTCTCAGTCATACTGACAGTGCTTAATAGCACTGAACTCATCATCCCTCTATCAGTAGGGAAGCAAAACTATTTCTCATAAGCATCCATCCAAGACTTTGTCAAACACCTGCCAAGACTTCTCTGAAGAACCATATTACAAATAACTCAAGTGCAGACGTTTCAAGAACAATCCATGGTAATAAATGTTGAGGGACAGCAAAAATAGAGAAGAAATCAATCACAGGTGACCAAAAGGAGTGGGGGATGAATTAGATTTATTAAATGTAAAGAGTTGCTTGGATCAGAAATACACTACTTTGATTCAGCAGCAACATTCAAAACAAATTTTGATGTATATGTAGGGGTCTGGAGAAATGCACTAAATGATAGTTCCTTCAAAGACGTACAATGAGCTAATTAGTCTTTTACTGGGAACATTTAATGAAAAAATATTTGATGAATTACTACTGACACCAGTGGGGTGATAGATCATGACTCAACAACTACATACCAGCAGTGATTATGTATAAGAACCATAATCAAAATATGATAAGTCACTCCCTCCTTCAAACAACTGGTCACTGTGCTCTGCTCTGTCACATTTCTACACAATGATTTAAGAGTTTTCCCAATCAGGCCAGAGTGCTAAAATGACTACCACTATTATTGTCAAACTATTACCAGAGCCAGACCAACTGAGATTGGGGTGACGACAGTCAAATGAAGAACTCATTTCACAAAACAGAAATGATCTTTCCTCTTGCAAGAAATGAATTCATGATCCCTCCTATTGAAATGAATTGGCAGATTAAACATTCACCTGTTTGGACACAAGGGTCAAAAGATTAAACATAATATTATAATATCAGTATACACTAATAAGGATATTTTTAAATGTTGGATTTCAGTGCTTAAACATCACTGTTGTTTAGATTTTGAAGTTCTCCATACAGGTTTTACAACAATCCAGACTGCTTTAGAATATGAAAGATAGCATTATTGGTTATCTATTAAATTCCACGGTCTGCTGTGGTCATCCCTTCAATTAAGCAGACAATTACAAGTCAATTAATTTGGCAAAATTAAGATAATTCATTTTACACAATGCACTGCTAGCTGATGCTATGGGTGTTAACCTGTAACCACCAAGAGGGTGAAGGAATCCATCATACAAGTAGATGGTGTGCTTTCACAGACAACACCAAGTATACTGGTCTCGTAGACCAATCCAAGGGTGGGCTGCGAGTTAAGATACATAGGAGTCTTCCAGAACATTTGTCCCTTAAAGGTCTGGTTCCCTCTCTCTTTCTCATGAGATTATCAAGCTGCTTGGATAAGGAGGAAATGCTTAACCAATATGTTCTAGTCATCATAGGCAAGCAGGAAGGGTCAATAGAGCTTAATGATCTTAATCTGCCCATTAATTAATCGTGATAAAATATTAGCTACTCCTGAATATTAGAAAGCTTTAGTGGAATTTTCCCAAACAAGTGTAAAGCTAGCCCTAGCCAGATCAAACTGTAGTGTCCAACGATTTTCACTGATCAGTACATCATTCTACAGAATTTATGATCGACACCTGATACTCCACTTAGTGCTATCCTGTTTCAGTAATCATTTAACTTACCCCTATTTAAACCCAAAAGACAACAAAGGAAAATAATCAGAAAAAGGACCTACAGTTTGACAACATGGCCTGCATATTTTTGTACATCTCAACGTGCTTGGATGCTTTAGTTACTGTAAGGTTAAAGGAAGGCCTTAGTTGTCTAACTGCGAAGAAGCTGCCTTAAATTCTCACTTGTGAACAATGCCTGTGGTGACAGTGATAGACTGCTGGCCTCCAAGTCTCAGATTTTAGACCAGTCACATAAATGCTATGGCTAGTCAAAGGTTGGTAAACTGGAACGCATATCTCACCTTCTAAAGCCACCTACAAGGCACAAGTCAGGAGTGGGCTGGAATACTCTCCAAGTGCCTGGGTGAGTACAGCTCCAGTAACACTTGAGAAGATCAACATCATCAAGAACAAAGCAAAGCACTTTAATGGCACACCATCCAGCAACTTTAAAATTCACTCTTCTGCTTCTTCACCATCTACAAATTTCACTGAAGTAACCCACCAATGTTTCATTTACTATATCTTTTAAATCAGAAACCTCTATCACACAGAAGTCAAAAGCAGATGGATGGAAATACTATCATATGTAAATTCCACTCTAAGTCATGTACCATACATGTGTTCCTTCATTACCATGGGATAAAATGTCTAGAACTACTCCCGCCCATTAATCACCACACACGAATAGCACAAGACTGCACTTTACTATTCCCCTCTCTAGGGCAATTATGGATGGGCAATAAATGATGTCTTGGTAACTCCCCATCCCATGAATGAACAGAACAAAACTTAAACAGTTTTGAGGCATAACATACCTTGTGGGAGGTTTTTCAAAATCAACATCAAGAAACTTCTCATATGTTGCAACAAAATTTTCGAGCCACAGCTTAAGGTAGTCTGGGTCCTTCTGTAAACAGAAAATATATACAAGCAAAGCATGAGTTAAATTTTATTTTTGTTCAAACAAATACAGCATAATTAAAATTCACAAATTAATAAAGTGCCTCAAATGTCAGATCTGGACCCAGAGATACACTTCCAAAGTTTTGTTTTCCTGCAAAGCCACTTGAGCCCATCGCAGAATTGACACGTACAATTTCTTTGCATTATTTTAGCCTCTCTATTCACTGAGGATCTGCTCACACAAATTCAAGCTCTAGGAAATGTTATGAGCTGCTTGGAGTCCAGCTTTAGACTGATGACCACACTCATCTGTGTTATGGTGCTACTCAGCAAGTAATAACTGCACATCTCTGTTAAAAGTGGGAAGAATGGGAATGCACCCAGACTCTTGCTGTACTTGTCGCATTAAAGGAACAAAACTGCCAAGACTCATTGTTTATTACAATATAATTATAATACTATTAATAATATTAATTAACAATTAATTATATAACAATAATAAAACGATTATCAAAAGACAGACAGCTGTTGCGTAATTTTCCTTTTTTCAAAGAACTCCTAAGTCAGGTGCCCAATAACATTTAGCTTCATTTTGATTTCCATCCTTTTTCACCTACTGGCCCAAATCAGAAATGCTGACTGTCAAAGAGAACAAATCTAGAATGGACAGGAAATTGCAAACTGTAATTCAATCTTAATAAACTGAACAAATAAAAATTCAACAAAATAATCATTTCATACTGAACCACCTCATTGTGTCATGATTTATTTCATATCCTATGCAAAACGTTATCTGGCAGTAACTTAAATGTTGCTCGTTAAACTTTCTCACACAAACTATCATTCCATCTATGCAGAATCCTAGAGAACAGAAGGAGACTATGGAATCCATCCATTGTGCATGTGAAAGCCCTTGAAAGAGCTTTCCAATTAGTCCCACTCCCTTGTGCTTTCCCCACAAATCTGTAAATGTTTTCTTCTCAAGCTGAGGTTACCTTGAAGAATTCTCCTTCACAACCTCTCCCCGCACCTGAGGCATAGTGACTCTCAGGTTAAACCACCATTAGTTGTCTCTCTTTACTTAGAGAGCAGCTATATGGTCTGGTAAGACTGTGGCAACTTTTCTTTTACCTAGTTGATAACATTCTCACCTCTGAATCACAAGGTTTTAGATACCAGCCCCATTCCAGGGATCGAGTGCAAAAATCAAAACTGACATTCCAGTACAGGGTTGAGGGAATGCAGCAAGGACAGAAGTGCAATCTTTTGGATAAGTTGTTGAACCAAGCTTTATTTTTGGATGTGTATAAAATATTCTAAGGCACTATTTTGAGGCAGTGCAAGGGACTTATCCCTGGTGCCCTAACCAATGTTTGGCCCTCAATCAAAGTCAAGTAAAACAGAATGTCTGGTCACCATCACAAACATACAAACAAGGAACAAGGTAGGCCACTTGGCTCATTGAGTCTGCTCTGCCATTCAATTGGATCGCGGCTGATTTGATTTTAACCTCGACTCGACATTCCTGCATACCATAATAACCTTGCATCACCTTGGTCATCAGGATCTATTTAACTCAGCCTTAAAAATATTTAAAGATCCTGCATCAACTGACTTTTGAGGAAGGGGATTCCAAAGGCTCTCAACCCTCAGAGAAAAAAGTCTTTCCTCATCTTGTTTTTAAATGGGCACCCCTTCACTTTTAAATTATGACTTCTAGTTCTAGAATCTCCCACAAGAGGAAATGTGCTTTCAACATCCATCCTGTCAAGTTCCCTCAGGATCTGAGATGGTGTTTCTGGGAGCTTGCAGTGCACAAATTGTCTGCTGCACTTCCTACAAAAGTAACTATACTTTAAACAGTACATTATCGCATGTAAAGTGCATGTATATTGCATACTATGGTGTAATACAAATCCCATGGAGGAGATGTAAACAAAGATAACCAAGTTTACTGAATAACCTCCAAATAAAGTAACTCCCCAAAGATTCTATTCAAGTTTTGTTTCTCTCTCCCCAGATGCTGCAAAAATGCAGAGTTTCTCTAGTGTTGTATTTGTTTCAGTTTCCACTTTTTATTGCTGTTCCTTTCACAAAAATTGGAAAAAACACAAATAAAACTGACTTAATAGCCAAATGATACTTCAAGTAAAACGGTAAATAGCTGATAGACCAAAGATATACTTTAAGCAACCACAAACACCAACCATTACTCCCTATACAAATAGGACACTAGTTAGCTACAGAATCCCACAATATGCCGTTCTTTATCCATGCAGGTAGGTCAGAGGTTCTACCTGACAAGAGCTATCACTATAAGCTTCATGTGTACAAATGTCATCAGTCAAGTTCAAGTACACTTCTATTAATCCTCTATCGCTCAATTCACGACAGTTCTGATACCAGCAATTCTTTGATCCTTTTCAGCTCAACTAACCAATAACATTCCTGTTTACGATTTGGCTCTTCTGTGAAAACACCCAGTGGCATCTCCTTTTCTACCAAACAGGAAACTTTATGATGTCCTGAAAGTGAGATTTGCTTCTTCACCTCACAAGAATTCTCTGGCTCCTCTTTCTGTCTTGGTTTGCTTTCCGTATGTATCTGTATCTACATACTTAACTCCCTTACCCTGTGGATCCTCTGCAAATATCTCTTTGTGTTGTCAGCAAAAAGGCTTCTTTCTTAACTTCCTTCTGGGTCAAGAGTTGCTAGATTCAGTATTTTTTACTATCCAAGAAAATACCAATTGATTCTTTGTAATTACACACATTGTCTTTTATCTTTACAAAATACTTGACATACATCGTCAAAACTAATTACACAGATTCCACAAATCATTTAAATAAATTGCAGTTTCCTTACTGTATTGCTTCTAGGCCAAATGTCATTATGGTAATGGCAATAAAAAGTGTTGTATAAATGCGAGTATTTCTTTCTGTTTGCCTACTGGAACCATGTATTAGATAAACATAGAAAGTCAGCAATTTTGATGTCTCTGATACTTCAGGAACACAAAACTCTTAATGAATACCTTTAAGGACACTGATACATTATGAACCGACCTGGAAAGCAATGGATATAGATTATTCTCAAGTAAGTTCCAATACAAAGCAACCAGGGAATGTCAAACACATTGTTCAATTGATAAACAAGTGAAGTAGGCACTTGGCAGAGCACATAGATCTACCACACCTATTAACTAATGTTTAGCTACCTTTTGAAAAATTTCAGGATCTCGATCACTGCCAAAAAATAATCAGCTTTTCTTTGGGCTAAACCTTGTGCACCAGATTTTACTGAAATCCATTCATTAGTTTTTTTCTAAACAGACACATGAAAACATTATCTTTGCTATAAGTATTGCCTCCACTCATTTTCATTGGCAGAGTAATATGTGCAAAACTCCAACTTTTTAAAAGTGAAATAGATCAGATGGGAAGGGATAATATTGAAAGTAATTTTAGAATATGTCAAAAAAGAAGAAAATGGACTTGCAAAACTAAGTAGTGAATATGAGGAGACTTGAACTTTCACAGCAAAGGAGATTAACAATACCATCAACACCCATAAAAGTAAAAACACAGATAAATTTGCATTGTCATGCCATTCATAACCTTAGGGCATTCTAACATAGTTTACAAGTAGTACACTTTAAAGTAACTATGGTAATGCAAGAAAAACAAAAGCCAAATCTGCACACAGCAAGCTTACACAAACCGCAATTTAATAATGGCCAGATATATTCTGATATTGCTGGAATAATAAATCCTGGCTAAGGCACTGGAGAGAACTTGCGAATGGAATCTTGGCATTTATTGCAAGAGGACTGGATTATAAAACTTAAGAAATGTCGGAACTACATAAGGTGCTGGTCTCCTTACTTGAGCAACAAATGTGGTGGCACTGGAGGCAGTTTATAGGAGGGTCACCAGATTGATTTCAGGAATGAAAGTGCTGTCGTACGAGGAACAGTTGAATAGCTTGGGCTTAGACTCGGTGGAGTTCAGAAGAATGAATGGGGGATCAGTGAAGTATTTAAAATGCTAAAGGGGATCGATAAGGTGGACATTGAACAGATTTCCCCTTGTGGAACAGTCTTGAACAAGAGGTCGTAGACATATAGTGAGAGGAGGTAGATTCAAAACTGAGATGAAGAGAAACTACTTCTCTTAGAGAGTTGTGAATCTGTGAAACTCACTGTCCAAGAGAGCAGTGGAGGCATAGGAAGAAATAGATATGATTTTGATTAAGGGCTATGGGGATCAGGCAAGAAAACAGAGTTGAGACCAGGATAAGATCAGTCATGATCATGTTAAATGACAGATTGGGCTCAAAGGGCTGAATTGCCTACTCCTGCTCCTAATTCCTATGTTCCTCTGGGACTCTCCTGCTCTACAAGTAGTACCACAGGATCTTCTGTACCTATCAAAGAAGCTGTTGGAGTCTCTGTTTAATCTCACATTCATTTTACTTTGGAACAAAGCACAGGGACATCAGTCCCTGGATAAAACTTACAATATTTCAAGCAACAAATAACTGTCAACGCAACTAACTGAAAGCTGTAACAAAACTTTTCAAGAAGCCATCAAAAGCACTAACCATACTGGAGGAAAAATGAAGACTTGATATATTTATTATCTATATCTAAACTATAAATCCAAAGGTCAAAAGCACAATACCATTTTACAATGTTTGCTCTTAGACATACAATTTGATTTGGAACATGAAGTTTACTTGAATTTGCTTTCAGATCAATGTACAATCATTTCACTAGCTTTTACTGTTGACAAATGTGCTAATAAAATCAATGTTACATTAATTACTCGTGACATTTATGTACCTTTGGGTCCAATGCTCAAACTTCATTACTCCCCTCTCCAGTGCACAGCTTCCAACAGATGGGCTCTAACCACATTAGCCTATAATTGGTAGACAAGTGGTCGAAGCAAAAATAGAACTAAATCACTTATTTGTTGCTCCATCAGGAATCTAGTTAACCGCTGCATAACCCCTTGTAATCATACCACAAACCACTAAAAAATCTAATGATGGGAAACAGGTCAATTTAGGTGTCAATTTAAATCTAAGCAATACCATTAGCTCTACCCTTTTATTTGACATCGGTCAACCAAACTATAATTGTTTTTAATCATTCATGGGACCTGGGCATTGCGGGCTGGTCATCATTTATTGTCCATCCCTAGTTGCCCTTGAGAAGCAATGGTGAGCTGTCTTCTCGAACTACTACAGTCCATATGCTCCAAGTAGACCCACAATGCCTTTAGAGAATTTCGACCGAGTGACACTAAAGGAATGCTAATATATTTCCGAATCAAGATGGTGACTGGCTTGGAGGGGAATGAGCAGGTGGTGGTGTTCCCATCTATCTGTTGCCCTTTTTCTTCTAGATGGAAGTGGTCATGGGTTTGGAAGTTTCTGCCTAAGGATCTTTGGTGATATGGTACCAATCAAACATACAGCTTTGTCCTGAATGGTGTCAAGCTTCCAATGTTGTTGTAGCTGCACTCATCCATGCAAGTGGGGAGTATTCCATCACATTCCTGACTTATGCCTTGCAGATGGTGAAAACGCTTTGGGGAGTCAGGAGGTGAGTTACTCACTGTAGTTTTCCTAGCTTCTGACCTGCTTTTTTAGCTACCTGTTTATGTAACAAGTCAGCTGAGTTTCCGGTCAATGGTAACTCCCAGAACGTTAATACTGGGGATTCAGTGATAGTACCTCCATTGAATGTCAAGGGACAGTGGCTAGATTGTCTCTTATTGGAGATGGTTATTGCCTGGCATTTGAGAGAGGCAAATGTTACTGGCTATTGATGCAGCTTTGAAGTTTCATCTAGTTATGGACCCAGAGAAATCACCGTTAATAACATTAGAGTAATTCTGGTTTTTTCTTACTTTTCAATATACAGTAATATCGGTGGTGCTAAATAGTACATGTTTTCTGAATGTAGGTAAGGTTATATTTATTTACATATTCCTGCGTGGTCATAGTGGACCTCCTCCTTGAATCATTGTAGTCCAGTTGATAATAATGCTTTCACGATAGTATTTGGCATGTAATTCTACTGTTGTGTGTAAATTACACAGGTTATCATTATTTCAGCTATTTATTTAAAAATCTCACAGACAAGCAAATATTGAAATAATTATTTAACTTTACTGCATGGAAGACTCAAGTCAGTAAATAAGGCCTCACAACTCAAGATAGCTATTAGGAGAAAATGAGGACTGCAAATGCTCGAGCTCAGAGTTGAAAAGTGTGGCACTGGAAAAGCACAGCGGGTCAGGCATCATCTGAGGAGGAGAGTCAACGTTTCGGGCATAAGCCCTTCGACAGGAATTCCTGATGCTGCCTAACCTGCTGTGCTTTTCCAGTGCCATACTTTTCGACTCAACTTAGCTATTACTCAATTAATGGTGGAATTTCGTTCCAATTCTCACCAACAGGTCTGTCTCTGGATGTCCAGGCTTTCATCCTTGTGCTGTTTTGTTCTCCAGAGTTCTGCAACTGAAGAATCTTGAAGTTGAATTCATAGGAGTTTCTGTCTTGTACAGTTTCTGATGTGGCATCACTGATGATCCTTCAAATCAGTTCACCCAAATACTGAGTATGGTTCTGGGGTCACCAAATATGTTGCTTGCCTTTTTATCCTGTTCCTTATTACATTCCTTGATAACTGTATATTTGAAACACTACTTTACCACAATTATGCCCTTTAGCTAAGGACATTCCTCTGCCCATTGGTCACAAGGCAGCAGGCTGCCAAACAGTTGTTACCTTCCCCCTCCAAGGAAACAACTTGTTTATGTTGTTTTGACTCCTCCTTCCAGGGATATTTAATTGGCATGTTGCTTTTAATTCCTTTATACCAATTTTTCCTTTGCCCTTTCATCTCAGGAAACAGTTTATTCCAGAAAGTGTTATAGCTGATTCTTTCAATCCCTGAACAGTTATTAAAGTTTGAAGTTTACAGTATCACAATAGTAACTCAGCAACATTGATGAATCAACAAAGTGAGAAAAAACCAAGATGATCATTCCCGAAGAAGGGCTTACGCCCAAAATTTCAATTCTCCTGCTCCTCGGATGCTGCCTGACCTGCTGTGCTTTTTCCAGCACCACACACTCAATTCTGGTCTCCAGCACCTGCAGTCCTCACTTTCTCCAAAGCCAAGATGGTGTAAGATTTGGAGATGAAGATATCCATATGTCAATGCTCTTGCTCCTTTGGCAGTAGAAGTCACATGAAGGGGGAGGTGATGTCAAAATAACTTTGAATGAATCATTGCGGTTCTTTCTGTGGATAGCATCTAGAATAGTCAAGTGTAGGACAGAGTGGATACTGACTCCATTGGCATGAATATCAAACAAGAAACATTCTCCATTCATTATCTACTAAGTGGTCACCACTTCCATCACACATCTATGTGGTCGGTGTGGCCGCACTTTGAAGAATCAGAATGTGTGCTTTTTGTCTGAAGATAACCAGCAGCTGGCCACAGCACTAAATGCAGCATGTCTAGTTTATTCTGCTTAAAGATGAGCATTGTGATAACAGAGAACAATTAGTGCTGCTACCTTTGAACAAGGGAGATGCTTGGGTTTTCTCTTGTTCATTACAGTTGTGTTGTCTATCAGTCTGTATCTAGGTAATTTTCAAAGCCATTTGTAGGCCGGAATGAGCATCTTCCTTAAGAAAAGGGTCTGAATCGAGTCGAACTTGCTGAAATCACCAGTGAACAGATCCACCCTGACTATATAATAGGGGGTAGACCATGGATGAGATAGTCTCATATGCATGGTCAAACAGTATTTGCCCACCATCCTCTTGCAGCTTTGCCTCTTTTAAACAGTTACATAGTTATGCAAATTGTAACTCAATATCGAACAGTAATTTGCATCTATCTACAAAGTTGAGGAACCATGGCTGGAATCTCTGCTATTGTCTTCCTTCACAAATCTAGGACGTATGCCATTAGATTCAAAGGGAACTAGTTTGAAACTGGTACCTGCTCAATGTAATTTGAATTGACAGCACTAAGTACTTGCTTTAGCTATTAATATGGGCAAAGGGATGGAACAGGCTTTGGCTCTTGTGACACAATGCTAGTGTCCCTCTGAGCCAGGAAGCCCAGTTTCAAGAAATGCTCCAGAAGTGTGTAATTACATCTCCAAACATGTGGATTTGAACTTTTTTAACTTGCAGAGATTTACCAACAAATGTGAACCATACCTTAAATGAGTATTTTACTTTGAAATGTTAAAACCATTCATTGATTTAGTTAGTGCGAAAGCAATTTTACTAATTCACTGACTGATTGGCCCTTTGTGCTTCTTCTGAATTTGTTTTATTTTCACCATAACTTATGTTAATTCTCATGTATATCCTGAGCAGCCATTGTACATTTAACACTCACAGGAGGGTCCTTGATCTGACTGGACTTACGATGGGAAAAATGAAAATTTAAGAGTTAAAATAATTTGCTTGCCCCAAGGAGAGAGAGATGGGAAATTGTGTACATTGATTTGAAGTTACTGTCACCAACTCCTTCGATGTTAGTGTAATTGTTTCCGCTGGCAGAATTGTTTCACTGTTTAAGGAAGCCAATCAGGTAGGAAGCCAATCAAGTCTGCGCTGGATCTTTAAGCATTTCAACTTAATGCCAATCTCCTGCCTTCTCCCTATAATCCTTGACACTAATTATTAAAATAAAAATAATGCTCTTTGGAATACCTCAATTGAACCTGCTCCCAACCACAATTCCAGGCAGTGTACCCCATTTCCTAACTAGGTAAAGGTAAATTTGCCAGAATACAGGACTATTGAGAGAGATGACTGGTAGTGAACTTAACCACACCTTAGGTGAGGGATAAGGTTCTGAAGGTGGACCTCCATGGTGACCTCTGCCAATGTGAGAATTGAATTCATGCTGCTGGGCTCATGCTGCATCAAAACCGAGGCACACAGCCAACTCCAGTAGCCAACCCTCTCCCATACCCTTACTCCCATACCCTTACTACTCTGTGTGAAAAAGATTTCTCTCACTTCACATTGGCGTTTTTCACAAATACTTTAAAAGAATGCCCTCTGATCCTCCTTATCTGTCCTTTCCAAACACCTCATGATTTTGAAAATTTCTATCAAATATTCTTTTAGCCTTCTCTTCAAAGAAAACAATGTCCAGTTCTCCAATCTTCCTTTATAACCAGAGTGTTTCAGCCCTGGAAGCATTCTCTCCAATGTATTCACATTTATCCTATAGTGCATTACCCAGAACTTTATGTAATACTTTGGCTAATATCTAACCAGAGTCTCAGAAGAGTTCATCACAACTTTCCTGCTCTTGTACTCTTATTACTGAAGCTGAGTTTTTTTTTTAAAAGAGCTCTATCTACCTATCTTGCCACATTTTGTGACTTACCCACATATATATTCAGATTTCTTTGCTCCTGCACACCCTTTAGAATGGTACCCTTTGTTGTATTTTTAGTCTTTTACCAGTTGTGGGAAGGATAGCATTCTGAAAGCCAGTTTCTGAATGCATAGCCTGCCTGTGTAATTGGAACAGCGTGGGACATTACAGGAATGGAACGTAGGAATTGGACACCATTCCAGGAACTCCAAGCTCCCAGAGGAAAGCATTCCAAAAATAAACAGTACCTTCTTGTCCTGTCAAACTAGAATCACTAAACCATTTGCAAGTTTAGCTTTAAATTATCCCAGTTGATCTTGGCAGAGGCAGCAATCAAGGCAGAGGGTTTATTGAGAGCAAAATCTCATTAAATGTAATTTCACTGCAGGGGTTGTAAAAACCTCAGCACCATGTCCTATTCACCTTCAGTTATGCAAGCCTGTATGCTGTGAGTGAAGGGAATTCAAGATGAAATAAACCAGTTTATCCAAAACAAAAATGGACGGTTTCACAAGATGTTGGGCTGCAGAACTAATATCTTTTGTGTTAAATTCTTAATAGTTGCTTTTTAAAAGTCTGCTCCATCTGTAAAATGGTTACAAGTGTTTGCAATAATGGAAAGTAATCATTACTTCAAATATAGCCCACAGCAAAGTATAATTGCAATAGTTTTAAGAGGCAATAAAAGATTGTAGGAGGAGAAAAGTCAGTCGCTCAGTGGTGCTTGCAAGGCACAACAGAAATGAGCAAGTTTAAAACCAATGCTGAGTGATTAAACTCATGTATGCTGCCACAACCTGTTTCGGTAGTCTATTTTACTCAAATTACACTGTACTACTTCCACAAAATCTTCTGTAACCTAAATACTGCAAAAGAACAGTTTTAAAAAAAGCAGTATGCAATGAACAAATGCTTTTTCAGTGTAATTCAATTGATTATAATGTAGTATTGCAACTCCTGTCTTGTGACTTCCCTGCTTTGCAACTCAAATAGTAGCCTTATAAACTCTGCAAATTGCTGTTTTTAGATGACTGAAACCTGACAAAAGGCAAAATAGAATAAAAAATTAAAAATGCAGTATAAGATCTACTTTGGGAAATCACAAGTTAAATAAGCTCGGTGGAGAAAGAAAATTGAAACTATGCTGCATTGCATGAATACTAACACTCCATACAATTGTTATTTAAGTCCAGCATATTATGGCCTATTTTGAACTAGCCACATTACAAAGTGATGAAATAACTCTACAAAAAATAAAGGTATTTAATTGTATTGGCTGCATTTTTCCCACTTTCCTCCAAGAGTTGTAACTTTCCAAAACTAACCAAAGGCAGTAAAAAGTAAACTTCTTTACAACATAGAAGGAATGTCCTAATTCAGTCTCTATGCACTGTTGCATAGACAGATCACATAATTCACCTCTACACATACTTTCACACTGACATCAGGGAAGCTGGTTGTGATCCTCAAGCAAAAACAAGTGATTGCTGCTTTCATGCTGATTTTCTGCTGCAGCCAATGGATAGTAATAATGCACTTGGTGTTGTTTGTAATGGTCTCTCAAAATCTGGATAAAGTCAGAATGTGAATGCTATCTGCTTTACTGTGATTGTGTTACAGCTACAAAGCAAATCAAGCGACAAGCTGTGGCTGGTAACACTTTGGCCTCTTAGTTGTGGGGGATCTTGATCCATTCGAGAGACTCGAGCACAGAATCCAACATGACACTCCACTGTAGCAATGAAAGAATGTTGCAGCACTATTGGAGGTGAAACATTTCCAATGATAACTAAAACAAACCTCTTATCAGTGGATATAAAAGACTTTGAAAAGCAAGAAGGCAAATTCTTACTGGTATCATTACTCCAAAAACATTGCTAAACCAGCACTTTGCTGCATGTGCACAAACTCACAGAATGGCCTCCCATTATGCTGTAACCATTCAGCCAATTCTATCTAACTTAGGTTTCTGAAAAAGCAATTCACCAGTGCCTTCTTCAGTGGCCTACCTTTTCCCCATTGCCCTGCGCTGTCTTCCCTTTCATTTACTGACCCAATTTCCCTTTGAATACTGCAATGGAACCTACTTCCATCACACACTCAGGCACAGCATTCCAGATCCTAACCACTCCTTGCACAAAAAAGCTTTCCTCCGTGTCACTGCAACATGTTTTGCTAATTATCTCAAACCTGGTGTCCTCCTCAATTCTTTCACCAGCGAATACAATTTCCCTCCTAGTACATACTCATTCTAGACCACTCACGATTGTGAATACCACCATCAAATCTCATGTCAACTTTCTCCACTCCAAGGCAAACCATTTCACTTTCTCCAACGTATCTATGTAACTTAAAGTCCCTCTTCCATGAAACCATTCTTGCCAATTATTTCTGCACACTCTATAATTCATTCACATCCTAACTGCTACTTTCGCTACATCAGAATTATGACTACACTTCAAAAGGTACTTCACTTCCTGAGGTCATTAAAGGCACTAGCTAAATTCTGCCTGCATTCGAATAATCATTCTGGTTAAACAGAACTGTTGCATTGCTCCATCTTCAAAGCGAACACTTAAAAAGAGTTTGCTCATTGATGCAATTTCTACTCTGTGGTGAAATGTCTAATGCCCACTTTGAAGTTCCTCAAACAGCATGAGTTGACATCACTAACAAACATAAAACAGAACTCACCTAGTTTTGATCCGGTAAATGTCTCTCGAAATCAGAAACAATATACAATTTCCTCTTCACATTCACGTTTAGGATGTGATCAGTATTTATTGTCCATCCCTAGTTCAACAATTTGGATGTGGGACTGCAGTCATATACAGACCCATGCCAATTTTGAATTACGGATTTCCTTCCCTAAAAAACTTTAAAGTCCATTCAGGTCTTCTTGTAAAGAAACATCCAACTCTGCTTGCACTGAAACCAGCTTATTTATAATACCTTTTTCAAAACTTGAACTCTCAAATATTATGGTGGGATTTGGACTCATTGTCTAGATCATTAATACTGGATGCAATAACTAGTCCAGCACAAGGTTTTAAACATTTTCATACTTTGAATAAATAATGGGGGCGGCACAGTGGCTAGCACTGCTGCCTCACAGTACCAGGGTCCCAGGTTCATTTCCAGCCTCGGGTGACTGTCTGTGTGGAGTTTGTACGTTCTCCCCGTGTCTGCATGGGTTTCCTCCGGGTGCTCCGGTTTCCTCCCATAGTCCAAAGTTGTGCAGGTCAGGTGCTAAATTGCCCATAGTATTAGGTGCATTAGTCAGAAAGAAATGGGTCTGGGTGGGTTACTCTTCAGAGGGTCAGTGTGGACTGGTTGGGCCGAAGGGCCTGTTTCCACACTGTAGGGAATCTAATCTTAAAATAAAAATGGAAATTTTGTTACTTTTTTTGAATATGTGTGTCATTTAACATGATGCAAAACCTTGGCATCTGGTTATGAAAATGAACTAGCTAAGACTTTTGAACAGGACTGAGATATATTAATGTGTTATAATTAAGTCAGGTAAATTTAGCTCATTATTTAGCATACACATTACTGTGGCCCAGATCAGGGATAATAATACTATATTTCTATCTTTATTATATTGCTGTTACATAGTTTAGGCCTAATTGATAACTTAGAACTGGCAAAACACCTGATGTTATGTTGTACTTGAGGATTTGATGGAAGACTCCAGAACTAATTTCAGTCATTTAAGAGGCACAAACATAAAGAGCGTTCTGTTCATTATTACTGACATTTACTCACTGAAGACCTACTTGAAGAAATGGAGTCAGGACTCACCTGTGACAGTGATCTATGATATGTGTTTTATCATGTCACAGATATTCTATAAATGCCAGTTGCTTTATTGGTTGAGTAAGACATAAGACCGAAAATATAACTATTCCTTTGGGAAAGAATGATAACTTTATAGGAAGTCAGCTGATTTAGCAAGCTGGTTAAGGAAACACGAAGGGTAAGAAACGTATATAGATTAGATTAGATTAGATTACTTACAGTGTGGAAACAGGCCCTTCGGCCCAACAAGTCCACACCGACCCGCCGAAGCGCACCCCACCCATACCCCTACATTTACCCCTTTAACCTAACACTACGGGCAATTTAGCATGGCCAATTCACCTGACCCTGCACATCTTTGTGACTGTGGGAGGAAACCGGAGCACCCGGAGGAAACCCACGCAGACACGGGGAGAATGTGCAAACTCCACACAGTCAGTCGCCTGAGTCGGGAATTGAACCCGGGTCTCTGGCGCTGTGAGGCAGCAGTGCTAACCACTGTGCCACCGTGCCGCCCACTGCCGCCCATATAAATACTGTTCAGAGACTGAAGCCTCCAAAAGACAACAGCATTTATAAGGCCTCACATCCAATTTCATCATGTAAGAATCTTTTATCTTTACTTAATAACTAACTCAATGAGGGGGAAAAAATCATTTCACTTTAGAAGGTAAGTTTCATCACTGTTGATGGTCCCTCACAGCCGAGGATGACTCTTATCCATTCTCAGGATGAGTCCATAGGTGGCTACACATTCCAAAGTAGCTACTGTAGGTTCTGTTACACCTGGGGCAGAACATGGTTGCGGGAAGGGGTGGATGGGCATTGATGTTGCAGAATGCTCCTTTCCCTGATTTTGCACAGCTTCCGCTTTTTTCCAGACAGCAAGTCTCAAGGAGCTCTACACCTTCCCAGATACTCCTCCTCCACTTTCAACGGTCTTGGGCCAGTGATTTCCAGGTGTTTGTGCTTAGAAATGCTAAGTTTATGTTTTTCTTGAAATACCGTTGAGGGATTAGCATTATTGGCTTAAAGTGAAAGTGCTCAGCAGCAGTTTAAAAACATAATGTAGACAGAAACAATAAAGTTGCCATGATTGCACTGCGACTTCCATGAAGTAGTAAACTCAATGACAGCTGGGAAACTACCAGTTTCAAAGGATGGGGTTGCTTTATCTGGGAAGCAGGGTAGCAGCCAGAGAACAAAGAAACAATGGAAAATAAGGAAAATAAGGAAAGAAAACATGGACAGCAAAAATCAACAAAGCTGTGATTAACATCCAAGGACTTGATGCATTATCACCAAGCTCAGCATTAATTTTTCATTGTTATTTGTTTAATAAGTTAATTGGGTGATTTGACGGTGGACAATTCAAAGCAAAAGAGCTCAGGTTTTCTTCAGTGCTAGTCGCCAAGGGAAAGGTGGAAACTGATGTTTGAGCTACATTGCAGATTTACAGTAACACTTCTGTATATCTCAAAGTCTTTTACTGCCTAGTTCATCACACGGTTATTGGTGTATGAAAAACCCTGACTGCATTTAAGATATACCCTATATTACATAGATCAATATTCCCTTATCCATCTGCAATGCAGGAGGCATGTTTCTCTGAAACTCCGAGCATTGTTCTCCCAATTCAATGCAACTTCCTGAATCCAAACTAACCACACCTGGACAACAATTCAAACTAACAATGAAAACAACCTAACTTCCACAGACATCATGAATGGATTTTTTTTCAAAAACATAAATGGCTTGGTGAATCAAACATAAATTCTGTTGAGGAAGCCCCAGTCAAATTCATCTCACAGCTGAAGAAACTTCCTCAATCAAGCTGATGGGAACAGGTATGAAAATGAGAAAAATGAAATTCTGACCAATTCAGAAATTCAGATTAAGTATGGGGAATATATGAGCATGAGGCAACAGGCTGTTCATTTGCTAGTTTTCCAAAGAGATTAACATAACATGGTGTCAAACGGCAAAAGTTTAAAAAGTCTTCATGATAGCAGTAATCTTGTAGGTCACAGTCATAGTATGACTTCTGTGCAAAGACCAGACTCTTGTACCATTCTACACAGGTAATACAAAAGTTCAGATGCTAGAAATCTAAACTAAGGAAAAAAAATTGAAAAATAAACTCAGCAGGTTAGACAATAGATTCTATGATACATAATGGGCACAGGACCATACTGTTAATGGACAATGCAAAAAAGATTTATCTGTACTTCCACACACATCATCTATTGTATCCGTTGCTCTACACTGGGGAGACAGGGCGCCAACTTGCAGAACATTTCAGAGAACATCTCTTGGACACACACACGAAACAACCTCACCGCCCCATGGCCGAACACTTGAACTCCCCCTCCCACTCCACCAAGGACATGCAAGTCCTGGGTTACCTCCACCGCCAAAGCCTAACCACCCAACATCTGGAGGAAGAACAACTAATCTTCCGCCTTGGGACCCTCTAACCACACAGGATCAATGTGGATTTCACCAGTTTCCAAATTTCCCCTCCACACCACTGCCCCCCCCCCACCTTATCCCAAATCCAACCCTCCAACTTGGCACCACCCTCCTGAACTGTCCTACCTGCCCACCTTCTTTCCCACCTACCTTCTCCACCCTCCTCTCTGACCTATCACCTTCGCCCTCACCCTCACCTTCATCCACCTATCACATTCCCAGTTACCTTCCACCCAGCCCCAACCCCCTCCCATTTACCTCTCAGCCCCCTTGGGCCACAAACCTCATTCCTGATTAAGGGCTTATGCTCAAAAGTCAATTCTCCTGCTCCTCAGATGCTGCCTGACCAGCTGTGTTTTTCCAGCACCACATCTTCGACTCTGATCTCCAGCACCTGCAGTCCTCACTTTCTCACAGTACAAAACTAGACTCCACAAGGGAGTTGTTCATCTCTTGGGGTCAGTGTCAGATTAATGCATGAGACCTGAGCAGTACTGGATTAGAGTAACTTGCTCCTATTTACTATTAATTTATGCCAGCCAGCATAGCATTTGTGTAGCTGTTGACAAAGAATGAGATTGCATTTAGAGGTGTGGGGTAACCACTACCCCACTGGCCTCAAACAGAGAAACTAATCACAAGCATAAAGATCAAGTTAATTGAGAAAGCCATTGGGAAATTCAGAACTGCTGGATGTACCAACTTTTACATGTCACTTGCCTTGAACAGATAACACTATCTTCTGAAAACCACCAAGAACAATGTAATAGAAGTCAAAATGAAGTGAAAAATAAGGTAACTACTTAAAAATATAGCATCATTTTCCTGTCTTAAATTTTAAATATTCCCAAAATAAAGAGTGTAACTGATCCGAGTAACTCCATGAATATCCAGTGAGCTATTGAGCTCAACATGAGGCCAGGTATGGTATAATTAGCTTTCACCCATCTGAAAAAGATGTTGAACAGTAAATGTTTCCTCGAAAACAAAGTTTATGATCTACAAGAGCAAATATGCTCTCCACTCTCCTAAGTAGTTGCAAAATCTGGAACTTGAAAACCTGCCAAGAAAGGAAACTTTAAAACCAGATGTCTTTGGAGGATTCCAGACAAACACTGGAGGGGACTCTATGTCCAACAATGATGTGGCAAAACACTCAATACATCTTCCAGTTCCTCCATCATTGGTAAAAAGATGGTTCAGCTGGCTTAGCCAGGTCACATGGGATCAGTCATTTTGGTCTGCCCATCAGGTATTGAAGTGGGATCCTACTGAATTCTGAAGACAGCAACCCCAGATGCCACCAGCTGTCAGTAGAGATTGCCAGTTAGCCAAAAGACATGGAGCGATGCAAAAGCATTAGCTGTCGCCATGAGAAAATGGAGTGCTTGATCCAGTTCACACTTATCAAGACACTATTGACAAGAGCCACTGAATCTAACTCTGTTACGACAATGAATGTGAGGCCATCGTGCTGCAGACACCTGTTAATCAACTTATTCGATAAGACATAAATCATTTCTACAATGCAAAAAAATTGGAATTAATCATTAAGAATATAAGCATGTGGCAGAACTTTTGTTGGAAAACTATCAGTACTGTAAGAAGTCAATTATGAATAAACAACATCAATTGTCAAACCAAAAACTCATACCAAGTAGCACTGCGATTATGTTAACTGAACGAGTAAACAATAATTAATAATGCTAAGTTATTACAAATTTCATTACAGCAGCTGGGGAATTTAAATTCAGTTAATCAAATAAATCTGCAATTGAAATAGCTAGTATCAGTATTGGTGATGATCTAACTATGACTGTCATAACATTTTCAAACACTTTCCTTCATTAGCTAAAATATATACAAGAGAAGGGAGGTTGTGATGGAATTGTACAAAACGTCTAATTAGACTTGCTAGAGTACATAACTCTGCATGATTCTGGTCACCACAATACAGGAAGGATATGACTGCATTAAAGAGAGTGCAGTGGAGAATTAAGAGGACAATTATAGCTATGAAAGATTGGATAGGCCAGTCTCATTCACCATTGAATGGAGGGGAAATTTAATAGAATGTACAAAGTAATGATCAGGTGGTTAGGAAAGGCCTGTTTTCTTTAAAAAAAAGTCAATAATCAGAAATCTTAGATTTAAAAATTAATGGTAGAAGGATTTGATAGAAGTGAAGAGAAACCTTTTCGCTCAAAGGATGGTGTAATCTGGAACCTTTCATCTGAAAAGATGGCAAAACACATCTCATTTATAAAATACTTGGGCAAAATTGGAGGTGTGGTAGACAGCAATGAAGTTTACTTCAGTGTTAAATGGAACCTTGATCAGATGGGCCAATGGGCTGAGGAGTGGCTGATGGAGTTTAATTTAAATAAATGTGAGGTGCTGCATTTGGAAAGGCAAATCAGGGCAAGGATGCTGCTAGGGCTGTAGGGTTTGAGCCATAGGGAGAGACTGAATGGGCTGCGGCTATTTTCCCAAGTGCCAGAGGCTGAGGGGACCTTACAGCAGTTTATAAAATTATGAGGGCCAATGATAGGGTGAAGAGCCAAAGTCTTTTCCCCAGGGTAAGGGAATCCAAAACTAGAGGTTTAAGGTGAGAAGGGAAAGGTTTACAAGGAACCTATGGGACAACCTTTTCATGCAGTGGGTGGTGTGTGTATGGAATGAGCTGCTAGAGGAAGTGGTGGAGGTTGGTATGATTACAATATTTAAAAGGCATCTGGATGGGTATATGAATAGAAAGGTTTAGAGAGATATGGGCCAAATGCTGGCAAATGGGATTAGATTAATTTAGGATATCTGGTCGGCATGGACAAGTTGGACAACGGGGTCTGTTTCTATGCTGTACATCTCTATGACTATGATATGCACTTAAAGGGTCGAGACTTGGCAAAGAGATTACACTGGATAAGACTAGGGCGGCACGGTGGCTCAGTGCCAGGGATTCAGGTTCGATTCCAGCCTCGGGCAACTGTCTGTGTGGAGTTTGTACATTACCCCATGTCTGTGTGGGTTTCCTCCGGGAGCTTCAGTTACCGCGCACAATCCAAAGATATGCAGGTTAGGTGAACTGGCTATGCTAAATTGCCCATAGTGCTCAGCGATGTGTAGGTTAGGTGCATTAGTTAGGAGTAGAGTCACAGAGATGTACAGCATGGAAACAGACCCTTCACTCCAACCCGTCCATGTCGACCAGATATCCCAACCCAATCTAGTCCCACCTGCCAGCACCTGGCCCAGACCCCTCCAAACCTTCCTATTCATATACTCATCCAAATGTCTCTTAAATGTTGCAATTATACCAGCCTCCACCACATCCTCTGGCAGCTCATTCCATACACGTACCACCCTCTGCGTGAAAACGTTGCCCCTTAGGTCTCTTTTATATCTTTTCCCCTCTCACCCTAAACCTATGCCCTCTAGTTATGGACTCCCCCACCCCAAGGAAAAGACTTTGTCTATTTATCCTATCCATGCCCCTCATAATTTTGTAAACCTCTGTAAGGTCACCCCTCAGCCTCCGATGTTCCACGGAAAACAGCCCTAGCCTATTCAGCCTCTCCCTATAGCTCAAATCCTCCAACTCTGGCAACATCCTTGTACATCTTTTCTGAACCTTTTCAAGTTTCACAACATCTTTCCGAAAGGAAGGAGACCAGAATTGCAAGCGATATTCCAACAGTGGCCTAACCAATGTCCTGGACAACTCCCAACGCCTGTACTCAATACTCTGACCAATAAAGGAAAGCATACCAAATGCCTTCTTCACTATCCTATCTACCTGCGACTCCACTTTCAAGGAGCTATGAACCTGCACTCCAAGGTCTCTTTGTTCAGCAACACTCCCTAGGACCTTACCATTAAATGTATAAGTCCTGCTAAGATTTGCTTTCCCAAACTGCAGCACCTCGCATTTATCTGAATTAAACTCCATCTGCCAGTTCTCAACCCATTGGCCCATCTGGTCCAGATCCTGTTGTAATCTGAGTAACCCTCTTCACTGTCCACTACACCTCCAATTTTGGTGTCATCTGCAAACTTACTAACTGTACCTCTTACACTTGCATCCAAATCATTTATGCAAATGACAAAAAGAAGAGGGCCCAGCACCGATCCTTGTGGCACTCCACTGGTCACAGGCCTCCAGTCTGAAAAACAACCCTCCACCACCACCCTCTGTCTTCTACCTTTGAGCCAGTTCTGTATCCAAATGGCTAGTTCTCCCTGTATTCCATAAGATCTAACCTTGCTAATCAGTCTCCCATGGGGAACCCTGTCAAACGCCTTACTGAAGTCCACATAGATCACATCCATGTGGACTTCATCAATCCTCTTTGTTACTTCTTCAAAAAACTCAATCAAGTTTGTGAGACATGATTTCCCACACACAAAACCATGCTGACTGTCCCTAACTAGTCCTTGCCTTTCCAAATACATGTACATCCTGTCCCTCAGGATTCCCTCCAACAACTTGCCACCACTGAGGTCAGGCTCACCGGTCTATAGTTTCCTGGCTTGTCTTTACCGCCCTTCTTAAACAGTGGCACCACGGTTGCCAACCTCCAGTCTTCCGGCACCTCACCTGTGACTATCGATGATACAAATACCTCAGCAAGAGGCCCAGCAATCACTTCTCTAGCTTCCCACAGAGTTCTCGGGTACACCTGATCAGGTCCCGGGGATTTATCCACCTTTAACCGTTTCAAGACATCCAGCACTTCCTCCTCTGTAATCTGTACATTTTGCAAGATGTCACCATCTATTTCCCTACAGTCTATATCTTCCATATCCTTTTCCACAATAAATACGGATGCAAAATATTCATTTAGTATCTCCCCCATTTTCTGGGGCTCCACACAAAGGCGTAGAATAATGGATTTGGGTGGGATACTCTTCGCAGGGTCAGTATGGACATGTTGGGCCAAAAGGCCTGTTTCCACACTGTACGGATTCTATGATTCTTTCTCGGCAGCTAAACAAGATGAGTTAAATGCTGAAAATCTCCGATTCCATTCTATGCAAAACTCCTGTGATCCCTGAATGACCTTTAGGGATGGAAACCTGCAATCTTCAGTCTAAATGGGGTTCCAGGTTCACAGCAATGTGGTTAACTCTTAAACGCCCTCTGAAATATCGTAGCAAACCATTCAATTGCCTAGAAGTTGGATTCTCAATGTCAACTAGGATTGAGCAATAATTGCTTGTCTGGCCAAGAAGGTCAAAATACCATGAATTAAAAATAAACAAGCAATTATTTGACACTACGTAGAATATAAAATAAAGCATAGTTATTTGGCTCATCTTTAAGCTATATCTTTGTTACAACTATCCATCTGATCTGACTTCGCACTTTTTAATTGAATTATGTACATCTTCCCTTCTATTTATCAATTATTTAGTCAATTATTTCTATAAGTATTTATCAAATTCCCATTTGAAAGTTACTACTGAATCTGTTTCCATGTTCCTTTCAGTCAGTGCAATCATAACTTATTGTATAAAACACCTCCTTCTGTCACCTCTGGTTCTTTTGTCACTTCTTCAGTCACTTAAAGCCAAGTCCTCCTATGCCACAAGAATCAGATTCTCCTTATTTACTCTATACAACAGCTTCACAATTTTGAATACCTCTCCCAAATCTCTTAACATTTCTCTAAGGAGAACCACGCCAGTTTCTCTAGTCTCCCCACATAACTAAAGCTCCTCACCCCCATTACTGGTCAAAACTCTTCTACACTCACAAAGGCCTCAACATATTTCCTGATGTTCAGAATTGAACAGTCCGGCTGAAGTCTAAGCAGTATTTTATAAAGAATAGCATGACTTTTGTCCTCTATGCCTCCATTAATAGCCTTCTCAATCTGTCTTGTCACCTTCAAGTAACTGTGCACCTACAACCCAAACTCTCACTGTTGCAGCACCCCCTCTAAAATTGTAGCATTTTAGTTTCTTTTGTCTCTCCATATTCTTTCTACCAAACTGTAGTACATCATATTTCTCCATATCAAATTATAACTTTCATATGCCTGCCCAACACTTCAGTCTGCCACCATCTTCCTCATCATTATTTTCCACCTTATTTCCAAATTTCATGTCACCTGAAAACTTTAAAATTATACTTCTTACATGCAAGTCCAAGTCATTACAATATTGAACAACAGCAGTGGTCTAAATACCAATTCCAGGGATAAACCTCCCACTAGTGTCTGATCAATTCTTTGCTTTGCTCCTTGCCACTGTATCCACACTGCCAATCTCACTTTAATGCCTTGGGATTTAATTTTGCTATCATCTATTATGTTGTTTTTGTCATACATTTCAAAGTCTATGTACACAAAATTAACCTCTATTCCTGCATCAACTTCCTCAGTTACTAAAGCCGTAACCGCACTGAACCAAAGATAGAACCAGCTCAATTATAAACCAATGGTCTTTGGCAGTGAAAGTCAAAAGCAGGTTCTCCTGCTTCCAAGGACTGCAGAATCCTAGTTAGAAATGTGCGATATTGTACAGTTAAGTGCCTCCAAATCATCAAAACTGCAGCATCAAATCAGTCATAGCTCTGTAAAAGTATGTGGCTGCAAAGCCCCTCTCTCCTCCAGTTGAGAGAGGCTACTGAAAAATCCATTCAACATATTTACTCCTGGGCTCACTGTTATAAACTATACACAATCTAAAGCCAAGGCCCAGACTAAGTTAGCAGAGTTCCCTTTGCTACTTTTAAGATGATAACTGAAATAAAAAAATAACCCTCTAATATTTTCCTGGATAGTGGACTATATCAACGCTAACTTTAAACTGATTTCAAAGTTTTCATATTGACAGTGACTTTCACTTTACGGCCTATTTAAACCTGTGCATTCCATAAATTTTAATAGTTTAACCAAATCTTATTATTAGCCAATGGTCCAACTCAACATCTGATTTTATAATCCAGAACAACACAGTCTCAAAGAGTCTGGACTGCAGGATAATGCTGTAGAGTCAGAGAGATCAGCATGGAAACAGACCCTTCGGTCCAACTCTTGCATGCTGACCAGATATCCCAACCTAATCTAGTCCCATTTGCAAAGCACCCGGCCCATATCCCTTCAAACCCTTCTTATTCATATACTTATCCAGATGCCTTTTAAATGTTGCAATTGTACCAGCCTCCATCACTTCCCCTGGCAGCCCATTCCACACACGTACCACCCTCTGCGTGAAAATGTTGTCCCTTAGGTCTCTTTTATATCCTTCCCCTCTCACCCTAAACCTATGCCCTCTAGTCCTGTACTCACCCATGCCAGGGAAAAGACTTTGCCCACAGAGCAGTAGATGTGATCTATATGGACTTTAGAAAGGCATTGACAAGGGTCCCCATGGGAAACTGGAGAGCAAGGTTAGATCTCACGGAATACAGGGAGAACTAGCCATTTAGATACAGAACTGGCTCAAAGGTAAAAAACACAGGGTGGTGGACAGTTGTTTTTCAGACTGGAGGCCTGTGATCAGTGGAGTGCCAAAATGATCGGAGCTGGGTCTACTTTTCATCATTTATATAAATGATTTGGAAGTGAGCATAAGAGCTATAGTTAGTAAGTTTGCAGATAATACCAAAATTGGAGGTGTAGTGGACAGCGAAGAGGGTTACCTCAGACTACAACAGGATCTTGATCAGATGGGCCAATGGGCTGAGAAGTGGCCGATGGAGTTTAATACAGATAAATGTGAGGAGCTGCATTTTGGGAAAGCAAATCCTAGCAGAACTTGTACGCTTAATGGTAAGGTCCTAGGGAGTGTTGTTGAACAAAGAGACCTTGGAGTGCAGGTTCATAGCTCCTTGAAAGTGGAGTCACAGGTAGACAGGATAATGAAGAAGGTATTTGGTATGCTTTCCTTTATTGGTCAGAGTATTGAGTACAGGAGTTGAGAGGTCATGTTGCAACTGTACAGGACATTGATTAGGCCACTGTTGGAATATTGCGTGCAATTCTGGTCTCCTTCCTTTCGGAAAGATGTTGTGAAACTTGAAAGGATTCAGAAAAGAATTACAAGGATGTTGCCAGGATTGGAGGATTTGAGCTATAGTGAGAGGCTGAATAGGCTAGGGCTGTTTTCCCTGGAGTGTTGGAGGCTGAGGGGTGACCTTATAGAGGTTTACAAAATTATGAGGGGCATGGATAGGATAAATAGACAAAGTCTTTTCCCTGGAGTCAGGGAGGGCATAGGTTTAGGGTGAGAGGGGAAAAGATATAAAAGAGACCCAAGGGGCAACTTTTTCACGCAGAGGGTGGTACGTGTATGGAATGAGCTGCCACAGGAAGTGGTGGAGGCTGGTACAATTGTAACATTTAAAAGACATTTGGATGGGTATAATGAATAGGCAGGGTTTGGAGGGATATGGGCCGGGTGCTGGCAGATGGGACTAGATTGGGTTGGGCTATCTGGTCAGCATGGACGGCTTGGACCGAAGGATCTGTTTCCATGCTGTACATCTCTATGACTATGACTCTATGATTTTATAAACCTCTATGAGGTCACCCCTCAGCCTTCGACACTAGAGGGAAAATAGCCCCAGCTAATTCAGCTTCTCTTTATAGCTCAAATCCTTCAACCCTGGCAACATCCTTGTAAATCTTTTCTGAACCCTTTCAAGTTTCACAACATCTTTCCGATAGGAAAGAGATCAGAATTGCACGCAATATTCCAACAGTGGCCTAACCAACAATACATTGTATTCAAGCAATCATCACCTTTAAAAAAACATATCATACAGAGAAGCCACAAAAAGATAACTACTGAAATTTAGAATCTGTTGCTTCTGTTGATTGCCTTTGAGTTTGTGTTTATCTGGGGAGGAGAAAAAAAATGCAACAGAATCACAAATGCAACTTCAACACAGTGCCAACTTTTCACATCTTTTCGATTGACTGATATAAATATTCACATTTATATTAAAACAGATAAGTAAACAATCTTCTCAGGTAGTCAAGAATGAATGAATGATTGTGTTGTCATGTGTATTTTATGGTGAGAAAAACAGTAAAATACAGTGAAAAGCTTTCAACTGTCACCACGATCAGGCGCCATTTTGAATAGTTTAAGAGAAACAAAGATAAAGCTTAAAGAGAGCCTATCAGCCCTGAGCCAGCTCATCACTAATGACACCTGTGGTAAGAATTATGGAATCAAGGCAGGTAGATGGAGTTATAATCAGTCATGATCTAAATAAATGGCAAAATACACTTGAGCAGTTGTATGGCCTATCCCTGCTCTTAACTGGCAAGGAGTTGAACAACAATAAATAAAAAACCAAAAGAACTGTGGATACTGGAAATCAGAAACAAAAACAGAAATTGCTGGAAAATCTCAGGTCTGGCAGCATCTGTGGAAAGAAATCAGATTTAATGTTCTGGTGCAATGACTGTTCTTCAGAACTGTTCTGCGGAAGGGCCACCGGACCTGAAACGTTAACTCTGACTCCTCTCCACATGTGCTGTCAGACCTGCTGAGATTTTCTCGCAATTTCTGTTTTTTAGTCTGACAACAGTAGTCATTTATTCTTACTGAAACTATGCATTTGTCAAGACAGTAAGTGCTTTATAAATAGAGAATTTCAAAATGAAACAAATGGTAATATATAATATTCTTTACAAAACTCAACTCAGACTCGTGAACTTAGTTTTTGTTGTATTACTCATGTTAAGTTCATGATGAGCTTTGACCAATGTGCTAACAGCTAGTTTGCATATGGCATAAACTGTAGGAATAATGAAGAAATTGAATGAGGCAGGTGGGGCAGGCTGTTCTCAGAAAAATTCTTCACAATTGTTGAAACAACAGGCCTAAAAATAAATTGGCTGTAAACAACTCAGGTTTTCCCTTCACCTGGAAGTAAATGCAAAAGAACAGCCTGGTGAGAATCAATTGTGCGAAATTGGGTACTGCAGTTGCTGGAGATTAGAGTCAAGATTACAGTAGTGCCGGAAAAGTACAGCAGATCAGGCAGCATCCGAGGAGCAGGAACATCAACATTTCAGGCAAAAGCCCTTCACCAGGAATCCTGATGAAGGACTTTTGCCCGAAACGGCGATTTTCATGCTCCTCGGATCCTGCCTGACCTGCTGTGCTTTTCCAGCACCACTCTAATCTTGAGCCAAGTAAGAATATTAACAAGTTCATACTGCTTGTGTACATCTGAAGAGAAGTCACAAAATGTCAGTCCCTGATGTTAAACTAATGAAGTCACACTGGCTGATGTCTTCCAGATTTGGTTTTAACAATTCTACCACCACTAGAATTAATTGGTGTTCTAATATGACTCCATCCAACCTCTGTCCCACAGCTGCACTGGTAAAACAGTCAGTACCTTGTTTACACTTCTGGGCTGTAATTTTATACCTGAACTTAGGAAATAGCTCTGCACATGCCTGCTTACAGAAGTGCACACAGGTCCACTCCTGTTAACCAAATGTTAAATACTTCAAAAGTATGTTTACAGACTGAAAATATTTGCATGATGCCTGGGTCTAGCATTGTACTGTTTGTGATGCCAAAGCCAAGTGGAGAGAGGCCATCTCCTTTGGGGGGTGGCAAAGTTCCAGAGTCAGGATTTTGGTTCAAAGTCTCTGTAGCAACAGGTCTTCAATCTTAAATGTCCTTGAGGGAATGAATAAGGCTACAAATTTAATTAAGGGGTCAGCTGACACCAAACCATGAGTCATTCCAAACTGGATATTAAACTACAGCCTTTTATTCAATCTCTGTTACTTATGTTTAAGGAAAGTATACATTATTATCTACAAAGAAGCAATGTTGTATTTCAAAATAGGCCCAGAGATTATACTAAATAGAGACGTGGCAGACATTATTTGGCAGAATAATGCTTCTGAAGAAAATCACATTGGACTTAGTGAGTTAAAACTTAATTTGCATAGCCGGGATATTACCAGTGTTGTGTACCTTAACTATACAAAAGTGAGACACAAAGAAAGAGATATTTATATTTATGTAGTGCCTTTCACAACCTCAGGTACTAAAAGAGTTTTACAGCCAAGAAGATACTTTTAATAAAAACAAAGTGCTGAAGAAACTCAGCAGGTATGGCAGCATCTGTGAGAGAACACAGAGTTAATGTTTTAAGTCCAATATGAAGAGTCATACCAGTCACAAAATGTTATCACTAATTCCCTGCACATTTGCTGCAAGACTTGCTGAGTTTCTCCAGCGATTTATGTTTGTATTTCAGATCTCCAGCATCACAGTACTTTGCTTTTATTAAAGTACTTTTAAAATGTAGTTACTGTTGTATGGTTGGAAAACTGACAGCCAATTTACACAGAGATAGGTTGTGTAAACAATGTTGCAATAACAATTCGATCACATTTTTCACATTGGTGGAAGGATAAATGTTGGCCAGAATACCACACAGATCTCTCCTACTCTATTTCAAAGACAGGCCTAGGAGATTTTACATTCTTCCAACTAAGCAGATGAGACCTCGGTATAATGTCTCAACAAAAGTTGGCACGTCTGACAGGGCAGCACTCCCTCCATACTGCACTGGAGTAGCAGTGTATTATGCGATAATTACCAAGTGCGTCACAAACCTAGAAGCTAGAATGAGTGTTACCAGCAAAAACAAAAGTCAGATCATACCTTCCGTCTTATTTCTCCAGATTAAAAGAAGGGCCTACATTTGTACAGTGCATTCACAAATATCTCATCTCAAAGCATGTAACAACCAATGACATATTTTTAGCCATTGTTGCAATGCAGAAAACCTGGCAACTAATTTACACTCAGCGAGCTCTCACAAACAGCAATGAAATAATGACCAGATAACCTGGTTTTGTGATTGAGGAATAAATAATGGTCAAGATACAGGGAGAATTTCCCTTCTTTCCATCAAAGCATTGCCATTTGATCTGTCACATCCACTCTGCAATTGTTTTAATAATCACCAAATTTGATGTCATTTGAATAATGTAATCAGGCACTGCCTAATTTATAAACTAATGGCAGTCAATTTTCGAGTTAGGCTAGATCTTTATATACATTCACTGTTTGTTACTTCCCACATTTATGAATAGGATCCATTTTTCATTTGTTCGAAATTTAACCACTGACTTGGTAAAGCAGGAAGTGAACAGAAATAAAAGGAAATTTAAGCTAGTTTCCACAGTGATGCATGTGATTCTGTTTTACACAATATTCCTAAACTCTTTCAGCTCCCAGCATCTCTCCACATTCCCGTCGCCAAATGCAAAGAAAACCAACTTCGAAAAATTACTTGCAGAAACAGTTGAGGTATCAGTGGGAAATGAATCAAATTAAGTGTATTGTTAGTCAGGCAGATCTCTCCGATCCCAATCCGATGCAAACTGTTGGGTCAGCCATATCACAGATTTGTATTCAACTCAAATAAGCTTGTTAGCTTTTGTTAAGATCACTATAAAACAGAAATTAACTAACAGGAGAATTGCATGACACACATACAAAACACGTATGTATGTGCATGGGAAGGTGAGGGGAGCATGAGAAAGGACTACAGATCATTAGTGGGAAAACGAAGGGCACATCCATTGAATGTACAGCTTGGAGAAGGTAGGTAAGAGAAAGGCTATGACAGCAAGAAGGCTTTTTAAGTTGATGATGGACAGGAGTCAATGAGTTTGGGGTACTGCTGTATGAAACAAATTTTGAATGGTTTATAGTTTACACAAAGGAAAGGACATGGATAAGGAATTCAAGAAAAAGTTTGCAAGCGAGAAGTGAACAAATGCAGATTTCAGAGACAATGAAACAGGGATTAGCAATAATTTCAAAGTTTGGAGAAAGCAGAAAATCTTGGTGATCGACTCAGTGCATCATTTGACACAAGCTCAGGCTTGACAAGACATTGAAGTTCTGCACCAGGTTAGCTTAAGTAGGTAATCAGTTAAATATATTTTCCTTGCTGCTAACAGTTGTGATAAAGAGTCACCAGACTTAGAACTTTAACGCTGGTTTCATCTCACAAATCTGCCAGAGTTTCTCTACCAATTTCTTGTTTTTGTTTCAGATCTCCAGCATCCACAATTCTTTGTGTTAGCTTAAGCAGGTATCCAGGGTGTAAAACAGAGACTTGGCTTTTCTGGTGGTCCTTTTCCCCATGAAATTGTGGCTAATTTATGACTTGAAGTTGAAGAGCTTGACACCACAGCCAAAGAACAAAATGTACGAATTGAAAAATAAATCCGGTTGGCAAACATTAGAAAATGGATTCCCACTCTTACTGGATGTGCTGCCAGATAGCAACATGTGGAGTAGAAAAAAAAGAGGGACACAAAAGCAAAACTAAATATCACTGAAGCTGATACTTTAGGTTCAATTAAAAATATAGCTTCCAATCAGAAAGTGCTGCCCAAAAAGAGACAGGAATGGAATCATACAAGATGGACTCAAAAAGAGATACGAGAGGATATTGCTATTAATTGTTTTAATGCTGTAAAGACATTAATGATTAGGAAAGACATTACATTAACATATCGCAGTCAACAGAAAGAAAATGACTATATTGGTTAAATTCAAAGGGCTGTGTTTGGGACAGACAGATTGGAGTAGGACAGGTGTAGAAAGTTGGTTGATAATGTTCCAGGACAGGAAGTTCTAAAGGAAGTTTAGATTGTACGTGCAACAGTAGTTGGGGATGACAAATCCCTCTCTCTCCCTCTCACACATACTCCCACACACACACGCACATACGCACACTTACACAGATCCTCTCCCACACACTCACTTATTCTCACCTCCCACTCTCATTCTCTCAATCCACCAAACTTACATATCTTTGGACTGTGGGGGGGAACCAGAACACCCGACAGAAACCCATGCAGACACAGGGAAAACGTGCAAATTCCACACAATCGCCTGAAGGTGGAATCGAGCCCGGGTCCCTGGCACTGTGAGGCCACAGTACTAACCACTGAACCACCGTGCTGCCCCAAACAACCATTTGAAACACCATAGCATACAAGGTTATGGACTAAGGAAATTGGGATTAAAGTAGATAGGTGCTTGATAACTGGCATGGACATAATATGCAGAATGGCTTCTTTTGTGCTCGAAAACTCAATGACAATAATATTTCACATAATCCATTTGAAAAATAACAAACTACTTACATTTCTCTGGAAATGTAAGATAAATACCACCAAGGTCTGAATTGCCTAACCTTAACACCCTATCGAATCTTGTGGCATCTCCTACATCATTTATTAGTCAGAGCAACACCATTGCAATTGCACACTAAGGATTTAAAAGAAATTTGAAATCTCACAACCAGAGGTGGTGGTTCTGTAAATATCAAGGTACCATGAAGAGGCACTGAAGAAAACTGCTACATGAACCTGAACTCAGTACTACAAATATAATGAATTGTAACCAACATCTGATAGTTATTCCTTTTTGCACGTAATCTTGATTTATGTAAATATTTAGACTGCTTTCTACGTAACTCAGTAAAGATTTGATGATACTTGCTGGACATACTTTCTAAATACACCTCTTAGTATGCAGCAAATTATTATTAAATCCAACAAGGAGTTCAGAGAAAAATTCTTTACTCAGACTGGCGAGAATGTGGAACTTAATCAATAAGTGGTGGAAATGAACAGCACAGATGCACTTGCGGATAAGGTACATAAGTACATGAGAAGACAAAATGATTTTTACAAACTTGTTATTCTATAACGTGCCTCTCGTGACCACAGAATAGCCTAAAGAGTTCTACAGTCAGTTAAATATTCTGCACTATAGTGACTGCTATAATGTAGAAAACACAACAGCCAATTTGCACACTGCACGTTCCCACATAAAGCAACATTCTAATGACTCATTTATCACTCTTAAATGATGCTGATGTTACGACACAAAATAGACAGGCAGGATGCAAGCTAGGCAGCTCAGGAGTTGGCGAAGTCCACAGTTTGGATGCAACCCTTCTTCAGGACTGGAGGTGGGTGTGGGGAGCTGCAGATAAAGGGGGTGGAGGCAGGGTGATGAAGTTGGGATAGGTGAAGACAACCTAGTTGGCCAATGGGAGGATGAATCTGGTTGGTGGCAGGGAGCAGTGGAAAAGATGGGGAAGGGCTGGGAAGGAGGTTATTTGAAATTGGAGAGCTCAATGTTGAGTCCTCTGGGCTGTGGCTGCCCAGGCAGAAGACGCGGTGCTGTTCTTCCAATTTGTGGTGTGGTTTGTTGCGGCAATGGAGGAGGCCAAGGATGATCATGTCGGAAAGGGAGTGGTTAGTGGAATTGAAATGGGCGGTGACTGGGAGGTCCAGTCAGCCCCTGTAGACTCGGCTGCAATGCTCGGTGAACCATTCCCTAAGAAGTTACGATATGGCAGTAAACCCTTCTGCTAGTTAAACCAAACACACAGAAAAGCTCACCTCATCTCATCATCCGTTAAAGTATGAGTGATAGAGAACTATCAAATTTTACTATTTAAAGGAAAAAAACAATTTTATACTTTAACTCCAAAAGTGAACATTAAACAACAACTATTTACAACTCTAAGCCACCTTCCTCTTAAAGATTTGTTATCTACCTCCCACTCTATAACAATCTACTGATCCAATAAAGCCACTATTAAATTTACAGCAACTTTATGTTTTCAAAACCAGACAGCCGCTGTCATTTTCAGTGTCGATCTTCCTCAATTTGTAGATCTCCCTAGGTTGTCTTTGGTCTTTGGCTGCAAAGATGTTTCATATAAAAAGGTATCCTTGACAGACAGTGTGGTTGTGGTTCTGTTCGCCGAGCTGGGAATTTGTCTTGCAAACGTTTCGTCCTCTGTCTAGGTGACATCCTCAGTGCTTGGGAGCCTCCTGTGAAGCGCTTCTGTGATCTTTCCTCCGGCACTTGTAGTGGTTTGAATCTGCTGCTTCCGGTTGTCAGTTCCAGCTGTCCGTTGCAGTGGTCGGTATATTGGGTCCAGGTCAATGTGCTTATTGATAGAATCTGTGGATGAGTGCCATGCCTCTAGGAATTCCCTGGCTGTTCTCTGTTTGGGGGCTTGTCCTATAACAGTAGTGTTGTCCCAGTCGAATTCATGTTGCTTGTCATCTGCGTGTGTGGCTACTAAAAATCCCATGCAAGGACTGCACAAAACACTACATAGGACAAACAGGAAGACAGCTAACGATCCACATCCATGAACACCAACTAGCCACGAAACGACATGACCAGTATCCTTAGTAGCCGGGACAACACTACTATTATAGGACAAGCCTTTTGCGTGACAACAGAAGATATGAATCATTGATGGAGGTCAAGTCCATTTGTTTGCGTTTTTCTGGGAAATAAATAGCTGACATTACAACAGAGACATTTTACTGTAATTTAAGCTAAAACGTTACCATTACTCTAAAGTTAGCAGTGAAGGGGTTAAAATCTGAGAACAAAGATGAGCAATACAGCCAGACAAACAACAGCCAGTTAAATATGCTTCTGAAATACCACTTCAATGCAAATTGTTTTGACCTTCCTGTGGACCATCCTGACTGTGCAAAGATGGTATTATTCATTTCCAAGGAATCAAAATAATTACTGATGCTAAACACACCAGGCTGAAAGCCTTTACATTTGGCACACATACCCTACTAATTTACAGCTGATAAATACAGCACAGAATGGAGGAAGGAACTGCAGATGTCTGTAACTAGATTTTCGTTAAGGACCAAATGTTTTCCTTGTTATTTAAATTGGATACTCAGTGGCCAGAGCCAAATGTAGTCTTCTGTACAGTATTAGCCTGACCATTTTCCATACACCTCAAAGAATTCCAACCTCTTTGATGTAAAGACCAAAATTCATTTTCCTCAAACTGGAAATTATTTAAGTAGGAAATTAGCAGTGTGAATAATTTTTAAGAATATTGAAAAGCCCTCCAATCCATGCCTGTTTGAAAGCCTATTCACAGCACACTGACATTTTACTTGTATCTATCCAGAACATAGACTGCAAGGGGAGGACAGTTCCTCTCGGAGCGTTCAACAAGATGTACAGATATCCTATTTCCCTGGAATTAGGACTCATATTCCAAAAGAAAAATGTCCAGCCCCAATTAGAGTTTACTCTTATTTCAAAACATTAATCTTTATGTGGACTGTGATGAGAACAAGACATTCTATGCAATAAAGATCCTTGAACTGATGTGCTCAATGGTAACCATGGTCAACTGAAAAAAAAGCTTGTATTTATTTGCACCTTTCACAAGCTGAACACAAACCAGAGTGCTTTACAGGAACTGAACAAAAGACATAAACAAAAGCTCAGAGGGAAATGTCTCTGGGGTACAAGAAAGAGTTCATGAATGGTGTTTCAGAAGGAACTCCTCAGTTTTTGAGAACTTTTGGGAATGTAGGTTAACAGAATGCAACACAGGATGCAAGCCAAGGAGGGGTAAAAGTACATCTATGTGGAAAATGCCATCGTCCTACAAGACCCCAAAGCACTTTACCTCAAAAGAGTACTTTTGAGCTTTGTTGCTGTTTTAATGTAGGATTGGCATAACAAAATCCCACAACAGTAGTGATAATGATGAAATAGCATGTTTTAGTTGGCTCAGATAGAAATATTGGCCAGGGACCTTGGGGGGAATTCCCCTTTCCTTCATTAAATTGTAACATAGATCTTTTGCAGCCACCTGATGGCATTCAGGGATACATCCAAAATTCACCACCCCCAGCAGAATGCAGTTCCTCGAATAGAGCAAGCACCCAATTAATCTCTAGTGTCTATACACAAGCAATAAGGAGCTGGAACAAGAAATCTCGCATGTCCAAAATCCCTCTCCTGAATGCTATCCAGTCATTACTCCTGGAAGTGCACAGTAGACAATACAGGCTTTTGTGTCATTTTGGATTATCATGCTACCACAGTTGATCTGCACGACATAGTTGAACATCTGGTTTGGCCAAGTCCCACAGGACTACTAACTGTAGTACAGGCAGGGGAAGTAAACTGATAGAAACTCAAGGACAAGTTAACTAATGTGCTTTTTTGAGAGCACTACGTACAAACACATTTTGAAATTAGATATTTTATTCTATGCTGAAATGCAATTGCTGACAAGTTGAGAAAACTTCAGTTTTGTATTTAGGAATGTATACTGCATCTTCAAATTTATAATACAGTACTGACACAAAGTGAGAGCAACCAACCATATGAACCTTTAGTTATAGTTATAAAGCAACAGCTTTTCTGTTTTATAGACTGCAGCAAATACAAACACAAGTAGTCACTTGATATTACAGAACAATAGTGCTGAAAAAAGGACATGGTGTATTGCAATCATCAGGATAGATGTAAGAACATCAAATTTCAAAGCAAAGCAATCAACAATTTATACTGCATGAGAAAAGGGTACTGGTTGACTGGCAAGTCAACTATAGCCAAGATGCTCCCATGAGAATGTATCATGGAATTAAAGTCCCCCATGTTGCTTCTTATTCAGAAAAGGTGCAATGTCTGTACTTGTTGTTTCTGCTAACAGAGCAAGGATTTTGGTGAATTCTCCATAACAATGCTCAGGACACAAGGACAGTCAACACCGCAACGATACCTTGTCTGTCTAACCCCTATCCCTCATAATTCCGCCATAATTGCTCTCAAAGCAAATGCAGGTATGTCCCACATTAATAAATTCTAGTAATATTATAATATCATATGGTTGCTGAAACTTCATCACTATTCCATTCTTTGACATCAATTGTGGTTTCTGTATACTGATCTGAATAAGTTCAATATGTTCCATAACATGCTCTCCAACACTGGTACTACTCCAAGCCACTTCAGTTACTTTTAAATACTGGGTTTTTTAAACTGGATCTGGACTGAGCAGAAAATAGAAAGCACCAGATTGCCTAAAAACCTTTTATGCCCGATGCATGAAAAAAAAACGTACTGAGTCTACCCCAAATTAAAAATACCTCCAGCTTAATTCAACTCCCCATTAATGCCGAAAGCATTTTTTTGAGTCAACTGGTCATTAAAGTGATTACTTATCCTTCAGTGATAAGGAAATTCAGTTAAACTGAAATGAGAGAAGTGGGATTGTTCTTACAGCAGGAAAGGTTAAGAGTAGATGGTTAAGTGGTGTTCATTATGACAAAGGATTTAAAACAGGAGCTAGCACAGAAGTTGTTTCCACTGGCAGGAAGACCAGTAAACAAAGGAGTTAGACTTAACACAACCGGCAGAAATTCAGTAAGAGGCAGGAAGGGGCAATGGGGAGAATTTATTTTACACATATAATAACCTGGAATGCATTGTCTGAAAGATTAGCAAAAGCAGGTTCAATAATAACTATCAAAAGGAATTTGATATATCTTTGAAAAGGAGAAATTTGTAGATTGGAAAAATAAAACTCAGCAGTGAAATCGATTACATAGCTTTTCCAAAGAACTGACAGACAAAATGGGCTGAATGGCTTCCTCAATTTATAAGATTGCATGTTCTCTGATTCTGCAAATCATTACTTTGCCAGTATGAAGACAGGTAGATGGATGCCTCATCCCAAAACATTATCAATTGCCCTGGTTAGATACTAGGTAAAGTTCAAAATTTCCATTCTCACAGCAAGCATCCGAACAGTTCAAGACCAGGTGGAAGAGAAAAAATAAGCAATTCCATTGGACTCTTATCAATCTGTTTTTCAAACAAAAGAGATCCTTCTTCCTTGACGGAAACATTTATCAATGACAAAGCATGTACGGTTTAATATAAAGTGAAGACACATTCAAACAGGAGCTAGCACAGAAGTTGTTTCCACTGGCAGGAAGACCAGTAAACAAAGGAGTTAGTAACGGGGCTCAGGTCTCTGGCACGGAGCAGCAGCGAAGGTAAGACCGTTTGGTTTTAAAAGTGCTTACCGGTAGCGGGCAGCGGGGTTTTTTTTTCTCTCTCTTCACAGAAAGAGCGGGAGCACCAGGGGGAAGTGACGACGACCAGAGGGGCAGCCGAGACCCGGAAGCAGTTAGTGTAAGCTTACCTGGGTAGGTTTTTTCCCCCTTTAAAAGCGCGAAGGAGAGGAACCCGAGGCACTACACGGGTAGTGCCTCCCACCCGCCCTCCTCCTCTAACCTAATAATAACACCTGTTGTGGTAAGTAGGTAAGTGCTGAATTTTGCTTGTTGTATTCTTTAGACCCAGTTTTTTTTTTAAATAAAAGTTAGCTTTAGAGGGATGGCAGTGAAGGCAGTGCAATGTTCCTCCTGCAACATGTATGAGGTGAGGGATGCCATCGACGTCCCTGCCGATTACACTTGCAGGAAGTGCACCCATCTCCAGCTCCTCCAAGACCGTGTTAGGGAACTGGAGCTGGAGTTGGATGAACTTCGGATCATTCGGGAGGCAGAGGGGGTCATAGATCAGAGTTATAGGGAAGTAGTAACTCCAAAGATGGCAGATAGATGGGTGACAGTGAGGGGGACTGGGAGGAAGCAGCCAGTGCAGGGACCCCCTGCGGCCATTCCCCTCAAGAACAAGTATACCGTTTTGGATACTTGTGGGGGGGATGACTTACCAGGGGTAAGTAACGGGGCTCAGGTCTCTGGCACGGAGCCTGTCCCCGTTACTCAGAAGGGAAGGGTGAAGAAGAGCAGAGCAGTAGTAATTGGGGACTCGATAGTTAGGGGCACAGATAGGCGGTTTTGTGGGAACGAGAGAGACTCACGATTGGTATGTTGCCTCCCAGGTGCAAGGGTACGTGATGTCTCTGATCGTGTTTTCCGGGTCCTGGAGGGGGAGGGGGAGCAGCCCGAAGTCGTGGTCCATATTGGCACCAACGACATAGGTAGGAGGAGTGCCGAGGATGTTAGACAGGCTTTCAGGGAGCTAGGTTGGAAGCTCAGAGTCAGAACGAACAGAGTTGTTGTCTCTGGTTTGTTACCCGTGCCACGTGATAGAGATTCGAGGAATTGGGAAAGAGAACACTTAAATGCGTGGCTACAGGGATGGTGCAGGAGGGAGGGATTCCGGTTTTTGGATAACTGGGGTTCTTTCTGGGGACGGTGGGACCTCTATAAACAGGATGGTCTACACCTGAACCTGAGGGGCACCAGTATCCTTGGGGGGAGGTTTGCTAGTGCTCTTGGGGGGGGTTTAAACTAACTCTGCAGGGGCATGGGAACCCAGATTGTAGCTTCAGGGTGCAGGGCCAGGAGTGTAGGGAGGTTAGGAACATGGCATCAATTTCCAAGGAGGGTGTCTGTAAACAGGAAAGTGGCTTGAAGTGTGTATACTTCAATGCAAGAAGTATACGAAATAAGGTAGGTGAACTTGCAGCGTGGGTTGGTACCTGGGACTTCGATGTTGTGGCTATTACGGAGACATGGCTAGAACAGGGACAGGATTGGCTGTTGCAGGTTCCAGGATTTAAATGTTTTAGTAGGGTCAGAGGTGGGGGTAAAAGAGGGGGAGGTGTGGCATTGCTTGTCAAAGATAGTATTACAGTGGTGGAAAGGACGATGGATGAGGACTTGCCATCTGAGGTAGTTTGGGCTGAGGTTCGGAATAGGAAAGGTGAGGTCACCCTGTTAGGAGTCTTTTACAGGCCTCCCAATAGTCCTAGAAACGTAGAAGAAAGGATAGGGAAGGTGATTCAGGAGATGAGTGACAGTAATAGGGTGGTGGTTATGGGGGACTTTAACTTTCCTGATATTGATTGGGAAAGCTATAGCTCACGTTCGTTAGATGGGTCAGTGTTTGTTCAATGTGTGCAGGCGAGTTTCCTGACACAATATGTAGACAGGCCAACAAGAGGTGAGGCCATACTGGATTTGGTTCTGGGTAACGAACCAGGCCAGGTGTTAGAATTAGAGGTAGGTGAGCACTTTGGGGATAGTGACCATAATTCGGTGATTTTTACTCTCGTGATGGAGAGGGATAAGTGTGTACTACAGGGCAAGAGTTATAGCTGGGGTCAGGGAAATTATGATGCGGTGAGGCATGACTTAGGATGTGTGGCCTGGAAAAGTAGACTCCAAGGCAAGAGTGTAAATGATATGTGGAGCTTGTTCAAGGAGCAACTATTGAGTGTCCTTGATAATTATGTACCTGTCAGGCAGGGAGGAAAGGGTCGTGCGAGGGAGCCGTGGTTTAATAAGGAATTGGAATCCCTTGTTAAATGGAAGAGGGCGGCCTATCTCAAGATGAGACGTGAAGGTTCAATTGGGGCGATTGAGAGTTATAGGGTAGCCAGGAAGGACCTGAAGAGAGAGTTAAGAGCAGCAAGGAGGGGACATGAAAGGTTCTTAGTCGGTAGGATTAGGGAAAACCCTAAGGCTTTCTATAGGTATGTTAGGAATAAAAGAATGACTAGGGTAGGAATAGGTCCAGTCAAGGATAGTAGTGGGAAGTTGCGTGTGGAGGCGGAAGAGATTGGGGAGACACTGAATGAATACTTTTCTTCAGTATTTCCTCAGGAACAGGGCATTGTCGTCGATGTGAATACTGAGTCACAAATAAGTAGAATGGATGGCTTTGAGGTATGTAGAGAAGAGGTGTTGGAAATCCTGGAAAAGGTGAAAATAGATAAGTCCCCTGGGCCTGATGGCATTTATCCTAGGATTCTCTGGGAAGCAAGGGAGGAGATTGCAGAGCCATTGGCCTTGATTTTTATGTCCTCTTTGTCTACAGGAGTAGTGCCAGAAGATTGGAGGATAGCAAATGTGGTTCCCTTGTTCAAAAAGGGGAGTAGGGATAACCCTAGTAACTATAGGCCGGTGAGTCTCACTTCTGTTGTGGGCAAAGTCTTAGAGAGAATTGTAAGGGAGAGGATTTATGCACATCTGGATAGGAATAATGTGATCAAGGATAGTCAGCATGGTTTTGTGAAGGGCAGGTCGTGCCTCACAAACCTTATTGAATTCTTTGAAAAGGTGACGAAGGAGGTTGATGAGGGGAAAGCGGTAGATGTGGTATATATGGATTTTAGTAAGGCGTTTGATAAGGTTCCCCATGGTAGGCTACTGCAGAAAATACGGAGATATGGCATTGAGGGTGAGTTGGAGGTTTGGATTAGGAATTGGCTGGATGGAAGAAGACAGAGGGTAGTAGTTGATGGTAAAGTTTCTTCATGGAGTGCCGTCACTAGCGGTGTTCCGCAAGGATCTGTTTTGGGACCATTGCTGTTTGTCATTTTTATAAATGACCTGGAAGAGGGGTTAGAAGGTTGGGTGAGCAAGTTTGCGGATGATATGAAAGTCGGAGGAGTTGTTGACAGTGAGGAAGGATGTGGCAGGTTACAGCAGGATATAGAGAAGCTGCAGAGCTGGGCAGAAAGGTGGCAAATGGAATTCAATGTAGCTAAATGTGAGGTGATTCACTTTGGGAAGAATAACAAAAAGATGGGGTACTGGGCTAATGGTCGGATACTTGGTAGTGTGGATGAGCAGAGGGATCTTGGTGTCCATGTACACAGATCTCTGAAAGTTGCCACCCAGGTAAATAGTGCGGTGAGGAAGGCATATGGCGTACTGGCTTTTATTGGTAGAGGAATTGAGTTCCAGAGTCCTGAGGTCATGATGCAGTTGTATAAAACTCTGGTGCGGCCGCATCTGGAATATTGTGTGCAGTTTTGGTCGCCATACTATAGGAAGGATGTGGAGGCACTGGAACGGGTGCAGAGGAGGTTTACCAGGATGTTGCCTGGTATGGAAGGAAGATCGTATGAGGATAGACTGAGACACTTGGGGCTGTTTTCATTAGAGAAAAGAAGGTTTAGGGGTGACTTGATTGAGGTGTACAAGATGATTAGGGGGTTAGATAGGGTTGACAGTGTGAACCTTTTCCCGCGTATGGAGTCGGGTATTACAAGGGGGCATAGCTTTAAATTAAGGGGGGGTAGATATAGGACTGATGTTCGGGGTAGGTTCTTCACTCAGCGAGTCGTAAGTTCATGGAATGCCCTGCCAGCAGCAGTGGTGGACTCTCCCTCTTTATGGGCATTTAAGCGGGCATTGGATAGGTATATGGAGGATAGTGGGTTAGTATAGGTTAGGTGGGCTTGGATCGGCGCAACATCGAGGGCCAAAGGGCCTGTACTGCGCTGTATTGTTCTATGTTCTATAAGTCAAACTTATTAACATTCCTGATATTTGATACCAACAGACTGCAAACAAAGTAAAATGCTCTCTGTAAGCAAACAAGTTTCAAAGTCTGCCTTTTCATTCAATGACTTATACTTCTGTCCCCTACATCACATGAAACGTGGATATAAAGTGGTTATACTTAATCATCGTAATGCATTATGTAATATGTTTTAAAATCAAGCAGCTGTTTTTTTAAAGCCTTATTCTGTGCAGCTGAGTTCCTAGCCAACTGGCTCTGAGTCAGTTAACTCACCACGGATTGATCACTCTGCTACACAAATCACTCCAGATATTCTAACAAAGATTGTGTAGATTGAGGCGTATGAGTTGACCCATTCTTTTGTGGCATCAGAAATCACACATGCACCAGACCGCTCTTCAACCCTTTTGCAGCTACAAAATGCCAAGACATACCCACACAGAACAGACAGTGTGTGTCATGGCAAACAACAAAAAGAATGGATCCTCCAGCAAAAGCAAAGAAGTATAAAGCTGTTTACAAGCTAAAATCCGTAACACTTGCTAATTTGTGCAGCCACTTTACAGAACAAATAATCTATTGTTACTACAGAAGAGTGAAATTGCTCATAGACTATTAAAACACCCTCAATGCAAAGATCACCAGTTGCCAGCAATTCATTATCAGCAAACAGCAAAACATGGGTAGTTTTGATGTCACATCAGCAGCATGGATGCATTGCCCATGAATTTCAATATGCGAGGCAATCAAAGTGTGGAATGGAAAGTTTCATAAACAGTTTGATTGAAATGATGGAACATAAGAAGACAAGATTCAAGGTGGCAATATCCTTCATGACAGGTGGAACAAAATTAAAGCCAATGGTAATTTTTCAATGCAAAACTATACTACATATCAAGTTCCCAGCAGATTCACATCTATGACTCAGTTAGATGGATGAGGATGAAGTAAACTTCATGATCAATAATATGTGGACTAGCCATCCTGGTGACCAACGTAGCCAGTGTGGGACATATTCAGATCCCATACAACTGATGCAATTGAAAGGAAACTGCAAATAAATCACATTCACACTAGAGTTATACCAGTGAATACAACATCTTTCATTCAAAATTTGGATGTGGGTCTCAAAAAGCCATTCAAGAGACATGCTCACATTGAACAGATTGATATTGGTAGATATTGAAAAATCCTCCACAAAAGATGGGGCATATGCTTGCTGACCTAATTGATGTTTTGTGTGGTTTTATTATCAAATCATGGAATATTATCAATGCACCAAATGCAATTAGATTATTAAAAAAATGCAGACAGATTCAATGGACAGAGAGGAGGTTTGATGTGGATGTAATGTTAAAAGATTAAATTGGAATATCTCTCCGGACATTAATGTAATATTAAAGGGTTAAAACTACACTGAGTGAAAATTCAGGAAGTGGGTGGGGACGACAGTCAGGCAGGAATGCGAATAACTCCCACTCCAATTAGAATGTCGTTTGCTACTACGCCCCCACGATTATCAAATAAAAACTCTCATTCAACCTCTTCCATACTTTCATTGCCATCCCCAGCCAATCACTTGCAGGACCACCCTGAAGCTACGACACATCACACCTACATTGTCTTGGGGAATCACCGAGTCGGGAAATCGTCTGCATAACGATTCTCCACGATTAGGGCATTAGCATTTGCATTATCTCATAGGACGATCTCATCCTCCCACTTTACTAGGATAACACGTGACTGAGAGGCTGGGCATTGCCTTGAGTGGCATGTGACTTTTGGGGAGTGGCCAGAGTATCTGCAAGCATTGCCAACTGACCTGAATAAAGGGGATGTGTTTTCTTTGTTCAGAGTCTCTCTTCAGACTCGACTCCACACAGCTGTGAAGAATACCAGGGCAGTCACCTGGCTTGTACAGGCTTCAATAAACTTTAACTGTTTGCAGAAGTTGGTGCGTGCAAATTGCATCTTGTGTGTGAAACCTCTGGAAAAGAACCTAACATGGAAAAGTGAATCTGAAACTGAAAATGCTACACGTGATCCAGAGTAGAATCCTCACAGTGATGCCACAGGCAAAGTGACTCTGGATGAATCTGCATGGTGAATTTCACGGTTTTGGAGTACTTTGATTGTGATTATCTCCTCTTTGCATCACCACTTTACTCATTTAACTGCCCCTGCTTTCCACCTATCACAAATCATTCCTTTATTCACCCCTCTTTACCCTGCCTTTGCACTTAAGAGTCATAGAGATGTACAGCATGAAAACAGACCCTTCGGTCCAACCCGTACATGCCGACCAGATATCCCAACCCAATCTAGTCCCACCTGCCAGCATCCAGCCCAGATCCCTCCAAACCCTTCCTATTCATATACCCATCCAAATGCCTCTTAAATGTTGCAATTGTACCAGCCTCCACCACATCCTCTGGCTGCTCATTCCATACACGTACCACCCTCTGCGTGAAAAAGTTGCACCTTAGGTCTCTGTTATATCTTTCCCCTCTCACCCTAAACCTATGCCCTTTAGTTCTGGACTTCCCGACCCCAGGAAAAAGACTTTGTCTATGTAACCTATCCGTGCCCCTCATAATTTTGTAAACCTCTATAAAGTCACCCCTCAGCCTCCGATGCTCCAGGGAAAACAGCCCCAGCCTGTTCAGCCTCTCCCTGTAGCTCAAATCCTCCAACCCTGGCAACATCCTTGTACATCCTTTCTGAACCCTTTCAAGTTTCACAACACCTTTCCGATAGGAAGACCAGAATTGCCTGCAATATTCCAACTGTGGCCTAACCAATGTCCTGTACAGCCGCAACATGACCTCCCGACTCCTGTACTCAATACTCTGACCAATAAAGGAAAGCATACCAAATGCCTTCTTCACTATCCTATCTACCTGTGACTCCACTTTCAAGGAGCTATGAACCTGCATTCCAAGGTCTGTTTGTTCAGCCACACTCCCTAGGACCTTACCATTAAGTGTATAAGTCCTGCTAAGATTTGCTTTCCCAAAATGCAGCACCTCGCATTTATCTGAATTAAATTCCATCTGCCAGTTCTCAGCTCATTGGCCCATCTGGTCCAGATCCTGTTGTAATCTGAGGTAACACTCTTCACTATCCACTACACCTCCAATTTTGGTGTCATTTACAAACTTACTAATTGTACCTCTTATGCTCGCATCCAAATCATTTATGAAATGACAAAAAATAGAGGGCCCAGCACCGATCCTTGTGGCACTCCACTGGTCACAGGCCTCCAGTCTGAAAAACAACCCTCCACCACCATCCTGTGTCTTTTACCTTTAAGCCAGTTCTGTATCCAAATGGCTAGTTCTCCCTGTATTTCATGAGATCTAACCTTGCTAATCACTCTCCCATGGGGAACCTTGTTGATCGCCTTACTGAAGTCCATATAGATCACATCTACTGCTCTGCCCTCATCAATCTCCTTTGTTACTTCTTCAAAAAACTCAATCAAGTTGCACTTGCTTAAAAACTGTCACATTCCTTAACTTTTTCTAGTTCTAATGAAAGATCATCGACTGAAAATCATAACTGTGTCTCTACCAACAAATGCTGCCTCAAGAACTGAATACTTCCAGCATTTTCTGTGTTTATTTCAGATTCCCAACATCATATTATTTTGCTTTTGAACTCAGCACTGATATTAACATTCAGAGGACCAGTACCTAGCTGACACACACATGACAAATAACAACTGGCCACTGAGCAAGGGACTAAGAGGCTGTCATCACCAGCATCACCTTGTACCATTCACATATTTAGAAGAAAAGGTGGTGCAAACTTTTTTTTTTGAAATAGAGCTTCTTCCAGAGCTATGCATCAACACCTTCCACTTATACAGCATATTTAATACATTAAAATGTTCCACAGCATTTTGGAGAGTTTCCTGAAAAAAAATTAAAACTGAACACTGCAATATGTCCAGGATATTGGTTAGACCAGTTTTGGAATATTGTGCACAATTCTGGTCTCCCTCCTATCGGACAGATGTTGTGAAATTTGAAAGGGTTCAGAAATTATTTACAAGGATGTTGCCAGGGTTGGAGAATTTAAGCTACATGGAGAGGGTGAATAGGCTTGGGCTATTTTCCCTGGAATGTCAGAGGCTGAGGTTTATAAAATCATGAGGAGCATGGATAGGATAAATAGATAAAGTATTTTCCTTGGGGTGGGGGGAGTCCATAACTAGACAGTATAGGTTTAGGGCGAGAGGGAAAAGATTTAAAAGGGACCTAAGGGACAACATTTTCATACAGAGGGTACTGCATGTATGGAATGAGCTTACAGAGGATGTGGTGGAGGCTAGTACAATTACAACATTTAAAAGGCATCTGGATGGGTATATGAATAGGAAGGGTTTAGAGGGAATTGAGCTAAGTGTTGGGAAATAGTACTAGATTAGGTTAGGATTTCTGGTTGATGTGGACGAGTTGGATGGAAGGGTCTGTTTCCGTGCTATACATCTCAATAACTCTATGACTATGTCATGATGTCAAGACTAGTTCAAGAGATAGGTTTTAAAGGATCATCACATTGAAGAGTAAGGTAGAAAAGCAGAGGGATGAGAAGAAATTCCAGAGTGCAGGAACTAGATATCTGAAGGTCTAGTCACGAGGAATGTGGTGAAGGAAACTGGAAACAGAAATTGATAGAATTGGAACAATGCAATGATCTCATGGTGCAGAAATTGGATGGTGTAAGACCATGGATGGATTTGAACAATTCATTCATACATGCTTGTATCAACATTGTATTAGATCATGGAAGTCTTATAATTCAACTCAAAATTCACAGAAACTAAAAGCCCTTACCTAACGAAAGCTGAAATTCAAAAATGAGGAAATGGTGTTTCATTTCTAAATCATTGACAGCAATTGCTATTGGCAACCAAAATAATATTACAGTGTGGAAGCCATTGTTCAGAACATGGAAACAGTGACTGCAAGTCCAAACATTTCAAGGAAGTTTTGACTAGCAGACCATATGAAAGATGCTAACACATTTACTTTTTGTTAAACATTGCAGGAGCTTGTAATTTGTAGTTTCACCATTAATGCATATGCAACCCCTGCACATCGGGGTCTCTCTTCCCTCCAGTACAGACACTTACTCCACACCCTGCATCCGAAAGGCTAAGAGCATTGTGGAAGACCCCACACACCCCTCACTCAAACTCTCATCCCTCCTGCCATCTGGTAGAAGATACCGGAACATACGGTTTCTTACGGCTGGACTATGCAATATTTCTTCCCCCAAGCGATCAGGCTACTTTTCGATATGAAATTCTTTCGTATTGCTGCTAGAAAAATGTCTATCGTTCATTCCTCTGTTACAACGTAAGTTGTGTGTTTTGCACTTCTTACGCACTTTATGCCTTGTACGGTTCTGTAGTTTGTGCTGTCAATGTAGCACCCTCGGTCCTGAATGAACACAGTCTCGTTTTTACTGTATCAGTTGTATATGGTAAAATGACAAATATAAGCTACTCTATTGTACTCTCTAATCTACACAAATTATGGACAATTACAAACAGCATTGACTGAACTCAATCCCATTCTAACTTTTTGAATTTTTTGCTGCCCCTCTTTTAGACCTCACTTCCAGTGCCATTCTTCAGGACACACAGCTGGAGAGCAATGTCTTCCAAGACCTGCTGCAATATATATTTTAAGAGATCACAGAGGCAGTAACAATGGCCTGTCGTGATTTATACTCAAATTTTCCTTAATCCTGTTTAGAAGATGGGGTGATAACAAAATCATTAAATCCTCACCTTACAGCATTATCAAAATAAGGAAATAACAGACCTTACATACCACCACAGGTGTTGCAAGGAACTAGAAATACTGGAGGACTTTATGATTTAGAAAACTCACTTCTAACCAGGCGAAATGTTCTCACAGATAAAAAATATGTTGTGAAGAGAATATAAGGTAGTTTGCACATGGGTATAGATATGTTATGAGAGTGAGTAAAAATGTGGCAATTAAGATTATAATGTGGCAAAATGTGAACTTGTTCATTTTGGCAGGGAAAATAAAATGAATGGTATTATTTAAATGGAGGACTACAGAATTCCAAGGTGGGGGAATGTTTAAGCATTCTACTGCAAGAGTCACAAGGAGTTAGTAATCAGGTAAAACAAGTAATTAAGAAAGCTAATGCAATGTTATCCTGATTCCGCACAGCCCTTTCACTATCAATAAGGCGAGATGGATAGTAAACCATCTACAAGATGAAATATTCTCCATTTGCCTTTACGAGTGAGGCTCAAATAACACTCAAGATGTTCAGCACTATCTGGGGCAACTGCATTCATCACCTTCAACACTGACACCCTCCATCAACAACACAGTGTGCACCAACTACAAGATGCAATGCAGCAATTTGGCAAGACTCTTTAAACAACCCACACACTCTACCACTTAAAGGATGACTGAAGATCACGGGAACATGAGCACCTGCAAGTCTCCCTCCAAGCCACACAACACCCTTACCTGGAACAATACTGTCATTCCTTCACTGTCATTGGATCAAAATCCTGGAACTCCTTTTGAAATAGCGATGTAGGTGCACCTACACAACACAGGTTATAGCAGTTCAAGGTGGTGACTCAACACCACCTTATCAAGGGCAGTTAGGAATGCATAAAATCAATGGTCTTGCCAGTGACACATATCATAGGAATGAACAAAAAGGAACTCCAATGTTAGGCAATACTTAGAAAGGAAATAAGAACAGTATGAAGAACTGATCAGTCACATACACCAGGCATTGGAGACTACAGTTCCTTTCTATCCTGGTTCAGCATCAGCAATACATACACCATTTGAGGAGAGTTAGGGAACAGACCTCTACAGGAGCGTTTTCATCAGACAAGAGGAGGGTCTGAAGTGGGTTGAAGCACTCTCTAAGACTGAATAGGCTAATAAAATGATAAAAGCTAAGGTTAACAAATTAAAACTGCTAATGTACTGGAAATTAAAAAACATATTTATGAACAGTACTGTGTAATAAAGTAATTGATTTTGTGAATGGATCATTGTTACCTTCAACTACATTCTAATCCAAGATTTAAGCGCATAATTAAGACCGACTCTTCTGTGCAGTTCTGAAAGAATATTGTGTGTCATTTATTGTACAAATTTAATCATCACCAACTTGTCTATCTACCAGGTGCATGTTAAAGATTATGGAATACTATCCAAATCTTCCCAATAGTTTATTTCTTCATATTTTTATGGGATGTAAGTGTCACTGACAAGCATATCATTTGTTACCCATCTCCAGTTGCCCTCAAAACAAATGGTTTGCCAAGTCATTTCAGAGGGCTGTTAACAGTCCATCATATTGCGTTGATCTGGAGTCACAAGTATGTCAGACCAGGTAATGATGGTAGATTTCCCTTCCTAAAAGGATGTCAGTGAACCACATTGGGTTTATTTTTGACAATCAATGTTAGCTGTTATGATCACCATGATTGAGACTGGCTTTCAATTCCAGATTTATTTAATAATTGAATTTAAATTCCACCAGCTGCTGTGGAGAAATGTGAGCCCATGTCCTCCACAAAATTTCCCTGGATCTTAAGATTACTAACCCAGCAACATTATCACAACACATTGTCTCCCAGTGTCCTGGCCAACATTTTTCGACATACACAATAACAAATTGACTAAGTTGTCTGTCTCATTACTGTTTGTGAGACATTAATGTCCCAAAATTGGGTATAGTTTGCTGACAATACCATAATAAGTCATTCTAAAAACGAGCATAAACATTTATCAGCAAACAAATTAAAAATAATCCTAAACAATCCAACTTTGAAGATACCTTAGTTTGAAAAACATTTCTTAGTAAACAACTGGTTACTAAGTGTCACCAGGACATTGAAGAGGCACTGAAGAAAGAAGTCATCTGAAATAACCTGATGCATTATAAGGGCTGATGTTTCCTCCTAAATCACTAAGTGGGCCATTCAAAATCCAAAAGTATTGGTTGGAATTAGAGGGAACCGTGAAGTAATCTTCATCAATGTGAAGCAGGTCAATGCAGTGACTAGATAAGTTCCAAACTTGACACATGATTTCAAAATAAACACTAGAGTAAAAGATGTTAACTCTGCTTCCATGTGATTGTTACAGATGCACTCCATATAGCATCACGTTTTCCTGTTTACATTAGTTACGCTGAACTAAATTTCCAATTTCTATTCACATTCAGCCTCAAACTTGAGACAGTGGGCCCAAGTCCACTACAAATTACAATAGCTCATACAAAATTAGATCTTTCTGGCCAGTAAGAAAAGGAAATTCACCTATTCTGGTTTGAAATTAAACTGACAAACATGGAGAAAATATTCCCATTCCATTGTGACATCCAATCAAAATAAGGTACATTAAGCAGGTCATTATATGAAAATAAAGTACAGCTACACAACCCTTTATCAGAAATCCTTGGGGCCAGTTGTTTCTTAACATTTTTCAGATTTTGGAATAAATGACATTTTCACAGTGATTTTTTTTTCAATTACCTAACAGCAGACACATGTGTGAACAGTACGAACACTGAGACACAACTGACGTTTGCCATTGCTGGGCCACGCCGCCATGTCACATCTGAGTGAGATGGTTCGAGTGGGTGTGGAATTGGGACACCTGTTCGCATGCCAAAATGACACTCCACACTCCATGAAAAATATTTCGGATTTCGGAGTTTTGGATAAAGGATTGTATTTTTTCTCTGGACAATTTGGTGCTCAGCCACACGGTCCCAACTGTTTAAAAAAAAACAAATCACAGAGCAAAGTGGTAGAAGACTGATTTTAATACTGTCCATTCTGAAGAGGTGTTAGTTGGGGAAGATAGTGAGTTAATGGTAACATCGCTGGACTAGTAATCCAGAGGTCTAGCTTTATACTCTTGGGACAGGTATTCAAGTCCCACTACTAAACTAGTGGAATTTATATTCAATTAATAAATATTGAGTATTTAACCATTCTAAGGAATGCTGACCACCATTACTTGTCATAATACCCATCTGGTTCATTAACGACCTTTAAAGGAAGGAACTCTGCCATCCTTATCTGATCTGTGACTCCAGTTCTACTATAACCACTCTCTGAAATGACCTAACTATCAGTCCAAGGACAACAATGCTGACCTTGCCAGAGTTACCCACATCCTATTAAAAGATGAAAATATAAATAATTCCAAAACTTGCATCAGATTTCAGTTCAACACGTAGAAAGTGAGAGATGTTTAGCTTAAGAATTTCACAGCTTTTGAGTCTTGTTAGTTGCAGGTATCGACGTCAATGGACCAGACTTAAAGGGCTACCAGATATTTCAGAGGTTTGTGAAGCTGGAAGAAATTACAAAGAGAGCAAGATGCCAGGCTATAAAGGAGTTTGAAAACAAGGATACGAAATAATTGGAGATGATGCTGATCAACAGCACATTGGTGATGGGTAAATGGTTTAAAACAAGGACAGCAGAGTCTTGGAGTTTATGAAAGGTAGAAAAAAAAAGCTGGCTGATAGTGTGTTAGATTAATCAAGTCCAGAGATAGCAAAGGTTTAGGTGAGGGTTTCACCAGCAGATGAGCTGAAGCACGGTGATGCTGAATGATGTTACAGAAATTAATCAAGCAATGTGGCACAGGAGCATGTTCCATGAAACCTAAGAGGGGAAAGTAATGTTGCCAGATACTTGACTTTTTAAAAAAGATACAGAGCCAACTCCTGTTAGTTTTATGTAACTTGGTGTGGAATAGTTTTTGGTCATACTGCTTCAGGCATCACTTTAAAAAGCTCATTGATTATTCATTCAAAGAAATTTAAGCAACGTTGGAGGAACTACTGTATGAAATTCTAGTACATTTCAAGCTTGCTCAAATTGAGTAAACATACGAGTCAAAGGAAGAAAACAATTTATGTTTGACAATAATACAATTCTCACATCTAGTCATGAAGCAAAAGGCAGGGAACTTTTGACTTGAACATTTAGAGAACTTTGCCTTCAAACAAAACCACAAGTGTACTTTCATTCCAAAGAATTCATATCCAAGAAGAAAGGTCATGCAAGGCAGCTTATTCACTCAATCAAAATTGTTACTATTTTAATGTGTTCACCTCCTCACATTTAAATCTAGAGACAAACACTGTGTTATAATTTTCCTTTGCCAGCAGCATCCAATAGCAGCTTGTCTCCCAAGTTAAATTTCACATAGTATCAGGGGTTGGTGTCATCCAGAATCAGGTCTCCAAATATTAGCGTACAGTATCTGAAAACAACACTCTCTCACCTGAGATTAACAAGGCTGTGGGTTCAAGTTCTGTTCCAGAGAATGGAACACAAAACTAGATGGACACTTCAGTGTAGTATAACATGGTCAGATGTGGTCACCTTTCGGAAGAAATGTTAAATCAAAGTCTTATACACCTGGTCAGGTCCATGTAAAAAATCCCAATACATTAATTTGAAGATGAAGGGAGCTTTTCCCTGGTGTCCTGGTCGGAGTTTACCCTTCAACCAACATCACTGCGATAGATTGCCTCATCAGTTTATTTTGCGGTTTGAGGGACCTTGCTGTGCAGAAATAACTGAAACCCTTTCTTCTCTGCAACAATGGCTAGACATCAGTATTAACCTTTGACTTCAAAGCACTTGGTTGGTCATGATGCTTAGATCACTGGACAAATGAATATCTCCCATTCCTCATGGTCAATGTGCAGGCTTGCTTGCTATAAAGAACTTCAAAACCTTGAGTACACAGCATTGTGTTTTGAAAAACAATGCCTTGATCCCTTTCCTGAACCCCAATGACACTAAGACTATAAGATTTAGGAGCAGAATTAGGCCGTTCAGCCCACTAAGTCTGCTCTACCATTCAATCATGACTGATATGTTTCTCAAACCCATTCTCCTGCCTTCTCCCCATAAATCCATGATCGCCTACTAATCAAGAACCTAGCTTTCTCTGTCTTAAATATACTCAATGACTTGGCCTTCACAGCCTTCTGTGGAAATGAGCTCCACAGATTCACCAACCCGTGGTTTATGAAATTCCTCATCTCTCTGCAAATGAAAACTTTTTCTCCACATCCACTCGATCCATGCCTCTCAGTATTCCATAAGTTGCAATTACTCCCTACCCCACCCCACCTTTCATCCTCCTGAACTCCTTTGAGTACACAACCAGAATTCTCAGCTGCTCCTCACATGACATCCTTCACCTTCATATCATTCTTGTCAACTTCCTGTCCCCCCCCCACCACCCCACAACTCCAAGGCCAGCACAAACTTGCCCTGATACAAGGCTCAGAACTGCTCATTCTGCAACTGGGGAGGGAGAAGGCAGAATCAGATGCAATGGTATTACAGCTGAATAAAGGCAACTACAGAGGCATGAGCTGGGTAGAATTGACTGGGAAAGAAGCCAAGCAGGAAAGACGGTAGGACAGCAATGGCAGGAATTTCACAGCAAACATTCATCTCATGGAAGAAGCAGCATACTAAAGGGAGGACTAGGCAACCATGGCTGACCAAGGAATTCAGGGACAGCATAAAAGCAAAAGAGAAAGCATATAATGTGGCAAAGGGCAGTGGGAAGCCAGAGAATTGAGAAGCTGACAAAGACTAACAGAGAAGATAGAAGAAAGAAATAAAGAGGGAAAAGATTAAATATGAGGGTAAGCCAACCAGTAATATTAGGAAAGATTGGAAGAGTTTTTTTTAACATATATGAAGAGCAAAAGAGAAGCAAAAGTGGACATTAGGCTGCTGGAAAATGATGCTGGAGAAGAAGTTATGGGAAACAAAGTAGTTATGGCTGAAGAACTGAATAAGTACTTTGTGTCAGTCTTCACATATTCCAAAAATTCAAGAGAGTCTGGGGCAGAGATGAGTACAGTGGCCATCACCAAGGAGAAGATGCAAGAAAAACTAAAAGGTCTGAAAGTAGATAAATCACCTGGACCAGATGGGCTACACCTGAATAGTTCTAAAGGAGATGGCTAAAGAGACAGTGGAGGCTTCAGTAGTGATTTTTCAGGTATCACTGGAGTCAGGGAGGGTCTCATAGGACTGGAAAATCACTAATGTAACCCCCTTGTTTAAGAAGGGAGTAAGGCAATATATGGGAAAGTATAGGCCGATTAGCCTGACCTCAGCCGTTGGTAAGTCCATTCGGAGTTGGAAGTGCATAGTAAAATAGGGTAAAGTCAGCATGGTTTCATCAAGAGGAGGTTATGCTTGACAAATCTGTTAGAATTCTTTGAGGTAACGAACAAGTTAGACCAATGGATATTATCTATTTGGACTTTCAGAAGGCTTTTGATAAAGTGCCACACAGGAGGCTGCAGAGTAAGATAAGGGCCCATGCTGTCAGAGGCAAGGTGCCAATACAGATAGAAGATTGGCTTCTGGCAGAAGGCAGAGAGTGGGGATAAAAGGGTCCTTCTCAGGATAGAAGCCAGTGACTAGTGGTGTTTCACAAGACTCCATGTTGGGCCCACAACTTTTCACTTTATACATTAATGATCTGGATGAAGGAACTGAGGGCATTCTGGCTAACTTTACAGATGATGCAAAGATAGGTGGAGGGACAGGTGGTATTGAGGCAGCAGGGAGGCTGCAGGAAGATTTAGATGGGTTAGGAGAGTGGGCAAAGTAGTGGCAAATGAAATACAATGTTGGAAAATGTGAGGTCATGCACTTTGTTAGGCAGAATAGAAGCATGGACTATTTTCTAAATGGGGAGAAAATTCAGAAAGCTGAAGTGCAAAGGGACTTGGGAGTCCGAGTACAGGTTCCTCTTAAGGTAAACCTGCAGGTTGTATCAGTAATTATGAAGATAAATACAATGTTGTCATTCATCTCAAGAGGTGTAGAATACAAAAGAAGGGATGTACTCCTGAGGCTCTATAAGATTCTGGTCAGACCACATTTAGCAAATTGTGAGCAAGTTTGGGCCCTTACCTCAGGAAGAATGTACTGGCCCTGGAGTGGGTCCAGAGGAGGTCCACAAGAATGATCTCAAGAATGAAAGGCTTAACATATATGAGGGATGTTTGAGGATTTTGGGACTATACTTGATGGAATTTAGAAGGATAAGGTGATGGGGGGGGAAGGTTTCTGACTGAAACTTCCAGAATACTGAACTGCCTGAACAAAGTGGACATTGGGAAGTTGTTTCCATTGGCGGGAGAGATGACGACCTGAGGGCACTGCTAAAGAGATGAAGACCCTTTAAACGGAAATAAGGAAAAATGCCTTTGTCAATAATATATTAAGAAAAAATAGATTTTTAAATATTACAACAAATACAAAACAATGCAATTCAAAACAGTACAAAAATAGTACAAAACTAAACCCAAACAATAAAAAAATTCACCAACCCACCCTCCTGTACAAGTGTATAAACATATACAGAGAAATAGAAAATTTTTAAAAACCTAGTTATTTAACTAAATAAATAAATAACTAACAACAAACAAATAAAGAGTAATAACTCAGCCCAGCCAAACAAAACACTCATACGTTCACAGTTCCTCCTCCCTGGATATTGGACTCATGAAACACAAACGGCTATATAAAAGCCCTTGTTAGAGTGGCAGATAAATCTGTGTCCAGGTATTTCAAAAAGGGTTGCCATGTCTTGTAAAAATTCTCAGTTTTGTGGTGTATTATATTTGTGAGAAAATCCAGGGGAATATGCTCCATAACAATCTTCCGCCAACGCGACAGGCCTGGGGGGGTTTTCGGATATCCAACCTAGCAAGATATTCTTCCTTGCACAGAACGCAAGAACATTGAAAAGTTTTTTCTTATGCGCGTCTGCAGGAAATACAATGGGTAGGCCCAAAAGGAGAGAAATAGGGTCCTTCTCCATCCCCACACCCAAAATCCTCTCCATTGCATCCACCACAGTGCTCCAATATGTTTGAAGCCAAAGACAATGGGTAAGAGTGCTCGTGCAGACCTTGCACTTGGGGCATGCTGAAGATACCCCTGGTTTAAATTTTGACAAGCGGTCTGGGTCTAAGTTGTCCCTGTGGAGAATCTTCAACTGTAAAGCATGGGTCCTATTGCAAATTGATATCTTCCTTGCATTCTCCCAAATATCCTCCCATGCCTCTGAAGAAACTTCAACACCCAGCTCTCTTTCCCACATCTTGCAGAGTCGATCAGACTCATCTGAGGTGGCACCCCCCAAGTCGTGATATAAAGTACTGACAGAGAATGAACTCTTAGCCCTTAGTACCCCTCTTTCTATGTCAGATTTGTAGGGATCAGTCAAAAGTGTGGTCTTTTTTTTAATAAAATCCCTAACTTGAAAAAATGAAAGAGGTCTCGATTAGGTAACTCGTACTTCCATACTAACTGATCGAAGGACATCATTACGTCTCCCTCAAATAAATCATCACCCATGCAAGATACACCCCTAGCTGTCCAACATTTAAATACCCGGTTGAAAACCTGGCATACCCACTAAAGGTGTAAACAAAGATATTTTGCCAATATTACCTTCCCTCTGCCGAACTGCCCTCCATGCTTTAAACAGTATTGATGACTATTGGGTTATAGCAATATTCCCTAGCTGTCCTCACCTTGTCTAAAAACATCAAACTGGTAAGGGGGCACCTTGCCTGGGAAGCTTCAATATCTAGCCATATTGAAAGAGGGTCCCCACAAACCCAATCACTTACGTATGTCAAAAGTGAGCTTAACTGGTAATTTTTAATGTCCGGAAGGTCTACTCCCCCCAATCTGTGAGACAACTGCAGTTTGGCTAATTTGATGAGGGGCTGTTTACGGTGCCAGATAAAGGAGCTGAACCAACTGTTCAGTCTCCTGAGTGTTTGTTTATTGAAAATCAGGGGGAGCATCTGTATAGGGTATAGCAAACGAGGGAGAATATTCATCTTAATAAGCGTTATCCGACCCAACCATGAGACTGGAAGTGCCTCCCATCTTTGAAGATCTTGTTTAATTTTTCCAAATAATTGAGTAAAATTGGTTTTGAACAGCCAATCCAGAACTGGAGTAATGAATATGCCCAAGTACACAAAACCCCCCTGTGACCACCTAAATGGGAATCTATTGTCACTCTCAAGAACCAACCCTTTCGTAAGACCACCCATAGGCATAGCCTCTGATTTAGCAAAATTAATCTTATACCCTGAAAAAGCACCAAACGCATGAATGCATTGTATCAGGCAAGGTACTGAAACTGCTGGATTTGTCAAGAAAATTAGAACATCCTCTCCATACAACGAAATCTTATGTAATTTTGACCCCACTTTTGGAGCTGATATATTGGAATCCCCACGAATGGCCTCTGCGAATGGTTCAATCACCGATGTAAAAAGTAACAGTGAAAGGGGACAGCCCTGCCGGCTGCCCCTAGAAATATTAAAATTGCTTGATCATACCCCATTGGTAATGACCGCAGCGAGAGGTACACTGTAGAGAACCTTTACCCAAATTATGAAAACTTTGCCCAGACCAAACCGGTCTAGAGTATAGAAAAGGTACGGCCACTCAACTCGGTCAAATGCCTTCTCTGCACCTAAAGAAATCACCAATCCCTGTATTGACTGACTGCTGTTGGCTGCTTGAATTACGTTAAGCAGCCTCCTAACATTATTGGAGGATCTGCGAACCTTTATGAAGCCCGTCTGATCCTCTTTAATAATAGAGGGTAACACAGTCTCCAGCCTTAACGTGAGAGCCTTAGAGAGGATCTTAAAGTCCACATTTAAGAGTGAGATGGGCCTGTATGAAGCACAGTCTTCCAGGTCCTTCCCTTTTTTAAGGATAAGTGAAATATTGGCTTCTCTCAGAGAGGGTAGGAGATAATCATGATTGTATGAATCATTAAACATATTCAGCATCGGGCCTGACAGTATACTTATAAATTCCTCATAGAGTTCACTGGGAAGTCCATCAGGACTGGCACCTTTCCACTCTGAAGCTGCCTCACAGCTTCCTGCACTTCTTGCTCTGATAGTGGGGCATTGAGAAAGGACTGTTGTTCGGGAGTCACACCCGGGAGCTTCAGATCTCTAAAAAAGGATTCCATTTTGGCCTGCCCCTTCTCACAATTCTCAGACTGATATAATTTAGAGTAGAATCTCTGGAATGCCACATTAATCTTTTTAGAATCACATGTTAGGTTCCCAGACCCTTCCCTATTCGCTGTAATGGTTTGTGGGGCACTCCTCTTTCTGGCAAGGTATGCTAAGTATTTGTCTGGCTTGTCACCATGCTCATATAACCTTTGCTTTGCAAAAGTCAGCTCCTTCTTTGCCATCTGCATGAGCACGGAATTTAGTGCAGACCGCAGTGCTGTAATCCTCCGTAGTTTGACCAACGAGGGTCTGTCAAAATAGGCCTTCTCGGCTGCCTTCGACCGGGCTTCAAGGAGACGTTGCTGCTCACCCTTCTGCTGCTTCCCACTGGTGGAATATGAAATAACTAACCCCCTAGCATAAGCTTTGGCAGTTTCCCAAAGAACAGATGAACTATCAACCGAGCCTATGCTGGTGTCTAGAAATGCCCGAAATTCCCGAGAGAAATACTCCACAAACTTACTGTCCATGAGAATAAAGGGGTACATTCGCCAGTACCTTGAATCCACTGTAACATCCTTAATCATAACCATGAGGTACATTGGAGCATGATCAGAGATGGCAATATTACCAATCGTACAAGATGCCACCAGATCCAGCGTTACGGGTCAGAAAAAAAATCAATCCTCGTGCGACATCTGTGCGGATTGGAGAAAAACGTGAAATCCCTACCTGTAGGGTGGAGACACCTCCAGGCGTCCACCCATCCTAATTCCCCACACAAACCCAATAACTATTTAGTTTGTGCAGAGGGACCTTTAGGCAACCTGTCTACTGTGGGGTCCATGAGACAGTTAAAATCTCCCCCTATAATGATGTGCCAGGACTTGAAACTTATCAGTTAAGAAAAAACATCTACCAAGAATTTAAGAGGATGAGCTGGGGGACAATAAACATTCAAAGTACCATATTCTTCCCCATTTATCAAGGTTTTAAGAATTACAAACCTCCCGTATGTGTCTTTAACACATTCCAACAATTTAAATGGGAGATTTTTCCTAACCAATATAGCCACTCCCCTACTTCTGGTATTAAATGATGAAAAATAAACTCGGTCAAAGCCATTCTGCTGCAATTTCAGATGCTCCTTGTCATCCAAATGTGTCTCCTGTAACAAAGCAATATCCACGTTCTCCTTTCTAAGATTCAAGAGTACCTTCTTCCTCTTAATTGGTGAGTGACTTCCCTTGATATTCCAGGTACTCCATTTAATCAAATTATTAGCCATAATCTTCTGCAATTACATTTAAATTCCAGAGAGGAGGAAACCGAACCACAAATTGCTGTGCCTTAGTGTCGCATGGTCCACCAAATATAAAAACTATATAAACTAAAACCACTACATTTAACAAACATACAAAATTATTAAAAATAAAAAATAAAAACCAGAAAACAAACCAACATATAAAGCGCCAACAGCACTGAGTACGGGAATTCATCCCCTGCCCGGAGGGGGCAACTACCCATCCCGAACTGCTCATAAGTAGGCATCTAACCATCTCAACCACCTTCACTTCTCCCAGCTAGAGCCGCATCGCAAGCACAAGCTAAAAAGAATAAACACCCCACAGAATATCAATATGAATAAAAAAAACATTGTTTTATAAAAAAAGGGGAAAGAAATACCCCACCCAACCTTTGATATGTCCTAACTTAAAAATTTAAAATGTACATCTTAACCACCACCAGACATAGTTTGAACCAAATTATTATCAATAGAGGAAAAAAAAAGGAAAAACAAAGCTCCAACCAGATTTCCTCCATTTCTTTTACAGAATGATAAACACATACCCAAGCAACAATATTTATACACACAATTGTTTAAATTAGGTTAGTTTGTCCACAAAGTCTCTTGCCTTCTCCGATGTGTCAAAGAGATGCATGGATCCATCTAAGGTGATCCGAAGCACTGTCGGATATCTCAGGGAGTACTGAATCCCAAGCTCCTTCAGTCTTATCTTGACACCATCAAACGATTTTTGTTTCTGGATCACTGCCGCTGAAAAGTCCTGAAAAAACATGATCTTAGACCCCTCGTAAATTAGGGCCTGCGGATCCTTCCCCTGGAGTCTGATGCCTCCATGACTCTCTCCTTATCCCGGTAATGATGGAACCGCACCAGGAAAGGACGAGGGTGTTGACCCAGACCCGACCTCCGCACTGCGACCCGGTGAGCCCTCTCTATCTTCAATCCTCCCATGCCAGTCTCCAAGTCAAGGAATTTCGGAAGCCAATCTTCAACAAATTCCGCAGGCCGCTCACCTTCCTTACCCTCAGGCAGACCGATGATCCGAATGTTTTTTTTTCTGCCCCTGTTTTCAAGATCCACTTGGTCATGCAAATTACGAACCTGCGTCTTCAGGGCTTGGATCTCATCCTTGAATGAACTGGCATCAGCTTCCACCACTGCGACCCTGTGCTCCACCTCATCCGTCCTTTTCTCCAGGTCTCCCAGCTGCTGCTCATGCTTCTGCAGCATGAGACTGGAGGCAGCTTCTCTTCAATCTGTTTCCCCAACATCTCACGGGTCTTCCCGAACTGGTTCACCAGGTCCTGGAGAGTAACCGGCTCCGAGGCTGCTGCAGGCTGAGCTGCAGACCCATGCTCCTTCTCCCTTTTTAGACATTTCTGGACAGCTGAAAATACAGGTAAGTCAATTTTTAAATGTTTCTTGGGACTCCTCAAATCTTTCCAACGCCCCAAGAAATCCCGATGACCTGGGTTGGGCGGGTTAAAGGACCGTTCCGCTCCTGCTGCAATGCGAGGCTCTGCAGTGTGATCTTCTCAGATTGCCGCCATCTTCGATCCCCCTGAAAAAAGGCTTTAGCCAGAGAGTGGTGAATCTGTGGAATTCATTGCCACAGAGGGCTGTGGAGGCCAGGTCATTGAGTGTATTTAAAACAGGGTAAGATAGGTTTTTCCCGATTGCCATAGGGATCAAAGGTTACGGGGAAAAAGTGGGAAAGTAGAGTTGAAAAACCTAATGATCGAATGGTGGAGCAGACTCAATGGGCCAAATGGACTAATTTCTGCCTCTATGTCTTACGGTGTAATAATATTCCCAATGTGGTCTAACCACAGCTTCATAAAGACTCAGCAGCTCATCCCTGACTTTTGCAAATGTCTTCTGTACAATTATGGCTCCTGTCTTAAGGTTCTCAAACAGATTTACAGTGCTGCTAAATTTCTTAAATCCACTAATGTTGTGCTTGATGCAATTTAGGTTCCACGTAGTTGTTTCTCAAACAAATGAAATGGTCACTGGACTCAGAACATGAACTGTTTTTCTCTCCACAGATGCGGTCAGACCTGCTGATTTTCTCCAGCACTTTGTTTTTGTTTCCGATCTCCAGCATTTGCAATTCTTTGTTTTATATTAAGCTGGTTCTCAAACTTGCTACATGATAAAACATGACATAGGTTTTGATCTGAGATGCCATCAATCTACAATAGGAGACAGTATCTGCCAAAATGTTAGTTTCCCAACATGTTCCAGTTACATCAAATGTTTTGTCAAAATTCTGGGACTAAAATCTGAAGTAACACTCGTTAATTCCCAGCCATCAACGAGCCAAGAGCCTAATCTCAAAAGATTTATCAGGAGGAAATTCATATTTATCCACGATAGAAATTCAAATTTAGTAGATTGGATCAGTTAATGTGACATCATCTGACTTAAAAGGCTTCTGAGAACTTGCTGCAAACTAAAAGCTTGAGCACGAAACACTGTTTATTTTGTCTAATAACTGTGCTATACAGACTCAACAGTTTCTCTTTATAACCAACCATAATTAATATACAAAACTAGGTAAGCAATCTTAAAATGCACTGACACTCCAGAGATAACTAAGCTCGTGAAAAGGCTAGAAATGGCTGTGGATGCCAGAGATTCTTTGCATAGAAGGAATTCAGTAAATAGTTCAAACCTGAAGAACCTCCAATAGCAGGCCCATATTCTGTTTCCTCTAGAGACAGAGACAATGCTGAGGCAGTAGCAAAAACCCAAAGAGGAAAGAGTAGCTGGGTCCACTTTTCAGGGGTAGATTTGTTTCACTAAACACTTATCAGTCACTTATTCATGTGAAGTTAATTATGTCAGAATTGTTTCTGATCTAATTCACATTCCACAACAGCAGAGATCACATTACATACAGAATATTGGACAGCAGGGGTAGATTGTAGTTGACCAAAGTGCCTATTGACTACACTGAGCTGGTATCAAGATAGGCCTTACAAGAAACAACATCCTACAAATAATTCTGTTTATTCAAAAAATATCAACTAAGATCTATTTAAAGAATGCATACAGTTGTAAACAGTATTAACTTAGAGTTTACTGAGGAATTTCTGAACTACAGCAAACAGAACTCATGAAGAAGACTACAGCAACTCCTCCCAGGAAAAGCAAGGTTGGTTTTCCAGTAAAATGCAGATAATGCAGGATAGGTATTTAATTCAAATTGTGTGTGCAAAATCAATCCCAGTCTCATATAGCAGGCCTTACTCCTGGCATGATGGGGAAACCGACCCATGCATTTCCATTCTGACCATGAATAACAATATCACTATATGTGGTCATAAATAAGGGGATCAGGCAATGTCAAATAAAAATAGAAGCCCAAGCAGCTGAGAAATAAATTGAAACCCCAAATATTACAACTTTATGACCACAAGAATGCCTTGAATAAAGTAGAGCAACTTGGCTCAAACTTATTTCAAGCTATCAACTGAGACAATCAGCAATCCAGAATACTTCGGGAATTATCACAAATTCAGCCTCAAACATCAGCACAATATTTGAATGAATTTTACTCCATTCCTGTTAGAACTGATATTACAAACAATATGGACCACCACTAGTGAGACAAAAAGTTTACTTCCATGAATTTGCCTTGAACGTACCTCGTTGACTTTAAAGAGCTTTGGGATGCCCAAGGGTTGCAAAGTGTTATATCAATTTAAATTTTCCAAATCTTTTTGTACGACTTGCAATGGATTTCACTTATCAGATTTCACTTGGCATTCAAAATGTATAATTGTGTCCAATGGCAGACCCACATTCTGTTTCCTCTGGAGACAATGCTGAGACAGTAACAGAAGCCATGTTATTTGGTGGTACACAAAAGTACCACAGGGACAGAGAAACCTCACTGGCACTGTCAACACTGTTGAACTGCTGTATTAGTAACCTAGCGTTGTAAATGCAGTGCAAGTCAGTACAGCAGACAACAGATGGTTTTACTTGCATGTTCCAATGTTGTGAGAAGTGCTACATGAATGCAGTCTCTGTCTCTATCCTGTCTGCACTCAACCAAGGAATTAATTTGCTCCAGGTGGGACCATGCGACTTGTTGGCTAAGTAAACAGTGGCTTTACTTCTAAACTAAATGATCAGCTATGAAGCAGCTTGGAATACCCTGAGCAATAATATATAATTGCATACTATTCCATTCAGAAAGCATCTCAAACATGATACAATCGTACCAAATTTCATCACCATTCATGATGTAGAATGCTAATTTATATGGGATAAATATAGAGATGTGCTGAACACAAAGAAACAATATGATTACAGCAAAGGATTACAGCAAAGCCATTCAGCCTGTTGAGTCCATGCTAGCTTCCCTGCAACAGCACTTCAGATACTCCCTTACCTGCCTTTTCCCATACCCTTGCAAGTTCTCTCTTTCCAGTTACTTACCAATTTCCTTGAGAGCCGTGATTGAACTTGCCTCCACCACCCTCTCAGATAATGCAAATCACATCATAATCTGCAGTTGAGCAAAGACATTTCCCTTTCTGATACCTTTGATTCTCTGTTCTATACTTTAAAACAAAGGAGTTTTTGAAGTTGCATGCTATCCAGAGTTCAGGGAAGTATATACAGTTTTTGCACTAAACAACTATGGAAAACTCCATTTAGTGTCCAGGGCTCAAAAGTTGCAAATTCATCAGCAAAATTCCCTTTAAAACTTTTCAGCTTCAACATAACCTTCTCTGTATGATCTTGGCCGTCTGTAGATTCCAACCTGTTACTCCTCTCAACCACCACCATGACTAGATTCAAGCTAATCCATGGTAACAAAACACCAAAACCAAAAATGCAGGATTTTGTGGAACCCCACAAGTTATCAACAATATTGACCTTTGTTTCCACAACCAGAAAGCTTACAGCTAAAGACTAGAGACCTTTAAAACAGTTAACAAGACTAAATAGCAAGCAACGACAGAAATTAAAAAGAAAACGGCCTGATTCTAAGTCCATGCAAGCCTATTTATACCAATCTAATGAATTGTATGGAGTAAGCAACTCGGTCATTCACTGTAATTAAGTTCCCAAATTCAGCCTGTAACAATCCTATCATAATAGGATTACAGTTAAGTCGTTGGCCAGTCGGCGCAGCACAAGAGAGTTTTGGCCTATTAGTTATCATCGCTGCAACTCAGAATTAGACAGAATCAGCATGGGTTGCATCCCAGAAATTTTACATGAGGCCAAAGTGGACTGCAACTAAATGCAGATTACAAACCTAATCTTAGATTCAAGCTTTGCTTCAATCACAAAACCGAGGGCATCAGTGATTTTGCCTCATGCTTGTCTCTAACCCTCATTAGCTCTGTTATTTTACTATGTTTACATGTTGTCGACCTGTAAATAATTGACAAAAAATCTTATAAATTTGGAAAATCATGAGAGGAGCTTGCAAATATTTAACAGGTTATTTTAGTAGATTTAAATGTCAATTTCAAACAATACCTACTCCCCTCCTAGGGGCTGCAATCTTTTTGCAGGCTTTGAAACCATTCTGCAGTGAAATGGTGAGGCAAGGGGAGAGGCCAAAGAAAGAGGTATAGAAGTGAAAGTTGCCTATCATTCAGCATTATTGTAAAAGACAAAGGCAGGCAGGTATAGATGATAAAATTCTTCATCAACTCCAATGTACCAGCTCAGCCTTCAGTTGACTAAGGATTTTGTCGAGGTCTCTGTGCTCAATGGAACAGGAGCTAAGACAAAAACTAACTGCTGCTAGAGCATTATCAATTCATGAAAGACACACTCTAGTCTGCCTGAAATTTGCTTAACTTGGAATGTGTCAGTCTTAGCAAGTTTTGTAGCTCAGATTGAGGTTCTGGATGTAGGTTTGTTCACTGAGCTGGAAGGTTAATTTCCATGCGTTTCGTCACCCTACTAAGTAACATCTTCAGTGGGCCTCAGGCGAAGCACTGCTGATAAGTCCTGCTTTCTATTTATATATTTGGATTTCTTTGGGTTGGTGATGTCATTTCCTGTGGTGATGTCATTTCCTAGAACGAAGTCACTTCCTGTTCTTTTTGTCAGAGGGGTGGTAGAAGGGGTCTAACTCAATGTGTTTGTTAATAGAGTTCCGGTTGGAATGCCTTGCTTTTAGGAATTCTTGTGCGTATCTTTGTTTGGCTTGTCCTAGGATGGATGTGTTGTCCCAGTCGAAGTGGGGTCCTTCCTCATCCATATGTAAGGATACCAGTGAGAGAGGGTCATGTGTTTTTGTGGCTAGTTGGTATTCATGTATCCTGGTGGCTAGTTTTCTGCCTGTTTGACCAATGTAGTGTTTGTTACAGTCCTTGCACGGTATTTTGTAAATTACATTAGTTTTGCTTGTTGTCTGTATAGGGTCTTTCTGTAATGGGGAAAGCTAACTATCCAAGATCCTCCAGCCATTGTAGACAGAGGGACTGGTAACTGTGCAGAATCTGAAAAGAACGTGTATAGTAAACATCATGGTACTGGAGGTCCATTGAGGCACCTCAGAGTGAAATGTGCTCTATTGAGAATGGCTGAATTTTATTGCACTTCCATCGCGTCCAATATGAAATATTTCAGAATTCACTAATACAACCTCCATGAATAAAATATATTTTATAAAAATATCAAGGACCAGAATTTCAACACAAGACTGAGATCATGGTTTACCAGCATAAGTGATCCCTGTGATCCCCTGTTTCACAGTTGGATAACCTATTGCAGACTCCTCAAAGCACTGGAGAAGTACCACCAAATTGTGCTTTCACAAAATCCTCCAAATCCAATGGCAAGAAAAAGATAGTTCAACAATAGCATTCTCTCCCTAGCCAACATGGCCAGCAATGAGGCACTAATCATTCAAAACTGGCCTCACTGTAAAGAACATGTCATTTGTATAACTAACAATAAATTCCATAATCAATTATTCTTAACAATTATTCTCCCAGGAGGACAGGGCAAGTGCATTAAGAATGTCCTAAAAGAATCCCAGAAGAAATCAAACTTTCCTGTTGACCCTGGAGAGTCCCTGCCTTGTGACTGACCAAACTGCAGAAAGTTAATTCATGAAGGCACTGAACTTCAGAGGGAATGGGAGAAATGTGCAAACATGCAAACATCCCAACTGCCGACTCTCCAAACACCACCTGCCTTGCGTGTGGCAAAGTTTGCAGGTCATATGTTTGACTTCGCAGCCATTTCAGAACCCGCTGGACCAGAGTGAAACAAGCCATCCTCAGTCCCAAGAACAATGTAAAGAAAATCCTATTCTTTTAAAATAATGTACCATCCCCATTCCTTCATCAGAAGAAGTGGAGAGTATTAACTAATGAGATTTTGGTTATGTTAAGAAATTCAAGAAGTGAGCAGAGGGTCATGGAGATTCAACACAGTTGTTCAAAATTATGAGTAGTAACAATAGTGTAAAGATTTCAAGTAGATAGCAAAGAAAAACAAGGTTTGGTGGTGGTGGGGAGGGGAGATAAAAGTTCTAACTACAATTGAAGTTGTGATAAGAGCAATGCATTCCTTGAATGGATAATGAAAGCAGATTCAATAGTCACTTTCAAAAAGGAACTTGAAAAACTAACACCAAGTAGGAACAAATTACTGCAAATTCAGGAATCTGTATCAAAGACAACAAATGCTGGAGACCACAGTGGATCAGACAGCATCCAAAGAGAGAGAGAGCAATTAATGTTTCAAGTCTAGATGATTCTTCATCAGAGTTGAACTGAAGTGCAGAGGGGGCAGCATTAATGTTATAATTGGTGAGAGTGTGAGGGGCTAGTGGTGTAGGGTACTGTTGGAGAAAAGATGTTGATGTTTCAGATTAAATGATCGGAATGTGAGAATGGCAGAAAATGCTGTGTCTCCTGCCAGACTTTAAAAGGACAGTAACTGGGATGGGGGGAGGGGAAGACATGATAACAGGCTAAAAGAAAGGGAAGAAATGGTTCACAATTTAGGGGTGTTGAACTCCATATTAAGCCCAGCTTCTTTTCTCTAATGCAAATAGCATTCCTAAACCCCTCTCCTCTCTACCCTCTTCAGAAGCTCACAGACCTCTGTGACATGAAGATTGGGACAATCTACCTCTGTTGTCTTTCCCGTCACCAGACTACCTAGCCAAATCCTCCATGATGTTCACCTTCCTCCATCTAATCCTCTAATGCATACCTTTCTCTATTTGATCTCATTCCCTCTCCAAAACCATCACGTCCACGAGACCCACCTCCACAGCGTGCCGGTCACCCTGCTAAATGAAGGGCTTATGTCAGAAATGTCGACTCTCCTACTCCTCAGATGCTGCCTGACTTGCTGTGCTTTTCCAGCACCATACTTTTCGATGAAGGATGTTATTATACTGGAAAGGGTGCAGAAATGATTTACAAGGATGTTACTGAGACTCGAAGGTTTGAGTTATAGGGAGAGGCTGGAACTTTTGTCCCTGGAGAATAGGAGGCTAAGTGATGACCTTTTAGAGGTTTATAAATCATAGGGGCAGTATAAATAGGGTGAATAACCACGGTTTTTTCCTTAGGGTGGGGTAGTCTAAAACTAGAGGGCATAGGTTTAAGGTGAGAGAGGAAAGATTTAAAAGGGACCCGAGGAGCAACATTTTCCCACACAGAGGTTGGGGCATATCTAGAATAAGCTGCCAGAGGAAGTGGTAGAGACGGGTATAATTACGACATTTAAAAACCATTTGGACAGGTACATGGATAGGAAAGTTTTAGATGGATATGGGCCAAACGTAGGCAAATGGGACTAGTTCAGCTCAGGAAAACTAGTCGGCATGGACCAGTTGGGCAGAAGGGCCTGCAGCATGCTGTATGACTCCACGAACCTATTCGCACCCAATCTCTCCTCCCAGCTCACATTAGGTGGCACTGTAAGAGGATCTCTTTCAGGTGTTGTTTCCCTCTCCATTAAGTCTGCCATCACCCACTGCTCAAAACAAACTCCATTGCCAACCTCACTTTCATCTCCAAATTCCTTGAACATGTTGTCATCTCCCAAATCTCTCCAAGCAGGTGTCTCTCCCGGTTAATTACAACCCTTAGCAAATTATTTTCAAACTTATCAAACAGCTCTTATCAAAGTCACAATTTACATCAGTGTCACTGTGACAAAGGTGAACCTTTCCCTTTATTGTTCACTACAGCCTCTGACACAGTTAATCACACCATCCTCCTCCAACACTTTCTGACTGTCAACGCCCTGGATGGGACTGTTCCATTTTTATTTGCCTTATCATAACCATGATGTGGAGGAGCCAGTGCTGGACTGGGGTGTACAAATTTTTTTTTAAATCGCACAACACCAGGTTATAGACCAACAGGTTTATTTGGAAGCACTACCTTCATCAGGTAGCTGTGGAGCAGGATCATAAGACACAATTTATAGCAAAAAATTACAGTGTCATGCAACTGAAATGAGATATTGAACGAGAGAGGGAGAGGGAGCAAGAGAACAAGAAAGAGCATGAGACAGAAAGGGAGTGTGCAAGAGAGAGAGAGAGGATAGTGTAGTGGGGTCACCTGTAGTGTGACATGAACCCTTGGTCCCAGTGAACTTGGCCATCAGCCTCTGCTCGACCACTCTGCATTGTTGCATATTCCAAAGTCTGCCTTGGAGGACAGTCACCCAAAGATCCGAGGCAAAATGTCCTTGACCGCTGATGTGTTCCCTGACTGAGACGGAACACCTCTGTCTGGAGATTGTTGCGTGGTGTCCATTCATCCGTTGTCGTATTATCTGCTTGGTCTCACCAATGTACCATGCCTCGGGGCATCCTTGCCTGCAGCGTATGAGACAGACAACGTTGGCCAAGTCACATAAGTACCTGTTGCATTTTTGGTGGGTGGTGTCCCCATGTGTAGTGGTGGTATCCATGTCAATACTCTGACATGTCTTGCAGCGATTGCCATGACAGGGTTGTACAGTGTTGTGGTCGATGTTGTCCTGAAGGCTGGGCTGTTTGCTGCGAACAATGGTCTGTTTAAGATTTGGCGGGTTTTTTTAAAGGTGAGAAATGGAGGCGTAGGGAAGATCTTGGCGAGGTGCTCATCCTCATCAATAACTTGTTGCAGGCTGCGAAGAATATGGCACAGTTTCACCGCTCCAGGGAGATACTGGACAACGAAGGGCACCCTATCGGTTGCATTCCGTGTCTGTCTCCTGAGGAGGTCATTACAGTTTCTCGCTGTGGCAATGGCAATCGATGAGTTGAGCATCGTACCCTGATCTTAAGAGGGCATCCTTAAGCACCTTCAGGTGTCCATCACATTCCTCTTCATCTGAACAGATCCTGTATGTCCATAGGGTTTATCTGTAGGGGATGGCTGTTTAATAAGTTGAGGGTGGAAACTAGGGAAGTGCAGCATCATGAGGTTATCCATGGGCTTGTGGTAGAGTGAGGTACTGAGATGCCTGTCCTTGATGGAGATGCGTATGTCCAAGAATGAGACAGATATTAAAAAGAGTAGTCCGTGTTAAGTCTGATGGTGGGTGAAATTTGTTGATATTAATGTGTAATTATTTCAATGACTCCTCGCCATTGGTCCATGGGTCCAGAGGAAGAAAGTGTCATCAATATACAAGTGGAAGAAAATGTTGTCAATATATCTCAATATACACACACATACACCCTTCACATCCACACACACACCCTTCATACTCCATCTCTCACACACACACACACACACTTTACCAGCAAACACTCACAATCTCATGCGCGCGCGCACACACACACACACACACACAAGTCTATTGGGTGAATTTGCATTTGCATAATTATATTTGCAGATACATTCCATTTTGCTCAAAGAGTGCACAATTTGCAGGCAGTCAATCCATGTAATATTTTATAAATTCCTACTTTGGAAATAGAATCAGTCTGACTCAAGACTGGGAAACAGACAGATTCTAAACTCACAACTTTAATGCATTGTCTGAGCGGAGATGTCACTTTTTTGTCTTAATAAAGCCTTAAGTTATCTGGAAAATTTGACTTAAAGGAAGTCCTGGGATTTACATATTAATGAACCGAAACCTGCAACCCATTCTAAAAGATGAAAGACTGAACAGTAATGTAGGTTTGTTCAATATATCATTTCAGTTGCATGACACAGATAAATTCTGTGTCTTATAATCCTGCTCCACAGCTACCTGATGAAGAAGCAGTGCTCTGAAAGCTGGTGCTTTCAAATGAACCTGTTAGACTATAACCTGGTGTTGTGTGATTTTTAACTTAATCGTAACTAGAAAGTAGTTTTCATTAGCTTCCTTTTCAGCTCACATTATTTCGGACGTCCACCAGAGATCAATTATTAACTCCCTACTTCTCATCAGCAGACTCTGACCCTCAGCAACATCATCCAAAAGGCACAGCATTAGTTTGCATGTGTACAGTGAATACACACACCTTCACCCATGACACTTCTTTTAACTCCTCCACTGTTGCTAAATCAGAAGATTGCTTATCCAACAAGCAGATGATCAGAAATTTCCTCCAGCTGAAGGCATTATTTGTTTCCAGCTCAGGCTTCAAACTCTAATCCCTAACTACTGACACAATCTCCTTCCCCAGCAAAAATCAAAGATTACCAGGATAAACTGCACTCTCATAATCGGGATATAAAATAGAAAACATGATAACTACCAGTGATTGTTGTAAAAAAGCCCAACTGATACACTACTGTTCTTCAAGAAAGGAAATTGTCATCCTTACCAAGTCTAGGAGAAAGTGAGGACTGCAGATGCTGGAGATCAGAGTCGAAGAGTGTGGAGATGGAAAAGCACGGTCAGGCAGCATCCGAGGAGCAGGAAAATCAACGTTTTGGGCATAAGCCCTTCATCAGGAATCCTGATGAACAGCTTATGCCCGAATTGTCGATTCTCCTGCTTCTCAGACGCTGCCTGATCAGCTGTGCTTTTCTAGCACCACACTCTTCATCTTTACCAGGTCTGCCGACAAGTGACTTTAGGTCCACAGCGGACCAGCAGTCCACTCAGTTCAAGCAGAATTAGGGGTGGGCAACAAGACACTCATATCCCAACAAAGAATAAAAACAATTAAGTCTGTTTGCAATCCTAGCATCATATTCACCCCTGAGATAAGCTTCTGATTTCATTTTCATGCCATTACTAAGTCATTGTAATATCTCCTGACTTCATCTTGATTTAGCTTATCTGCTACAGTAACCCTTATTCATGCATTTGTTATCTCTAGACTTGACTATCTCAATGAACTCCTAGCTGGTCTCCCTCATTCTACCCTCCATAGATCTGATGTTTCCCAAAGTCTGCTGTCTAAGTCATACTACAACTCATTCCCCTATCATCCCTGTGGTTACTGACTTATATTAGCTCCAGGTCAAGCAATGCCTTGATGTGAAAATTCTCAACCAATTTGTAGAGGCCCTCCATGGCTTAATCTTTGTCTACATTCCGAAATTTTTCTCAACCCTCTAAGTCTGGGACCTTGTACATAACTGATCTTAATCATTCTAATACTAGAGGCCACACTTTAAATGCATGGGTCCCAAGTCTGGAATTCTTTCCTTAAATCTCTCAGCCTTTAAGACACTCTTTAAAGCCTTTCTCTTTGACCAAGTTTGAGATAATGTAACCTGACATTGCCTTATGTGGGCTCAGTGCTACAAGTTGTTTTATTACACTTTGGAATTTTTCTTATATTTATACAGCATCCTAATTTTATTGCAATAAAATTGGTGTGAAAATATAAGTTATTGTTCAAAAAAATGACATCTTCAGTACTCTGAGGAAGACTGGGGAAGTGGGACTAAGTGCATAGCTCTTTGAAAAAAACTAACATTGTGGTTCATGTGTGGAATGAGTGTCCACAGGAAGTGGTGGGTGTGGGTACAATTATAACATTTAAAAGACATTTGGATAAATGCATGCATAAGAAAGGTTTTAGAGGGATATGGGCCAAGTGCAGGCAGGTGGGATGAGTTTATTTTGGGATTATGGTCAGCATGGACGGATTGGATCAAAGGGTCTTTTTCTGTGCTGTATGACTCTATGACACAAACAAGTCTCCTTATGTGGTATAACAGTTGTGCTATTAGGCAGTAACAGAAGTAGTGGAGGTAAATGTTCAAATGAAAGTTAAACTTTCCAATTCTTCCATATCTGGAATCAATCCTTGATATTTACATGGGAGAGACATATTGAGCAGAAAGCATATTAAAACATGCCTGAGTAACACACGTAGCTTGCCATGTCCATGTTAAGCCAACATAAACAGTGACAACTAGTATTTCAGACAGAACCACCACACACCCCCCCCCATACCAAAAGCTGGGAGAGAAAAGGTCAGATATTTCAACTTTTCCTACATATTGTAGAAAATAACTGTCATTTACAGATACCAGTTGTTACCAATATTGAAAGTGTAGAAGACTATATAAAAAAAACAAGGTGGAAAAGACAAACAGCAGTAAATAAAGGTCAGAACTAAAAAGGCCAGTGCATACACTGAAGCAACTTGCTGTTCAGATGTTCCTTAAAATGATAATTACTAAAGAATGCCATGGAAACAGAAAATGTACAAATCAACAGAAATGACAAACACTGACATTGTCACCACAAAAACTGAACTGAGTTAAGCCTGAGTTTTCCTGAACTTGATTTGGTGGAAGTGTTTTGGAGCCACACAAGTACTTTTGAAGTGTTCTAATGTAAGATACTGCAACAATCAATTTGTGCACAGCACACTCGCACAGACAACAATGAAATAATGCCCAAAGAATCCATTTTAGTGAGATTGGATTGGGAATCACTATTGGCCAGACAGCATGACAAACTGGACCCAATCTTTAAAATCTCGTCTGCAGGACAACTTAGCACTCCCTCAGTACTATAAGAAACGGAGCAGAGCAGCTCTGTACTTTGAATTTTATATCACCTGACATTAACCAAGAGTAGAAATAAATTCTCTATTGACATGTCTCCTGCTGCAGATTTTTACAGCATATATCTGAATGACCGATCTTCAGGCTGGTTAACTGAATCAAATTGTACAGGACTTCTGCTGATAAATTCAGCTGTTCCTTTAGCGTGCTAATTCCAAAATAACTGATGCTGGCAGCAAAAAATTGATAAAAGGTTTTAACATCAGGAATGAATACACTACAAAGATACCTCAAATCTCTAATTGGGACACAAATATATAATGTATTCAACATTACTTCACCATGCTTGGAAATGAGGCTCTGAAATCAAACATTTGTTGGTATGACATTGTAATATCAGTAAAGCTCATTGGGAAATAGAAGTAAAAGTTGTCAGTCTGTTGAGTGTACTGGTTCAACTATCAACTAGTTCAACCATTTAAACTTCAAACAGCTTATGTACACTACTTCAAAATCCTGATAAGTACTTTGTGGTTAATTCTGAAGAAGGCTCAATGGATCTGAACTGTTAACTGTGCTTACTCTGCATAGATGTTGCCAGACCTGATGAGTTTCTCCAGTGATTTCTCGGTTTATTATGGTTAGTTAAATGCTTTTGTTATTGTGTAGGAGACATGGCAGCTAACTTGCATGCAGCAAGATGTCCCAACCAGCAATGAGAGAACAACCATGGGCGGCACGGTGGCTCAGTGGTTAGCACTGCTGCCTCACAGCGCCAGAGACCTGGGTTCAATTCCCGCCTCAGGCAACTGACTGTGTGGAGATTGCACATTCTCCCCGTGTCTGCGTGGGTTTCCTCCGGGTGCTCCGGTTTCCTCCCACAGTCCAAAGATGTGCAGGTCAGGTGAATTGGCCATGCTAAATCGTCCGTAGTGTTAGGTAAGGGGTAAATGTAGGGGTATGGGTGGTTTGCGCTTCGGCGGGGCAGTGTGGACTTGTTGGCCCGAAGGGCCTGTTTCCACACTGTAAAGTAATCTAATCTAATCTAATCTAATCTAAACCAGGCCTTCTTAGACAGATGATATTTGCTGAAGACAAATAAACACTGGAGAGAACTTCCTCTAGATACCCAAGTTGCATCATGACACATCTGTGAACTAATAACACTAAATTATAATCATGTAGAGGAGACTGTAGGCAGGTAGGAACCTTTAATTATTAGCATTCTAGGCACTAGATGAAGGTAGCAATAGTAGCAGCCTTATCCTAGTACCCTGGTATAGAAAATCTAAATCAATTTATCACCACAGCAACCACTTACTTAACATTGCATCCACAAAATTATAGTGAAGTGAAAGAAAAGCACCTCAGTTACTTAAAAAATCAGTCATCTTGACTAAGAGGCCTAGTTCTCTTGTTCTTTAATGAACAGCCTTCCAATAGGATTATCTTTCCTACTTATCCACTGAAGATTAAGAATTTTAAAAACAAACATTGATGCGTGAGATCATCTTGCACATGTACACATTGCAGTAATGACATACTAACATTAATTAGGCATACCAGTTAACATTTCAAGCGCATTATTACATGAACGGTCAACTCTCTCTTTCCTGAATACAAATGTTTCAGCAAGGGATCATTTCTCACACAAGCTAAAATAGTCCTTTCATAAGGACATAAATAGTAGATTATATGGCTCTTTGAGTTCAATAGAATCATGGCTGATCTTCTGCCTCTTTTCCATTTGCCTGCCTACTCCCGATGTCCTTCGATTCCCTGAAAGACCAAAAATACATCTACCTCAGCTTTGAATACATGCAACAATGGAGACTCGACAAAACCCTGGGGTACAGAATTCCAAAAATCTGCAATGCTGAATCAATAAATTTCCCTTCATCTTCTGAGCAATTTGCCCTTTATCTGTGCATCCAGGTTCGAGGTTCCTCAGCTATAGAAAACAAACAATTTCTTATTATGTACCCTGTTAAGCCCCTTCAAAATCTTTTACATTTCAAAATATCACCACTCATCCTTCTCAACTCTACAGATTTACTCAGTCTAATTAACTTGTCAAAAAACAACCTTCTCATCCCAGGAACCAATCTCATGTACCTTCACTATATTGCCTCCGATGCAAGTTAGACATGGAGGTTAAAACTGCACATTTTACCTCAATTGTGGTCTCACTAAAGCCCTAAGCTGTAGCAAGCTCTTTGGTTTTAAAAGTAAGCACTTATTCTTCAATCATCCTGCTGCTCCCCAATCTTTAAAAGTGACTCAACTGATTTTAGCGTGCATCTTTTTCAGCCATATCTATTATAGCTCCAATGTATCCACCCATTCAAGAAACTCTACATGATTTCCAACAGCTCATCAGCATCTTTAGCTGCAAACAATACCACCACAACCAGATCCTCTCTTCTTACAAGAGAGGTTCAATCCCGCAAGAGTACAGAAGGATCTTAACTCCTTTAACTCTGAGAACCAAACTGTACTATAAAATTCTTTCCTTCACAGAAACAATATCATTCCATTTGTTAGAATTCCATATTCATGAAGCTGCCAAACACTTAACGGAATATACCAAGTGAAAAATCGGCAGCTAAGTTAGGGTAATCTGGAATGTGCTATCGAAAAAAAGAGTGGTGACGGGCCTTCAAAAAGAAACTGGATGCACAACTGAAAAGGAGTAAGTGAGAGGGAGTGGGACAGTAGAGGGTAAGTGAGAGTGAGTGGGACAGTATTGGGTAAGTGACAGGGAGTGGGACAGTATTGGGTAAGTGAGAGGGAGTGGGACAAACTGAATGGTTCTTTAAAATAACCAGCATTATGAGCCAAATAGATTTCATCATATTTAAAATCACACAACACCAGGTTATAGTCCAACAGGTTTATTTGGAAACACTAACTTTCGGAGCGCTGCTCCTTCATCAGGTAGTTCATCAGAATGTGCTATCGACCTGGTGTTGTGTGATTTTTAGTTTTGTACACCCCAGTCCAACACCGGCATCTCCAATTCATTTATATTGTATAACACTACCTTTCCAAGTCTTGAAACTGCATAAATATTATGGAGCTGTACTCACATAGAATGTGAATCATTTCCCCAAATTCCTTTCTCATAATTGGTGCAGTCTCAACATATTCCATCTGAAACCAAAAGAGAAAATGCTGGAAAATATCAGCAGCTGGAAAATCAAAGCTTTGACAAAGGGTCAGTTAGACTCGAAATGTCAGCTCTTTTCTCTCCTTACAGATGCTGCCAGACCTGCTGAGATTTTCCAGCATTTTCTCTTTTGGTTTCAGATTCCAGCATCCGCAGTAATTTGCTTTTATCAAAATATTCCATATTTCATTACAAACGAGAATCCATGAACTTGTTAAAGTATGTGCACCACCTCCCCAGGAATATTCTAGTAATGATGCCTTCATCATCCTTGGTTTTCTTTTGTGCTGTTGAAACAGGACGTGCTTGTAGAAACTATCTGAACTGATCGTGAAACCAATTTCCAATAAGTTTAAAACACCCCACCTTAAAACCGACATTGTTATGCTGTCTCTACGCCTTATCAGTGTTTTCCCCCTCTGCCGCAAAAACTAGGATTCTCCTGGCACTTTCCCTACCCCACAAGTGACATGTCTTATGTCTTGTTCAGCCTTTTCTGCTCTTGAAGCCACAATGAAACTTAATCAGAATTTGTACACGTACTGTCAGCCAAGACCATCAAACACAATCAGAAGCAGCAATTATGTTCCCTCCCTGATACAGAATTGCTCATATCAATTATAACACCCACATTAGTTTCCTGCTCACCCCAGGCCAAACACCAGGGGTTGATCAATTCAGTTTACACAAAGTCATTGCACACTGGAGAAATCCGGCCTTAACAGCGATCACAAGAAAATAGAAGACAGCAGATTAGCAGATGTCAAACCACAACCTAGCGAAATGTTGAGCAAACTGACATCTCTGGAATCTCCAGAGGTTTTACTGATTTGAACCATACTTTTAACTACATTACTTTTAATCATGGGATCTAGCACATTCCCAACACATTTAATTCAATTTTGTGCCATTTAAAGTGATGTGAAGGAAGGGTGATGTGAGAAAAACAATTGTTAGACATGGAAAGCACTGCCCAGAAACATGATGGAGGCAGGTTCAACTGAGGCATTCAAAAGCACACCAGATTTTTTGTTTGGGTAGTCATGGTGTGCAGATACATGGGGAGAAGGCAAGAAATTGGCACTAGATAACAGAGCCAGCGCAGGAACAATAGACCACACGGCCTCCATCTATAATAATTCTCTTTTTGCCGTGCCCCTTTTTGCCAACATAATGTGTATGACAAGTGAGGATATAACCAACTATATGAATGTATTCAAAACTGCTCAATATCCTGATAATGCTGTATATAGTCTATTTATAGCATATAAAGTTACATCTATTCCTCTATCAGCCATTGGTGGGTGGAATCGCAAAATACTGCCACTTTCCCTGTTGCCCAAAAGCTTTACATTGGCATTCAGAAAATGGTCTGTGACAACAAGGGAAAATAATAATAAGGATGGAGGAAGTAATTGGTTGCAACATATAAAAATCAAATGCCAAGGCCAAAAAGTACTCTTTACAGATGTAAATTTTGCTCTAACATATACTGTTATAAGACAACACTGTTCTGGCATATTCAGATTTTCCTTCTGCTTGATTTAATCACAAGAAAGCGTACAAGCATTCAAATTCAATAGATCATCATGTTTATTCCACAACAGTCACAACTAGACTTTACAGATACTGCCATACCCTTATTACTTGTTAAGGTTTGCTGACATGGTTCAGGTTAAATTTCCAAGCAACCCCTTCCTGAAAACAAAGTATAACTTTGCTATTAACCACTAAATTATTAAAAGAATGTTTATATTTAGCAACGATGGTTTACACCGTGAAGACTAGCATCATTAAGGCAGCTCAGTTTCCAAAAAACAAGCAGCTTATCATTTTCACTCTTACAATCTATTCCCTCTTTTACAATGTTAAAGAAATACATGAGTTCCATTTTTTTCAAGTTTTATTCCAACTGTGCCATGCTCCTTAAATCATGCAGTTGTTTTTTCCATCAATCACACACATCTTTTGACTCCATCTTACAACACGGTTCCTCTGTTTCCTCTTAAAAGTATTCAGATCAGTACAATGACCTTCGTCCAGCCATTTATACCCATATGGATAGCAGAGGAACTATTGAATTCACAAAGTAACTGACACCAATAACAGCATGTGAGAACCATAAAGATTCAAATCAGCAAAGTAAGTTCCCTATAAAAAGCACCTGGTCTTTTAGGTTTAAGTAAAGATATTTATAATACAGTTCAGAGCAGAATTGCAACTTTAAAAATTTGAAAATCTTCCTAAATGATTTTCAGAAAACACCGAACCACTTTTTTTTAAATTTCAATATAACAAAACCAATCTATTAGTCCTGTTTTCTAAGTTCTAATCATCGCATGATGTTCAAACAATAAGTCACAAGCTATCGATCCAGCTTTTCTCAAAGCAAAGTAACTATGAGCACATTTAAATACTTTTATATATACCTTCATGACTTTTAGTTTTGGGGTAAGACCAGGGTTTCAGCCTTTGAAAGGTTCACGTGAGTAACACCTCCAAAACCACAACCTCCACTGTCCATCAGAGCAGAAGCAGCATTGGAAAACTACCACTTCTGTCCCTCACCATTCTGATTTGGGCATACATGGCCATTCCTTCAGGGTCACTGGACCAAATTCCACAACCTAGCAGTACTTAGGACACCTTCTCCACACGGACTACAGGGGTTCAAGGAGTCAGCTCACCACTACCCTCCTGAGACCCGCTCAGGATGGATAATAAATGACAGCAACGTCAAACTTTAACAAATTTATTTTTAAAAGCCATTGTATCTACATTAACAACACCTCAAAACAACTTCAAAAATATGCTTAAAGACAAAACATTAACTCATTTGAAAAACAGCCCTTTCAATTAACTACATTTGCAAAGTCGGCTTTAATGGTAAATGATATAAAAATGCAACAAGCTGGCAATTCATTTCACTGTCACCGCTGTGGAGTTAACAACACATCACTGTCCACTGACATACTTGGCAGGGAACACATTTTGTTCTTTACCTCTACTCAATTAATTCTATCTTCCATATTACCATCAATCTTCTGTGCTCTTAGAATAATATTTCTATCTTGAAGACACACAGGTGTTCAGGGCAAATCAGCATCTGTAAAGCACCTGGCCATTATCTAGTAGTTGCTTGCAGGATCTTACTGTGCACTGATTGACAGCTGGGATTTGGACATCACAACAGGGCATCCTGAGGCCACTGAAAGCAGTTTACAAATCCAAATCTTTGGTTCTTCTGTTCTCAAACCACTGATGTCAGTGAAACTTTGCTCTGGTATCTTCCTTTCATCTTGAAAAGGGGCTGCATGTTCTCCGATCAACACTATTCCCAATGAATTCAGGGGCAAAGCAAATCCAAATGGATGTCTGACCTTTGCTGACAGATAAAGCATGTTAGCAAGTCAATATAACAGTAAAATCTCAATGTAACTCCTTCAAACAAAGTTGCGGCTCAAGTAATTACAACAAAATCAGAAATGGAATAGTAACTGGAATCAAAATATATCCACCCAAGACTATGCTGCAGTCTAATAAGAAAACATACTTGCCACTACTTTGGGCCCTCTTGTGACCCAGAGGTAGTATGCCTACCCCTGGACTGAGAGGCATGAGTTCATGGGTGTCACATGATCCAGAGGTACATAATAAAATCTCTGAACAGGTTGATTAGAAAAATAGATTTAAATTATTTTTTAAATCATTTGATAGATGGTTCAATTATGGGAAGAAAAACAGCTAAACCCAATCTTACCTTACTCCATGTATACACACATCCATTCCAACAAGTGTTCATAAAAGCACAGAATGGTTACATACCCAGAATGAGGCAATTCAGCCTGTGCTGCCAGTTACTACACCATGAGCACAAGCGGAAAAAAAAAGGAAGTTTAGCTAAGGACGCAACCCCTGGTTTGGGCCGAGGCACAATGTCCTTCACTATTAATGGTTAAATTAGCATTGGGGGTACACATGTGTAGTTTCAATACAATTAACAGTAAACTACTCTCCGCTATTTGACTGCAAACTTCATGAAGTTTAACAAGGTAACAGGCAAAAAATTATTAGTGCAGAGTGGAAGGAAAATAAATTCCCTTGCAATTATGCAACATTATGCTATTTAGATCACACTCCTGCACTCACAAAAAGACAAAATGATAGATCAAAATGTATTTGCTATAATTGCTGCAACTTTACTGACAGATCTGTTTCATTACTTTCACACAAGAATGGCACAGAATACAGAAAGCAGAAATAGCAGGAGCCAGAATAATCAAAGCTTTCTTGCTGCAAGACATTTTAAGCAACATAAATGAAGTGGCATAATTTTAAAGGCTGTGCAGGATCAGAGAGGCCTCAGGATGTCTGCATTCAATGTTGGCAGGACATGTTGAGAATGAATTTTGCTAAACCTTCAGGAAATGGTTCCACTTGTTGCCATCATAACTACAAGGGGAGCACTCACAGCCATCCGGTTACAGGGCCTGAGACATTGCTGCCAGCAACGGCACTACAATGTACCTGCATCTAAGGATAGCAACAACAGAATTAGTGATTTTTTTTCCAATGTTTTAAATAATGCAAATCCTGGGCTCATAATTTCTTCACTGCCCACTTCTAACCCCTAATTGCCTCTGTCCAGTTCATCGCCATATTGCATCATTGTTCACCACCTGAGAGTGAAGGGAACAAGGTGGTGAGTGGGATGAAGGTCTGAGAAATCAACAATAGCTGCTTTGGCTGACAAGACACTCTGAGGTATTGGAAGTGGTCAATTTTCTTTGAGGCTTCCCTGTGGACCTTGATGATCAGGGGTTCATTCCATAATGCCTGGCGAGGTTGGTGGAGGACCTCCGTCTTGCAGATGTTCAGGGTAAGACAGATGCTCTCATATGTCTCCAAAGATCTGGATTTCATCCTGAGTTTGCATATACAAGCATCATCAGAGCACTGCAGCTAGATGACACTGGTTAGGGGAACTTTGGTTTTGGCTGGAAGATGGTGGCGGTTGAATAACTTCTTACCGGTTATGTAGTTTAGCTCCTCTCCAGCGGGGAGTTTGTCAGTGGTGAGGTGAAGCATTGTAGCAAGGTAGATCAAGAACAGTGCTGGAGTGATGACATAGCCCTGCTTGACACTGGTCCGAATGGGGAATGGATCAGTGGTGGAGCCACTTGTCATTACCATGACTTCCATGTTGTCATGGAGCAGGAAAAGGATGGTTACAAACTTCATGGTGCAACCAAAAGCAGAGGACCCTCCATAATGTCCCAATTGTCAAAGTCCTCCAGTGTGCTAGCGCAGCCTTTGACTACCTGTGGAAAAGGTGCTTTAGAACAAGAATTTCAGATCTAACACCAAGATTGTGGCTTCGATAGCTGTGGTGGTCCCCACCCTCCTGTATGGCTCTGAGACGTGGACTGCCTACAGCAGACACCTCAAGGAACTGGAGCAGTCCCGTCAATGCTGCCTGTGCAATATCCTGCAAACCCACTGGGAAGAAAGAAGCACCAACAGCGCCCTCGATCAATATCCCCAGCATCAAGGCACTGACCACCCTTGATAGGTATGATGGGCTGTGCACGTCGTCCGCATGACCGACACCTAAGCAGGTGTTCTAATCCCAGCTTCGAAACAGCAGGTGAGCCTCAGGTGGACTGAGGAAGTGATTCAGTGATACTGTCGAAGTGTGGTATTCCCACCAGCACCTGGAAATCACTGGCCCAAGACCATCCAAAGTGGAGGAAGGGCATCCAGGAAGGCGTCGATCACCTCGAGATTTGCCGTTGGGAACAAGTGGAAGCCAAGCGGAAACAGCAAAAGGAGCACACCGCCACACCAAAAACCCAATCACCCTTCCCCACGACCACCTTCTGCTCCAAGTGTAACAGAGCCTGTGGCAGCCCCATTGGTCTGTACATCGACCTACAGACTCACCCTGAGTGTGGAAAAGAGTCATTCTCTACTGCGAGGACTACCGATGATGATGAGTGAGGGATCAGGAGCAGGACAACAACGGAGGTAACAAGCAGGGTGTGAACTGATGCTGGGTGAAACAGGATGTTTGGGTTAAGTGAAACAGGAGAACTGGGCACCCAGCACACTGAGCAGAGCTATGTGTGGAGCGAGGGTGGCAATAGCTCTTTGTACAATAGTAGCACCATGCATGTGCATGTGTCGGTATTGGCACAGGCATGAAGTTCTAGGCACACATCAATTATGTCAATGACTCCAACTTCCTCTGCCAGTTAACTAGTAAGAGATACTCTATTAGGAAATATCGCTGAAGTCTCTACCAGAACATTCGGGTCAATTCTGGGCACTGCACCTCACACAAGGCCGAAGAGAGACTGCAGAGGGTACGTATCAAACTTGTACCTGGGAAGAGGAACTTCATTTACATTATGCATACAGTGACTAAAGCTGAAAATGTTAAGCAGAGATATGATACAGGTGTTCAAATTTTTAAAGAGGGTGGAGAGCATAAGGAAGGAAAAATGTGTTGAATTATAGAATGGGGACTAAATGGTCACCTCTGTGAATTCGTAAAATATACACATAATGCATGCCTTTCAGCACAAAAAAATTATAATTAATGTAATCATTGAACACTTGGCATACACATACTGTGCATACAAATAATACTTCATATAGGATAGTCAAAATAGTGCATATAGCACAGATAGCGATATAGACAAGCACAAAAAACCTAGTTACAGGGAACTTCAGTTGACAGGATGCAAGCTCTTATACTTTGACCACTTTCAGTAGCAAGGTCTGGTTCCAACACTGCAACATTTCCCATTCTGGGTTGGGTTATCATCTGGGTACACAAAACCCTGATCCCACAGCTACACAGAAACCATGACCCGGGTGTGATAATCCCATGTGCTCCAATACAGACACTTCACCCTATGGTTATACAGTCCCCATGGCCTCAGCACAATAACTGCAGCCCCACAAGGGTCCAGCATTCTCCCAACACCCAAGAGGTTGCAGTACCCCACTGCTCCCCATCTTTGTACAGTGACCCCACCCCTAGGGGAGTAGTGACTGCACTCAAAGGTATGCAGCAACCCCCTCCGCTGGGTACGCAATGCCCCAACAGCCCTTCCCCAAGGTATATACAAAACGCCCTGTCCTCCCCCAGGGGTATACATAGAATGCCCCATCATCCCCAGGGGCTTGACACAGAGTGTCTTCCCTTCCCCCCCCCTAGGGGCTAGACACAGAGTGCCCACCCTCCTTCCCAAGGGGTACATACCAAGTTCCCTCTACTCCTCAGGGGGTATATACCCAAGTGCCCTCCCTTCTCACCTAGGGGCATATACAGAATGCCCCTCCACCCCGAGGTCAGTATATACAGTGTGCCACCCTTCACCCCCAGGGGTTATATACAGTGTGCCCCCATCCCCAGGGGGGTATATACAGACTGCCCCCTCCACCCCCCTGGTTGTATATAATGAGTGCCCCCATTAACCCCCGGGGGGTATATACAGAGTGTCCTTCTCCACCCCCAGGATGTTATATACAGTGTCCCTCTCCACCCCCAGGGGGTTATATACAGAGTGTCCCCCTTCACCCCCCAGGGGGGTACATACAGTGTCCCCCTTCACCCCCCAGAGGGTATATACAGAGTGTCCCCCTTCACCCCCGGGGGTATATACAGAGTGTCCGCCTTCACCCCCAGGGGTTATATACAGAGTGCCCCCCTTCATCCCCAGGGGGATATATACAGAGTGTCCCCTTCACCCCCAGGGGGTATATACAGAGTGTCCCCCTTCATCCCCGGGGTGTATATACAGAGTGCCCCCCTTCACCCTCAGGGGGGTATATACAAAGTGCCCCCTTCACCCCCAGGAGGTTATATACAGAGTGTCCCCATTCACCCCAGGCAGGTATATATAGTGTGCCCCCCTTCACCCCAGGGGGTATATACAGAGTGCCCCCCCTTCACCACCAGGGGGTATATACAGAGTGCCCCCGTCATCCCCAGGGGGGTATATACAGTGCCCCCTTCACCCCCCCATGGGTATATAAAGAGTGTCCCCCTTCACCCCCCAGGGGGGTATATACAGAGATCCCCCTTCACCCCCAGGGGGGGTATATACAGAGATCACCCTTCACCCCCAGGGGGTATATACAGAGTGCCCCCCCTTCACCACCAGGGGGTATATACAGAGTGCCCCCTTCACCCCCAGGGGGGTATATACAGAGTGCCCCCTTCACCCCCCCGTGGGTATATAAAGAGTGTCCCCCTTCACCCCCCAGGGGGCTATATACAGAGATCCCCCTTCACCCCCAGGGGGGTATATACAGAGTGTACCCCTTCACCCCCAGGGGGGTATATACAGAGTGCATCCCCCTTCACCCCCAGGGGGGTATATACAGAGTGCGTCCCCCTTCACCCCCAGGGGGGTATATACAGAGTGCCCCCCCCGTCACCCCCCGGAGGGGTATATACAGAGTGTGTCCCCTTCACCCGCAGGGGGGTATATACAGAGTGCCCCCCTTTCACCCCCAGTGGGTATATACAGAGTGTCCCCCTTCACCGCCGGGGGGTATATACAGTGTCCCCCTTCACCCCCAGGGGGGTATTTACAGAGTGCCCCTCTTCACCCCCAGGGGGTATATACAGAGTGTCCCCCTTCACCCCCAGGGGGGTATTTACAGAGTGTCCCCCTTCACCCCCAGGGGGGTATTTACAGTGTCCCCCTTCACCCCCAGGGGGGTATATACAGAGTGTCCCCCTTCACCCCCGGGGGGTATTTACAGAGTGTCCCCCTTCACCCCCAGGGGGGTATATACAGAGTGTCCCCCTTCACCCCCGGGGGGTATTTACAGAGTGTCCCCCTTCACCCCCAGGGGGGTATATACAGAGTGTCCCCCTTCACCCCCAGGGGGGTATTTACAGAGTGCCCCCCCCACTCCCAAGGGGGTATTTACAGAGTGCCCCCCCCTCACCCCCGGGGTATATACAGACTGCCCCCAGGTACACACACACACTCAGGGACAGACTTTCCCCTCACCTTGGTACAGTACAGCATCCACAGCTCGTACAGCCGCTCGGCGGTCGCCATCCCTCCGGGAGCGGGGGCTGTTCGGGCTCGGCCTCTTCACTCAGCTCCCGACACCGGGCACCGCAAGTGCAGCGGCTCGCTCCATGGGCCTGACGGGCGCCCAGCGCGGCGGGTTCCGGTTCGCCTTGGCGATCTCCCCCCCTCGACCCTCTGTCCGCTTCTCACTCCCTGACCCTCCCTGCTTCTCCTCGCTCCGAGAGCCTGACCCTGACCGCCACCGCGACCGCTCCACTCGGGGCCGGACCTCCGACTGAACTGCGCACGCGCGGCCTCCTCCAACCAGCTGCTCCTTTCTCAGAGCGACACACAGGTGCCGCCAGCCACGTGACAGCGGAGACAGGCGATTGGGCAAAACCGAGAGGGACGGGGGAGACAGGTGAACTCAGGGTGAGGGGAGGGACAGGGGGAGACAGGTGAGCTCAGGGTGAGGGGAGGGACGGGGGAGACAGGTGAGCTCAGGGTGAGGGGAGGGACAGGGGAGACAGGTGAGCTCAGGGTGAGGGGAGGGACAGGGGAGACAGGTGAGCTCAGGGTGAGGGGAGGGACAGGGGAGACAGGTGAGCTCAGGGTGAGGGGAGGGACAGGGGAGACAGGTGAGCTCAGGGCGAGTGGGAGGGACGGGGGAGTCAGGTGAGCTCAGGGTGAGGGGAGGGACGGGGGAGACAGGTGAGGTCAGGGCGAGTGGAGGGACGGGGATACAGGTGAGCTCAGGGTGAGGGGAGGGACAGGGGAGACAGGTGAGCTCAGGGTGAGGGGAGGGACGGGGGAGACAGGTGAGCTCAGGGTGAGGGGAGGGACAGGGGAGACAGGTGAGCTCAGGGTGAGGGGAGGGACGGGGGAGACAGATGAGGTCAGGGCGAGTGGGAGGGACAGGGAGACAGGTGAGCTCAGGGTGAGGGGAGGGACAGGGGAGACAGGTGAGGTCAGGGCGAGGGGAGGGGACAAGGGGAGACAGGTGAGCTCAGGGCAAGTGGGAGGGCCGGGGGAGACAGGTGAGCTCAGGGTGAGTGGGAGGAATGGGGGAGACAGGTGAGCTCAGGGCGAGGGGAGGGACGGGGGAGACAGGTGAGCTCAGGGTGAGTGGGAGGGACAGGGAGACAGGTGAGCTCAGGGTGAGGGGAGGTACAGGGGAGACAGGTGAGGTCAGGGCGAGGGGAGGGACAAGGGGAGACAGGTGAGGTCAGGGCGAGTAGGAGGGACAGGGAGACAGGTGAGCTCAGGGTGAGTGGGAGGAACGGGGGAGACAGGTGAGCTCAGGTCGAGGGGAGGGACAGGGGAGACAGGTGAGCTCAGGGTGAGGGGAGGGACAGGGGAGACAGGTGAGCTCAGGGCGAGTGGGAGGAACGGGGGAGACAGGTGAGCTCAGGGCGAGGGGAGGGACAAGGGGAGACAGGTGAGCTCAGGGCAAGTGGGAGGGACAGGGAGACAGGTGAGGTCAGGGCGAGGGGAGGGGACAAGGGGAGACAGGTGAGCTCAGGGCAAGTGGGAGGGTCGGAGGAGACAGGTGAGCTCAGGGTGAGTGGGAGGAACGGGGGAGACAGGTGAGCTCAGGGCGAGGGGAGGGACAAAGGGAGACAGGTGAGCTCAGGGTGAGGGGAGGGACAGGGGAGACAGCTGAGCTCAGGGCGAGTGGGAGGAACGGGGGAGACAGGTGAGCTCAGGGCGAGTGGGAGGGACAGGGAGACAGGTGAGCTCAGGGTGAGGGGAGGGACAGGGGGATAAAGGTGAGGTCAGGGTGAGGAGAGGGACAGGGGAGACAGGTGAGCTCAGGTGAGGGGAGGGACGGGGGAGACAGGTGAGCTCAGGGCGAGTGGGAGGGACAGGGAGACAGGTGAGCTCAGGGTGAGGGGAGGTACAGGGGAGACAGGTGAGGTCAGGGCGAGGGGAGGGGACAAGGGGAGACAGGTGAGCTCAGGGCAAGTGGGAGGGCCGGGGGAGACAGTGAGCTCAGGGTGAGTGGGAGGAACGGGGGAGACAGGTGAGCTCAGGTCGAGGGGAGGGACAAGGGGAGACAGGTGAGCTCAGGGTGAGGGGAGGGACAGGGGAGACAGGTGAGCTCAGGGCGAGTGGGAGGAACGGGGGAGACAGGTGAGCTCAGGGCGAGGGGAGGGACAAGGGGAGACAGGTGAGCTCAGGGCAAGTGGGAGGGACAGGGAGACAGGTGAGCTCAGGGTGACCGGAGGGACAGGGGAGTCAGGTGAGGTCAGGGCGAGGGGAGGGGACAAGGGGAGACAGGTGAGCTCAGGGCAAGTGGGAGGGTCGGAGGAGACAGGTGAGCTGAGGGTGAGTGGGAGGAACGGGGGAGACAGGTGAGCTCAGGGCGAGGGGAGGGACAAAGGGAGACAGGTGAGCTCAGGGTGAGGGGAGGGACAGGGGAGACAGGTGAGCTCAGGGCCAGTGGTAGGAACGGGGGAGACAGGTGAGCTCAGGGCAAGTGGGAGGAATGGGGGAGACAGGTGAGCTCAGGGTGAGTGGGAGGGCCAGGGGGTGACAGGTGAGCTCAGGGCGAGTGGGAGGGACAGGGGGAGACAGGTGAGCTCAAGGTGAGGGGAGGGACAGGGGGAGACAGGTGAGCTCAGGGCGAGTGGGAGGGACAGGGAGACAGGTGAGCTCAGGGTGAGGGGAGGGACAGGGGGAGACAGGTGAGCTCAGGGCGAGGGGAGGGACAAGGGGAGACAGGTGAGCTCAGGGCAAGTGGGAGGGCCGGGGGAGACAGGTGAGCTCAGGGTGAGTGGGAGGGCCAGGGGGTGACAGGTGAGCTCAGGACGAGTGGGAGGGACAGGGGGAGACAGGTGAGCTCAGGGTGAGGGGAGGGACAGGGGAGACAGGTGAGCTCAGGGTGAGGGGAGGGACAGGGGAGACAGGTGAGCTCAGGGTGAGGGGAGGGACAGGGGAGACAGGTGAGCTCAGGGCGAGGTGAAGGACAAGGGGAGACAGGTGAGCTCAGGGTGAGTGGGAGGGCCAGGGGGAGACAGGTGAGCTCAGTGTGAGGCGAGGGCCAGGGGGAGACGGGAGAGCTCAGGGCGTGGGGAGGTCCAGGGGGAGACAGATGAGCTCAGGGTGAGATGGAGGGACAGGGGGTGACAGGTGAGGTCAGGGCGAGTGGGAGGGATGGGGGAGACAGGTAAGCTCAGGGCAAGTGGGAGGGACAGGGGGAGACAGGTGAGGTCAGGGCGAGTGGGAAGGATGGGGGAGACAGGTGAGCTCAGTGTGAGGGGAGGGCCGGGGGGAGACAGGTGAGCTCAGGGCGAGTGGGAGGGACAGGAGGAGACAGGTGAGCCCAGGGTGAGTGGGAGGGAAGGGAGAGACAGGTGAGCTCAGGGCGAGTGGGAGGGATGGGGGAGACAGGTGAGCTCAGGGCGAAGGGAGGGACAGGGGAAGACAGGTGAGCTCAGGGCGAGTGGGAGGGAAGGGGGAGACAGGTGAGCTCAGGGCGAGGGGGAGGGCCGGGGGGAGACAGGTGAGCTCAGGGCGAAGGGAGGGATAGGGGAAGACATGAGCTCAGGGCGAGTGGGAGGGAAGGGGGAGACAGGTGAGCTCAGGGCGAGGGGGAGGGACGGGGGGAGACAAGTGAGCTCAGTGTGAGGGGAGGGCCGGGGGAGACAGATGAGCTCAGGGCGAGTGGGAGGGACAGGAGGAGACAGGTGAGCCCAGGGTGAGTGGGAGGGAAGGGAGAGACAGGTGAGCTCAGGGCGAGTGGGAGGGACGGGGGAGACAGGTGAGCTCAGGGTGAGGGGAGGGACAGGGGAGACAGGTGAGCTCAGGGCGAGGGGAGGGACAGGGGGAGACAGGTGAGCTCAGGGTGAGGGGAGGGACGGGGGGAGACAGGTGAGCTCAGGGTGAGGGGAGGGACAGGGGGAGACAGGTGAGGTCAGGGTGAGGGGAGGGACGGGGGAGACAGGTGAGCTCAGGGTGAGGGGAGGGACAGGGGGAGACAGGTGAGGTCAGGGTGAGGGGAGGGACGGGGGAGACAGGTGAGCTCAGGGTGAGGGGAGGGACAGGGGAGACAGGTGAGCTCAGGGTGAGGGGAGGGACAGGGGAGACAGGTGAGCTCAGGGCGAGTGGGAGGGACGGGGGAGTCAGGTGAGCTCAGTGTGAGGGGAGGGACGGGGGAGACAGGTGAGGTCAGGGTGAGTGGAGGGACGGGGATACAGGTGAGCTCAGGGTGAGGGGAGGGACAGGGGAGACAGGTGAGCTCAGGGTGAGGGGAGGGACGGGGGAGACAGGTGAGCTCAGGGTGAGGGGAGGGACAGGGGAGACAGGTGAGCTCAGGGTGAGGGGAGGGACGGGGGAGACAGATGAGGTCAGGGCGAGTGGGAGGGACAGGGAGACAGGTGAGCTCAGGGTGAGGGGAGGGACAGGGGAGACAGGTGAGGTCAGGGCGAGGGGAGGGGACAAGGGGAGACAGGTGAGCTCAGGGCAAGTGGGAGGGCCGGGGGAGACAGGTGAGCTCAGGGTGAGTGGGAGGAATGGGGGAGACAGGTGAGCTCAGGGCGAGGGGAGGGACGGGGGAGACAGGTGAGCTCAGGGTGAGTGGGAGGGACAGGGAGACAGGTGAGCTCAGGGTGAGGGGAGGTACAGGGGAGACAGGTGAGGTCAGGGCGAGGGGAGGGACAAGGGGAGACAGGTGAGGTCAGGGCGAGTGGGAGGGACAGGGAGACAGGTGAGCTCAGGGTGAGTGGGAGGAACGGGGGAGACAGGTGAGCTCAGGTCGAGGGGAGGGACAGGGGAGACAGGTGAGCTCAGGGTGAGGGGAGGGACAGGGGAGACAGGTGAGCTCAGGGCGAGTGGGAGGAACGGGGGAGACAGGTGAGCTCAGGGCGAGGGGAGGGACAAGGGGATACAGGTGAGCTCAGGGCAAGTGGGAGGGACAGGGAGACAGGTGAGCTCAGGGTGACCGGAGGGACAGGGGAGTCAGGTGAGGTCAGGGCGAGGGGAGGGGACAAGGGGAGACAGGTGAGCTCAGGGCAAGTGGGAGGGTCGGAGGAGACAGGTGAGCTCAGGGTGAGTGGGAGGAACGGGGGAGACAGGTGAGCTCAGGGCGAGGGGAGGGACAAAGGGAGACAGGTGAGCTCAGGGTGAGGGGAGGGACAGGGGAGACAGGTGAGCTCAGGGCGAGTGGGAGGGACAGGGAGACAGGTGAGCTCAGGGTGAGGGGAGGGACAGGGGGATAAAGGTGAGGTCAGGGTGAGGAGAGGGACAGGGGAGACAGGTGAGCTCAGGTGAGGGGAGGGACGGGGGAGACAGGTGAGCTCAGGGCGAGTGGGAGGGACAGGGAGACAGGTGAGCTCAGGGTGAGGGGAGGTACAGGGGAGACAGGTGAGGTCAGGGCGAGGGGAGGGGACAAGGGGAGACAGGTGAGCTCAGGGCAAGTGGGAGGGCCGGGGGAGACAGTGAGCTCAGGGTGAGTGGGAGGAACGGGGGAGACAGGTGAGCTCAGGTCGAGGGGAGGGACAAGGGGAGACAGGTGAGCTCAGGGTGAGGGGAGGGACAGGGGAGACAGGTGAGCTCAGGGCGAGTGGGAGGAACGGGGGAGACAGGTGAGCTCAGGGCGAGGGGAGGGACAAGGGGAGACAGGTGAGCTCAGGGCAAGTGGGAGGGACAGGGAGACAGGTGAGCTCAGGGTGACCGGAGGGACAGGGGAGTCAGGTGAGGTCAGGGCGAGGGGAGGGGACAAGGGGAGACAGGTGAGCTCAGGGCAAGTGGGAGGGTCGGAGGAGACAGGTGAGCTCAGGGTGAGTGGGAGGAACGGGGGAGACAGGTGAGCTCAGGGCGAGGGGAGGGACAAAGGGAGACAGGTGAGCTCAGGGTGAGGGGAGGGACAGGGGAGACAGGTGAGCTCAGGGCCAGTGGGAGGAACGGGGGAGACAGGTGAGCTCAGGGCAAGTGGGAGGAACGGGGGAGACAGGTGAGCTCAGGGTGAGTGGGAGGGCCAGGGGGTGACAGGTGAGCTCAGGGCGAGTGGGAGGGACAGGGGGAGACAGGTGAGCTCAAGGTGAGGGGAGGGACAGGGGGAGACAGGTGAGCTCAGGGCGAGTGGGAGGGACAGGGAGACAGGTGAGCTCAGGGTGAGGGGAGGGACAGGGGGAGACAGGTGAGCTCAGGGCGAGGGGAGGGACAAGGGGAGACAGGTGAGCTCAGGGCAAGTGGGAGGGCCGGGGGAGACAGGTGAGCTCAGGGTGAGTGGGAGGGCCAGGGGGTGACAGGTGAGCTCAGGACGAGTGGGAGGGACAGGGGGAGACAGGTGAGCTCAGGGTGAGGGGAGGGACAGGGGAGACAGGTGAGCTCAGGGTGAGGGGAGGGACAGGGGAGACAGGTGAGCTCAGGGTGAGGGGAGGGACAGGGGAGACAGGTGAGCTCAGGGCGAGGTGAGGGACAAGGGGAGACAGGTGAGCTCAGGGTGAGTGGGAAGGCCAGGGGGAGACAGGTGAGCTCAGTGTGAGGCGAGGGCCAGGGGGAGACGGGAGAGCTCAGGGCGTGGGGAGGTCCAGGGGGAGACAGATGAGCTCAGGGTGAGATGGAGGGACAGGGGGTGACAGGTGAGGTCAGGGCGAGTGGGAGGGATGGGGGAGACAGGTAAGCTCAGGGCAAGTGGGAGGGACAGGGGGAGACAGGTGAGGTCAGGGCGAGTGGGAAGGATGGGGGAGACAGGTGAGCTCAGTGTGAGGGGAGGGCCGGGGGGAGACAGGTGAGCTCAGGGCGAGTGGGAGGGACAGGAGGAGACAGGTGAGCCCAGGGTGAGTGGGAGGGAAGGGAGAGACAGGTGAGCTCAGGGCGAGTGGGAGGGATGGGGGAGACAGGTGAGCTCAGGGCGAAGGGAGGGACAGGGGAAGACAGGTGAGCTCAGGGCGAGTGGGAGGGAAGGGGGAGACAGGTGAGCTCAGGGCGAGGGGGAGGGCCGGGGGGAGACAGGTGAGCTCAGGGCGAAGGGAGGGATAGGGGAAGACATGAGCTCAGGGCGAGTGGGAGGGAAGGGGGAGACAGGTGAGCTCAGGGCGAGGGGGAGGGACGGGGGGAGACAAGTGAGCTCAGTGTGAGGGGAGGGCCGGGGGAGACAGATGAGCTCAGGGCGAGTGGGAGGGACAGGAGGAGACAGGTGAGCCCAGGGTGAGTGGGAGGGAAGGGAGAGACAGGTGAGCTCAGGGCGAGTGGGAGGGACGGGGAGACAGGTGAGCTCAGAGCAAGTGGGAGGGACAGGGAGACAGGTGAGCTCAGGGTGACCGGAGGGACAGGGGAGACAGGTGAGGTCAGGGCGAGGGGAGGGGACAAGGGGAGACAGGTGAGCTCAGGGCAAGTGGGAGGCTCGGGGGAGACAGGTGAGCTCAGGGTGAGTGGGAGGAACGGGGGAGACAGGTGAGCTCAGGGCGAGGGGAGGGACAAAGGGAGACAGGTGAGCTCAGGGTGAGGGGAGGGACAGGGGAGACAGGTGAGCTCAGGGCCAGTGGGAGGAACGGGGGAGACAGGTGAGCTCAGGGCAAGTGGGAGGGCCGGGGTAGACAGGTGAGCTCAGGGTGAGTGGGAGGGCCAGGGGGTGACAGGTGAGCTCAGGGCGAGTGGGAGGGACAGGGGGAGACAGGTGAGCTCAGGGTGAGGGGATGGACAGGGGGAGACAGGTGAGCTCAGGGCGAGTGGGAGGGACGGGGGAGTCAGGTGAGCTCAGGGTGAGAGGAGGGACAGGGGGAGATAGGTGAGCTCAGGGCGAGGGGAGGGACAAGGGGAGACAGGTGAGCTCAGGGCAAGTGGGAGGGCCGGGGGTGACAGGTGAGCTCAGGGTGAGTGGGAGGGCCAGGGGGTGACAGGTGAGCTCAGGACGAGTGGGAGGGACAGGGGGAGACAGGTGAGCTCAGGGTGAGGGGAGGGACAGGGGAGACAGGTGAGCTCAGGGTGAGGGGAGGGACAGGGGAGACAGGTGAGCTCAGGGTGAGGGGAGGGACAGGGGAGACAGGTGAGCTCAGGGCGAGGTGAGGGACAAGGGGAGACAGGTGAGCTCAGGGTGAGTGGGAGGGCCAGGGGGAGACAGGTGAGCTCAGGGCGAGTGGGAGGGATGGGGGAGACAGGTGAGCTCAGGGCGAAGGGAGGGACAGGGGAAGACAGGTGAGCTCAGGACGAGTGGGAGGGACAGGGGGAGACAGGTGAGCTCAGGGTGAGGGGAGGGACATGGGAGACAGGTGAGCTCCGGGTGAGGGGAGGGACAGGGGAGACAGGTGAGCTCAGGGTGAGGGGAGGGACAGGGGAGACAGGTGAGCTCAGGGCGAGGTGAGGGACAAGGGGAGACAGGTGAGCTCAGGGTGAGTGGGAGGGACAGGGGAGACAGGTGAGCTCAGGGTGAGGGGAGGGACAGGGGAGACAGGTGAGCTCAGGGCGAGGTGAGGGACAAGGGGAGACAGGTGAGCTCAGGGTGAGTGGGAGGGCCAGGGGGAGACAGGTGAGCTCAGGGCGAGTGGGAGGGATGGGGGAGACAGGTGAGCTCAGGGCGAAGGGAGGGACAGGGGAAGACAGGTGAGCTCAGGACGAGTGGGAGGGACAGGGGGAGACAGGTGAGCTCAGGGTGAGGGGAGGGACATGGGAGACAGGTGAGCTCCGGGTGAGGGGAGGGACAGGGGAGACAGGTGAGCTCAGGGTGAGGGGAGGGACAGGGGAGACAGGTGAGCTCAGGGCGAGGTGAGGGACAAGGGGAGACAGGTGAGCTCAGGGTGAGTGGGAGGGACAGGGGAGACAGGTGAGCTCAGGGTGAGGGGAGGGACAGGGGAGACAGGTGAGCTCAGGGCGAGGTGAGGGACAAGGGGAGACAGGTGAGCTCAGGGTGAGTGGGAGCGCCAGGGGGAGACAGGTGAGCTCAGTGTGAGGCAAGGGCCAGGGGGAGACGGGAGAGCTCAGGGCGTGGGGAGGTCCAGGGGGAGACAGATGAGCTCAGGGTGAGATGGAGGGACAGGGGGTGACAGGTGAGGTCAGGGCGAGTGGGAGGGATGGGGGAGACAGGTAAGCTCAGGGCAAGTGGGAGGGACAGGGGGAGACAGGTGAGGTCAGGGCGAGTGGGAAGGATGGGGGAGACAGGTGAGCTCAGTGTGAGGGGAGGGCCGGGGGGAGACAGGTGAGCTCAGGGCGAGTGGGAGGGACAGGAGGAGACAGGTGAGCCCAGGGTGAGTGGGAGGGAAGGGAGAGACAGGTGAGCTCAGGGCGAGTGGGAGGGATGGGGGAGACAGGTGAGCTCAGGGCGAAGGGAGGGACAGGGGAAGACAGGTGAGCTCAGGGCGAGTGGGAGGGAAGGGGGAGACAGGTGAGCTCAGGGCGAGGGGGAGGGCCGGGGGGAGACAGGTGAGCTCAGGGCGAAGGGAGGGACAGGGGAAGACAGGTGAGCTCAGGGCGAGTGGGAGGGAAGGGGGAGACAGGTGAGCTCAGGGCGAGGGGGAGGGACGGGGGGAGACAAGTGAGCTCAGGGCGAGGGGGTGGGACAGGGAGACAGGTGAGCTCAGGGTGAGTGGGAGGAACGGGGGAGACAGGTGAGCTCAGGTCGAGGGGAGGGACAGGGGAGACAGGTGAGCTCAGGGTGAGGGGAGGGACAGGGGAGACAGGTGAGCTCAGGGCGAGTGGGAGGAACGGGGGAGACAGGTGAGCTCAGGGCGAGGGGAGGGACAAGGGGAGACAGGTGAGCTCAGGGCAAGTGGGAGGGACAGGGAGACAGGTGAGCTCAGGGTGACCGGAGGGACAGGGGAGTCAGGTGAGGTCAGGGCGAGGGGAGGGGACAAGGGGAGACAGGTGAGCTCAGGGCAAGTGGGAGGGTCGGAGGAGACAGGTGAGCTCAGGGTGAGTGGGAGGAACGGGGGAGACAGGTGAGCTCAGGGCGAGGGGAGGGACAAAGGGAGACAGGTGAGCTCAGGGTGAGGGGAGGGACAGGGGAGACAGCTGAGCTCAGGGCGAGTGGGAGGAACGGGGGAGACAGGTGAGCTCAGGGCGAGTGGGAGGGACAGGGAGACAGGTGAGCTCAGGGTGAGGGGAGGGACAGGGGGATAAAGGTGAGGTCAGGGTGAGGAGAGGGACAGGGGAGACAGGTGAGCTCAGGTGAGGGGAGGGACGGGGGAGACAGGTGAGCTCAGGGCGAGTGGGAGGGACAGGGAGACAGGTGAGCTCAGGGTGAGGGGAGGTACAGGGGAGACAGGTGAGGTCAGGGCGAGGGGAGGGGACAAGGGGAGACAGGTGAGCTCAGGGCAAGTGGGAGGGCCGGGGGAGACAGTGAGCTCAGGGTGAGTGGGAGGAACGGGGGAGACAGGTGAGCTCAGGTCGAGGGGAGGGACAAGGGGAGACAGGTGAGCTCAGGGTGAGGGGAGGGACAGGGGAGACAGGTGAGCTCAGGGCGAGTGGGAGGAACGGGGGAGACAGGTGAGCTCAGGGCGAGGGGAGGGACAAGGGGAGACAGGTGAGCTCAGGGCAAGTGGGAGGGACAGGGAGACAGGTGAGCTCAGGGTGACCGGAGGGACAGGGGAGTCAGGTGAGGTCAGGGCGAGGGGAGGGGACAAGGGGAGACAGGTGAGCTCAGGGCAAGTGGGAGGGTCGGAGGAGACAGGTGAGCTCAGGGTGAGTGGGAGGAACGGGGGAGACAGGTGAGCTCAGGGCGAGGGGAGGGACAAAGGGAGACAGGTGAGCTCAGGGTGAGGGGAGGGACAGGGGAGACAGGTGAGCTCAGGGCCAGTGGGAGGAACGGGGGAGACAGGTGAGCTCAGGGCAAGTGGGAGGAACGGGGGAGACAGGTGAGCTCAGGGTGAGTGGGAGGGCCAGGGGGTGACAGGTGAGCTCAAGGCGAGTGGGAGGGACAGGGGGAGACAGGTGAGCACAAGGTGAGGGGAGGGACAGGGGGAGACAGGTGAGCTCAGGGCGAGTGGGAGGGACAGGGAGACAGGTGAGCTCAGGGTGAGGGGAGGGACAGGGGGAGACAGGTGAGCTCAGGGCGAGGGGAGGTACAAGGGGAGACAGGTGAGCTCAGGGCAAGTGGGAGGGCCGGGGGAGACAGGTGAGCTCAGGGTGAGTGGGAGGGCCAGGGGGTGACAGGTGAGCTCAGGACGAGTGGGAGGGACAGGGGGAGACAGGTGAGCTCAGGGTGAGGGGAGGGACAGGGGAGACAGGTGAGCTCAGGGTGAGGGGAGGGACAGGGGAGACAGGTGAGCTCAGGGTGAGGGGAGGGACAGGGGAGACAGGTGAGCTCAGGGCGAGGTGAGGGACAAGGGGAGACAGGTGAGCTCAGGGTGAGTGGGAGGGCCAGGGGGAGACAGGTGAGCTCAGTGTGAGGCGAGGGCCAGGGGGAGACGGGAGAGCTCAGGGCGTGGGGAGGTCCAGGGGGAGACAGATGAGCTCAGGGTGAGATGGAGGGACAGGGGGTGACAGGTGAGGTCAGGGCGAGTGGGAGGGATGGGGGAGACAGGTAAGCTCAGGGCAAGTGGGAGGGACAGGGGGAGACAGGTGAGGTCAGGGCGAGTGGGAAGGATGGGGGAGACAGGTGAGCTCAGTGTGAGGGGAGGGCCGGGGGGAGACAGGTGAGCTCAGGGCGAGTGGGAGGGACAGGAGGAGACAGGTGAGCCCAGGGTGAGTGGGAGGGAAGGGAGAGACAGGTGAGCTCAGGGCGAGTGGGAGGGATGGGGGAGACAGGTGAGCTCAGGGCGAAGGGAGGGACATGGGAAGACAGGTGAGCTCAGGGCGAGTGGGAGGGAAGGGGGAGACAGGTGAGCTCAGGGCGAGGGGGAGGGCCGGGGGGAGACAGGTGAGCTCAGGGCGAAGGGAGGGATAGGGGAAGACATGAGCTCAGGGCGAGTGGGAGGGAAGGGGGAGACAGGTGAGCTCAGGGCGAGGGGGAGGGACGGGGGGAGACAAGTGAGCTCAGTGTGAGGGGAGGGCCGGGGGAGACAGATGAGCTCAGGGCGAGTGGGAGGGACAGGAGGAGACAGGTGAGCCCAGGGTGAGTGGGAGGGAAGGGAGAGACAGGTGAGCTCAGGGCGAGTGGGAGGGACGGGGAGACAGGTGAGCTCAGGGCAAGTGGGAGGGACAGGGAGACAGGTGAGCTCAGGGTGACCGGAGGGACAGGGGAGACAGGTGAGGTCAGGGCGAGGGGAGGGGACAAGGGGAGACAGGTGAGCTCAGGGCAAGTGGGAGGCTCGGGGGAGACAGGTGAGCTCAGGGCGAGGGGAGGGACAAAGGGAGACAGGTGAGCTCAGGGTGAGGGGAGGGACAGGGGAGACAGGTGAGCTCAGGGCCAGTGGGAGGAACGGGGGAGACAGGTGAGCTCAGGGCAAGTGGGAGGGCCGGGGTAGACAGGTGAGCTCAGGGTGAGTGGGAGGGCCAGGGGGTGACAGGTGAGCTCAGGGCGAGTGGGAGGGACAGGGGGAGACAGGTGAGCTCAGGGTGAGGGGACGGACAGGGGGAGACAGGTGAGCTCAGGGCGAGTGGGAGGGACGGGGGAGTCAGGTGAGCTCAGGGTGAGAGGAGGGACAGGGGGAGACAGGTGAGCTCAGGGCGAGGGGAGGGACAAGGGGAGACAGGTGAGCTCAGGGCAAGTGGGAGGGCCGGGGGTGACAGGTGAGCTCAGGGTGAGTGGGAGGGCCAGGGGGTGACAGGTGAGCTCAGGACGAGTGGGAGGGACAGGGGGAGACAGGTGAGCTCAGGGTGAGGGGAGGGACAGGGGAGACAGGTGAGCTCAGGGTGAGGGGAGGGACAGGGGAGACAGGTGAGCTCAGGGTGAGGGGAGGGACAGGGGAGACAGGTGAGCTCAGGGCGAGGTGAGGGACAAGGGGAGACAGGTGAGCTCAGGGTGAGTGGGAGGGCCAGGGGGAGACAGGTGAGCTCAGGGCGAGTGGGAGGGATGGGGGAGACAGGTGAGCTCAGGGCGAAGGGAGGGACAGGGGAAGACAGGTGAGCTCAGGACGAGTGGGAGGGACAGGGGGAGACAGGTGAGCTCAGGGTGAGGGGAGGGACATGGGAGACAGGTGAGCTCCGGGTGAGGGGAGGGACAGGGGAGACAGGTGAGCTCAGGGTGAGGGGAGGGACAGGGGAGACAGGTGAGCTCAGGGCGAGGTGAGGGACAAGGGGAGACAGGTGAGCTCAGGGTGAGTGGGAGGGACAGGGGAGACAGGTGAGCTCAGGGTGAGGGGAGGGACAGGGGAGACAGGTGAGCTCAGGGCGAGGTGAGGGACAAGGGGAGACAGGTGAGCTCAGGGTGAGTGGGAGGGCCAGGGGGAGACAGGTGAGCTCAGGGCGAGTGGGAGGGATGGGGGAGACAGGTGAGCTCAGGCGATGGGAGGGACAGGGGAAGACAGGTGAGCTCAGGACGAGTGGGAGGGACAGGGGGAGACAGGTGAGCTCAGGGTGAGGGGAGGGACATGGGAGACAGGTGAGCTCCGGGTGAGGGGAGGGACAGGGGAGACAGGTGAGCTCAGGGTGAGGGGAGGGACAGGGGAGACAGGTGAGCTCAGGGCGAGGTGAGGGACAAGGGGAGACAGGTGAGCTCAGGGTGAGTGGGAGGGACAGGGGAGACAGGTGAGCTCAGTGTGAGGCGAGGGCCAGGGGGAGACGGGAGAGCTCAGGGCGTGGGGAGGTCCAGGGGGAGACAGATGAGCTCAGGGTGAGATGGAGGGACAGGGGGTGACAGGTGAGGTCAGGGCGAGTGGGAGGGATGGGGGAGACAGGTAAGCTCAGGGCAAGTGGGAGGGACAGGGGGAGACAGGTGAGGTCAGGGCGAGTGGGAAGGATGGGGGAGACAGGTGAGCTCAGTGTGAGGGGAGGGCCGGGGGGAGACAGGTGAGCTCAGGGCGAGTGGGAGGGACAGGAGGAGACAGGTGAGCCCAGGGTGAGTGGGAGGGAAGGGAGAGACAGGTGAGCTCAGGGCGAGTGGGAGGGATGGGGGAGACAGGTGAGCTCAGGGCGAAGGGAGGGACAGGGGAAGACAGGTGAGCTCAGGGCGAGTGGGAGGGAAGGGGGAGACAGGTGAGCTCAGGGCGAGGGGGAGGGCCGGGGGGAGACAGGTGAGCTCAGGGCGAAGGGAGGGACAGGGGAAGACAGGTGAGCTCAGGGCGAGTGGGAGGGAAGGGGGAGACAGGTGAGCTCAGGGCGAGGGGGAGGGACGGGGGGAGACAAGTGAGCTCAGGGCGATGGGGAGGGACGGGGGAAACAGGTGAGCTCAGAGTGAGTGGGAGGGATGGGCGGAGACAGGTGAGGTCAGGGCGAGTGTGAGGGACGCGGGAGACAGGTGAGCTCAGGGCGAAGGGAGGGACAGGGGGAGACAGGTGAGCTCAGGGCGAGTGGGAAGGACGGGGGAGACAGGTGAGCTCAGGGCGAGGGGGATGGACGGGGGAGACAGGTGAGCTCAGAGTGAGTGGGAGGGCCGGGGGAAACAGGTGAGCTCAGGGCGAGAGGAGCGCCAGGGAGAGACAGGTGAGCTCAGGGCAAGGGGACGGCCAGGGGGAGACAGGTGAGGTCAGGGCTAGTGGAGGGACGGGGGGGGAGACAGGTGAGCTCAGTGCGAGGGGAGGGCCGGGAGGAGACAGGTGTGCTCAGGGCGAAGGGAGGGCCGGGGGGAGACAGGTGAGCTCAGGGCGAGTGGGAGGGACAGGAGGAGACAGGTGAGCCCAGGGTGAGTGGGAGGGAAGGGAGAGACAGGTGAGCTCAGGGCGAGTGGGAGGGATGGGGGAGACAGGTGAGCTCAGGGCGAAGGGAGGGACAGGGGAAGACAGGTGAGCTCAGGGCGAGTGGGAGGGAAGGGGGAGACAGGTGAGCTCAGGGCGAGGGGGAGGGCCGGGGGGAGACAGGTGAGCTCAGGGCGAAGGGAGGGATAGGGGAAGACATGAGCTCAGGGCGAGTGGGAGGGAAGGGGGAGACAGGTGAGCTCAGGGCGAGGGGGAGGGACGGGGGGATACAAGTGAGCTCAGTGTGAGGGGAGGGCCGGGGGAGACAGATGAGCTCAGGGCGAGTGGGAGGGACAGGAGGAGACAGGTGAGCCCAGGGTGAGTGGGAGGGAAGGGAGAGACAGGTGAGCTCAGGGCGAGTGGGAGGGACGGGGAGACAGGTGAGCTCAGGGCAAGTGGGAGGGACAGGGAGACAGGTGAGCTCAGGGTGACCGGAGGGACAGGGGAGACAGGTGAGGTCAGGGCGAGGGGAGGGGACAAGGGGAGACAGGTGAGCTCAGGGCAAGTGGGAGGCTCGGGGGAGACAGGTGAGCTCAGGGTGAGTGGGAGGAACGGGGGAGACAGGTGAGCTCAGGGCGAGGGGAGGGACAAAGGGAGACAGGTGAGCTCAGGGTGAGGGGAGGGACAGGGGAGACAGGTGAGCTCAGGGCCAGTGGGAGGAACGGGGGAGACAGGTGAGCTCAGGGCGAGTGGGAGGGCCGGGGTAGACAGGTGAGCTCAGGGTGAGTGGGAGGGCCAGGGGGTGACAGGTGAGCTCAGGGCGAGTGGGAGGGACAGGGGGAGACAGGTGAGCTCAGGGTGAGGGGACGGACAGGGGGAGACAGGTGAGCTCAGGGCGAGTGGGAGGGACGGGGGAGTCAGGTGAGCTCAGGGTGAGAGGAGGGACAGGGGGAGACAGGTGAGCTCAGGGCGAGGGGAGGGACAAGGGGAGACAGGTGAGCTCAGGGCAAGTGGGAGGGCCGGGGGTGACAGGTGAGCTCAGGGTGAGTGGGAGGGCCAGGGGGTGACAGGTGAGCTCAGGACGAGTGGGAGGGACAGGGGGAGACAGGTGAGCTCAGGGTGAGGGGAGGGACAGGGGAGACAGGTGAGCTCAGGGTGAGGGGAGGGACAGGGGAGACAGGTGAGCTCAGGGTGAGGGGAGGGACAGGGGAGACAGGTGAGCTCAGGGCGAGGTGAGGGACAAGGGGAGACAGGTGAGCTCAGGGTGAGTGGGAGGGCCAGGGGGAGACAGGTGAGCTCAGGGCGAGTGGGAGGGATGGGGGAGACAGGTGAGCTCAGGGCGAAGGGAGGGACAGGGGAAGACAGGTGAGCTCAGGACGAGTGGGAGGGACAGGGGGAGACAGGTGAGCTCAGGGTGAGGGGAGGGACTTGGGAGACAGGTGAGCTCCGGGTGAGGGGAGGGACAGGGGAGACAGGTGAGCTCAGGGTGAGGTGAGGGACAAGGGGAGACAGGTGAGCTCAGGGTGAGTGGGAGGGACAGGGGAGACAGGTGAGCTCAGGGTGAGGGGAGGGACAGGGGAGACAGGTGAGCTCAGGGCGAGGTGAGGGACAAGGGGAGACAGGTGAGCTCAGGGTGAGTGGGAGGGCCAGGGGGAGACAGGTGAGCTCAGGGCGAGTGGGAGGGATGGGGGAGACAGGTGAGCTCAGGGCGAAGGGAGGGACAGGGGAAGACAGGTGAGCTCAGGACGAGTGGGAGGGACAGGGGGAGACAGGTGAGCTCAGGGTGAGGGGAGGGACATGGGAGACAGGTGAGCTCCGGGTGAGGGGAGGGACAGGGGAGACAGGTGAGCTCAGGGTGAGGGGAGGGACAGGGGAGACAGGTGAGCTCAGGGCGAGGTGAGGGACAAGGGGAGACAGGTGAGCTCAGGGTGAGTGGGAGGGACAGGGGAGACAGGTGAGCTCAGGGTGAGGGGAGGGACAGGGGAGACAGGTGAGCTCAGGGCGAGGTGAGGGACAAGGGGAGACAGGTGAGCTCAGGGTGAGTGGGAGCGCCAGGGGGAGACAGGTGAGCTCAGTGTGAGGCGAGGGCCAGGGGGAGACGGGAGAGCTCAGGGCGTGGGGAGGTCCAGGGGGAGACAGATGAGCTCAGGGTGAGATGGAGGGACAGGGGGTGACAGGTGAGGTCAGGGCGAGTGGGAGGGATGGGGGAGACAGGTAAGCTCAGGGCAAGTGGGAGGGACAGGGGGAGACAGGTGAGGTCAGGGCGAGTGGGAAGGATGGGGGAGACAGGTGAGCTCAGTGTGAGGGGAGGGCCGGGGGGAGACAGGTGAGCTCAGGGCGAGTGGGAGGGACAGGAGGAGACAGGTGAGCCCAGGGTGAGTGGGAGGGAAGGGAGAGACAGGTGAGCTCAGGGCGAGTGGGAGGGATGGGGGAGACAGGTGAGCTCAGGGCGAAGGGAGGGACAGGGGAAGACAGGTGAGCTCAGGGCGAGTGGGAGGGAAGGGGGAGACAGGTGAGCTCAGGGCGAGGGGGAGGGCCGGGGGGAGACAGGTGAGCTCAGGGCGAAGGGAGGGACAGGGGAAGACAGGTGAGCTCAGGGCGAGTGGGAGGGAAGGGGGAGACAGGTGAGCTCAGGGCGAGGGGGAGGGACGGGGGGAGACAAGTGAGCTCAGGGTGAGGGGGAGGGATGGGGGAAACAGGTGAGCTCAGAGTGAGTGGGAGGGATGGGCGGAGACAGGTGAGGTCAGGGCGAGTGTGAGGGACGCGGGAGACAGGTGAGCTCAGGGCGAAGGGAGGGACAGGGGGAGACAGGTGAGCTCAGGGCGAGTGGGAAGGACGGGGGAGACAGGTGAGCTCAGGGCGAGGGGGATGGACGGGGGAGACAGGTGAGCTCAGAGTGAGTGGGAGGGCCGGGGGAAACAGGTGAGCTCAGGGCGAGAGGAGCGCCAGGGAGAGACAGGTGAGCTCAGGGCAAGGGGACGGCCAGGGGGAGACAGGTGAGGTCAGGGCTAGAGGAGGGACGGGGGGGGAGACAGGTGAGCTCAGTGCGAGGGGAGGGCCGGGAGGAGACAGGTGAGCTCAGGGCGAAGGGAGGGACAGGGGGAGACAGGTGAGCTCAGGGCGAGTGGGAGGGACGGGGGAGACAGGTGAGCTCAGGGCGAGTGGGAGGGACGGGGGGAGACAAGTGAGCTCAGGGCGAGTGGGAGTGACGGGGTAGACAGGTGAGCTCAGGGCGAGTGGGAGGGACGGGGGAGACAGGTGAGCTCAGGGTGAGGGGAGGGACAGGGGGAAACAGGTGAGCTCAGGGCGAGGGGAAGGACAAGGGGAGACAGGTGAGCTCAGGGCAAGTGGGATGGCCGGGGGAGACAGGTGAGCTCAGGGTGAGTGGGAGGGCCAGGGGGAGACAGGTGAGCTCAGTGTGAGGCGAGGGCCAGGGGGAGACAGGAGAGCTCAGGGCGTGTGGAGGTCCAGGGGGAGACAGATGAGCTCAGGGTGAGTGGGAGGGAGAGGGGGAGACAGGTGAGGTCAGGGCGAGTGGGAAGGATGGGGGAGACTGGTGAGCTCAGTGTGAGGGGAGGGCCGGGGGGAGACAGGTGAGCTCAGGGCGAAGGGAGGGACAGGGGAAGACAGGTGAGCTCAGGGCGAGTGGGAGGGACGGGGTAGACAGGTGAGCTCAGGGCGAGGGGGAGGGACGGGGGGAGACAAGTGAGCTCAGTGTGAGGGGAGGGCCGGGGGAGACAGATGAGCTCAGGGCTAGTGGGAGGGACAGGAGGAGACAGGTGAGCCCAGGGTGAGTGGGAGGGAAGGGAGAGACAGGTGAGCTCAGGGCGAGTGGGAGGGACGGGGAGACAGGTGAGCTCAGAGTGAGTGGGAGGGACGGGTGGGAGACAGGTGAGGTCAGGGTGAGGGGAGGGACAGGGGAGACAGGTGAGCTCAGGGTGAGGGGAGGGACGGGGGAGTCAGGTGAGCTCAGGGTGAGGGGAGGGACGGGGATACAGATGAGCTCAGGGTGAGGGGAGGGACAGGGGAGACAGGTGAGCTCAGGGCGAGGGGAGGGACAGGTGAGCTCAGGGCGAGTGGGAGGGACGGGGGAGTCAGGTGAGCTCAGGGTGAGGGGAGGGACAGGGGAGACAGGTGAGCTCAGGGTGAGGGGAGGGACGGGGGAGTCAGGTGAGCTCAGGGTGAGGGGAGGGACGGGGGAGACAGGTGAGCTCAGGGCGAGTGGGAGGGACGGGGGAGTCAGGTGAGCTCAGGGTGAGGGGAGGGACAGGGGAGACAGGTGAGCTCAGGATGAGGGGAGGGACGGGGGAGTCAGGTGAGCTCAGGGTGAGGGGAGGGACGGGGGAGACAGGTGAGGTCATGGCGAGGGGAGGGACGGGGGGAGACAGGTGAGCTCAGGGTGAGGGGAGGGACAGGGGAGACAGGTAAGCTCAGGGTGAGGGGAGGGACGGGGGAGACAGATGAGGTCAGGGCGAGTGGGAGGGACAGGAGGAGACAGGTGAGCCCAGGGTGAGTGGGAGGGAAGGGAGAGACAGGTGAGCTCAGGGCGAGTGGGAGGGATGGGGGAGACAGGTGAGCTCAGGGCGAAGGGAGGGACAGGGGAAGACAGGTGAGCTCAGGGCGAGTGGGAGGGAAGGGGGAGACAGGTGAGCTCAGGGCGAGGGGGAGGGCCGGGGGGAGACAGGTGAGCTCAGGGCGAAGGGAGGGATAGGGGAAGACATGAGCTCAGGGCGAGTGGGAGGGAAGGGGGAGACAGGTGAGCTCAGGGCGAGGGGGAGGGACGGGGGGATACAAGTGAGCTCAGTGTGAGGGGAGGGCCGGGGGAGACAGATGAGCTCAGGGCGAAGGGAGGGACAGGGGAAGACAGGTGAGCTCAGGGCGAGTGGGAGGGACGGGGTAGACAGGTGAGCTCAGGGCGAGGGGGAGGGACGGGGGGAGACAAGTGAGCTCAGTGTGAGGGGAGGGCCGGGGGAGACAGATGAGCTCAGGGCTAGTGGGAGGGACAGGAGGAGACAGGTGAGCCCAGGGTGAGTGGGAGGGAAGGGAGAGACAGGTGAGCTCAGGGCGAGTGGGAGGGACGGGGAGACAGGTGAGCTCAGAGTGAGTGGGAGGGACGGGTGGGAGACAGGTGAGGTCAGGGTGAGGGGAGGGACAGGGGAGACAGGTGAGCTCAGGGTGAGGGGAGGGACGGGGGAGTCAGGTGAGCTCAGGGTGAGGGGAGGGACGGGGATACAGATGAGCTCAGGGTGAGGGGAGGGACAGGGGAGACAGGTGAGCTCAGGGCGAGGGGAGGGACAGGTGAGCTCAGGGCGAGTGGGAGGGACGGGGGAGTCAGGTGAGCTCAGGGTGAGGGGAGGGACAGGGGAGACAGGTGAGCTCAGGGTGAGGGGAGGGACGGGGGAGTCAGGTGAGCTCAGGGTGAGGGGAGGGACGGGGGAGACAGGTGAGCTCAGGGCGAGTGGGAGGGACGGGGGAGTCAGGTGAGCTCAGGGTGAGGGGAGGGACAGGGGAGACAGGTGAGCTCAGGATGAGGGGAGGGACGGGGGAGTCAGGTGAGCTCAGGGTGAGGGGAGGGACGGGGGAGACAGGTGAGGTCATGGCGAGGGGAGGGACGGGGGGAGACAGGTGAGCTCAGGGTGAGGGGAGGGACAGGGGAGACAGGTAAGCTCAGGGTGAGGGGAGGGACGGGGGAGACAGATGAGGTCAGGGCGAGTGGGAGGGACAGGAGGAGACAGGTGAGCCCAGGGTGAGTGGGAGGGAAGGGAGAGACAGGTGAGCTCAGGGCGAGTGGGAGGGATGGGGGAGACAGGTGAGCTCAGGGCGAAGGGAGGGACAGGGGAAGACAGGTGAGCTCAGGGCGAGTGGGAGGGAAGGGGGAGACAGGTGAGCTCAGGGCGAGGGGGAGGGCCGGGGGGAGACAGGTGAGCTCAGGGCGAAGGGAGGGATAGGGGAAGACATGAGCTCAGGGCGAGTGGGAGGGAAGGGGGAGACAGGTGAGCTCAGGGCGAGGGGGAGGGACGGGGGGATACAAGTGAGCTCAGTGTGAGGGGAGGGCCGGGGGAGACAGATGAGCTCAGGGCGAGTGGGAGGGACAGGAGGAGACAGGTGAGCCCAGGGTGAGTGGGAGGGAAGGGAGAGACAGGTGAGCTCAGGGCGAGTGGGAGGGACGGGGAGACAGGTGAGCTCAGGGCAAGTGGGAGGGACAGGGAGACAGGTGAGCTCAGGGTGACCGGAGGGACAGGGGAGACAGGTGAGGTCAGGGCGAGGGGAGGGGACAAGGGGAGACAGGTGAGCTCAGGGCAAGTGGGAGGCTCGGGGGAGACAGGTGAGCTCAGGGTGAGTGGGAGGAACGGGGGAGACAGGTGAGCTCAGGGCGAGGGGAGGGACAAAGGGAGACAGGTGAGCTCAGGGTGAGGGGAGGGACAGGGGAGACAGGTGAGCTCAGGGCCAGTGGGAGGAACGGGGGAGACAGGTGAGCTCAGGGCGAGTGGGAGGGCCGGGGTAGACAGGTGAGCTCAGGGTGAGTGGGAGGGCCAGGGGGTGACAGGTGAGCTCAGGGCGAGTGGGAGGGACAGGGGGAGACAGGTGAGCTCAGGGTGAGGGGACGGACAGGGGGAGACAGGTGAGCTCAGGGCGAGTGGGAGGGACGGGGGAGTCAGGTGAGCTCAGGGTGAGAGGAGGGACAGGGGGAGACAGGTGAGCTCAGGGCGAGGGGAGGGACAAGGGGAGACAGGTGAGCTCAGGGCAAGTGGGAGGGCCGGGGGTGACAGGTGAGCTCAGGGTGAGTGGGAGGGCCAGGGGGTGACAGGTGAGCTCAGGACGAGTGGGAGGGACAGGGGGAGACAGGTGAGCTCAGGGTGAGGGGAGGGACAGGGGAGACAGGTGAGCTCAGGGTGAGGGGAGGGACAGGGGAGACAGGTGAGCTCAGGGTGAGGGGAGGGACAGGGGAGACAGGTGAGCTCAGGGCGAGGTGAGGGACAAGGGGAGACAGGTGAGCTCAGGGTGAGTGGGAGGGCCAGGGGGAGACAGGTGAGCTCAGGGCGAGTGGGAGGGATGGGGGAGACAGGTGAGCTCAGGGCGAAGGGAGGGACAGGGGAAGACAGGTGAGCTCAGGACGAGTGGGAGGGACAGGGGGAGACAGGTGAGCTCAGGGTGAGGGGAGGGACTTGGGAGACAGGTGAGCTCCGGGTGAGGGGAGGGACAGGGGAGACAGGTGAGCTCAGGGTGAGGTGAGGGACAAGGGGAGACAGGTGAGCTCAGGGTGAGTGGGAGGGACAGGGGAGACAGGTGAGCTCAGGGTGAGGGGAGGGACAGGGGAGACAGGTGAGCTCAGGGCGAGGTGAGGGACAAGGGGAGACAGGTGAGCTCAGGGTGAGTGGGAGGGCCAGGGGGAGACAGGTGAGCTCAGGGCGAGTGGGAGGGATGGGGGAGACAGGTGAGCTCAGGGCGAAGGGAGGGACAGGGGAAGACAGGTGAGCTCAGGACGAGTGGGAGGGACAGGGGGAGACAGGTGAGCTCAGGGTGAGGGGAGGGACATGGGAGACAGGTGAGCTCCGGGTGAGGGGAGGGACAGGGGAGACAGGTGAGCTCAGGGTGAGGGGAGGGACAGGGGAGACAGGTGAGCTCAGGGCGAGGTGAGGGACAAGGGGAGACAGGTGAGCTCAGGGTGAGTGGGAGGGACAGGGGAGACAGGTGAGCTCAGGGTGAGGGGAGGGACAGGGGAGACAGGTGAGCTCAGGGCGAGGTGAGGGACAAGGGGAGACAGGTGAGCTCAGGGTGAGTGGGAGCGCCAGGGGGAGACAGGTGAGCTCAGTGTGAGGCGAGGGCCAGGGGGAGACGGGAGAGCTCAGGGCGTGGGGAGGTCCAGGGGGAGACAGATGAGCTCAGGGTGAGATGGAGGGACAGGGGGTGACAGGTGAGGTCAGGGCGAGTGGGAGGGATGGGGGAGACAGGTAAGCTCAGGGCAAGTGGGAGGGACAGGGGGAGACAGGTGAGGTCAGGGCGAGTGGGAAGGATGGGGGAGACAGGTGAGCTCAGTGTGAGGGGAGGGCCGGGGGGAGACAGGTGAGCTCAGGGCGAGTGGGAGGGACAGGAGGAGACAGGTGAGCCCAGGGTGAGTGGGAGGGAAGGGAGAGACAGGTGAGCTCAGGGCGAGTGGGAGGGATGGGGGAGACAGGTGAGCTCAGGGCGAAGGGAGGGACAGGGGAAGACAGGTGAGCTCAGGGCGAGTGGGAGGGAAGGGGGAGACAGGTGAGCTCAGGGCGAGGGGGAGGGCCGGGGGGAGACAGGTGAGCTCAGGGCGAAGGGAGGGACAGGGGAAGACAGGTGAGCTCAGGGCGAGTGGGAGGGAAGGGGGAGACAGGTGAGCTCAGGGCGAGGGGGAGGGACGGGGGGAGACAAGTGAGCTCAGGGCGAGGGGGAGGGATGGGGGAAACAGGTGAGCTCAGAGTGAGTGGGAGGGATGGGCGGAGACAGGTGAGGTCAGGGCGAGTGTGAGGGACGCGGGAGACAGGTGAGCTCAGGGCGAAGGGAGGGACAGGGGGAGACAGGTGAGCTCAGGGCGAGTGGGAAGGACGGGGGAGACAGGTGAGCTCAGGGCGAGGGGGATGGACGGGGGAGACAGGTGAGCTCAGAGTGAGTGGGAGGGCCGGGGGAAACAGGTGAGCTCAGGGCGAGAGGAGCGCCAGGGAGAGACAGGTGAGCTCAGGGCAAGGGGACGGCCAGGGGGAGACAGGTGAGGTCAGGGCTAGAGGAGGGACGGGGGGGGAGACAGGTGAGCTCAGTGCGAGGGGAGGGCCGGGAGGAGACAGGTGAGCTCAGGGCGAAGGGAGGGACAGGGGGAGACAGGTGAGCTCAGGGCGAGTGGGAGGGACGGGGGAGACAGGTGAGCTCAGGGCGAGTGGGAGGGACGGGGGGAGACAAGTGAGCTCAGGGCGAGTGGGAGTGACGGGGTAGACAGGTGAGCTCAGGGCGAGTGGGAGGGACGGGGGAGACAGGTGAGCTCAGGGTGAGGGGAGGGACAGGGGGAAACAGGTGAGCTCAGGGCGAGGGGAAGGACAAGGGGAGACAGGTGAGCTCAGGGCAAGTGGGATGGCCGGGGGAGACAGGTGAGCTCAGGGTGAGTGGGAGGGCCAGGGGGAGACAGGTGAGCTCAGTGTGAGGCGAGGGCCAGGGGGAGACAGGAGAGCTCAGGGCGTGTGGAGGTCCAGGGGGAGACAGATGAGCTCAGGGTGAGTGGGAGGGAGAGGGGGAGACAGGTGAGGTCAGGGCGAGTGGGAAGGATGGGGGAGACTGGTGAGCTCAGTGTGAGGGGAGGGCCGGGGGGAGACAGGTGAGCTCAGGGCGAAGGGAGGGACAGGGGAAGACAGGTGAGCTCAGGGCGAGTGGGAGGGACGGGGTAGACAGGTGAGCTCAGGGCGAGGGGGAGGGACGGGGGGAGACAAGTGAGCTCAGTGTGAGGGGAGGGCCGGGGGAGACAGATGAGCTCAGGGCTAGTGGGAGGGACAGGAGGAGACAGGTGAGCCCAGGGTGAGTGGGAGGGAAGGGAGAGACAGGTGAGCTCAGGGCGAGTGGGAGGGACGGGGAGACAGGTGAGCTCAGAGTGAGTGGGAGGGACGGGTGGGAGACAGGTGAGGTCAGGGTGAGGGGAGGGACAGGGGAGACAGGTGAGCTCAGGGTGAGGGGAGGGACGGGGGAGTCAGGTGAGCTCAGGGTGAGGGGAGGGACGGGGATACAGATGAGCTCAGGGTGAGGGGAGGGACAGGGGAGACAGGTGAGCTCAGGGCGAGGGGAGGGACAGGTGAGCTCAGGGCGAGTGGGAGGGACGGGGGAGTCAGGTGAGCTCAGGGTGAGGGGAGGGACAGGGGAGACAGGTGAGCTCAGGGTGAGGGGAGGGACGGGGGAGTCAGGTGAGCTCAGGGTGAGGGGAGGGACGGGGGAGACAGGTGAGCTCAGGGCGAGTGGGAGGGACGGGGGAGTCAGGTGAGCTCAGGGTGAGGGGAGGGACAGGGGAGACAGGTGAGCTCAGGATGAGGGGAGGGACGGGGGAGTCAGGTGAGCTCAGGGTGAGGGGAGGGACGGGGGAGACAGGTGAGGTCATGGCGAGGGGAGGGACGGGGGGAGACAGGTGAGCTCAGGGTGAGGGGAGGGACAGGGGAGACAGGTAAGCTCAGGGTGAGGGGAGGGACGGGGGAGACAGATGAGGTCAGGGCGAGTGGGAGGGACAGGGAGACAGGTGAGCTCAGGGTGAGGGGAGGGACAGGGGAGACAGGGGAGGTCAGGGCGAGGGGAGGGGACAAGGGGAGACAGGTGAGCTCAGGGCAAGTGGGAGGGCCGGGGGAGACAGGTGAGCTCAGGGTGAGTGGGAGGAATGGGGGAGACAGGTGAGCTCAGGGCGAGGGGAGGGACAAGGGGAGACAGGTGAGCTCAGGGTGAGTGGGAGGAACGGGGGAGACAGGTTAGCTCAGGGCGAGTGGGAGGAACGGGGGAGACAGGTGAGCTCAGGGCGAGGGGAGGGACAAGGGGAGACAGGTGAGGTCAGGGCGAGTGGGAGGGACAGGGAGACAGGTGAGCTCAGGGTGAGGGGAGGGACAGGGGGATAAAGGTGAGGTCAGGGTGAGGGTAGGGACAGGGGAGACAGGTGAGCTCAGGGCAAGTGGGAGGGTCGGGGGAGACAGGTGAGCTCAGGGTGAGTGGGAGGAACGGGGGAGACAGGTGAGCTCAGGGCGAGGGGAGGGACAAAGGGAGACAGGTGAGCTCAGGGTGAGGGGAGGGACAGGGGAGACAGGTGAGGTCAGGGCGAGGGGAGGGGACAAGGGGAGACAGGTGAGCTCAGGGCAAGTGGGAGGGCCGGGGGAGACAGGTGAGCTCAGGGTGAGTGGGAGGAACGGGGGAGACAGGTGAGCTCAGGTCGAGGGGAGGGACAAGGGGAGACAGGTGAGCTCAGGGTGAGGGGAGGGACAGGGGAGACAGGTGAGCTCAGAGCGAGTGGGAGGAACGGGGGAGACAGGTGAGCTCAGGGCGAGGGGAGGGACAAGGGGAGACAGGTGAGCTCAGGGCAAGTGGGAGGGACAGGGAGACAGGTGAGCTCAGGGTGACCGGAGAGACAGGGGAGACAGGTGAGGTCAGGGCAAGGGGAGGGGACAAGGGGAGACAGGTGAGCTCAGGGCAAGTGGGAGGGTCGGGGGAGACAGGTGAGGTCAGGGCGAGGGGAGGGGACAAGGGGAGACAGGTGAGCTCAGGGCAAGTGGGAGGGCCGGGGGAGACAGGTGAGCTCAGGGTGAGTGGGAGGAACGGGGGAGACAGGTGAGCTCAGGTCGAGGGGAGGGACAAGGGGAGACAGGTGAGCTCAGGGTGAGGGGAGGGACAGGGGAGACAGGTGAGCTCAGAGCGAGTGGGAGGAACGGGGGAGACAGGTGAGCTCAGGGCGAGGGGAGGGACAAGGGGAGACAGGTGAGCTCAGGGCAAGTGGGAGGGACAGGGAGACAGGTGAGCTCAGGGTGACCGGAGAGACAGGGGAGACAGGTGAGGTCAGGGCGAGGGGAGGGGACAAGGGGAGACAGGTGAGCTCAGGGCAAGTGGGAGGGTCGGGGGAGACAGGTGAGCTCAGGGTGAGTGGGAGGAACGGGGGAGACAGGTGAGCTCAGGGCGAGGGGAGGGACAAAGGGAGACAGGTGAGCTCAGGGTGAGGGGAGGGACAGGGGGGACAGGTGAGCTCAGGGCGAGTGGGAGGAACGGGGGAGACAGGTGAGCTCAGGGCGAGGGGAGGGACAAGGGGAGACAGGTGAGCTCAGGGCAAGTGGGAGGGCCGGGGGAGACAGGTGAGCTCAGGGTGAGTGGGAGGAACGGGGGAGACAGGTTAGCTCAGGGCGAGTGGGAGGAACGGGGGAGACAGGTGAGCTCAGGGCGAGGGGAGGGACAAGGGGAGACAGGTGAGGTCAGGGCGAGTGGGAGGGACAGGGAGACAGGTGAGCTCAGGGTGAGGGGAGGGACAGGGGGATAAAGGTGAGGTCAGGGTGAGGAGAGGGACAGGGGAGACAGGTGAGCTCAGGTGAGGGGAGGGACGGGGGAGACAGGTGAGCTCAGGGCGAGTGGGAGGGACAGGGAGACAGGTGAGCTCAGGGTGAGGGGAGGTACAGGGGAGACAGGTGAGGTCAGGGCGAGGGGAGGGGACGAGGGGAGACAGGTGAGCTCAGGGCGAGTGGGAGGGCCGGGGGAGACAGGTGAGCTCAGGGTGAGTGGGAGGAACGGGGGAGACAGGTGAGCTCAGGTCGAGGGGAGGGACAAGGGGAGACAGGTGAGCTCAGGGTGAAGGGAGGGACAGGGGAGACAGGTGAGCTCAGGGCGAGTGGGAGGAACGGGGGAGACAGGTGAGCTCAGGGTGAGGGGAGGGACAAGGGGAGACAGGTGAGCTCAGGGCGAGTGGGAGGGACGGGGGAGTCAGGTGAGCTCAGGGTGAGAGGAGGGACAGGGGGAGACAGGTGAGCTCAGGGCGAGGGGAGGGACAAGGGGAGACAGGTGAGCTCAGGGCAAGTGGGAGGGCCGGGGGAGACAGGTGAGCTCAGGGTGAGTGGGAGGGCCAGGGGGTGACAGGTGAGCTCAGGACGAGTGGGAGGGACAGGGGGAGACAGGTGAGCTCAGGATGAGGGGAGGGACAGGGGAGACAGGTGAGCTCAGGGCGAGTGGGAGGAACGGGGGAGACAGGTGAGCTCAGGGCGAGTGGGAGGGACAGGGAGACAGGTGAGCTCAGGGTGAGGGGAGGGACAGGGGGATAAAGGTGAGGTCAGGGTGAGGAGAGGGACAGGGGAGACAGGTGAGCTCAGGTGAGGGGAGGGACGGGGGAGACAGGTGAGCTCAGGGCGAGTGGGAGGAACAGGGAGACGGGTGAGCTCAGGGTGAGGGGAGGGACAGGGGAGACAGGTGAGGTCAGGGCGAGGGGAGGGGACAAGGGGAGACAGGTGAGCTCAGGGCAAGTGGGACGGCCGGGGGAGACAGGTGAGCTCAGGGTGAGTGGGAGGAACGGGGGAGACAGGTGAGCTCAGGTCGAGGGGAGGGACAAGGGGAGACAGGTGAGCTCAGGGTGAGGGGAGGGACAGGGGAGACAGGTGAGCTCAGGGCGAGTGGGAGGAACAGGGGAGACAGGTGAGGTCAGGGCGAGGGGAGGGACAAGGGGAGACAGGTGAGGTCAGGGCGAGTGGGAGGGACAGGGAGACAGGTGAGCTCAGGGTGACCGGAGGGACAGGGGAGACAGGTGAGGTCAGGGCGAGGGGAGGGGACAAGGGGAGACAGGTGAGCTCAGGGCAAGTGGGAGGGTCGGGGGAGACAGGTGAGCTCAGGGTGAGTGGGAGGAACGGGGGAGACAGGTGAGCTCAGGGCGAGGGGAGGGACAAAGGGAGACAGGTGAGCTCAGGGTGAGGGGAGGGACAGGGGAGACAGGTGAGCTCAGGGCCAGTGGGAGGAACGGGGGAGACAGGTGAGCTCAGGGCAAGTGGGAGGGCCGGGGGAGACAGGTGAGCTCAGGGTGAGTGGGAGGGCCAGGGGGTGACAGGTGAGCTCAGGGTGAGGGGACGGACAGGGGGAGACAGGTGAGCTCAGGGCGAGTGGGAGGGACGGGGGAGTCAGGTGAGCTCAGGGTGAGAGGAGGGACAGGGGGAGACAGGTGAGCTCAGGGCGAGGGGAGGGACAAGGGGAGACAGGTGAGCTCAGGGCAAGTGGGAGGGCCGGGGGAGACAGGTGAGCTCAGGGTGAGTGGGAGGGCCAGGGGGTGACAGGTGAGCTCAGGATGAGTGGGAGGGACAGGGGAGACAGGTGAGCTCAGGGTGAGGGGAGGGACAGGGGAGACAGGTGAGCTCAGGGTGAGGGGAGGGACAGGGGAGACAGGTGAGCTCAGGGTGAGGGGAGGGACAGGGGAGACAGGTGAGCTCAGGGCGAGGTGAGGGACAAGGGGAGACAGGTGTGCTCAGGGTGAGTGGGAGGGCCAGGGGGAGACAGGTGAGCTCAGTGTGAGGCGAGGGCCAGGGGGATACGGGAGAGCTCAGGGCGTGGGGAGGTCCAGGGGGAGACAGATGAGCTCAGGGTGAGATGGAGGGACAGGGGGTGACTGGTGAGGTCAGGGCGAGTGGGAGGGATGGGGGAGACAGGTTAGCTCAGGGCAAGTGGGAGGGACAGGGGGAGACAGGTGAGGTCAGGGCGAGTGGGAAGGATGGGGGAGACAGGTGAGCTCAGTGTGAGGGGAGGGCCGGGGGGAGACAGGTGAGCTCAGGGCGAGTGGGAGGGACAGGAGGAGACAGGTGAGCCCAGGTTGAGTGGGAGGGAAGGGAGAGACAGGTGAGCTCAGGGCGAGTGGGAGGGATGGGGGAGACAGGTGAGCTCAGGGCGAGGGAAGGGACAGGGGAAGACAGGTGAGCTCAGGGCGAGTGGGAGGGAAGGGGGAGACAGGTGAGCTCAGGGCGAGGGGGTGGGCCGGGGGGAGACAGGTGAGCTCAGGGCGAAGGGAGGGACAGGGGAAGACAGGTGAGCTCAGGGCGAGTGGGAGGGAGGGGGGAGACTGGTGAGCTCAGGGCGAGGGGGAGGGACAGGGGGGAGACAAGTGAGCTCAAGCGAGGGGGAGGGACGGGGGAAACAGGTGAGCTCAGAGTGAGTGGGAGGGATGGGCGGAGACAGGTGAGGTCAGGGCGAGTGTGAGGGACGCGGGAGACAGGTGAGCTCAGGGCGAAGGGAGGGACAGGGGGAGACAGGTGAGCTCAGGGCGAGTGGGAAGGACGGGGTAGACAGGTGAGCTCAGGGCGAGGGGGATGGACGGGGGAGACAGGTGAGCTCAGAGTGAGTGGGAGGGACGGGGGAGACAGGTGAGGTCAGGGCGAGTGGGAGGGCCGGGGGAAACAGGTGAGCTCAGGGCGAGAGGAGCGCCAGGGAGAGACAGGTGAGCTCAGGGCAAGGGGACGGCCGGGGGAGACAGGTGAGGTCAGGGCTAGGGGAGGGACGGGGGGGGAGACAGGTGAGCTCAGGGCGAGGGGAGGGCCGGGAGGAGACAGGTGAGCTCAGAGTGAGTGGGAGGGATGGGGGGAGACAGGTGAGGTCAGGTCGAGTGGGAGTGACGGGGTAGACAGGTGAGCTCAGGGCGAGTGGGAGGGACGGGGGAGACAGGTGAGCTCAGGGTGAGGGGAGGGACAGGGGGAAACAGGTGAGCTCAGGGCGAGGGGAAGGACAAGGGGAGACAGGTGAGCTCAGGGCAAATGGGATGGCCGGGGGAGACAGGTGAGCTCAGGGTGAGTGGGAGGGCCAGGGGGAGACAGGTGAGCTCAGTGTGAGGCGAGGGCCAGGGGGAGACAGGAGAGCTCAGGGCGTGTGGAGGTCCAGGGGGAGACAGATGAGCTCAGGGTGAGTGGGAGGGAGAGGGGGAGACAGGTGAGGTCAGGGCGAGTGGGAGGGATGGGGGAGACACGTAAGCTCAGGGCGAGTGGGTGGGACAGGGGGAGACAGGTGAGGTCAGGGCGAGTGGGAAGGATGGGGGAGACTGGTGAGCTCAGTGTGAGGGGAGGGCCGGGGGGAGACAGGTGAGCTCAGGGCGAAGGGAGGGACAGGGGAAGACAGGTGAGCTGAGGGCGAGTGGGAGGGACGGGGTAGACAGGTGAGCTCAGGGCGAGGGGGAGGGACGGGGGGAGACAAGTGAGCTCAGTGTGAGGGGAGGGCCGGGGGAGACAGATGAGCTCAGGGCGAGTGGGAGGGACAGGAGGAGACAGGTGAGCCCAGGGTGAGTGGGAGGGAAGGGAGAGACAGGTGAGCTCAGGGCGAGTGGGAGGGACGGGGAGACAGGTGAGCTCAGAGTGAGTGGGAGGGACGGGTGGGAGACAGGTGAGGTCAGGGCGAGTGGGAGGGACTCGGGAGACAGGTGAGCTCAGAGTGAGTGGGAGGGACTGGGGAGACAGGTGAGGTCAGGGCAAGTGGGAGGGACAGGGGGAGACAGGTGAGCTCAGGGCGAGGGGAGGGACGGGGGAGACAGGTGAGCTCAGGGCGAGGGCAGGGCCATGGGGAGACAGGTGAGCTCAGGGTGAGGGGAGGGGCAGGGGGAGACAGGTGAGCTCAGGGCGAGGGGAGGGCCGGGGGAGACAGGTGAGCTCAGGGCGAGGGGGATGGACGGGGGAGACAGGTGAGCTCAGAGTGAGTGGGAGGGACGGGGGAGACAGGTGAGGTCAGGGCGAGTGGGAGGGACGGGGAGACAGGTGAGCTCAGGGCGAGGGGAGGGCCGCGGGGAGACAGGTGAGCTCAGGGCGAAGGGAGGGACAGGGGAAGACAGGTGAGCTCAGGGCGAGTGGGAGGGACGGGGGAGACAGGTGCGCTCAGGGCGAGGGGGAGGGACGGGGGGAGACAAGTGAGCTCAGGGCGAGGGGGAGGGACGGGGAGACAGGTGAGCTCAGAGTGAGTGGGAGGCATGGGGGGAGACAGGTGAGGTCAGGGCGAGTGGGAGGGACGGGGGCGACAGGTGAGCTCAGGGCGAAGGGAGGGACAGGGGGAGACAGGTGAGCGCAGGACGAGTGGGAAGGACGGGGGAGACAGGTGAGCTCAGGGCGAGTGGGAAGGACGGGGGAGACAGGTGAGCTCAGGGCGAGAGGGATGGACGGGGGAGACAGGTGAGCTCAGAGTGAGTTGGAGGGACTGGGGGAGACAGGTGAGGTCAGGGCGAGTGGGAGGGCCGGGGAAGACAGGTGAGCTCAGGGCGAGAGGAGGGCCAGGGAGAGACAGGTGAGCTCAGGGCGAGGGGACGGCCAGGGGTAGACAGGTGAGCTCAGGGCGAGGGGAGGGCCGGGGGCAGTCAGGTGAGCTCAGGGCGAAGGGAGGGACAGGGGAAGACAGGTGAGCTCAGGGCGAGTGGGAGGGACGGGGGAGACAGGTGAGCTCAGGGCGAGGGGGAGGGACGGGGGGAGACAAGTGAGCTCAGGGCGAGGGGGAGGGACGGGGGAGACAGGTGAGCTCAGAGTGAGTGGGAGGGATGGGGGGAGACAGGTGAGGTCAGGGCGAGTGGGAGGGACGGGGAGACAGGTGAGCTCAGGGCGAAGGGAGGGACAGGGGGAGACAGGTGAGCTCAGGGCGAGTGGGATGGACGGGGGAGACAGGTGAGCTCAGGGCGAGGGGGAGGGCCGGGGAGACAAGTGAGGTCAGAGTGAGTGGGAGGGACGGGGGAGACAGGTGAGGTCAGGGCGAGTGGGAGGGACGGGGAGACAGGTGAGCTCAGAGTGAGTGGGAGGGCCGGGGGGACAGGTGAGCTCAGGGCGAGAGGAGGGCCACGGAGAGACAGGTGAGCTCAGGGCGAGGGGACGGCCAGGGGGAGACAGGTGATGTCAGGGCTAGGGGAGGGACGGGGGGGGAGACAGGTGAGCTCAGGGCGAGGGGAGGGCCGGGGGGAGACAGGTGAGCTCAGGGCGAAGGGAGGGACAGGCGTAGACAGGTGAGCTCAGGGCGAGGGGGATGCTTGGGGGGAAAAAGGTGAGCTCAGAGTGAGTGGGAGGGACGGGGGAGACAGGTGAGGTCAGGGTGAGTGGGAGGGACGGGGAGACTGGTGAGCTCAGGGCGAGAGGAAGGCCAGGGAGAGACAGGTGAGCTCAGGGCGAGGGGAGTGCCAGGGGGAGGCATGTAAGCTCAGGGTGAGTGAGAGGGACGGGGGAGACAGGTGAGCTCAGGGCGAGGGCAGGGCCATGGGGAGACAGGTGAGCTCAGGGTGAGGGGAGGGGCAGGGGGAGACAGGTGAGCTCAGGGCGAGGGGAGGGCCGGGGGAGACAGGTGAGCTCAGGGCGAGGGGACGGCCAGGGGGAGACAGGTGAGGTCAGGGCGAGGGGAGGGACCGGGGGGAGACAGGTGAGCTCAGGGCGAGGGGAGGGCCGGGGGGAGACAGGTGAGCTCAGGGCGACTGGGAGGGAAGGGGGAGACATGTGAGCTCAGGGCGAGTGGGAGGGACGCTGGGAGACAAGTGAGCTCAGGGCGAGGGGGAGGGACGGGGGAGACAGGTGAGCTCAGAGTGAGTGGGAGGGATGGGGGGAGACAGGTGAGGTCAGGGCGAGTGGGAGGGACGGGGGAGACAGGTGAGCTCAGGGCGAAGGGAGGGACAGGGGGAGACAGGTGAGGTCAGGGCGAGTGGGAGGGACGGGGAGAGACAGGTGAGCTCAGGGCGAGGGGACGGCAAGGGGGAGACAGGTGAGGTCAGGGCGAAGGGAGGGACAGGGGAAGACAGGTGAGCTCAGGGCGAGTGGGAGGGACGGGGGAGACAGGTGAGCTCAGGGCGAGGGGGAGGGACGGGGGGAGACAAGTGAGCTCAGGGCGAGGGGGAGGGACGGGGGAAACAGGTGAGCTCAGAGTGAGTGGGAGGGATGGGGGGAGACAGGTGAGGTCAGGGCGAGTGGGAGGGACGCGGGAGACAGGTGAGCTCAGGGCGAAGGGAGGGACAGGGGGAGACAGGTGATGTCAGGGCGAGTGGGAGGGCCGGGGGAAACAGGTGAGCTCAGGGCGAGAGGAGCGCCAGGGAGAGACAGGTGAGCTCAGGGCGAGGGGACGGCCAGGGGGAGACAGGTGAGGTCAGGGCTAGGGGAGGGACGGGGGGGGAGACAGGTGAGCTCAGGGCGAGGGGAGGGCCGGGAGGAGACAGGTGAGCTCAGGGCGAAGGGAGGGACAGGGGGAGACAGGTGAGCTCAGGGCGAGTGGGAGGGACGGGGGAGACAGGTGAGCTCAGGGCGAGTGGGAGGGACAGGGGGAGACAAGTGAGCTCAGAGTGAGTGGGAGGGATGGGGGGAGACAGGTGAGGTCAGGGCGAGTGGGAGGGACGGGGGAGACAAGTGAGCTCAGGGCGAAGGGAGGGAGAGGGGGAGACAGGTGAGCTCAGAGCGAGTGGGAAGGACGGGGGAGACAGGTGAGCTCAGGGCGAGGGGGATGGACGGGGGAGACAGGTGAGCTCAGGGCGAAGAGAGGGACAGGGGGAGACAGGTGAGCTCAGAGCGAGTGGGAAGGACGGGGGAGACAGGTGAGCTCAGGGCGAGGGGGATGGACGGGGGAGACAGGTGAGCTCAGAGTGAGTGGGAGGGACGGGGGAGACAGGTGAGGTCAGGGCGAGTGGGAGGGACGGGGAGACAGGTGAGCTCAGGGCGAAGGGAGGGACAGGGGGAGACAGGTGAGCTCAGGGCGAGTGGGAAGGACGGGGGAGACAGGTGAGCTCAGGGCGAGTGGGAGGGACAGGGGGAGACAAGTGAGCTCAGAGTGAGTGGGAGGGATGGGGGGAGACAGGTGAGGTCAGGGCGAGTGGGAGGGACGGGGGAGACAAGTGAGCTCAGGGCGAAGGGAGGGAGAGGGGGAGACAGGTGAGCTCAGAGCGAGTGGGAAGGACGGGGGAGACAGGTGAGCTCAGGGCGAGGGGGATGGACGGGGGAGACAGGTGAGCTCAGGGCGAAGAGAGGGACAGGGGGAGACAGGTGAGCTCAGAGCGAGTGGGAAGGACGGGGGAGACAGGTGAGCTCAGGGCGAGGGGGATGGACGGGGGAGACAGGTGAGCTCAGAGTGAGTGGGAGGGACGGGGGAGACAGGTGAGGTCAGGGCGAGTGGGAGGGACGGGGAGAGACAGGTGAGCTCAGGGCGAGGGGACGGCCAGGGGGAGACAGGTGAGGTCAGGGCTGGGGGAGGGACGGGGGGGGAGACAGGTGAGCTCAGGGCGAGGGGAGGGCCGGGGGGAGACAGGTGAGCTCAGGGCGAGTGGGAGGGACGGGGGAGACAGGTGAGCTCAGGGCGAGGGGGAGGGATGGGGGGAGACAAGTGAGCTCAGGGCGAGGGGGAGGGACGGTGGAGACAGGTGAGCTCAGAGTGAGTGGGAGGGATGGGGGGAGACAGGTGAGGTCAGGGCGAGTGTGAGGGACGGGGGAGACAGGTGAGCTCAGGGCGAAGGGAGGTACAGGGGGAGACAGGTGAGCGCAGGGCGAGTGGGAAGGACGGGGGAGACAGGTGAGCTCAGGGCGAGTGGGAGGGACGGGGGTGACAGGTGAGCTCAGGGCGAGGGGGAGGGACGGGGGAGACAGGTGAGCTCAGAGTGAGTGGGAGGGACGGGGGAGACAGGTGAGGTCAGGGCGAGTGGGAGGACCGGGGAAGACAGGTGAGCTCAGGGCGAGAGAAGGGCCAGGGAGAGACAGGTGAGCTCAGGGCGAGGGGACGGCCAGGGGGAGACAGGTGAGGTCAGGGCTAGGGGAGGGACGGGGGGGGAGACAGGTGAGCTCAGGGCGCGGGGAGGGCCGGGGGGAGACAGGTGAGCTCAGGGCGAAGGGAGGGACAGGGGAAGACAGGTGAGCTCAGGGCGAGTGGGAGGGACGGGGGAGACAGGTGAGCTCAGGGCGAGGGGGAGGGACGGGGGGAGACAAGTGAGCTCAGGGCGAGGGGGAGGGACGGGGGAGACAGGTGAGCTCAGAGAGAGTGGGAGGGATGGGGGGTGACAGGTGAGGTCAGGGCGAGTGGGAGGGACGGGGGAGACAGGTGAGCTCAGGGCGAAGGGAGGGACAGGGGGAGACAGGTGAGCTCAGGGCGAGTGGGAAGGACGGGGGTGACAGGTGATCTCAGGGCAAGGGGGAGGGACGGGGAGACAGGTGAGCTCAGGGCGAGTGGGACGGACGGGGGGGAGACAAGTGAGCTCAGGACGAGGGGGAGGGACGGGGGAGACAGGTGAGCTCAGAGTGAGTGGGAGGGATGGGGGAGACAGGTGAGCTCAGAGTGAGTGGGAGGGACGGGGGGAGACAGGTGTGCTCAGGGCGAGTGGGAGGGATGGGGGAGACAGGTGAGCTCAGGGCGAGGGGAAGGACAATGGGAGACAGGTGAGCTCAGGGCAAGTGGGATGGCCGGGGGAGACAGGTGAGCTCAGGGTGAGTGGGAGGGCCAGGGGGAGACAGTTGAGCTCAGTGTGAGGCGAGGGCCAGGGGGAGACAGGAGAGCTCAGGGCGTGGGGAGGTCCAGGGGGAGACAGATGAGCTCAGGGTGAGTGGGAGGGACAGGGGGAGACAGGTGAGGTCAGGGCGAGTGGGAGGGATGGGGGTGACAGGTAAGCTCAGGGCAAGTGGGAGGGACAGGGGGAGACAGGTGAGGTCAGGGCGAGTGGGAAGGATGGGGGAGACAGGTGAGCTCAGTGTGAGGAGTGGGTCGGGGGGAGACAGGTGAGCTCAGGGCGAGTGGGAGGGACAGGAGGAGACAGGTGAGCCCAGGGTGAGTGGGAGGGAAGGGAGAGACAGGTGAGCTCAGGGCGAGTGGGAGGGATGGGGGAGACAGGTGAGCTCAGAGTGAGTGGGAGGGACGGGGGGGAGACAGGTGAGGTCAGGGCATGTAGGAGGGACGGGGAGACAGATGAGCTCAGGGCGAGGGGAGGGACGGGGGAGACAGGTGAGCTCAGGGCGAGGGGAGGTCCAGGGGGAGGCATGTGAGCTCAGGGTGAGTGGGAGGGACGGGGGAGACAGGTGAGCTCAGGGCGAGGGCAGGGCCATGGGGAGACAGGTGAGCTCAGGGCGAGGGGAGTGGCAGGGGGAGACAGGTGAGCTCAGGGCGAGGGGGAGGGACGGGGGGAGACAGGAGAGCTCAGGGCGTGGGGAGGTCCAGGGGGAGACAGATGAGCTCAGGGTGAGTGGGAGGGACAGGGGGAGACAGATGAGCTCAGGGTGAGTGGGAGGGACAGGGGGGACAGGTGAGCTCAGAGTGAGTGGGAGGGACGGGGGAGACAGGTGAGGTCAGGGCGAGTGGGAGGGACGGGGAGACAGGTGAGCTCAGAGTGAGTGTGAGGGCCGGGGGAGACAGGTGAGCTCAGGGCGAGAGGAGGGCCGGGGAGAGACAGGTGAGCTCAGGGCGAGGGGACGGCCAGGGGGAGACAGGTGAGGTCATGGCTAGGGGAGGGACGCGGGGGGAGACAGGTGAGCTCAGGGCGAGGGGAGGGCCGGGGGGAGACAGGTGAGCTCAGGGCGAAGGGAGGGACAGGAGGAGACAGGTGAGCCCAGGGTGAGTGGGAGGGAAGGGAGAGACAGGTGAGCTCAGGGCGAGTGGGAGGGATGGGGGAGACAGGTGAGCTCAGAGTGAGTGGGAGGGACTGGGGAGACAGGTGAGGTCAGGGCAAGTGGGAGGGACAGGGGGAGACAGGTGAGCTCAGGGCGAGGGGAGGGACGGGGGAGACAGGTGAGCTCAGGGCGAGGGGAGGACCAGGGGGAGGCATGTGAGCTCAGGGTGAGTGGGAGGGACGGGGGAGACAGGTGAGCTCAGGGCGAGGGCAGGGCCATGGGGAGACAGGTGAGCTCAGGGCGAGTGGGAGGGACGGGGAGACAGGTGAGCTCAGAGTGAATGTGAGGGCCGGGGGAGACAGGTGAGCTCAGGGCGAGAGGAAGGCCAGGGAGAGACAGGTGAGCTCAGGGTGAGGGGACGGCCAAGGGGAGACAGGTGAGGTCAGGGCTCGGGGAGGGACGCGGGGGGAGACAGGTGAGCTCAGGGCGAGGGGAGGGCCGGGGGGAGACAAGTGAGCTCAGGGCGAAGGGAGGGACAGGGGAAGACAGGTGAGCTCAGGGCGAGTGGGAGGGACGGGGTAGACAGGTGAGCTCAGGGCGAGGGGGAGGGACGGGGGGAGTCAAGTGACCTCAGGGCGAGTGGGAGGGATGGGGGGAGACAGGTGAGGTCAGGGCGAGTGGGAGGGACGGGGGAGACAGGTGAGCTCAGGGCGAAGGGAGGGACGGGGTAGACAGGTGAGCTCAGGGCGAGGGGGAGGGACGGGGGAGACAGGTGAGCTCAGAGCGAGTGGGAGGGATGGGGGGAGACAGGTGAGCTCAGGGCGAGTGGGAGGGACGGGGGAGACAGGTGAGCTCAGGGCGAAGGGAGGGACGGGGGAGACAGGTGAGGTCAGGGCTAGGGGAGGGACGGGGGGGAGACAGGTGAGCTCAGGGCGAGGGGAGGGCCGGGGGGAGACAGGTGAGCTCAGGGCGAAGGGAGGGACAGGGGAAGACAGGTGAGCTCAGGGCGAGTGGGAGGGACGGGGGAGACACGTGAGCTCAGGGCGAGGGGGAGGGACGGGGGAGACAGGTGAGCTCAGAGTGAGTGGGAGGGATGGGGGAGACAGGTGAGGTCAGGGCGAGTGGGAGCGACGGGGGAGACAGGTGAGCTCAGGGCGAAGGGAGGGACGGGGGAGACAGGTGAGCTCAGGGCGAGTGGAAGGACAAGGGGAGACAGGTGAGCTCAGGGCAAGTGGGATGGCCGGGGGAGACAGGTGAGCTCAGGGTGAGTGGGAGGGCCAGGGGGAGACAGTTGAGCTCAGTGTGAGGCGAGGGCCAGGGGGAGACAGGAGAGCTCAGGGCGTGGGGAGGTCCAGGGGGAGACAGATGAGCTCAGGGTGAGTGGGAGGGACAGGGGGAGACAGGTGAGGTCAGGGCGAGTGGGAGGGATGGGGGTGACAGGTAAGCTCAGGGCAAGTGGGAGGGACAGGGGGAGACAGGTGAGGTCAGGGCGAGTGGGAAGGATGGGGGAGACAGGTGAGCTCAGTGTGAGGAGTGGGTCGGGGGGAGACAGGTGAGCTCAGGGCGAGTGGGAGGGACAGGAGGAGACAGGTGAGCCCAGGGTGAGTGGGAGGGAAGGGAGAGACAGGTGAGCTCAGGGCGAGTGGGAGGGATGGGGGAGACAGGTGAGCTCAGAGTGAGTGGGAGGGACGGGGGGGAGACAGGTGAGGTCAGGGCATGTAGGAGGGACGGGGAGACAGATGAGCTCAGGGCGAGGGGAGGGACGGGGGAGACAGGTGAGCTCAGGGCGAGGGGAGGTCCAGGGGGAGGCATGTGAGCTCAGGGTGAGTGGGAGGGACGGGGGAGACAGGTGAGCTCAGGGCGAGGCAGGGCCATGGGGAGACAGGTGAGCTCAGGGCGAGGGGAGTGGCAGGGGGAGACAGGTGAGCTCAGGGCGAGGGGGAGGGACGGGGGGAGACAGGAGAGCTCAGGGCGTGGGGAGGTCCAGGGGGAGACAGATGAGCTCAGGGTGAGTGGGAGGGACAGGGGGAGACAGGTGAGCTCAGAGTGAGTGGGAGGGACGGGGGAGACAGGTGAGGTCAGGGCGAGTGGGAGGGACGGGGAGACAGGTGAGCTCAGGGCGTGGGGAGGTCCAGGGGGAGACAGATGAGCTCAGGGCGAGGGGAGTGGCAGGGGGAGACAGGTGAGCTCAGGGCGAGGGGGAGGGACGGGGGGAGACAGGAGAGCTCAGGGCGTGGGGAGGTCCAGGGGGAGACAGATGAGCTCAGGGTGAGTGGGAGGGACAGGGGGAGACAGGTGAGCTCAGAGTGAGTGGGAGGGACGGGGGAGACAGGTGAGGTCAGGGCGAGTGGGAGGGACGGGGAGACAGGTGAGCTCAGAGTGAGTGTGAGGGCCGGGGGAGACAGGTGAGCTCAGGGCGAGAGGAGGGCCGGGGAGAGACAGGTGAGCTCAGGGCGAGGGGACGGCCAGGGGGAGACAGGTGACGTCATGGCTAGGGGAGGGACGCGGGGGGAGACAGGTGAGCTCAGGGCGAGGGGAGGGCCGGGGGGAGACAGGTGAGCTCAGGGCGAAGGGAGGGACAGGAGGAGACAGGTGAGCCCAGGGTGAGTGGGAGGGAAGGGAGAGACAGGTGAGCTCAGGGCGAGTGGGAGGGATGGGGGAGACAGGTGAGCTCAGAGTGAGTGGGAGGGACTGGGGAGACAGGTGAGGTCAGGGCAAGTGGGAGGGACAGGGGGAGACAGGTGAGCTCAGGGCGAGGGGAGGGACGGGGGAGACAGGTGAGCTCAGGGCGAGGGGAGGACCAGGGGGAGGCATGTGAGCTCAGGGTGAGTGGGAGGGACGGGGGAGACAGGTGAGCTCAGGGCGAGGGCAGGGCCATGGGGAGACAGGTGAGCTCAGGGCGAGTGGGAGGGACGGGGAGACAGGTGAGCTCAGAGTGAATGTGAGGGCCGGGGGAGACAGGTGAGCTCAGGGCGAGAGGAAGGCCAGGGAGAGACAGGTGAGCTCAGGGTGAGGGGACGGCCAAGGGGAGACAGGTGAGGTCAGGGCTCGGGGAGGGACGCGGGGGGAGACAGGTGAGCTCAGGGCGAGGGGAGGGCCGGGGGGAGACAAGTGAGCTCAGGGCGAAGGGAGGGACAGGGGAAGACAGGTGAGCTCAGGGCGAGTGGGAGGGACGGGGTAGACAGGTGAGCTCAGGGCGAGGGGGAGGGACGGGGGGAGTCAAGTGACCTCAGGGCGAGTGGGAGGGATGGGGGGAGACAGGTGAGGTCAGGGCGAGTGGGAGGGACGGGGGAGACAGGTGAGCTCAGGGCGAAGGGAGGGACGGGGGAGACAGGTGAGCTCAGAGCGAGTGGGAGGGATGGGGGGAGACAGGTGAGGTCAGGGCGAGTGGGAGGGACGGGGGAGACAGGTGAGCTCAGGGCGAAGGGAGGGACGGGGGAGACAGGTGAGGTCAGGGCTAGGGGAGGGACGGGGGGGAGACAGGTGAGCTCAGGGCGAGGGGAGGGCCGGGGGGAGACAGGTGAGCTCAGGGCGAAGGGAGGGACAGGGGAAGACAGGTGAGCTCAGGGCGAGTGGGAGGGACGGGGGAGACACGTGAGCTCAGGGCGAGGGGGAGGGACGGGGGAGACAGGTGAGCTCAGAGTGAGTGGGAGGGATGGGGGGAGACAGGTGAGGTCAGGGCGAGTGGGAGCGACGGGGGAGACAGGTGAGCTCAGGGCGAAGGGAGGGACGGGGGAGACAGGTGAGCTCAGGGCGAGTGGGAAGGACGGGGGAGACAGGTGATCTCAGGGCAAGGGGGAGGGACGGGGAGACAGGTGAGCTCAGGACGTGTGGGAGGGACGGGGGGAGACAAGTGAGCTCAGGGCGAGGGGGAGGGACGGGGGAGACAGGTGAGCTCAGAGTGAGTGGGAGGGATGGGGGGAGACAGGTGAGGTCAGGGCGAGGGGGAGGGACGGGGGAGACAGGTGAGCTCAGAGTGAGTGGGAGGGATGGGGGGAGACAGGTGAGGTCAGGGCGAGTGGGAGGGACGGGGGAGACAGATGAGCTCAGGGCGAGTGGGAGGGACGGGGGCGTCAGGTGAGCTCAGGGTGAGGGGAGGGACAGGGGGAGACAGGTGAGCTCAGGGCGAGGGGAAGGACAAGGGGAGAGGTGAGCTCAGGGCAAGTGGAATGGCCGGGGGAGACAGGTGAGCTCAGGGTGAGTGGGAGGGCCAGGGGGAGACAGGTGAGCTCAGTGTGAGGCGAGGGCCAGGGGGAGACAGGAGAGCTCAGGGCGTGGGGAGGTCCAGGGGGAGACAGATGAGCTCAGGGTGAGTGGGAGGGACAGGGGGAGACAGGTGAGGTCAGGGCGAGTGGGAGGGATGTGGGAGACAGGTAAGCTCAGGGCAAGTGGGAGGGATAGGAGGAGACAGGTGAGGTCAGGGCGAGTGGGAGGGACGGGGGAGACAGGTAAGCTCAGGGCAAGTGGGAGGGACAGGGGGAGACAGGTGAGCTCAGGGCGAGGGGACGGCCAGGGGGAGACAGGTGAGTTCAGGTCGAGGGGGAGGGAGGGGGGATACAAGTGAGCTCAGGGCGAGGGGGAGGGACGGGGGAGACAGGTGAGCTCAGAGTGAGTGGGAGGGATGGGGGGAGACAGGTGAGGTCAGGGCGAGTGTGAGGGATGGGGGAGACAGGTGAGCTCAGGGCGAAGGGAGGGACAGGGGGAGACAGGTGAGCGCAGGGCGAGTGGGAAGGAAGGGGGAGACAGGTGAGCTCAGGGCGAGTGGGAGGGACGGGGGAGACAGGTGAGCTCAGGGCGAGGGGGATGGACGGGGGCAGACAAGTGAGCTCAGGGCGAGGGGGAGGGACGGGGAGACAGGTGAGCTCAGAGTGAGTGGGAGGGACGGGGAGACAGGTGAGGTCAGGGCGAGTGGGAGGGACGGGGAGACAGGTGAGCTCAGAGTGAGTGTGAGGGCCGGGGGAGACAGGTGAGCTCAGGGCGAGGGGGAGGGACGGGGAGACAGGTGAGCTCAGAGTGAGTGGGAGGGACGGGGAGACAGGTCAGGGCGAGTGGGAGGGACGGGGAGACAGGTGAGCTCAGAGTGAGTGTGAGGGCCGGGGGAGACAGGTGAGCTCAGGGCGAGAGGAAGACCAGGGAGAGACAGGTGAGCTCAGGGCAAGGGGACGGCCAAGGGGAGACAGGTGAGCTCAGGGCGAAGGGAGGGACAGGGGAAGACAGGTGAGCTCAGGGCGAAGGGAGGGACAGGGGAAGACAGGTGAGCTCAGGGCGAGTGGGAGGGACGGGGTAGACAGGTGAGCTCAGGGCGAGGGGGAGGGACGGGGGGAGACAAGTGAGCTCAGGGCGAGGGGGAGGGACAGGGGAGACAGGTGAGCTCAGAGTGAGTGGGAGGGACAGGAGGAGACAGGTGAGGTCAGGGCGAGTGGGAAGGATGGGGGAGACAGGTGAGCTCAGGGCGAGTGGGAGGGACAGGAGGAGACAGGTGAGCCCAGGGTGAGTGGGAGGGAAGGGAGAGACAGGTGAGCTCAGGGCGAGTGGGAGGGATGGGGGAGACAGGTGAGCTCAGAGTGAGTGGGAGGGACGGGGGGAGACAGGTGAGGTCAGGGCGAGTGGGAGGGACGGGGGAGACAGGTGAGCTCAGGGCGAGGGGAGGGACGGGGGAGACAGGTGAGGTCAGGGCGAGGGGAGGGCCAGGGGGAGGCATGTGAGCTCAGGGTGAGTGGGAGGGACGGGGGAGACTGGTGAGCTCAGGGCGAGGGCAGGGCCATGGGGAGACAGGTGAGCTCAGGGCGAGGGGAGGGGCAGGGGGAGACAGGTGAGCTTAGGGCGAGGGGGAGGGACGGGGAGACAGGTGAGCTCAGAGTGAGTGGGAGGGACGGGGGAGACAGGTGAGGTCAGGGCGAGTGGGAGGGACGGGGAGACAGGTGAGCTCAGAGTGAGTGTGAGGGCCGGGGGAGACAGGTGAGCTCAGGGCGAGAGGAGGGCTAGGGAGAGACAGGTGAGGTCAGGGCGAGGGGACGGCCAGGGGGAGACAGGTGAGGTCAGGGCAAGGGGAGGGACGCGGGGGGAGACAGGTGAGCTCAGGGCGAGGGGAGGGCCAGGGGGAGACAGGTGAGCTCAGGGTGAAGGGAGGGACAGGAGGAGACAGGTGAGCCCAGGGTGAGTGGGAGGGAAGGGAGAGACAGGTGAGCTCAGGGCGAGTGGGAGGGATGGGGGAGACAGGTGAGCTCAGAGTGAGTGGAAGGAACGGGGGGGAGACAGGTGAGGTCAGGGCGAGTGGGAGGGACGGGGAAGACAGGTGAGCTCAGAGTGAGTGGGAGGGACTGGGGAGACAGGTGAGGTCAGGGCAAGTGGGAGGGACAGGGGGAGACAGGTGAGCTCAGGGCGAGGGGAGGGACGGGGGAGACAGGTGAGGTCAGGGCAAGTAGGAGGGACGGGGAGACAGGTGAGCTCAGGGCGAGGGGAGGGACGGGGGAGACAGGTGAGCTCAGGGCGAGGGGAGAGCCAGGGGCAGGCATGTGAGCTCAGGGTGAGTGGGAGGGACGGGGGAGACAGGTGAGCTCAGGGCGAGGGCAGGGCCATGGGGAGACAGGTGAGCTTAGGGTGAGGGGAGGGGCAGGGGGAGACAGGTGAGCTTAGAGCGAGGGGGAGGGACGGGGAGACAGGTGAGCTCAGAGGGAGTGGGAGGGACGGGGGAGACAGGTGAGGTCAGGGCGAGTGGGAGGGACGGGGAGACAGGCGAGCTCAGAGTGAGTGTGAGGGCCGGGGGAGACAGGTGAGCTCAGGGCGAGAGGAGGGCTAGGGAGAGACAGGTGAGCTTAGGGCGAGGGGACGGCCAGGGGGAGACAGGTGAGGTCAGGTCTAGGGGAGGGACGCGGGGGGAGACAGGTGAGCTCAGGGCGAGGGGAGGGCCGGGGGGAGACAGGTGAGCTCAGGGTGAAGGGAGGGACAGGAGGAGACAGGTGAGCTCAGGGCGAGTGGGAGGGATGGGGGAGACAGGTGAGCTCAGAGTGAGTGGAAGGAACGGGGGGGAGACAGGTGAGGTCAGGGCGAGTGGGAGGGACGGGGGAGACAGGTGAGCTCAGAGTGAGTGGGAGGGACTGGGGAGACAGGTGAGGTCAGGGCAAGTGGGAGGGACAGGGGGAGACAGGTGAGCTCAGGGCGAGGGGAGGGACGGGGGAGACAGGTGAGGTCAGGGCAAGTAGGAGGGACGGGGAGACAGGTGAGCTCAGGGCGAGGGGAGGGACGGGGGAGACAGGTGAGCTCAGGGCGAGGGGAGAGCCAGGGGCAGGCATGTGAGCTCAGGGTGAGGGGAGGGGCAGGGGGAGACAGGTGAGCTTAGAGCGAGGGGGAGGGACGGGGAGACAGGTGAGCTCAGAGGGAGTGGGAGGGACGGGGGAGACAGGTGAGCTCAGGGCGAGGGCAGGGCCATGGGGAGACAGGTGAGCTCAGGGTGAGGGGAGGGGCAGGGGGAGACAGGTGAGCTTAGAGCGAGGGGGAGGGACGGGGAGACAGATGAGCTCAGAGGGAGTGGGAGGGACGGGGGAGACAGGTGAGCTCAGGGTGAGGGGAGGGACAGGGGGAGACAGTTGAGCTCAGGGCGAGGGGAGGGACGGGGGAGACAGGTGAGGTCAGGGCAAGTAGGAGGGACGGGGAGACAGGTGAGCTCAGGGCGAGGGGAGGGCCAGGGGGAGGCATGTGAGCTCAGGGTGAGTGGGAGGGACGGGGGAGACAGGTGAGCTCAGGGCGAAGGGAGGGACGGGGTAGACAGGTGAGCTCAGGGCGAGGGGGAGGGACGGGGGAGACAGGTGAGCTCAGAGCGAGTGGGAGGGATGGGGGGAGACAGGTGAGGTCAGGGCGAGTGGGAGGGACGGGGGAGACAGGTGAGCTCAGGGCGAATGGAGGGACGGGGGAGACAGGTGAGGTCAGGGCTAGGGGAGGGACGGGGGGGAGACAGGTGAGCTCAGGGCGAGGGGAGGGCCGGGGGGAGACAGGTGAGCTCAGGACGAAGGGAGGGACAGGGGAAGACAGGTGAGCTCAGGGCAAGTGGGAGGGACGGGGGAGACACGTGAGCTCAGGGCGAGGGGGAGGGACGGGGGAAGACAAGGGAGCTCAGGGCGAGGGGGAGGGACGGGGGAGACAGGTGAGCTCAGAGTGAGTGGGAGGGATGGGGGGAGACAGGTGAGGTCAGGGCGAGTGGGAGGGACAGGGGGAGACAGGTGAGCTCAGGGCGAGTGGGAAGGACGGGGGAGACAGGTGATCTCAGGGCAAGGGGGAGGGACGGTGAGACAGGTGAGCTCAGGACGAGTGGGAGGGACGGGGGGAGACAAGTGAGCTCAGGGCGAGGGGGAGGGACGGGTGAGACAGGTGAGCTCAGAGTGAGTGGGAGGGATGGGGGGAGACAGGTGAGGTCAGGGCGAGTGGGAGGGACGGGGGAGACAGATGAGCTCAGGGCGAGTGGGAGGGATGGGGGAGTCAGGTGAGCTCAGGGTGAGGGGAGGGACAGGGGGAGACAGGTGAGCTCAGGGCGAGGGGAAGGACAAGGGGAGACAGGTGAGCTCAGGGTGAGTGGGAGGGACGGGGGAGACAGATGAGCTCAGGGTGAGTGGGAGGGACAGGGGGAGACAGGTGAGGTCAGGGCGAGTGGGAGGGATGTGGGAGACAGGTAAGCTCAGGGCAAGTGGGAGGGACAGGAGGAGACAGGTGAGGTCAGGGCGAGTGGGAGGGACGGGGAGACAGGTAAGCTCAGGGCAAGTGGGAGGGACAGGGGGAGACAGGTGAGCTCTGGGCGAGGGGACGGCCAGGGGGAGACAGGTGAGTTCAGGGCGAGGGGGAGGGAGGGGGGAGACAAGTGAGCTCAGGGCGAGGGGGAAGGACGGGGGAGACAGGTGAGCTCAGAGTGAGTGGGAGGGATGGGGGGAGACAGGTGAGGTCAGGGCGAGTGTGAGGGACGGGGGAGACAGGTGAGCTCAGGGCGAAGGGAGGGACAGGGGGAGACAGGTGAGCGCAGGGCGAGTGGGAAGGAAGGGGGAGACAGGTGAGCTCAGGGCGAGTGGGAGGGACGGGGGAGACAGGTGAGCTCAGGGCGAGGGGGATGGACGGGGGCAGACAAGTGAGCTCAGGGCGAGGGGGAGGGACGGGGAGACAGGTGAGCTCAGAGTGAGTGGGAGGGACGGGGGAGACAGGTGAGGTCAGGGCGAGTGGGAGGGACGGGGAGACAGGTGAGCTCAGAGTGAGTGTGAGGGCCGGGGGAGACAGGTGAGCTCAGGGCGAGAGGAAGGCCAGGGAGAGACAGGTGAGCTCAGGGCGAGGGGACGGCCAAGGGGAGACAGGTGAGGTCAGGGCTAGGGGAGGGACGCGGGGGGAGACAGGTGAGCTCAGGGCGAGGGGAGGGCCGGGGGGAGACAGGTGAGCTCAGGGCGAAGGGAGGGACAGGGGAAGACAGGTGAGCTCAGGGCGAAGGGAGGGACAGGGGAAGACAGGTGAGCTCAGGGCGAGTGGGAGGGACGGGGTAGACAGGTGAGCTCAGGGCGAGGGGGAGGGACAGGGGAGACAGGTGAGCTCAGAGTGAGTGGGAGGGATGGGGGGAGACAGGTGAGGTCAGGGCGAGTGGGAAGGATGGGGGAGACAGGTGAGCTCAGGGCGAGTGGGAGGGACAGGAGGAGACAGGTGAGCCCAGGGTGAGTGGGAGGGAAGGGAGAGACAGGTGAGCTCAGGGCGAGTGGGAGGGATGGGGGAGACAGGTGAGCTCAGAGTGAGTGGGAGGGACGGGGAGGACAGGTGAGGTCAGGGCGAATGGGAGGGACGGGGGAGACAGGTGAGCTCAGGGCGAGGGGAGGGACGGGGGAGACAGGTGAGCTCAGGGCGAGGGGAGGGCCAGGGGGAGGCATGTGAGCTCAGGGTGAGTGGGAGGGATGGGGGAGACAGGTGAGCTCAGGGCGAGGGCAGGGCCATGGGGAGACAGGTGAGCTCAGGGCGAGGGGAGGGGCAGGGGGAGACAGGTGAGCTTATGGCGAGGGGGAGGGACGGGGAGACAGGTGAGCTCAGAGTGAGTGGGAGGGACGGGGGAGACAGGTGAGGTCAGGGCAAGTGGGAGGGACGGGGAGACAGGTGAGCTCAGAGTGAGTGTGAGGGCCGGGGGAGACAGGTGAGCTCAGGGCGAGAGGAGGGCTAGGGAGAGACAGGTGAGGTCAGGGCGAGGGGAGGGCCAGGGGGAGACAGGTGAGGTCAGGGCTAGGGGAGGGACGCGGGGGGAGACAGGTGAGCTCAGGGCGAGGGGAGGGCCGGGGGGAGACAGGTGAGCTCAGGGTGAAGGGAGGGACAGGAGGAGACAGGTGAGCCCAGGGTGAGTGGGAGGGAAGGGAGAGACAGGTGAGCTCAGGGCGAGTGGGAGGGATGGGGGAGACAGGTGAGCTCAGAGTGAGTGGGAGGGACGGGGGGGAGACAGGTGAGGTCAGGGCATGTAGGAGGGACGGGGAGACAGATGAGCTCAGGGCGAGAGGAAGGCCAGGGAGAGACAGGTGAGCTCAGGGCGAGGGGAGTGCCAGGGGGAGGCATGTAAGCTCAGGGTGAGTGAGAGGGACGGGGGAGACAGGTGAGCTCAGGGCGAGGGCAGGGCCATGGGGAGACAGGTGAGCTCAGGGTGAGGGGAGGGGCAGGGGGAGACTGGTGAGCTCAGGGCGAGGGGAGGGCCGGGGGAGACAGGTGAGCTCAGGGCGAGGGGACGGCCAGGGGGAGACAGGTGAGGTCAGGGCGAGGGGAGGGACCGGGGGGAGACAGGTGAGCTCAGGGCGAGGGGAGGGCCGGGGGGAGACAGGTGAGCTCAGGGCGACTGGGAGGGAAGGGGGAGACATGTGAGCTCAGGGCGAGTGGGAGGGACGCTGGGAGACAAGTGAGCTCAGGGCGAGGGGGAGGGACGGGGGAGACAGGTGAGCTCAGAGTGAGTGGGAGGGATGGGGGGAGACAGGTGAGGTCAGGGCGAGTGGGAGGGACGGGGGAGACAGGTGAGCTCAGGGCGAAGGGAGGGACAGGGGGAGACAGGTGAGGTCAGGGCGAGTGGGAGGGACGGGGAGAGACAGGTGAGCTCAGGGCGAGGGGACGGCAAGGGGGAGACAGGTGAGGTCAGGGCGAAGGGAGGGACAGGGGAAGACAGGTGAGCTCAGGGCGAGTGGGAGGGACGGGGGAGACAGGTGAGCTCAGGGCGAGGGGGAGGGACGGGGGGAGACAAGTGAGCTCAGGGCGAGGGGGAGGGACGGGGGAAACAGGTGAGCTCAGAGTGAGTGGGAGGGATGGGGGGAGACAGGTGAGGTCAGGGCGAGTGGGAGGGACGCGGGAGACAGGTGAGCTCAGGGCGAAGGGAGGGACAGGGGGAGACAGGTGATGTCAGGGCGAGTGGGAGGGCCGGGGGAAACAGGTGAGCTCAGGGCGAGAGGAGCGCCAGGGAGAGACAGGTGAGCTCAGGGCGAGGGGACGGCCAGGGGGAGACAGGTGAGGTCAGGGCTAGGGGAGGGACGGGGGGGGAGACAGGTGAGCTCAGGGCGAGGGGAGGGCCGGGAGGAGACAGGTGAGCTCAGGGCGAAGGGAGGGACAGGGGGAGACAGGTGAGCTCAGGGCGAGTGGGAGGGACGGGGGAGACAGGTGAGCTCAGGGCGAGTGGGAGGGACAGGGGGAGACAAGTGAGCTCAGAGTGAGTGGGAGGGATGGGGGGAGACAGGTGAGGTCAGGGCGAGTGGGAGGGACGGGGGAGACAAGTGAGCTCAGGGCGAAGGGAGGGAGAGGGGGAGACAGGTGAGCTCAGAGCGAGTGGGAAGGACGGGGGAGACAGGTGAGCTCAGGGCGAGGGGGATGGACGGGGGAGACAGGTGAGCTCAGGGCGAAGAGAGGGACAGGGGGAGACAGGTGAGCTCAGAGCGAGTGGGAAGGACGGGGGAGACAGGTGAGCTCAGGGCGAGGGGGATGGACGGGGGAGACAGGTGAGCTCAGAGTGAGTGGGAGGGACGGGGGAGACAGGTGAGGTCAGGGCGAGTGGGAGGGACGGGGAGACAGGTGAGCTCAGGGCGAAGGGAGGGACAGGGGGAGACAGGTGAGCTCAGGGCGAGTGGGAAGGACGGGGGAGACAGGTGAGCTCAGGGCGAGTGGGAGGGACAGGGGGAGACAAGTGAGCTCAGAGTGAGTGGGAGGGATGGGGGGAGACAGGTGAGGTCAGGGCGAGTGGGAGGGACGGGGGAGACAAGTGAGCTCAGGGCGAAGGGAGGGAGAGGGGGAGACAGGTGAGCTCAGAGCGAGTGGGAAGGACGGGGGAGACAGGTGAGCTCAGGGCGAGGGGGATGGACGGGGGAGACAGGTGAGCTCAGGGCGAAGAGAGGGACAGGGGGAGACAGGTGAGCTCAGAGCGAGTGGGAAGGACGGGGGAGACAGGTGAGCTCAGGGCGAGGGGGATGGACGGGGGAGACAGGTGAGCTCAGAGTGAGTGGGAGGGACGGGGGAGACAGGTGAGGTCAGGGCGAGTGGGAGGGACGGGGAGAGACAGGTGAGCTCAGGGCGAGGGGACGGCCAGGGGGAGACAGGTGAGGTCAGGGCTGGGGGAGGGACTGGGGGGGAGACAGGTGAGCTCAGGGCGAGGGGAGGGCCGGGGGGAGACAGGTGAGCTCAGGGCGAGTGGGAGGGACGGGGGAGACAGGTGAGCTCAGGGCGAGGGGGAGGGATGGGGGGAGACAAGTGAGCTCAGGGCGAGGGGGAGGGACGGTGGAGACAGGTGAGCTCAGAGTGAGTGGGAGGGATGGGGGGAGACAGGTGAGGTCAGGGCGAGTGTGAGGGACGGGGGAGACAGGTGAGCTCAGGGCGAAGGGAGGTACAGGGGGAGACAGGTGAGCGCAGGGCGAGTGGGAAGGACGGGGGAGACAGGTGAGCTCAGGGCGAGTGGGAGGGACGGGGGTGACAGGTGAGCTCAGGGCGAGGGGGAGGGACGGGGGAGACAGGTGAGCTCAGAGTGAGTGGGAGGGACGGGGGAGACAGGTGAGGTCAGGGCGAGTGGGAGGACCGGGGAAGACAGGTGAGCTCAGGGCGAGAGAAGGGCCAGGGAGAGACAGGTGAGCTCAGGGCGAGGGGACGGCCAGGGGGAGACAGGTGAGGTCAGGGCTAGGGGAGGGACGGGGGGGGAGACAGGTGAGCTCAGGGCGCGGGGAGGGCCGGGGGGAGACAGGTGAGCTCAGGGCGAAGGGAGGGACAGGGGAAGACAGGTGAGCTCAGGGCGAGTGGGAGGGACGGGGGAGACAGGTGAGCTCAGGGCGAGGGGGAGGGACGGGGGGAGACAAGTGAGCTCAGGGCGAGGGGGAGGGACGGGGGAGACAGGTGAGCTCAGAGAGAGTGGGAGGGATGGGGGGTGACAGGTGAGGTCAGGGCGAGTGGGAGGGACGGGGGAGACAGGTGAGCTCAGGGCGAAGGGAGGGACAGGGGGAGACAGGTGAGCTCAGGGCGAGTGGGAAGGACGGGGGTGACAGGTGATCTCAGGGCAAGGGGGAGGGACGGGGAGACAGGTGAGCTCAGGGCGAGTGGGACGGACGGGGGGGAGACAAGTGAGCTCAGGACGAGGGGGAGGGACGGGGGAGACAGGTGAGCTCAGAGTGAGTGGGAGGGATGGGGGAGACAGGTGAGCTCAGAGTGAGTGGGAGGGACGGGGGGAGACAGGTGTGCTCAGGGCGAGTGGGAGGGATGGGGGAGACAGGTGAGCTCAGGGCGAGGGGAAGGACAATGGGAGACAGGTGAGCTCAGGGCAAGTGGGATGGCCGGGGGAGACAGGTGAGCTCAGGGTGAGTGGGAGGGCCAGGGGGAGACAGTTGAGCTCAGTGTGAGGCGAGGGCCAGGGGGAGACAGGAGAGCTCAGGGCGTGGGGAGGTCCAGGGGGAGACAGATGAGCTCAGGGTGAGTGGGAGGGACAGGGGGAGACAGGTGAGGTCAGGGCGAGTGGGAGGGATGGGGGTGACAGGTAAGCTCAGGGCAAGTGGGAGGGACAGGGGGAGACAGGTGAGGTCAGGGCGAGTGGGAAGGATGGGGGAGACAGGTGAGCTCAGTGTGAGGAGTGGGTCGGGGGGAGACAGGTGAGCTCAGGGCGAGTGGGAGGGACAGGAGGAGACAGGTGAGCCCAGGGTGAGTGGGAGGGAAGGGAGAGACAGGTGAGCTCAGGGCGAGTGGGAGGGATGGGGGAGACAGGTGAGCTCAGAGTGAGTGGGAGGGACGGGGGGGAGACAGGTGAGGTCAGGGCATGTAGGAGGGACGGGGAGACAGATGAGCTCAGGGCGAGGGGAGGGACGGGGGAGACAGGTGAGCTCAGGGCGAGGGGAGGTCCAGGGGGAGGCATGTGAGCTCAGGGTGAGTGGGAGGGACGGGGGAGACAGGTGAGCTCAGGGCGAGGGCAGGGCCATGGGGAGACAGGTGAGCTCAGGGCGAGGGGAGTGGCAGGGGGAGACAGGTGAGCTCAGGGCGAGGGGGAGGGACGGGGGGAGACAGGAGAGCTCAGGGCGTGGGGAGGTCCAGGGGGAGACAGATGAGCTCAGGGTGAGTGGGAGGGACAGGGGGAGACAGATGAGCTCAGGGTGAGTGGGAGGGACAGGGGGGACAGGTGAGCTCAGAGTGAGTGGGAGGGACGGGGGAGACAGGTGAGGTCAGGGCGAGTGGGAGGGACGGGGAGACAGGTGAGCTCAGAGTGAGTGTGAGGGCCGGGGGAGACAGGTGAGCTCAGGGCGAGAGGAGGGCCGGGGAGAGACAGGTGAGCTCAGGGCGAGGGGACGGCCAGGGGGAGACAGGTGAGGTCATGGCTAGGGGAGGGACGCGGGGGGAGACAGGTGAGCTCAGGGCGAGGGGAGGGCCGGGGGGAGACAGGTGAGCTCAGGGCGAAGGGAGGGACAGGAGGAGACAGGTGAGCCCAGGGTGAGTGGGAGGGAAGGGAGAGACAGGTGAGCTCAGGGCGAGTGGGAGGGATGGGGGAGACAGGTGAGCTCAGAGTGAGTGGGAGGGACTGGGGAGACAGGTGAGGTCAGGGCAAGTGGGAGGGACAGGGGGAGACAGGTGAGCTCAGGGCGAGGGGAGGGACGGGGGAGACAGGTGAGCTCAGGGCGAGGGGAGGACCAGGGGGAGGCATGTGAGCTCAGGGTGAGTGGGAGGGACGGGGGAGACAGGTGAGCTCAGGGCGAGGGCAGGGCCATGGGGAGACAGGTGAGCTCAGGGCGAGTGGGAGGGACGGGGAGACAGGTGAGCTCAGAGTGAATGTGAGGGCCGGGGGAGACAGGTGAGCTCAGGGCGAGAGGAAGGCCAGGGAGAGACAGGTGAGCTCAGGGTGAGGGGACGGCCAAGGGGAGACAGGTGAGGTCAGGGCTCGGGGAGGGACGCGGGGGGAGACAGGTGAGCTCAGGGCGAGGGGAGGGCCGGGGGGAGACAAGTGAGCTCAGGGCGAAGGGAGGGACAGGGGAAGACAGGTGAGCTCAGGGCGAGTGGGAGGGACGGGGTAGACAGGTGAGCTCAGGGCGAGGGGGAGGGACGGGGGGAGTCAAGTGACCTCAGGGCGAGTGGGAGGGATGGGGGGAGACAGGTGAGGTCAGGGCGAGTGGGAGGGACGGGGGAGACAGGTGAGCTCAGGGCGAAGGGAGGGACGGGGTAGACAGGTGAGCTCAGGGCGAGGGGGAGGGACGGGGGAGACAGGTGAGCTCAGAGCGAGTGGGAGGGATGGGGGGAGACAGGTGAGCTCAGGGCGAGTGGGAGGGACGGGGGAGACAGGTGAGCTCAGGGCGAAGGGAGGGACGGGGGAGACAGGTGAGGTCAGGGCTAGGGGAGGGACGGGGGGGAGACAGGTGAGCTCAGGGCGAGGGGAGGGCCGGGGGGAGACAGGTGAGCTCAGGGCGAAGGGAGGGACAGGGGAAGACAGGTGAGCTCAGGGCGAGTGGGAGGGACGGGGGAGACACGTGAGCTCAGGGCGAGGGGGAGGGACGGGGGAGACAGGTGAGCTCAGAGTGAGTGGGAGGGATGGGGGAGACAGGTGAGGTCAGGGCGAGTGGGAGCGACGGGGGAGACAGGTGAGCTCAGGGCGAAGGGAGGGACGGGGGAGACAGGTGAGCTCAGGGCGAGTGGAAGGACAAGGGGAGACAGGTGAGCTCAGGGCAAGTGGGATGGCCGGGGGAGACAGGTGAGCTCAGGGTGAGTGGGAGGGCCAGGGGGAGACAGTTGAGCTCAGTGTGAGGCGAGGGCCAGGGGGAGACAGGAGAGCTCAGGGCGTGGGGAGGTCCAGGGGGAGACAGATGAGCTCAGGGTGAGTGGGAGGGACAGGGGGAGACAGGTGAGGTCAGGGCGAGTGGGAGGGATGGGGGTGACAGGTAAGCTCAGGGCAAGTGGGAGGGACAGGGGGAGACAGGTGAGGTCAGGGCGAGTGGGAAGGATGGGGGAGACAGGTGAGCTCAGTGTGAGGAGTGGGTCGGGGGGAGACAGGTGAGCTCAGGGCGAGTGGGAGGGACAGGAGGAGACAGGTGAGCCCAGGGTGAGTGGGAGGGAAGGGAGAGACAGGTGAGCTCAGGGCGAGTGGGAGGGATGGGGGAGACAGGTGAGCTCAGAGTGAGTGGGAGGGACGGGGGGGAGACAGGTGAGGTCAGGGCATGTAGGAGGGACGGGGAGACAGATGAGCTCAGGGCGAGGGGAGGGACGGGGGAGACAGGTGAGCTCAGGGCGAGGGGAGGTCCAGGGGGAGGCATGTGAGCTCAGGGTGAGTGGGAGGGACGGGGGAGACAGGTGAGCTCAGGGCGAGGCAGGGCCATGGGGAGACAGGTGAGCTCAGGGCGAGGGGAGTGGCAGGGGGAGACAGGTGAGCTCAGGGCGAGGGGGAGGGACGGGGGGAGACAGGAGAGCTCAGGGCGTGGGGAGGTCCAGGGGGAGACAGATGAGCTCAGGGTGAGTGGGAGGGACAGGGGGAGACAGGTGAGCTCAGAGTGAGTGGGAGGGACGGGGGAGACAGGTGAGGTCAGGGCGAGTGGGAGGGACGGGGAGACAGGTGAGCTCAGGGCGTGGGGAGGTCCAGGGGGAGACAGATGAGCTCAGGGCGAGGGGAGTGGCAGGGGGAGACAGGTGAGCTCAGGGCGAGGGGGAGGGACGGGGGGAGACAGGAGAGCTCAGGGCGTGGGGAGGTCCAGGGGGAGACAGATGAGCTCAGGGTGAGTGGGAGGGACAGGGGGAGACAGGTGAGCTCAGAGTGAGTGGGAGGGACGGGGGAGACAGGTGAGGTCAGGGCGAGTGGGAGGGACGGGGAGACAGGTGAGCTCAGAGTGAGTGTGAGGGCCGGGGGAGACAGGTGAGCTCAGGGCGAGAGGAGGGCCGGGGAGAGACAGGTGAGCTCAGGGCGAGGGGACGGCCAGGGGGAGACAGGTGACGTCATGGCTAGGGGAGGGACGCGGGGGGAGACAGGTGAGCTCAGGGCGAGGGGAGGGCCGGGGGGAGACAGGTGAGCTCAGGGCGAAGGGAGGGACAGGAGGAGACAGGTGAGCCCAGGGTGAGTGGGAGGGAAGGGAGAGACAGGTGAGCTCAGGGCGAGTGGGAGGGATGGGGGAGACAGGTGAGCTCAGAGTGAGTGGGAGGGACTGGGGAGACAGGTGAGGTCAGGGCAAGTGGGAGGGACAGGGGGAGACAGGTGAGCTCAGGGCGAGGGGAGGGACGGGGGAGACAGGTGAGCTCAGGGCGAGGGGAGGACCAGGGGGAGGCATGTGAGCTCAGGGTGAGTGGGAGGGACGGGGGAGACAGGTGAGCTCAGGGCGAGGGCAGGGCCATGGGGAGACAGGTGAGCTCAGGGCGAGTGGGAGGGACGGGGAGACAGGTGAGCTCAGAGTGAATGTGAGGGCCGGGGGAGACAGGTGAGCTCAGGGCGAGAGGAAGGCCAGGGAGAGACAGGTGAGCTCAGGGTGAGGGGACGGCCAAGGGGAGACAGGTGAGGTCAGGGCTCGGGGAGGGACGCGGGGGGAGACAGGTGAGCTCAGGGCGAGGGGAGGGCCGGGGGGAGACAAGTGAGCTCAGGGCGAAGGGAGGGACAGGGGAAGACAGGTGAGCTCAGGGCGAGTGGGAGGGACGGGGTAGACAGGTGAGCTCAGGGCGAGGGGGAGGGACGGGGGGAGTCAAGTGACCTCAGGGCGAGTGGGAGGGATGGGGGGAGACAGGTGAGGTCAGGGCGAGTGGGAGGGACGGGGGAGACAGGTGAGCTCAGGGCGAAGGGAGGGACGGGGGAGACAGGTGAGCTCAGAGCGAGTGGGAGGGATGGGGGGAGACAGGTGAGGTCAGGGCGAGTGGGAGGGACGGGGGAGACAGGTGAGCTCAGGGCGAAGGGAGGGACGGGGGAGACAGGTGAGGTCAGGGCTAGGGGAGGGACGGGGGGGAGACAGGTGAGCTCAGGGCGAGGGGAGGGCCGGGGGGAGACAGGTGAGCTCAGGGCGAAGGGAGGGACAGGGGAAGACAGGTGAGCTCAGGGCGAGTGGGAGGGACGGGGGAGACACGTGAGCTCAGGGCGAGGGGGAGGGACGGGGGAGACAGGTGAGCTCAGAGTGAGTGGGAGGGATGGGGGGAGACAGGTGAGGTCAGGGCGAGTGGGAGCGACGGGGGAGACAGGTGAGCTCAGGGCGAAGGGAGGGACGGGGGAGACAGGTGAGCTCAGGGCGAGTGGGAAGGACGGGGGAGACAGGTGATCTCAGGGCAAGGGGGAGGGACGGGGAGACAGGTGAGCTCAGGACGTGTGGGAGGGACGGGGGGAGACAAGTGAGCTCAGGGCGAGGGGGAGGGACGGGGGAGACAGGTGAGCTCAGAGTGAGTGGGAGGGATGGGGGGAGACAGGTGAGGTCAGGGCGAGGGGGAGGGACGGGGGAGACAGGTGAGCTCAGAGTGAGTGGGAGGGATGGGGGGAGACAGGTGAGGTCAGGGCGAGTGGGAGGGACGGGGGAGACAGATGAGCTCAGGGCGAGTGGGAGGGACGGGGGCGTCAGGTGAGCTCAGGGTGAGGGGAGGGACAGGGGGAGACAGGTGAGCTCAGGGCGAGGGGAAGGACAAGGGGAGAGGTGAGCTCAGGGCAAGTGGAATGGCCGGGGGAGACAGGTGAGCTCAGGGTGAGTGGGAGGGCCAGGGGGAGACAGGTGAGCTCAGTGTGAGGCGAGGGCCAGGGGGAGACAGGAGAGCTCAGGGCGTGGGGAGGTCCAGGGGGAGACAGATGAGCTCAGGGTGAGTGGGAGGGACAGGGGGAGACAGGTGAGGTCAGGGCGAGTGGGAGGGATGTGGGAGACAGGTAAGCTCAGGGCAAGTGGGAGGGATAGGAGGAGACAGGTGAGGTCAGGGCGAGTGGGAGGGACGGGGGAGACAGGTAAGCTCAGGGCAAGTGGGAGGGACAGGGGGAGACAGGTGAGCTCAGGGCGAGGGGACGGCCAGGGGGAGACAGGTGAGTTCAGGTCGAGGGGGAGGGAGGGGGGATACAAGTGAGCTCAGGGCGAGGGGGAGGGACGGGGGAGACAGGTGAGCTCAGAGTGAGTGGGAGGGATGGGGGGAGACAGGTGAGGTCAGGGCGAGTGTGAGGGATGGGGGAGACAGGTGAGCTCAGGGCGAAGGGAGGGACAGGGGGAGACAGGTGAGCGCAGGGCGAGTGGGAAGGAAGGGGGAGACAGGTGAGCTCAGGGCGAGTGGGAGGGACGGGGGAGACAGGTGAGCTCAGGGCGAGGGGGATGGACGGGGGCAGACAAGTGAGCTCAGGGCGAGGGGGAGGGACGGGGAGACAGGTGAGCTCAGAGTGAGTGGGAGGGACGGGGAGACAGGTGAGGTCAGGGCGAGTGGGAGGGACGGGGAGACAGGTGAGCTCAGAGTGAGTGTGAGGGCCGGGGGAGACAGGTGAGCTCAGGGCGAGGGGGAGGGACGGGGAGACAGGTGAGCTCAGAGTGAGTGGGAGGGACGGGGAGACAGGTCAGGGCGAGTGGGAGGGACGGGGAGACAGGTGAGCTCAGAGTGAGTGTGAGGGCCGGGGGAGACAGGTGAGCTCAGGGCGAGAGGAAGACCAGGGAGAGACAGGTGAGCTCAGGGCAAGGGGACGGCCAAGGGGAGACAGGTGAGCTCAGGGCGAAGGGAGGGACAGGGGAAGACAGGTGAGCTCAGGGCGAAGGGAGGGACAGGGGAAGACAGGTGAGCTCAGGGCGAGTGGGAGGGACGGGGTAGACAGGTGAGCTCAGGGCGAGGGGGAGGGACGGGGGGAGACAAGTGAGCTCAGGGCGAGGGGGAGGGACAGGGGAGACAGGTGAGCTCAGAGTGAGTGGGAGGGACAGGAGGAGACAGGTGAGGTCAGGGCGAGTGGGAAGGATGGGGGAGACAGGTGAGCTCAGGGCGAGTGGGAGGGACAGGAGGAGACAGGTGAGCCCAGGGTGAGTGGGAGGGAAGGGAGAGACAGGTGAGCTCAGGGCGAGTGGGAGGGATGGGGGAGACAGGTGAGCTCAGAGTGAGTGGGAGGGACGGGGGGAGACAGGTGAGGTCAGGGCGAGTGGGAGGGACGGGGGAGACAGGTGAGCTCAGGGCGAGGGGAGGGACGGGGGAGACAGGTGAGGTCAGGGCGAGGGGAGGGCCAGGGGGAGGCATGTGAGCTCAGGGTGAGTGGGAGGGACGGGGGAGACTGGTGAGCTCAGGGCGAGGGCAGGGCCATGGGGAGACAGGTGAGCTCAGGGCGAGGGGAGGGGCAGGGGGAGACAGGTGAGCTTAGGGCGAGGGGGAGGGACGGGGAGACAGGTGAGCTCAGAGTGAGTGGGAGGGACGGGGGAGACAGGTGAGGTCAGGGCGAGTGGGAGGGACGGGGAGACAGGTGAGCTCAGAGTGAGTGTGAGGGCCGGGGGAGACAGGTGAGCTCAGGGCGAGAGGAGGGCTAGGGAGAGACAGGTGAGGTCAGGGCGAGGGGACGGCCAGGGGGAGACAGGTGAGGTCAGGGCAAGGGGAGGGACGCGGGGGGAGACAGGTGAGCTCAGGGCGAGGGGAGGGCCAGGGGGAGACAGGTGAGCTCAGGGTGAAGGGAGGGACAGGAGGAGACAGGTGAGCCCAGGGTGAGTGGGAGGGAAGGGAGAGACAGGTGAGCTCAGGGCGAGTGGGAGGGATGGGGGAGACAGGTGAGCTCAGAGTGAGTGGAAGGAACGGGGGGGAGACAGGTGAGGTCAGGGCGAGTGGGAGGGACGGGGAAGACAGGTGAGCTCAGAGTGAGTGGGAGGGACTGGGGAGACAGGTGAGGTCAGGGCAAGTGGGAGGGACAGGGGGAGACAGGTGAGCTCAGGGCGAGGGGAGGGACGGGGGAGACAGGTGAGGTCAGGGCAAGTAGGAGGGACGGGGAGACAGGTGAGCTCAGGGCGAGGGGAGGGACGGGGGAGACAGGTGAGCTCAGGGCGAGGGGAGAGCCAGGGGCAGGCATGTGAGCTCAGGGTGAGTGGGAGGGACGGGGGAGACAGGTGAGCTCAGGGCGAGGGCAGGGCCATGGGGAGACAGGTGAGCTTAGGGTGAGGGGAGGGGCAGGGGGAGACAGGTGAGCTTAGAGCGAGGGGGAGGGACGGGGAGACAGGTGAGCTCAGAGGGAGTGGGAGGGACGGGGGAGACAGGTGAGGTCAGGGCGAGTGGGAGGGACGGGGAGACAGGCGAGCTCAGAGTGAGTGTGAGGGCCGGGGGAGACAGGTGAGCTCAGGGCGAGAGGAGGGCTAGGGAGAGACAGGTGAGCTTAGGGCGAGGGGACGGCCAGGGGGAGACAGGTGAGGTCAGGTCTAGGGGAGGGACGCGGGGGGAGACAGGTGAGCTCAGGGCGAGGGGAGGGCCGGGGGGAGACAGGTGAGCTCAGGGTGAAGGGAGGGACAGGAGGAGACAGGTGAGCTCAGGGCGAGTGGGAGGGATGGGGGAGACAGGTGAGCTCAGAGTGAGTGGAAGGAACGGGGGGGAGACAGGTGAGGTCAGGGCGAGTGGGAGGGACGGGGGAGACAGGTGAGCTCAGAGTGAGTGGGAGGGACTGGGGAGACAGGTGAGGTCAGGGCAAGTGGGAGGGACAGGGGGAGACAGGTGAGCTCAGGGCGAGGGGAGGGACGGGGGAGACAGGTGAGGTCAGGGCAAGTAGGAGGGACGGGGAGACAGGTGAGCTCAGGGCGAGGGGAGGGACGGGGGAGACAGGTGAGCTCAGGGCGAGGGGAGAGCCAGGGGCAGGCATGTGAGCTCAGGGTGAGGGGAGGGGCAGGGGGAGACAGGTGAGCTTAGAGCGAGGGGGAGGGACGGGGAGACAGGTGAGCTCAGAGGGAGTGGGAGGGACGGGGGAGACAGGTGAGCTCAGGGCGAGGGCAGGGCCATGGGGAGACAGGTGAGCTCAGGGTGAGGGGAGGGGCAGGGGGAGACAGGTGAGCTTAGAGCGAGGGGGAGGGACGGGGAGACAGATGAGCTCAGAGGGAGTGGGAGGGACGGGGGAGACAGGTGAGCTCAGGGTGAGGGGAGGGACAGGGGGAGACAGTTGAGCTCAGGGCGAGGGGAGGGACGGGGGAGACAGGTGAGGTCAGGGCAAGTAGGAGGGACGGGGAGACAGGTGAGCTCAGGGCGAGGGGAGGGCCAGGGGGAGGCATGTGAGCTCAGGGTGAGTGGGAGGGACGGGGGAGACAGGTGAGCTCAGGGCGAAGGGAGGGACGGGGTAGACAGGTGAGCTCAGGGCGAGGGGGAGGGACGGGGGAGACAGGTGAGCTCAGAGCGAGTGGGAGGGATGGGGGGAGACAGGTGAGGTCAGGGCGAGTGGGAGGGACGGGGGAGACAGGTGAGCTCAGGGCGAATGGAGGGACGGGGGAGACAGGTGAGGTCAGGGCTAGGGGAGGGACGGGGGGGAGACAGGTGAGCTCAGGGCGAGGGGAGGGCCGGGGGGAGACAGGTGAGCTCAGGACGAAGGGAGGGACAGGGGAAGACAGGTGAGCTCAGGGCAAGTGGGAGGGACGGGGGAGACACGTGAGCTCAGGGCGAGGGGGAGGGACGGGGGAAGACAAGGGAGCTCAGGGCGAGGGGGAGGGACGGGGGAGACAGGTGAGCTCAGAGTGAGTGGGAGGGATGGGGGGAGACAGGTGAGGTCAGGGCGAGTGGGAGGGACAGGGGGAGACAGGTGAGCTCAGGGCGAGTGGGAAGGACGGGGGAGACAGGTGATCTCAGGGCAAGGGGGAGGGACGGTGAGACAGGTGAGCTCAGGACGAGTGGGAGGGACGGGGGGAGACAAGTGAGCTCAGGGCGAGGGGGAGGGACGGGTGAGACAGGTGAGCTCAGAGTGAGTGGGAGGGATGGGGGGAGACAGGTGAGGTCAGGGCGAGTGGGAGGGACGGGGGAGACAGATGAGCTCAGGGCGAGTGGGAGGGATGGGGGAGTCAGGTGAGCTCAGGGTGAGGGGAGGGACAGGGGGAGACAGGTGAGCTCAGGGCGAGGGGAAGGACAAGGGGAGACAGGTGAGCTCAGGGTGAGTGGGAGGGACGGGGGAGACAGATGAGCTCAGGGTGAGTGGGAGGGACAGGGGGAGACAGGTGAGGTCAGGGCGAGTGGGAGGGATGTGGGAGACAGGTAAGCTCAGGGCAAGTGGGAGGGACAGGAGGAGACAGGTGAGGTCAGGGCGAGTGGGAGGGACGGGGAGACAGGTAAGCTCAGGGCAAGTGGGAGGGACAGGGGGAGACAGGTGAGCTCTGGGCGAGGGGACGGCCAGGGGGAGACAGGTGAGTTCAGGGCGAGGGGGAGGGAGGGGGGAGACAAGTGAGCTCAGGGCGAGGGGGAAGGACGGGGGAGACAGGTGAGCTCAGAGTGAGTGGGAGGGATGGGGGGAGACAGGTGAGGTCAGGGCGAGTGTGAGGGACGGGGGAGACAGGTGAGCTCAGGGCGAAGGGAGGGACAGGGGGAGACAGGTGAGCGCAGGGCGAGTGGGAAGGAAGGGGGAGACAGGTGAGCTCAGGGCGAGTGGGAGGGACGGGGGAGACAGGTGAGCTCAGGGCGAGGGGGATGGACGGGGGCAGACAAGTGAGCTCAGGGCGAGGGGGAGGGACGGGGAGACAGGTGAGCTCAGAGTGAGTGGGAGGGACGGGGGAGACAGGTGAGGTCAGGGCGAGTGGGAGGGACGGGGAGACAGGTGAGCTCAGAGTGAGTGTGAGGGCCGGGGGAGACAGGTGAGCTCAGGGCGAGAGGAAGGCCAGGGAGAGACAGGTGAGCTCAGGGCGAGGGGACGGCCAAGGGGAGACAGGTGAGGTCAGGGCTAGGGGAGGGACGCGGGGGGAGACAGGTGAGCTCAGGGCGAGGGGAGGGCCGGGGGGAGACAGGTGAGCTCAGGGCGAAGGGAGGGACAGGGGAAGACAGGTGAGCTCAGGGCGAAGGGAGGGACAGGGGAAGACAGGTGAGCTCAGGGCGAGTGGGAGGGACGGGGTAGACAGGTGAGCTCAGGGCGAGGGGGAGGGACAGGGGAGACAGGTGAGCTCAGAGTGAGTGGGAGGGATGGGGGGAGACAGGTGAGGTCAGGGCGAGTGGGAAGGATGGGGGAGACAGGTGAGCTCAGGGCGAGTGGGAGGGACAGGAGGAGACAGGTGAGCCCAGGGTGAGTGGGAGGGAAGGGAGAGACAGGTGAGCTCAGGGCGAGTGGGAGGGATGGGGGAGACAGGTGAGCTCAGAGTGAGTGGGAGGGACGGGGAGGACAGGTGAGGTCAGGGCGAATGGGAGGGACGGGGGAGACAGGTGAGCTCAGGGCGAGGGGAGGGACGGGGGAGACAGGTGAGCTCAGGGCGAGGGGAGGGCCAGGGGGAGGCATGTGAGCTCAGGGTGAGTGGGAGGGATGGGGGAGACAGGTGAGCTCAGGGCGAGGGCAGGGCCATGGGGAGACAGGTGAGCTCAGGGCGAGGGGAGGGGCAGGGGGAGACAGGTGAGCTTATGGCGAGGGGGAGGGACGGGGAGACAGGTGAGCTCAGAGTGAGTGGGAGGGACGGGGGAGACAGGTGAGGTCAGGGCAAGTGGGAGGGACGGGGAGACAGGTGAGCTCAGAGTGAGTGTGAGGGCCGGGGGAGACAGGTGAGCTCAGGGCGAGAGGAGGGCTAGGGAGAGACAGGTGAGGTCAGGGCGAGGGGAGGGCCAGGGGGAGACAGGTGAGGTCAGGGCTAGGGGAGGGACGCGGGGGGAGACAGGTGAGCTCAGGGCGAGGGGAGGGCCGGGGGGAGACAGGTGAGCTCAGGGTGAAGGGAGGGACAGGAGGAGACAGGTGAGCCCAGGGTGAGTGGGAGGGAAGGGAGAGACAGGTGAGCTCAGGGCGAGTGGGAGGGATGGGGGAGACAGGTGAGCTCAGAGTGAGTGGGAGGGACGGGGGGGAGACAGGTGAGGTCAGGGCATGTAGGAGGGACGGGGAGACAGATGAGCTCAGGGCGAGGGGAGGGACGGGGGAGACAGGTGAGCTCAGGGCGAGGGGAGGTCCAGGGGGAGGCATGTGAGCTCAGGGTGAGTGGGAGGGACGGGGGAGACAGGTGAGCTCAGGGCGAGGGCAGGGCCATGGGGAGACAGGTGAGCTCAGGGCGAGGGGAGTGGCAGGGGGAGACAGGTGAGCTCAGGGCGAGGGGGAGGGACGGGGGGAGACAGGAGAGCTCAGGGCGTGGGGAGGTCCAGGGGGAGACAGATGAGCTCAGGGTGAGTGGGAGGGACAGGGGGAGACAGGTGAGCTCAGAGTGAGTGGGAGGGACGGGGGAGACAGGTGAGGTCAGGGCGAGTGGGAGGGACGGGGAGACAGGTGAGCTCAGAGTGAGTGTGAGGGCCGGGGGAGACAGGTGAGCTCAGGGCGAGAGGAGGGCCGGGGAGAGACAGGTGAGCTCAGGGCGAGGGGACGGCCAGGGGGAGACAGGTGACGTCATGGCTAGGGGAGGGACGCGGGGGGAGACAGGTGAGCTCAGGGCGAGGGGAGGGCCGGGGGGAGACAGGTGAGCTCAGGGCGAAGGGAGGGACAGGAGGAGACAGGTGAGCCCAGGGTGAGTGGGAGGGAAGGGAGAGACAGGTGAGCTCAGGGCGAGTGGGAGGGATGGGGGAGACAGGTGAGCTCAGAGTGAGTGGAAGGGACTGGGGAGACAGGTGAGGTCAGGGCAAGTGGGAGGGACAGGGGGAGACAGGTGAGCTCAGGGCGAGGGGAGGGACGGGGGAGACAGGTGAGCTCAGGGCGAGGGGAGGACCAGGGGGAGGCATGTGAGCTCAGGGTGAGTGGGAGGGACGGGGGAGACAGGTGAGCTCAGGGCGAGGGCAGGGCCATGGGGAGACAGGTGAGCTCAGGGTGAGTGGGAGGGACGGGGAGACAGGTGAGCTCAGAGTGAATGTGAGGGCCGGGGGAGACAGGTGAGCTCAGGGCGAGAGGAAGGCCAGGGAGAGACAGGTGAGCTCAGGGTGAGGGGACGGCCAAGGGGAGACAGGTGAGGTCAGGGCTCGGGGAGGGACGCGGGGGGAGACAGGTGAGCTCAGGGCGAGGGGAGGGCCGGGGGGAGACAAGTGAGCTCAGGGCGAAGGGAGGGACAGGGGAAGACAGGTGAGCTCAGGGCGAGTGGGAGGGACGGGGTAGACAGGTGAGCTCAGGGCGAGGGGGAGGGACGGGGGGAGTCAAGTGACCTCAGGGCGAGTGGGAGGGATGGGGGGAGACAGGTGAGGTCAGGGCGAGTGGGAGGGACGGGGGAGACAGGTGAGCTCAGGGCGAAGGGAGGGACGGGGTAGACAGGTGAGCTCAGGGCGAGGGGGAGGGACGGGGGAGACAGGTGAGCTCAGAGCGAGTGGGAGGGATGGGGGGAGACAGGTGAGGTCAGGGCGAGTGGGAGGGACGGGGGAGACAGGTGAGCTCAGGGCGAAGGGAGGGACGGGGGAGACAGGTGAGGTCAGGGCTAGGGGAGGGACGGGGGGGAGACAGGTGAGCTCAGGGCGAGGGGAGGGCCGGGGGGAGACAGGTGAGCTCAGGGCGAAGGGAGGGACAGGGGAAGACAGGTGAGCTCAGGGCGAGTGGGAGGGACGGGGGAGACACGTGAGCTCAGGGCGAGGGGGAGGGACGGGGGAGACAGGTGAGCTCAGAGTGAGTGGGAGGGATGGGGGGAGACAGGTGAGGTCAGGGCGAGTGGGAGCGACGGGGGAGACAGGTGAGCTCAGGGCGAAGGGAGGGACGGGGGAGACAGGTGAGCTCAGGGCGAGTGGGAAGGACGGGGGAGACAGGTGATCTCAGGGCAAGGGGGAGGGACGGGGAGACAGGTGAGCTCAGGACGTGTGGGAGGGACGGGGGGAGACAAGTGAGCTCAGGGCGAGGGGGAGGGACGGGGGAGACAGGTGAGCTCAGAGTGAGTGGGAGGGATGGGGGGAGACAGGTGAGGTCAGGGCGAGGGGGAGGGACGGGGGAGACAGGTGAGCTCAGAGTGAGTGGGAGGGATGGGGGGAGACAGGTGAGGTCAGGGCGAGTGGGAGGGACGGGGGAGACAGATGAGCTCAGGGCGAGTGGGAGGGACGGGGGCGTCAGGTGAGCTCAGGGTGAGGGGAGGGACAGGGGGAGACAGGTGAGCTCAGGGCGAGGGGAAGGACAAGGGGAGAGGTGAGCTCAGGGCAAGTGGAATGGCCGGGGGAGACAGGTGAGCTCAGGGTGAGTGGGAGGGCCAGGGGGAGACAGGTGAGCTCAGTGTGGGGCGAGGGCCAGGGGGAGACAGGAGAGCTCAGGGCGTGGGGAGGTCCAGGGGGCGACAGATGAGCTCAGGGTGAGTGGGAGGGACAGGTGGAGACAGGTGAGGTCAGGGCGAGTGGGAGGGATGTGGGAGACAGGTAAGCTCAGGGCAAGTGGGAGGGATAGGAGGAGACAGGTGAGGTCAGGGCGAGTGGGAGGGACGGGGGAGACAGGTAAGCTCAGGGCAAGTGGGAGGGACAGGGGGAGACAGGTGAGCTCAGGGCGAGGGGACGGCCAGGGGGAGACAGGTGAGTTCAGGTCGAGGGGGAGGGAGGGGGGAGACAAGTGAGCTCAGGGCGAGGGGGAGGGACGGGGGAGACAGGTGAGCTCAGAGTGAGTGGGAGGGATGGGGGGAGACAGGTGAGGTCAGGGCGAGTGTGAGGGATGGGGGAGACAGGTGAGCTCAGGGCGAAGGGAGGGACAGGGGAAGACAGGTGAGCTCAGGGCGAGTGGGAGGGACGGGGTAGACAGGTGAGCTCAGGGCGAGGGGGAGGGACAGGGGAGACAGGTGAGCTCAGAGTGAGTGGGAGGGACGGGGAGACAGGTGAGGTCAGGGCGAGTGGGAGGGACGGGGAGACAGGTGAGCTCAGAGTGAGTGTGAGGGCCGGGGGAGACAGGTGAGCTCAGGGCGAGGGGGAGGGACGGGGAGACAGGTGAGCTCAGGGCGAGTGGGAGGGACGGGGGAGACAGGTGAGCTCAGGGCGAGGGGGATGGACGGGGGCAGCCAAGTGAGCTCAGGGCGAGGGGGAGGGACGGGGAGACAGGTGAGCTCAGAGTGAGTGGGAGGGACGGGGGAGACAGGTGAGCTCAGGGCGAGGGGGATGGACGGGGGCAGCCAAGTGAGCTCAGGGCGAGGGGGAGGGACGGGGAGACAGGTGAGCTCAGAGTGAGTGGGAGGGACGGGGAGACAGGTGAGGTCAGGGCGAGTGGGAGGGACGGGGAGACAGGTGAGCTCAGAGTGAGTGTGAGGGCCGGGGGAGACAGGTGAGCTCAGGGCGAGGGGGAGGGACGGGGAGACAGGTGAGCTCAGAGTGAGTGGGAGGGACGGGGAGACAGGTGAGGTCAGGGCGAGTGGGAGGGACGGGGAGACAGGTGAGCTCAGAGTGAGTGTGAGGGCCGGGGGAGACAGGTGAGCTCAGGGCGAGAGGAAGACCAGGGAGAGACAGGTGAGCTCAGGGCGAGGGGACGGCCAAGGGGAGACAGGTGAGCTCAGGGCGAAGGGAGGGACAGGGGAAGACAGGTGAGCTCAGGGCGAAGGGAGGGACAGGGGAAGACAGGTGAGCTCAGGGCGAGTGGGAGGGACGGGGTAGACAGGTGAGCTCAGGGCGAGGGGGAGGGACGGGGGGAGACAAGTGAGCTCAGGGCGAGGGGGAGGGACAGGGGAGACAGGTGAGCTCAGAGTGAGTGGGAGGGATGTGGGGAGACAGGTGAGGTCAGGGCGAGTGGGAAGGATGGGGGAGACAGGTGAGCTCAGGGCGAGTGGGAGGGACAGGAGGAGACAGGTGAGCCCAGGGTGAGTTGGAGGGAAGGGAGAGACAGGTGAGCTCAGGGCGAGTGGGAGGGATGGGGGAGACAGGTGAGCTCAGAGTGAGTGGGAGGGACGGGGGGGAGACAGGTGAGGTCAGGGCGAGTGGGAGGGACGGGGGAGACAGGTGAGCTCAGGGCGAGGGGAGGGACGGGGGAGACAGGTGAGGTCAGGGCGAGGGGAGGGCCAGGGGGAGGCATGTGAGCTCAGGGTGAGTGGGAGGGACGGGGGAGACTGGTGAGCTCAGGGCGAGGGCAGGGCCATGGGGAGACAGGTGAGCTCAGGGCGAGGGGAGGGGCAGGGGGAGACAGGTGAGCTTAGGGCGAGGGGGAGGGACGGGGAGACAGGTGAGCTCAGAGTGAGTGGGAGGGACGGGGGAGACAGGTGAGGTCAGGGCGAGTGGGAGGGACGGGGAGACAGGTGAGCTCAGAGTGAGTGTGAGGGCCGGGGGAGACAGGTGAGCTCAGGGCGAGAGGAGGGCTAGGGAGAGACAGGTGAGGTCAGGGCGAGGGGACGGCCAGGGGGAGACAGGTGAGGTCAGGGCAAGGGGAGGGACGCGGGGGGAGACAGGTGAGCTCAGGCCGGGGGGAGGGCCGGGGGGAGACAGGTGAGCTCAGGGTGAAGGGAGGGACAGGAGGAGACAGGTGAGCCCAGGGTGAGTGGGAGGGAAGGGAGAGACAGGTGAGCTCAGGGCGAGTGGGAGGGATGGGGGAGACAGGTGAGCTCAGAGTGAGTGGAAGGAACGGGGGGGAGACAGGTGAGGTCAGGGCGAGTGGGAGGGACGGGGGAGACAGGTGAGCTCAGAGTGAGTGGGAGGGACTGGGGAGACAGGTGAGGTCAGGGCAAGTGGGAGGGACAGGGGGAGACAGGTGAGCTCAGGGCGAGGGGAGGGACGGGGGAGACAGGTGAGGTCAGGGCAAGTAGGAGGGACGGGGAGACAGGTGAGCTCAGGGCGAGGGGAGGGACGGGGGAGACAGGTGAGCTCAGGGCGAGGGGAGAGCCAGGGGCAGGCATGTGAGCTCAGGGTGAGTGGGAGGGACGGGGGAGACAGGTGAGCTCAGGGCGAGGGCAGGGCCATGGGGAGACAGGTGAGCTTAGGGTGAGGGGAGGGGCAGGGGGAGACAGGTGAGCTTAGAGCGAGGGGGAGGGACGGGGAGACAGGTGAGCTCAGAGGGAGTGGGAGGGACGGGGGAGACAGGTGAGGTCAGGGCGAGTGGGAGGGACGGGGAGACAGGCGAGCTCAGAGTGAGTGTGAGGGCCGGGGGAGACAGGTGAGCTCAGGGCGAGAGGAGGGCTAGGGAGAGACAGGTGAGCTTAGGGCGAGGGGACGGCCAGGGGGAGACAGGTGAGGTCAGGTCTAGGGGAGGGACGCAGGGGGAGACAGATGAGCTCAGGGCGAGGGGAGGGCCGGGGGGAGACAGGTGAGCTCAGGGCGAAGGGAGGGACAGGAGGAGACAGGTGAGCCCAGGGTGAGTGGGAGGGAAGGGAGACAGGTGAGCTCAGGGCGAGTGGGAGGGATGGGGGAGACAGGTGAGCTCAGAGTGAGTGGGAGGAACGGGGGGGAGACAGGTGAGGTCAGGGTGAGTGGGAGGGACGGGGGAGACAGGTGAGCTCAGAGTGAGTGGGAGGGACTGGGGAGACAGGTGAGGTCAGGGCAAGTGGGAGGGACAGGGGGAGACAGTTGAGCTCAGGGCGAGGGGAGGGCCAGGGGGAGGCATGTGAGCTCAGGGTGAGTGGGAGGGACGGGGGAGACAGGTGAGCTCAGGGCGAAGGGAGGGACGGGGTAGACAGGTGAGCTCAGGGCGAGGGGGAGGGACGGGGGAGACAGGTGAGCTCAGAGCGAGTGGGAGGGATGGGGGAGACAGGTGAGGTCAGGGCGAGTGGGAGGGACGGGGGAGACAGGTGAGCTCAGGGCGAATGGAGGGACGGGGGAGACAGGTGAGGTCAGGGCTAGGGGAGGGACGGGGGGGAGACAGGTGAGCTCAGGGCGAGGGGAGGGACGGGGGAGACAGGTGAGGTCAGGGCGAGGGGAGGGCCAGGGGGAGGCATGTGAGCTCAGGGTGAGTGGGAGGGACGGGGGAGACTGGTGAGCTCAGGGCGAGGGCAGGGCCATGGGGAGACAGGTGAGCTCAGGGCGAGGGGAGGGGCAGGGGGAGACAGGTGAGCTTAGGGCGAGGGGGAGGGACGGGGAGACAGGTGAGCTCAGAGTGAGTGGGAGGGACGGGGGGGACAGGTGAGGTCAGGGCGAGTGGGAGGGACGGGGAGACAGGTGAGCTCAGAGTGAGTGTGAGGGCCGGGGGAGACAGGTGAGCTCAGGGCGAGAGGAGGGCTAGGGAGAGACAGGTGAGGTCAGGGCGAGGGGACGGCCAGGGGGAGACAGGTGAGGTCAGGGCAAGGGGAGGGACGCGGGGGGAGACAGGTGAGCTCAGGGCGAGGGGAGGGCCGGGGGGAGACAGGTGAGCTCAGGGTGAAGGGAGGGACAGGAGGAGACAGGTGAGCCCAGGGTGAGTGGGAGGGAAGGGAGAGACAGGTGAGCTCAGGGCGAGTGGGAGGGATGGGGGAGACAGGTGAGCTCAGAGTGAGTGGAAGGAATGGGGGGGAGACAGGTGAGGTCAGGGCGAGTGGGAGGGACGGGGGAGACAGGTGAGCTCAGAGTGAGTGGGAGGGACTGGGGAGACAGGTGAGGTCAGGGCAAGTGGGAGGGACAGGGGGAGACAGGTGAGCTCAGGGCGAGGGGAGGGACGGGGGAGACAGGTGAGGTCAGGGCAAGTAGGAGGGACGGGGAGACAGGTGAGCTCAGGGCGAGGGGAGGGACGGGGGAGACAGGTGAGCTCAGGGCGAGGGGAGAGCCAGGGGCAGGCATGTGAGCTCAGGGTGAGGGGAGGGGCAGGGGGAGACAGGTGAGCTTAGAGCGAGGGGGAGGGACGGGGAGACAGGTGAGCTCAGAGGGAGTGGGAGGGACGGGGGAGACAGGTGAGCTCAGGGCGAGGGCAGGGCCATGGGGAGACAGGTGAGCTCAGGGTGAGGGGAGGGGCAGGGGGAGACAGGTGAGCTTAGAGCGAGGGGGAGGGACGGGGAGACAGATGAGCTCAGAGGGAGTGGGAGGGACGGGGGAGACAGGTGAGCTCAGGGTGAGGGGAGGGACAGGGGGAGACAGTTGAGCTCAGGGCGAAGGGAGGGACGGGGGAGACAGGTGAGGTCAGGGCAAGTAGGAGGGACGGGGAGACAGGTGAGCTCAGGGCGAGGGGAGGGCCAGGGGGAGGCATGTGAGCTCAGGGTGAGTGGGAGGGACGGGGGAGACAGGTGAGCTCAGGGCGAAGGGAGGGACGGGGTAGACAGGTGAGCTCAGGGCGAGGGGGAGGGACGGGGGAGACAGGTGAGCTCAGAGCGAGTGGGAGGGATGGGGGGAGACAGGTGAGGTCAGGGCGAGTGGGAGGGACGGGGGAGACAGGTGAGCTCAGGGCGAATGGAGGGACGGGGGAGACAGGTGAGGTCAGGGCTAGGGGAGGGACGGGGGGGAGACAGGTGAGCTCAGGGCGAGGGGAGGGCCGGGGGGAGACAGGTGAGCTCAGGACGAAGGGAGGGACAGGGGAAGACAGGTGAGCTCAGGGCAAGTGGGAGGGACGGGGGAGACACGTGAGCTCAGGGCGTGGGGGAGGGACGGGGGAAGACAAGTGAGCTCAGGGCGAGGGGGAGGGACGGGGGAGACAGGTGAGCTCAGAGTGAGTGGGAGGGATGGGGGGAGACAGGTGAGGTCAGGGCGAGTGGGAGGGACAGGGGGAGACAGGTGAGCTCAGGGCGAGTGGGAAGGACGGGGGAGACAGGTGATCTCAGGGCAAGGGGGAGGGACGGTGAGACAGGTGAGCTCAGGACGAGTGGGAGGGACGGGGGGAGACAAGTGAGCTCAGGGCGAGGGGGAGGGACGGGTGAGACAGGTGAGCTCAGAGTGAGTGGGAGGGATTGGGGGAGACAGGTGAGGTCAGGGCGAGTGGGAGGGACGGGGGAGACAGATGAGCTCAGGGCGAGTGGGAGGGATGGGGGAGTCAGGTGAGCTCAGGGTGAGGGGAGGGACAGGGGGAGACAGGTGAGCTCAGGGCGAGGGGAAGGACAAGGGGAGACAGGTGAGCTCAGGGCGAGTGGGAGGGACGGGGGAGACAGATGAGCTCAGGGTGAGTGGGAGGGACAGGGGGAGACAGGTGAGGTCAGGGCGAGTGGGAGGGATGTGGGAGACAGGTAAGCTCAGGGCAAGTGGGAGGGACAGGAGGAGACAGGTGAGGTCAGGGCGAGTGGGAGGGACGGGGAGACAGGTAAGCTCAGGGCAAGTGGGAGGGACAGGGGGAGACAGGTGAGCTCTGGGCGAGGGGACGGCCAGGGGGAGACAGGTGAGTTCAGGGCGAGGGGGAGGGAGGGGGGAGACAAGTGAGCTCAGGGCGAGGGGGAAGGACGGGGGAGACAGGTGAGCTCAGAGTGAGTGGGAGGGATGGGGGGAGACAGGTGAGGTCAGGGCGAGTGTGAGGGACGGGGGAGACAGGTGAGCTCAGGGCGAAGGGAGGGACAGGGGGAGACAGGTGAGCGCAGGGCGAGTGGGAAGGAAGGGGGAGACAGGTGAGCTCAGGGCGAGTGGGAGGGACGGGGGAGACAGGTGAGCTCAGGGCGAGGGGGATGGACGGGGGCAGACAAGTGAGCTCAGGGCGAGGGGGAGGGACGGGGAGACAGGTGAGCTCAGAGTGAGTGGGAGGGACGGGGGAGACAGGTGAGGTCAGGGCGAGTGGGAGGGACGGGGAGACAGGTGAGCTCAGAGTGAGTGTGAGGGCCGGGGGAGACAGGTGAGCTCAGGGCGAGAGGAGGGCTAGGGAGAGACAGGTGAGGTCAGGGCGAGGGGAGGGCCAGGGGGAGACAGGTGAGGTCAGGGCTAGGGGAGGGACGCGGGGGGAGACAGGTGAGCTCAGGGCGAGGGGAGGGCCGGGGGGAGACAGGTGAGCTCAGGGTGAAGGGAGGGACAGGAGGAGACAGGTGAGCCCAGGGTGAGTGGGAGGGAAGGGAGAGACAGGTGAGCTCAGGGCGAGTGGGAGGGATGGGGGAGACAGGTGAGCTCAGAGTGAGTGGAAGGAACGGGGGGGAGACAGGTGAGGTCAGGGCGAGTGGGAGGGACGGGGGAGACAGGTGAGCTCAGAGTGAGTGGGAGGGATTGGGGAGACAGGTGAGGTCAGGGCAAGTGGGAGGGACAGGGGGAGACAGGTGAGCTCAGGGCGAGGGAAGGGACGGGGGAGACAGGTGAGGTCAGGGCAAGTAGGAGGGACGGGGAGACAGGTGAGCTCAGGGCGAGGGGAGGGACGGGGGAGCCAGGTGAGCTCAGGGCGAGGGGAGGGCCAGGGGGAGGCATGTGAGCTTAGGGTGAGTGGGAGGGACGGGGGAGACAGGTGAGCTCAGGGCGAGGGCAGGGCCATGGGGAGACAGGTGAGCTCAGGGTGAGGGGAGGGGCAGGGGGAGACAGGTGAGCTTAGAGCGAGGGGGAGGGACGGGGAGACAGGTGAGCTCAGAGGGAGTGGGAGGGACGGGGGAGACAGGTGAGCTCAGAGTGAGTGGGAGGGATGGGGGGAGACAGGTGAGGTCAGGGCGAGTGGGACGGACAGGGGAGACAGGTGAGCTCAGGGCGAAGGGAGGGACAGGGGGAACTTTATTGCTGGAACAGCACAGCAGGTCAGGCAGCATCCAGGGAACAGGAGATTCGACGTTTCGGGCACAGGCCCGAAACGTCGAATCTCCTGTTCCCTGGATGCTGCCTGACCTGCTGTGCTGTTCCAGCAATAAAGTTTCAACTTTGATCTCCAGCATCTGCAGACCTCACTTTCTCCTCCAGGGACAGGGGGAGACAGGTGAGCTCAGGGCGAGTGGGAAGGACGGGGGAGACAGGTGATCTCAGGGCAAGGGGGAGGGACGGTGAGACAGGTGAGCTCAGGACGAGTGGGAGGGACGGGGGAGACAAGTGAGCTCAGGGCGAGGGGGAGGGACGGGGGAGACAGGTGATCACAGAGTGAGTGGGAGGGATGGGGGGAGACAGGTGAGGTCAGGGCGAGTGGGAGGGACGGGGGAGACAGGTGAGCTCAGGGCGAGTGGGAGGGACGGGGGAGTCAGGTGAGCTCAGGGTGAGGGGAGGGACAGGGGGAGACAGGTGAGCTTAGGGCGAGGGGGAGGGACGGAGAGACAGGTGAGCTCAGAGGGAGTGGGAGGGACGGGGGAGACAGGTGAGGTCAGGGCGAGTGGGAGGGACGGGGAGACAGGTGAGCTCAGTGTGAGTGTGAGGGCCGGGGGAGACAGGTGAGCTCAGGGCGAGAGGAGGGCTAGGGAGAGACAGGTGAGCTCAGGGCGAGGGGACGGCCAGGGGGAGACAAGTGAGGTCAGGGCTAGGGGAGGGACGCGGGAGGAGACAGGTGAGCTCAGGGCGAGGGAAGGGCCGGGGGGAGACAGGTGAGCTCAGGGCGAATGGAGGGACAGGAGGAGACAGGTGAGCCCAGGGTGAGTGGGAGGGAAGGGAGAGACAGGTGAGCTCAGGGCGAGTGGGAGGGATGGTGGAGACAGGTGAGCTCAGAGTGAGTGGGAGGAACGGGGGTGAGACAGGTGAGGTCAGGGTGAGTGGGAGGGACGGGGGAGACAGGTGAGCTCAGAGTGAGTGGGAGGGACTGGGGAGACAGGTGAGGTCAGGGCAAGTGGGAGGGACAGGGGGAGACAGTTGAGCTCAGGGCGAGGGGAGGGACGGAGAGACAGGTGAGGTCAGGGCAAATAGGAGGGACGGGGAGACAGGTGAGCTCAGGGCGAGGGGAGGGCCAGGGGGAGGCATGTGAGCTCAGGGTGAGTGGGAGGGACGGGGGAGACAGGTGAGCTCAGGGTGAGGGCAAGGCCATGGGGAGACAGGTGAGCTCAGGGCGAGGTGAGGGGCAGGGGGAGACAGGTGGGCTCAGGGCGAGGGGGAGGGACGGGGAGACAGGTGAGCTCAGAATGAGTGGGAGGGACGGGGGAGACAGGTGAGGTCAGGGCGAGTGGGAGGGACGGGGAGACAGGTGAGCTCAGAGTGAGTGTGAGGGCCGGGGGAGACAGGTGAGCTCAGGGCGAGAGGAAGGCCAGGGAGAGACAGGTGAGCTCAGGGCGAGGGGACGGCCAAGGGGAGACAGGTGAGGTCAGGGCTAGGGGAGGGACGCGGGGGGAGACAGGTGAGCTCAGGGCGAGGGGAGGGCCGGGGGGAGACAGGTGAGCTCAGGGCGAAGGGAGGGACAGGGGAAGACAGGTGAGCTCAGGGCTAGTGGGAGGGACGGGGTAGACAGGTGTGCTCAGGGCGAGGGGGAGGGACGGGGGGAGACAAGTGAGCTCAGGGCGAGGGGGAGGGACGGGGGAGACAGATGAGCTCAGAGTGAGTGGGATTGATAGGGGGAGACAGGTGAGGTCAGGGCGAGTGGGAAGGATGGGGGAGACAGGTGAGCTCAGTGTGAGGGGTGGGTCGGGGGGAGAAAGGTGAGCTCAGGGCGAGTGGGAGGGACAGGAGGAGACAGGTGAGCCCAGGGCGAGTGGGAGGGATGGGGGAGACAGGTGAGCTCAGAGTGAGTGGGAGGGACGGGGGGGAGACAGGTGAGGTCAGGGCGAGTGGGAGGGACGGGGGAGACAGGTGAGCTCAGAGTGAGTGGGAGGGACTGGGGAGACAGGTGAGTTCAGGGCAAGTGGGAGGGACAGGGGGAGACAGGTGAGCTCAGGGCGAGGGGAGGGACGGGGGAGACAGGTGAGGTCAGGGCAAGTAGGAGGGACGGGGAGACAGGTGAGCTCAGGGCGAGGGGAGGGACGGGGGAGACAGGTGAGCTCAGGGCGAGGGGAGGGCCAGGGGGAGGCATGTGAGCTCAGAGTGAGTGGGAGGGACGGGGGAGACAGGTGAGCTCAGGGCGAGGGCAGGGCCATGGGGAGACAGGTGAGCTCAGGGCGAGAGGAGGGCTAGGGAGAGACAGGTGAGCTCAGGGCGAGGGGACGGCCAGGGGGAGACAGGTGAGGTCAGGGCTAGGGGAGGGACGCGGGGAGAGACAGGTGAGCTCAGGGCGAGGGGAGGGCCGGGGGGAGACAGGTGAGCTCAGGGCGAAGGGAGGGACAGGAGGAGACAGGTGAGCCCAGGGTGAGTGGGAGGGAAGGGAGAGACAGGTGAGCTCAGGGCGAGTGGGAGGGACTGGGGAGACAGGTGAGGTCAGGGCAAGTGGGAGGGACAGGGGGAGACAGGTGAGCTCAGGGCGAGGGGAGGGACGGGGGAGACAGGTGAGGTCAGGGCAAGTAGGAGGGACGGGGAGACAGGTGAGCTCAGGGCGAGGGGAGGGACGGGGGAGACAGGTGAGCTCAGGGCGAGGGGAGGGCCAGGGGGAGGCATGTGAGCTCAGGGTGAGTGGGAGGGACGGGGGAGACAGGTGAGCTCAGGGCGAGGGCAGGGCCATGGGGAGACAGGTGAGCTCAGGGCGAGGGGAGGGGCAGGGGGAGACAGGTGAGCTCAGGGCGAGGGGGAGGGACGGGGAGACAGGTGAGCTCAGGGCAAGTGGGAGGGATGGGGGAGACAGGTGAGCTCAGAGTGAGTGGGAGGAACGGGGGGGAGACAGGTGAGGTCAGGGCGAGTGGGAGGGACGGGGGAGACAGGTGAGCTCAGAGTGAGTGGGAGGGACTGGGGAGACAGGTGAGGTCAGGGCAAGTGGGAGGGACAGGGGGAGACAGGTGAGCTCAGGGCGAGGGGAGGGACGGGGGAGACAGGTGAGGTCAGGGCAAGTAGGAGGGACGGGGAGACAGGTGAGCTCAGGGCGAGGGGAGGGACGGGGGAGACAGGTGAGCTCAGGGCGAGGGGAGGGCCAGGGGGAGGCATGTGAGCTCAGGGTGAGTGGGAGGGACGGGGGAGACAGGTGAGCTCAGGGCGAGGGCAGGGCCATGGGGAGACAGGTGAGCTCAGGGCGAGGGGAGGGGCAGGGGGAGACAGGTGAGCTCAGGGCGAGGGTGAGGGACGGGGAGACAGGTGAGCTCAGAGTGAGTGGGAGGGACGGGGGAGACAGTGAGGTCAGGGCGAGTGGGAGGGACGGGGAGACAGGTGAGCTCAGAGTGAGTGTGAGGGCCGGGGGAGACAGGTGAGTTCAGGGCGAGAGGAGGGCCAGGGAGAGACAGGTGAGCTCAGGGCGAGGGGACGGCCAGGGGGAGACAGGTGAGGTCAGGGCTAGGGGAGGGACGCGGGGGGAGACAGGTGAGCTCAGGGCGAGGGGAGGGCCGGGGGGAGACAGGTGAGCTCAGGGCGAAGGGAGGGACAGGGGAAGACAGGTGAGCTCAGGGCGAGTGGGAGGGACGGGGTAGACAGGTGAGCTCAGGGCGAGGGGGATGGACGGGGGGAGACAAATCAGCTCAGGGCGAGTGGGAGGGACGGGGGAGACAGGTGAGCTCAGAGTGAGTGGGAGGGATGGGGGGAGACAGGTGAGGTCAGGGCGAGTGGGAGGGACGGGGGAGACAGGTGAGCTCAGGGCGAAGGGAGGGACGGGGGGGACAGGTGAGGTCAGGGCTAGGGGAGGGACGGCGGGGGGGGAGACAGGTGAGCTCAGGGCGAGGGGAGGGCCGGGGGGAGACAGGTGAGCTCAGGGCGAAGGGAGGGACAGGGGAAGACAGGTGAGCTCAGGGCGAGTGGGAGGGACGGGGGAGACAGGTGAGCTCAGGGCGAGGGGGAGGGACGGGGGGAGACAAGTGAGCTCAGGGCGAGGGGGAGGGACGGGGGATACAGGTGAGCTCAGAGTGAGTGGGAGGGACTGGGGAGACAGGTGAGGTCAGGGCAAGTGGGAGGGACAGGGGGAGACAGGTGAGGTCAGGGCAAATAGGAGGGATGGGGAGACAGGTGAGCTCAGGGCGAGGGTAGGGACGGGGGAGACAGGTGAGCTCAGGGCGAGGGGAGGGCCAGGGGGAGTCTTGTGAGATCAGGGTGAGTGGGAGGGACGGGGGAGACAGGTGAGCTCAGGGCAAGGGCAGGGCCATGGGGAGACAGGTGAGCTCAGGGCGAGGTGAGGGGCAGGGGGAGACAGGTGAGCTCAGGGCGAGGGGGAGGGATGGGGAGACAGGTGAGCTCAGAGTGAGTGGGAGGGACGGGGGAGACAGGTGAGGTCAGGGCGAGTGGGAGGGACGGGGAGACAGGTGAGCTCAGAGTGAGTGTGAGGGCCGGGGGAGACAGGTGAGCTCAGGGCGAGAGGAGGGCCAGGGAGAGACAGGTGAGCTCAGGGCGAGGGGACGGCCAGGGAGGGACAGGTGAGGTCAGGGCGAGGGGAGGGCCGGGGGGAGACAGGTGAGCTCAGGGCGAAGGGAGGGCCGGGGGAAGACAGGTGAGCTCAGGGCGAGTGGGAGGGACGGGGTAGACAGGTGAGCTCAGGGCGAGGGGGAGGGACGGGGGGAGACAATTGAGCTCAGGGCGAGGGGGAGGGACAGGGGAGACAGGTGAGCTCAGAGTGAGTGGGAGGGATGGGGGGAGACAGGTGAGGTCAGGGCGAGTGAGAGGGACAGGGGAGACTGGTGAGCTCAGGGCGAAGGGAGGGACAGGGGGAGACAGGTGAGGTCAGGGCTAGGGGAGGGACGGGGGGGAGACGGGTGAGCTCAGGGCGAGGGGAGGGCCGGGGGGAGACAGGTGAGCTCAGGGCGAAGGGAGGGACAGGGGAAGACAGGTGAGCTCAGGGCGAGTGGGAGGGACGTGGGAGACAGGTGAGCTCAGGGCGAGGGGGAGGGACGGGGGGAGACAAGTGAGCTCAGGGCGAGGGGGAGGGACGGGGGAGACAGGTGAGCTCAGAGTGAGTGGGAGGGATGGGGGGAGACAGGTGAGGTCAGGGCGAGTGGGACGGACAGGGGAGACAGGTGAGCTCAGGGCAAAGGGAGGGACAGGGGGAGACAGGTGTGCTCAGGGCGAGTGGGAAGGACGGGGGAGACAGGGGATCTCAGGGCAAGGGGGAGGGACGGGGAGACAGGTGAGCTCAGGACGAGTGGGAGGGACGGGGGAGACAAGTGAGCTCAGGGCGAGGGGGAGGGACGGGGGAGACAGGTGAGCTCAGAGTGAGTGTGAGGGATGGGTGGAGACAGGTGAGGTCAGGGCGAGTGGGAGGGACGGGGGAGACAGGTGAGCTCAGGGCGAGTGGGAGGGACGGGGAGTCAGGTGAGCTCAGGGTGAGGGGAGGGACGGGGAGACAGGTGAGCTCAGGGCGAGTGGGAGGGATGGGGGAGACAGGTAAGCTCAGGGCAAGTGGGAGGGACAGGAGGAGACAGGTGAGGTCAGGGCGAGTGGGACGGACAGGGGAGACAGGTGAGCTCAGGGCGAGGGGGAGGGACGGGGGGAGACTAGTGAGCTCAGGGCGAGGGGGAGGGACGGGGGAGACAGGTGAGCTCAGAGTGAGTGGGAGGGATGGGGGGAGACAGGTGAGGTCAGGGCGAGTGGGACGGACAGGGGAGACAGGTGAGCTCAGGGCGAAGGGAGGGACAGGGGGAGACAGGTAAGCTCAGGGCGAGTGGGAAGGACGGGGGAGACAGGTGATCTCAGGGCAAGGGGGAGGGACGGGGAGACAGGTGAGCTCAGGACGAGTGGGAGGGACGGGGGAGACAAGTGAGCTCAGGGCGAGGGGGAGGGACGGGGGAGACAGGTGAGCTCAGAGTGAGTGGGAGGGATGGGGGGAGACAGGTGAGGTCAGGGCGAGTGGGAGGGACGGGGGAGACAGGTGAGCTCAGGGTGAGTGGGAGGGACGGGGGAGTCAGGTGAGCTCAGGGTGAGGGGAGGGACAGGGGGAGACAGGTGAGCTCAGGGCGAGGGGTAGGACAAGGGGAGACAGGTGAGCTCAGGGCAAGTGGGATGGCCGGGGAGACAGGTGAGCTCAGGGTGAGTGGGAAGGCCAGGGGGAGACAGGTGAGCTCAGTGTGAGGCGAGGGCCAGGGGGAGACAGGAGAGCTCAGGGCGTGGGGAGGTCCAGGGGGAGACAGATGAGCTCAGGGTGAGTGGGAGGGACAGGGGGAGACAGGTGAGGTCAGGGCGAGTGGGAGGGATGGGGGAGACAGGTAAGCTCAGGGCAAGTGGGAGGGACAGGAGGAGACAGGTGAGGTCAGGGCGAGTGGGAGGGACGGGGGAGACAGGTAAGCTCAGGGCAAGTGGGAGGGACAGGGGGAGACAGGTGAGGTCAGGGCGAGTGGGAGGGACAGGGGAGACAGGTGAGCTCAGGGCGAGGGGACGGCCAGGGGGAGACAGGTGAGGTCAGGGCTAGGGGAGGGACGGGGGGGAGACAGGTGAGCTCAGGGCGAGGGGAGGGTCGGGGGGAGACAGGTGAGCTCAGGGTGAAGGGAGGGACAGGGGAAGACAGGTGAGCTCAGGGCGAGTGGGAAGGACGGGGGAGACAGGTGAGCTCAGGGCGAGGGGGAGGGACGGGGGGAGACAAGTGAGCTCAGGGCGAAGGGAGGGACAGGAGGAGACAGGTGAGCCCAGGGTGAGTGGGAGGGAAGGGAGAGACAGGTGAGCTCAGGGCGAGTGGGAGGGATGGGGGAGACAGGTGAGGTCCGGGCGAGTGGGAGGGATGGGGGACACAGGTAAGCTCAGGGCAAGTGGGAGGGACAGGAGGAGACAGGTGAGGTCAGGGCGAGTGGGAGGGACGGGGGAGACAGGTAAGCTCAGGGCAAGTGGGAGGGACAGGGGGAGACAAGTGAGTTGAAACTTTATTGCTGGAACAGCACAGCAGGTCAGGCAGCATCCAGGGAACAGGAGATTCGACGTTTCGGGCACAGGCCCTTCTTCATTCCTGAAGAAGGGCCTGTGCCCGAAACGTCGAATCTCCTGTTCCCTGGATGCTGCCTGACCTGCTGTGCTGTTCCAGCAATAAAGTTTCAACTTTGATCTCCAGCATCTGCAGACCTCACTTTCTCCTCGGAGACAAGTGAGCTCAGGGCGAGGGGGAGGGACGGGGGAGACAGGTGAGCTCAGAGTGAGTGGGAGGGATGGGGGGAGACAGGTGAGGTCAGGGCGAGTGAGAGGGACGGGGGAGACTGGTGAGCTCAGGGCGAAGGGAGGGACAGGGGGAGACAGGTGAGGTCAGGGCTAGGGGAGGGACGGGGGGGGAGACGGGTGAGCTCAGGGCGAGGGGAGGGCCGGGGGGAGACAGGTGAGCTCAGGGCGAAGGGAGGGACAGGGGAAGACAGGTGAGCTCAGGGCGAGTGGGAGGGACGTGGGAGACAGGTGAGCTCAGGGCGAGGGGGAGGGACGGGGGGAGACAAGTGAGCTCAGGGCGAGGGGGAGGGACGGGGGAGACAGGTGAGCTCAGAGTGAGTGGGAGGGATGGGGGGAGACAGGTGAGGTCAGGGCGAGTGGGACGGACAGGGGAGACAGGTGAGCTCAGGGCAAAGGGAGGGACAGGGGGAGACAGGTGTGCTCAGGGCGAGTGGGAAGGACGGGGGAGACAGGGGATCTCAGGGCAAGGGGGAGGGATGGGGGAGACAGGTAAGCTCAGGGCGTGGGAAGGACGGGGGAGACAGGTGAGCTCAGGGCGAAGGGAGGGACAGGGGGAGACAGGTGAGCTCAGGGCGTGGGAAGGACGGGGGAGACAGATGAGCTCAGGGCGAGTGGGAATGACGGGGGAGACAGGTGAGCTCAGAGTGAGTGGGAGGGACGGGGGAGACAGGTGAGGTCAGGGCGAGTGGGAGGGATGGGGGAGACAGGTGAGCTCAGAGTGAGTGGGAGGGACGGGGGAGACAGGTGAGGTCAGGGCAAGTGGGAGGGACGGGGAGACAGGTGAGCTCAGGACGAGTGGGAGGGACGGGGGAGACAAGTGAGCTCAGGGCGAGGGGGAGGGACGGGGGAGACAGGTGAGCTCAGAGTGAGTGTGAGGGATGGGTGGAGACAGGTGAGGTCAGGGCGAGTGGGAGGGACGGGGGAGACAGGTGAGCTCAGGGCGAGTGGGAGGGACGGGGAGTCAGGTGAGCTCAGGGTGAGGGGAGGGACGGGGAGACAGGTGAGCTCAGGGCGAGTGGGAGGGATGGGGGAGACAGGTAAGCTCAGGGCAAGTGGGAGGGACAGGAGGAGACAGGTGAGGTCAGGGCGAGTGGGACGGACAGGGGAGACAGGTGAGCTCAGGGCGAAGGGAGGGACAGGGGGAGACAGGTGTGCTCAGGGCGAGTGGGAAGGACGGGGGAGACAGGTGATCTCAGGGCAAGGGGGAGGGACGGGGAGACAGGTGAGCTCAGGACGAGTGGGAGGGATGGGGGAGACAGGTGAGCCCAGGGTGAGTGGGAGGGAAGGGAGAGACAGGTGAGGTCAGGGCGAGTGGGAGGGATGGGGGAGACAGGTGAGCTCAGAGTGAGTGGGAGGGACTGGGGAGACAGGTGAGGTCAGGGCAAGTGGGTGGGACAGGGGGAGACAGGTGAGGTCAGGGCAAATAGGAGGGATGGGGAGACAGGTGAGCTCAGGGCGAGGGTAGGGACGGGGGAGACAGGTGAGCTCAGGGCGAGGGGAGGGCCAGGGGGAGTCTTGTGAGATCAGGGTGAGTGGGAGGGACGGGGGAGACAGGTGAGCTCAGGGCAAGGGGGAGGGACGGGGGAGACAGGTGAGCTCAGAGTGAGTGGGAGGGATGGGGGGAGACAGGTGAGGTCAGGGCGAGTGGGAGGGACGGGGGAGACAGGTGAGCTCAGGGCGAGTGGGAGGGACGGGGGAGTCAGGTGAGCTCAGGGTGAGGGGAGGGACAGGGGGAGACAGGTGAGCTCAGGGCGAGGGGTAGGACAAGGGGAGACAGGTGAGCTCAGGGCAAGTGGGATGGCCGGGGAGACAGGTGAGCTCAGGGTGAGTGGGAAGGCCAGGGGGAGACAGGTGAGCTCAGTGTGAGGCGAGGGCCAGGGGGAGACAGGAGAGCTCAGGGCGTGGGGAGGTCCAGGGGGAGACAGATGAGCTCAGGGTGAGTGGGAGGGACAGGGGGAGACAGGTGAGGTCAGGGCGAGTGGGAGGGATGGGGGAGACAGGTAAGCTCAGGGCAAGTGGGAGGGACAGGAGGAGACAGGTGAGGTCAGGGCGAGTGGGAGGGACGGGGGAGACAGGTAAGCTCAGGGTAAGTGGGAGGGACAGGGGGAGACAGGTGAGGTCAGGGCGAGTGGGAGGGACAGGGGAGACAGGTGAGCTCAGGGCGAGGGGACGGCCAGGGGGAGACAGGTGAGGTCAGGGCTAGGGGAGGGACGGGGGGGAGACAGGTGAGCTCAGGGCGAGGGGAGGGTCGGGGGGAGACAGGTGAGCTCAGGGTGAAGGGAGGGACAGGGGAAGACAGGTGAGCTCAGGGCGAGTGGGAAGGACGGGGGAGACAGGTGAGCTCAGGGCGAGGGGGAGGGATGGGGGGAGACAAGTGAGCTCAGGGCGAAGGGAGGGACAGGAGGAGACAGGTGAGCCCAGGGTGAGTGGGAGGGGGGGGGGGGAGACAGGTGAGGTCAGGGCGAGTGGGAGGGACGGGGATACAGGTGAGCTCAGAGTGAGTGGGAGGGACTGGGGAGACAGGTGAGGTCAGGGCAAGTGGGAGGGACAGGGGGAGACAGGTGAGGTCAGGGCAAATAGGAGGGATGGGGAGACAGGTGAGCTCAGGGCGAGGGTAGGGACGGGGGAGACAGGTGAGCTCAGGGCGAGGGGAGGGGCAGGGGGAGTCTTGTGAGATCAGGGCGAGGGGGAGGGATGGGGAGACAGGTGAGCTCAGAGTGAGTGTGAGGGCCGGGGGAGACAGGTGAGCTCAGGGCGAGAGGAGGGCCAGGGAGAGACAGGTGAGGTCAGGGCGAGGGGACGGCCAGGGGGAGACAGGTGAGGTCAGGGCGAGGGGAGGGCCGGGGGGAGACAGGTGAGCTCAGGGCGAAGGGAGGGACAGGGGAAGACAGGTGAGCTCAGGGCGAGTGGGATGGACGGGGTAGACAGGTGAGCTCAGGGCGAGGGGGAGGGACGGGGGGAGACAATTGAGCTCAAGGCGAGGGGGAGGGACAGGGGAGACAGGTGAGCTCAGAATGAGTGGGAGGGATGGGGGGAGACAGGTGAGGTCAGGGCGAGTGAGAGGGACGGGGGAGACTGGTGAGCTCAGGGCGAAGGGAGGCACAGGGGGAGACAGGTGAGGTCAGGGCTAGGGGAGGGACGGGGGGGGAGACGGGTGAGCTCAGGGCGAAGGGAGGGACAGGGGAAGACAGGTGAGCTCAGGGCGAGTGGGAGGGACGGGGGAGACAGGTGAGCTCAGGGCGAGGGGGAGGGACGGGGGGAGACAAGTGAGCTCAGGGCGAGGGGGAGGGACGGGGGAGACAGGTGAGCTCAGAGTGAGTGGGAGGGATGGGGGGAGACAGGTGAGGTCAGGGCGAGTGGGACGGACAGGGGAGACAGGTGAGCTCAGGGCGAAGGGAGGGACAGGGGGAGACAGGTGTGCTCAGGGCGAGTGGGAAGGACGGGGGAGACAGGTGATCTCAGGGCAAGGGGGAGGGACGGGGAGACAGGTGAGCTCAGAGTGAGTGTGAGGGATGGGTGGAGACAGGTGAGGTCAGGGCGAGTGGGAGGGACGGGGGAGACAGGTGAGCTCAGGGCGAGTGGGAGGGACGGGGGAGTCAGGTGAGCTCAGGGTGAGGGGAGGGACGGGGAGACAGGTGAGCTCAGGGCGAGTGGGAGGGATGGGGGAGACAGGTAAGCTCAGGGCAAGTGGGAGGGACAGGAGGAGACAGGTGAGGTCAGGGCGAGTGGGAGGGACGGGGGAGACAGGTAAGCTCAGGGCAAGTGGGAGGGACAGGGGGAGACAGGTGAGGTCAGGGCGAGTGGGACGGACAGGGGAGACAGGTGAGCTCAGGGCGAAGGGAGGGACAGGGGGAGACAGGTGTGCTCAGGGCGAGTGGGAGGGACGGGGAGACAGGTGAGCTCAGGGCGAGTGGGAGGGATGGGGGAGACAGGTAAGCTCAGGGCAAGTGGGAAGGACAGGAGGAGACAGGTGAGGTCAGGGCGAGTGGGAGGGACGGGGGAGACAGGTGAGCTCAGAGTGAGTGTGAGGGATGGGTGGAGACAGTTGAGGTCAGGGCGAGTGGGAGGGACGGGGGAGACAGGTGAGCTCAGGGCGAGTGGGAGGGACGGGGGAGTCAGGTGAGCTCAGGGTGAGGGGAGGGACGGGGAGACAGGTGAGCTCAGGGCGAGTGGGAGGGATGGGGGAGACAGGTAAGCTCAGGGCAAGTGGGAGGGACAGGAGGAGACAGGTGAGGTCAGGGCGAGTGGGAGGGACGGGGGAGACAGGTAAGCTCAGGGCAAGTGGGAGGGACAGGGGGAGACAGGTGAGGTCAGGGCGAGTGGGACGGACAGGGGAGACAGGTGAGCTCAGGGCGAAGGGAGGGACAGGGGGAGACAGGTGTGCTCAGGGCGAGTGGGAGGGACGGGGAGACAGGTGAGCTCAGGGCGAGTGGGAGGGATGGGGGAGACAGGTAAGCTCAGGGCAAGTGGGAGGGACAGGAGGAGACAGGTGAGGTCAGGGCGAGTGGGAGGGACGGGGGAGACAGGTGAGCTCAGAGTGAGTGTGAGGGATGGGTGGAGACAGGTGAGGTCAGGGCGAGTGGGAGGGACGGGGGAGACAGGTGAGCTCAGGGCGAGTGGGAGGGACGGGGGAGTCAGGTGAGCTCAGGGTGAGGGGAGGGACGGGGAGACAGGTGAGCTCAGGGCGAGTGGGAGGGATGGGGGAGACAGGTAAGCTCAGGGCAAGTGGGAGGGACAGGAGGAGACAGGTGAGGTCAGGGCGAGTGGTAGGGACGGGGGAGACAGGTAAGCTCAGGGCAAGTGGGAGGGACAGGGGGAGACAGGTGAGGTCAGGGCGAGTGGGAGGGACGGGGGAGACAGGTGAGCTCAGGGCGAGGGGACGGCCAGAGGGAGACAGGTGAGGTCAGGGCTAGGGCAGGGACGGGGGGGGAGACAGGTGAGCTCACGGCGAGGGGAGGGCCGGGGGGAGACAGGTGAGCTCAGGGTGAAGGGAGGGACAGGGGAAGACAGGTGAGCTCAGGGCGAGTGGGAAGGACGGGAGAGACAGGTGAGCTCAGGGCGAGGGGGAGGGACGGGGGAAGACAAGTGAGCTCAGGGCGAAGGGAGGGACAGGAGGAGACAGGTGAGCCCAGGGTGAGTGGGAGGGAAGGGAGAGACAGGTGAGCTCAGGGCGAGTGGGAGGGATGGGGGAGACAGGTGAGCTCAGAGTGATTGGGAGGAAGGGGGGGGAGACAGGTGAGGTCAGGGCGAGTGGGAGGGACGGGGGAGACAGGTGAGCTCAGAGTGAGTGGGAGGGACTGGGGAGACAGGTGAGGTCAGGGCAAGTGGGAGGGACAGGGGAAGACAGGTGAGCTCAGGGCGAGGGGAGGGACGGGGGAGACAGGTGAGGTCAGGGCAAGTAGGAGGGATGGGGAGACAGGTGAGCTCAGGGCGGGGATAGGGACGGGGAAGACAGGTGAGCTCAGGGCGAGGGGAGGGCCAGGGGGAGTCTTGTGAGCTCAGGGTGAGTGGGAGGGACGGGGGAGACAGGTGAGCTCAGGGCGAGGGCAGGGCCATGGGGAGACAGGTGAGCTCAGGGCGAGGGGAGGGGCAGGGGGAGACAGGTGAGCTCAGGGCGAGGGGAAGGGAGGGGGAGACAGGTGAGCTCAGAGTGAGTGGGAGGGACGGGGGAGACAGGTGAGGTCAGGGCGAGTGGGAGGGACGGGGAGACAGGTGAGCTCAGAGTGAGTGTGAGGGCCGGGGGAGACAGGTGAGCTCAGGGTGAGAGGAGGGCCAGGGAGAGACAGGTGAGCTCAGGGCGAGGGGACGGCCAGGGGGAGACAGGTGAGCTAAGGGCTCGGGGAGGGACGCGGGGGGAGACAGGTGAGCTCAGGGCGAGGGGAGGGCCGGGGGGAGACAGGTGAGCTCAGGGCGAAGGGAGGGACAGGAGAAGACAGGTGAGCTCAGGGCGAGTGGGAGGGACGGGTTAGACAGGTGAGCTCAGGGCGAAGGGAGGGACAGGGGAAGACAGGTGAGCTCAGGGCGAGTGGGAGGGACGGGGGAGACAAGTTAGCTCAGGGCGAGGGGGAGTGACGGGGGAGACAGGTGAGCTCAGAGGGAGTGGGAGGGATGGGGGGAGACAGGTGAGGTCAGTGCGAGTGGGAGGGACGGGGGAGACAGGTGAGCTCAGGGCGAAGGGAGGGACAGGGGGAGACAGGTGAGCTCAGGGCGAGTGGGAAGGACGGGGAGACAGGTGAGCTCAGGGCGAGTGGGAGGGACGGGGTGAGACTAGTGAGCTCAGGGCGAGTGGGAGGGACGGGGGAGACAGGTGAGCTCAGGGCGAGGGAGAGGGACGGGGGGTGACAAGTGAGCTCAGGGCGAGGGGGAGGGACAGGGGAGACAGGTGAGCTCAGAGTGAGTGGGAGGGATGGGGGGAGACAGGTGAGGTCAGAGTGAGTGGGAGGGACGGGGGAGACAGGTGAGCTCAGGGCGAAGGGAGGGACAGGGGGAGACAGGTGAGCTCAGGGCGAGTAGGAACGACGGGGGAGACAGGTGAGCTCAGGGCGAGGGGGAGGGACGGGGAGACAGGTGAGCTCAGAGTGAGTGGGAGGGACGGGGGAGACAGGTGAGGTCAGGGCGAGTGGGAGGGACGGGGGAGACAGGTGAGCTCAGAGTGAGTGGGAGGGCCGGGGGAGACAGGTGAGCACAGGGCGAGAGGAGGGCCAGAGGGAGACAGGTGAGCTCAGGGCGAGGGGACGGCCAGGGGGAGACAGGTGAGGTCAGGGCTAGGGGAGGGATGGGGGGGGAGACAGGTGAGCTCAGGGCGAGGGGAGGGCCGGGGGGAGACAAGTGAGCTCAGGGCGAAGGGAGGGACAGGGGAAGACAGGTGAGCTCAGGGCGAGTGGGAGGGACGGGGGAGACAGGTGAGCTCAGGGCGAGGGGGAGGGACGGGGGGAGACAAGTGAGCTCAGGGCGAGGGGGAGCGACGGGGGAGACAGGTGAGCTCAGAGTGAGTGGGAGGGATGGGGGGAGACAGGTGAGGTCAGGGCGAGTGGGAGGGACGGGGGAGACAGGTGAGCTCAGGGCGAAGGGAGGGACTGGGGGAGACAGGTGAGCTCAGGGTGAAGGGAGGGACAGGGGAAGACAGGTGAGCTCAGGGCGAGTGGGAAGGACGGGAGAGACAGGTGAGCTCAGGGCGAGGGGGAGGGACGGGGGAAGACAAGTGAGCTCAGGGCGAAGGGAGGGACAGGAGGAGACAGGTGAGCCCAGGGTGAGTGGGAGGGAAGGGAGAGACAGGTGAGCTCAGGGCGAGTGGGAGGGATGGGGGAGACAGGTGAGCTCAGAGTGAGTGGGAGGAAGGGGGGGGAGACAGGTGAGGTCAGGGCGAGTGGGAGGGACGGGGGAGACAGGTGAGCTCAGAGAGAGTGTGAGGGACTGGGGAGACAGGTGAGGTCAGGGCAAGTGGGAGGGACAGGGGAAGACAGGTGAGCTCAGGGCGAGGGGAGGGACGGGGGAGACAGGTGAGGTCAGGGCAAGTAGGAGGGATGGGGAGACAGGTGAGCTCAGGGCGAGGATAGGGACGGGGGAGACAGGTGAGCTCAGGGCGAGGGGAGGGCCAGGGGGAGTCTTGTGAGCTCAGGGTGAGTGGGAGGGACGGGGGAGACAGGTGAGCTCAGGGCGAGGGCAGGGCCATGGGGAGACAGGTGAGCTCAGGGCGAGGGGAGGGGCAGGGGGAGACAGGTGAGCTCAGGGCGAGGGGGAGGGACGGGGAGACAGGTGAGCTCAGAGTGAGTGGGAGGGACGGGGGAGACAGGTGAGGTCAGGGCGAGTGGGAGGGACGGGGAGACAGGTGAGCTCAGAGTGAGTGTGAGGGCCGGGGGAGACAGGTGAGCTCAGGGCGAGAGGAGGGCCAGGGAGAGACAGGTGAGCTCAGGGCGAGGGGACGGCCAGGGGGAGACAGGTGAGCTAAGGGCTCGGGGAGGGACGCGGGGGGAGACAGGTGAGCTCAGGGCGAGGGGAGGGCCGGGGGGAGACAGGTGAGCTCAGGGCGAAGGGAGGGACAGGAGAAGACAGGTGAGCTCAGGGCGAGTGGGAGGGACGGGGTAGACAGGTGAGCTCAGGGCGAAGGGAGGGACAGGGGGAGACAGGTGAGCTCAGGGCGAGTGGGAGGGACGGGGGAGACAAGTGAGCTCAGGGCGAGGGGGAGTGACGGGGGAGACAGGTGAGCTCAGAGGGAGTGGGAGGGATGGGGGGAGACAGGTGAGCTCAGGGCAAGGGGGAGGGACGGGGAGACAGGTGAGCTCAGGGCGAGTGGGAGGGACGGGGTGAGACTAGTGAGCTCAGGGCGAGTGGGAGGGACGGGGGAGACAGGTGAGCTCAGGGCGAGGGGGAGGGACAGGGGAGACAGGTGAGCTCAGAGTGAGTGGGAGGGATGGGGGGAGACAGGTGAGGTCAGAGTGAGTGGGAGGGACGGGGGAGACAGGTGAGCTCAGGGCGAAGGGAGGGACAGGGGGAGACAGGTGAGCTCAGGGCGAGTAGGAACGACGGGGGAGACAGGTGAGCTCAGGGCGAGGGGGAGGGACGGGGAGACAGGTGAGCTCAGAGTGAGTGGGAGGGACGGGGGAGACAGGTGAGGTCAGGGCGAGTGGGAGGGACGGGGGAGACAGGTGAGCTCAGAGTGAGTGGGAGGGCCGGGGGAGACAGGTGAGCACAGGGCGAGAGGAGGGCCAGAGGGAGACAGGTGAGCTCAGGGCGAGGGGACGGCCAGGGGGAGACAGGTGAGGTCAGGGCTAGGGGAGGGATGGGGGGGGAGACAGGTGAGCTCAGGGCGAGGGGAGGGCCGGGGGGAGACAAGTGAGCTCAGGGCGAAGGGAGGGACAGGGGAAGACAGGTGAGCTCAGGGCGAGTGGGAGGGACGGGGGAGACAGTTGAGCTCAGGGCGAGGGGGAGGGACGGGGGGAGACAAGTGAGCTCAGGGCGAGGGGGAGCGACGGGGGAGACAGGTGAGCTCAGAGTGAGTGGGAGGGATGGGGGGAGACAGGTGAGGTCAGGGCGAGTGGGAGGGACGGGGGAGACAGGTGAGCTCAGGGCGAAGGGAGGGACTGGGGGAGACAGGTGAGCTCAGGGCGAGTGGGAAGGACGGTGGAGACAGGTCAGCTCAGGGCGAGGGGGAGGGACGAGGGAGACAGGTGAGCTCAGGGCGAAGGGAGGGACAGGGGGAGACAGGTGAGCTCAGGGCGTGGGAAGGACGGGGGAGACAGATGAGCTCAGAGTGAGTGGGAGGGACGGGGGAGACAGGTGAGGTCAGGGCGAGTGGGAGGGATGGGGGAGACAGGTGAGCTCAGAGTGAGTGGGAGGGATGGGGGAGACAGGTGAGGTCAGGGCAAGTGGGAGGGACGGGGAGACAGGTGAGCTCAGGGCGAGGGGGAGGGACGGGGAGACAGGTGAGCTCAGAGTGAGTGGGAGGGACAGGGGGAGACAGGTGAGCTCAGGGCGAGGGGGATGGACGGGGAAACCGGTGAGCTCAGAGTGAGTGGGAGGGCTGGGGGGAGACAGGTGAGCTCAGGGCAAGGGAAGGGCCAGGGGGAGACAGGTGAGCTCAGGGCGAGGGGAGGGACAAGGGTAGACAGGTGAGCTCAGGGCGAGGGGAGGGCCAGGGGGAGACAAGTGAGCTCAGGGCGAGGGCAGGGCCTTGGGGAGACAGGTGAGCTCAGGGTGAGAGGAGGGCCAGGTGAGCTCAGGGCAAGGGGAGGGCCAGGAGGAGACAGGTGAGCTCAGGGCAAGGGGAGGGCCAGGGGGAGACAGGTGAGCTCAGGGCGAGTGAAGGGCCAGGGGGAGACAGGTGAGGTCAGGGGTAGGGGAGGGACAGGGGGAGACAGGTGAGCTCAGGGTGAGTGGGAGGGACGGGGGAGACAGGTGAGCTCAGGGTGAGTGGGAGGGACAGCGGGAGACAGATGATGTCAGGGTGAGTGGGAGGGACAGGGGGAGACAGGTGAGCTCAGGGCGAGGGGAGGGCCAGGGGGAGACAGGTGAGCTCAGGGCAAGGGGAGGGCCAGGGGGAGACAGGTGAGCTCAGTGCGAGTGGGAGGGACGGGGGAGACAGGTGAGCTCAGGGCGAGGGGGAGGGACGGGGGGAGACAAGTGAGCTCAGGGCGAGGGGGAGAGACGGGGCAGACAGGTAAGCTCAGAGTGGGTGGGAGGGATGGGGGGAGCCAGTTGAGGTCAGGGCGAGTGGGAGGGACGGGGGAGACAGGTGAGCTCAGGGCGAAGGGAGGGACAGGGGGAGACAGGTGAGCTCAGGGCAAGTGGGAAGGACGGGGGAGACAGGTGAGCTCAGGGCGAGGGGGAGGGACAGGGGAGACAGGTGAGCTCAGGGCGTGGGAAGGACGGGGGAGACAGATGAGCTCAGGGCGAGTGGGAATGACGGGGGAGACAGGTGAGCTCAGAGTGAGTGGGAGGGACGGGGGAGACAGGTGAGGTCAGGGCGAGTGGGAGGGATGGGGGAGACAGGTGAGCTCAGAGTAAGTGGGAGGGATGGGGGACACAGGTGAGGTCAGGGCAAGTGGGAGGTACGGGGAGACAGGTGAGCTCAGGGCGAGGGGGAGGGACGGGGAGACAGGTGAGCTCAGAGTGAGTGGGAGGGACGGTGGGAGACAGGTGAGCTCAAGGCGAGGGGGATGGACGGGGAAACCGGTGAGCTCAGAGTGAGTGGGAGGGCCGGGGGGAGACAGGTGAGCTCAGGGCAAGGGAAGGGCCAGGGGGAGACAGGTGAGCTCAGGGCGAGGGGAGGGACAAGGGTAGACAGGTGAGCTCAGGGCGAGGGGAGGGCCAGGGGGAGACAAGTGAGCTCAGGGCGAGGGCAGGGCCATGGGGAGGCAGGTGAGCTCAGGGTGAGAGGAGGGGCAGGTGAGCTCAGGGCAAGGGGAGGGCCAGGAGGAGACAGGTGAGCTCAGGGCAAGGGGAGGGCCAGGGGGAGACAGGTGAGGTCAGGGGTAGGGGAGGGACAGGGGGAGACAGGTGAGCTCAGGGTGAGTGGGAGGGACCCGGGAGACAGGTGAGCTCAGGGTGAGTGGGAGGGACAGCAGGAGACAGGTGATGTCAGGGTGAGTGGGAGGGACAGGGGGAGACAGGTGAGCTCAGGGCGAGGGGAGGGCCAGGGAGAGACAGGTGAGCTCAGGGCAAGTGGGAGGGCCGGGGGAGACAGGTGAGCTCAGGGCGAGGGAAGGGACGGGGGGAGACAGGTGAGCTCAGGGCAAGTGGGAAGGACAGGGGTAGACAGGTGAGCTCAGGGCGAGGTGAGGGACAGGGGGAGACAGGTGAGCTGAGGGCAAGGGGAGGGCCAGGGGGAGACAGGTGAGCTCAGTGTGAGGCGAGTGCCAGGGGGAGACAGGTGAGCTCAGGTCGAGTGGGAGGGGCAGGGGGAGACAGGTGAGCTCAGGGCGACTGGTGGGAACGGGGGAGACAGGTGAGCTCAGGGCGAGGGGAGGTCCGGGGGAGACAGGAGAGCTCAGGGCGTGGTGAGGTCCAGGGGAGACAGATGAGCTCAGGGTGAGGGGAGGGACAGGGATACAGGTGAGCTCAGGCGAGTGGGAGGGCCGGTGGAGACAGGTGAGCTCAGGGTGAGTGGGAGGGACGGGGGATACAGGTGAGCTCAGGGCGAGGGGGAGGGACGGGGGGAGACAAGTGAGCTCAGGGCGAGAGGGAGGGACGGGGGAGACAGGTGAGCTCAGGGCGAGTGGGAAGGACGGGGGAGACAGGTGATCTCAGGGCGAGGGGGAGGGACGGGGAGACAGGTGAGCTCAGAGTGAGTGGGAGGGACGGGGGAGACAGGTGAGCTCAGGGCGAGGGGGAGGGACGGGGGGAGACAAGTGAGCACAGGGCGAGAGGGAGGGACGGGGGAGACAGGTGAGCTCAGAGTGAGTGGGAGGGATGGGGGAGACAGGTGAGGTCAGGGCGAGTGGGAGGGACGGGGGAGACTGGTGAGCTCAGAGTGAGTGGGAGGGACGGGGGAGAGAGGTGAGCTCAGGGCGAGGGCAGGGCCATGGGGAGACAGGTGAGCTCAGGGCGAGGGGAGGGGCAGGGGGAGACAGGTGAGCTCAGGGCGAGGGGAGGGCCGGGGGAGACAGGTGAGCTCAGGGCGAGAGGAGGGCCAGGGAGAGACAGGTGAGCTCAGGGCGAGGGGACGGCCAGGGGGAGACAGGTGAGGTCAGGGCTAGGGGAGGGACGGGGGGGAGACAGGTGAGCTCAGGGCGAGGGGAGGGCCGGGAGGAGACAGGTGAGCTCAGGGCGAAGGGAGGGACGGGGGCAGACAAGTGAGCTCAGGGCGAGAGGGAGGGACGGGGGAGACAGGTGAGCTCAGAGTGAGTGGGAGGGACAGGGGGAGACAGGTGAGCTCAGGGCGAGGGGGAGGGACGGGGGGAGACAAGTGAGCTCAGGGCGAGGGGGAGGGACGGGGGAGACAGGTGAGCTCAGAGTGAGTGGGAGGGATGGGGGAGACAGGTGAGGTCAGGGCGAGTGCGAGGGACGGGGGAGACAGGTGAGCTCAGGGCGAGTGGGAGGGACGGGGGAGTCAGGTGAGCTCAGGGTGAGGGGAGGGATGGGGGGAGACAGGTGAGGTCAGGGCGAGTGGGAGGGACGGGGAGACAGGTGAGCTCAGGGCGAAGGGAGGGACAGGGGGAGACAGGTGAGCTCAGGGCGAGTTGGAAGGACGGGTGAGACAGGTGAGCTCAGGGCGAGGGGGAGGGACGGCGAGACAGGTGAGCTCAGAGTGAGTGGGAGGGACGGGGAGACAGGTGAGGTCAGGGCGAGTGGGAGGGATGGGGGAGACAGGTGAGCTCAGAGTTAGTGGGAGGGCCGGGGGAAACAGGTGAGCTCAGGGCAAGGGGACGGCCAGGGGGAGACAGGTGAGGTCAGGGCTAGGGGAGGGACGGGGGGTGAGACAGGTGAGCTCAGGGCGAGGGGAGGGCCGGGGGGAGACAGGTGAGCTCAGGGCGAAGGGAGGGACAGGGGAAGACAGGTGAGCTCAGGGCGAGTGGGACGGACGGGGGAGACAGGTGAGCTCAGGGCGAGGGGGAGGGACTGGGGGAGACAAGTGAGCTCAGGGCGAGTGGGAAGGACGGGGTTGACAGGTGAACTCAGGGCAAGGGGGATGGACGGGGGAGACAGGAGAGCTCAGGGTGAGTGGGAGGGACGGGGGAGTCAGGTGAGGTCAGGGCGAGTGGGAGGGCCGGGGGAGACAGGTGAGCTCAGGGCGAGAGGAGTGCCAGGGAGAGACAGGTGAGCTCAGGGCGAGGGGACGACCAGGGGGAGACAGGTGAGGTCAGGGCTAGGGGAGGGACGGCGGGGGAGACAGGTGAGCTCAGGGCGAGGGGAGCGCCGGGGTGAGACAGGTGAGCTCAGGGCGAAGGGAGGGACAGGGGAAGACAGGTGAGCTCAGGGCGAGTGGGAGGGACGGGGGGAGACAAGTGAGCTCAGGGCGAGGGGGAGTGATGGGGGAGACAGGTGAGCTCAGAGGGATTGGGAGGGATGGGGGAGACAGGTGAGGTCAGGGCGAGTGGGAGGGACGGGGAGACAGGTGAGCTCAGGGCGAAGGGAGGGACAGGGGGAGACAGGTGAGCTCAGGGCAAGTGGGAAGGACGGGGGAGACAGGTGATCTCAGGGCAAGGGGGAGGGACGGGGAGACAGGTGAGCTCAGGGCGAGTGGGAGGGACGGGGGGAGACAAGTGAGCTCAGGGCGAGTGGGAGGGACGGGGGAGACAGGTGAGCTCAGGGCGAGGGGGAGGGACGGGGGGAGACAAGTGAGCTCAGGGCGAGTGGGAGGGACAGGGGAGACAGGAGAGCTCAGAGTGAGTGGGAGGGATGGGGGGAGACAGGTGAGGTCAGGGCGAGTGCGAGGGACGGGGGAGACAGGTGAGCTCAGGGCGAAGGGAGGGACAGGGGGAGACAGGTGAGCTCAGGGCGAGTGGGAAGGACGGGGGAGACAGGTGAGCTCAGGGCGAGGGGGAGGGACGGGGAGACAGGTGAGCTCAGAGTGAGTGGGAGGGACGGGGGAGACAGGTGAGGTCAGGGCGAGTGGGAGGGACGGGGGAGACAGGTGAGCTCAGAGTGAGTGGGAGGGCCGGGGGAGACAGGTGAGCACAGGGCGAGAGGAGGGCCAGGGAGAGACAGGTGAGCTCAGGGCGAGGGGACGGCCAGGGGGAGACAGGTGAGGTCAGGGCTAGGGGAGGGATTGGGGGGGGGAGACAGGTGAGCTCAGGGCGAGGGGAGGGCCGGGGGGAGACAGGTGAGCTCAGGGCGGACAGGGGAAGACAGGTGAGCTCAGGGCGAGAGGAGTGCCAGGGAGAGACAGGTGAGCTCAGGGCGAGGGGACGACCAGGGGGAGACAGGTGAGGTCAGGGCGAAGGGAGGGACAGGGGAAGACAGGTGAGCTCAGGGCGAGTGGGAGGGACGGGGGGAGACAAGTCAGCTCAGGGCGAGGGGGAGTGACGGGGGAGACAGGTGAGCTCAGAGGGAGTGGGAGGGATGGGGGAGACAGGTGAGGTCAGGGCGAGTGGGAGGGACGGGGGAGACAGGTGAGCTCAGGGCGAAGGGAGGGACAGGGGGAGACAGGTGAGCTCAGGGCAAGTGGGAAGGACGGGGGAGACAGGTGATCTCAGGGCAAGGGGGAGGGACGGGGAGACAGGTGAGCTCAGGGCGAGTGGGAGGGACGGGGGGAGACAAGTGAGCTCAGGGCGAGTGGGAGGGACGGGGGAGACAGGTGAGCTCAGGGCGAGGGGGAGGGACGGGGGGAGACAAGTGAGCTCAGGGCGAGGGGGAGGGACAGGGGAGACAGGAGAGCTCAGAGTGAGTGGGAGGGATGGGGGGAGACAGGTGAGGTCAGGGCGAGTGGGAGGGACGGGGGAGACAGGTGAGCTCAGGGCGAAGGGAGGGACAGGGGGAGACAGGTGAGCTCAGGGCGAGTGGGAAGGACGGGGGAGACAGGTGAGCTCAGGGCGAGGGGGAGGGACGGGGAGACAGGTGAGCTCAGAGTGAGTGGGAGGGACGGGGGAGACAGGTGAGGTCAGGGCGAGTGGGAGGGACGGGGGAGACAGGTGAGCTCAGAGTGAGTGGGAGGGCCGGGGGAGACAGGTGAGCACAGGGCGAGAGGAGGGCCAGGGAGAGACAGGTGAGCTCAGGGCGAGGGGACGGCCAGGGGGAGACAGGTGAGGTCAGGGCTAGGGGAGGGATTGGGGGGGGAGACAGGTGAGCTCAGGGCGAGGGGAGGGCCGGGGGGAGACAGGTGAGCTCAGGGCGGACAGGGGAAGACAGGTGAGCTCAGGGCGAGTGGGAGGGACGGGGGAGACAGGTGAGCTCAGGGCGAGGGGGAGGGACGGGGGGAGACAAGTGAGCTCAGGGCGAGGGGGAGCGACGGGGGAGACAGGTGAGCTCAGAGTGAGTGGGAGGGATGGGGGGAGACAGGTGAAGTCAGGGCGAGTGGGAGGGACGGGGGAGACAGGTGAGCTCAGGGCGAAGGGAGGGACAGGGGGAGACAGGTGAGCTCAGGGCGAGTGGGAAGGACGGTGGAGACAGGTCAGCTCAGGGACGAGGGGGAGGGACGAGGGAGACAGGTGAGCTCAGGGCGAAGGGAGGGACAGGGGGAGACAGGTGAGCTCAGGGCGTGGGAAGGACGGGGGAGACAGATGAGCTCAGAGTGAGTGGGAGGGACGGGGGAGACAGGTGAGGTCAGGGCGAGTGGGAGGGATGGGGGAGACAGGTGAGCTCAGAGTGAGTGGGAGGGATGGGGGAGACAGGTGAGGTCAGGGCAAGTGGGAGGGACGGGGAGACAGGTGAGCTCAGGGCGAGGGAGAGGGACGGGGAGACAGGTGAGCTCAGAGTGACTGGGAGGGACAGGGGGAGACAGGTGAGCTCAGGGCGAGGGGGATGGACGGGGAAACCGGTGAGCTCAGTGAGTGGGAGGGCTGGGGGGAGACAGGTGAGCTCAGGGCAAGGGAAGGGCCAGGGGGAGACAGGTGAGCTCAGGGCGAGGGGAGGGACAAGGGTAGACAGGTGAGCTCAGGGCGAGGGGAGGGCCAGGGGGAGACAAGTGAGCTCAGGGCGAGGGCAGGGCCTTGGGGAGACAGGTGAGCTCAGGGTGAGAGGAGGGCCAGGTGAGCTCAGGGCAAGGGGAGGGCCAGGAGGAGACAGGTGAGCTCAGGGCAAGGGGAGGGCCAGGGGGAGACAGGTGAGCTCAGGGCGAGTGAAGGGCCAGGGGGAGACAGGTGAGGTCAGGGGTAGGGGAGGGACAGGGGGAGACAGGTGAGCTCAGGGTGAGTGGGAGGGACGGGGGAGACAGGTGAGCTCAGGGTGAGTGGGAGGGACAGCGGGAGACAGATGATGTCAGGGTGAGTGGGAGGGACAGGGGGAGACAGGTGAGCTCAGGGCGAGGGGAGGGCCAGGGGGAGACAGGTGAGCTCAGGGCAAGGGGAGGGCCAGGGGGAGACAGATGAGCTCAGAGTGAGTGGGAGGGACGGGGGAGACAGGTGAGGTCAGGGCGAGTGGGAGGGATGGGGGAGACAGGTGAGCTCAGAGTGAGTGGGAGGGATGGGGGAGACAGGTGAGGTCAGGGCAAGTGGGAGGGACGGGGAGACAGGTGAGCTCAGGGCGAGGGAGAGGGACGGGGAGACAGGTGAGCTCAGAGTGACTGGGAGGGACAGGGGGAGACAGGTGAGCTCAGGGCGAGGGGGATGGACGGGGAAACCGGTGAGCTCAGTGAGTGGGAGGGCTGGGGGGAGACAGGTGAGCTCAGGGCAAGGGAAGGGCCAGGGGGAGACAGGTGAGCTCAGGGCGAGGGGAGGGACAAGGGTAGACAGGTGAGCTCAGGGCGAGGGCAGGGCCATGGGGAGACAGGTGAGCTCAGGGTGAGAGGAGGGCCAGGTGAGCTCAGGGCAAGGGGAGGGCCAGGAGGAGACAGGTGAGCTCAGGGCAAGGGGAGGGCCAGGGGGAGACAGGTGAGCTCAGGGCGAGTGAAGGGCCAGGGGGAGACAGGTGAGGTCAGGGGTAGGGGAGGGACAGGGGGAGACAGGTGAGCTCAGGGTGAGTGGGAGGGACGGGGGAGACAGGTGAGCTCAGGGTGAGTGGGAGGGACAGCGGGAGACAGGTGATGTCAGGGTGAGTGGGAGGGACAGGTGGAGACAGGTGAGCTCAGGGCGAGGGGAGGGCCAGGGGGAGACAGGTGAGCTCAGGGCAAGGGGAGGGCCAGGGGGAGACAGGTGAGCTCAGTGCGAGTGGGAGGGACGGGGGAGACAGGTGAGCTCAGGGCGAGGGGGAGGGACGGGGGGAGACAAGTGAGCTCAGGGCGAGGGGGAGAGACGGGGGAGACAGGTAAGCTCAGAGTGAGTGGGAGGGATGGGGGGAGCCAGTTGAGGTCAGGGCGAGTGGGAGGGACGGGGGAGACAGGTGAGCTCAGGGCGAAGGGAGGGACAGGGGGAGACAGGTGAGCTCAGGGCAAGTGGGAAGGACGGGGGAGACAGGTGAGCTCAGGGCGAGGGGGAGGGACAGGGGAGACAGGTGAGCTCAGGGCGAAGGGAGGGACAGGGGGAGACAGGTGAGCTCAGGGCGTGGGAAGGACGGGGGAGACAGATGAGCTCAGGGCGAGTGAGAATGACGGGGGAGACAGGTGAGCTCAGAGTGAGTGGGAGGGACGGGGGAGACAGGTGAGGTCAGGGCGAGTGGGAGGGATGGGGGAGACAGGTGAGGTCAGGGCGAGTGGGAGGGATGGGGGAGACAGGTGAGCTCAGAGTGAGTGGGAGGGATGGGGGAGACAGGTGAGCTCAGGGCGAGGGGGAGGGACGGGGAGACAGGTGAGCTCAGAGTGAGTGGGAGGGACGGTGGGAGACAGGTGAGCTCAGGGCGAGGGGGATGGACGGGGAAACCGGTGAGCTCAGAGTGAGTGGGAGGGCCGGGGGTAGACAGGTGAGCTCAGGGCAAGGGAAGGGCCAGGGGGAGACAGGTGAGCTCAGGGCGAGGGGAGGGGCAGGGGGAGACAGGTGAGCTCAGGGCGAGGGGAGGGCCGGGGGAGACAGGTGAGCTCAGGGCGAGAGGAGGGCCAGGGAGAGACAGGTGAGCTCAGGGCGAGGGGACGGTCAGGGGGAGACAGGTGAGGTCAGGGCTAGGGGAGGGACGGGGGGGGAGACATGGCGAGGGGAGGCACGGGGGGAGACAGGTGAGCTCAGGGCGAAGGGAGGGACAGGGGCAGACAAGTGAGCTCAGGGCGAGAGGGAGGGACGGGGGAGACAGGTGAGCTCAGAGTGAGTGGGAGGGACAGGGGGAGACAGGTGAGCTCAGGGCGAGTGGGAGGGACGGGGGGAGACAAGTGAGCTCAGGGCGAGGGGGAGGGACGGGGGAGACAGGTGAGCTCAGAGTGAGTGGGAGGGATGGGGGAGACAGGTGAGGTCAGGGCGAGTGCGATGGACGGTGGACACAGGTGAGCTCAGGGCGAAGGGAGGGACAGGGGGAGACAGGTGAGCTCAGGGCGAGTGGGAAGGACGGGGGAGACCGGTGAGCTCAGGGCGAGGGGGAGGGACGGGGGGAGACAAGTGAGCTCAGGGCGAGGGGGAGGGACGGGGGAGATAGGTGAGCTCAGGGCGAGAGGAGGGCCAGGGAGAGACAGGTGAGCTCAGGGCGAGGGGACGGCCAGGGGGAGACAGGTGAGGTCAGGGCTAGGGGAGGGACGGGGGGGGAGACAGGTGAGCTCAGGGCGAGGGGAGGACCGGGGGGAGACAGGTGAGCGCAGGGCGAAGGGAGGGTCAGGGGAAGACAGGTGAGCTCAGGGCGAGTGGGACGGACGGGGGAGACAGGTGAGCTCAGGGCGAGGGGGAGGGACGGGGGGAGACAAGTGAGCTCAGGGCGAGGGGGAGGGACGGGGGAGACAGGTGAGGTCAGGGCGAGTGGGAGGGACGGGGGAGACAGGTGAGGTCAGGGCGAGTGGGAGGGACGGGGGAGACAGGTGAGTTCAGGGCGAAGGGAGGGACAGGGGGAGACAGGTGAGCTCAGGGCGAGTGGGAAGGACGGGGGAGACAGGTGAGCTCAGGGCGAGGGGAAGGGACGGGGGAGACAGGTGAGCTCAGAGTGAGTGGGAGGGACGGGGGAGACAGGTGAGGTCAGGGCGAGTGGGAGGGACGGGGAGATAGGTGAGCTCAGAGTGAGTAGGAGGGACGGGGGAGACAGGTGAGGTCAGGGCGAGTGGGAGGGACGGGGAGACAGGTGAGCTCAGGTCGAGGGGGAGGGACGGGGAGACAGGTGAGCTCAGAGTGAGTGGGAGGGACGGGGGGAGACAGGTGAGCTCAGGGCGAGGGGGAGGGACGGGGAGACCGGTGAGCTCAGAGTGAGTGGGAGGGACGGGGGGGGAGAGAGGTGAGCTTAGGGCGAGGGGACGGACAAGGGTAGACAGGTGAGCTCAGGGGGAGGGGAGGGCCAGGGGGAGACAGTTGAGCTCAGGGCGAGGGCAGGGCCATGGGGAGACAGGTGAGCTCAGGGCGAGAGGAGGGCCAGGGAGAGACAGGTGAGCTCAGGGCTAGGGGAGGGCCAGGGGGAGACAGGTGAGCTCAGGGCGAGGGAAGGGCCAGGGGGAGACAGGTGAGTTCAGGGCTAGGAAAGGGACGGGGGGAGACAGGTGAGCTCAGGGCGAGGGGAGTGCCGGGGGGAGACTGGTGAGCTCAGGGCGAAGGGAGGGACAGGGGAAGACAGGTGAGCTCAGGGCGAGTGGGAGGGACAGGGGAGACAGGTGAGCTCAGGGAGAGGGGGAGTGACGGGGGAGACAGGTGAGTTCAGGGCGGGTGGGAGGGACAGGGGAGACAGGTGAGCTCATGGCGAAGGGAGGGACAGGGGGAGACAGGTGAGCTCAGGGCGAGTGGGAAGGACAGGGGAGACAGGTGAGCTCAGAGTGAGTGGGAGGGATGGGGGAGACAGGTGAGGTCAGGGCGAGTGGGAGGGATGGGGGAGACAGGTGAGGTCAGGGCGAGTGGGAGGGATGGGGGAGACAGGTGAGCTCAGAGTGAGTGGGAGGGACGGGGGAGACAGGTGAGGTCAGGGCAAGTGGGAGGGATGGGGAGACCGGTGAGCTCAGGGCGAGGGGGAGGGACGGGGAGACAGGTGAGCTCAGAGTGAGTGGGATGGACGGGGGGAGACAGGTGAGCTCAGGGCGAGGGGGAGGGACGTGGAAACCGGTGAGCTCAGAGTGAGTGGGAGGGACAGGGGGAGACAGGTGAGCTCAGGGCGAGGGGAGGGACAAGGGTCGACAGGGAGCTCAGGGCGAGGGGAGGGCCAGGGGGAGACAGGTGAGCTCAGGGCGAGGGCAGGGCCATGGGGAGACAGGTGAGCTCAGGGCAAGGGGAGGGCCAGGGGGAGACAGGTGAGCTTAGGGCGAGGGGAGGGACAAGGGTAGACAGGTGAGCTCAGGGCGAGGGGAGGGCCAGGGGGAGACAAGTGAGCTCAGGGTGAGGGCAGGGCCATGGGGAGACAGGTGAGCTCAGGGTGAGAGGAGGGCCAGGTGAGCTCAGGGCAATGGGAGGGCCAGTAGGAGACAGGTGAGCTCAGGGCAAGGGGAGGGCCAGGGGGAGACAGGTGAGCTCAGGGCGAGTGAAGGGCCAGGGGGAGACAGGTGAGGTCAGGGGTAGGGGAGGGACAGGGGGAGACAGGTGAGCTCAGGGTGAGTGGGAGGGACCCGGGAGACAGGTGAGCTCAGGGTGAGTGGGAGGGACAGCGGGAGACAGGTGATGTCAGGGTGAGTGGGAGGGACAGGGGGAGACAGGTGAGCTCAGGGCGAGGGGAGGGCCAGGGGGAGACAGGTGAGCTCAGGGCAAGTGGGAGGGCCGGGGGAGACAGGTGAGCTCAGGGCGAGGGAAGGGACGGGGGAGACAGGTGAGCTCAGGGTAAGTGGGAAGGACAGGGGTAGACAGGTGAGCTCAGGGCGAGGTGAGGGACAGGGGGAGACAGGTGAGCTCAGGGCAAGGGTAGGGCCAGGGGGAGACAGGTGAGCTCAGTGTGAGGCGAGGGCCAGGGGGAGACAGGTGAGCTCAGGGCGAGTGGGAGGGCCGGTGGAGACAGGTGAGCTCAGGGTGAGTGGGAGGGACGGGGGAGACAGATGAGCTCAGGGCGAGGGGGAGGGACGGGGGGAGACAAGTGAGCTCAGGGCGAGAGGGAGGGACAGGGGAGACAGGTGAGCTCAGAGTGAGTGGGAGGGATGGGGGAGACAGGTGAGGTCAGGGCGAGTGGGAGGGACGGGGGAGACAGGTGAGCTCAGGGCGAGGGGGAGGGACGGGGAGACAGGTGAGCTCAGAGTGAGTGGGAGGGACGGGGGAGACAGGTGAGGTCAGGGCGAGTGGGAGGGACGGGGGAGACTGGTGAGCTCAGAGTGAGTGGGAGGGACGGGGGAGAGAGGTGAGCTCAGGGCGAGGGCAGGGCCATGGGGAGACAGGTGAGCTCAGGGCGAGGGGAGGGGCAGGGGGAGACAGGTGAGCTCAGGGCGAGGGGAGGGCCGGGGGAGACAGGTGAGCTCAGGGCGAGAGGAGGGCCAGGGAGAGACAGGGGGGAGCTCAGGGCGAGGGGTAGGGACGGGGGGAGACAGGTGAGGTCAGGGCTAGGGGAGGGACGGGGGGGGAGACAGATGAGCTCAGGGCGAGGGGAGGGCCGGGGGGAGACAGGTGAGCTCAGGGCGAAGGGAGGGACAGGGGAAGACATGTGAGCTCAGGGCAAGTGGGAAGGACAGGGGTAGACAGGTGAGCTCAGGGCGAGGGGAGGGACGGGGGAGACAGGTGAGCTCAGTGTGAGGCGAGGGCCAGGGGGAGACAGGTGAGCTCAGTGTGAGGCGAGGGCCAGGGGGAGACAGGTGAGCTCAGGGCGAGTGGGAGGGACAGGGGGAGACAGGTGAGGTCAGGGCAACTGGTGGGAACGGGGGAGACAGGTGAGCTCAGGGCGAGGGGGTGGGACGGGGGCAGACAAGTGAGCTCAGGGCGAGAGGGAGGGACGGGGGAGACAGGTGAGCTCAGAGTGAGTGGGAGGGACAGGGGGAGACAGGTGAGCTCAGGGCGAGGGGGAGGGACGGGGGGAGACAAGTGAGCTCAGGGCGAGGGGGAGTGACAGGGGAGACAGGTGAGCTCAGAGTGAGAGGGAGGGATGGGGGGAGACAGGTGAGGTCAGGGCGAGTGCGAGGGACGGGGAGACAGGTGAGCTCGGGGCGAAGGGAGGGACAGGGGGAGACAGGTGAGCTCAGGGCGAGTGGGAAGGACGGGGGAGACAGGTGAGGTCAGGGCGAGTGGGAGGGACGGGGGAGACAGGTGAGCTCAGAGTGAGTGGGAGGGCCGGGGGAGACAGGTGAGCTCAGGGCGAGAGGAGGGCCAGGGAGAGACAGGTGAGCTCAGGGCGAGGGGACGGCCAGGGGGAGACAGGTGAGGTCAGGGCTAGGGGAGGGATGGGGGGGGAGACAGGTGAGCTCAGGGCGAGGGGAGGGCCGGGGGGAGACAGGTGAGCTCAGGGCGAAGGGAGGGACAGGGGAAGACAGGTGAGCTCAGGGCGAGTGGGAGGGACGGGGTAGACAGGTGAGCTCAGAGTGAGTGGGAGGGACGGGGGGAGACAGGTGTGCTCAGGGCGAGGGGAGGGACAAGGGTAGACAGGTGAGCTCAGGGCGAGGGGAGGGCCAGGGGGAGACAGGTGAGCTCAGGGCGAGGGCAGGGCCATGGGGAGACAGGTGAGCTCAGGGCGAGAGGAGGGCCAGGGAGACACAGGTGAGCTCAGGGCTAGGGGAGGGCCAGGGGGAGACAGGTGAGCTCAGGGCGAGGGAAGGGCCAGGGGGAGACAGGTGAGTTCAGGGCTAGGGGAGGGACTGGGGTAGACAGGTGAGCTCAGGGCGAGGGGAGGGCCGGGGGGAGACTGGTGAGCTCAGGGCGAAGGGAGGGACAGGGGAAGACAGGTGAGCTCAGGGCGAGTGGGAGGGACGGGGGAGACAGGTGAGCTCAGGGCGAGGGGGAGGGACGGGGGAGACATGTGAGCTCAGGGCGAGTGGGAGGGACAGGGGAGACAGGTGAGCTCAGGGCGAAGGGAGGGACAGGGGGAGACAGGTGAGCTCAGGGCGTGGGAAGGACGGGGGAGACAGATGAGCTCAGGGCGAGTGGGAATGACGGGGGAGACAGGTGAGCTCAGAGTGAGTGGGAGGGACGGGGGAGACAGGTGAGGTCAGGGCGAGTGGGAGGGATGGGGGAGACAGGTGAGCTCAGAGTGAGTGGGAGGGACGGGGGTGACAGGTGAGCTCAGGGCGAGGGGGAGGGACGGGGGAGACAGGTGAGCTCAGGGCGAGTGGGAGGGACAGGGGAGACAGGTGAGCTCAGGGCGAAGGGAGGGACAGGGGGAGACAGGTGAGCTCAGGGCGTGGGAAGGACGGGGGAGACAGATGAGCTCAGGGCGAGTGGGAATGACGGGGGAGACAGGTGAGCTCAGAGTGAGTGGGAGGGACGGGGGAGACAGGTGAGGTCAGGGCGAGTGGGAGGGATGGGGGAGACAGGTGAGCTCAGAGTGAGTGGGAGGGACGGGGGAGACAGGTGAGGTCAGGGCAAGTGGGAGGGACGGGGAGACAGGTGAGCTCAGGGCGAGGGGGAGGGACGGGGAGACAGGTGAGCTCAGAGTGAGTGGGAGGGACGGGGGTGACAGGTGAGCTCAGGGCGAGGGGGAGGGACGGGGAAACCGGTGAGCTCAGAGTGAGTGGGAGGGACAGGGGGAGACAGGTGAGCTCAGGGCGAGGGGAGGGACAAGGGTAGACAGGGAGCTCAGGGCGAGGGGAGGGCCAGGGGGAGACAGGTGAGTTCAGGGCGAGGGCAGGGCCATGGGGAGACAGGTGAGCTCAGGGCGAAGGGAGGGACAGGGGAAGACATGTGAGCTCAGGGCGAGTGGGAAGGACAGGGGTAGACAGGTGAGCTCAGTGTGAGGCGAGGGCCAGGGGGAGACAGGTGAGCTCAGTGTGAGGCGAGGACCAGGGGGAGACAGGTGAGCTCAGGGCGAGTGGGAGGGACAGGGGGAGACAGGTGAGGTCAGGGCGAGTGGGAGGAACAGGGGAGACAGGTGAGCTCAGAGTGAGTCGGAGGGATGGGGGAGACAGGTGAGGTCAGGGCGAGTGGGAGGGATGGGGGAGACAGGTGAGCTCAGAGTGAGTGGGAGGGACGGGGGAGACAGGTGAGGTCAGGGCAAGTGGGAGGGACGGGGAGACAGGTGAGCTCAGGGCGAGGGGGAGGGACGGGGAGACAGGTGAGCTCAGAGTGAGTGGGATGGACGGGGGGAGACAGGTGAGTTCAGGGCGAGGGGGAGGGACGTGGAAACCGGTGAGCTCAGAGTGAGTGGGAGGGACAGGGGGAGACAGGTGAGCTCAGGGCGAGGGGAGGGCCAGGGGGAGACAGGTGAGCTCAGGGCGAGGGCAGGGCCATGGGGAGACAGGTGAGCTCAGCGCAAGGGGAGGGCCAGGGGGAGACAGGTGAGCTTAGGGCGAGGGGAGGGACAAGGGTAGACAGGTGAGCTCAGGGCGAGGGGAGGGCCAGGGGGAGACAAGTGAGCTCAGGGTGAGGGCAGGGCCATGGGGAGACAGGTGAGCTCATGGTGAGAGGAGGGCCAGGTGAGCTCAGGGCAAGGGGAGGGCCAGGAGGAGACAGGTGAGCTCAGGGCAAGGGGAGGGCCAGGGGGAGACAGGTGAGCTCAGGGCGAGTGAAGGGCCAGGGGGAGACAGGTGAGGTCAGGGGTAGGGGAGGGACAGGGGGAGACAGGTGAGCTCAGGGTGAGTGGGAGGGACCCGGGAGACAGGTGAGCTCAGGGTGAGTGGGAGGGACAGCGGGAGACAGGTGATGTCAGGGTGAGTGGGAGGGACAGGGGGAGACAGGTGAGCTCAGGGCGAGGGGAGGGCCAGGGGGAGACAGGTGAGCTCAGGGCAAGTGGGAGGGCCGGGGGAGACAGGTGAGCTCAGGGCGAGGGAAGGGACGGGGGAGACAGGTGAGCTCAGGGTAAGTGGGAAGGACAGGGGTAGACAGGTGAGCTCAGGGCGAGGTGAGGGACAGGGGGAGACAGGTGAGCTCAGGGCAAGGGGAGGGCCAGGGGGAGACAGGTGAGCTCAGTGTGAGGCGAGGGCCAGGGGGAGTCAGGTGAGCTCAGGGCGAGTGGGAGGGACAGGGGGAGACAGGTGAGCTCAGGGCGACTGATGGGAACGGGGGAGACAGGTGAGCTCAGGGCGAGGGGAGGTCCGGGGGAGACAGGAGAGCTCAGGGTGTGGGGAGGTCCAGGGGAGACAGATGAGCTCAGGGTGAGGGGAGGGACAGGGATACAGGTGAGCTCAGGGCGAGTGGGAGGGCCGGTGGAGACAGGTGAGCTCAGGGTGAGTGGGAGGGACGGGGGAGACAGATGAGCTCAGGGCGAGGGGGAGGGACGGGGGGAGACAAGTGAGCTCAGGGCGAGAGGGAGGGACAGGGGAGACAGGTGAGCTCAGAGTGAGTGGGAGGGATGGGGGAGACAGGTGAGGTCAGGGCGAGTGGGAGGGACGGGGGAGACAGGTGAGCTCAGGGCGAGGGGGAGGGACGGGGAGACAGGTGAGCTCAGAGTGAGTGGGAGGGACGGGGGAGACAGGTGAGGTCAGGGCGAGTGGGAGGGACAGGGGAGACTGGTGAGCTCAGAGTGAGTCTGAGGGACGGGGGAGAGAGGTGAGCTCAGGGCGAGGGCAGGGCCATGGGGAGACAGGTGAGCTCAGGGCGAGGGGAGGGGCAGGGGGAGACAGGTGAGCTCAGGGCGAGGGGAGGGCCGGGGGAGACAGGTGAGCTCAGGGCGAGAGGAGGGCCGGGGGGAGACAGGTGAGCTCAGGGCGAAGGGAGGGACAGGGGAAGACATGTGAGCTCAGGGCGAGTGGGAAGGACAGGGGTAGACAGGTGAGCTCAGGGCGAGGGGAGGGACGGGGGAGACAGGTGAGCTCAGTGTGAGTTGGAGGGACAGGGGGAGACAGGTGAGCTCAGTGTGAGGCGAGGGCCAGGGGGAGACAGGTGAGCTCAGGGCGAGTGGGAGGGACAGGGGGAGACAGGTGAGCTCAGGGCAACTGGTGGGAACGGGGGAGACAGGTGAGCTCAGGGCGAGGGGGTGGGACGGGGGCAGACAAGTGAGCTCAGGGCGAGAGGGAGGGACGGGGGAGACAGGTGAGCTCAGAGTGAGTGGGAGGGACAGGGGGAGACAGGTGAGCTCAGGGCGAGGGGGAGGGACGGGGGGAGACAAGTGAGCTCAGGGCGAGGGGGAGGGACGGGGGAGACAGGTGAGCTCAGAGTGAGAGGGAGGGATGGGGGGAGACAGGTGAGCTCAGGGCGAGTGCGAGGGACGGGGGAGACAGGTGAGCTCAGGGCGAAGGGAGGGACAGGGGGAGACAGGTGAGCTCAGGGCGAGTGGGAAGGACGGGGGAGACAGGTGAGCTCAGGGCGAGGGGGAGGGACGGGGAGACAGGTGAGCTCAGAGTGAGTGGGAGGGACGGGGGAGACAGGTGAGGTCAGGGCGAGTGGGAGGGACGGGGGAGACAGGTGAGCTCAGGGCGAGAGGAGGGCCAGGGAGAGACAGGTGAGCTCAGGGCGAGGGGACGGCCAGGGGGAGACAGGTGAGGTCAGGGCTAGGGGAGGGACGGGGGGGGAGACAGGTGAGCTCAGGGCGAGGGAAGGGCCGGGGGGAGACAGGTGAGCTCAGGGCGAAGGGAGGGACAGGGGAAGACAGGTGAGCTCAGGGCGAGTGGGAGGGACGGGGTAGACAGGTGAGCTCAGAGTGAGTGGGAGGGATGGGGGGAGACAGGTGTGCTCAGGGCGAGGGGGAGGGACGGGGAGACCGTTGAGCTCAGAGTGAATGGGAGGGACGGGGGGATACAGGTGAGCTCAGGTCGAGGGGAGGGACAAGGGTAGACAGGTGAGCTCAGGGCGAGGGGAGGGCCAGGGGGAGACAGGTGAGCTCAGGGCGAGGGCAGGGCCATGGGGAGAGAGGTGAGCTCAGGGCGAGAGGAGGGCCAGGGAGAGACAGGTGAGCTCAGGGCTAGGGGAGGGCCAGGGGGAGACAGGTGAGCTCAGGGCGAGGGCAGGGCCATGGGGAGACAGGTGTGCTCAGGGCGAGGGGGAGGGACGGGGAGACCGTTGAGCTCAGAGTGAATGGGAGGGACGGGGGGATACAGGTGAGCTCAGGTCGAGGGGAGGGACAAGGGTAGACAGGTGAGCTCAGGGCGAGGGGAGGGCCAGGGGGAGACAGGTGAGCTCAGGGCGAGGGCAGGGCCATGGGGAGAGAGGTGAGCTCAGGGCGAGAGGAGGGCCAGGGAGAGACAGGTGAGCTCAGGGCTAGGGGAGGGCCAGGGGGAGACAGGTGAGCTCAGGGCGAGGGAAGGGCCAGGGGGAGACAGGTGAGTTCAGGGCTAGGGGAGGGACTGGGGGAGATAGGTGAGCTCAGGGCGAGGGGAGGGCCGGGGGGAGACTGGTGAGCTCAGGGCGAAGGGAGGGACAGGGGAAGACAGGTGAGCTCAGGGCGAGTGGGAGGGACAGGGGAGACAGGTGAGCTCAGGGCGAGGGGGAGGGACGGGGGAGACATGTGAGCTCAGGGCGAGTGGGAGGGACAGGGGAGACAGGTGAGCTCAGGGCGAAGGGAGGGACAGGGGGAGACAGGTGAGCTCCGGGCGTGGGAAGGACGGGGGAGACAGATGAGCTCAGGGCGAGTGGGAATGACGGGGTAGACAGGTGAGCTCAGAGTGAGTGGGAGGGACGGGGGAGACAGGTGAGGTCAGGGCGAGTGGGAGGGATGGGGGAGACAGGTGAGCTCAGAGTGAGTGGGAGGGACGGGGGAGACAGGTGAGGTCAGGGCAAGAGGGAGGGACGGGGAGACAGGTGAGCTCAGGGCGAGGGGGAGGGACGGGGAGACAGGTGAGCTCAGAGTGAGTGGGAGGGACGGGGGTGACAGGTGAGCTCAGGGCGAGGGGGAGGGACGGGGAAACCGGTGAGCTCAGAGTGAGTGGGAGGGACAGGGGGAGACAGGTGAGCTCAGGGCGAGGGGAGGGACAAGGGTAGACAGGGAGCTCAGGGCGAGGGGAGGGCCAGGGGGAGACAGGTGAGCTCAGGGCGAGGGCAGGGCCATGGGGAGACAGGTGAGCTCAGGGCGAAGGGAGGGACAGGGGAAGACATGTGAGCTCAGGGCGAGTGGGAAGGACAGGGGTAGACAGGTGAGCTCAGTGTGAGGCGAGGGCCAGGGGGAGACAGGTGAGCTCAGTGTGAGGCGAGGGCCAGGGGGAGACAGGTGAGCTCAGGGCGAGTGGGAGGGACAGGGGGAGACAGGTGAGGTCAGGGCGACTGGTGGGAACGGGGGAGACAGGTGAGCTCAGGGCGAGGGGGTGGGACGGGGGCAGACAAGTGAGCTCAGGGCGAGAGGGAGGGACGGGGGAGACAGGTGAGCTCAGAGTGAGGGAGAGGGACAGGGGGAGACAGGTGAGCTCAGGGCGAGGGGGAGGGACGGGGGGAGACAAGTGAGCTCAGGGCGAGGGGGAGGGACGGGGGAGACAGGTGAGCTCAGAGTGAGTGGGCGGGATGGGGGGAGACAGGTGAGGTCAGGGCGAGTGCGAGGGACGGGGGAGACAGGTGAGCTCAGGGCGAAGGGAGGGACAGGGGGAGACAGGTGAGCTCAGGGCGAGTGGGAAGGACGGGGGTGACAGGTGAGTTCAGGGCGAGGGGGAGGGACGGGGAGACAGGTGAGCTCAGAGTGAGTGGGAGGGACGGGGGAGACAGGTGAGGTCAGGGCGAGTGGGAGGACGGGGGAGACAGGTGAGCTCAGAGTGAGTGGGAGGTCCGGGGGAGACAGGTGAGCTCAGGGCGAGAGGAGGGCCAGGGAGAGACAGGTGAGCTCAGGGCGAGGGGACGGCCAGGGGGAGACAGGTGAGGTCAGGGCTAGGGGAGGGACGGGGGGGGAGACAGGTGAGCTCAGGGCGAGGGGCGGGCCGGGGGGAGACAGGTGAGCTCAGGGCGAAGGGAGGGACAGGGTAGGACAGGTGAGCTCAGGGCGAGTGGGACGGACAGGGGAGACAGGTGAGCTCAGGGCGAGGGGGATGGACGGGGGGAGACGTGAGCTCAGGGCGAGGGGGAGGGACGGGGGAGACAGGTGAGCTCAGAGTGAATGGGAGGGATGGGGGGGGCAGGTGAGGTCAGGGCGAGTGGGTGGGACGGGGGAGACAGGTGAGCTCAGGGCGAAGGGAGGGACAGGGGGAGACTGGTGAGCTCAGGGCGAGTGGGAAGGACGGGGGAGACAGGTGAGCTCAGGGCGAGGGGAAGGGACGGGGAGACAGGTGAGCTCAGAGTGAGTGGGAGGGACGGGGGGAGACAGGTGTGCTCAGGGCGAGGGGGAGGGACGGGGAGACCGGTGAGCTCAGAGTGAGTGGGAGGGACGGGGGGATACAGGTGAGCTCAGGGCGAGGGGAGGGACAAGGGTAGACAGGTGAGCTCAGGGTGAGGGGAGGGCCAGGGGGAGACAGGTGAGCTCAGGGCGAGGGCAGGGCCATGGGGAGACAGGTGAGCTCAGGGCGAGAGGAGGGCCACGGAGAGACAGGTGAGCTCAGGGCTAGGGGAGGGCCAGGGGGAGACAGGTGAGCTCAGGGCGAGGGAAGGGCCAGGGGGAGACAGGTGAGTTCAGGGCAAGGGGTGGGCCAGGGGGAGACAGCTGAGCTCAGGGCGAGGGGAGGGACAAGGGTAGACAGGTGAGCTCAGGGCGAGGGGAGGGCCAGGGGGAGACAAGTGAGCTCAGGGTGAGGGCAGGGCCAGGGGGAGACAGGTGAGCTCAGGGTGAGAGGAGGGCCAGGGGAGCTCAGGGCAAGGGGAGGGCCAGGGGGAGACAGGTGAGCTCAGGGCAAGGGGAGGGCCAGGGGTAACAGGTGAGCTCAGGGCAAGGGGAGGGCCAGGGGGAGACAGGTGAGCTCAGGGCGAGTGGGAGGGACGGGGGAGACAGGTGAGCTCAGGGCGAGGGGGAGGGACGGGGGGAGACAAGTGAGCTCAGGGCGAGGGGGAGAGACGGGGGAGACAGGTGAGCTCAGAGTGAGTGGGAGGGATCGGGGGAGACAGTTGAGGTCAGGGCGATTGGGAGGGACGGGAGAGACAGGTGAGCTCAGGGCTAGGGGAGGGCCAGGGGGAGACAGGTGAGCTCAGGGCGAGGGAAGGGCCAGGGGGAGACAGGTGAGTTCAGGGGTAGGGGAGGGATTGGGGGAGACAGGTGAGCTCAGGGCGAGGGGAGGGCCGGGGGGAGACTGGTGAGCTCAGGGCGAAGGGAGGGACAGGGGAAGACAGGTGAGCTCAGGGCGAGTGGGAGGGACGGGGGAGACAGGTGAGCTCAGGGCGATGGGGAGGGACGGGGGCGACATGTGAGCTCAGGGCGAGTGGGAGGGACAGGGGAGACAGGTGAGCTCAGGGCGAAGGGAGGGACAGGGGGTGACAGGTGAGCTCAGGGCGTGGGAAGGACGGGGGAGACAGATGAGCTCAGGGCGAGTAGGAATGACGGGGGAGACAGGTGAGCTCAGAGTGAGTGGGAGGGACGGGGGAGACAGGTGAGGTCAGGGCGAGTGGGAGGGATGGGGGAGACAGGTGAGCTCAGAGTGAGTGGGAGGGACGGGGGAGACAGGTGAGGTCAGGGCAAGTGGGAGGGACGTGGAGACAGGTGAGCTCACGGCGAGGGGGAGGGACGGGGAGACAGGTGAGCTCAGAGTGAGTGGGAGGGACGGAGGAGACAGGTGAGCTCAGGGCGAGGGGGAGGGACGGGGAAACCGGTGAGCTCAGAGTGATGGGAGGGACAGGAGGAGACAGGTGAGCTCAGGGCGAGGGGAGGGCCAGGGGGAGACAGGTGAGCTCAGGGCGAGGGCAGGGCCATGGGGAGACAGGTGAGCTCAGGGCAAGGGGAGGGCCAGGGGGAGACAGGTGAGCTCAGGGCGAGGGGAGAGACAAGGGTAGACAGGTGAGCTCAGGGCGAGGGGAGGGCCAGGGGGAGACAAGTGAGCTCAGGGTGAGGGCAGGGCCAGGGGGAGACAGGTGAGCTCAGGGTGAGAGGAGGGCCAGGGGAGCTCAGGGCAAGGGGAGGGCCAGGAGGAGACAGGTGAGCTCAGGGCAAGGGGAGGGCCAGGGGTAACAGGTGAGCTCAGGGCAAGGGGAGGGCCAGGGGGAGACAGGTGAGCTCAGGGCGAGTGGGAGGGACGGGGGAGACAGGTGAGCTCAGGGCGAGGGGGAGGGACGGGGGGAGACAAGTGAGCTCAGGGCGAGGGGGAGAGACGGGGGAGACAGGTGAGCTCAGAGTGAGTGGGAGGGATGGGGGGAGACAGTTGAGGTCAGGGCGAGTGGGAGGGACCGGGGAGACAGGTGAGCTCAGGGCGAAGGGAGGGACAGGGGGAGACAGGTGAGCTCAGGGCGAGTGGGAAGGACGGGGGAGACAGGTGAGCTCAGGGCGAGTGGGAGGGACAGGGGAGACAGGTGAGCTCAGGGCGAAGGGAAGGACAGGGGAGACAGATGAGCTCAGGGCGAGTGGGAATGACGGGGGAGACAGGTGAGCTCAGAGTGAGTGGGAGGGACGGGGGAGACAGGTGAGGTCAGGGCGAGTGGGAGGGATGGGGGAGACAGGTGAGCTCAGAGTGAGTGGGAGGGATGGAGGAGACAGGTGAGGTCAGGGCAAGTGGGAGGGACGGGGAGACAGGTGAGCTCAGGGCGAGGGGGAGGGACAGGGAGACAGGTGAGCTCAGAGTGAGTGGGAGGGACGGTGGGAGACAGGTGAGCACAGGGCGAGGGGGATGGACGGGGAAACCGGTGAGCTCAGAGTGAGTGGGAGGGCCGGGGGGAGACAGGTGAGCTCAGGGCAAGGGCAGGGCCAGGGGGAGACAGGTGAGCTCAGGGCGAGGGGAGGGACAAGGGTAGACAGGTGAGCTCAGGGCGAGGGGAGGGCCAGGGGGAGACAAGTGAGCTCAGGGCGAGGGCAGGGCCATGGGGAGACAGGTGAGCTCAGGGTGAGAGGAGGGCCAGGTGAGCTCAAGGCAAGGGGAGGGCCAGGAGGAGACAGGTGAGCTCAGGGCGAGTGAAAGGCCAGGGGGAGACAGGTGAGGTCAGGGGTAGGGGAGGGACAGGGGGAGACAGGTGAGCTCAGGGTGAGTGGGAGGGACGGGGGAGACAGGTGAGCTCAGGGTGAGTGGGAGGGACAGTGGGAGATAGGTGATGTCAGGGTGAGTGGGAGGGACAGGGGGAGACAGGTGAGCTCAGGGCGAGGGGAGGGCCAGGGGGAGACAGGTGAGCTCAGGGCAAGTGGGAGGGCCGGGGGAGACAGGTGAGCTCAGGGCGAGGGAAGGGACGGGGGGAGACAGGTGAGCTCAGGGCAAGTGGGAAGGACAGGGGTAGACAGGTGAGCTCAGTGTGAGGCGAGGGCCAGGGGAGACAGGTGAGCTCAGGGCGAGTGGGAGGGACAGGGGGAGACAGGTGAGCTCAGGGCGACTGGTGGGAACGGGGGAGACAGGTGAGCTCAGGGCGAGGGGAGGTCCGGGGGAGACAGGAGAGCTCAGGGCGTGGGGAGGTCCAGGGGAGACAGATGAGCTCAGGGTGAGGGGAGGGACAGGGATACAGGTGAGCTCAGGGCGAGTGGGAGGGCCGGTGGAGACAGGTGAGCTCAGGGTTAGTGGGAGGGACGGGGGAGACAGGTGAGCTCAGGGCGAGGGGGAGGGACGGGGGGAGACAAGTGAGCTCAGGGCGAGAGGGAGGGACGGGGGAGACAGGTGAGCTCAGAGTGAGTGGGAGGGATGGGGAGACAGGTGAGGTCAGGGCGAGTGGGAGGGACGGGGGAGACAGGTGAGCTCAGGGCGAAGGGAGGGACAGGGGGAGACAGGTGAGCTCAGGGCGAGTGGGAAGGACGGGGGAGACAGGTGATCTCAGGGCGAGGGGGAGGGCCGGGGAGACAGGTGAGCTCAGATTGAGTGGGAGGGACGGGGGAGACAGGTGAGGTCAGGGCGAGTGGGAGGGACGGGGGAGACTGGTGAGCTCAGAGTGAGTGGGAATGACGGGGGAGACAGGTGAGCTCAGGGCGAGGGCAGGGCCATGGGGAGACAGGTGAGCTCAGGGCGAGGGGAGGGGCAGGGGGAGACAGGTGAGCTCATGGCGAGGGGAGGGCCGGGGGAGACAGGTGAGCTCAGGCGAGGGGACGGCCAGGAGGAGACAGGTGAGCTCAGGGCGAGTGAAGGGCCAGGGGGAGACAGGTGAGCTCAGGGCGATGGGGAGGGACGGGGGGAGACAAGTGAGCTCAGGGCGAGGGGAGGGACGGGGGAGACAGGTGAGCTCAGAGTGAGTGGGAGGGATGGGGGGAGACAGGTGAGGTCAGGGCGAGTGCGAGGGACGGGGGAGACAGGTGAGCTCAGGGCGAAGGGAGCGACAGGGGGAGACAGGTGAGCTCAGGGCGAGTGGGAAGGACGGGGGAGACAGGTGAGCTCAGGGCGAGGGGGAGGGACGGGGAGACAGGTGAGCTCAGAGTGAGTGGGAGGGACGGGGGAGACAGGTGAGGTCAGGGCGAGTGGGAGGGACGGGGGAGACAGGTGAGCTCAGAGTGAGTGGGAGGGCCGGGGGAGACAGGTGAGCTCAGGGCGAGAGGAGGGCCAGGGAGAGAAAGGTGAGCTCAGGGCGAGGGGACGGCCAGGGGGAGACAGGTGAGGTCAGGGCTAGGGGAGGGACGGGGGGGAGACAGGTGAGCTCAGGGCGAGGGGAGGGCCGGGGAGAGACAGGTGAGGTCAGGGCTAGGGGAGGGACGGGGGGGAGACAGGTGCGCTCAGGGCGAGGGGAGGGCCGGGGAGAGACAGGTGAGCTCAGGGCGAAGGGAGGGACAGGGGAAGACAGGTGAGCTCAGGGCGAGTGGGACGGACGGGGGAGACAGGTGAGCTCAGGGCGAGGGGGAGGGACGGGGAAACCGGTGAGCTCAGAGTGAGTGGGAGGGACAGGGGGAGACAGGTGAGCTCAGGGCGAGGTGAGGGACAAGGGTAGACAGGTGAGCTCAGGGCGAGGGGAGGGCCAGGGGGAGACAGGTGAGCTCAGGGCGAGGGGAGGGACAAGGGTAGACAGGTGAGCTCAGGGCGAGGGGAGGGCCAGGGGGAGACAAGTGAGCTCAGGGTGAGGGCAGGGCCATGGGGAGACAGGTGAGCTCAGGGTGAGAGGAGGGCCAGGTGAGCTCAGGTCAAGGGGAGGGCCATGAGGAGACAGGTGAGCTCAGGGCAAGGGGAGGGACAAGGGTAGACAGGTGAGCTCAGGGCGAGGGGAGGGCCAGGGGGAGACAGGTGAGTTCAGGGCGAGGGCAGGGCCATGGGGAGACAGGTGAGCTCAGGGCAAGGGGAGGGCCAGGGGAAGACAGGTGAGCTCAGGGCGAGGGGAGGGACAAGGGTAGACAGGTGAGCTCAGGGCGAGGGGAGGGCCAGGGGGAGACAAGTGAGCTCAGGGTGAGGTCAGGGCCATGGGGAGACAGGTGAGCTCAGGGTGAGAGGAGGGCCAGGTGAGCTCAGGGCAAGGGGAGGGCCAGGAGGAGACAGGTGAGCTCAGGGCAAGGGGAGGGACAAGGGTAGACAGGTGAGCTCAGGGCGAGGGGGAGGGCCAGGGGGAGACAAGTGAGCTCAGGGTGAGGGCAAGGCCATGGGGAGACAGGTGAGCTCAGGGTGAGTGGAGGGCCAGGTGAGCTCAGGGCAAGGGGAGGGCCAGGAGGAGACAGGTGAGCTCAGGGCAAGGGGAGGGACGGGGGGAGACAGGTGAGCTCAGGGTGAGTGGGAGGGACGGGGTAGACAGGTGAGCTCAGGGTGAGTGGGAGGGACAGCGTGATGTCAGGGTGAGTGGGAGGGACAGGGGGAGACAGGTGAGGTCAGGGCGAGTGGGAGGGACGGGGGAGACAGGTGAGCTCAGAGTGAGTGGGAGGGCCGGGGGAGACAGGTGAGCTCAGGGCGAGAGGAGGGCCAGGGAGAGACAGGTGAGCTCAGGGCGAGGTGACGGCCAGGGGGAGACAGGTGAGGTCAGGGCTAGGGGAGGGACGGGGGGGGGAGACAGGTGAGCTCAGGGCGAGGGGAGGGCCGGGGAGAGACAGGTGAGCTCAGGCCGAAGGGAGGGACAGGGGAAGACAGGTGAGCTCAGGGCGAGTGGGACGGACGGGGGAGACAGGTGAGCTCAGGGCGAGGGGGAGGGACGGGGGGAGACAAGTGAGCTCAGGGCGAGGGGGAGGGACGGGGGAGACAGGTGAGCTCAGAGGGAGTGGGAGGGATGGGGGGGACAGGTGAGGTCAGGGCGAGTGGGAGGGACGGGGAGACAGGTGAGCTCAGGGCGAAGGAAGGGACGGGGGAGACAGGTGAGCTCAGGGCGAGTGGGAAGGACGGGGGAGACAGGTGAGCTCAGGGCGAGGGGAAGGGACGGGGGAGACAGGTGAGCTCAGAGTGAGTGGGAGGGACGGGGGAGACAGGTGAGGTCAGGGCGAGTGGGAGGGACGGGGAGACAGGTGAGCTCAGAGTGAGTAGGAGGGACGGGGGAGACAGGTGAGCTCAGGGCGAAGGAAGGGACAGGGGGAGACAGGTGAGCTCAGGGCGAGTGGGAAGGACGGGGGAGACAGGTGAGCTCAGAGTGAGTGGGAGGGACGGGGGGAGACAGGTGAGCTCAGGGCGAGGGACGGGGAGACAGGTGAGCTCAGGGCGAGGGGAGGGACAAGGGTAGACAGGTGAGCTCAGGGCGAGGGGAGGGCCAGGGGGAGACAGGTGAGCTCAGGGCGAGGGCAGGGCCATGGGGAGACAGGTGAGCTCAGGGCGAGAGGAGGGCCAGGGAGAGACAGGTGAGCTCAGGGCGAGGGAGGGGCCAGGGGGAGACAGGTGAGTTCAGGGCTAGGGGAGGGACGGGGGGAGACAGGTGAGCTCAGGGCGAAGGGAGGGACAAGGGAAGACAGGTGAGCTCAGGGCGAGTGGGAGGGACGGGGGAGACAGGTGAGCTCAGGGCGAGGGGGAGGGACGGGGGGAGACTGGTGAGCTCAGGGCGAAGGGAGGGACAAGGGAAGACAGGTGAGCTCAGGGCGAGTGGGAGGGACGGGGGAGACAGGTGAGCTCAGGGCGAGGGGGAGGGACGGGGGAGACAGGTGAGCTCAGGGCGAGTGGGAGGGACAGGGGAGACAGGTGAGCTCAGGGCGAGAGGAGGGCCAGGGAGAGACAGGTGAGCTCAGGGCGAGAGGACGGCCAGGGGGAGACAGGTGAGGTCAGGGCTAGGGGAGGGACGGGGGGGAGACAGGTGAGCTCAGGGCGAGGGGAGGGCCGGGGAGAGACAGGTGAGCTCAGGGCGAAGGGAGGGACAGGGGAAGACAGGTGAGCTCAGGGCGAGTGGGACGGACGGGGGAGACAGGTGAGCTCAGGGCGAGGGGGAGGGACGGGGAAACCGGTGAGCTCAGAGTGAGTGGGAGGGACAGGGGGAGACAGGTGAGCTCAGGGCGAGGGGAGGGACAAGGGTAGACAGGTGAGCTCAGGGCGAGGGGAGGGCCAGGGGGAGACAGGTGAGGTCAGGGCGAGGGCAGGGCCATGGGGAGACAGGTGAGCTCAGGGCAAGGGGAGGGCCAGGGGAAGACAGGTGAGCTCAGGGCGTGGGGAGGGCCAGGGGGAGACAAGTGAGCTCAGGGTGAGGGCAGGGCCATGGGGAGACAGGTGAGCTCAGGGTGAGAGGAGGGCCAGGTGAGCTCAGGGCAAGGGGAGGGCCAGGAGGAGACAGGTGAGCTCAGGGCAAGGGGAGGGACAAGGGTAGACAGGTGAGCTCAGGGCGAGGGGGAGGGCCAGGGGGAGACAAGTGAGCTCAGGGTGAGGGCAAGGCCATGGGGAGACAGGTGAGCTCAGGGTGAGTGGAGGGCCAGGTGAGCTCAGGGCAAGGGGAGGGCCAGGAGGAGACAGGTGAGCTCAGGGCAAGGGGAGGGACGGGGTAGACAGGTGAGCTCAGGGTGAGTGGGAGGGACAGCGTGATGTTAGGGTGAGTGGGAGGGACAGGGGGAGACCGGTGAGCTCAGGGCGAGGGGAGGGCCAGGGGGAGACAGGTGGGCTCAGGGCAGGTGGGAGGGCCGAGGGAGACAGGTGAGCTCAGGGCGAGGGAAGGGACGGGGGAGATAGGTGAGCTCAGGGCAAGTGGGAAGGACAGGGGTAGACAGGTGAGCTCAGGGCGAGGGGAGGCACAGGGGTAGACAGGTGAGCTCAGGGCGAGGGGAGGGACAGGTGTAGACAGGTGAGCTCAGGGCAAGGGGAGGGCCAGGGGGAGACAGGTGAGCTCAGGGTAAGGCGAGGGCCAGGGGGAGACAGGTGAGCTCAGGGCGAGTGGGAGGGACAGGGGGAGACAGGTGAGCTCATGGCGACTGGTGGGAACGGGGGAGACAGGTGAGCTCAGGGCGAGGGGAGGTCCGGGGGAGACAGGAGAGCTCAGGGCGTGGGGAGGTCCAGGGGAGACAGATGAGCTCAGGGTGAGTGGGAGGGACAGGGGGAGACAGGTGAGGTCAAGGCGAGTGGGAGGGACGGGGGAGACAGGTGAGCTCAGGGCGAGGGGAGGGACAGGGATACAGGTGAGCTCAGGGTGAGTAGGAGGGCCGGTGGAGACAGGTGAGCTCAGGGCGAGGGGAGGTCCGGGGGAGACAGGAGAGCTCAGGGCGAGAGGGAGGGACGGGGGAGACAGGTGAGCTCAGAGTGAGTGGGAGGGACAGGGGGAGACAGGTGAGCTCAGGGCGAGGGGGAGGGCCGGGGGAGACAGGTGAGCTCAGGGCGAGAGGAGGGCCAGGGAGAGACAGGTGAGCTCAGGGCGAGGTGACGGCCAGGGGGAGACAGGTGAGGTCAGGGCTAGGGGAGGGACGGGGGGGGAGACAGGTGAGCTCAGGGCGAGGGGAGGGCCGGGGAGAGACAGGTGAGCTCAGGCCGAAGGGAGGGACAGGGGAAGACAGGTGAGCTCAGGGCGAGTGGGACGGACGGGGGAGACAGGTGAGCTCAGGGCGAGGGGGAGGGACGGGGGGAGACAAGTGAGCTCAGGGCGAGGGGGAGGGACGGGGGAGACAGGTGAGCTCAGAGTGAGTGGGAGGGATGGGGGGGACAGGTGAGGTCAGGGCGAGTGGGAGGGACGGGGGAGACAGGTGAGCTCAGGGCGAAGGAAGGGACAGGGGGAGACAGGTGAGCTCAGGGCGAGTGGGAAGGACGAGGGAGACAGGTGAGCTCAGGGCGAGGGGAAGGGACGGGGGAGACAGGTGAGCTCAGAGTGAGTGGGAGGGACGGGGGAGACAGGTGAGGTCAGGGCGAGTGGGAGGGACGGGGAGACAGGTGAGCTCAGAGTGAGTAGGAGGGACGGGGGAGACAGGTGAGGTCAGGGCGAGTGGGAGGGACGGGGAGACAGGTGAGCTCAGGTCGAGGGGGAGGGACGGGGAGACAGGTGAGCTCAGAGTGAGTGGGAGGGACGGGGGGAGACAGGTGAGCTCAGGGCGAGGGACGGGGAGACAGGTGAGCTCAGAGTGAGTGGAAGGGACGGGGGATACAGGTGAGCTCAGGGCGAGGGGAGGGACAAGGGTAGACAGGTGAGCTCAGGGCGAGGGGAGGGCCAGGGGGAGACAGGTGAGCTCAGGGCGAGGGCAGGGCCATGGGGAGACAGGTGAGCTCAGGGCGAGAGGAGGGCCAGGGAGAGACAGGTGAGCTCAGGGCTAGGGGAGGGCCAGGGGGAGACAGGTGAGCTCAGGGCGAGGGAAGGGCCAGGGGGAGACAGGTGAGTTCAGGGCTAGGGGAGGGACGGGGGGAGACAGGTGAGCTCAGGGCGAGGGGAGGGCCGGGGGGAGACTGGTGAGCTCAGGGCGAAGGGAGGGACAAGGGAAGACAGGTGAGCTCAGGGCGAGTGGGAGGGACGGGGGAGACAGGTGAGCTCAGGGCGAGGGGGAGGGACGGGGGAGACAGGTGAGCTCAGGGCAAGTGGGAGGGACAGGGGAGACAGGTGAGCTCAGGGCGAAGGAAGGGACAGGGGGAGACAGGTGAGCTCAGGGCGTGGGAAGGACGGGGTAGACAGATGAGCTCAGGGCGAGTGGGAATGACGGGGGAGACAGGTGAGCTCAGAGTGAGTGGGAGGGACGGGGGAGACAGGTGAGGTCAGGGCAAGTGGGAGGGACGGGGAGACAGGTGAGCTCAGGGCGAGGGGGAGGGACGGGGAGACAGGTGAGCTCAGAGTGAGTGGGAGGGACGGGGGGAGACAGGTGAGCTCAGGGCGAGGGGGAGGGACGGGGAAACCGGTGAGCTCAGAGTGAGTGGGAGGGACAGGGGGAGACAGGTGAGCTCAGAGTGAGTGGGAGGGACGGGGGGGGGGAGAGAGGTGAGCTTAGGGCGAGGGGAGGGACAAGGGTAGACAGGTGAGCTCAGGGCGAGGGGAGGGCCAGGGGGAGACAGGTGAGCTCAGGGCGAGGGCAGGGCCATGGGGAGACAGGTGAGCTCAGGGCAAGGGGAGGGCCAGCGGGAGACAGGTGAGCTCAGGGCGAGGGGAGGGACAAGGGTAGACAGGTGAGCTCAGGGCGAGGGGAGGGCCAGGGGGAGACAAGTGAGCTCAGGGTGAGGGCAGGGCCATGGGGAGACAGGTGAGCTCAGGGTGAGAGGAGGGCCCGTGAGCTCAGGGCAAGGGGAGGGGAAGGAGGAGACAGGTGAGCTCAGGGCAAGGGGAGGGCCAGGGGGAGACAGGTGATCTCAGGGCGAGGGTAGGGACAAGGGTAGACAGGTGAGCTCAGTGCGAGGGGGAGGGCCAGGGGGAGACAAGTGAGCTCAGGGTGAGGGCAAGGCCATGGGGAGACAGGTGAGCTCAGGGTGAGAGGAGGGCCAGGTGAGCTCAGGGCAAGGGGAGGGCCAGGAGGAGACAGGTGAGCTCAGGGCAAGGGGAGGGACGGGGGGAGACAGGTGAGCTCAGGGTGAGTGGGAGGGACGGGGAGACACGTGAGCTCAGGGTGAGTGGGAGGGACAGCGGGAGACAGGTGATGTCAGGGTGAGTGGGAGGGACAGAGGGAGACAGGTGAGCTCAGGGCGAGGGGAGGGCCAGGGGGAGACAGGTGGGCTCAGGGCAGGTGGGAGGGCCGGGGGAGACAGGTGAGCTCAGGGCGAGGGAAGGGACGGGGGAGACAGGTGAGCTCAGGGTAAGTGGGAAGGACAGGGGTAGACAGGTGAGCTCAGGGCGAGGGGAGGGACAGTGGTAGACAGGTGAGCTCAGGGCGAGGGGAGGGACAGGTGTAGACAGGTGAGCTCAGGGCAAGGGGAGGGCCAGGGGGAGACAGGTGAGCTCAGTGTGAGGCGAGGGCCAGGGGGAGACAGGTGAGCTCAGGGCGAGTGGGAGGGACAGGGGGAGACAGGTGAGCTCATGGCGACTGGTGGGAATGGGGGAGACAGGTGAGCTCAGGGCGAGGGGAGGTCCGGGGGAGACAGGAGAGCTCAGGGCGTGGGGAGGTCCAGGGGAGACAGATGAGCTCAGGGTGAGTGGGAGGGACAGGGGGAGACAGGTGAGGTCAAGGCGAGTGGGAGGGACGGGGGAGACAGGTGAGCTCAGGGCGAGGGGAGGGACAGGGATACAGGTGAGCTCAGGGTGAGTAGGAGGGCCGGTGGAGACAGGTGAGCTCAGGGTGAGTGGGAGGGCCGGTGGAGACAGGTGAGCTCAGGGCGAGGGGAGGGACAGGGGAGACAGGTGAGCTCAGGGCAAGGGGAGGGCCAGGGGGAGACAGGTGAGCTCAGGACGAGGGGAGGGCCGGGAGAGACAGGTGAGCTCAAGGCGAGTGGGAGGGCCTGGGGGAGATAGGTGAGCTCAGGGCGAGGGGAGGGCCGGGGGTGACAGGTGAACTCAGGGCGAGGGGAGAAACAGGTGGAGACAGGTGAGCTCAGGGGGAGGGGAGAAACAGGGGGAGACAGGTGAGCTCAGGGTGAGGGGAGAAACAGGGGGAGACAGGCGAGCTCAGGTTGAGGGGAGGGCCAGGGGGAGACAGGTGAGCTCAGGGCGAGGGGTTGGGCCGGGAGAGACAGGTGAGCTCAAGGCGAGTGGGAGGGCCAGGGGGAGATAGGTGAGCTCAGGGCGAGGGGAGAAACAAGGGGAGACAGGTGAGCTCAGGGCAAGGCGAGGGCCAGGGGGAGCCAGGTGAGCTCAGGGCAAGGGGAGTGACAGGGGGAGACAGGTGAGCTCAGGGCGAGGGGAGGGCCAGGGGGAGACAGGTGAGCTCAGGGGGAGTGGGAGGGACGGGGAGACAGGTGAGCTCAGGGCGAGTGGGAGGGACAGGGGAAGACAGGTGAGCTCAGGGCGAGTGGGAGGGACAGGGACAGACAGCTGAGCTCAGGACAAGGGGAGGGACAGGGGGAGACAGATGAGCTCAGGGCGAGTGGGAGGGACTGGGAGACAGGCAGCTCAGGGCGAGGGAGAGGGACAGCGGGAGACAGGTGAGCTTGGAGTAGGGGAGGGATGGGGTAGACAGGTGAGCTCAGGACTGGGGAAGGGACAGGGGAGACAGGAGAGTTCAGGGTGAGGAGGTGAGACAGAGGAGACAGGTGAACTCGGGGCTGTGGGAGTGATGGGGGAGACAGGTGAGCTCATAGCGAGGGGGAAAGATGGGGGGAGGCAGGTGAGCTCAGGGCGAGGGGGAGAGACGGAGGGGGGAGACTTCAGGGCTGGGGGAGGGACAGGGGGAGACAGGTGAGTTCAGAGCTCAAGGAGGGACGGGGGAGACAGGTGAGCTCAGGGCTGGGGAAGGGACAGGGGAGGCAGGAGAGTTCAGGGTGAGGAGGTGGGACAGGGGATACAGGTGAGCTTAGGGGGAGGAGGTGGGATAGGGGAGACCGGTGAGCTCGGGGCTGGGGGAGTGATGGGGGAGACAGGTGAGCTCATAGCGAGGGGGAAAGATGGGGGGAGTCTGGTGAGCTCAGGGCGAGGGGGAGAGACGGGGGGAGACAGGTGAGCTCAGGGTGAGGGGGAAAGACAGGGGGGAGACAGCTGACCTCAGGGCTGTGGGAGAACAGGGAGACAGCTGACCTCAGGGCTGGGGGAGAACAGGGAGACAGCTGACCTCAGGGCTGGGGGAGGGACAGGGAGACAGCTGACCTCAGGGCTGGGGGAGGGACAGGGAGACAGCTGACCTCAGGGCTGGGGGAGGGACAGGGAGACAGCTGACCTCAGAGCTGGGGGAGGGACAGGGAGACAGCTGACCTCAGGGTTGGGGGAGGGACAGGGAGACAGCTGACCTCAGGGTTGGGGGAGGGACGGGCAGACAGCTGACCCCAGGGCTGGGGGAGGGACAGGGAGACAGGTGAGTTCACGGTGAGGGGGGGACGGGGGAGACAGGTGAACTCAGGGCTGAGGAAGGGGCAGGAGAGACAGGTGAGCTCAGGTCGAGTGAGTGACGGGGGAGACAGGCGAGCTCAGGGCTGGGGATGGACAGTGGAGATGGCGAGCTCAGGGCTGGGGGAGGGACAGGGAAAAATAGGTGAGCTCAGTGCAAGGGGGAAGAACAGGGATGGGGAGGCAGCTGAGCTCAGAGTGAGGGGCAGGGACAGGGGAGACAAGTGAGCTTGAGGCTGAAAGTGGGATGGGGAGAGACAGGTGAGCTCAGGGCAAGAGGGAGAGACGGGGAAACAGATGAGCTCAGGGCTGGTGCAGGGATGGGGTAGACAGATGAGAGGGTGAGGGGGGGAACAGGGGGAGACAGGTGAACTCAGGGTGAGGGGAGGAATGGGGGAGACAGGTGAACTCAGGATGAGGGGGGGGAACAGGGGGAGACAGGTGAACTCGGGACGAGTGGGAGAGACGGGGAGACAGGTGAGTTCAGGGCTGGTGCAGGAATGGGGGAGACAGGTGAGCTCAGGGCAAGGGAGGGAACAGGGGAGACAGGTGAGCTCAGCGCGAGGAGGAGAGACGGGGAGACAGATGAGATCAGGAGGAGGAGGAGGAATCGGGGGACAAAGGTGAGCTCAGGGTGAGGGGGAGGGACAGGGGAGACAGGTGAGTTCAGGGTGAGGGGGAGGGTTAGGGAGAGACAGGTGAGCTCAGGGTGGGGTAGGCAGGTGAGCTCAGGGCTGGGTGAGACAGGTGAGCTCACAGCAGGTGGAGAGACAGGGGGAGATAGGTGACTCAAGGCTGGGGGAGATGGGTGAACTCAGGACCTGGAAAGGGGTGGCAGTGATTTGGAGAGTAGGTGTCAGCCTTCTCATCTCATCTACCTCAGACTAACAAGTTCCAACCCTGATTTTTCTGTCTTACAGAAACCCTGCTCCTCTCCATGTATGTTTTTCTCATTTTTCATACATCAGCATTTGAGGTATGTTTCTTTCACGTGGTTACACTTCCTACTACCCCTTGTACTGTATCTACTCTTACAATTGTCATTTCAGTTAGAAATGTGTCACTCTGATCAAGGTAAATTGGAAAGTAACTTGATAATTGGCTCTCTTCGTGCAAGAGAACAAATAATAACTCCTAGGGAACAGGAGAATCGACGTTTCGGGCATTAGCCCTTCTTCAGGAATCCTGATTCCTGAAGAAGGGCTAATGCCCGAAACGTCGATTCTCCTGTTCCCTAGATGCTGCCTGACCTGCTGCGCTTTTCCAGCAACACATTTCCATCTCTGATCTCCAGCATCTGCAGACCTCACTTTCTCCTCAAATAATAACTCTTCCCAATATAAATGAAAGAGACAAAGCTTAGATTAAGGCCATTCAGCCCATCAAGCCAGTTCCATCATTCAATTTGATCAAAGCTGATCCATTTCTTCACTCAGTTTAGCTTTGTTCCATATCCCTTACCTCTGCATAACGAAAATCTATCAAACTCAGCTTTGACACTCAATTGACCCCAGCCTCAGCAGCTTTTTCAAAGAAGAAAGTTCCAGATTTTCCCAACACTTTATGTGAGGAGTTGCTTCCTGACGTCATCCCCAAATGGTCTGGCTCTAATGGTTAAAGTTGGGCCCAAATGTTCTGGATGTCCCTCACCCCTGCCTCACCAGAGAGGAAGAACAATCTCTCTATTTCTCCCCTATCAAATCCTTTACCTCATTTCGATCATCCCTTAATAACTTATACTTCAACTAAGTGCACACAACCTGCCATCGGAGGGCAATTGGTACTGCTGCCTGTGAGGAGGTAGTGACAGATGTTTTAATGGATCCTTTGAAGAATGCTGAGAGAGAGGCACAGAGGAAACCTACTGTCTGCTGGTGTGACTGTGTAACAGGAAGAGAAGCAGATGTTGAGAAGGGCCCAAGGAGTGGGGTTAAGAGAAACAAAAATGAGAAGGCCAAGATAATGAATCTTAGTTCAGAGTTGCCACTTCTAGTCTCAAAGCCTTCTAAACTTCAAACAACTAAATGGTGTGAAAATGTAAAGCAATGGTCATGTAATACTATGTATCAATTGTCGAGAGATATCAACTACATACATCTCAGTAAAGTTCTGCAGCTCCCAAAGGTCATATTCCCAGAAAACCTCACAAGCAGTAAAATCACAAAGAGCATACATGATTTACAATGGGACTCAATTGAATAGGCTCCAACCAACCATAAGGTTGATATGTATGAACAATGCTCTTGTAAATATGGTCAACTATGAATCTTTAAAGAATTAATTTGGAATCATTGCACGACCCTCTGATTCTTGATTTCTGTGGAAAAGCGGGAATGTGCAGTCCCAGAAATCCTGTCATGGAGTGATCATTTGTCATTGAAAAGCAGCAATCTTTTAAAGAAAGCAAAATACTGATGATGCTAGACATCTGCAGTAAAAGCAGAAAGTGCTGGAGAAATTCAGCAGGTTCGACAGTATTTTTGGGGAGAAAAAGACAGAGTTAACATTTCGTATCCAATATGATTTGGAGATGCCAGTCTTGGACTGGGGTGTACAAAGTTAAAGATCACATAACCCCAGGTTATAGTCCAACAGGTTTAATTGGAAGCGCGAGCTTTTGGAGCACCGTTCCTTCATCAGGTGGTTGCCAGATGGTTCACCTTCAAAACTGAAGGGAGCCAAAAATGTGATGGGTTTTAAATATTTTCTAAACAATCTGTTCAGTCAGAGATGCACGCCTCTGAAACAAGTTGGACTTGAACATTGGCCTCCTGGCTCAAAGGTAGGGACACTACCACCGGGCCATATCCTGATGAAAAAGTAGAGGGGCAGGTGGAACTAAAGAAAAAGTTAGGAAAGGTTAAAGAATGGGGGACATTAGGTGTAAAACATATCATAAAACAACAGAAAGAGAATGATGATAGTTGTCAAGAAGAAACGAAGCATTAATCCCCAGTAGATGTTAATAGAAGAAAGAAAGCAAAAACACAAAAATAAGTTGTTGGTGCACGAAGGGAGGAAGAGTAATAGAATCATATAGCATAAAAACAGGCTCTTCGGTCCATCATGTCAATGCTGAATAACAAGCACCAAACTACACTAATCTGATTTACCTGAACTTGATCCATAGCCTACTATGCCCTGGCATTTCAAGTGCTCATCCAGATGCTCCAGAAATGTAAGGGAAATACCACTCTTCAACACTGTCTCAGGCAACTCATTCCATGTTTCTACCACATTCTGGGTGAAAATCTCTTTTGTTACATCTCTAAACCACTTACTCCTCGCCTTCAAACTAATACCGTCTGGTCTTAGATACATCTGTCAAAGGGAATGATTCTCATGATCTACACTATCTAGACCTCTCATAATTTTGTATATCTCAATCAGATTCCTCCCTCAGCCTTTTCTGCTCCAAGGAAAACAAAGCCAACCTATCCAGTCTCTCTTCATAATTGAGATTTTGATCCCAAAAAATGTTTTGATGAATCTCCTTTGCACCCTCTCCAGTACAATCACATCCTTCCGATAGTGTGGTGACCAGAACCACACACAGTATTCCACCTGTGGCCTAACCGATGTTTTAAAAAATTGTGACAAAACTTCCTTGCTCAATAATTTTAGGTCCTAGCTAATGAAGGAAAGCATCTCGTTGTCTTCTTCATCATTCTGTCTACTTGTGCTGGCACCTTCAGGGATCTAATTACTTGTGTTCCAAGGTCCCTTTGTCCCTCAGTAATCCTTAGGGATCTATAATTCATTGTGTATATCCTTTCCTTATTAGATCTTCCAAATGCATTACCTCTCACTTATGAGGATTAAATTCCATCTGGCATTGCTCTGCCAGCTTTACCAGCTGACCAATATCAGGCTGTAGCCTGAGACTATCCTTTTCCCTATCAACAACACCACCAACTTTCTTGGATGTAGGTTTGCCCACTGAGCTGGAAGGTTCATTTCCAGATATAATATCTTCAATGGGCCTCCGGGCAAAGCACTGTTGATAATTCCTGCTTTCTGTCTAGATGTTTGGGTTTCTTTGGCTTGGCGATGTCATTTATTGTGGTAACATCATTTCCGGTGGTGATGTCATTTCCAGTTCTTTTTCTCAGGGGGTGGTGGATGGGATCTAACTCAATGTGTTTGTTGATAGAGTTCAGATTGGAACGAGTAGGGTGTTACCTGGCATGGTGATGAAACATCTGGAAATGAACCTTCCAGCTCAGCAAGCAAACCTACATCCAGAACCTCAACTGGAGCTACAAATCTTCCCAAAACTCACTAAGTCCAATTTTCTTGTCATCTGAAAACTTACTAATTTTGCCTTCTTCATTCTCATCCAGGTTATTAAAGCACATAACCATCAGCAAGGTCCCATCACCGATACCTGTAGTATACTGCTCATCACAGGCTTCCAATCACAAAATAAAATCTCTCCACCATCATCCTTTGCCTCTTATATACAAGCCAATTTTAGATGTAGTTTCTTAACTTGCCTTGGATCCCCTGTGCTCTTAGCTTTGGAACAGCTGTCCATATGGGGCCATATCAAAGGCCTTACGGAAGTCTATGTCAGCCAACATGTAAATCAATGGCACTACCCTTTATAATGATATTGAAATTAGCCTTATCCTAATGTAGACATTTAAATGCTGCACCATCCTTACCCATTTCTGTAATGACTTTGAAACTTAAAGAGTTGTGATCACTATCCCCAAAATGCTTGCCCACCGAAACACCAATCATTTAACCAGCTTCCTTCACTGAGATTAAATCTAGCACTGCATCATCTCTTGTAGGCCAATCTATGTACTGGCACAAAAAGCTCTCCTGGATCCACTTTTAAAAATTCCACCCCATCTAATCCTTCCATAATAAGGCAATCTTGGTTAATGTTAACAAGGTTGAAATCCCCTACAACAACTCTTCCTGCCTATATCTGCTCCTCTCTCTCCTTCTGACCGTTGGAAGGCCTGAAGTATAACGCCAGCAAAGTGATCACCCTTTATTATTTTTAAGCTCGACACAGATGGCTTCATTTGAAGACCCTTTTAGCATGTCCTCCCACGTTACTGCCGTGATGGGTTCCATTATCAGTAATAATGCAATGTTCTCACCTCTCTTGTGCCTGAACCTCCAAACCCTGGAATGTTGAGCTTCAGTCCTGTCCTTTCTTCAACAATGTCTTGGTGATTGCAACAATATCATATTCCCTCATGCTGATTCACATTCTAACTTCATCCACCTTACCAGTCAAACCCCTTGCATTAAAATAGATATGGTTTAGCTATCTGGACCTCCCACACGTCTTATCCGTCTCCACCAACTGGGCTGTCCTATCCTTCTATATCTAATTGGACCTTCCTCTTGATTTCTCATTTATTCTGCCCCCCACCCCTGCCTGGATAAGTCAGTTTAAAACCTCTCCAGCAGCATGAGCAACAAGGACAATGGGCCCATTCTGGTTCAGGGGCAACAGTCCAGCTTGGGCAGGTCCCACCCACCCCAGAAACTGTCCCAATGATCCAAAAATCTAAAGCCCTCCCTTCCTTCCTATACCATCCTTTAACGCTTTGATCTGACCTATGTTCCTATTCCTATATTCAGTACCGCGTGGCGCTGGAAGTAATCCAGAGATTACAACCTTTTCCTCTTCTTTAATATACTACCTGACTCTCTCAATTCCTGTTCATGGCCTGAAGTTGTTGAATTCAATGTTGTGACCAGCAGGCTGCAAAGTGTCTAAAATGACACACTGTTCCTCCAGCTGCATTGGACTTCAATCGGTGCAATGCAGAACACATAGGGCAAAAATGCGAACATGAGACTTAAGTGCATTAATCTGTTATAGTGATATAGCCAGATGAAACTCCTAAATGTGTAGTAACCATTATTTTATTATCCAAACGATTTCATAGTTATTTATTATTTGCCACAAGTGATGATTAATAATTCCACTTGTCCGATGGAGCAGGTAACTTTAGGTGTAATACCCCACCTTGAAAGAAAAAAAAACAGAATATACACTCTCACACTTCAGCTTTCCTTCAGTAAATCAAAGCGAATGAACTGGATAGTTTTACTTGACATTTCCTAAGACTCTCAGGCAAGTGAATGTTATAGCCTGCAATGCTGTATGGTACACAGAATATATGTGCATGTAAATAGATTCAGAAAGGGCAAAGATGCCAACAGCAAGACTTTAACAGATTCAGCCTCTTAACTACATTGTGATGAACAGGCATAATTAGATGAAGAAGGATTTTGAACTGTTTTATTGTGGCTCCCCCTACTGGCATTAAACAAATACAACAGCTGGAATACAATATTTTTTATTCATTTGGAATTTGGGTGTTGCTGGCTGGCCCAGCATTTATTGCCTGTCCCTTATTGCCCCGGAGTTGGTGGTGGTGGTGGTGGTAGTGAATTGCCTTCTTGAACTGTTGCAGTCCATGTACTGCAGGTAGAATTATCCAAATATGAATGCCCATGTGCCCATGTAACTGGGTATAAAGCAAATACCTGCACAAAGCGAATTAGCAAACGCAGGCATGAGTGTAATGCAGCACAGTGGCTCAGTGGTTGGCACTGCTGCCTCACGATGCCAGGGACCTGGGTTCAATTCCAGCCTCGAGTGACTGTGTGGAGTTTGCACATTCTCCCTGTGTCTGCATGGGTTTCCTCCCATAGTCCAAAGATGTGCAGGCCAGGTGAATTGGCTATGCTAAATTGCCCATAATGTTCAGGGATGTGCAGGTTAGGTGTAGTCAGGGGAAATGTAAAGTAATAGGGCAGGGGAATGGGTCGAGGTGGGATACTCTTTGGAGGGTTAGTGTGGGTTTGTTGGGCCAAATGGCCTGTTTCCACACTGTAGGGATTCTATGACAACATTGTTCTGAGTAGAAATATGACAGATTCCAATTCACAGAAGCTTGTGATCTGTTAGAATGACGACTAAATGACCTCGCTGATTCCTGGTAATCACACTGGATCTCTCACATACCTTTGTGCATTCACATTCCTTATTTCCTAGGAAATCAGGCCCTTCTAAAGGGATGAAGGTTTAAGGTACTGCAATCTGAATGGTGGAAATATCCTTAGGAAGCGGTGGGTGGGGAAAATAAAATTAGAATTTACAGACCAGGTCTTGCGCACACATCCATTAATTCTTGCAGCTTGGGATTCTTACTAAATTAAAGAGGCAGTACAATTAAAAGTTCATCTTCCATCTGAGTGTATCTCAGCTTATTGTAATGGCTCCAGTGGTCATTGCTTGTGTTTCCTTTCAGTCATATACTTCTATGCAAAATGATTGGTCTTCTTGTAGTGAGAACATTGCTTTCTCCACAAATACATACGTCCCTTTTACATGATATCCTCCGTCGTATTCATATCCTGCCCTTTGTCCATCATTATGCTGCTGTTTGGGCCTGGCATGTCTATCAGCATAATGCGAAGCATGTTTCATTCTGCTATGAATATACTCTAGCTGCTGACTCAAAACATCAGCAGTTCTGCATATGATGATCACTTTCTTGAAAGTATGTTTTGTCTCTCTCAGTGAACATGCTGTCACTGCAAGATCTCTTAAGCTTAATACAATCCTGTCTTTAATCAGATCTTGTGCAAATTTACAGGATTCTGTGAGTTGTGTTAATAAGATCAGACATTGATCAATGAATCATTTTTCGACTTGAACACATTCCGTTCATAAATACCAATCACTTGGGGTTCAAACCAAGGCCTAAAGGTTTTCTAAATTTCTGCCTTCTGTTCTTGAGAGACTTAAAGTGGAATATGTTTTGAAACAATCACTTTCCAACAAGGATAAGGTGGAACTATGCAAAGCTGCTCTGGTTTGTGAAGCAGATCTGTCATAGTTTTGCCATTGTGCATGGAAAAAGTGCCAGATCTGCCTCATATAGCCTTTTAGTTTGACCCTGGAATTAGGAGAGGAAACGTTGTAGTCATTGTGTCTTAGCCAGTATTTCAGCTGTGGCCTGAGCACTGTAGCCAAGTTTACGGCTGATGGTGGAGGTACTGAGTATTTTGTGGATGTGTTTCCAATCAAGTAAGCTGCTCTGTGCTGAATGGTGTCAAGCTTCTTCAGTGTTGTGTAGGCTGCACTCATTCAAGCAACTGGGAATATTCCAGTACAATCCTGTCTTGTGTTTCATAGAAGGTGGATGGGCTTTCGAGATTCAGGAGATGAGTTGCGAGAACAGAGTTCTGAGCTTCTGTTCTGCCCTTGCAGCCATTTATGGGTTGGCTTGGGGATTTCACATGGGTGGAAAGTTTGGAGGAGGTTCAGAGGACAGTGAAATAAGAGGGGAAGGAATGTGATGAAATGTGTTTGAGGTTGAAGTCGCCAAGGATGAATCACTTAATGCAGAAGCTGAGGGAGGAAAGCAGTGAAGATGAGAAGTGCTATGCTGGAACGCGCTAAGCTGCTAACAGTTAAGAAAATGCCAAAGGAGTAGGAGGGACAGGGAAAGTGATGATTTGGTGACAACTGGCACACCACATTACACCTCAGCCAAGTTTCAGTTCGATCAGACCATCCACTGTATGGTTATGGATAGAAAGTGTAGCATGATGAGATTCATATAAATCAGGGTGGTGTAACTGATCACTTGGACTCTGACATCAGTAGGAGAGAAGACATCAGTCTGCAATCCCCCCACCCCCACAGTTATCTCTCAGCCCTCCACCCAGCCCCTGACATTCCTGATGAAGGGCTTGTGCCCGAAATGTCGACTCTCTTGCTCCTCAGATGCTGCCTGACTTGCTGTGCTTTTCAAGCACCACACCTTTTGACTGCAATGAGTGTATGAAGGGAGACACTATACCAGATAGCTGTATTTGCCAACACCACACCATAGAGCTATATTTGGAAACCTGGGTGTCATTGAAGCTCAATTGGCTGGACCATTGATTTGTGAAGTAGTATGATGCCAACAGCATGGGTTCAATCCCCATACTGCCTGAGGGACTGCCATGAAGGAATGTCCTTCTCAACCTCTCCCCTTGCCTGAGGTGTTGTGGCCCTCAGATTAAACCACCACCAGTCATCTCTCTCTAATGAGAAAGCAGCCTTATTATTTGGTAAGACTATGGGAAACTTGATTTGAGAAGTTAAGAATCACACACCAGGTTATAGTCCAACAGGTTTATTTGGAAGCACTAGCTTTCAGAGCGCTGCTCCTTCGTCAGGTGGTCGTGGAGTATAAGATCATGCTCACAGAATTTATAGCAAAAGTTTACAGTGTGATGTAACTGAAATTATATATTGAAAAGACCTGGATTGTTTGTTAAGTCTCTCATCTTTTAGAATGGGCATGTTGGTTTCAGTTCTTTTATATGTAAATTGCAAAACTTTTTTAAAGTTACATTCTCAAGTGAACTTTAACAATTGGTGTCATGTCGGCCCAGATAATGCACTGAAGGTGTGAGGTGCCCTGTGTGAGGCTGTCTGTGCCCCAATGTTCAGACTGATTCTAATCTAAAAAACGCATTTACAGAATCTTACATGGATTCATGCAGCTTTTGAGCAAAATAAAATGTAATTCTGCAACTTGGGAACTTACTGTGCACCTTGTGTAAGGAAAGCAGTGTTACATGCATGAGGAATTGAAGAACCTCACTTAGAAATATGGAGCAGCAGCCTCAGGGACAGTGTATGTGAAGATACCCACAGCCTGAGATATTCCAGACCAGTATCTCAATGTACAGGTAGCAGTATTGGCTAAACGAACAAGAGAAAGCAGAATAGGGGCCTTGTTCACAAATGAATGGACCTTCCAGAAGGAGCTGTGTCAAAAGTAAGAGCTGATCCACTTGCTGAGTGCACATCAGCCACGGTGGGGTGAGTTTATGTGAGTAAGATTGGTGAAGTTAGCCCCTGTGCTGGGCGCTGGGCAGGAATGTCAGGGATAACTGAAGCTGCTGCTCATGATCAACCCAGTGCTTTTCTGAGCTTGTTAGAGGATGGAGGGGGAGGCAGACAGGGAAGCTGCAGGCTTATCCAACAGACAGTCACACCTGGGATGGTGATAAGAAGATTGGGAGACTGATAATTAATAAAGGGTTGGGTTAGTGACTTGGGAGAGCAGCATGCTGGAGAGTGGAGATGTATAAGAAGGCATGACAGAAGGTCTGGCAGGGGTAAGTAGAATAAAATCTTAAAAGGAGAAAGAAGTAACATTGAAGTGACAGTTCCAAACTGGCAGCCAACCCACCTCCGTAAATGGACACAGGGAAAACTCAAGTCGATAGGCCTAGTTCCATAGCAATTATTAGGACGCATGTCTGGAGTGATCGCCATCTTGTAAGATGACGGTACCTGGGACAGCTCAGAAGCCCCAGTGTGGCAGGGCAAACTCTGCTGCATTCACTACAGAGGGAGGCGATGGGCTGAGGAGGTGTACAGCTCACTGGCCTCTTTGTTCTGGGGTCCTCATCACTCAGCTAAGCCTTTTGTTTCTACTTGCATCTTCCACAGCCTTTCCAAAGCAACAGCTTCCAGAGATGACAGACATCAGCGACTGTCTTCCAGTTGTCAGCATCTCGCACCGTGATATTTGTCTTCCAGGCACTGATGGTCAAACTCTTCACAGGGGTGAGAGGTTATCTATTTGCTGGTGAAGGAACTCTTGTGAAGCATCGTCCGTGCAGAGCGACTTTCGGATGGGGACGTGGCACACCTCGGTCATCAATGTCAAGCAAGCAGCTTTTCTTGTGAGCATGCCCTGCTGATCTGCAGCCAAACTCCCAGCCACGGGCAAACAGCTTCATTGCATTGTGGACACTCAGCCACAGTTGAAAGCTAATGGAGTACACATTGTAAAAATAGACCGGAACTGACTCTGAAGGCAAACTGATCTCTATATTTGGGCTTTTGATAGAGGAAATGCAGCAAAGGTTCACCAAACTAACCCTTTGGGATGTTGGGGCTGATTTGAGAGGAGACTTTGAAGAAACTAAACCTACATTAGAATCATAGAATCCCTGCAGTGCAGATAGAGGCCATCCACACCTCCGAAGAGAATCCCACCCAGATCCACTCCATCCGTAACCCTGGCTTAACCATGGCTACTCCATCTAGTCTGCACATAACTGGACATTACAGGACAATTTAGCATGACCAATCCATCTAACACCCGCATCTTTGGACTGTGGGAGGAAACCCACAGACACAGGGAGAATGTGCAAACTCCAAACGGTCACCCAAGGGTGGGATCAAACCCAGCTGAGAGGCAGCAGTGCTAACCACTGAGCCACCGTGCCATCCTAATGTTCTCCAGAGTTTCAAAGAGTGAGAGGTGATCTCAATGAAACCTATAATACTCTTGCAGGGCATGGCAGGGTGGCTGTCAACAGGATATTTCATAGCTTTAAATTGAGGGGTGATAGATAAAGGACAGATGTCAGAGGTAGTTTCTTTATTCAGAGGGAAGTCGGGATGTGGAATGCCCTGCCTGCAGCAGTAGTAGACTTGCCAACTTTTAAGGGCATTTAAAGGTTCATTGGCTAAACATATGGATGAAAATGGAATAGTTAAATGGGCTTCAGATTGCTTCCACAGGCTGGCGCAACATTGAGGGCCGAAGGGCCTGTACTGCGCTGCAATGTTCTATGTAGTTGGTGAGCCTTGAACCTGGGCATGTAGTCTTAGAATAAGGGGTTGGCCAATTCGGACCGAGATAGGGAGCAATTTTCTCACTCACAGGGCGGTGAATCTTTGCATTTCTGCAACACTAGAGGGCTGCGCAAATACAATAATTGAACATGCTCTGGACAGGACACTACCAACATGAGGGGATACAGTGATGGTTGGGAGAAGTAGATGGTCAGTCATGATCTTTTTGAATGACGGACTGACTCGAGAAGTCTAGCCTACTCCTGCTCCCATGTCATCTTTCAGGCAGCTCCCGTAAGCAAGCTGGTCGAAAGCACAGAGCTTTCTATTCCTCGGGACTCAAGCCATGGGGTCAAGAGCAGGACACTGACATTTGGACAGATAGATTCCATAAATGTTGTCCAGGTTTGCTTTGCCGGGGGGGGGGGGGGGGGGGGGGGGGGGGGGTTGGAAGGCAGTCCGGTTTCATGCAGAGTGATAAACAACAAAGGAGACAGCAGCTACATGTGAAACGCCAACTTGACTGGCATAGAGATTGGGTGCTTTGAGCTGTCTCTAACTGTGGAAAAAGGACCATCCTTCCCCACAGATTGCTCACCATCCACCTAAATCCACCATCGCCTCAGTAACATTGCTGACCCATCAAGATCCGGCTGCTTCAATGGGTGATTGAAGCTTCGGGTTTTACTCAGCAGTGGATGGAATCCATCGCACCCAGGCAGGCAAACAAGCAAAAAGACAGGCGATGCCAACTCTTTGGCTGGCAAGCTGGAACATCAGGGAGATGTACACAGGATTGAACAGGAAACTTGCAGCTGGTCAAAAACACACACCAGGACAGCCAATATCAACAGGGGCTGAACACTGACAGAGGATGCATACAGTCCCGGAGTAAACAAGGCATTCTTCTGAAGTGTTGTCATGGTCATAATGTGGGAAAATGCAACGGATAATTTGTATAAAGCATCATCCCGCAAGCCACAAAGAGACAGGCGATCTGTATCCATAGGATTATGCACTGGTCAGGGCACCAGCAAAGATTCTCCACTCTTCTTCAAAAACATACCAAGGGACCTTCGGCACCTAATTGAAAGGGCCCAAAACTGGTTCTAATTTATCTTCAGTGATATCACCTGTAAAATATTGGCTAAGCCAAATAAAGCTGGGGACGTGCTTCACAGAGATCTTACCCTCCAAATCTGGAGAGCACTCTGTCATGGTCCTGACTGATAACGTCAATACTAACTAAGTCCATTTCCAGTCAGAGACTTTGCATCCAGGCAGTTGAATGACATTCCATAGAGGATGTGGAGGAAGAAATAGGGGAAAGGTGGTCCTGAAAATTTAGATGAGGGACATTCACCTTTTAGCATTATACTTTGTGAGTACTAGAACTAATAATTTACAATATTTGTTGCACATCCCTGACAGCCTGGATTAATTGCTGTTAATTCAAAGTACTCACACATGGGAGAGAGGGTGCTCTGTTTGAAACTTGAAGGTAACTCCCCCACTGTTTGTTGTACTCAGCATGGGCTGTACCTGCAGGACTTGTGACTGGGAGTGGCAAGCATCGAGTGTATCTGACAAAGATAACTTCAGAGATTACAAGACAGCATTTATTTTTATTTGTTAGTTTTATTGCAACAGTTAAGCAGATTAACAACCAAAGTTCTAGGTAATATTTCTGCCCCCACAGCTAGTTAAACACATCAAAATCCATGAAACAAAGCACATCACCTTTCCTTTAAGCTTTATTTAGTAGTGTAGTGATTGGAATCATGGCCAGGGAAATCTCAATGACTATGAGATTCTTCCTGACCATGGTTCCAATGACTACAAGTAGCCAATGTGATTTTGTATTTAAAAGCTATCCTCTTTTCCTGTCATAATCTCTTCGCTGTTCTAATTCTAGCCTCCTGTACATTGTGAATGCTATCATTTCACTAAATGATAGTCTACTGCCTGGGCCTAAGATTTGGAGTTCCCTTCTTAAACCATCCCATCTCTAGCTCACCCTTTACAACCTTCCTTGAACCAACCTCTTCAATGAATACTCTGGTCGCTTCTCCCGATATCTTCTTGAGTAGCTCAGTGCCAATTTTTGCTGTAATGCTCCTTGTTATGCACCTTGGGTCATTTTTACAATGCTAAAGGAGCTTTAGAAATTCAGTCTATTGTTGTTGGAACTGCCCTTTGTTGAAAAGCTCTGTCAATGACTCATTATAGTTAAAAGAATAGAAAGAGGCAATAAGAATAACAGTGCCAAATTTCTGATGATGGTTTGCCAACAAGGAACCTTTCCAGTTGGCAATGGCAGCCATACTGTCGTAAGCCGTCAGTTCATTCATATGTGTGGAGAGCCAATATAATACTCAGAATCTAGCTGAAAAGGGAGACCCTTGGCCAAAGCTTTTGTCTTGCATTCATCAGGACAAACACAAGAATGCCAAATTTCAAGCAGTCAGGATTTCTACTACATGAGAAAAACAAGAGTGCTGATTAGTTGCCACAAGCACAACAGGTCAGGCAGCATCCAAGGAGCAGGAGAATCGACGTTTCGGGCATAAGCCCTTCATCAGGAATCTGAGATTCCTGATAAAGCGCTTATGCCCGAAATGCCGACTCTCCTGCTCCTCGGATGCTGACTGATCTGCTGTGCTTTTCCAGCACTACACTCGACTCTGATCTCCAGCATCTGCACTTTCTCCTGAATAGTTGCAATGTCAACTCTGATTAGTCAAGGTGTTGTGATGGAAAAAGCAATAGAGAACTAAGGCCCTCTAAGCTCCTGTGTGAATCAGGAAAGGTGCAAGGCTTGAACTTATTCTTTTTGTTTGTGGACATAGTGCTCCCATTCCAGCAATCATAAATATTGAGCGCTACTAAATCTTAAGTTAGTATGATTCTATGACTATGGTTGTTATTCTGGCTATTAGCACACTCAGGATTGGCCAGCCAGTGCTGCTCAATTATAGAATCATATTGAATCAATCAAGCTTATGACATGGCTCATTTACACACGCTACAAGTGGCAGCCATAAATACAAAAACCACCTGTTAGCTGCAAATCAAAAGGGTGTTCAAGCCTGACACCTTTCTTCATCACCCAGAGCCTATACTGGAGCTTCAGCAGTTTTTCCTAAGGCAATGCCCTCAGCCACACCGAATCCAGCACCCTCTTTTCCTGTCGCGATCATTTGAAACTTTGCAATTCTTGCATTCTTCCTGTTGAGCGCAAAACAAAAAGAAGCCTCAGAAACCTGTTTCACTCCGCAGGCTGGAGACAGTGACATACCCGTCACCATCCTGCTGTTGCTAGCATTTTACTGCCGAGTGGTGATAGGAGGTGGAGGGGCCCTCTACCAGGCAGAGAGACTGCCAGGTTTGCCCAGGTGGCAGCCTTAGCAAACTTGACAACCATCACCTGCATTCGACACCAGTCCCATCACCACTCCTGCCAACCTTTCTGGGAGCAGCCTGACTGGCCTGATAAGGCCAACCCCACTCACTTCCTTTCTGTCTTTGCTGTTCCTAACTGGCTGCTGTTCCAGTAGTGGCCACCACTCCCGGTGGTGCTGCTGAGACAGAACAGATCTCACCTTCTCATTTGACTCAAATTTCTTTTATTGATTTATCAGCACAGAGATACTTACTAACACAGGGCTAGAGTGAAGTCAGGATATATATGCCTTTACTGTAATAAAATTGCTTCCCAATAAAAATCAGGTTGGAAGTGACTCAGGCTAGTTTGGTCCTGACTCCCTGGCCAGGAGACACATAAAAACCCTCGCTGTTATCTCCATTTCTCTTTCCACCAATGCTAAGCGCTCTCTGAAATGTTTCAGTTCCTACTTCAGATTTCCAGCATCTGACTTTTTTTTTGTAATTTCTTTTCTTCAGTCTTCATTTTGTCAGCATGACTTTAAGAGCACTGTGACCCTACAAAAGAATGGAGTTTACCAGAAAGTGCAGTACATTTCATCATTCCTAAGTGAAAGATGTGAGATGTTAATGTAGTACAGAGATTATATTCCTGGACAAGAAACCGGGATTAATAATCAATGAAGACTTAAAATAAAATGTCATCCAAGGCAGCTGGAAAATTTGAACACAACCAACTAATAGAAGTGTAATTAAAAAGCTACATAGCTTAAATGACTATAAATTTGCCACACTTGCACTAATATTCCATCTGGTTCCTTTCGGAACTTCTCTGTTCACTGACTGGCCTGAAATGTGTCTGGTCCCATAGCAATGTCATTGACTCTAAAATAGCCAAGCAAGCGACTCAGTTGTATAAAAAATTGTTACAAAAATAACTATGACTTAGAGGGTCTGAGCAGCTCTGGTTTGAGTGGGAGACAGGGGCCAACACAGTTGAACCAGAAAGGATGAATTTCTAACCAATCATACATCTGTTTTAAATATTTCCATTTCACAGGGAGACAGTGAGATGAAGTTCCAAACAGGTTCCTTCACACCTGCAGATGTGGACTCAGCCATGTCCTGCCCAGCTCACACAGTGACTCGCTTTAACTTTTGTAATCTATCACGTACTCAGGGTAGATCTGGTGTTTCTCGAAGATGACGAATATTGAGGGGTTGGAGACGTCGTTAACACAGCTGTCGTAATAGCTGGACTTTGAGCCGTCTCTTAAGGGTGGCCGGAGGTAACTGGAATCTCCTTTCACAAACTGCCCGACCAAAACCCGAGCAACAAACATGGTCATTGCTCCTTGTCTTGGTTGACAGTAATTATGGGAATAGGACGCATCTCGAGCGAAGTAGGTTCCTGAAGAAAGAAAGTAGATGCATTTAAAAGGCATGCCTCAGGAGCCAAACCTCGGTATAACCAATAAAGTCCCTTTTCCAAATGTCGTCGTTGCTATCAGGTCAGAAATGCTGCAGTCAATTTGTGCTCAGGAGGTTCCCACAAACAGCAATGAGATAAAGAGTGAATGTCTGTTTTTGTAACATTGGTTGCAGAATTAAGTACAGAGGAACATTGATTATCTGGCATTCAATTAACCGAATTTTGGATTATCTGAACAAGATCGCAAGGTCCCAATGTTTTGCTTACTATGTTATCCGGCATTTGATTATCTGGAATTTGATTAACCGACCGAAGTACACCCCCTGCTTGCGTTCTTCGAGGTTCCTCTGTATTGGCCTGGACAGTAGAGAAGAGCTTTCCCTTCCTCCATCTTTTGATCAGGGATCTTTGTTGTTGACCTGAGAGCAGACCTCCCCCACTTTAACATTTAATTTAAAGACAGCACCTACGCCAGTATGGCACTCCCTCAGTAATGCAGTACTGGAGAATCAGCATGGGCTTTTGAGCTTGAGTCTGAGAATACCTTGAGCCCACTATCTTCTGACTCTGAGGTGTGAGAGCCTACCCACTTGAGCCACACTCGCGGCAACATACAACAGCCACAAAAACAACTGCTTTGTGAATGTGCAGGTACCTCTTCCGTAGGCGGTTCCATGAACTCCACAGATCCTCCAGTCAAAGTTCTGCTGGCAGATGGCCTCAATAAATTTGGGATCCGTGCCATGGAAAAGCTGCTTCTCAACCACATCTGCACCACCACTGGCCTTTCTCATCTGCTCCTTCTGCCTGTCTCAGAAGTACAAGAACAAGATCATACTAACATACAAAAAAGGAGCAGAAATAGGCCATTCGGCCCCTCAAGGCAGCTCCGCCATTCTTTAAGCTCGTGGCCGATCTGTTTGTGTTTCAAATCCCACATTTACCCCAACGACCCTCAACTCCCTTTCCTCGGAAGGAACTACCTACTTGCAGCTAAAAAGAAACGCAACAATCACAGTTTCACCACCTTCTGAAGCAGAGTCCTAAATCCTCAAAAGCAAAACATTTCTCCTCACCTCTGTCCTACAAGGGTGATCCATGATTTTAAAATGGTGCCTTCTCGTTCTGGAGAAGGAGAGGGTTGTTGGGGCCAGAGGAGAAGTGGGAGAAGAGGAAGAGTCAGTGAGGAAGTTGCAGTTGAGGAACATGGAGCTCAGGGAGGTGAGGGGCTCAGGAGAGTGGGTGAGGAGAATTTGAGAGACGGGAGTGTCAGAGGCATAGTAGGGAGTAGGAGTCAGGTTGGGGAGGAATATGGAGTGAGGTTGGGATGTGGAGTCGAGGAAGGAGGATACATTTCCCTTGTTGTTAAGATTCACAGGAACAGCCCCTTAGCTTAATTATCCTGCAACAAGGAGACTCCTCTTTCTGTAGCCTCCCCCAGCCACCTCCAAAACACATACAAACTCCCACCCCACAAATGTGAGCACACACACACACACTTCCCCTCACAAATGCACGCACGTGCACACACACAAATGCCCCCCTGCAGACACATACACACACACACTCCCCCCATAAATGCATGCAAACACATACACACTCCCCCCCCACAAATGCACGCACATACACACTCCCCCCTCGTAAATGAGCACATATACATGCTCCCCCTCTGCAAATGCTTGTGCACACACACATCCCTCTGCCACAAACAGGTGCGCGCGCACACACACTCATTCCCCCCCTCAAACGTGCACACACATGTTCCCACCCACAAACATGTGCGTGCACACTCCACCGCAAATACGCGCACACCCCCCGCAAACACGTGCACACACACACACACACACACACTCCCCCCAACAAACGTGCATGTACATCCCCCTGCACAAGCACATGCGTACACACCCTCCCTGCAAATGCGTGTGCACAACCCCCTGCAAATGCATACTCGTACATATTCCCACACAAACACATGCACACACCCACACCCCTGCAAATGCACAAGCGCGCACACATACCCCACTCGCCCCCAAACACCCCCCCACAGAGACCCAAATGCGCATGCACTCTAACACACACACACACTTAAACTCGCACACATACCCAAACACACACATATTTACACACCAACACAGGCCGTCTCACTGCTGCAGCACAGATAAGAAGAAGACAGATACTTAAGAAAAAATCTCTTACAAACCATTGAAAGACTTCCCAAAGAGCCAGATTTTGGACTCGCTCGATTTTCTGGATGACACTGTTTCTCATGGTCCGCTGAAAGAGGGTCTGCACCTGTTTATATTCCTCTGAAGACTCAAGCACTCGAACAAGCTGCAGACAGAATCAGAGATCAGAGTCTCAGAGCATGGGGGACAGAGCACCCTTAAATACAGCAAACATTGAAATGTTACCACAGATTAGCCTCAGTTGGTATCCATTAAGTTGCTGTCCGTATAAACATTTACATTTTTCCTGATGTTAATCTTCTCAGGTTTGTGCTGTGCCTCCCTCAGTGAGACGACCATGCTGCTGATTTAATGTGGTTTCACTCTGACCCTGAATCAGACAGCTTGCCTTATCTAGCCTTTATTATGCATTGGCATACCTATAACCGCTTTTCCTTGTCAGTGTCCAGTAATACACCTGCCTCGATGTATCCAAAACTCGAACCCAACCAACACACACCCAGGATCTCTGCACTGCTCCAATTCTGACTCCTTGTGCTTCTTCCCCTTCCTTCAATGCTGTGGGGTGGCTATGCCTACAGTCCAAGATCCTAAGCTCTGGACTCCCTCTGTGAACCTCTCTCCTCATTTTCCAAACTTTAAAATTGATCTCTTTTGACTAAGTTATTAGTCACCTGCCCTAGTATTTCCTTACATGGCTTGATTTCAAAAATCTTGTTTGTCTCTGGCAAGCACACTGGGACATTATAGCACAGAAAAGATGCAAGGTTAATGCAAGTGTTGCCCTCCACTGCCTAGATCCCATTCCTGCTTTCTTACTTCTGGTGTCCCCATGTCACTTTGGATCCAAATCTAGACCCTTTTATGGCCTCCACTCCATCCTTGCACATCAAACTCTTCCAGCTCTAGACTTTAACTAGTATTGCCCAGCCATTCTGTTTTATTGTGTGGTTTGAGAATCAAGATGGATTTATCAAGGAGAGGGCTAAGTAAAGAACCGTCTTTAGACTTAGACGTCAAAGAAACACATTTATTACACTTCATACTAAATACTGTTATACACAATAATCGCTGATATTCCAGGGCTGACTTATCATTACACTCATCTCCCAAACACACATCTTCTTTATTTGCACACGTCTGTGTGCTCATGTGAGTTTTCCAGACTGTCCCATTCTAATGTGATTCTTCTAGAGTGTCCTAACTCTGCCCACATTGTGCCATTTACATGCGGTGAGGTGCAGCTGCATGACATCATCATTGTGTTGCTCCAAAATCCTGAAGCCCTTGCACAGCACTTCCAATTTCCAAAGTCTCATCTACCTGAGTTCACTTCCTTACTCCACGTCTCTCCACCTTGTAAACCTAGCTCTTAGAGAGTCAATGAGCACCTTTCCTTCTGCAGGCCCCATCCTCAGTTAGAAGGCAATAGATGCGCACCATTTCAGAAACTGTAGGTGTGGCCTTTACGATGAGACATTCATCCAAAATTTCCAACTAGTCGCTCAAGCAGCTATGAAAGTAATTTAACTGATGAGACCTCTGTATTTTGATAATCTAATTTTAGGGTGGGTGAACAACATTTCTTCATTCAGAGAATGAGTAAACTGCAAGAAGTAACCGTAATGTTAAAAGAGGACAGATTGGGAACAAATTAATAGCATCTTAAGAAACAAATGTGCATAAGTTAAAGAGAAATTAATTGCACTAATTGCAAGGAGATTGTATGAATTTAGTGAGTGATTAAGTGAATTTTATAAGTGAATAAGTAGAATTCAAGTATTTAACAGGTAGAACTAAAGAGCTAATGTGAAGAAGTCGAAGGATAAATGGATGAGTAGAATTTAAAATGTGGGTGCGTCTAATTTACTAGAGTATAGGTCAAATTTGACATAACTTGAATAATTTAAGGATTAAATTTAAGGAATAGTTAATAAATTTTAGTATTTGAATGATCTCAGGGGAGAATTACCAAATGATAATCATATTTTGTGACTATTTAGTGATTCTGACGGTGGCAGAAGCTCAATTACATTAAGAGGGTCTTTTAAAATAGTTGAGCCAAGAGTTTGGTACAACAACACTTGGTATACCATAGTGTGTCTCAGGCAAAACAATGCTATAATCACATTGGCAGCTGAGTGAGTCTACCTTATATTCCATGTCTACATCAAGTGGTTTATCCCAGTTGGCTGGAATGGATTTTCCTCGAGTGTTACCTGACTGTCCAGGTTTTCCTTGGCTGGAAAAAGAAAAGGTTCATTCAGGGATCACCTTCTGGACATTAAAGATGATTCACTTCAAGCTCAATTATACATTAATGATAGTCAACCCACCATCAACCCGCCCTCTGATGCCATGATTACAAACAGTGACCCAAGCACAGTAACTACACTTATGATCCAGTGCAGTGTGATGCTCTCAGAGACAGGACGTTAAACAAAGAGCCTCTCTGACCTCTCAGATGCACACTGGCGTTCCCACAACCCCTATTCCAAAGAACAGGGCACCTCTTTCCGGTTTCTTTTTAATCCTTTGGAAGGTGTAACTTTTTTTTTAAAAAAGTTGATGTTCACACAGTCTTGGATGTGCTCATACAAGGGACAGGAGAAAGTGAGGACTGCAGATGCTGAAGATCAGAGTCACGAGTGTGGTGCTGGAAAAGCACAGCCGGTCAGGCAGCATCCAAGAAGCAGGAGAATCGACGTTTTGGGCATAAGCCCTTCATCAGGAGTGAGGCTTGTGGGTCAGGGCTGCGAGATAAATGGGAGTGGGTGGTGTTGGGGATGGTAGCTGGGAATGTAATAGAGACACATACAAGGGTCACATAAGGTCGGCACGCAAGCCCAGCAAACAATTAGGAAGAAAAATGATCTGTTGGCCTTTGTTGCAAGGGGATTGGCGTACAGGAGGAAATATGTCTTGCCACAATTGTACAGAGCCCTAGAGTGGGCACACTCAGAGGACAGTGTTCAGGGTTAGTCTCCATACTCAGGGAAGGAGACAGTATAATGAAGTACAGAGAAACATTGATTATCTGAATACCAATTATCCGAAAGAGATCTGGAGGTCCCAATAGAAACATTACATCAAAGACGTGTTTCCAACAGTGATCTCATCTTTTGTTTACAGTGATTAAACAGACACCGTCTCCAAATGACTGACCTCCCGTGCTGTCTCTCTCTCCCCACACTTTCCCTGGAGTTCTACAGCGGGGTGTACCCTAAACTAACCCCCCACCTTCCCCAGATAATCTGACCAACATTGTCGTGTACAGGGCAGAGGTGGAACCTGTCAAAAAGGCACAGTAAAGGGTTGTGTGTGGGCATGTACTGTTTGGAGACTTACCCCACAAAGACAGCAGCAGCAGCAGCAGCGTTGTTGTTGTTAATGTACAGTCCAGCTGTCCCGGAGAGATCGCAGGGGTGGACAGGGGTGGGGATGGGAGGTGTTAGATGGGGTTGGGGGGGGGGGGTGGGGGTTGGGGGGGGGCGGGGTGGTGTCAGGGGGTGGGGAGCGATGTCAGGTGGGGTTGGGGGGCAGTGTCGGACGGGTTTGGGGGCGGGGGCGGTCTCGGGGAGGGCTGGGGGGGAGGTGTTGGGGGATGTTAGGCGGTGTTGGGGGCGGGGTCTCACACGCTGTGCGCTGCTGCAGTCTCCTGAACGGGGAGTAGACTTTTAAAACTCCGAGGCCCAGAGGAAAGGCATTTAATCGATTAACTGAATAATCGATTATCCGAACGAAACAGTGCCCGACCATCTCGTTCGGATAATCGAGGTTCCCCTGTACACTGAACTGGTCCTGGGACATGAGAGGGGTTCACCTATACTGACAGTCTAAGTAAATTGGCCCTACATTTTCTGGAATTCAGAAGAATGACAGGTGATCTCATTGTGATGGACTAGATCCTAAGGGTACTTGACAGGATAGATGCTGAGGGACAGTTTCCACTGGTCAGAGAATCTAAAACATAGAGGCACAGACCCCGGGTGAGGGGTTGATCATTTAGAACTGAGATGAAGAGAGATTTCTTCACTCAATCTTTGGAATTCTCAACCTCAAAGGGCTGTGGATGTTTAATCACTGAATACATTTAAATCTGGGATTGAAATGTTTTTGTTCTCTTGGGGGACTGAGAGATACGGGGAGCTTTCAGGAAAGTGGAGTTGAAGCCAGTGATCAGCCATGAACATAGTGAGCTGGAGAGCAGGCTCAAAGGGCCAAACCTGCTCCTATTTCTTATGTTTTCTACACAACATTTCTTTCCCCAACCCTGACAAAAAAATTATCTATTCAGTGTCACATGGCTGTCTGTCGGACATATTTGCAAATTGATTGCCATGATTCCTACATTACTACAGAAACTACTCTTCATTGGCTGAACAGCACTTTGGGGTGCACCAAATCTGTGAAAGGTGTGAGAGAAACACTAGTCTTTCTTTTCAAGGGTTTCTATCAACACACTAATTTGCATTCGCATAGCACCTGCAATGCAATAAAATTCCTGAGGCAACAGGCCACACAAAGAAACTTTAGGCCAGCTGACTAAAGGCTTGGTGGGACAGCTTGGTTTGAGGAGCATATTGAAGGTTGAGATCAGAAGGAACTAGGGAAAGAATCAGAGAGCTTAGAACTTAGATATCTTGAAGTTTACTGGAGCTTGGCTGCAGAATTGAACCACAATCAAAATACCAAAGGTAAAAATCGCCTATTAGTGAAAAGCAGCTTGAATTAGCTGCACTTAAAATTGACAGATTGGTTATTGTCACAAAAACAAAAGCCTTGTTGAGTATTGCACCTTTCATGACCATAAGATGTTGCAAGGCTTTTTATATATAAAAAAACATTTTTTGTAGGGCAGTTCCTGTGATAATTTAGAAAACACAGTATCCAATCTGCACACGGTAAGCTTCTACAAACAGCAATGTGATAATGACCAAATAGTCTGTTTGAGTGATGATGTTGAAGATAAATATCACAACAGGGAAGAGATGAGTATGCTCCAATGCAAGATATTACAGCCACCTGAGAGGATAAATGGAACCTGAGATTAACATTGCACCCCTGACAGGAGTGTTCCCTCTGATTTGCACTGGGGCATTGCCCTAGATTTCATGCTCAGAGTTCTGTGGTTGGCCTTGAATCTATGACCTTCTGAATCAGAGAGGAGAGTGCTGCCCATTGAGCTCCAGTCACCATTTAATGAACCACACGATTTATTTTAAAACCCACCTTACCGTGACACAGTCTACTCATTGAGCATCACTCTCTGCACAAAATAGCAGGAGCTCTGAATACACCACAACCCGACCTTCCAAACCCCTTTCTGCCACAACCTCACTTTAATTATTCATGTGGTGCATCCCAAGTGAAAACTGGAAGTCTGGGGTCTCTTGAGTGGGCTGGGTTGCTCAAAGTGCAGGGGTACAGCCACAAAAAAAGAACAAAGACATTTCTCAGTCTGAGTTGCTGTCAGTGATCAAGCCAAAGAGCTCATTAGGTTAGGCTGCACCTACAATCAAACAAGAATTGCATACATTTAAAAGGGCCTCCAAATGGTCCCAGGACTATCAAACCTGAGTTTTTGCTCCAGAGCTTGAGGCCCCAGTTGTCTGTTCCATAACCCCACTGGAGATAGTGAGATGCAGTTGGGAAAACCTTGTTATAAAATATGACTTTGCAGTCAACAACACAGGGAATTGGTAAGCATTACTTTCTGATTTAAAGGTGGATGGTTTAAGTGACAGAGACCTTCCAAAATGTTCTAGATGAAGGGACGGATCACAGAGGAACACTCAACCTCTGATAAAGCTGCAGGGAAAATAAAGTTGTCCCCTATTGGCAGTGCATTGCATTGTGGGAGAACAGTTTGGTTATTCCAAAGCTGAAATATGGCAACTGAAGCAAGGGGAGGCAATGGCCTGGTGGTATTATCACTGGACTGTTACTGCAGAAACATAGGGGACCTCTACACGGCTTGACTATAGAAAATATCTAGAAACTCTTAAATATAGCTTCAACAACAGGGCCAAATTGTTCAAATGCTTTCTTAATGTAACAGAAAAATACCTAGGATTGATAGGATCTTGGCTAATGGAATCAATATCAGAGACTGTAGATTTCTCTGGAAGTGCTGGGACAGTGCCCAATGAAATTCCTTATCTCTTCGATGACACAAACTAAGAAGCTTCCTTAGCTAGGCTGTTGATAGGCGTTACTTACTTTTGTATCTGGTTCTCCAAATCTTTCTCAGAGATAAACTTGGGCCTCCTCCGGACAGCTCTCTGAGTCCCAATGTGCGTGTTTGTCTGACACATTTCTGGACCGAAGCCAGGAGAGATGGGGGGAGGATAAGAGAGAAGAAGCAGAATTCAGCGATTGTCTTTTATTCCATGAGAAAAGAACACTTGCAATTTTCATATTTCTTACCAACATTTCCTTAACGTCCGATTATTAAACCAGTTTTCTGAAAAACACTGTACCTTTAAAGCTCAGCACATATTGATGCTTTCCAGCCGTGAATTCCACTTTCCCATTACTGTCTGCCAAATACGCCTTCTCCAGGTTAATGGATGTTGTGCTGGCAGCACTGTGCAGCCCTTCCTGTCGTGCAGAATTTAGTCAGTCAGTCAGAATTTATGCAACTGATGCTACACATTCCAATCTTAGCTCTCCCTGCCCAGCAAGGCTCCATGCTAAAGGCACAACTTCAGCAAATTCATCCTTGTGCCTTCCAGGAGGAAAGTTCTGCTGGCTTCCTTCTGATACCAACAGATAACAAAGAGAATTTAATAGAGAGGACAGATGATTCCTGTTGCACCCATCAAGACTGCCAAATTATGAACATTCACAACAGTTTATAGTACAGGATAAAAGGGTGTTGATTGGTCAACAGGTTGACTCTAACTGGTTGAAGCATTGCCATGGAGAAAACAGCAGAGAAACATAGGCTTCCCCTATCTCCAGGATGATTCAAAAGAAGCTGCAAAGTTTGAACATATTCCTTTTTGAGCACTATGAATGGGTCCCTGTTTATCACTTTTGGCAGATATTGAAAGCCATGTTACCATCTAGACTCATTTGGTTTAAACTGACCATTAGTGTAGCTCTTAGCACACTCATGAGTTTTCATCAAGTCATTGAGTCATAGAGACGGACAGCACAGAAACAGACCCTTTGGTCCACCTCATCCACGCTGACCAGATATCCTAACCTAATCTAGACCTATTTGCCAGCACTCGGCTCATATCCCTCTAAACCCTTCCAATTCATATACCCATCCAGATGCCATTTAAATGCTGTAATTGTACCAGCCTCCACCACATCTTCTGGCAGCTCATTCCACACATGCACCACCCTCTGTGTGCAACAGTTACCCGTTAGGTCCCTTTTATATCTTTCCTCTCTCACCCTAAATCTATGTCCTCTAGGTTTGGACTCCCCCACCCCAGGGAAAAGACTTTGTCTATTCACCCTATCCATGCCCCTCATGGTTTTATAAACCTCCAAAAGGTTACCTCTCAGCCTCCGAAGCTCCAGGGAAAACAGCCCCAGCCTACTCAGCCTCTCCCTGTAGCTCAAATCCTCCAACCCTGCAAGTATCCTTGTAAATCTTTTCTGCCACCCTTTCAAGTTGTGTTTCCCAATCACAGTCACACTTAACAGTAGACCTTAGAATGAACAACAAAAACATAAATATGTGACTGAGCAACCTTGCAAGATGTAGCCATATATCAAACAGATCTCCACATAACAACACAACACTGTGGAGATGTTGAGACAGTCTAACACCACAAAGGTAAGTCATTGTCATTGCCGAGACCAATTTATCACATTGCTATTGCAACAATTCATACCATTCAATTGATTTCAGTGGTGAGCAATACATGGGGAACATTGTTTTCACAAAGTTTAATTGAGAAGCAACATAACTTGGACACAATGTTTGGATTTCTGCGCTGCATTAAGCAACAACACTCACCTGGGATTGCTGTGGCGTTTGTAGAGAAGGAAATGTCGGGGGCCATTGGGTTTATGTTATTTTGATAGAAACTTAGATATGGCACTCTGCAATAACTGTGCATTCCTCCAGCTGGAACATCAAAGGATGCATACAGTGTTCTTCAAATTATTTTTGTAAATAGCTAAACTACAGCTTCAGATCAGGTCCTCAATCTAATTGAAGGGTGGATGAGCCTGTTGGCTGACTTGTATCTTAACTCCATTTCTGGGTTCTGTAACCATTTATACCCTTGCCTAACAAAAATAATCTTTCAATTTCACTTTTGAATTGTTTAGTTTATTACCCAATCTCAACTGTATTATTTAGGGTGGGGGAGGGAATTGGGAAAGAGAATTCCAGACTTCCATTCCCTTTTGAGTAAGAAATGATTCTGGACATCATCCTGAGGTGCCTAGATCTGATTTTAAGTCTGTGACCCTTTGTCCATATCTAAATAATGTTTTTGTCTATTTACCAGGACGAATGCTTGAAATATTTTAAACCCCTCAGGTGGACCATACTTTAACCTTCCACACACAAGGGAATAAAGCCTAATCTATTCGGCCTGCCTTTGTCACTCTCTTTAGCGGTGATATAATTCCAGTGAATGTGTGATGCACTCCCAGCTGAGGCCAGTACAGGATTCCAGAGGTACAATGGCCAGAAATGTGCAGTGCTTGAAATCAAGGTCAACTCAGGTCTTACAGACTTTACTCACAAACCCTTACCAGTCCACCTGCAAATCTTTCAGTGTACGGTGTGATTCCAACACCCACTGAGTGATCTTGAGTGTGTCGACAGCTGTGCACTAATAACCAATTTAAGTTCATCATTCAAGCTCATACTAGGGATGGTTTACGCTCATCAGAAGTGACACATATTCACACGTAAGGAACTGTTCTCTGCAAACAAACAGAAGATGTTCAAACCTCATGTAGCTTTTTAACAACCTAGAGGGTGGGTAGTCTATTACTTTCTCCACAGCAATAACTCCAGCAATCAGATTCAGTGAGAATCAATCCCTTGTTGTGATCATTCTTGCATTTGGACTGAGGAGTGCAAAATGCTAAGCTTCAGCAACGTATCTCCCTTCTCAGCAAGACTCAGGTTCTGGGTAACCAAGCGGCTATTAGTAAACCAGAACTTTGGACAACTGGAGTATAAGTTCCAATCCTGCATGATCCTCCTAGTCTGGCAGTTATGGTTAAAAAAGACTACGGCGTTAACCTGTGGGCGATCTGATAAAAAGATCACTGAGAAAAAAACCCAAAGACTCACCTGTTTCCCATATTCAATCCACTTTCCGTATTCGTCCTTCCAGTACCATAGCCATTCTGTGGTCAGGATGTAATGTGGAGGCTTTGTGACGGAGGAGGCTGTGGACAGGCGTCTAATCTGGCTCAAGCCACTTACCATGGCTTCAAAGTTAATCACTGAGGATCTATGATAAGAACATATGAAATGGAGGAACACATTTATGTTAGAACCAGATAGATACCATTACAGGGAGACAGGACAAGTGTCAATGTCTAGCTTTGGAAGGATCTCAGTAATGAGCTCTATTGTGAATATAAGACAGGGAAATTGGTGGGAGTAACACAGAGGTAAAGCCTCTGCTCCAAACTTAGTTAATAAGTCTCAGTCTGTCACTTGGTAGGTATAGATTAACTCAGTTTCTTTCTCCTGAGGAATTTTTCCAGCATTCCTGCTGTTTGTATCACCTCTTCTGACTGTATTTCATTGTCATCTATTATCCACCAGGTGTTTCACAGGACAAGACTATATTGAGATCCTGCTATCGTTATGTCATAGAGTCATAGAGATGTACAGCTTGGAAACAGACCCTTCGGTCCAACCCGTCCATGCCGACCAGATATCCCAACCCAATCTAGTCCCACCTGCCAGCACCTGGCCCATATCCCTCCAAACCCTTCCTATTCATATACCCATCCAAATGCCTCTTAAATGTTGCAATTGTACCAGCCTCCACCACTTCCTCTGGCAGCTCATTCCATACACGTACCACCCTCTGTCTGAGGAAGTTGCCCCTTCGGTCTCTTTTATATCTTTCCCCTCTCACCATAAACTTATGCCCTCTAGTTCTGGACGCCCCGACCCCAGGGAAAAGACTTTGTCTATTTATCCTATCCAAGCCCCTCATAATTTTGTATACCTCTACAAGGTCACCCTTCAGCCTCCGATGCTCCAGGGAAAACAGCCCCAGCCTGTTCAGCCTCACCCTGTAGCTCAGATCCTCCGACCCTGGCAACATCCTTGTAAATCTTTTCTGAACCCTTTCAAGTTTCACAACATCTTTCCGACAGGAACTTTGATATATTTGTTCCTGGGATTTATGGGTGTCACCAGTGAGAGCAAATGTCTACTTTCCCTGCGAAGGTAGTGGTGGCGTTGGTGACGGCAGGCTTTAGCACTGATCTGTGGGGCCATTGGTGCTCCCACCAGAGTATCTGATGGAGCATTCCCGAATAGTGACCAGTGGCAACTGCACAGCGTCCTTTGTTATTGATGTGCCAGCTCTTTATTCAGCTGGCGAATCTCTCCTCTATCCTCCGTAAACTTTAACTCCTCAAAAAACGTGGGTTGCTTACAATTTAACTTGCACCAAGTCCAGTTCACCTCTCGCCTCTGTAATTGCTCTCGATTTATTGAGGGCCTCAACTTAAATTTCTCATTTGTGTATCCTCCATTTCCTTCACTCTGCTACAGGCAGCTGTTCCTTTAGGTGCCTGGGCCCTGAGCTCTGAATATTTTTCACTAAGCTTCTCCTTTTTTATAATACTTTTGAAGACATATCTCTTTGACAAAGCTTTGGTAGGACCGTACAAATTGATCTTTCAGTCAATAAAGTACTTTTGAAGTGAATTTATACACAGTAAGGTCACATAAGGAGATAAAGAACTGGATCATCTGATTTTAGTGACATTGATTGAGGGGTAAATTTTGGCCACAGGGTTAGAGAAAGCACATCTGTGCTTCTTTGCAATAGTGCCATAATATTTTCTACATCTACATGAGAGGGCAGATGGGTTTATTATTTGAAAGACCGTGACAGTGCAGCACTCCCTCAGCTATAGTGAGAGTGTCAACCTGAATTCACAGCTCTAGAATAAGTTGTGAAGCCTTAACCTTCTGACTGAGAGCTCCCAACTTCTGGTTGCTGAGGTATGGCTACACTTGAGAGCTAATGTTGTATTATAGGAGGTGTGATAAGGTATTGATTCATGAGTCTGTCTCAGCCTCATGTCCAGGAGAGCTTCAAGCTTGTACTTTAATACCTGTCCCATGAAGGGACCAAATTAAGAATTTTTGGCTACTAAACGATAGGAACAGTAGACCATTCAGCTCCATGTTCCACAGTTCAGCTTAGACAATTCAATTCAGCTTCCCAAAGTGGGGATCGGACATGAAGTGGGATCATGAGTTAACGCTTCGTGGTCATGGGCAGTGGTCCCTTTTCGTCACGGAAACACCGCTCAGGGGTCTGCACTCGCCGATCGGCATGCCGACGCATTGACTTCCGATTCCAGGAGCCACTGCCGTATGGAGGCCCACGCAGTAGGAACAAAATGAGGGCAAGTGTAGGTCACACGCTCCCAAGGCAGCAATGACTGGCACAGATCTCTGCATACTTCCCTCACACACAACCCCCCCCCCACAACAGCAGACAACTCCATGATCCACCAGAACAACACCTTCGATTACCTTCAACACTCCAATTGGACCTCCTCAATCTCATACACGCACACTCTAGAATTGTAAGCACAGTCTATGTAACCAAGTCATCACAGTTAAACCATTTTAATTCTGTTATCCCTCTATACAATCTTTCCACGATGGCTCAGTGCGATGCCCAGAACTGCACAGCTGGTCAACCAGAACTTTATGTCACTACTGTATATATTATACCCCTTATATTCTAACCTAGCGGATAATAACACCTATACAATTTATTTTGTGACTTAGCCTTTAATGATTTCACTACCTGGGTCCCCGATCAAGCAATGGATGTCTTTAATAAGGAGTGAGTTATCCTTATATAGTGCCTGGCGCTATCCTCACCATATTCCAACATGCTTAAAACCATGAGTTCCTTTTGTAGTGCAGTCACCGTCATTACCCGGTCGAGGTCAGGAGATGACATAAAATGAAATAATCAAGGGATTGCTCATGGATTGATCATTAAACCCTGGGTTTGCATCAATGGTATAATCAGGTATTAATCGAAGACTCTGCTCCTGTGAAGCTGTCCAGGTTGAAATGTCAGAGTGTACCTGGTCTTACTGGGATCGCAGTAATCCTTCTCGATCTGCTCCATGTTCAGGAGATCTTGCCACGATTCCCCATGAATCTGCCATCGATAAGGGAGCTTGAAGTGAACCCGGTTACATTGATCTGAAGGCAACAGAAACCAAGAGGCGATGACTTCAAAGAAGTCACATTTTCATGCTTCAGAAATAACTCCACAACGGCCAGTATCCCATCACAAAGTCAGCCTTTATTTATACATTGTGAGTCCTTGACACTGACCCAGCTCCCTCAGAGCCAGCTCTCAGAGTGAACAGAACCTCTGACACTCCTGATTAGTCAGCCAGCCTCCCTGATTGGACCAGATTAACTGCTCCAATCAAGGACCTCAGATTCCATGAGGTCCAAACTGGCTGGCCTTATTACAATCACTAAAGATAGCATCTCTAATTCTGTGTTCCTTTACTCACTCTGCAACCAGCCCTACATGCAAAAAGACTACTCCATCTGGTTATTAATTGGTTTACTTAATCTTGAGTAAATGATTGATATCTAACTGCAGCCATACAGTCATAAAGATATAAAGCACGGAAACAGAGCCTTCAGTCCAACTCGTCCACGCCGACCAGATATCCCAACCTAATCTAGTCCCAATTGGCAGCACTTGGCCCCTATCCATCTAAACCCTCCCTATTCATATACCCAGCCAGATGCATTTTAAATGTTGTAAATGTACTAACCTCCACCACTTCCTCTGGAGCTCATTCCATACACACACCACCCTCTATGTGAAAACATTGCCCCTTAGGTCCCTTTTAAATTTTTTCCCTCTCACCCTAAACCTACGCCCTCTAGTTCTGGATTCTCCCACCCCAAGCAAAAGACTGTGTCTATTTACTCTATCCATGTTCCTCATGATTTTATAAACATCTATAAGGTCATCCCTCACCCTCCAACACTCCAGGGAAAACAGCCCCAGCCTATTCAACCTCTCCCTATACCTCAAACCCTCCAACCCTGGCAACATCCTTGTAAATCTTTTCTGAACCCTTTCAAGTTTCATAACATCCCTTCTATAGCAGGGAGACCAGAATTATAAACAATATTCCAAAAGTGGCCTAACCAATGTCCTGTACAGCCACAACATGACCTCCCAACTCCTGTACTCAATACTCTGTCCAATAAAGGAAAGCATACCAAATGCCTTCTTCACTGTCCTGTCTACCTGCAACTCCAGTTTCAAGGAACTATGAACCTGCACTCCAAGGTCTCTTTGTTCAGCAATACTATCTAGGACCTTACCATTAAGTGTATAAGTCCTGCCCTGATTTGCTTTCCAAAATGCAGCACCTCACATCTATCTAAATTGAACTCCATCTGTCACTCCTCAGCCCATTGGCCAAATCTGACCAAGATCCCGTTGTACTCTTCGTGACCTTCTTCATTCTCCACTATACCTCCAATTTTGGTGTCATCTGTAAACTTACAAAATATACTTCCTATATTCATATCCAAATCATTTATACAAATGATGAAAAGCAGTGGACCCAACTGATCCTTGTGGACAGCACTGGTCACAGGCCTCCAGTCTGAAAAGCAACCCTCCACCACCACCCGCTGTCAACCACCTTCAATCCAGTTCTGTATCCAAACTAGTTCTCCCTGTATCCCATGAGATCTAATCTTGCCAATCAGTCTCCCATGGGGAACCTTGTTGAACACCTTGCTGAAGTCCATATAGATCACGTCCACCACTCTTCCCTCATCAATCCTCTTTTTTATTTCTTCAAAAAAATTCAATCAAGTCAATGAGACATGATTTCCCACACACAAAAACCATGTGGACTATCCCTAATCAGTCCTTGCCTTTCCAAATTCATGTAAATCCTGTCCCTCAGGATTCTCTCCAATAACTTGCCTACCATCGATGTCTTGCTCATCAATCTATGGTTCCCAGGCTTTTCTTTATCATCTTTCTTAAACAGTGGCACCACGTTTGCCAACCTCCAGTTTTCCGGCACCTCACCTGTGACTATTGTTGATACAGCTATCTCAGCAAGAGGCCCAGCAACCACTTCCCCAGCTTCCACAGAGTTTTAGGGTACACTTGATTAGGTCCTGGGATTTATCCACTTTTATACATTTCAAGACCTCCAGCACCTCCTCTGCTGTAATATAAACATTTTTCAAGATGTCGCCATCTATTTCCCTACATTCTATATCCTTCAAGTCCTTCTCCACAGTAAACACTGATGTAAAATACTTGTTTATTATCTACCCCATTTTCTGCGGCTCCACACAAAGGCTGCCTTGCTGATCTTTGAGGTGCCCTATTCTCTCCCTAGTTACCCTTTTGTCCTTAATGTATTTGTAAAAACCCATTGGATTCTCCTTAATTCTATTTGCCAAAACAATCTCGTGTCCCCTTTTTGCCCTCCTGATTTCGCTCTTAAGTATACTCCTACTTCCTTTATACTCTTCTAAGGATTCCCTCGATCTCTGCTATCTATACCTGACATTACTTCCTTCTTTTTCTTAACCAAAACCTCAATTTCTCTCATCATCCAGCATTCCCTACATCTACCAGCCTTACCTTTCACCCTAACAGGAATATACTGTCTCTGGACTCTCATTATGTCATTTTTGAAGGCTTCCCATTTTCGAGCTGTCCCTTTAGCTGCAAACATCTACTCCCCAATCAACTACTGAAATTCTCAACATTTCATCCACGGGATTACACATTTTTTAATAACTTTCCAGGAAATAAAAAATGCTGGATTACTCAAAGAGCAGACTTTGATTCGAAATACAAACAGCAAAGTACATTATTGAGTTAACTGCTGAGAATGCCGATTGAGACAATGTACTTTCCCTGAGATAAGGGGCAAAGTTAAACAGGACAGCTGCTCAGACAGACCTTGAGAGACTGTGGGAAATTCTAACATCAGGAAGTTGTTTTTGCACCAGAGACACAGTTAGAGAGGGGGTTGGGAGATAGAGAGAGAGAGAGATATGGGGGTGGGAGAAAAGGGAGAATGAAAAGGTACTGAGAGGTTTGGAGTTTGCCAACAGTCAGGATATGAAGAAGGTTTGATCCCGTGGAGGAAAAAAAAAGGCTACAGTCATTAGGGAAGGGGCTTGCTGTCTTGGATGCTCAAAGGACTCTAACCTCACACTGTGGGCAGTATGCTGACTCAGTGGTTAGCCCTGCTGCCTCACAGCACCAGGGACCTGGGTTCAATTCCACCCTCATGCAACTGTCTGAATTGAATTTGCAAATTCTCCCCATGCTTCAGTTTCCTCCCACAGTCGCAAGGTGGTTGGGTTAGCCATGCTAAATTGCCCTGAGTCTCCAAGGATGTGCTAGGTGGGTTAACCTTGGGAAATGCAGAGTTACAGGGATGGGTCTGGGTGGGATGCTTTTTACAAGGTTGGTGTTGACTCAATCGGCTGATTGGCCTGCATGCACGCTGTAGAGTTTCTAAGATTCTAAGGGCATAAGCAATCTTTGCTTTTGCATTACAGTATATATTATTCCTAACTGTTTATTAAATAACTGGTATAAATAAAGAAGCTGGGTCCATTGCATTTCATCTTTTATATAAATGATTTGGATGTGAACATAGGGGAGATGGTTAGTAAGTTTGCATCTTTTATATAAATGATTTGGATGTGAACATAGGGGAGATGGTTAGTAAGTTTGCAGATGACACCAAAATAGATGGTGTAGTGGACAGTGAAGGTTACCTCAGAGTACAATGGGAACTTAATCAACTGGGCCACTGGTCTGGAGATTGGTAGATGGACTTTAATTTAGATAAAGATGAGGTATTGAATTTGATAAGGCAAATCAGGGAAGGACTTATACAGTTAATGGTAGGTTCTTGCAGAGTGTTGCTGAACAAAGGAACCTTGGGATGCAGGCTCATAGTTCCTTGAAAGTGGAGTCGCAGGCAGATAGGGCAACTACTGTTGCAGGCAAAGTGTTCTCCACCCCGACTATTCTCTGAGTAAAGAACCCTACCTCTGACATCTGTCCTATATCTATCACCTACCACTTTAAAGCTATGTCCCCTCATGCTAGCCATCACCATCCGAGGAAAATGATCTCACTATCCACCCTATCTAACCCTGTGATCATCTTGCCTGTCTCAATTAAGTCACCTCTCAACCTTCTTCTCTCCAACGAAAACAGCCTCAAGATCCTCACAAGAATCCAGAGAAAGTATTCAGGGTGAAAGGGAAGGCTGGTAGGTATAGGGAATGCTGGATGACGAAAGAAATTGAGGGCTTGTTTAAGAGAAAGGAGGAAGTATATGTCAGGTATAGACAGGATAGATCAAGTGAAGCCTTAGAAGAGTATAAAGGCAGTAGGAGTATACTTAAGAGGGAAATCAGGAGGGCAAAACGGGGACATGAGATAACTTTGGCAAATAGAATTAAGGAGAATCCAAAGGGTTTTTACAAATATATTAAGGACAAAAGGGTAACTAGGGGGAGAATAGGGCCTCTCAAAGATCAGCAAGGCGGCCTTTGTGTGGAGCCACAGAAAATGGGGGAGATACTAAATGAATATTTTGCATCAGTATTTACTGTGGAAAAGGATATTGAAGATATAAACTGTAGGGAGGTAGATGGTGACATTTGCAAAATGTCCAGGTTACAGAGGAGGAAGTGCTGGATGTCTTGAAACGGTTAAAGGTGGATAAATCCCCAGGACCTGATCAGGTGTACCCGAGAACTCTGTGGGAAGCTAGAGAAGTGATTGCTGGGTCTCTTGCTGAGATATTTGTATCATCAATAGTCACAGGTGAGGTGCCGGAAGACTGGAGGTTGGCAAATGTGGTGCCACTGTTTAAGAGGGGTGGTAAAGACAAGCCAGGGAACTATAGACCGGTGAGCCTGACCTCAGTGTTGGGCAAGTTGTTGGAGGGAATCCTGAGGGACAGAATGTACATGCATTTGGAAAGGCAAGGACAGATTAGGGATAGTCAACATGGCTTTGTGCGTGGGAAATCATGTCTCACAAACTTGATTGAGTTTTTTGAAGAAGTAACAAAGAAGATTGATGAGGGCAGAACAGTAGATGTGATCTATATGGACTTCAGTAAGGTGTTCGACAAGGTTCCCCATGGGAGACTGATTAGCAAGGTTAGATCTCATGGAATACAGGGAGAACTAGCCATTTGGATACAGAACTGGCTCAAAGGTAGAAGACAGAGGGTGGTGGTGGAGGGTTGTTTTTCAGACTGGAGGCCTGTGACCAGTGGAGTGCCACAAGGATCGGTGCTGGGCCCTCTATCTTTTGTCATTTATATAAATGATTTGGATGTGAGCATAAGGGGTATAGTTAGTATATTTGCAGATGACACCAAAATTGGAGGTGTAGTGAACAGCGAAGAGGGTTACCTCAGATTACAACAGGATCTGGACCAGATGGGCCAGTGGGCTGAGAAGTGGCAGACGGAGTTTAATTCAGATAAATGCGAGGTGCTGCATTTTGGGAAAGCAAATCTTAGCAGGACTTATACACTTAATGGTAAGGTCCCAGGGAGTGTTGCTGAACAAAGAGACCTTGGAGTCCTGGTTCATAGCTCCTTGAAAGTGGAGTCGCAGGTAGATAGGATAGTGAAGAAGGTGTTTGGTATGCTTTCCTTTATTGGTCAGAGTATTGAGTACAGGAGTTGGGAGGTCATGTTGCAGCTGTACAGGACTTTGGTTAGGCCACAGTTGGAATATTGCGTGCAGTTCTGGTCTCCTTCCTATCGGAAAGATGTTGTGAAACTTGAAAGGGTTCAGAAAAGATGTACAAGGATGTTGCCAGGGTTGGAGGATCTGAGCTACAAGGGAGAGGCTGAACAGGCTGGGGGTTATCTCCAGTGACACACCCTTGAAAGGTACAACTGGTGGTGTAGATAAATACTTTAATACGAATTTGTTCAATTTGCTCACGCGGCCGAATTTCAATAAATTTCTGTGTAAAGAAACTGTGACGCAGCTTTTAAGATGGCAGTTTGACACTCCAGTTGGGCAAAAATAGTCTGCAGCTCACTCCCTTACATCTCAGCTAGCATTATTGTGCATCTCATCAATTTATTTCCACATTTCCACACTCATACCATTCACACACATCCTCAGGGAAATTTTGTTAAGCTTACAGTTTCAGATAGTTAAGACTTGAGGTGGACAAAAGCTGGAACCAGTCATTGAGCTGATTTATTGAACAATGAGGGAAGCAATGGAGAAACCATTATAATCAGGAACACTGCAAACAGTGATACTAAATAATAACTACATCCAAATAGTGATAGGTCAACTGGTTGATAAACACAATAAACTCGTAACTTCCATACATTAGGCTTTCCTTCTGATTCTGGGCATGTGTCCATCTGAGCAATGTTCCAATTAAGAAGCTGATTGTCAGTGTATGTTTGAGTCCCTGTTTTATCTTTCTCTCAAGCATCTTGAACTAGAGATTTTTCCTGAAAACTGGACATGAGGTGCTCATCTTACCAAGACCAAGGTCAGTGATTGGTCTAGTCTTATTAATCTCCAGCACCTGGCCTGTCAGTTCTTTAGGCAAACGTGAGGACTGCAGATGCTGGAAACCAGAGTTTAGATCAGAGTGGTGCTGGAAAAGCACAGCAGGCCAGGTAGCATCCGAGGAGCAGGAAAATTGATTTTCGGGCAAAAGCCCTCCATCTCCCAGTGTCTGTGTGGGTTTCCTCTGGGTGCTCCGGTTTCCTCCCACAGTCCAAAGATGTGCAGGTCAGGCAAATTGGCCAGGCTAAATTGCCCGTAGTGTCAGGTGCATTACTCAGAGGGAAATGGGTCTTAGTGGGTTACTCTTTGGAGGGTTGGTGTGGACTGGTTAGGCTGAAGGGCCTGTTTCCACACTGTAGGGAATCTAATCCAATCTAATCTAATCCAATCAGGAATAGTTCCTGATGAAGGGCTTTTGCCCGAAACATTGATTTTCCTGCTCCTCGGATGCTGCTGTGTTTTTCCAGCACCACCCTAATCTAAAAACAGTCAGTTCTTTAGCTAACTTTGCTGCTTCAATTATAGAAACACTTGTTTTTTAAATTGTTTTAAAAGGCAGACTTATAAATGTCACATAGACTCAATTTTCTCCTGCAGTAAAATCCAGAGCATGAAAATAGGGCTGCCTGAGCCAACTCAATCCACATTTTAGGACATGGTTTTTATCTGGAAAGTGTATTTGTAAGCTATATTTTATGAGCGAGGAATGTTTTGGCTTGCACTTTGAAGATAGGTTGTGCTAGGAGTTTTACCTTTAAAGCTGCAATTCTTCCTGACAAAGTAGAGGCAGATCTCCTCACTGTCCAGATCACCACTGGAGCTGCCGGAAGATTGTCGGGATCGAGGTGACTTCTCTGTGGCTGGCAGATCAAAACACAAAGTCAGATTCTCATGTTAGTTATTGAGGTGAACTACCATAACCACCTTGGGGTCACTGTGAGGAATTTCATGTTAGCCCAGTCACACAAGTTCAAAACTGATTGGCAAGCTGAGACTGTACAAGGCATTGGTTAAGCCACTTCTGAAATATTGTGTGCAATTCTGGTCTCGTTCCTATCGGAAGAATGTTGAGAAACTTGAAAGGGTTCAGAAAAGATTTACAAGGATGTTGCTAGGGTTGGAGGATTTGAGCTATAGGGAAAGGCTGAATAGGCTGGAGCTGTTTTCCCTTGAGCATCGGAGGCTGAGGGGTGACCTTAAAGAGGTTTATAAAATCATGAGGAGCATGGATAGGGTAAATAGACAAAATCGTTTCCCTGGGGTGGGGGAGTCCAGAACTAGAGGGCATAGATTTAGGGTGAGAGGGGAAAGATATAAAAGAGACTGATGGGGCAACTTTTTCAGGCAGAGGGTGGTGCATGTATGGAACGAGCTGTCAGAGGAACTGGTGGAGGCTGGTACAATTGCAACATTTAAAAGGCATCTGGATGGATATTTGAATAGGAAGGGTTTAGAGGGATATGGGCCAAGGGCTGGCAAATGGAAATAAGTAGGTTAGGACGTCTGGTCTGCATGGATAAGTTGGAGTGAACAGTCTGTTTCCGTGTTGTATATCTCTATTACTCTCGAGGCCATTCTTTAAGAATTATACAGGATAGAAGGAGGCCATTTGGCCCAACGTACCTATGCTGATTCTTTAAAAAAAAAGAGCAATCCAATCAGTCTGACTTCCCCGCAATCTTTTCCACTCTGGGACCCTAACCCCACCTGTGTACAAGTCAACCTTTGAAGCCTTGAAATGTCTGTCCAAAATCATGGGAGGACTTATATGCTGAGCACAGGAAGGTGCATCTCAGGCACAGGATCATCCTTTTCAAATACCTTCAGCCTCTGGTGCAAATAGTGGACGTATCTGAAACTCTGGTGCACAACACGTCCTGTCTCACCTGCTCAATACCTCGCACTTAGTTCAGAAGGCACCGGTAAGTAAAATATCAATTTGTCGAGTGGCCAACTCAGGCTGACTGCAACTGTGAGTACAGCATGTTGGGGCAGGTTTGAGCAGGGCTGGTGTCACACTGAGTAGGCCACTTTTAGGATACTGCTTTCAATCTGGTTTCCCTACTATGGGAAAGATTTTAAACTTGAAAAAATTTACAATGATGTTGGGAGGGTTGGAAGGTTTGAGCTATAGAGAGAGGCTGAATAGGCTAGGGCTATTTTCCCTGGAGCGTCAGAGGTTGAGGGGTGATCTTATAGAGATTTATAAAATCATGAGGGATATGGTGAATAGACAAGGTCTTTTTTCCAGGGTACAGGAGTCCAGAACTAGAGGGCATAGGTTTAAGGTGAGAGGGCAAAGATATAAAAGGGACCCAAGGGGCAACTTCACACAGAGGGTGGTGTGTGTATAGAATGAGCTGCCAGAGGAAGTGGTGGAGGCTGGTACAATTACAACATTTAAAAGGCATCTGGATGGGTGTATGAATAGGAAGGGTTTAGAGGGATATGGGCCAAGGGCTGGAAAATGGGACTAGGTTAATTTAGAATTCTGGTGGGCATGGACGAGCTGGTCCGAAGGGTCTGTTTCCGTGCTGTACATCTCTTTAACTCTACATGCAAATGGATCATTTTTGATGCCAGGATAATGGTGACCTCACATGCTGTAATTTGAGAAGTTTCTTATTAAATCTGCTTTATTTTCAGTCCATCACAGATCATAACAACTTACTGTGCAGAAAAAAAAACCAAAAAGACTCTTCTCAGCTTCCATCTTGCTCTTCCACCAATTATTTTAAGAGTGTATTCCTGAGCTAGTGACCTTCCTGCCGGTGGAACCTATCTCTCCTTCTGAACTCTATTATATCCCAGCTTCCTCTTCTCTAATCCAAGGGCAACAATTCCTAGTCTCACCACACATCTGTGAAGACCCTCAGCCTTGTACCATCCAAGGTCATCTACTCTGGACTCTGCCCAAAGCTTGATCAACATTCCACAAGTGTTAACTATTAAGTTGAAAGACCTGATCATCAACTTTTCTCTGAGCATTAAACTGCTGGCCATTCAACCCCTTTAGCTTGCTCCAGTATTGCCTCACACCGTGGCTGGGTTGCATATTAACTGCAGCTGCCCCACTTCGGTCTGTGTCCATTGGGAGTGTTTCTGGAGGAGGGGGGAAAGAGGACAAAACGGTGTCTCCGTTTTTCACTCCCCCCCCCCCCTTCGAATGGAGAAGCGCTTCCTGAAATCAACCTGACTCTAATTTTACGCTATGGCCTTCAGTGGGCATCAAATAGGCCTCTGACAGGGTGCAGGGTACGTGTCACGGGATGATACCAGAGATGGGGAATACTGATACATAACGAAGCCAGAGAAGACAGATTGCTACCCTCAGACCAGAGAAGGGAGGAGTATTGGACTAAATAACGAGAAATTGTTTCTGCTGTCAGTAACCAGGGGGCTACAGGTTTAATATAATTGGTGAATGGTGCAGAGGGAAGGTTTGCCCCTTGTTCTGGACTTCTCCTTCAGAGTAAATAATTTCATCAAGTCATTTAATCATCTTAAACCCCTCAACCACCAGCACCCCTTAACCTTCTACATTTCAGGGAGGGACGGATAGTATCAGCTACTAAAGATTAACATTCCATTTATTTACTTCATTACTTTACAGTCCTTTCTTTTACTGACTTCCAGCAGCTGGACAAAGCTGACACAGCTGCAATCAGGAAAAAGGGGGGCATCGCTCACTTACCTTTACCATTGTGCGGTGTGTAGTTTTTGATGCTGTACAGGTTCTGGTATGTTTGCAGCAGGTTGTGAGCCACATCGGCTCTCAGATTCTCCAGGGTCATGGCGCTGTTGCTGTCACTGAAACTATGGCAGCGCTTACAACTTGACCCGAACTTGCAGGAGCCCTGGACATAGTGGAGGCAGACGTGAAGCTTAGTGCATTCCTGCTTGTAGGTGCAGCTGCCATAGCGACCAGGGCCTTTGTTGTAAAACGTGCAAATCTGCAGTGACAGAAATTCACAAATTCATGAGTCCAAACAGTACATCCAACCAAACAACTAGAGAATGACAACAGAACCAAAAAAACAGTATCAATACCATCCCTGCAAAACGGCACACAGAGCTAGACTGATGTTACCTTCAGCATTTACTCATATGCACTTACTCTGTGAGCATGCAGTTCCCTCATAGTCAGAAAGTTGCAGGTACAAGTCCCGTACCAAAGGCTTGAGTACTAAAGTCAAGTTGCTGAGGGAGTGCTGCACTGTCTTAGTTCAGACAAAATGTAGGATGTCACAGAATCTCACAGATCTCACAGGTCTCACAGATCTCACAGAATCTCACAGGTCTCACAGGTCTCACAGAATCTCACAGGTCTCACAGAATCTCACAGGTCTCACAGGTCTCACAGGTCTCACAGAATCTCACAGGTCTCACAGATCTCACAGGAATCACAGGTCTCACAGAATCTCACAGGTCTCACAGGTCTCACAGAATCTCACAGGAATCACAGGTCTCACAGATCTCACAAGTCTCACAGGTCTCACAGGAATCACAGGTCTCACAGATCTCACAGGTCTCACAGGTCTCACAGGAATCACAGATCTCACAGGAATCACAGGTCTCACAGGAATCACAGGTCTCACAGGAATCACAGGTCTCACAGAATCTCACAGGAATCACAGGTCTCACAGAATCTCACAGGTCTCACAGATCTCACAGATCTCACAGGAATCACAGGTCTCACAGAATCTCACAGGTCTCACAGGTCTCACAGGAATCACAGGTCTCACAGGAATCACAGGAATCACAGGTCTCACAGGAATCACAGGAATCACAGGTCTCACAGAATCTCACAGGAATCACAGGTCTCACAGATCTCACAGGTCTCACAGGTCTCACAGGTCTCACAGGAATCACAGGTCTCACAGGTCTCACAGGTCTCACAGATCTCACAGATCTCACAGATCTCACAGGTCTCACAGAATCTCACAGGTCTCACAGAATCTCACAGGAATCACAGGTCTCACAGGAATCACAGATCTCAGGTCTCAAAGGTCTCACAGGTCTCACAGGTCTCACAGAATCTCACAGGAATCACAGGTCTCACAGATCTCACAGGTCTCACAGGAATCACAGGTCTCACAGGTCTCACAGGTCTCACAGGTCTCACAGGTCTCACAGGTCTCACAGGAATCACAGGTCTCACAGGTCTCACAGAATCTCACAGGTCTCACAGAATCTCACAGGAATCACAGGTCTCACAGGTCTCTCAGATCTCACAGATCTCACAGGTCTCACAGGATCTCACAGGTCTCACAGGTCTCACAGAATCTCACAGGAATCACAGGTCTCACAGGAATCACAGATCTCACAGGTCTCACAGGTCTCACAGGTCTCACAGGTCTCACAGGTCTCACAGGTCTCACAGGTCTCACAGAATCTCACAGGTCTCACAGAATCTCACAGATCTCACAGGAATCACAGGTCTCACAGATCTCACAGATCTCACAGGTCTCACAGAATCTCACAGGTCTCACAGGTCTCACAGATCTCACAGATCTCACAGGTCTCACAGGTCTCACAGGTCTCACAGGTCTCACAGGTCTCACAGGTCTCAGAGATCTCACAGGTCTCAGAGATCTCACAGGTCTCACAGCACTATTTGAAGAAGTGCACAGGGTTCTCCCCAGTATTTTGGCCAATAGTCATCCCCCAATCAAAATCCCCGAAACAGACAGTCTTTCTATTAGAGCGCACAGCTTGTGGGAGCTTGCTGTACACAAGTCGGCTGCTCCATTTCCTACTTCACAACAGTAACTGAACCTTGCATGTATTTCATTGGTTGAAATGTCTTATGCGATATTCTGAGGTCAGAAACAACTGCTTTCAGCGATGAACACAAACCAGTCAATCAATCAGTTACTTCCCATAAAGCATTTTAGCAGCAAGAACATTCAGTGTGAGCAATGTGCAATGCAGATGGTTTCTGAAGAACAGACGTACTGGACTTGAAACATTAACTCTGTCTCTCTCCTGACCGGTGCTGCTAGACCTGCTGAATTTCTCCAGCACTTCCTCTTTTAGGTTCTTGTGTTCCTGTTTTATTCCCACTGGACAATAGTCGGGAGCAGAACTCCCCAGTTTGGCGAAAGATTAAGTATTCCTGACGGTACAGCACCCCTTCAGTTCGGACCTTGCCCTTCAAGTCTCCAGAAGGACAATTAACTTTGTACCCTTCTGACTCAACCAATGAGTGACAACTAATAACACAAATCCACACCCAAGCCTAGAAAATGTATCGACGGCGTATTGAAGCACTGCACCCCGCAGGTTAATAAACAAACAACTGGGTTTTTCATCCAATAGTTCAAGATGCTTTTCAGAAACATCGACAAGATTTAGGAATGAATAAACAAACAAAGTGACACACAGCAAAAGTTCCACAGCAACTGTCGGCTTGAGTAGAACAGCTTGTTGGAAAATTTGACACGGGTACATTAATGCCCCCCTGAGTATATACTAACTCATCACTCCATCAAAGTCAAAACACACAGGCTGTGTTTCAAAAACAAATAAGATCTTCCATTCAACCTGGCATCGACTTCCCTGCATATCACAAATACAACCACAAACTCAGTCTTTTCAACGTTGCAAAGTCCACCTCACTAACATCTGGGGGCTAGTGCCAAAATAGAGAGAGCTGCCTCACAGACTTGTCAAGCAACAGTCTAACATAGGAGAGACCAAGCAGAGGTGTCAGCACAACAATATACAGTTAGGAGGGAATTGCGCTCAACAATGGCTCCAGACCCCATGAAGTCTCATGGCATCAGGTTAAACATAAGGAAGGAAACATCCAACTCACCACCATGTACCATCCTCCCTCAGCCAAAAAAATCAGTACTCTTTGACTGAACAGCACTCGGAAGGAAAATGAGGCTGGTAAGGATGTAAAATTTCAATATCCAGCATTCAGTGGCTCGGCAGCAGCACTACTGATCAAGCTGGTTGGGTCCTAAAGGATATAGCTGCTAGACTGGGTCTGTGGCAGGGGGTGAGGGAACCAACAAGAGGGAAAAACATAGTTGACCTCATCCTTACCAATCTGCCAGCTGCAGAATCATCTGTCCGTGACAGTATCAGTAAGAGTGACCACTGCACAGTCCTTGTGAAGATGAAGTCTAGCCTTTAGATTGAGAATACACCCCATCATGTTGTGTGGCATTATCACCGTGCCAAATGGGACAGACTTCGAATACATATAGCAATTCAAGACTGGGCATTCACTGGTTGGAGTTATACCTGGCAGATAGGAAGATGGTTCTGGTTGCTGGAAGTCAATCATCCTGGCTCCAAGACGTCTCTGCAGGAATTCTTCAGGGTCATGTCCTCAGCCTAAAAACTCAAAAGCTTGACACAAACTAGGAGAAAACAGCCCGCTTGATTGGCACCACATCCATAAACATCCACTCCCTCCACTTCCAACGCTCAGTAGCAGCAGTGCGTACTATCTACAAGATGCATCGCAGAAATTCACCAAAGATCCTCAGATGCACCTTCCAAACCCATGGCCCCTTCCATCTAGGAGGACAAGGGCAGCAGATATATGGGATCACCACCACCTTCAAGTTCCCCTTGAAGCCACTGACCATGCTGAATTGGAAATATATCGCTGTTTCTTAACTGTCACTGGGTCAAAATCCTGGAATTCCCTCCCTACTGGGATTGTGGTTATCTTCAGCAACAACCTTTTCTTCATCATAAGGTCAGATGTGGGGATGTTCACTGATGATTGCACAATGTTCAGCACCATTTGCAACTCCTTCGATACTGAAGCAGTCCATGTGCACTTCTAGATTAGATCCCCTACAGTGTGGAAACAGCCCCTTTGGCCCAACAAGCCCACACTGACTCTTCAAAGAATAACCCACCCAGACCCATTTCCCTCTGATTAAAGCACCTAACTATGAGCAATTTAGCATGGCCAATCCACCTGACCTGCACATGTTTGGACTGTGGGAAGAAACCGGAGCACCCGGAGGAAACCCACGCAGACACAGGGAGAATGTGCAAACTCCACACAGACAGTCTCCTGAGACTGGAATCGAACCTGGGTCCCTGGTGCTGTGAGGCAGCAGTGCTAACCACTGAGCCACCATGCCGCCCCCTAAACTATACCCAGGCTTGGCCTAAAAAGCAGCTAGTAAATTTCGTGCAACACAAATGGCAGGCAATAGCCATCTCCAACAAGAGAGAATCACCCTTGACATTCAATGGAATTACCATCACTGAATCCCCCACTACTCTGGAGGGTACCACTGACCAGCTACTGAACTGGACTAGCCATATAAACACAGTGGCTAAAAAAGGGAGAGATTATGAATACTGCGACAAGTAACTCACTTCCTGACTCCCATCCATAATGCACAAGTCAGGAGTGTGATAGAATACTCCCCACTTGCCTGGATACAGCTCCAACAAAACTCAAAAGCTTGACACAAACTAGGAGAAAGCAGCCCGCTTGATTGGCACCACATCCACAAGTATCCACTCCCTCCCTCCACTTCCAACGCTCAGTAGCAGCAGTGCGTACTATCTACAAGATGCACCGCAGAAATTCACCAAAGATCCTCAGATGCACCTTCCAAACCCATGGCCCCTTCCATCTAGGAGGACAAGGGCAGCAGATATATGGGATCACCACCACCTTCAAGTTCCCCTTGAAACCACTGACCATGCTGAATTGGAAATATATCGCTGTTTCTTAACTGTCACTGGGTCAAAATCCTGGAATTCCCTCCCTACTGGGATTGTGGGACAATCCACAGCAAGGGGACTGCAGCGGTTCAAGAAGTCAGCTCACCACCACCTTCTCTTGATGGGTGACAAATGCTGGCCAGCCAGCAACACCCACATTTCTGAATGAATGAGAAAATAAAGCCTGCAGCAGAAGACCTCTGTCTGCTCAAAGTATTGATAAGAACAACTTGCATTTGCATAGCCCTTTCAAGGTGGGAAATCTTCCCATGGGAATGTTACCAGACAAAATCTGACACCGAACCACATGCAGAAATATTAGAACGAGTGGCTGAAGGCTATGTCGATAAGGCAGGTTGTAAAGGCCAAGAAATGAGGAGCTTGGGACCTTCACAGCTGATGACAAAGCTGCCCACATTGGTGCCAAGAAAATGAGTGGATGCACCAAAACTAGATTTAAAGGAGTGAAGAGATCCTGCTGGATTGTGGAGTTGGAGGAATGTACAGGGATAGGGACAGGCAAGGCCACAGAGAGATCTGACCAGAAAGATGAGAATTCACCAACATGGGAAAGAGAGTGTGAGGTAAGACCAAGTTGAGAACAGTCTCTGTTCATCATACTTCACTTCACTTGACCAGTTTGTTGCTCTCGTGCGAGGAATGAAAGGTAGTACATTTAGCTATAACCGACAGTAAAGGGAAGCGGAGGGGTATGCAGTTGTTAGGTTCAGGCAGGCTCCTACCTCAGGCAGCAGGGATGTATCATTCTGAAGGAGGAGCTGTCGCAGTTCCGCCTCGGTCAGCTTTGCTATTGAAGATAGTACACTCAGGTTGTGAGGAGAATGGATAGCATGCGAGAAGTTGCAGGCGTGTCTGAAAGAGGAGCAGAATAGGTCAGCCCAGCGACGTTGCAGTGTAGCACTGAGAGAGTTCGGTCTGTCTTTCTTTCTTAAGGTAGCTGCCAGGGTGAAAGCAGGGAGTGCAAACCCCACTCTCCTCTTCCCACTGTGCTTCCCAACTAATGGAGTGGAGGACTCAGTAAAAAGATTAATTCATTAATGAGAGGTGGGCATCAATGGCAAGACTAGCATTTACTGCCCATCCCCAGAGGGCAGTCAAGAGGTAACTATGTTGTGTTGGTCTAGAGTCACATGTAGGCCAGGCCAGGCCAGACACAGATGCAATTTCCTTCCCTAAGGGACATTAGTGAATCAGATGGGTTTTTCCTTACAACAGGTTCATGGTCATCATTAGATCTTAATTCCAGATTTTTTTTTCAAAGATTGAATTCAAACTCCACCATCTGACATAGCAGGATTTGAATCTGGGTCCCCAGGACATTAACTAGGTTGCTAGATTAACATATCAGTGATAATACCATCGACCATCACCCCATTTTAATTTAACAGACTGTGATTCACTTGTGGTTATCACATATGGAATGAGCTGCCAAAGGAAGTGGTGGAGGCTGGTACAATTGCAACATTTAAAGGGGATCTGGATGGGTATATGAATAGGAAGGGTTTGGAGGGATATGGGCCGGGTGCTGGCAGCGAGACTAGATTGGGTTGGGATATCTGGTCGGCACGGACAGGTTGGACTGAGGGTCTGTTTCCGTGCTGTACATCTCTGTGACTCTATGACTTGGCTGTCTGTGGGCCATTTGCTGTGCTCATATTGGTTGACACAGTTCTGGCATCACAAGAGCAACTTAACTTCCAAAAGCATTTCATGAGCTTTAAGTGCTTTGAAGCGCTCGAAGTTTGTGAAAGGCAAGATACGATTTGAAATCTTTCCTTTTCAACAAAGTCACTGACAGTTGTGTTGCTGGGTCACAAAGCTAGGCATAAAGGAGAGAAGGGAGAGAGGGGCCGGGATAATATCAGATCTAGGGAGCATGGAGATTGGAGCTTTTGGAGAATTGATGGTGATAGGAATGGCTGTAAGAAACAGTTGAAGAGTTTTCAATAAGACTAGATTTCTAGAGTGTTGAAGATAAGGGGCTCTGATCCCAAAAGACTTAGGTGATTAGATTCTACACTTCTCTGTGTTACACAGTGCACCCCAGCACACACCAAACCTGCCCCCCCCCCCCCCACCCCGCATTAGCCCTGTGCTCACTGGCTTGCACTGGCTCTCCCAGACCAGAAAGGCCTCGATTTTAAACAGTTAGCTCCAGTTTTGAAATCTCCTTCATGGCTTTTGCCCTCCCGAAATGACTTCCACCAGCCCTCTGTGATCTCTAGCCTTCCTCCAATTCTGGTCTCTTACAGCTCGAACATTAGTGGCCGAGCCTTCAGTCAGGAGGACATCTCGTTCTGGAATCCCTCTTTCAAACATCCTTAAAACAGAGTAGGGGAGTCCAAATCTAAAGAGGTATAGGTTTAAGGTGAGAGAGGAAAGATTTAAAAGGGGTCTGAGGAGCAACGTTTTCACGCGGAGGGTGGTGCATATATGGAACCAGCTGCCAGAGGAAGTGGAAGTGGTTTGGCTACCTTGGAATCCAGTTGTTATTTTGTCTCCACAGGAAGTGGTAGAGGCTGGTACATTTTAAAAGGCATATGGACAGGAACATGGATAAGAAAGGTTGAGAGGAATAGGGGCCAAATGCAGGCGAATGGGATTAGTTCAGTTGAGGAAACCTAGTTAGCATGGACAAGTTGGGCCGAAGGGTCTGTGTCCATGCTGTATGACTCTTTAACTGACCCCCAACCCCCAAGACTGAGTTTTTGGTTTTCCGGACTTTGCTATCTCCTTATAGGGCTCCCTATAAAAATAACCCGATAAGAGCCTTCTGAAATCTGGCGATCTCTCACTACATGAGAGACACTGTTTGGATGAATGCTCTGTTTTGCTCCCAAACTTTTCTGCATCTTCTGTTGCAGTCCTGACTCTCTTCATGTATTTTTGAGTACACCACGGTGGCCTTCCTCCCTCACAATCCTTTTTTTTTGCTGGGTTGGCGAAGTGAAGAAAAGCTTTCTTTCTTTCTTTCTTTCTCTCTCTCTCTCTCTCTCTCTTTCTCAAACAAAACATGCTGTTTTACCTCCCCTTGGAGAATTTGCAATTGCCCAGGAGGAAGAATTTGCAGAGGTGGATCTGGCTGCAGGAGCCGCTACAGTTCTTCTTCAGGAAGTCCTTGCACAGTCTGACCGAGGTGGTGGCAATGAGCTGGCTGTCCTCACTCAGCTCGGAGCCGGCTCGCTTGGAGCCCTGGCCCGGCACGATGGCGAAACACTGGCTCGCCCTCAGCATCCGGCACAGCTCCCAGTCTGTGACCTGCAAAACCTGACAGAGCTCCCTCCGTAAGGTGCTGTACTGCATACAGCCCCCTTGGGAGCACAGCAGCTTCAGGCTGACATCTCGAATCCTGTCCAGAGCCATCACTCGGCCAATTCGAACAGAAATTACTTGTTTTCTCTCTTTCTCTCTCTCTCTTCCTCCTCTCGGTTCAGGAAAACAGAAAAATGAAAGTGGAACTTTGAGCTCAGCCTCCCTCACACTGATTGGCTGCTCCTCTCAGTGTCTGACCTCAAGAGGTGGGGACTGTGTTTCACAATAGATACAATAGAGATCCCAGCACCCAGCCTGAAACAGGAGAAACTTAACGCGAGGGGTCGTGCAGAGTCAGTTGCTACTCCCCGAGAGGTTGCCTGACTGACCGACACTCAAGAGGGAAACACTAAGAGAGAGAGAGAGAGAGAGAATTACTGAAAGGGAGAGAGACTCAGAAAGAGAATCGAACAGAGAAATTTACTCATGGAAGGACAGTCCCAGAGAGAGAGAGAGAGAGGTACCCGGGGAGAGGAGATTAAGAAGAGAAAAGAGAGTGAGACTCAGAGAGAGAATTACAGCCATACTGGAACAGCCAGAATAGCAGAGCGTGACTCAGAGGTAGTCAGAGGGCGAGACTCAGAGAGAGAGAAAGAGGAGTGTGAGACTCAGAGCAGGGAGGGATACTTACAGAGAGAGAGAGCAAGTCTTAGAGTGATATTTGGACAAGGAAAATAGGCAGAGCGAATGACTCAGACTGATACTTGGAGAGAAAGCAGAGAGGCACACGTAAAATAAGAGACTGGGTCTGGATGGAAGGAGCACAGGATGCTGGAGAGAGGAGTGGTGACTGAGATTGATGAGTGGGTGAGCGTCTTAAAAAGGGGTAAAATAGTGTTTAAAATCAAACACAATTTTATAATCTGTCTCAAGTCACAGCCTCGTCTCTGCCAGCCAACTCACTAGTAATCCTGTTCAGATCACTCAAACCCACCCTGAAGTATCCCAGGATCTGTACCCCAAAGGCTGTCCTGGGAACAAAAGGGGACTCTTTAAGGGGCATGGGACAAACAGTTAAAATAAGAGGCAAACACATAAATAAGGGACAGTTAGTCACTGCAGAGAAAAGATATCATTAATCTGCACTGAGTCCAGTTGGAGAGACACAAAGTTAGATCTGACCTACATTAATAGGCACTTACCATTGATAAGACAGACATGGAAAGGCAGACGTGGTAGGGTGTTCTAGCTTGGGACGATTCCAGTGTTTCATTAATGTCTCTGGAGCCCAACAAATCCCCAAATATAGTTCAAACATCCCAGTTCTCACAGTTTCTCTTTTTTGTCCATTATAAACTGGGTTTGGGGAGATACATGTAATTTCATCCATGTTTGTACATGTTTGTACACACACACATTGTACAGCATTGCATACAGTGGGCCTGTACCCCCCGTCCCTTCACTGGCCCTTTGATGTGCCTTCGGGAGTTGTCATCACTTTGTTGGCATTGCCAGTTCTATTGTTGATGTCATCTCAGGAAATGCACCACCAGCTCATCTTCAATTACCTTCAACTTCCCCTCCCAACTCCTGGCATTGATCATCCAACATGTCAATTATCGTAGACTCTCAACTTCCCAAGATTCTTATGCAAACATACGGATTAGGAACATGAGTAAACCATTTTTCTCATCGATCCTGCTCCACTATTCCATAGGATCATGCCTGATCTGATTGTGGCCTTAGCCCACTTCCCTGCCTCCCTATCCCCCATTCCTTTTAACTCCCTTATTAGTCAAGAACCAAACCGTCACTGTTTTAAAATGACCCTGCCTCGCCTAATCACTGGGAAATAGAATTCCACAGATTCACAACCATCCAAGAGAAATGGAATCTCATCTCTATCTTGGGTGGCAGAGTGGTTAGTACTGCTGCCTCACAGCGCCAGAGACCCGGGTTCAATTCCTACCTCAGGCAACTGTCTGTGTGGAGTTTGCACATTCTCCCCGTGTCTGGTGCTCCGATTTCCTCCCACAGTCCAAAGATGTGCAGGTTAGGTGAATTGGCCGTGCTAAATTGCCTGTAGTGTTAGGTAAGGGGTAAATGTAGGGGAATGGGTCTGGGTGGGTTGCTCTTTGGAGGGTCGGTGTGAACTTGTTGGGCTGAAGGGCCTGTTTCCACACTGTAGGGAGTCTATCCTAAATGGGAGACACCTTATTTACTAGACATGCCCCCTCATTCTAGACTCTCCTACAAAAAGGAAACGTCTTTTCAGTATCTACGCTATGAAATCAAGATCTAACACGTTTCAACAAGGTTACCTCTCATTTTTGTACAGGCTCAACCCGAAACAAAATATTCCAACTATCACATTCCATGCCCTTTGCAATTTATGACATATCTGTCTGCATTCCTACAATTACTCACTGTACCTTTGTATGAGGTCTTTGTGATTCATATACCAGATCACCCAGATTTGTTTGTACCTCAGAGTCCTACAATCTCTCTCCATTTAAATAACATGTTGCCTTTCCATTCTTCCTGCCAAAGTGGGCAGGATCACAATTTCCCACATTATATTGCATCTGCCCATTCTTTTGCCTAATCACTTAGTCTGTTTTCAATGTGTTCTATTTTCGCACTTTGAAAATCTGGTCACTCCTCAGATGTGTACATTGAAAGTGAATCACTACATCATAGGGAAACCTGCACACTGACTGTGACTCATACATATACTCTCAGTGTGAGATAGAAATACAGACATGCCACATTTGTGCCTTACAGGCTGTGGAAGAAAGATGCATTAGGTTGATTCCTGTGCTAATGGGCAAGTGTTATAATGGTGTTGAATTTTAACTGATATTATATGTCAACAGTTCATAATTGTTTAGCGGTAGTTAGAAACTTCATTTATTATATAAACAGCAATCCTTGCAAACCTAGTCCATGTTTTCTGTCACCCTGGTTTGAGAAGACAGGTGAAGCGAGGAATCTCACATACTTTAAGTGTTGTAATGGTTTCAATCACGCCAATCCAGTGACGTGTAGCAGCACTGTAACCCATGTCTTCTGATGGCTAGTCATCTTTCCAAGGGCTTTTCTATCACTAATCTTGGCAACAGTATCATTTGCTAGCATGCCACGGTTCATATCAATATTTTTTCCCACATTTCCAATCTATCTTAAACCTACTGTCAATATTGGATTATAAAGAAGAGGAAGTGGATGACTTATATTGAAGTGCAGATGGTAGCCGGTGTTAATGCTTGTTTTCTAATGGAGTACTAAATCATGCCTTTTTGTGAATCTTTGTGGCATGGGGCATTTGAACTCTACAATACCATCCCTTTCCAATTCTTTGGAGGGTCTAGTCAGATGGCTGTATAATTTTCCTGATACTCATTAGCCCCAAACTGCCACTTTCCTTTCCTCGAGGTGAGTCCATTTGCTCAATCTTCCTCTGCTGCTCCCTTTATTTTTTATCACCGTGGGGCAGATCGGTGGCTCAATGGTTAGCACTGCTGCCTCACAAGCGCCAGGGACCCAGGTTTGATCCCAGCGTCGGGAAACTGTCCATGTGGAGTTTGCACATTCTCCCCGTGTCTGTGTGGGTTTCCTCCGGGTACTCCAGTTTCCTCCCACAGTCCAAAGATGTGCAAGTTAGGGGAACTGCCCATGGGAAATTGCCCATTGTGTCATGGGATGTGTAATTCAGGTGGATTAGCCATGGGAAATGCAGGGTAGGGGATTGAATCTGGGGGGGATGATCTTCAGAGGGTCAATGCAGACTTATTGGGTCAAATAGCCTACTTCCACACTGCAGGGATTCTATGATCTTTTCCAGTTTATTGGCTATCCAGTCTGTAATTATTTCCTTAGAAACATTAACCTTTCTTGTTGCAATGTGATTCTTGGTCACATTGGCAAATAGTGGCACTTCCCCTTTGAATTGAGCTACTGGTTGCGATTCTTTCTCAAGACATCTTCACAGAATCACAAGGTATACATTAGTCACAGATTCACAAGGAGACCGCTGTGAGAATTGGTGTAGGGAAAGTCTATAGGTTCCCACAGATACATAAAGTCATACAGCATGTAAACAGGCCCTTCAGCCCAATTCGTCCATGCCAACGAGGTTTCCAACACTGAACTAGCCCCATGTGTCTGCATTTGGCCCATATCCCTCTAACCCTTCCTATCCATGTACCTATCCAGGTGCCCTTTAAATGTTGTAATTGTACTAGCCTCCACCACTTCCTCTGTCAGCTCATTCCATACATGTGCGATCCTCTGTGTGAAAAAGTTGGCCCTTTGGTCCTTTTTAAATCTTTCCCCTCTGACCTAAAACCTAAGCCCTCTAGATTTGGTCTCCCCTACCCTGGGGAAAAGACCTTGACTATTCACCTTATTTAAACCTCTTCATGGTCAACGCTCAACCTCACACATTCCAGGGGAAAAAAGTCCCAGTCTATCAAGCCTTTCCATATAACTCAAACCCTCCAGATACAGTAAAATCCTCGTAAATCCTTTTTGCACCCTTTCCAGTTTAATAACATCCTTCCTATATCAGGGCAACCAGAATTGTATGCGGTACTCCAAATATGGAATTACCAATGTCTTGTACAGCTCTACCATGATGTCCTAACCCCTGTACTCAATGATGAAGGCAAGTATCCCAAATGCCTTCTTTACCACCCTGTCTACCTGTGATGCCACTTTCAAGGAACAAAGTACGAACGGTCACTCTGTTGAACACCACTCCCCAGTGCCATACTGTTAACTATGTAAGTCCTGCCCTAGTTTGCCTTACCAAAATGCAATGCCTCGCATTTATCTAAATTGAGCTCCATTTGCCACTCCTCGGCCCATTGGCCCTGTTGATTATGATCCCGTTGTAGTCTGAGATAACCTTCTTCACTCTCCACTATACCATCAATTTTGGCATCATCCACAAACTTACTAACCATGTCTCCTATGTTCTCATTCAAATTGTTTATATAAATGACAAACAACCCAGCACCGATCCTTGCAGCACACCATTGGTCACAGGCCTCCAATCTGCAAAACAACCCTCTACCACCACCCTGTCTCCTACCGTCAAACCAATTTTGGATCCAATTGGCTAGTTGTCCATGGATCCCTTACTGATCAGTCTATCATGTTGTACTATACAAGTACATCAGGTTAACAGAACAGCGTGCAGGATACAATGTTACAGCTGCTGAGAAGGTGGGGAGAGAGATCAACATTATCGTTAAAGAGGTCCATTCAGAAGTCTGATAACAGCGGGGAAGAAGCTATTCTTGAATCCATTCGTACATGTGTACAAATTCTTACATTGTCTGCCTGATAGAAGAAAGTGGAAGAAGGTATAACCAGTGTGGGAGGGGTGCTGGATTATATTGGTTGCTTTCCCGAGGCAGCTGGAAATATTGGTGGAGTCAACAGATGGAAGGCTGTTTTGCATGATGGACTGGGCTGTATTCATGACTCTCTGTAGTTTTCTTGTGGGAAATTGTAGGGATCCTTATAATTGTATATACAAGTAATTGATATTACTTACTTTGTTTTAATATTGTTCTACACGGAATTTCAATAGCATTCGTGATGTATCATATTTCCTTTCTTTATGCTTGCCTGATATCGCGCTCTCACTCACTCTCAGTCTCTCTCACACAGACAAACAGACAGACACAGTCATATACACACACACAGACAGACAGACAGACACACACACATATACACGCAGACTCTATTCATGCCTCAGGTGAAAGGACAATCTACTGATCCAGGCCTGTCAGCTTCTACAATGATGTGGTTTCCTTCTCTCATTAAGAGATTGTACAAGTGTGGAGGGAGTGGTTGAAAAAAAAAGGATATTAAATTCCGTGCTTAGGGAAATAGAAAGTTCCAGCAGGCTAACAATGACAGGGGTAAGGTGGGGGGGGGGGGGGGGGGGGGGGAGTGAAAATGAGTTGACCTTTCATTTAGATAGTGTCTTTTACGGCTTCAGCGCATCTCAAAAACTTTACAGCCAAGTCAGTGTGATGTAAGAAACAGGGGGCAGCCAATTAATGCACTACAAGCTCCCACCAATAAAGCTTTTTGTGCTGTTTGATGGACTCTGGGGGTCACTCACCTTGGGCAACTTCTCCCTCAACACTGACAATAGGTGCACGGGGCTGTGTTTTGAGCTACAGTCATTTCTAGAGCAAAAGATTTTTGACAAGGTTGACAGGTGAAGCAATCAACCAGTGAAACGTGGAGGGGACGCAAACAGGGTTGAGTATTTCAGCTACAAGGACAGTGAAGCAATGTATATCGTCAATGTCCTGCAATGCTCCAAAGTGTCTTATCGCTCAACAGTAACTTTTGAAGTGCTCTGTTGGCAAACATGGCAAACACTGACATAAAGGACAATTTCACCTGTCGGAGTTTTGAGTGAAATGCTGGGAGTTATCGTATGTTTTTCTTCATACAGGCAAATGAGATGAAGAATATTCTCTGGAAGGATGGAACCCCTGTTTATCCTTAAACGCAAAAATGCAGCCTCAATCAGGAAAGCAACTTAGACTGCTGAATTGGAGCTTCTCAACAGAGCTGAGAATGCTATTGAGGAGAAAGTGAGGTCTGCAGATGCTGGAGATCAGAGCTGAAAATGTGTTGCTGGAAAAGCGCAGCAGGTCAGGCAGCATCCAAGGAGCAGGAGAATCGACGTTTCGGGCATAAGCCCTTCTTCAGGAATCCTGAAGAAGGGCTTATGCCCGAAACGTCGATTCTCCTGTTCCCTGGATGCTGCCTGACCTGCTGCGCTTTTCCAGCAACACATTTTCAGCTGAGAATGCTATTGCCATATGTAAGGTTAACAGAAAGTGAGGAAAAGAGAAGTAGAAAAAAGGAGAGGCCCTTAAGCCTATTAGAGTCATAGAGTCATAGAGATGTACAGCATGGAAACAGACCCTTCGGTTCAGCTCATCCATGCCAACCAGCTACCCTATGTAAACCTAGCCCCATTTGCCAGCACTTGGTGCATATACCCCTAAACCCTTTCTATTCATGTACACATCCAGATACCTTTTAAAATCTGCAGTTGTACCAGCCTCCACCACTTCCTCTGGCAGATAGGTCTAATTAACTCAGCTCCTTCCATACACACACCACCCTCTGCATGAAAAAGTTGCCCCTTAGCTCCCTTTTAAATTTTTCCCCTCTCACCCTAAACTTATGCTCTCTAGTTCTGGACTCCCCCACACTAGGGAAAAGACTTTGTCTATTTACCCTATCCATAAACCTCATGATTTTATAAACCTCTATAAGGTCATCCCTCAGCCTCCGATGCTCCAGGGAAAACAGCTCCAGCCTATTCAGCCTCTCCCAAAAGCTCAAATCCTCCAACCCTGGCAACATCCTTGTCAATCTTTTCTGAACCCTTTCAAGTGCCACAACCTTTCCTTCCTACAGGAGGGAGACTGGAATTCCACTCAGTATTCCAGTAATGACTGAACCATCTGACAAAAGCATGTAGCATTGGTGGACATGTGAAGACCAGCCTATCAGTCAAACCTGCCTCATTCTTATGAAGAGTGGAGTATCATGACGAGTGATTTCTTAAAACCTCCTCTCGCCTTCCACAGACATGGGGGAGAGGAAGAGTAGCCATGCTAATAAAGGAGAAGAATACTTTGAAAAATTCCTATCTGACTCTCATAGGAGATCAACTACAAAGACATATGTATTGAGCAGTGTCTGCCCTAGCTCCCTGTTGAAGGCTGCAGAGAATCAGGATCCAGAACAGCAGGCAGTTCTGTATCTCAGAGACCCAACAGAGTATGGTCCTCGTGCTGACCCGCTGGACTCTGCTGATTCAACTTCATGTTTAACATGTTGCAGCACAAGACTGCTGTCTCCACAATACACTTGGCCAGTTTATAGAGTGTTCAGTAACTTCATTACAACTTCTTTAACACGAGGATTCACAGTAATTGCATTAGTTAAGCATCAGTCATTTTGTAGGAATAATGGAGTGTTTTTAGCCCTTTAAGGTCCTAACTCCATTTAAATTTAGTCCCATATCACTTAATTCAATAAAAATCCATCTCGGATTTAAAATTTACCATTAATTTAGCATCAATTGCAATTTGCAGAAGGGAACCCCAAAGCTTCCACATTTTCTATGTGAAGGACAGAATTCATTAGCCCTTTTGATTATTTACTGCCCCTGCCCAAGGTATTTGGAGACCCCTCCTTCATGCATCTTTAGGATTCTTTTTTCAAAAAACTTTGGCGTTGTCCTTAACTAAAACAGAAATTGCTGGAGAAACTCACAAGATCTGGCAGCATCTGTGGAGACAAAGCAAAGTTAACATTTTGGGTCCAGTGACCCTTGTTCATAACTGATTGTAGCTGGGAAAATGTTGATAAATACGTTAAGAATGAGTTGGGGGAGGGGGAAGGAGTAAACAATAGGTGAAGATGGAGCCCAGAGAGAGGGTGAACAATAGTTGAGCAGACAGAGGAATGGGTAAAGATCAGCCTGAGAGAATTAATAGCTGCGAATGGGGACCATTAGTGACTGACCATGGATAGCTGTGGTAGCAGCCCATGTCACAACAAGGACTAGTGTGTGGAGTTGGAAAAGCACAGCAGGTCACTCAGCATCCGAGGAGCAGGAGAATCGACGTTTCAGGCAAAGGCTCTTCATCAGGAATGAGGCTTCTGAGCCAAGGGGTAGGGGGGAGGGGGTGTGTGGCGGTGGAGACATAAATGAGAGGGGCTTGGTGCTGGGGGGAAGGTGGCTGAGAGTGCAATAGGGAGATGGAGGTGGGGGTAAAGGTAATAGGTCGGAGAGGAGGGTTGGGTGGGAAGGAAGATGGACAGGTGGGACAAGTCATGAGGACAGTGCTGAGTTAGAAGGTTAGAACTGAGGTAAAGTGGGGGGAGGGGAAATTAGGAAATTGGTGAAATCCACATTGATGCTGTATGGTTGGAGGATCCCAAGGCTGAAGATGAAGTGTTCTTCCTCCAGGTGTCGGGTGGTGAGGGAGTGGCTATGGAGGAGGCCCAGGACCTGCACATCCTTGGTGGAGTGGGAGGGGGAGTTGAAGTGTTCGGCCACGGGGTGGTGAGGTTGGTTGGTGCGAGTGTCCCGGAGATGTTCTCTGAAGCGCTCTGCAAGTAGGCGTCCTGTCTCCCTAGTGTAGAGGAGACCGCATCGGGAGCAACAGATACAGTAAATGACATGTGTGGAAGTGCAGGTAAGTGTGCACTTACCTGCATTAGTGTGTGGGGTTGGGGTAAGGGTTGTGGGGAAGGTGCTCAGGCCTTAAAATTATTGAACTCAATATGGACTCCTGAAGGCTGCAGGATTCCCAAGTGGAAAATGAGATGCTGTTCTTCCAGCTTGCACTGAGTTTTACTGGAGCACTGCAGTGATGTTGGCCACAGAACAAGATGGTATGTTGAACTTACAGACAATAGACAGAATGTAAGTGTTCTGCAAAGCCCAGTCTGTGCTTTGTCTCTCCAATGTAGAGGAGACCACATTGTGAGCTGTGAATACTGTACACTAGACTGAATGAAGTGCTTTACCTGGAAGGTGTTTTTGGAGCCTTGTATACTGATGGAGGAAGTAAATGGCCAGGTGTTGCATCTTCTGCGTGTGCAGGGGAAGGTGCCGTGAGGATGTGAGGTGGTGTTGGAAGTTGAGGAGGAATGGATCAGGGTGTTCTGGATGAGAGAGGAAGGCAGCACCGATGATGTAATTGATGTACCGGAGAAAGAGTTGTGATTGATGGCCCAAATAGGACTTGAACAAGGAATCTTTCACCTCCCCCACAAAGAGACAGGCATAACTGGGGGCCATGTGAGTACCCACGGCCACACCTTTGACCTAAAGAAAGTGAGGGGAGTTGAAAGGGAAGTTGTTGAGGGTGAGGATGAGCTCGGCCAAGCAGAGGAGGGTGGTGGGGGATGGGGACAGTTCAGGCCTTTGCTCCAGGAAGAAGCGGAGAGTCCTGAGGCCCTCCTGATGGGGACTGGAGGCTCTGGGCACCATCGGCACCATCAGCATTTTTTGCCCAACTTTAATTGCCTTTAAACTTGCGAGGTCATTTTGGAGGGCAATTTGTTTTTGAGATCTGGAGTCACGCATGGGTAAGGATGGCAGATTTTCTTCCCTAAAGGACATTAGTGAACCAGATATATTTTTACAAGTTAATGGTAGTTACATGATACTGCAGTTTACTGAGAGTGGTTTCACTTCCAGATTTAAATTTATTTTAACTGTAACTTCCAACAGCTGCCATATTGGGATTTGAACCTGTGTTCCTGGAATCTTGAAAAAAACCACCATCATGCCACCCTCTCCTGCCCTTCGCAATGGCTCTTGTGGTTGGTACATTCTGCATGGACTGTAGCGGTTTGAGAAAGTGGCTCACTTACCACCGTCGAGGGCAAGAAGGGAAGGGCACCAAATGCCAGTCTGGCCAGCAGTGCCCACATCTCAAGAATGGCTATAAAAAGAACCAATTTGTGGGGTATAATGTAGAGAACCCTATGAGTGATCCAGACACGTGAACAGTGCAGCAGTGGGTTAATTGATGGTCATCGAGCTGGTGGCATTGCGGAGGTATGAGGAGCAATTTGTCCTTGAGGCAGCCTTCGCCCTGGAGCTGCCTGAGCTTCCTGGAAGGGTGGGAGGAGGGATGGTATCTCTTGTTGAAAGTGTGGGACTGGCACCAACTGGTATTCTCTGTGAATGTATTCTCCTCTTGAAAATGTCCTGGTGCAAAAGCACAGATGGACCTTCTGCCTTGTATCCCGCAACTACAATCCAATGAAAGAGGCTCCTTCAACCCTCTTTCAGACACACCTTTCGCTTTGTTATCACATTCTCACACATCCTCAGAATGAATAACACCAAATACTTTTGTTATTCTGGGAACAGAAGGTTTTGCCACCTCCTGTGTAAAACCTACATTCACATTTCTGCAGAAATTTACTCTCCTCAATGGAATAGATTCCAGTCTGTTTGAAACATGGAAACATAGAAAGTATGAGCAAGAATTGGCCATTCAGACCTTTGAGCCTGCTCCACCATTTTGTACAACTCAATACCATGTTCCCACTTCCTTCCTATAGCCCTTGATCCCTTTAGCCTTAGAAACCAAACCCAACTCCTTCTTGAAAACATTTTACGCTGTTGGGCCTTGTGATAGAGAACTCCACAGGCTCACCACTCTCTGGGTGAAGAAACATCTCCTCAAGAGGCTCACAGTCTAAGGATACCAGTCGGCCATTTAGAACTGAGATAAGAAGATGTTTAAAAACCGAAAGAACTGTGGTTGTTGTAAATCAGAAATAAAAACAGAAGTTGCTGGAAAAGTTCAGCAGGTTCTGGCAGCATCAGTGGAGGGAAATCAGAGTTAGCTCTTCCTCAGAACTCACTGGACCCGAAACATTAACTCTGATTTCTCTCCATAGATGCTGCCAGACTTGCTGAGCTTTTCCAGCAACTTCTGTTTTTATTTCTGATTTACAGCATCCACAGTTCTTTTGGGTTTTTTAAATATCTCCTCATCTCAGTTCTAAATGGCCTACCTGATATCCTTAGACTGTAACCCCCCGATTCCTGATTCTTGATTCCCCAGTCATCAGTAACATCCTTTCCGTGTTTATTCTGTCTCATGCAGTTAGAATTTTATCGATTTCTAGGATCCAACCCAAGTACCCAACTTTGATACTGAGACGTATATTAATCTTAATTCAACAGTGCAACAAAAGGAAACCACTCAGCTTGAACCTGCTTAACCATTCAATGAAGTTAAAACTCACACAACGCCAGGTTATAGTCCGATAGATTTATTTGAAAGTACAGGCTTTCGGAGCTCTGCTCTGCTCCTTCATCAGGTATCTATTGGGGTAGGATCATAGGACACAGAATTTATAGTAAAAGGTCAAAGTGTCATATAACTGATGTAATGTGGAGAAAAAAAGAGCTAGATTGCTGTTAAGTCTTCAATCACTTAGTATGGGGACGCAGGTTTCGATTGATTAATATGTAAATCCCAGAACTTCTTTCAAGTCACAGCCCTGAGATAACTTAAGGTTTTATCAGTATTTAGAAAATAGAAGTGACATCTCAGCTCAGACAGTGCATTAAAGGTGTGAGGATAGAGTCTGTCTGTAGCGCCAGTCTGGAGTCTGGAGTCAGACTAGTTTTACTTCCAAAGTAGGAATTTATCATATGGAAGGACTGCCTACAGGTTGTGTGCTTTTTGAACAAAATGGAATGTGTCTGCAAATACAAATCTGCAAATGCAAATTCAACCCACAGACTTGTGTGTGCGAGAGAGAGAAAAAGAAAGTGTGAGAGTGTGTGTGTGCACCTGCTTGATACAGTATGTGAGCGAGGTTGACCGAGTATATGCCAGTGAGATGGTGTGCGCATGAGTGTGTGTATGTGAGAGAGAGCATGAAACAATAATGATCTCTTCAGGAGACAGACACAGGATGCAGCTGTTAGGGTACCCTTCGTTGTCCAGTACTTCCTGGGAGTGGAGAAACTATGCCATGTTCTTCGCAGCCTGCAATACATTATCGATGAGGAAAAGCACCTTACCAAGATCTTCCCTATGCCTCCATTTCTCATCTTTAGACTACCACTAAACCTTAAACAGACCATTGTTTGCAGCAAACTGCCCAGCCTTCAGGACAACATCAACCACAGTACCACACAATCCTGTCATGGCAACCACTGCAAGACGTGTCAGATACGTGTCGATATGGATACCACCATTACACCTGGGGACACCAATGACCATGTACACAGCAGGTACTCATGTGACTCAGCCGACATTGTCTATCTCATATGCTGCAGGCAAGATGCCCCGAGACATGGCATATTGGCGAGACCAAGCAGGTGCTATGACAACGGATGAATGGACACCGCGCAACAATTGCCAGACAGGAATGTTCCATCCCAGACGAAAATTCAGCCTTGGACTTTAAGGTGACCATCCCCCAAGGTGGACTGTGGGACAAGCAACAACACAGAGTGGCCGAGCAGAGGCTGACAGCCACGTTTTGTACCATGGGGATGGCCTCAACTGGGACCTTGGGCCTTGGATTCATGTCATACTATACACTCTTATACACACACATTCTCTCCCTCTTTCCCACAAGTACACACCTTCTGCCTTTCTCCCACACATGCACACACACATGTATGTCTATGGGCTGAAGTTGCATTTGTAGATACGTTCCATTTTGTTCAAAAAGCACACAATCTGTAAGCAGTTAGTCCATGTCACATTTTCTAAATTCCTACTTTGGAAATAAAACCAGTCTGACTCCAAGCTGGGAAACAGACAGACTCTAACCTCACGCCTTTAATGCATTGTCGAGCTGAGATGTCACCTTTTTTCATATACAGTACTGATAAAACCTTAAGTTATCTCAGGATTGTGACTTGAAAGAAATTCTGGGATTTACATATTAATCAATTGAAACCTGTATCCCCATTCTGAGTGATTAAAGACTTAACAGGATTCTAGGTTTCTTCAATACATCGCCTTAGTGTATGATACTTTGATCTTTTACTATAAATTCTGTTGTCTTATGATCTTGCCCCACTAGCTACCTGACAAAGGAGCAGCGCTCCAAAAGCTAGTGCTTCCAAACAAACCTGTTGATCTATCACCTGGTGTTGTGTGATTTTTAATTTTGTCCACTCCAGTCTAACATTGGCATTTCCACATCATTACCACTCAATGAGATCATGGTTATTTGTATCTTAGCACCATCTAATTAGCTTAGTTTAATATCCTTTAGTCCCTTTGGGCAGTATATTACAACATTGAACCAGCTAGGAGAAAGTGAGCACTGTAGATGCTGGAGAACAGAATCAAAGAGTGCGGCGCTGGAAAAGCATAGCACGTCAGGCAGCATCCAAGGAGCAGGAAAATTGACATTTTGAACATTAGCCCTTCATCGGGAATGAGGCTTGTGGCCCAAGGAGGCTGAGAGATAAATGGGATCGGGGTGGGACTGGGGGGAAGGTAGCTGGGAATGTGATAGGTAGATGTAGGTGGGGGTAAAGGTGATAGGTTGGAGAGGAGGGTGGAGCAGATAGGTGGGAAGGAAGATGGACAGGTCAAGAGGGCTGTACCGAGTTGGAGGGTTGGATCTGGGATAAGGTGGGGGGAGGGGAAAATGAGGAAGCTCAAATTAAATCCACATTGGTCCTATGTGGTTGGAGAGTCCCAAGGTGGAAGATGAGGCGTTCTTACTCCAGGCGTTGGGTGGTTGGGGTTTGGCGATGGAGGAGGCCTAGAACTTGTATGTGTTTGGCCACAGGGCGGTGGGGTTGTTTGGTGCGTGTGTCCCAGAGATGTTTTCTGAAACGGTCCGCACGTTGGTGTCTTATTTCCCCAATATAGAGGAGACCACATCGGCAGCAGCGAACACAGTAGATGATGTATATCTCTGTCAGATGTGGAAGGATCCTTTAGGGCCTTGGACGGAGGTAAGAGGGGAGGTTTGGGTGCAGGTTTTGCACTTCTCGCGGTGGCAGGGGAAGGTACCAGGAGTGGAGGGTGGGTTGGTAGGGGAGGGTGGGGGGGCCTGGACCCAACAAGGGAGTCATTTCTCCTCCCCCAACCTTATCCCAGACCCAACCCTCCAACTCGGCACAGCCCTCTTGAACTGTCCTACCTGTCCATCTCCCTTCCCACCTATCCGTTCCACCTTCCTCTCCGACCTATCACCACCACCCCACACCTTCAGCTACCTATCACATTCCCAGCCAATTTACCCCCAGCCCCTTCCCTCTCGCACTTATCTCTCAGCCCTCTTGGGCCACAAGCCTCATTCCTGACGAAGGGCTCATGCTCAAAACGTCAACTCTCCTGCTTCTCGCAGGCTGACTGACCGGCTGTGCTTTTCCAGCACCACACTCTTCAACTCAAAATTGAACCAGCATCTACTGGTCAAGACTCTTCCTTCAGAGGAAATGATCTGACTACATGTTCAAATCTTTACATTATCTTAATTCTCTCAATGTGTTCACACAACCTTTGAAGCACAAGTGAATCCATCGGACCTGTCCTCATTATTAAAACTGTTTACATTGGGAATCATTATGAATAAGTTTCATTTTTGAATTAAAAACCTATATTAAATGCACAATATCAGGGGGGTTTTCCAATCTGCAGAGACGATGAGTAAGGATTCCTCTCCCTGCTCTAACCATTCCTCATTTCTGCAGTGTGAAGTCTCCTTTGTGTCTATTAACCCAAAATGTGAGAGGATGAGGAAGGATCAAAATTGAATGAACAAGAATTTAAATAGCATCTTTCACAGCCTCAGGACATAGAATCATAGAATTCCCACAGTGTGGAAGGAGGCCATTTAGCCCATCAAGTCCACACCAACCCTCCAAACAGCATCTCCACCCAGACACACCCCTATCCCTGCATTTCTCATGGCCATTCCACCTAATCTGCACATCTTTGGATTGTGGAAGCAAATGAGAACACCCAGAGACCCACACAGACATGGGGAGAATATGCAAACTCCACACTGACAGTCGCCTGAGGGTGGAATTGAACCCAGGTCCTTGGTGCTGAGGCAAAAGTGCTAACCTCTGAGTCACCATGCCGCCCAAAACATCTGTCCTAAAGTGTGGCATCCAGATTGGATACAATACTCCAGCTGGGGTCTAACCAGTGTGCTATTTACCATTCCTGCCAGAATGTGATGCTGGGGTAGGTTGATTGAAATTGTTCACCATCACCAGTCCTCCCTTGTTTATGCTATGTCTAAGGCCTGTCTAATTATCAACAGGTCAGGGTAGATCACTTGTGAGTCGAAACAGAAGAGGCATTTGTCTTGGTTAATAAGATGATTTATTCCATGACAGCAATAAATGGCAATTACATTTCTAGTCAGGCATAAACACCAAGGATTCTCAGGTACTGTACTGAATCCCTCAGCTCCCTTCAACTACTCATCCAGAACTTAACCATCTCTGCCAAAAGACTGTGTGATATTATCAGATTAGTTGGATTTGGCTCAACATGAACTTTAACTCCTTCATAGTCATTGGTTTATACAATAAGTAATGATTTATAAAGTTACAACATACCATCAACAGAAGTGCAAAATCTATTAGCAAGATTGATGAGGTTGTGAAGGCAGTGATTATAAATGATTTGATTGCTTATTGTTTAGTCACCAATAATAAAACAATAATTTTAATTGTTCAAAGTTAAAAATCACACAGAACCAGGTCATAGACCAACAGCTTTATTTCGAAGTACAAACTTTCGGAGTGCTCCTCCTTCGTTCTGGGATTTACATATTAATGAATCGAAACCTGCATCCCCATTCTAACTGATTAAGGACTTAACAGCAATCCAGGTTTATTCAATACATCGCATCAGTTTGTATGACACTTTGATATTTTACTGTAAGCTCTGTGTTCTAAGATCCTGCCCCATTAGCTACCGACAAAGGAGCAGCATTCCAAAAGTTTGTGCTTCCAAATAAACCTGTTGGACTGTAACTTGGTGTTGTGTGATTTTTAACTTTGTCCACCCCAGCCCAACACCAGCACCTCCATATTGTTTAGGGTGATTGAATGTCCAGTGGCTGGTTAATGATTAAAGGTCAACCATGACACATTGATGAACTAAATTAAGAGCAAGTTGATTAAGAATGTGTAAACAGCAGCACAGAGGATGAAGATAAAATGGCGCCAAGCTACTGTCACTTGGCTGATGCTGAAATTCCTGACATAACTCCCCTTATCCATTGTAGGAAGCCAACTTTGTTGCTGTATTCAATGACGTACTCTGGATAGATCTGGTGTTTCTCAAATATGACAAAGATCGATGGGTTGAAGCCATCGTCAGTGCAGCTGTCATACAGATTGGTGTACAAGCCATCTTTCGAAGGTGGCCGACAGTAATTTGCCCTTCCTTTGAAAAACTGGCCAACCAGGACTCTTGCCAGAAACATAGTCTTAGTGGCTGATGTGGTGGAGAAATAATTGTCGGCGTAGGATGCGTCTCTGGCCAGGTAACTCCCTATCGGTGGAACAGACCATTTTTAAGTACTTAAGCAACCGCAAAATAAAAAACAGTGAACATAAACCGAAATGAGACATGCACATCTAGACAGTAATTCTTCTGATGCAGATCCAGTCTCATAATTGGAATAGATTCAAGTTACCATGCAACACAACCTTCCCAAATCTGACCCCATTATTTCAATGACCCAGCTAAAAATTAATAGATCAGACCTCACAAAAAAAACTGACCAATGGGATTGCAATTCAGAAGGCAGATCTGCATAGCAAGATTTGGGGGTGCTTTTAGTCATTTGCAATGTGTGGAAGACCACATGGATGCTTTGCACTGTTCCTCACCACCAACCAGGATTCAAAGAATAATCTACCCTCAAGGGTGGAAATCCTCTCCCCAGCTCTTATTTTCTTTCACCTGCCCCCTCCCATAGCGTCTGTGCCTTCTTTAAGGGAATGAAGTGAGCAAGGGTTTAGTTCAATTGCCAGCAACCACCTAGTTACCATGGCGATCAACACAGCAGAGGCTACTTGTGTCCTTAAAAGATCTAAGTGTACAAGCACTAGGAAGTAAAACACACAAAAACTCGCTCACACACACATACACACACACACACACACCATAAAAATTCACACATGATAAAACATATTCGTAAGTGCTAGTGCACACGCATCGGTACGCATACACACGCAAGACAGTCATTGGGAGAACGCAGCAGACTTTGCTCATTTTCATTCTCCCTTGAAAGCTCAGTGCAGAAACAGAGAGACCTGGGCGTGTACATAAACAAACCTCTCCAGGTAGGCCAGGCAAGCTAATAAAGCTGGCCCCGCTGTCCACAAAGGAGGACATTGGGAAAAGCAAAGGCAAGGTCTGTGATTTGGCGGAGAGCAGGAGAGGTTCAACAGCAAAAGGTGCAAGGGCAAAGAGGGTGGTGCAAAGACATGTAGAGTAATAGAAAAGAAGCAACCCTAGGGTGGGGTGTGAAAGGCAGGCTAACAGGACAGCTCCTGTTTGGGCTTCCTCTGTCCGGCCTTGACGTCCTTCCTCAATTGTGATGCCCAGAATGGTCAAAATGTTCTAACTGAAGTCAGAACACAAAGGAAATAAGAAAAATACAACAAATCAGCAAAGAGACACAAAACAACATGAGGACAGGAGGTTGGCAACTGGAAATTTTCGAAGTCCATGTTGGGTTCACAATAGTCCAATCAACAGACAATAACGTGATGCTCCTGCTGGGTTTCGGTGGAGAATTATAAAATCAGACTGGGAGAAAAGGCAGAGAATTAAAGTCGCGGGCAGCTGGGAGGTTAGGATCATGCTCACACACTGAATTTCGCTGAGCACCCAGTTTAGCCCCTTTAATATACAGGAGACCACATTGTGAATATTGAAGACGGAATACTACAATAAAAGAATGATGAGTAAATTGCTGCTTTTCTTGAAAGGACAATGAGAAGGGAGGAGTTGGAAGGGCAGCGTTGCCTCTCCGAAGCCTGGATGGAAAGGTGCCCCAGGGAATGAATGGAGTGTTGGGGGTAACGGAGGAGTGGTCCAGGGTCCCCAAAGGGAACAATCCTTTTGGAATGCTGGAAAGAGAAGGGACTGTACAGAGTGCTTGGGGTGGCAGTGGACTGAAAGTGGCTGGAATGGCAGAAGATCATCCAATGTATATGGCGTAGGGGAGTGGAAGATGAGGTCACGAGGAGCAATGTTATGACATAGGGAGGAGGGGAAGTGGCAAGTGTGAGACAGAGAACAGACACTGCCAAGGCCTCCAACTAACACAGTGCATGGGGGAGGGAGAATCCACAGCTGAGAAAAAAAAAATGACACATTGGAAGCAATAGTACAGAAGGTGGCATTCTCTGAGCAGACGTGGCAAGGACAAAGAAGCAGAGAGTCTGGAAGTGGGGGGTGAGAAAGATTAGCCTCAGGGAGCCAATGGGCTTACAGCAAATGGAGACAGCAAGGCTGAGAAAGGGAAGAGAGGAGTTGGAGATGGACATGTGAATGAGACAGAAGGTCGAGGGGAAATTGGATGCAAAGTCAATTAATTTTTCTAGTTCCGGGTTAGTGTGGGAAGCAGTACCAACTCAGTTGTCAATATACTGGATGGAACAGTGAGAAAGGGAGGGGATGGTAACGTGTCCCCTTTCACCACCACACTCCAACTTGTTGAACCTGTTCTTACATTCAGCAACAAAAACAGAAATTGCTGGAAAAGTTCAGCAGGTCTGGCAGTGTCTGTGGAGAAAAATCAGAGCTAATTTTTTGTGTCACGTGATCCTTCCTCAGAACAAGAGATAGTCAGCAAGAGGTTTAATTGGTGCGTTCAAAATGTGGTTTCATACAGGAGGTAAGGGGTTTCTGTTGGTGGAAAGGTCAATTACCAGGAGGCACAGATTTCAGGTTACAGGACCAGAGGGAGACAAATGGTTTTTTTTAAAAAAAACATAGCCAGTTCCTTTATCTGGAATGCACTACTTAAAAGGGCGATGGAAGTAGATTCAACATTCACTTCAGAAAGGGCATTGGAATAATACCGGAAAGAGAGGAAATTGCGGTGCCTAGGCAGGGAGAGCAAGGTTGAGGGATTGGTTAGCAGATGTTTCTGGCATAAGAGCTGAATACACACTATCAGTCTATCATGTTTTTAATTGTTACATCCCAGCTAAAAACAAATCAAATATATGTCAAATAGTGCTCTGTATGTTGATTCAAGGGAGGAAATTATTAAAAGTCAATATTACAGTTTCCCACAATACACTTGCTGCTGGTCATAATCACTAAATACATCCGGACGGTTCAAGAAAGCCAAAAATAAAATGCAACACATTCCTCAACTTCAATGTAGTTAACTGCCCCCAGTGGCCAAGCTTTGTAACAACGCCTGGGTCATGAGTTATCAGGCACGTTTATGTCACCTGCAGATGTAAACAGAAACTCAAGGTGAAGCACTGATATTGCCCGTTACCTTTCCCGTAACCTTCACCATGTGTCCCACAGCTCCTCCAGTCAAAGTTCTCCTTGAGGATTGTTGAAGTGGGTGAGGAATCCCAGCCATAGAAAAGTTGCCTCTCATCCACTGCTTTACCACCATTTCTTCTCTTCATTTGTTGCTTCTGCCTGTCTCACAAATACAAATAACAACCACCTGTGACCTTCCTGGGAGAAGATAGTGCTACTGTTTAAGAGGGTGGTAAGGACAAGCCAGGGAACTACAGACCGGTGAGCTTGACAGTGGTGGTGGGCCAGTTGTTGGAGGGAATCCTGAGGGGCAGGATGTACATGTAGTTGGAAAGGGATTAGGGACTGGTTAGGGATAGTCAATATAGCTCTATGCGTGGGAAATCATGTCTCACAAACTTGATTGAGTTTTTTGAAGAAGTAACAAAGAGGATTGATGAGGACAGAGCGGTAGATGTGATCTAAATGGACTTCAGTAAAGCATTCGACAAGGTTCCCTATGGGAGACTGTTTAGCAAGGTTAGATCTCACTGAATACAGGGAGAACTAGCCATTTGGATACAGAACTGGCTCGAAGGTAGAAGACAGAGGGTGATGGTGGAGGGTTGTTCTTCAGACTGGAGGCCTGTGACCAGTGAAGTGCCTCAAGGATCCACTACTCTTCATCATTTATATAAATGATTTGGATGCGAGCATAAGAGGTATAATTAGTAAGTTTGCAGACGACAAAACTGGAGGTGTAGTGGACAGTGAAGAGGGTTACCTCAGATTACAACAGGATCTGGACCAGATGGACCAATGGGCTGAGGAGTGGCAGATGGAGTTTAATTTAGATAAATGTGAGGTATTGCATTTTGGGAAAGCAAATCTTTGCAGGACTTATATAGTTAATGGTAAGGTCCTAGGGAGTTTTGCTGAACAAAGAGACCTTGGAGTGCAGGTTCATAGCTCCTTGAAAATGGAGTCGCAGGTAGATAGGATAGTCAAGAAGACATTTGGTATGCTTTCCTTTATTGGTCAGAGTATTGAGTACAGGAGTTGGGAGGTCATGTTGCGGCTGTACAGGCCACTGTTGGAATATTGCAATTCTGGTCTCCTTCCTATCAGAAAGATGTTGTGAAACTTGCAAAGGTTCAGAAAAGATTTACAAAGTTGTTGCCAGGGTTGGAGGATTTGAGGTTGAACAGGCTGGGGCTGTTTTGCCTGGAGTGTCGGAGACTGAGGGGTGACCTTACAAAGATTTATAAAATCATGAGGGGCATGGATAGGATAAATAGACAAAGTCTTTTCCCTGGGGTGAGGGGAGTCCAGAACTAAAGGGCATAAGTTTAGGGTGAGAGGGGAAAGATATAAAAGAGACCTAAGGGGCAACATTTTCACGCAGAGGTGGTACGTGTATGGAATGAGCTGCCAGAGGATGTGGTGGACGCTGGTACAATTGCAACATTTAAGAGGCATCTGGATGGGTATATGAATAGGAAGGGTTTGGAGGGATATGGGCCAAGGGCTGGCAGGTGGGACTAGATTGGGTTGGGACATCTGGTCGGCATGGACGGTTTGGACCGAAGGGTCTGTTTCCAAGCTGTACATCTCTATGACTCTATGTGCTTCTCACAGATCAAACGTCTTCTGTCTCAGGCTTAATGGGGAAAAGGCAAACATAATTTAAATTCGCCCATTTTGTCTATGATATTCTTAACAGTTACTAACATTCAAAACTATTTAATTGGTCAGAAAATACTTTGAGAGGACCGTGGTGATGGAAGGTGCTATGGAAATGCAAGTCTTTCTTTTACAAACCATTGAAAGACTTCCCAAAGAGCCAGATTTTGGACTCGCTCGATTTTCTGGATGACACTGTTTCTCATGGTCCGCTGAAAGAGGGTCTGCACCTGTTTATATTCCTCTGAAGACTCAAGCACTCGAACAAGCTGCAGACAGAATCAGAGATCAGAGTCTCAGAGCATGGGAGACAGAGCACCCTTAAATACAGCAAATGTTGAAAACATTTGTTTCACTTTAACCAACTACTTTAAAATGGAAATACATTTTCAGTATTCTGATAACACTACAAATAGGAGTCAGTTAATGAGGGAGACAGTTAGCAATATATATCAACTAGTTAATGAGTGAATCTGCTTAAGAAGCGAGATGACTAGAAGTGCACGTTGACTAGTCAATGAGTAAATCTGCTTAGTGAATGGGCTGTTTTCCCTGGAGTATCAGAGGCTGAGCGATAGCCTTATAGAGGTTTATAAAATTATGAGAGGCATGGATAGGATAAATAGACAAAGTCTTTTCCCTTTGGGGCCGTGCGGGGGAGGGGGAGTCCACAACGAGAGGGCATTGGTTTAGGGTGAGAGGGGAAAAATTTAAAAGGAACCTGAGGGGCAACCTTTTCACACAGAAGGTGGTGCGTGTATGGAATCAGCTGCCAGAGGAGGTGGTAGAGGCTGGTACAATCACAACCTTTAAAAGGCATCTGGATGGGTAAAGGAATAGGAAGGGTTTAGAGGAATATGGGTCAAATGGGAATATTTAGGATACCTGGTCAGCATGGATAAGTTGGACTGAAAGGTTTGTCTCCATGCTGTACATCTCTATGACCCTATGAATGAGATGGTAAACAGTGTATGTTTACTGTTGCTTGCTTAAAATCTTTGCATTCACAAAGCACCTTTCTTGCAAATTGACTGCCACATCTTGCAACAGCGAGTACTCTTCAAAAGGTATTCCAATAGTTATAGAGTGCTTTGGAACATCCTGGAGTCATGAGAGGTGTTATATAAATGCAAACCTTTAATGTCAGCTCCTTCAGAACATTATTACCTCAAATTCTGTTCTTCTCCTGCAGAATAGTGAGTTTGATATGAGTTGCATTGTTCGATCAGCTGACAGTCCTTTACCTTATACCCATTAGTCGGCTGAGCTGACATTTCCCAATGAGTTGGAATGACTGTACTTTGAGCTGCTTCATCTTTGACCTCGTTGTTGCTGTAAGAGGGAGACAGCAGTTCACTGAAAGACCTTTTCAAGATAACCGTCAAAAGCCTGTCACAGGCTGCATGCTGTTCCACACAGGATACATGGTGTTTGGGCCATTGCTGTACATTGTAACATGTGTAAACAGGGCAATGACACCCAACACCTTGAACCTGTTTTGCCATTCAGTCAAATTGTGATTGGGGGTCACAGCTCAAATTTACTTCTCCACCTTATTGCTCCAAATCACTTCCTGATTGAACATCTGTACATCCCAATCATGAAAGCAGCAATTAGCTTCTACAGCCCTTTGGCAGAGGGAATCCCAGATTTCCCCCATTAGCCCGTGCATGAAACAGTGCTACCTGACTCCTCCTACCTGGCCCAGCTTTTAATATTTGAATTGTTTAGGGATCTAATGTCAGGTTGTCCATTTTCATTGCTTTTTAGAGACCGGTACAACGGAACAGATTGCAAGAGGTCACTTCAGAGGTCAGTGTCTGGAATCACATGTAAGTCAGATCAGTCAAGGATGGCAGCTTCTTTCTCTGAGGGGGATTAGTGAACCAGGATGTGTTTTTAACGACAATCATCATTGTCATCGTTAGACTCTTTCATTCCAGATTTTTATTGAATTCAAATTACATCATCAGCCATGGCAGGATTTGAACCCAGGTTCCAGAATATTACCTGGGTCTCTGGAGCACTAGTCAAGCACCAAAACCATTAGGCTATTTCCCTCATAGCTTACTCTGCCTGCATGCTAACTGTCAGTGTTCCTGATATGGTACACCCAAGTCTTGTTGGACATCAACATTTCACAGTTTTAACAAAGTATTCAATGTTTCCATTCTTAGGACCAAAGTGAGTAACCTCACACTTCCCCACATTACACTGCACTGCCATCTTGGTGCCTGCTCACTTAATTTGTCCCCTTTCAGTCTCTAGGTATCCTCCCCACAGTGTACCTTACAGATTAACCTCCAGGATACTGCAAGCAACCCAGGAGAAACAAAATGGTGGCAACATGAAAATAAATGATGTTTTCTCTATTTTATACATTTGTTCATTAATTATAAAAACAAGGGAACACAGGAGGAAGGCTGTTGTGATTGATTGCCAAGGTTCATTCAATTGGGTGATGAGCAATTTATCCACCTTCCAGTTGGTGTAGGAAGGGAGGGCTCTGTGATGATGGACATGTTCAAGAACCAATGGTGACAGCATGGGCAGTCATGTGATGATATCTATAAATATATCCAAATACAGTCGGCAAACTTACCAGGGGCATGGAGGAGGGATCTCACAGCACAGTGGTAGTATTCCTACCTCTGGGCCAGCAGGATCAGATTTAAGTCCCACTTGTTCCAGAGGTGTGTACTAATGAGTAGATCAGAAAATAGCTAGCAGGGACATCAGGCAATTCATTGCCACCTTGGAGGTTTAACTACTCTTACTGATGGGGACAGCTCCATTCATTTGTATAAGGATGGGGCAAACACGAACAAAAAGAATACGCAAGAGAAAGAGGCTGTTGGATATACCTACAAAGATCAGAGTTGAGATTAAGGGACCACAAGACTCAGCTTTTGGCTCAGAATTGATAGTTCAGAAAGTATAAAGTTGGGCATTTATGTTTGCAATTTGCACCTCTCTTGCAAGGGCATTGGAACAGAACTGAAGGAACAGTCTGATATCAATTGTACGCCAGTTGGTGGGAGCATACCGACTACTCTGTGCTATATTGATCTCTGTACTTAGGAAACAATATACTTGATTTGGAGATAACAGTGAAGGTTCATTCAATTGGTTCTTGGGATGAGGGAGTTTTTCCTATGATGAGAAGCTGAGTTAATTAGACCTATCTGCCACAGGAAGTGGTGGAGGCTGGTACAATTGCAGCATTTAAAAGGCATCTGGATGGGTATATGAATATGGACCAAGTGCTGGCAAATGGGACTAGATTAGGTTCGGACATCTGGTCGGCATGGATGTTCTCTAGAGTTTAGAAGAATGAATGATGATTCATTGAAACGTAACAGATTCTGAAGGGGCTTGATACTAAGAAATCACTGACCCCCACACCTCCCTGGTTGGGGAACCTGGGACATAGGGGCACAATTACAGAAAAGGGGGCCCATTATGAAGGATTGAGATGAGGAGTAATTACTTCAGAGGCTTGTGAATGTTTGGAAGTGGCTTCCCCTGAGGGTTGGGGTTGCTCCATCGGTGAATATTAAAGGCTGAGACTGACAGATATACGGTCTATCAGGGAACCAAGGATAAGAGTCACAGGCAGGAAAGTGGAGATGGTGGAAAGGTGAGGATATCAAGCGACGCACAATGGGGCGAACATTTTAGGATTTTATTCGAGGTTCAAGCCGTTGGGGATTTGGGAGCCAATGTAGGTCAGAATATCGCGGGAAAGTCACCAGCTTCTGGGAAGGATATGTGGTCTCCAATGGGATTGATGGGAAGGGGTCTGTAGGCGGGAGATTGGGAGCCTTTGGGGAAGGGACTGTGTTTGGTGGGGGGTTGGGGTTTCAGTGTGAGTGACTGTGGGTTGGGGAGGGTGGAATGTCTGAGTGACTATTGTGGGTGAGGGGGCTGTGTGTATGTGTGTGTGTGTGTGTGTGTACGTGTGTGCGTACGTGTGTGTGTGCGTGTATATGATTATTGGGGAAGTTTCTGTGAGTGGTTGTGGGGTCAGTTTTGGAAGTTACCCAGGAATCAGAGCTGGGGTTATTCCTCCTAACCTTTCCTGGCTCACTATTGCAGGAATACTTTAAACCTTCTGAAGTCCCTGACTCTCCCTAGGAGGTGGGGAATTTTTCGGAGGGATCCAGGTTCTGGGTACTTGCCCATCGGTACTTCCCATGCAATTCCCTGATAGACAATGCATCGGGAATACCACACGGTCCCAAGGCAGGTCTCTTCAGGTACACGGAATCTCCAGCTGTCAGGGGATATTCCAGCATGTGTGTCAGTACCTGTACATCCGCCTTTCCATTTCCTGATCGGACACAAACCGAGGTCTTCTCCGGACTTCCCTGCACGTTCCGAGGACCATGTTCATCTGAATCATTGCTGAACAAGAAGTAAAATAATGCCGCCATTTTAACCCATGCACAAAAATCTTGCAAGCAAATACTTCAGCTGCTAAACAGAAAGTGTCAAAGTAAACAATCTCCAAGAAAACACAACCCTGTGTCTCACCCTGCTTTAGGCTCAGTGTATAACTGCCTTTTGTTTTTTTTTTGGCTGGAGATTTGGTACAATGGTAAGCTTCCAGCTTGCCAGGTTTCCAGTGATTGGTTTACTTTTCAGGTTTTGCCAGTTCGGCTGTGGACACTTTCACGTGTGAAACGGGACTAGTTTATTCCGTGAGAACAGAGTAGGCACTTTGCTGAGGACCTGGTGACACCAACATGTGTTCTCAGCCACCATATTGAGGCCCTTTGACTGATTTCCGCCACCAATTTTCTGCTCACAACCTGACGTCTCTCACTGCCCTTGTATGTCTGAGCCTCTTTACTTTGTACCAGAAAACATCAAAAGGTGGTGGTTCAGTGGACGTTACTCTCGCTTCTAAGTCAGAAGGTTATGGGTTCAGGCCCCAACCCAAAGGCTCGGTCTCAATCCAGGCTGACATGCCTGTGAAAGTTATAGTCAACTTGCCTTTCAATCCTGCCAAGACACACAAGTGCCCAGTAAAGTTCCAACTACAGTTAGCATCCCGACAGTGTCGAAACAGGCCATCAAGTCCACACTGACCATCCTAAAAGCAGTCTACTCAGACCTACCTGCATCTCCTACAGTTAATCTGCCTAGCTTGCACATCCTTGGACAGGATTGGTAATTTAGCACAGCCAATTCATCTGACCTGCACATCTTTGGTCTGAGGGAAGAAACCGGAGCACCTGAAGGAAACCCATGGGGAGAGTGTGCAAACTCCAGACAGAAATATGCCCGAGGCTGGAATTGAACCTGGGTCCCTAGCACTGTGAGGCAGCAGTGTTAACCAATGAGCCACCATGCCATCCAATTTGGGTACTAAAATTCAGCTTGATACTTTAGCACAGCGGTAAGGGAGTGCTGCACTGTCGGAGAAGCAGCCTTTCAGACGACATGATGAACCAAGGTTTCATCTGCCCCCTGAGGAGAATGGAAATGGCAGCATTCAAAGAAGAGCAAACATGTTCCTCCTGCTGTCCTGGTCAATTAATATCAGAAAAGGAGATATGCTGATGGAAGTAGATTTGCTCATGGGACTTTACTGTGCACACATTGCTGTGTTTCCTACATTAGAACAGCACTTTAGGGGCTGTAGAGTGTTATGGGATACTCTGGCCCATGCAAAAGGCACACTTGATTAATGCAAACCCATTCTCATGCTTTAAAATAAATACTAAGCTTGAAAGGGGTGGCATAGTGTCTCAGTGGTTAGTATTGCTGCCTCATAGCACAAAGGACCTGGGTTCAATTCCACGTTCAGACTACTATCTGTGTGAAGTTTACCCATTCTCCCCGTATGGGTTTCCCCCTATAGTCCAAAGATGTGCAGGTTAGGTGCATTAGCCATGGGAAATGCAGGGTTACAGTGATAGGGTATGGGGGTGGGATGCTCTTCAGAGGGTTGGTATGAACTTGATGGGGTGAATGGCCTGCTTCCACACTGTAAGGATTCTATGATCTATTCTTAAAAGTCCCTCATTGAGTATGGGAGTTGGGAATGTCATGTTGAGGTTGTGCAGGACGTTGGTGGAGTACTGTATCCAGTTCTGATCGCCCTGCTATAGGAAGGACACAATTAAAGTGGAGAGGGTTCAGGAGTGGATGGCTTGAGCTATAAGGATAGGCTGGGATATTTTTCCCTGGAGCATAAGAGGTTGAGGGGTGACCTTATAGAGGTTTATAAAATCATGAAGGGCACAGATAAGGTGAATAGCAAAGGTCTTTTCCCTAGGGTGGAGGGAGTTCAAAACTAGGGGGTGTACTTTTAAGGTGAGATGAGAAAGATTTAAAAGGGACCTCAGGGGAAACGTTTTCCAAACAGAGTAGTTTGTATGTGGGAAGAACTGCTAGAGGACGTGTTAGATGTGCGTACAGTTACAATGTTTACATTTGGGTAAGTACATGAACAGGAAAGGTTTGGAGGGAAAAGGGGCACACACAGGCAGATGGGACTAGTATAGTTTGGGAAACTTGGTCAGCATGGACGAGTTGGACTGAAGGGCCTGCTTCTGTGCTGTATGACTCTATGACACTTGGTGAACTGGATGTGAGTTCCTCCTCACAGTGGAGTGGCCGTACCTTCAAAGTCCACCATGTAGCGATGATTGTCGACCTGGAATACTGCTTTATCTTTGCTGTCCACCAAGTACAGGTTCTCCAGAACAGTCGATGTGACTGAGGAAACAGCACTTGAACTTCCCTGTCAGATCACAACACCAGAGGTCAGGCCAATGGCCAACTGAAAGCCAAAAGACAGTGGGCATAGTGCAAAACAGAACAAAAAATGCTGGAGTCAGGCTGTGGAGAGATAAACAGCCCAATATTGCTGCACATTTGAAAGGAAGATTAACATTTATGAGTTGTTAAGCCAGTGGAAGGTGGCAGGAAGAAATTAAAGCTTTGGGAGAGGCTCAGAGAAGATTAAATAACAAAATATTTCCTGGTGCAGCAGCAAAGAGAATAGGAACAGATAGAATAAAGAAAGGTCACGTCCAAATGAAGTGTGAATTGGTACATTAGTAAAAAACCTGAGTGCAACATAAAGGCAGAAAGAAACAACACACAAGACCAAATCAACAGGACTATTGTTGGACTAACGTGAGGAGAAATTCCTTCACCCGGAGAGTGTAACTCTCTACCACAGAAAATAGTTGAAGTCAAAACATTGAATGTTTTAAAGATGGAGATAGAAATACACACCTAGGATTAAAGAGATCAAACAGTATGGGGAGAGAGCAGGGACAGATTACTGATCAGCCGTAATCACACCAAATGGTGGAGCAGGACTGCTCCTGCTCCTGTTTTCTGTATAAGAATGGTTCTTCCGTCAGATCCGAAAGGTTACATCTACAGTGGTCCACGTACATCGGCATAATCAGGAATGAAAACTGAGAGATTTACGAGTTGACTATCCAAATGAGAAACAAAGAACTTGAAAAGTTATTATCTCCATATTGTTAGCGAACTGTTCTCAACTGCCGCAGAAACACACTGATCAGAAAGTTAAAGGTGTGGCTTAAATTGTGAAGCAGGGGTTTCACTTCATGGGCAACTGGGGCTATTACTGAGGAAAGGCAGGAGCTGTTCCTTGAAATGGGTTTTACTTAAACCGGGTTGAGGTCAGCGTCCTGGTGAATTGAATTAGAGCAGCACATCGGACTTTTAACAAAGAAGAGTTGGACGGTGGAAGTAGATAGGAGTAAGGTTAAAGCCAAAGGTCCAGGGTAGAGAGTGGTTTGAGTGTAAATAAGCAGAGCTGGTCAGGGAGGGGCACTGAGAGTAACAAACAGACTTGGGCATTAGTGACGAGGTTGACTTCAGGGAAAAAACGTGGACGAGGTGAAAGTTAGACGAACTATATCTGAGTGTGAAAAACATTCACAATAAATTAATAGCATGTAGACAATAATAGATCACTGAAAGAATATAAAAAGAAGGTAGGTAGATCTTTGAAATATCGGGGAGTTGAGGATCATAAATGAGTTGACATGAAACAGGAGTTGAGGCCTGGCGACAATCAGCCATGGTGTTGTTGAATGGCAGGGCAGGGCTGAGGGACCAAATGGCCTATACCTGCTCCTATTTCTTTTGCGCTTGATAGGATTGCTCACTAAGTGATCAAGGTGTTGAACTTTTTCCTTTATTTTTCTACTGAATACAGGAAGGACTGTAATGTTAACTTACAACATCATTTTTCTACTTATACCAAGAACATAGCATAGTGGCACAGTGGTTAGCACTGCTGCCTCACAGCGCCAGAGACCCGGGTTCGACTCCCGCCTCAGGCGACTGACTGTGTGGAGTTTGTACATTCTCCCCGTGTCTGCGTGGGTTTCCTCCGGGTGCTCCGGTTTCCTCCCACAGTCCAAAAATGTGCAGGTTAGGTGAATTGGCCATGCTAAATTACCCGTAATGTTAGGTGTAGGGGAATGGGCCTGGGTGGGTGCGCTCTGGAGGGTCGGTGTGAACTTGTTGGGCCGAAGGGCCTGTTTCCACACTGTAAGTAATCTAATCTAAAAACAATTGTAATGCTTTACTTTATGTTACCATCTGTACCTAGGTACCTTTGTACCTAAGATGGTGCCATGTGTGGCGACATTGTACACTCTTCACTGTACATCTATTCTAGAGTACACATGACAATAAAGTAAATCAAATTAAATCAAATCAAGGCTGGTGAATTAAATATTCGCGGCTTCTTAACTTTAGGAGAGATTAACATAATGGAAAAGGAGGGATGGGTAACTGCGATAATAAAGATTGGAACAAAGACCATACAGAGGAAGGATTTAGCTCAACATCTGAAGAAGCAAAGCCACTCAGGTGCAGCCAAGGCATAGCAAGAGGCAGAAAGCATTAGTTGGAGATGGGGGGATGGGAAGGGTGGGGGCATGGAATAGCTGAAATCTTCATTAGCAAACCAGATCTGTAGGAATAACACAGCAGTTGAGTTCATTCGTACAAGGTAGCTTTCTGGAGCAGTACATCGAGGAATGAACTATGGAACAACCCAAAACCGATCAATTCTGACGAAGGGTCACCAGACCCGATACGCTAACTCTGGTTTCTCTCCACAGATGCTGCCAGACCTGCTGAGCTTCTCCAGCAATTCCTGTTTCTAATATGGAACAAGCTGCTTTAGTATTGTGTGATGAGAAAGGTTAATACCTAAACTTGTACTAAAGGGGCTTCTAGGGAAAAATGACTATTATCTGATATCAAGATTGAGAGTGAATTAATTGTGTTTGAAATTAGAGTCTAAGAAAGGAAATTATGTTGATCCGTGGGGTGAGTTAGCGTTGATGTTGATTCGGAAACTACACTTGAAGAAATGACAGTTTACAAGCAATGGTGAGTATTTAAAAAAAGAATAATCAATTTGAAATCTTGGCACTAGTGTATGGTCCTTTAGAGCATGAAAAGGGTCTTAATTGTCTAACCATGACTAACAAGAGGGTGAAAATAGTATTGGATCAAAGTTGTGTAATTTACCAGGAAGAGGAGTAAACCTGAGGTTGGGGGAGATTTTAGAATAAATCAGGAATAAACAGTGAATTTGACAGTAAATTAGCAAAATACAAGGAAAATTGTTATATTTTCTATAGATACATAAATAGGCAAGTGAGGTAAGTGAAAATAAATAGGGACTTATCAGAGGCAGATACAGGTGAAGTTACAATGGGAAACAGTAAAATGGCTGACACAAAATCTTGCTTCTTCTTCATAATAAAAGATGCAAAATCAATTCTGGAGTTTACGAGTAACCAATGAGGAACTTAAAGATGTCAGTCTGAGTAAAGCAATAGTACTATGGATTTTTAATAAGACTAAATGACGACAAATTCCCCAGACCTGACCACCAGGGTTTAAAAAAGGGAGCAAAAGAGATAGTGGGTGTATTGGTCATGATCTTTGAGAATTTAATAGCTTTTAAAACAGTTCCCTTTAAGCACTGAAAGTAGGATAAGTTGACCCCATTATTTAAGTTAAGGAGTTTCAGAAACCTGGAGACATCGGGCAATGAGAAGATCTATTACTGAGTCAAAAGAGCACTTTAAAAAACGTCATAAAATGATTCAGCAAAGTCATCTGCTGCTGGGCCGATTTGGTGAGTGCAGAAGCATATTGTGCTGTGACCATGAAGGAAATGGCTTTACTCCGTGGCTCAGTGGGGAGCACATTTGCTTTGGAATTGCAAAATTCTGGGTTCAAGTCCAAGTCCAGGGCTTGAGCACAAAAGTTCAAGTCAGACACTCAGTGAGAGGGCACTGCAATGTTGGTGATTCCACCTTTTGAATGATTCACTAAACTGAGGCCTCCATCTACTTGGACGAATTTAAAAGATCCTGTGGTATATTTCTAAGAATAACAAGGGCGAGATCCCTTGTCAAGATTACTCAGCAGGTCTGGCAGCCTTCACAGACCCTACCTGACCTGGTGAGTAACTTCAGCCTCATCGGTTTGTATTCCAGGTTTCAATATTCTGCTTTTTGAGCTATCCCCGGCTAACCTTCAATCAACATTACAGAAACAGGTTATCTGGATGTTATAGCAGTGCCTTTTGTGGGAGATTGCTGTGCACAGATTTCGCTGCCACATTTCCTACCCATTACTGCAGTGTCTAAATTTCAAAAGGATATCATTGGATGTCCCAAGCTTGTGAAAGTCAGGTCTTTCTTTTCTCTTTAGAAACAGACAAGTATTTACTGAGGGTCTTACTCGTAAAATGGATCATAGGAAACCAGGATATAGTGTATTTGGATGTTCATAAAGCCTTCAAAAAGGTGCCATCACCAACAAGGCTAACATCTCTTGCCAACCCATTGATGGGCTGTGAGTAGATGGTAGCCCATCTCCTTGAATCACTACAGACCGTAATAATTTAGAAGTGCTTTAACTCTGACTGAGTGGCAACGAAGGCATGGTCATATTTGTTCAAGTTGGGATCGTGTGTGAAGGTGTCTCAATGTCTTTTTTGAAATGTAAAGCTCATAGGTTTGAAAACAGCCTTGGTGAGTTGCAGCAGTGCACTGTGTAGTGCTGCTATTGTGCACTAGTGGTGGAGAGAGGGGATGGTTCTGAAGGCAGAAGGAGTGCTGATAAATCGGGCTGCTTTTCCCAGGTGCCAGGCTAGAGAAGCTGGAGAGGCAAGTGGAGAGTCACATAGTCTCCATATTACCAGCACGATACTGAAACCCTGGTGAAGGCACAACAAAGATTCACATGGATAATACGAGAACAGAAAAGTTACAATTATTGGCAAAAACTGAACAGGCTAGAGTTTTTTTAAATCTGTAAGCAACAGGCTGAGAGGTGACCTGAAAGAGTTCTTTAGGACTATGAAGGGATTTGATAGGGTAAAGAGAGATGATATGTTCTCACACACTAGGAGAGTTCAATATTAGAGAGAACTCGAGGATCATTAACAAATCTAATTCAATATTTAAGTCATTTGGCAGAGAACATTAACATAGACTAGTCTGGACCAGACGGGTCAAATGAGCTGTTTCTTTTGATATGGTCTATGTAATTCAACACAGGAAACCAGGAGCTCACCTGTTTGCCGTATTCAATCCATTCTGCGGCCTTAGCCTGCCAGTACCAAAGCCATTCAGTGGTTAAGGTGTAGTGCTGAGGTTTGGTGACGGACGAGACGGTGGACAGACGCCTCACCTTGTTCAAGTTGCTCGTCATGGTCATGAAATTAATGGCTGGGGGCCCAGCTCTGCCACAGAAAATAAACAGACAATTCAGTTGTAATTTAAAGGAGAAAGTCAATTCTGATCGGACGTTATACTTGTGGGTATTACTGTGTATCAGCACCACAAAACAAACATTCCAGAAAGTTAACAATCACACAACACCAGGTTATAGTCCAACAGGTTTATTTGGAAGCACTAGCTTTCAGAGCGCTGCTCCTTCATCAGTATAAGATCGTATACAGTACTCCATAACCACCTGATGAAGGAGCGGCGCTCCGAAAGCTAGTGCTTCCAATTAAACCTGTTGGACTATAACCTGGTGTTGTGTGATTTTTAACTTTGTACACCCCAGTCCAACACCGGCACCTCCGAATCATTACAGAAAGCCTCACGCTGGGATGGAAATCAGCTGCAGCCTAAATATTAAGCTACTCAGGAGTAGCCCCAGCGCACGGATGCAGCTAAAGCTGAGGATGACTGAAAGCTAACACATCGTAGTGTGACGCCCCATTCTCCGTGGGTTCAACCCTCCGAAGGAAATGAGAGTGTAGATGGAAAGCAGTCACAGAACATCAAGGCCCCTTCAATACAAACAGCAATGATATCAGCCATGACGATATTAAATGACAGGAGTAGATGCAATCAGCTGTTCAGTTGGCTCCTTATTGATTTATCTGTTTTAGGTAGCATTGTTGAATTAGGTAGCATTAGGTAACATTGAGTAGTTGGCAAGAGGATGAGGAAACCACGAGGGATATGGACTCAGTTATCCTTCTATTAAAAGGCATGCAACTCCATTAAACAGGGGCTGACCATGTTTTCAGACTGGTTAACAAGACAGAATTGAGAAAAGGACAAACACAGAGGAAACAATTTGCACTGCTTAGCCTTTGTAAGTTTAGAACCCAGAGGGAGTAACTTGGTTTACACAGCAGGATGTTGTCATCTGGACAGCTCGGGTCTGAAGTGAGCAGGAAAGCAAATTCAATCAGGACCTTTGTAAGGGAATTGTCTAAATACAGAGGAACCTCGATTATCCAAATATTGATTTTCCAAATGTCGGATTATCCAAAGGAGGTTTCAAGGTCCCGCAAAGATGTTACATCAAAGAGGTAAGTGTATTTGATCTACCTGTACTGAAGAACATGTGAAAATCCTGGCAAAAACAAATACAAGCAGCTCAAGCATCAGCGACGGGATTTTTTTAGGTTAGGGTTGTTATACAGCCCTTTGCAGTGTTTTACAGGGTATTCCCATCACTTTACCAGGCTGTTCACGAAAAAAATGGACGAAAACTAAACGCATGTGTAAGGTTGTGTTTCTGTCTTTCTATCACGAGGCTGAGTTCCCGGAAACTGACAAATGCTCTTGTGATTGTCGAAGCTGTTGGCATTTCATACACAGTACAGTTTTTATGTGATGGTAAGGGTATAATCTTTCTCAGTTTAACCTGTAATTTGCAGAATTTAAAGATCAGTTTGTTTAAATAGTAGATTCATTAAAGTTATAGATTTAAACAAATTCTCTGGTCAAGCACAGCATTAGATCAGTATGATTTCCCTTATTTAAGGCCAAATCAATTATCTGAATAATCAATTATCCAAACAAAATAGTGCCCGCTCATCTCGTTCGGATAATCGAGGTTCCTCTGTACTGCAATACTACAGGGAATGAGCAGGGGAGAGCAACTCATTGGATGACTCTTTCAAGGAGCCAACACATGAACAATAAGCCGAAAGGCCTCCCTCAGATACAAATAAAATGATTTTCAATTGAAACTAATTATCACATCATTTTCCTCACACAGCAAGTCGAGTTTGGGTGAGCACGTTGATAAACACAGGCAGCCCTGCGGAGGGGGCTCCTTGTAATGTTTGACTGCACTTCAAGATAATAGAATGTTGTCTCTCTACTTGTGTATGTTTATGTGAGGATGTGTGTGAGAGTGCACGTGTGGCTGACCGCATGCACACATATAAGCGAGAGCATGGGCGTGAGAGAATGTGTGCATGTGTCACTATTTGTATTTTGTGTCTATGTTTGTACTTCTGAGAATGTACGAGTGTGTGTTTTTTTTCTTTATTCATTCGCGGGACTAGACCAGGTAAGGATGGCCGTTTCCCTCCCTAAAGGGCATGAGTGAACCAGATGGGTTTTTCCGACAATTGGCAATGGATCCATGGTCATGATTAGATTCTTAATTCCTGATATACTATTGAATTCAAATTCTACTATCTGCTGTGGTGGGATTCAAACCCAGGAACCCAGAACATTACCTGGATCAACAGTCCAGTGTTAACACCATAATAGTGTGTCTGTGTTCGTTCGTGCGCAAGAGGGAACATGAGAGTGCATATAAGAATGTGTGCGTATGAGTGTGTGGTGTGTGTATGTACGTAAAAGTGTGTGTTTCTGTTTATGTGTGTGAGAGAGAATGTGAGAGTGCATACGAGAATGTGTCAGCGTGTGTGTGTGTGTATGTGACAGGGTGTGAGAATGTGAGTGTGTCTGTCTATGAGTGTGTGTCTGTGATTAAGGTAATTTAAACGGTAGTGACATAACATCTTCGAAGTGAAGCAGCATTGGCTTTAGTGACTGGGAGGAGCTTAGGGAAACATTCAAAATTGCCCATCAAAGCTGTGCTGCACATGGCGTCCCAACATCTTAGTGATGAGGCAGAAAAGTGGCAGAGGAGGAAAGAAAAGGAAGCAAATCCTGTTCTGCATATCCCACTGCCAGATGGGACATCCTGCTCAAAGTGCCCAAAGACTTTCAGGTCGAGAATTAACTCGAATTTCAGGCTGATTAGCCTCAAATTCAAGGGATTGCCGACAATGACGGCCATTGTATCAGCTACAGACTTAAAGACACATTCCGGAACATTCAGCAGAAATACATTCATTTGAGAAGGAAAAATTCTTGGAGAAGAATGTGGCTAATTAAGAAAGTTTAAAAATTGAAAGAAAATTGAAAACAATGTGTCTCACTCAGCAAAGATTAGTTAGAAGGGTGAATAAAAAATGGAAAAATAATACTATAAAAACAGCTAAGAGTGAAAAAAAGAATAATAAAGGAGGGAGACATTAACAGTACAAGAGAAAGCCAGTGAGTAACATAAAATCAGATGGTAAGGGTTTCTACGCTCTATCATAGGTATTTAAAAAGAAGATTAAGTAAATTGAACTTTATACTTTGAGAGTTTATCTGGTGAATTAATAATGGGAAATAAGCAGATGGCAGATGAATTAATTTGTTTTGCATCTATTTTCACTGTAGATGATACACATACACACTCACATGCATACGGTTGGGAGGTAATCACCTAGTGATATTATGGTATTAACACTGGACTGTTGATCCAGGTAATGATCCAGGGGACCTGGGTTTGAATCCCACCACAGGAGATAGTCGAATTTGAATTCAATAGTATATCTGGAATTAAGAATCTAATCATGATAATATCCCAGAAATAAATGTAAACCAGAAAGTGAAAGGCAAGGAGGAACTTCAAACAATTACAGCCACCAAGAGCAGGGTACTGAAAAAAAGACTATTAGAACTGAAAGCTGACAGGTTCAGAGGTCCTGATGGACTGTATCCAAGAATCCTCAAGAAATTGAAGCAGATGGCATTGACATTCATTTTCTAAAAGTCCCCAGATTCCAGAAAGTTCTCATTGGTTTGAGAAATAGTCAATCTACTTCCTCTATTCAAGAACGGAGGAGGCAGAAAGCTGGAAACTGCAGGCCAGTTAGTTTAATATCTGCCAGAGAAATACTGGAGCCTATCATCAAGAAGGTCATTCAGGGAAAATCTGATTGCAATCAGGCAGAGACGACATGGGGTTGTGAAAGTTGTCACCTCTTTGTCTCATATGTTGAAATTCTTTGAGGATTTAGCAAACAGTGTGGATAAAGAGAAACCTGTCAGTGTGATGTCTTAGACTTCCAGAATGCATTTGACTAAGGTGTCACATCGAAAGGTGACTACACAAAGTAAGAGTTCATTGTTTAGGGTACAATGCATTATTAAGGACAGAAGATTGATTAGCTGACAGGAAACAGAGAGCAGTTGTGAACGGGTCATTTTCAGGTTGGCAAAACACATCGATAAAAGTGCAGAAAAGCCTTAACTATTTACAATTTATAGTACATCAAATAACCTGGATGTTGCTAAATTTGCTGATGTCAAAGATAGTTAGGAGAGTAAGTTGTTGAAAAAGACTTAAAGAGTCTGTAATAGGATATAGATGAAATCATAGAATCCCTATAGTGTGGAAACAGGCCATTTGGCCCAACAAGTCCACACTGACCCTCCAAAGAGTATCCCACCCTCACCCAAACCCCTACCCTATTACCCTACATTTCCCCTGACTAATGCATCCCTGAACACTATGGGCAATTTAACACAGCTAATTCACCTACACTACACATCTCTGGTCAATGGGAAGAAACCAGAGCACCCGGGGGAAACTGGTGCAAACATGGGGAGAATGTGCAAACTCCACACGGACAGTTGCATGAGGCTGGAATCGAACCCAGATCCCTGGAGCTGTGAGACAGCAGGGCTAACCACTAGCCGAATGGGCTAAACAATTGGCAGCTGAAGTGTAATGTGAGCAAGTGTGAACTTGTCAGGAAGAATGGAAAAGGGGCAGGTTATTTACATGGATTGGGATCACAAAACTTGGAGATTCAGACAGATCCGGATACAAAAACATGAGCATGGGCCGCGATACCAGCTTGTGTTTGTGCTTCTGTCACCCACTTTTCCTGGAGCAGGTTTGAGGACCTAGGTGGTGCAGGAAAACCAGAAGTGCATCTGAACAGAATGTTGTTGATTGCACAACAGTGATCAGGGAGAAGATATAATGCACACAGTTTGTAAGACCATTGGGAAGCGTGTGGATATAGGTCTTCAGCTGGCAAGATCTGAAAATGTTTTGCCTTTTCCCACCCAAGTACTTAATCTGCTACAGACCGGGGTGGAGCAGAATACAGCCTCCAACATTAAGCTTTTCAGAACTATCATCTTAGCCAAGAGCAATTATAGTGAATGATTGGAAAGACCAATGGGAATGTTGCTGTTTATTGCAAATGGAATGGAATATAAAAAATTGGGAAGTTTTGCTGTGGGTGTATAGAACACTGATGAGACCACGTCTAGAGTACTGTGTTCAGTATTGGCTTCCCCATTTAAGAAAGGACATAATTATATTTGAAGCGGTTCAGAGAAGGTTAACTCGACTGATTCGTGGGATGAAGGGGTCATCTTATGAGGAAAGGTTGGACAGGCCGTACTTGTATTCACTAAAGTTAGAAAAATGCGAGGTGATCTTATTGAAACATACAAAATCCTGAGGAGATTTGACCAAGTGGACGCTGCAAGGATGCTTGCCCTCATGGGAGAGACTAAAACTAGGAATTACAGTTTAAAAGTAATGTTTAAAATATCCCACAGGATATTTTATTTTCTCTCTCTAGGGTTTGAGAGTCTGTGGAAGTCTCTTCCCCAGACAATAGGAGAGACAAACTCATTGAATATCTTTAAGGCAAAGGTAGATAGGTTCTTGACTAACCAGGAACGTAAAGGGGCAGGCAGGATCAAGCAGGTTATTGAAAGGCGGAGTAGGCTTAAGGGATTAATTACCATCTCTTCTCAGTGTGTGTGTGTTGGTCTGACTGCTGACATCATGAGAGTAAGCAGTAGGATTGACACAGACAGAAGTTGTGACAATTTAGCAGTTAATACTAAGGTGACAAATAAAGGATTAGGCCACTTAGTACAATAGCATGCATAACACCGATATCATATCAAACATGCTGCCTTCAGTAAACAAACTGTAAGGTAAGCCTTTAGTTGCCTTGGTGATAGCAAAGAGACAAGCACCTCCCCACCTAGCAACAACCTGGTGTTTGAACTCTGAAACAAGGAATGCAATAGAAATTCAGAATTCTCCCTTTGGTGACTTCCTGGATGGAACTCTGATTCTCCTGGAGGACAATTGGAAACCATTCCACACACTGGCTGTGTCTTGCATTGAGTTCTAAACATCCACATCACCTTTTCCACTGCTTCGGGCTGTTGGGAATCTTATTAGATTCAAGGAAGAACACTCTTCCCCCTTGTCAGCTGTGCTTCTGCGGCCACACTTCCACCTCAGGACCAGCTCACACAAGCAGGTCAATGAATTAGGAACAGCAGTAGTCCCCTTCTCCATTCAATAAGATCCTTCACCTGATGAATGAGCATCACTCCGATAGCTTGTGGCTTTAAATAAACCTGTTGGACTAAAGCCGTGTAACCTCTGACTTTGTCCACCCCAATCCCACACTGGCATCTCCATATCAGTGAGATCATGGGTGATCTAATGATGTCACATTCCTGCCTACCCCGATAACCTTTCACACTCTTGTTTATCAAAACTCTCATCAATCTTTGCCTTAAAAATATTCAAGGACGTTGCTTTCAACACAATTTCAGGAGCAGCATTCCAAAGACACATAACCTTCTACGAGGAAAAGAAACTCCCCCTATCATTGGATAAAAGTAAATTACTGCGGATGTTGGAATCTGAAACCAAAAAAGAGAAAATGCTGGAAAATCTCAGCAAGTCTGGCAGCAATTGTAAGGAGAGAAAAGAGCTGACATTTTGAGTCTAACTGACCCTTTGTCAAAGCTTTGTCTGGCTTTGACAAAGGGTCAGTTAGACTCGAAATGTCAGCTCTTTTCTCTCCTTACAGATGCTGCCAGACCTGCTGAGATTTTCCAGCATTTTCTCTTTTTTGGCTCCCCCCATCATTGTCTCAAATGGGGAGCCCTTATGTGTAAACAATGGTCTCTTGTTCTAGATTCTCCCCCAACAGGAAACATCCTTTCCACATCCACCATTTAAATACCTCTCAGAAACTTAAGTGTGTCTTATTCTTCTAAGCTCCAGAGATATACACCAGCCTGTTTAACCCTTCCACATGAGACAAATACTGCCCATTCCAGGGATTAGTCCACTCAACCCTCTTTGAGCTGTTTCCATTGGAAGAACATCCTTCCTGACTAAAGTGACAGTACTCTGTACAGTACACTGGATAGCAATACAGAAAACAGCAGCAGGAGTAAGCCATTCAGCCCTTCGAGTCTACTCTGCCGTTCAATATAATGATGGCTGATCATCCAACCCAGTAATCTGTTCTTGCTTTGTCCCCATACCCTTTGATCCTTTTAGTCCTAAGAATTATATCTAACTTCTTTATGAAAATATTCAATATTACAGCCTCAACCGAAGTCCGTGGCAGAGAACTCCCCCCCACTCTCTGGATGAAGAAATTTCTTCTCATCCCAGTCTTACCTCATATCCGTAAACTGACAGTCCTGGTTACTGGGATCACCTTCCTGCATTTACCCTGCACAGTCTTGTTAGAATTTTATTCTCATTCTTTTAAACTCCATTGAATATGGTCCTAACTGATCCAATCTCTCCACTTACATCAGTCCTGTCATCCCAGGAATCAGTCCAGTAAACTTACATTGCACTCTCTCCATTGCCAGAACAAACGTCCTCAGATGAAGAGGCCAAAGCTACACACACACTGCTCCAGGTGTGAACGCACAATTGCAGCAAGACATCCCTGGTCCTGTACTTGAATCCTCTCGCTATGAAAGGCTAACATATCATTTGCTTTCTTCATAGTCTCTTGCACCTGCATGTTTACTTTTCAAGGACACCCAGGTCTCGTTGCATGTCCCTATTTCCCAATCTACCACCATTCAGATAATAATCCTCTTTATTGGCTTTGCTATCAAATTGGACAAACTTACATTTAACCACATTATGCTATACCTACCAATTGCCCACTCACTCAATCCGTCCAAACATGAAGCATCTCTGCATCCTCCTTGCACCACACCTTCTTGCCCAGCTTTTTGCCAACTGCAATCTTGGAGACATTGCATGTAGTTCCCTCATCTAAATCATTAATCTATGTTGTGAATAGCTGGGGTCCAAGCACTGGTCCCTGCGGTACCCCCCACTATTCATTGGGTGACACTCAGAAAACGACCCGCCTTCTCTGCCAATTGGTTCTCCATCCATATCTGTAAACCACCTCCAACCTCAAGCACTTGAATTTTAAATGCCAATATCTTATGTGAGACCTTGTCATGCACCTGCTGAAAGCCCAAATAAACAATATCTGCTGGCTCACCCTCATCAAATCTATTAGTTACATCCTTGTTAATTCCCAATAGATTTGTCAGGCACGATTTCCCTTTTATAAATCTATGCTGATTCTGTCCAAACCCGTCACTGTTTTAAATGTTCTGTTATTAAATTTTTTTACAATGTACTCTAGTGTTTTCCTGATGGCAGCCTAGCCCGTTTATAGTATGCGTGTAGTCTCACTGTGTCCTGCATAACTGAAATCTCATAATGATAACATATTACTTTTTCTCCTATTTACTTGCCATTAGTGTCTATTAACCTTTTGAGATTCATGCACAAGGACACCCAGATTCCTCTACATCCCAAAGTTCTGCAATATCTCACCGCTTAGATAACATTCTTCTTTTATATGGTTCCTGTCAAAATGGAAAATTTCATATTTTCTCTCTATTTCTCATCGTTGCCCACTCATTTATCCATCTATATCCGTTCAGGTTAAGGTTAGGGTTATGTCCTCTTCACAAATTACTGTACTCCCTATTTTTGTGTCAGCAGCAAATTTAGCAACTACACTTTTGGTGCCTGCATCCAATCATTTGTGTAAATTGGAAAAGTGTTGAGAGTCCAGGTACTGATCCCTGTGACACACCACTCAGCACATCGTGCGAACGAGAAAGTGACCCATTAATGCCTCCTCGGTTTCCTGCTAACTAGCCAATTTTTTATCCATGGTGAGCTTTGCCTGGTGATTGTAGTTTTCATGAATTCCTGCTCCCCTTCCATTTCCTGACTGACACCTATTTCTGGGATATTCCTTGCAGACTCTATAGTGAAGGCTGATGCAAGTTCAGTGGCTATGAAGCACTTTTCCAACTCCCCAAACACTGTTAGCCTTCATTGTAAGGAAGTGAAGGGAAAGTCACTGAGTTTTAGATCAAACTTTGACATGTACACCTCACGAAAGATGACATTTGCTTAACATCACAAACTGATAACATGGAAACTTAGCTGAACCCCATGACTTAGCATTTTATAACATTATACAATTAGAAGGTCCTTTGAGACCTCTCCCCTCACCTGAGGTATGGTGACCTTCAGGTTAAACCAACACCAGTTATCTCTCACTCTGTCTAATGAGAGCACAGCCCTACGGCCTTCTGGGACCAAGGCAAAACCTAGTTGTACAAAACCAGAATCTCGCTGAAAAGAGAGATGTGTCCCTGAAATCTTCCCTCTTGCACTCATCAGGACAGATGCAAGAATGCCAAGTTTCAAACCATCACAACAATTTGCACTACAGGAGAAAAAGGGCTTAATTTGTTGGCAGGTATACTCTGGTTGGCCGAGGTATTGCACAGACAAAGAAATCGAACACCATTGGCTTCCTGAGCTCTTTCACCGTGCAGTCTTCATTACTGCGATCATTTGAAATTTGCTTTTATGTTTGTCCTGACGAGTACAGCTTCAGAAACATGCCTTTCTTTTCAGCAAGAACATAGTAAATGCCATATTAAAACACTATATAACTATAGTGTGACATTTTATAGTAAGAACATACATAACATCACTTGTAAGATAAATAAAGATTTTACAATCAATAAGACAATAGGTGCAGGAGTAGGCCATTCTGCCCTTCGAGCCAGCACCACTGTTCATTATGATCATGGCTAAGACAGAAATTAAACCCAATAACTGGAGCTTGGATCAGAAAAGGTAAAGTCTTAGCCTACATCAAGTTTACCTGCCTATGGATTGGGGATTACAGTATTCCTTTTCAATCTTCTCCATGTCTGGGAGATCTTTCCATCCTTCCTCATAAACCTGCCATCGATAAGGAAGCCTGAAGTGCACCAGTTTACATCGATCTGTGTTGATCACAAAAATAGAGGTAATTTCAAATGAAGTTTGATGGTGTTCCCTCTAAATTCCTTCCTCATGCCCTTGGGTCAAAGCTTGTAATGTTAGTCAAAACATCACAGCCGCAGCCAGACTCTTGAGACTTCAGTGAACTTCTTCAAGGAGCCACAGGGAAATGATAGGCTGAATGGCCTCCTTCTGGTGCAGATATAGTCTGATCAACCTGTTCAGAAATGTTAGTACACATGTCTTGAGTAAGTGGGACTTGAACCCAGACCTCCCAACCCAGATTTGGACAATACCACTGCATCGCAACAGGCCCTAGGCCGAGTATGACACACCGCCAGGGCAAGTGGAACTTGAGCCCCGACCTTCTGCCCCAGAAGAAGGGACACTACTACTGCGCCGCAAGTCTCCTTCTGTTCTGTGAGGTTGCATGAACATTATGGGGCTGCCCATGGAAGCCAATCCATAGCACAAAGGAAGGTCAATGAGTGTTGCATTGTTATTGAGTGCCTTGTACAAATGGAAAGCATCAAAGGTGATATAGAAGAGCTAGGTACTGGACATAACTTCAGACCAAACTGTGGCCTTCAGATGAGGCTCCGCAGTGTCAAGATGACTGAAATTTGGACTGATGTCAGAGAGTTCTTCAAACAAATTGCAATCAACATGTGGAATGGATTCCAGCAAAATTCTTGGAACTGGTTGATAAACAGCTGGATGTTTTGATGGGGGGGGGAGCATCTTTTGATATAGAGTATCATTGAAAGCACATAAACAACTCAGCTCGAACAAAATGTATCCCAATCTGCTGCAGGTAGCAAGGGAGGGATATTGCACAAGCGTTGACTACTTATCTAACCTCATTATCTCTGGCTGTAGGAATGGTGCTAGATGCATGGAGAATTGAACTGTTGGTGACAAAGGAGGAAGGCACAGACCGAGTAACTACCAGACAGTCAGCTGAATCTTGGACATGAGCAAATTATTAGAAATGTTGAGAGAGTGCATAAATTGACTGTTAGAAAGCAGCAAATTAACCACTGTTGATTTGTCGTGCATGATTTACTTGATGGTTTTTTTTTTAAAAGAGGCAACAAGAAGGATCTATGAAGGTCGCAAAATTAATGCAATTAGTTTTTTTGACAAGATCCCACATGACAGACTGGCCAGAAGACTCATGGGATCCACAGGGAACTGGATCTAAAGTAAAGATTTATGGTCACTGGGTATTTTTAGGTCTTTAGGAAGGTTCCTTTTAGTCAGGGTCCAGAAGGCGCAGAGTGATTTCTGGCATACATTGCGAGCCAATTATTTAGACTTACATGTCAGATCCATCCTTGAGGGGTTTGCAGACAATAAAAACATTGGCCACTAGGTTAATGGTGAGGAAGAAAGCTGTAGATTGCAGAAACATGTCAATGGGCTGGTCAGGTGGGCAGAAAAGTAGCAAATGGAAATCAATTCAGGAGGTGAGAGGTCATACAATAAATGGCAGCATTCCAAGTTAGAACAGCAGAACAGAATGACCTGGCAGTGAATGGTCACAGATTCTTGGAATAACAGGGTAGGTGGATCAGGTGGTCAAAATAGCTTTTGAGATAGTTTCCAAAATCTGGAATACAGGAGCAGAGAGGTAATGCTAGAATTAAACACTAAGTAGACCACAGCTAGGGTTCTGTGTATAGTGTTGGCCACCACTTCATTGAAAGGATGTGAATGCACAGCAGAGGGTGGACAGGGGATTGACAGGGATACAGAACTTTCGCTTTGAGCAAAGATTGGATAGAGTGGGGATGTTTCCTTTGGAACAGAGCAGGCTGAGAAGAAGTTGAGTTAGGGTGTACTGAAAGGGGCCAAAATTAGAAAGTGGGAACAGGGTACTAGGTTGATTACCCATGATTGCATTGAATAGCAGAGCAGGTTTAAAGGGTCAAATGGCCTACTCCTGCTCCCATTTTCCAAGTTCCACAACCAATGAAGTACTTTTTGAAGGGTTGCCACTAAAATATTGCAGGAAGTGTGGTAGCCACTAAAATAGCGCAGGAAGTGAGGTAGCCACTAAAATAGCGCAGGAAGTGAGGTAGCCAAATTGAACCCAAGAAGCACTGAGATAAAGACTGTATCACCTTTTTAGTGAAGTTGGTTGGGAGACAGTAGGACAGACTCTCCTGCTTTTCTTTGAAGTGGTACCAAAGGAACTTTTCCATTAGGACTGAGTTGCTGGCTTTTCCTCACAATGTCAAACCCTTATGATTTACGTCACCTTTAACACCCGAAACTACTCCCCTTTCCAATACCAATTTGCAGCTGATGTTTCAATACCTTTGAAGGAACAGTGCTTCCTGAGGAAGAACAAGCAGATCTCCTCACTGTCCACATTAGTGCTGGGTTCACTGAGGGAGCGACTGGGTGAAGATCCCTTAACTGGAATGAAATACAAGGATCGCAAGTTACATTTTTTGGCAATATCTCTACAAAATCATTGACTAATGCAGAACGTAACAACTGTAACTGCATAAGCTCATTCAACAGAAAAACAAGACATTTTGTCCATTGTGTCACTGTCTGTTTAACAGTTAATGAAATGGCCCAATTCCTTTGATCTCCCCCAACACTCTGCAAAGTTATTACTTTTTAACTATTTATCAATTCCTTTTTGTAAGTTAACAACAAATCTGCTCACAACCAGCTCCCCTTCTGGCTTTGGAATTCAGACTATAACAACTCAATAATCTCTCTGGTTCTCTTGCCATTTCTATTCAACCTGGTTACTGACCGTTCCCCTTACTTATCGTGTTACACAATTTTGCACACCTCAATTAAAGCTAACCTTAACCTTTCATGCTAAAGGTGCTACCCCATCTACTCCAGTCTCACCACTTCACCGAAGAATGACAAACCCATGAGGGTGAGGTGCCTGGTGACCGGACGGTGGCTAATGTTGTACCTTTGTTTGCGAAAGGTTGCAAGGAGAAACTGGGGAACTGTAGACCTGTGAGTCTGACTTTGGCTGTGGGTGTATTGTTGGAGATCGTTCTAAAACAGAGGATTTATGAACCTTTAGAGAAGCAAAAATTGATTCGGGATAGTCAGCATGATTTTGTGTGAGCAAACTCCTGTCTCAAAAACTTGTTGGGGCTTTTTTCAGGAAGTCATCAAAAAGATTGATGATGGCAGAGCAGTAAGCATTGTTTCCTTAGACTTGAGTAAAGTTTTTGATAAAGTTCAGCATGATAGATTAATTAGTAAAGCGAGGTCACGTGGGGTTCAGGGTGAGCCTGAACTGGCATAATGGCTGCAGACAGAGAATGGTGGGTTTTCTTTCAGGCTGGTGGTCTGTCATCAGTTCGGTTCTGATCCTCTTTGGTTTGTCAATTATAGAAATGATTTGGATGAGAATAAAGAAGGCATGGTTAGTAAGTTTGTGGATGACACCAAAATTGGTGACATAGTAGACAGTGAAGAAGGTATTCTGAGATTACAGAAGCATCTTGTTCAAATGGGTCAGTGAGCTGGAAAGTGGCAGATGGAGTTCAATCTGGATAAATGCAAGATATTGCTTTAGGTCCAACAAACAAGGGTAAGGCTTATACAATTAATGGTAGGGCCTTGGGTAGTGTTGTAGAACAGCGGGACTTGGGGTGCAGGTAAATAATTCTTTGAAATTTGTATCTGGGTGGTTACAATAGTGTTTAGTACGCTTGCCTTTGTGTACAGGAATTGGGAAATAATGTTCAGGTTGTACAGGACATCGATGAGGCCTCTTCTGGAGAAGTGCGTCCAGTTCTGGTTGCTCTGTTATTATGAAGCTGGAGAGGGTTCAGAAGAGATTTACCAGGAGGTTGCTGGGTATGGAAGGTTTGAATATAAAGAAAGGCTGGGTAGGGTGGGACTTTTTTCATTGGGGCGTAGGAGGTTAAGAGGTGACGTGTTAGAAGTTTATAAAATCATGAGGGGTGCAGATAGAATCATAGAGCCACAGAGATGTACAGCATGGAAACAGACCCTTCGGTCCAACTTGTCCATGCCTACCAGATATCCCAACCTAATCTAGTCCCATTTGCCAGCACCCGGCCCATATCCCTCTAAACCCTTCCTTTTCATATACCCATCCAGATGCCTTTTAAATGTTGTCATTGTACCAGCCTTCACCACTTCCTCCGACAGCTCATTCCATACACACACCACCCTTTGCACCAATGTATTCCCGGGAATATCCTGTCTAAGTACAGCCTTAATGTTACCCCTTATCAAAAATGCTACTTTCCCTCCTCTTTTGCCCCCCCTTTCTATTCTTCCTGTAGCATTTGTATCCTGGAACATTAAGCTGCCAGTGCTGCCCATCCTTGAGCCACGTTTCTGTAATTGCTAATGATATCCCAGTTCCATTTTCCTAACCATGCCCTGAGTTCATCTGCCTTCCCTGTTAGGCCTCTTGCATTGAAATAAATGCAGTTTCATTTACCTTGTTCTCTGCTTTGTTCCTGCCTGCCCTGACTGTTTGACTTGCTCCTTTTCCCAACTGCAGCAGCCTCAGATTGATGTCTTTCCTCACTATATCCCTGGGTCCCATAAGGTTAATGGTAGTTGTCTTTTCCCGTGATGGGGGATTTCAAAACTGGGGGCACATTTTTAAAGTGAGAGGAGAGAGATTTAAAAAAGACATGAGGGGCAACTTTTTTAACACAGAGGGTGGTTCGCATTTGGAATGAACTTCCCGAGGAAGTGATGGATGTGGGCACAATTACAACAATTAAAAGACATTTGGATAGGTACATGAACAGGAAAGGTTTGGAAGGATCTGGGCCAAGGGCAGGCAGGCGGGACTAGTTTAGTTTGGGATTATAGTCAGCTTGGACTGGTTGGACCGAAGGGTCTTTTTCCATGTTGTATGACTCCACGTCAATTAGGGATAGGCAATAAATTCCCAGTACCACCTCTAACCCCTGAACAAATACAGAAGAAGTCCCTTGTCCCTTATACCATTCCAAGGTAAAACCTCACCACATGGGGGTGAGATTTTATGACTTTCAGTAGGTCAAGGAAGGAGGAATAGAAAATGAGTGCCCTGCTCGCTCCCTAGACATGGTCCAATCAAAAGCTGGACGATGCATTAAAGACTGTCCAAATACTGCCCACAGCATTTTGTATCAAGTTAATTGATTTTGAAGTGTGGGCACAGTTGTAATCTAAGAAATGCATCAGTCAAATGGAGCACAGAAAGTCCCACAAAGCCAGCAATCTGATTGTAAGCTTCGGTAAATGGATGTGCCTTGGCTATAGCACTGGTGATAAGTAATGCCGTAGGACATATCTAATGCCCCATTGAGACAGCAGACGGGATCTCAGTTTAGTGTCACAACCAAACAAAGCCACCTCCAGCCATGTTCCACTGAGTCATCAGTTTACGTTGGGATTCAGGTTGTGGGCTTGGCCCCATAACCTCCTGACCTGCGAGGTCAGGGTATTGCCACAGGGCAGGGCAGGGCGGGGATGTGGGGGAAGCAAATCAAACGAAGTGGAGATTTAGATCGAATTAGAGCTGTGATTTACCTTTGGCACCGGCAGCCTCCCTTCTCCTGATTTGACAGATGTTACGATAGATGGAAGGCAGATCACAGATCAGTTCGATGTTTATTCGGCGATTCTCCAGCAAATTCCGGTTTTCCAAGAAGCTGTGGGATCGCCAACATTGGCTTCCCAGTGGACAGGCGTCCAGAATAAACTGAAGGCAGATGTGAAGCTTTTTGCAAGACTGTTTGTAGTGGCAAGAGCCAAAGGGACCATCCCCTTTGTTGTAAAAGGCACAGACCTGAAGAGACAAGATGATTTGTAATATGAAACCTTTGTTAGGCCGCATTTGGAGTAATGTGTGGAGTTCTGATCATCACACTACCAGAAGGACGTGGAGAGAGTGCAAAGAAAGTTCACCAGGATGTTGCCCAGTCGCGTGGACCTTGGCCATGAGGGAAGGGTAAAAAGACCAGGGCCTTTCCCACTCGGAAGATGGCAGCTGACAGGACATCTGATAGAGGTCTACAACATTATGAGAGGCATAGACAGAGTGAAGAGTCAGGCTTTTCCTCAGGGTTGACGTTTCAATTATAAGGGGGCACAGGTGAGGGGGGGGGGGGGGAGTTTAAGAGAGATGTGTGAGGAAAGTTTTTCACGCTGGGAGTGGTAGGAACCTGGAATGCACTGGCAGAACGGGTGCTGGAAACCAGCATGTTAATGACATTTAAGAGGCACCTGGATGGTTACATGAGCAGGGAGGGAATAGAGGGATACAGACCGAATAAGGGCAGTTTAGTTAGAGCTTCACGATCAGCAGAGGCTTGGTGGGCCAAAGTGTCTGTTCCTGCACTGTACTTCTCTTTTTGTTCTTCTGTTAATTTATCTTCTGTTTGTCCACTGTCCAGGACACCCAGACTGTCCAACACTGACAGTTCCTGCCTTTAGTATTGACGGTTCTCGCAATCCTGACAGGAAGGCCTAAAGCAAAGCAACAACAACTTACATTTCCATAGCATCCAGAAAACAGAATGAAACGTCCCCAGATACTTCACGATACAGCAGTGTTTGACACTGAGCCACATAAGGGAACACTGGGTCAGCTGATGAAAAGCTTGGTCACAGACAGGTGCTACTGAGTGCATTAAAGGAGGAGGCAGAGAGCAACAGGGAGGGAACTCCTCACCTCAGGGCATGCGAAGCTGAAGGTGAAGTAGTTAAAATCGGGACTGCTCAGGAAGCCAGTTGGGTAGTTGGCCGGGAGGAGGGTCCAGAGATAGATGAGGCTTTGGACTGATCAACAATATAAGTCAGCGAGCACTGGGATGAGGCGTGGAGTGGGGATTTTGCTTGACTTAAGTCAGCTGCAGCAGAGTTTTGGATCACAGAAGGTGGTCAATTCTGGAGGTGACAAAGCTTTGACAGGGTTATTTTGTTTTAACATATTTTTTTAAAAATTAACAATTATGAATTATTAGCTCTCCTTTGACTGTTGTGAAGTACCTAGTTTCTACTCAGGACCTCTTCCATTCCAATGTACGAAAATGGAGATGGAAAAGATCTTCAGCCTGCCCCACACAATTCTCAATCTTATAGGAGAAAGTGAGGACTGCAGATGCTGGAGATCAGAGCTTATGCCCGAAACGTCAATTCTCCTGCTCCTTGGATGCTGCCTGACCTGCTGTGCTTTTCCAGCAACACATTTTTCAGCTCTCAATCTTATCCCAGGGGAATCCCATATTCCCCATCCCATCTGCAAGCAGAGTGTCCTGACCATTTTCTGTTTCAAACTAGCAATGTGGTTCATTCTGAGAGGTGACATAAATAAATATGCATCGCACAGCACAATATTTATATAATGCTCTTTATGATTCGACCACAAATGAGAATATCTTTCCTCTCAAATATTCTGTTCCTTCAAGGTAAAGCTGCATCTGCTGAATCTCAGGGCAGAAGTGGCTACTGCAGATGCTGGAGATTAGAGTCAAGTTTAAAGTGGTGCTGGAAAAGCACAGCAGGTCAGACAGCATCCGAGGAGCAGGAAAATCGATGTTTCAGGCAAAAGCCCGAAACATTGATTTTCCTGCTCCTCGGATGCTGCCTGACCTGCTGTGCTTTTTCCAGCACCACTCTAATCTTGACTCTGCTGAATCCAGCCCAGGCAATGGCTGTGGACATTGGCTTCGGTCTCTCCGTAATGGAGAGAATCTGCAGAAAGAAATTGCTTGACAGGTTTTAGGGCCATGGCTGGAATCCCAATGCACAAAGCAACATTATTAGAACCTCATACTTAGACTAGATCTTTGAAATTCCCTCTCCTCATGCTCTTGGTCCCAAATGTATCCTTTCCAAGAGTTTATCCAATTCCTCTGAGAAAGTCACCGTTAATTCACATCCACTGCCTTTCAAGAAATGTATTCCACAAGATGACTGTGCATAAGAAAATTCCTACCTTGCACAGAATTATAGAATGGTAAAAGCACAAAGGAGGCCAGTCAGCCCATTCTCTGAGAGGGCCAGTCACACTCACCTGCCTTTGATTCCATTGGCTTTTTAACTTTGCTTTATCAAACGCCAATTAACTTAAACCACCTCCAGTCCATCTCCACCAGTTGGATATTTTCCAATCAACCTCTTTAGAGTTGTTATGACACACCTCTGGTGCAGACGGAATTTGAACACATGCCTCCTGGTCCACAGGTAGAGATACTACCACCATGCAACAGCCATTCTTTTCTGGTTATTTTATTTTCATACCCATAACTGCTCGTACGCAAAACTGAACAACTTTTTTGTCCCTGTCGTCAAATCACCCGTGGCATTTTTCATCCAGTAACCACCGCAGGTAACTCACCCCGATTTTCCAACTGATAATTTACATGCAAAGCAATGCATGGAATGCAGACCATCAAAGGTCTAATGTTCTAGATTACCCCCAGATGAGGAACAAGCCTCTGTACATCTACTTAGTCCATCCTTTTTATCATTCATCCAAATGAGATAGGGTGGCACCGTGGCTAACACTGCTGCCTCTCAGCGTCAGAGACCCGGGTTCAATTCTTGCCTCAGGAATTGTCTGTCTGTGTGGAGTTTGCACACTCTCCCCGTGTCTGCGTGAGTTTCCTACAGGTGCTCCGGTTTTCTCCCACAGTCCAAAGATGTGCAGGCCAGGTGAATTGGCCATTCTAAATTGCCCGTAGTGTTAGGTGAAGGGGTAAATGTAGGAGAATGGGTGGGTTTTGCTTCGGTGTGGACTTGTTGGGCCGAAGGGCCTGTTTCCACACTGTAAATAATCTAAATCAAAACGGAGTGGGTGGGGGAGATAAAGAACTCTATCCCTGGTGGGGCTCACCTCTCTCTAAAAGAACAAACTGAGGCCACAGCAGCAGCCAGATGGGGACTTGAAGCTCAGACACTCAGATTAGAAGTCAGATGCTCAACTGACTGAGTCACCCAGGGTCTGAAAATTGTCCGCAAGCAATTCATGTTATTTTCTTAAAACCAACCTATTCAGAGATGTCATTACAAATCTCTGAGGCAGGTGGGACTTGAACCTGGGTCTCTTGTTCCAGAGAGTAGGGACGATACCATTGCACCACAAGAGCCCTTCTTCTTTTACTAACCCTACTGTCACTGAAATCAATCTCTCTTCATGACTTAAACACCTTTCAAATGCCCTCTTTAACCATCTTACTCTGAGGAGACAATCTCCACTTTTTGCAATGATTTCTGGATATTTGAAGTCTATCGTGTTTTGTTCCACTCTGTCAAGTCTTCTGTTCCTCCTCTCTAGCAGGAGCTATGACATCCTTGTGTTGTGCTGACAATTGGACCCAAAACTGAAGCTGAGATCTAACATGCGATTTACAATAGCCCAATCCTTTTACTTGAGAAGAGGAATTTGCTGGCATGAGTGTAAAATTTGTGTATCGGTTAAACCTTAATCTGCTGATAAAGTTTGCTGAAGCAGCCCTGATTTATCAGCTCTATGGCGAATATGTAAATAATTAAGTTTCATGAGTGTCCCAGCCCGGTCTCTTGCTGCTTTTCAAATCTCACCTCAGGCATTAGAGTAGGATCATTCTGCAACAGAAGCTGACGCAACTCTTTGACATCCAGATTGTGAAGTCCATTCTTACTCAAGATTGTACCATTGTGGACAGACAGGATGTCATGAGAATTTGTGCAGGCTTTTCTGAAACACATGAAGGATATTAAGAAAACATATAAAAACCCAGCTGGTTTAATAATGGAGTTACAGTCACAGCCCCATAATACACTTGTGTTATATACATTCAGTTAGAAGGTTGGGCATCGCTGGTAAAGCCAGCATCTGTGGCCTATCCCTTCTTGCACTGATTGGGTTGCTAGCTGTAGGATGTGAGAGAGGGAGGGGGCTGTAGGTTGGAAGTATTGACAGCGGAGCTTCACCAGGAGTGGCTCAAACAGAGAGGTGTCAGGATTGGATTAGATTACCTACAGTATGGAAACAGGCCCTTCGACCCAACAAGTCCATACCAACCCTCCGGAGAGTAACCCACCCAGATCCATTTCCCTCTGACTAATGCATCCTAACTCCTAGCATCTTTGGGACTGTGGGAGGAAACTGGAGCACCCGGAGGAAACCCACGCAGACACGGGGAGAATGTGCAAATTCCACACAGACAGTTGCCCAAGGCTGGAATCGAACCTGGGACCCTGGTGCTGTGAGGCAGCAGTGCTAACCACTGGGTCACCATGCCAACCCAGATAAACCTAGTCACTAAAAGCTGGTCAGCATGACCTCAATGGTGAGAAAACATTTAGATACTAAACTCTGGGAGAAAATTCATGTTTTTCTTGGGCCTGTTCACATTAAGGAAGGTCAGCATGGACTTTCTAAAAGCAAATAATGACGAATCAACACAATTGTGCTTTTTTTTGGTGGGGTAACAGTAAGGATGAATGAGGGCAATCCGATTAAATTTGATTTCTCTGGACTTCTAAAGGACACACCATAGATTGCCACACATCAGCAAAGTTGATATACGTGGAATCACAAGGAAAGGCAGTGGTGGCGCGGATAAGAAGTCAGATTGGGTGACTGGGGAAAGTGAGTAACGGTGGAAGGACTGCAGTTGTGTGCTTGCCTTGGTACATATTAATAACAGACCAGTGTTTAGATTAGATTAGATTACAGTGTGGAAACAGGCCCTTCGGCCCAACAAGTCCACACCGACCCGCCGAAGCGAAACCCACCCATACCCCTACATTTACCCCTTACCTAACACTACGGGCAATTTAGTATGGCCAATTCACCTGACCCTGCACATCTTTGGACTGTGGGAGGAAACCGGAGCACCCGGAGGAAACCCACGCAGACACGGGGAGAACGTGCAAACTCCACACAGTCAGTCGCCTGAGGCGGGAATTGAACCCGGGTCTCTGGCGCTGTGAGGCAGCAGTGCTAACCACTGTGCCACCGTGCCGCCCACTAATGTCCACAGAAATCAGCGATCAATCACCAGTGCAGCACAGTCTGAGCCCCATATTCACTTTCATCAAGTATTTTACGTACCTTCACACAACGGAGAAACGTACTTCACATTCCAGATATATTTCAAAACATTTACCTCTGCTCAGTGACCGAGGAAGTAACGCATAGTAATTCAGAAAAGCATATGCACACTCTGCTGTTCATCTCACCATTTTCATAATGAATGCACAACAGGATTTTAGTCCACATGAACAGAAGGGTTGACGCCACATGCCCAACCACGGGGTTAATGACTCAATTTTGATGGCCACGTATAAATCAGAAATAAGAAAGGGTCTTGAGATGCAGAGAACAGTGTCCCTGCCTCAAGGTTGGAGTCTGACTTGAACTTGACTTGAAGGTCAGTGACGTTGCATTGTAAATAGTGCCAAACAGTTGGTCAACCCGTAAATCCTTCCCATTCACCTATGGTAAGCAGTGAGAGAGCGAGAGCGAGAGCGAGAGAGAGAGAGAGAGAGAGAGCGAGAGCGAGAGCGAGAGCGAGAGAAAGAGAGAGAGAGAGAGTTTCCTCATGAGCTATGAATGGACAGGTGCCCCATCAAGCTACAGCCTCTTGGCAATCTATTCCAGGGAAAACAATGGAAATAGATGCAAGCATGTGTTCCATCTGCCTTGTGCATCATGGGAAGCTGAATGAGAACAGCAACACGACATCCAGGTTAAGAAACAGGAGTAGGCCATTCGGCCTCCGGGCCTGCTTCACCACTCAAGAGGATCATGGTTGATCCATTCTTGATCAGACACATGGGGCTAGTGACTGATATTTGGAACAACATTGACTTAGACTTTGGGCATACAGGGCATGGATTTCAACACTTGGAGATAACAAACCTGGAAGTATTGTGAACTGTGAGAAGGTTAGTCATTGACTTCAAGAAAACAGGCAGGTGAACACAGGGATTTGTAAATAGATATATTTTCATAGGAAGAATGAAGCAAGGCAGTACAAAATACAAGAAAGGGTCAATTCTAAAGTGAGGACAGGGACTGGTGGACCTCGGATTATTTGTGCACAAATCATTGAAGGTGATACAACAGGGTGAGAACGTGGCTAGTAGGAGACAAGAGGCTTCCAGCAAGAATTATGGAGGACACAAGCAAGGAACTTATCATGAACATTTGTAAAACACCAGTTCAGCTTCAACTGGAGCTGTATTGTCCAATTCTAGGCATCAAACTATTGGAAAGATGCAACAGACTTTGTAAGATCAGTTCCAGGTATGAAAGACTTCAGTGGGGATTGAAGAAGCTGGAACTGTTCATTTTAATAAAAAAGGTTGAGAGCAGATAGAGATGTTCAAAATTCACAAGGAATCCACATGGAGCAGACAGATTAATTTCATTGGGGAGAATGCTGAGAGTCAGAGGGAGAAGATTTTAAAGGTGAATTGCAAAAGAGTCAATGATGACAGGAGGCAAACTTCATTCAGGGTCTGGAATGTACTGTCTGAGGGTGTGCTGGATGCTGATTAATGACAGTTTTCCATGGGTTTGGATAAGAACCCAAAGAGGAACAGCACAGGGAAATGGGAAGAGATAGATTACTTTTGCAGAGAAAATCAGCACCGATTCAACAGCCTCCAGCTGCACTGAGTAATCTATGACGCAACAAATCCTGGCTTTCAGTACAAGCTCAAAAATAAACGTCACCCAATGTTTGGGAGAAAGTGAGCTCTGCAGATGCTGGAGATTAGAATCGAGAGTGTGGTGCTGGAAAAGCACAGCAGAGGCAGCATCCATGGAGCAGGAGAATCGACGTTTCAAGTATAGGCCTTTCATCAGGAATCTGCTGTGCTGAACTTTTCCAGCACCACACTCTCGACTTCACCCAATGTCTGCGCACATCCGGTTATAGAGTCATAGAGACGTAGAAACCAGTTTAACTGCATAAACATTAGCACAGAGTTAGCTGAGAACTGAGAATGGCAACTCTGTATAGTGTCAGACCGAGTTTTACAATGGATAACACAGCTAGACATTACTGTTATTCAGGATTAGTGGTGCTGGAAGAGCACAGCAGTTCAGGCAGCATCCAAGGAGCTTCGAAATCGACGTTTCGGGCAAAAGCCCTTCATCAGGAATAAAGGCAGTGAGCCTGAAGCGTGGAGAGATAAGCTAGGGGAGGGTGGGGGTGGGGAGAAAGTAGCATAGAGTACAATAGGTGAGTGGGGGAGGGGATGAAGGTGATAGGTCAGGGAGGAGAGGGAGGAGTGGATAGGTGGAAAAGGAGATAGGCAGGTCGGACAAGTCCGGACAAGTCATGGGGACAGTGCTGAGCTGGAAGTTTGGAACTAGGGTGAGGTGGGGGAAGGGGGAATGAGGAAACTGTTGAAGTCCACATTGATGCCCTGGGGTTGAAGTGTTCCGAGGCAGAAGATGAGGCGTTCTTCCTCCAGGCGTCTGGTGGTGAGGGAGCGGCGGTGAAGGAGGCCCAGGACCTCCATGTCCTCGGCAGAGTGGGAGGGGGAGTTGAAATGTTGGGCCACGGGGCGGTGTGGTTGATTGGTGCGGGTGTCCCGGAGATGTTCCCTAAAGCGCTCTGCCAGGAGGCGCCCAGTCTCCCCAATGTAGAGGAGACCGCATCGGGAGCAACGGATACAATAAATGATATTAGTGGATGTGCAGGTAAAACTTTGATGGATGTGGAAGGCTCCTTTAGGGCCTTGGATAGAGGTGAGGGAGGAGGTGCTGGCGCAGGTTTTACAGTTCCTGCGGTGGCAGAGGAAAGTGCCAGGATGGGAGGGTGGGTTGTAGGGGGGCGTGGACCTGACCAGGTAGTCACGGAGGGAACGGTCTTTGCGGAAGGCGGAAACGGGTATTCAGCCAGAAGAGCCCACTCTCACTCACTTGTTTTTAGCTGCTCTGCAATCATCATAGATAAACCGTCGGCATAGGTGCAGTTTGTTGCAGGTCTCACAGTCCTGATTTGGGTAGTTCTTGCACAGTCTGACTGAGGTGACAGCGATGACCAAACTGCCTGGAGACCGGCTGGAACCTGCTGCTCCTGAGTCTTTTACCACAGCAAAGTGCTGAGTGTTGTACAGGACCTGGTTCATGTCCGCCCCAGAAATACCAAAACGACTGACAGCTTTCTCCAGAACGGTGTTAAAGTCTGACCAGCCCTGGCTGGCGCACAGGGTCTTGAGGATGAATTCTGTGACAGTCAGTTGTGACATTTCCCCTCCGTGAATTTTCTTTGCCCGTCGTTTCAAACGAAAGGCAACTTCAACAACTGATCACAGAAACGAAACTGAAACCAGGAATCCTACTGGCTGGCCGTCATCAGTTGTCTTTAACTGAGTCAAAAGAATTAAAACAAGTTATTAAATTTTCCTTAAATTTCAGACAGAGGTGACTTATTGTAGTGGCAGGGATCATGTTACCACTTCTGAGAATGACTAGCGGTCCCTGCTATTTGACTGCAGTGGCACCACTGCCTTGCCTGTTCAGCTGCGCCTTAATGTAAAATCTCTGGTTGTGACACCTCCTCCAGCCCTAAAGCACTTACCCGCGTTTCCCCAAATCTAGGCCGTGCTACATTCCCATTTCTGTTGCACGCGGTTCATTGCCTTACCTTCAGTTGTTCGTCCCCCAAGCCCTGGCATTTTTTCCCTCAATCTCTGTCCTTCCCGTTTGTCCTTGATAATACTGCTATGCAGCACCTTAGGGCGTTAAAGATGCTACACAAATGCACACCCTCATTGTTGGCTTGTTCTGCAACTGAATCGCTTAGTAATAATAGCTTCCTTTCAATTCTTAAGTAGAATTACTGCAATGTGTACGATATGTATCAGAAACAAACAGGCTGCTTAATTAAATTGCAAAAAACAACAAGCTGGCACCTTGGCATTTCTCATATGATACAAAAGCCATGTTCTGGTCAGTATTTTGGGAGGCGGGGGTGGGAGAAAACAAAGCACACATTAGCCGGCCACTGTTAGATGCAGCTCTATTATTAGAGTCATAAAGATGTACAGCATGGAAACAGACCCTTTGGTCCAACCTGTCCTTGCCGACCAGATATCCCAACCCTATCCAGTCCCACCTGTCAGCACCCAGCCCATATCCCTCCAAACCCCTCCTATTCATATACACATCCAAATGTCTCATAAATGTTGCAATTGTACCAGCCTTCACCACTTCCTCTGGCAGCTCATTCCATACACGTACCACCCTCTGCGTGAAAAAGTTGCCCCTTAGGTCTCTTTTATATCTTTCCCCACTCACCCTAAACCTATGCCCTCTAGTTCTGGACTCCCTGACTCCAGGGAAAAGACTTTGTCTATTTATCTTATCCATGCCCCTCATAATTTTGTAAACCTCTATAAGGTCACCCCTCAGCCTCCGATGCTCCAGAGAAAACAGCCCCAGCCTGGTCAGCCTCTCGCTGTAGCTCAAATCCTCCAACCCTGGCAACATCCTTGCAAATCTTTTCTGAACTCTCTCAAGTTTCACAACATCTTTCTGATAGGAAGGAGACTAGAATTGCACAAAATATTCCAACAGTGGCCTAACCAATATATGTTTCTGGGTCCGAGCACCTGAACACTAAAATCCATTGTGGTACTGAGGAAGGCTGTCAGATGAGATGTGAACTGAAGACACACCTGTCTGCCTGAGTGGCTAGAAAATATCCCATTGCACTACTTTGAAGTAGAGCAGGGGAATTATCCCCCAGTATTCAGCCCTTGATGGACATCACACACACAAGCAAAAAAAAATACTCTGAACATTATGTCTGCGTATTTGTGACAGTTCACGGCATGTTCTGGCTGTATTTCTGTATTGCATCAGGAAGTTCATTTTGAAAATAAAGTCAACATGAGAAATGTGACTGGCCTGTGGGGACATGCTGAGATATCCTGCAAAAGGGAAAGGGATAGGTATAGGGAATGCTGGATGACTAAAGAAATTGAGGGTTTGGTTAAGAAAAAGAAGGAAGTATATGTCAGGTATGGACAGGATAGATCAAGTGAATCCTTAGAAGAGTATAAAGGCAGTAGGAGTATACTTAAGAGGGAAATCAGGAGGGCAAAACGGGGACATGAGATAGCTTTGGCAAATAGAATTAAGGAGAATCCAAAGAGTTTTTACAAATATATTAAGGACAAAAGGGTAACTAGGGAGAGAATAGGGCCCCTTAAAGATCAGCAAGGCGGCCTTTGTGTGGAGCCACAGAAAATGAGGGAGTTACTAAATGAATATTTTGCATCAGTATTTACTGTGGAAAAGGATATGGAAGATATAGATTGTAGGGAAATAGATGGTGACATCTTGCAAAATGTTCAGATTACAGAGGAGGAAGTGCTGGATGTCTTGAAACGCACAAGATTGGATAAATCCCCAGGACCTGATCAGTTGTACCCAAGAACTCTGTGGGAAGCTAGAGAAGTGATTGCTGGGCCTCTTGCTGAGATATTTGTATCATCAATAGTCACAGGTGAGGTGCCGGAAGACTGGAGGTTGGCAAACGTGGTGCCACTGTTTAAGAAGGTGGTAAAGACAAGCCAGGGAACTATAGACCGGTGAGCCTGACCTCAGTGGTGGGCAAGTTGTTGGAGGGAATACTGAGGGACAGGATGTACATGTATTTGGAAAGGCAAGGACTGATTCAGGATAGTCAACATGGCTTTGTGCATGGGAAATCATGTCTCACAAACTTGATTGAGTTTTTTGAAGAAGTAACAAAGAAGATTGATGAGGGCAGAGCAGTAGATGTGATCTATATGGACTTCAGTAAGGTGTTCAACAAGGTCCCCCATGGGAGACTGATTAGCAAGGTTAGATCTCATGGAATGCAGGGAGAACTAGCCATTTGGATACAGAACTGGCTCAAAGGTAGAAGACAGAGGGTGATGGTGGAGAGTTGTTTTTCGGACTGGAGGCCTGTGAGTGGAGTGCTACAAGGATCGGTGCTGGGCCCTCTACTTTTTGTCATTTACATAAATGATTTGGATCCGAGCATAAGAGGTACAGTTAGTAAGTTGGCAGAAGACACCAAAATTGGAGGTGTAGTGGACAGCGAAGATGGTTACCTCAGATTACAACAGGATCTTGATCAGATGGGCCAATGGGCTGAGAAGTGGCAGATGGCATTTAATTCAGATAAATGCAAGGTGCTACATTTTGGGAAAGCAAATCTTAGCAGAACTTATACACTTAATGTTAAGGTCCTAGGGAGTGTTGCTGAACAAAGAGACCTTGGAGTGCAGGTTCATAGCTCCTTGAAAGTGGAGTTGCAGGTAGATAGGATAGTGAAGGTGGTGTTTGGTATGCTTTCCTTTATTGGTCAGACTATTGAGTACAGGAGATGGGAGGTCATGTTGCGGCTTTTTAGGACATTAGTTAGACCACTGTTGGAACATTGCGTGTAATTCTGATCTCCTTCCTATTGGAAAGATGTTGTGAAACTTGAAAGGGTTCAGAAAAGAATTACAAGAATATCTGGTCGGCATGGACAGGTTGGATCTAAGGGTCTGTTTCCATGCTGTACATCCCTATGACTCTAAGCGTCATATAAGCACAACCTTGCAATAGTGTCATAGAGTCAGAGAGATGTACAGCATGGAAACAGGGACTCCAGTTTCTCTCACAAGACAAACTTATGGAATAGATTCACCTACCGTGCCCAAACTTTGAGATACAAGATGGATTTGTATTCCAATAGTGCCCTTCACAACCCTTAGCAAAGTGTTTTTCTGCCAATTTTCTTTGAAGAGCAGCTGTTGTTGCAATGTGTATGTGCTTGAAGGCAACGAGGGATTGAAAGGCAATAGATAAATGCAAGTCTATCCATTGACAACACAGGGTGAGACAGCAGTGATTGGGAGAGGGGGGCAACATTTGAAAGAAGTCATTCTATCATGGCACAAACTTGCCAAGACTTAATAGTAACGTCGTGGGGAGTGTTGCTGAACAAAGAGACCTTGGGGTGCAGGCTCATAGTTCCTTGAAAGTAGAGTCGCAGGTAGATAGGATTGTGAAGGTGGTGCTTGGTATGCTTGTCTTTATTGGTCAGAGTATTGAGTACAGGAGTGGGAGGTCATGTTGCGGCTGTACAGAACATTGGTTAGGCCACTTTTGGAAAACTGTGTTCAATTCTGGTCTCCCTGCCATCGGAAGGGTGTTGTGAAACTTGAAAGAGTTCAGAAATGATTACAAGGATGTTGCCAGGTTTGGAGTGATTGAGCTATAGGGAGATGCTGAACAGGCTGGGCCAGTTTTCCATGGAGCGTTGAAGGTTGAGGAGTAGAAGCTTATAAAATCATAAGGGGTATAGACAGAGTAAATAGATAAGACCTTTTCCCTGTGGTGGGGTTTAAGGTGAGAGGGAAAAAAATTAAAAGGGACCTAAGGGGCAACTTTTTCACAGAGGGTGGTACATGTATGGAATGAGCTGCCAGAGGATGTGGTGGAGGCTGGTACAATTACAGCATTTAAAAGGCATTTGGATGGGTATATGAATAGGAAGGGTTTCCAGGGATATGGGCCAAATGGGACTAGATTTATTTAGGATACCTAGTCAGCATGGACAAGCTGGAGCGAAGGGTCTGTTTTCATTCTGCATCTACATCGGCAAATAATGCAAAGACTCAGGAATAATTCAACATTCAAATGCCTTGTAATTTTCAAGTACTGTAGATGGCACTATTGCACAAGATTTAAATAGCAGCCCAGGTGATTGGTCTTTTGTAGCAGTACATAGAGTGGGCCCTCTTTATTTCTCTAGGCTCATAAATATTTACCAGACAAGAGGCAGTCATTCAGCCCATTATGTCAATGCTAGTCAACATAGATTAACTACACTTTCCAAAGTGTGGTCCATAGTCAAGGAAACTGTGGTAATGCAAATAAATACTTAAATGGTTTATAAATATTGCACATTGCATAATTTTTTGGTTTAGGTCTTGCACTTTTCTCTTCAGCGATGCATAGGAACTGGAAGGTTGTCATTCTCCTTTTACATGTTTGCATTCAACTAGCTTTTTAATTCAAGATTTGTATGAGCCTCAGGTTCTGGATTACTGACCAAATGATAACATCACCACTCAGCTGCCACCTTCCCATACTTGAAAACCAATAAAAAGACGCAACATATCAATGAGGCAATGGGGAAATCCTAAGAGAGTTAGCTGAAAAGAGGTACACAAATGAGCATTCAAAAGCATGGACTTAACAGTTGGCCTGTCAAGTTTGAGGGGAATAAGGAATGAGCCAGATCACACGGTGAGCTCTCTATCCACCAGGTGAGGATAGAACATCATAGGACAATCATGGCACCTCAAAACTGAGCAAAATATAGCACTGCTTGCTCTATGAAATTGAGGTGGATGCTTGGAATACAAATTCCTCTTCAAAAGTGAATGTGATCTGATAAATTAATTACCTGTTCTTCTGATATTTCACAATGTAAACTCTTCAAAGACACGAGAGATCATCAACCTGTTTGAAATATGTGGTTACCATTTGCTTAGTCACCTGCCAAAAGAACAAAATCCCATGAAATAAAGAAAGCTAGTGCCTATCCCACCTTGTTCTTACGGAACATACAAGTTTGGAACAAGAGCAGGTCTCCAGCCCAAAACAGACAAGCATTTATATATAAGCACTTCTCACAATTTCAGGATGACCCAAACAGTTTTAAAGTCAATGAAGTACTTAGAGTCGAAAGATGCACAGCATAGAAACAGACCCTTCGGTCCACTCGTCCATGCCGACCAGATATCCCAACCCAATCTAGTCCCACCTGCCAACACTCGGACCCTATCCCTTCAAACCCTTCCTATTCCTATACCCAGATGGCTTTTAAATGCTGTAATTGTAGCAGCCTCCACCACTTCCTCCAGCAGACCATTCCACTCATGCACCACCATGTGTGTGAAAACGTTGTCCCTTAGGTCTCTCTCATCCTCTCACCCTAAATCTCTGCCCTCTGTCCTGGGGGTCGGGGAGTCCAGAACTAAAGACCATGTCATTTATCCTATCCATGAGCTTCATGATTTTATAAACTTTTATGTCACTCCTCAGCCTCAGATGCTCCAAGGAAAACAGCCCTGGCCTATTCAACCTCTCCCCATATCACAAATCCTCCAACCCTGGCAACATCCTTGTAAATCTTTTCTAAACCCTTTCAAGTCTCACAACATCTTTCCAATAGGAGACCAGAATTGCATGCAATATTCCAAAAGTGGCTTAACCAATGTCCTGTACAGCCACAACATGACCTCCCAACTCCTGTACTCAATACTCTGACCAATAAAGGAAAGCATACTAATCACCTTCTTCACTATCCTATCTACCTGCGACACCAATTTCAAGGAGCTGTGAACCTGCACTCCAAGGTCTCTTTGTTCAGCAATACTCCCTAGGACCTTAACATTAAGTGCATAAGTCCTGCTAAGATTTGCTTTCCCAAAATACAGCACCTTGCATTTATCTGAATTAAATGCCATCTGCTACTCCTCAGCCCATTGGCCCATCTGATCAAGATCCCACTGTAATCCAAGGTAACCTTCTTCACTGTCCACTGCACCTCCAATTTTGGTGTCATCTGCAAACTTACTAACTAAACCTCTTATGCTCAGTGGACCCAGCACTGATCTTTGTGGCACTCCACTGGTCACAGGCCCCCAGTCTGAAAAACAATCCTCCAACACCAGTTCTATACCCAAATGGCTAGATATCCCTGTATTCCATGAGATCTAACCTTGCTAATCAGTCTCCCATGGAGGACCTTGTCGAACGCCTTACTGAAGTCCATATAGATCACATTTACTGCTCTGCCCTCATCAATCTTCTTTGTTACTTCTTCAAAAAACTCAATCAAGTTTGTGAGACATGATTTCCCATGCACAAAGCCATGTTGACTATCCTGAATCAGTCCTTGCCTTTCCAAATACATGTACATCCTGTCCCTCAGTATTCCCTCCAACAACTTGCCCACCACCGAGGTCAGGCTCATCGGTCTATAGTTCTCTGGCTTGTATTTACCGCCCTTCTTAAACAGTGGCACCACGTTTGCCAACCTCCAGTCTTCCGGCACCTCACCTGTGACTATTGATGATACAAATATCTTAGCAAGAGGCCCAGCTATCACTTCACTAGCTTCCCACAGAGTTCTTGGGTACAACTGATCAGGTCCTGGGGATTTATCCACTCTTGTGCATTTCAAGACATCCAGGACTTCCTCTGTAATATGGACATATTTCAAGATGTCACTATCTACTTCTCTACATTCTATATCTTCCAAGTCCATTTCCACAGTAAACACTGATGCAAAATACTTGTTTTTGTATCTCCTGTCGCTCCACACAAAGGCCGCCTTGCTGACCTTTGAGGGGCACTATTCTCTCCCTAGTTACCCTTTTGTCCTTAATATATTTGTAAAAACCTGTTGGATTCTCCTTAGCTTTGGCAAATAGAGTTCTCATGTCCCCTTTTTGCCCTCCTGATTTCCCTCTTAGGTACACTCCTACTTCCTTAATACTCTAAGGATTAACTCGATCTATCCTGTCTATACCTGACATATGCTTCCTCCTTTTTCTTAACCAAACCCTCAATTTCTTTAGTCATCCAGCATTCCCTATACCTACCAGCCTTTCCTTTCAGCCATACAGGAATATACTTTCTCTAGATTGTTATCTCATTTCTGAAAGCTTGCTATTTTCCAGCTGTTTCTTTACCTGCAAACAGCTGCCTCCAATCAGCTTTCAAAAGTTCTTGCCTAATACCGTCAAAATTGGCCTTTCTCCAATTTAGAACTTCAACTTTTAGATCTGGTCTATCCTTTTCCATCATGAATTTAAAACAAATAGAATTATGGTCACTGGCCCCAAAGTGCTCCCCCACTGACACCTCAGTCACCAGTCCTGCCTTATTTCCCAAGATTAGGTCAAGTTTTGCACCTTCTCTCGTAGGTACATCCACATACTGAATCAGAAAATTGTCTTGTCCACATAAATTCCTCTCCATCTAAACCCTTCACACTATGGCAGTCCCAGTCTGTTTGGAAAGTTAAAATCCCTGACCATAACCATCCTATTATTCTTACAGATAACTGAAATTACCTTACAAGTTTGTTTCTCAATTTCCCTCTATTCGGTGGTCTATAACAATTCCAATAAGGTGATCATCTATTTCTCAGTTCCATCCAAATAACTTCCCTGGATGTATCTCCAGGAATATGGGCGGCACGGTGGCCTCACAGCGCCGGAGATCCGGGTTCAATTCCTGCCTCAGGCGACTGACTGTGTGGAGTTTGCACGTTCTCCCAGTGTCTGCGTGGGTTTCCTCCCGGTGCTCCGGTTTCCTCCCACAGTCCAAAGATGTGCAGGGTCAGGTGAATTGGCCATGCTAAATTGCCCGTAGTGTTAGGTGAGGGGTAAATGTAGGGGTATGGGTGGGTTGCGCTTCGGCGGGGCGGTGTGGGCTTGTTGGGCCGAAGGGCCTGTTTCCACACTAAGTAATCTAATCTAATCTAATATCCTCTCTCAGCACAGCTGTAATGCTATCCCTTATCAATAACGCCACTCCCCCTCCTCTCTTGCCCCTTTTTGTCCTTCCTGTAGCATTTGTATCCTGGAACATTAAGCTGCCAGTCCTATCCATCCCCGAGCCCCATTTCTGTAATTACCATGATATCCCAGTCCCATGTTCCTAACTATGCCCAGAGTTCGTCTGTCTTCTTTGTTAAACTCCTTGCATTGAAATAAATGCAGTTTAATTGATCAGTCCTACCTTGTTTTCTGCTTTGTCACTGCCTGCCCTGACTGTTTGACTTGCTTCTTTTCTCAACTGTACTGGTCTCAGACTGATCTCTTTCCCCACTATCTCCCCGAATCCCACCCCCACCTTACTAGTTTAAATCTTCGAGCAGTTCTAGCAAATATGCCTGCCTGTATATTAGTCCTCTTCCAATTCAGATGCAATCTGTCCTTCTTGTATAGGTCACTTCTACCCGAGAAGAGATTCCAATGATCCAACAAGGTGAATCCTTCTCCCATACACCAGCTCCTCAGCCATGCATTCATCTGCTCTACCCTCCTATTCCTGCCCTCACTGGCTCATAGCACCAGGAGTAATCCAGATATTACTACTCGAGGACCTCCTTTTTAAATGCCTGAAAGGAGAATAGAGAGTTCGGCAGAATTTCATCCTTTTCCCTTCCTATGTTGTTGGTTCCTATGTGGACAATGACCTCCTGCTGGTCCCTCTCCCCCTTGAAAACATTCTGCACCCTCAGACATCCTTGACCCTGGCACCAGGAAGGCAACACACCATTCTGCTTTTTCGCTGCTGGCCACAAATGTCTTCGGTGCCTCAGACTACAGTCCCCTAACAATTGATCTCTTGGAACCCGGTGTACCCCTCATTGCATTAGAGATAGTCTCAATACCAGAAACTCGGCTGTTCGTGTTACACTTCCCTGAGAATCCATCACCCCCTATGTTTTCCAAAACAGCATACTTCCTTAGAAGATTGTCATAATTTGGGAAATGCAGCAGGTACTCTGCATACCAGAGTCCAATGAAGCAATATGATTATGATTTTAAAAAAAGTATGAAATGTTGATTCCATTGTCTAAAGCATCCATCATTCAGTTTAGATTATGACTGTTCTATACCTCCACTTGCTTTTGCTCCATTTTGAGATTCAGATCAAGAATTTAGAGAATGCTAATCTTAAAAATGTCGAAGATCCTACACTAGTCTTTGTACAGAAGAGTTCCAGGCATTAAATACACTCGTAAAATGATCAATTTAACTCCTTAATGGTTAAGATTCCATTCAGTCACAGTCCCCTTTTCCGTGCATCAGATCTGGCTTGACCACTTACTTCATTCAACATTGCTTTTTTCCCCCCAAACTCAAGTCTCTTAAATAAACCCACAACCACCATCCTTCACCACACAAACTCTCCCCAAACAGATTTCCAATTTTACACCACTGGTTAGGGTGCAACATTGGTCAAAAAATTCATTCATGAGACAGGGGCATCACCGACGGGCCAGCACTTACTGCCCACCCTTGTTGCCTTCATGCTGGTGGTGATGAGCTGCCCCCTACTGCAGTCTACTTGCTATACTTTGACCCACAAATGCCCTGAAGGAATTTCAGAATTTTAACCGTGACAGTGAAGGAATAGCAATATATTTCCAAGTCAGGATGCGGAGTAGCTTGGAGGAGAACTTACAGTTGGTGCTCGTATACATCTGCCTTGTCCATCTAGATGGAAACAGTCGTGGATTTGGAAGGGATTAAGAATCTTTGGTGAATTTCTGCAGTGCATTTTGTAGATAGCACACACTGTGGAAGTGCAACCATTCAAGTCAGCTGCCCGGTCTTTGATATGTCAAGCTCAAGTGTTGTAGGGGGAGCACCCATCCAGACAAGTGAAGAGGATTCTATCATACTCTTGACTTGTGCCTTGTAGATGGTGAACAGGCTTTGGGAATTCAGGAGGAGAGTTACTCACCATAGTATTTTTAGCCTCTGACCTGCTCTTCTAGCTACTGCACATACGTTGCAAATCCAGTGGAGTTTCTAGTCAATGGTAATACCAACGATGTTGGAAGTGGGGAAATCAGTAACACCAATGAATGTCACGGGCGGAGGTCAGATCACCTGTTATTGCCTAACATTTGTGTTATGAATGTTATTTACCACTTGTCAGCCCAAGCCTGGATATTGTCCAGATCTTGTTGCATTTTGAGTATGAACTGCTTCAATACCTGAGGTGTCACAAATAGTGCTGAACGTCACTCTTTGACCCTCCTGCCTTTTCTGCACACTCCTGGTTTAGCTCGTGAATCAATAAATCATGCTATTTTGTATTGTCCTTAAAAATATTGATTTCCCCAATGAAAATCTGCAATTCAATTAAATTCACCTTGTTATGGCATGTGGTAGTACAGAAGACAGATGAAACCGGTTTAGTGATAGGTTGTATTTCAGCACATAGCAGGACATGTGCCTTCCTTTATTATAACCAAATAGAACAACTACAAATAATTGGATTACATCAAGGTTTTTTTTTTATAAAAAGAGTTTGCAATCATGTTACCAGTAATTACTGAACTAAAAAGTATACAGAGGAAATAGTCTGCAAATACATTTTTTGCAAGCAATCGTTAATTTAAATGTGGAACCGAAAACCTACATTAAAGCACGAAGCAATGGGAAAGAAGGGTCTAGCCATAAAGGATTGGAATTAGAAAAGTAGTTCAGAATAATTCCTTAAAATTTAACATTCTAAGTACTGTCTATGAGGCAAGACTGTAATATACAAATTTTACAAACAGGGTGCGATAGCAGGTTACTTGTGGTTTATGTAGGTGGGTAACATGACACAAACAGCAGAAGGAGATGAGGAAACAATTAAAGTGTGCCCATTCCAGAGACTTCAGATGTTAGCCTGGGAGAGGGAGAAACACAAAAAAACACAATTTGATCAATAAAAGTTCTGAGCGATCTTTAATTATCAGAGACAAGCAAATTCAGCATGACAGACCTATGCCAGTGTTTTTGTTTCACACAGGCTCTCTCTTACCTCACTTAATTTCAACCAAGCAGCCTATCCTTTTATTAATTTCTTTGTATGTTTAGCCAACATTCACAAATCTATTTTACTCTTGTGGCAAATTCCAAATGAAACAAAGTGTATATTGTGCTTAAAATCACAACATTCATTTCCTGAAACTCTCAAGCTACAATAATTTTGTCAATTGATTCCTTGTAAAACTGATGGGATTTTGGAATGTGGTCAGATCCAGCACCTTTTAGCAAACTGCCCAGACTATAATTTTCTGTTTAGTGAACATCCTCATGTAGCTAACAGTGGTCAGTGAAGTACGGTCAACTTAATTGTTTACTTGATACCTGTGCTATATTTACTTTTCTCATCAAGCCATCAGACAACAATGCCTGCAGATTGAAATACTTACTCTTTTGCTCAATCTTTGGGAATGGCAAACAAGTGAGCTAGTGGGCATTAGCAAAAATAACCCTTAAGTAGGCACAGCAAATGACATTTATCATGTATGTTCGTTGAGGATACTGGAGTGTGTGGAGCTTCTGAAAAGTTAAAATTAAGTACTCAGTTTTTAATCTTAGAAAAAAAGTGCTTTTCTTCCCCTCTGATTCAGGTACAGGTATTGATTAATTCTGCCCTCAGCCCTTAATCAATCCCTCACCATCAATTCTCTAAAGCTGGCCACTTATGATTTTATAATTTAGGATTCTATTCAGGATTCTATTTTCCTAAGTCAGTCTCTACTCATTATGTTGTTAAAGTTCTAAAGGGATAATGAAAAAAGCAAAAGCTGTCTTCAATGCTGATCATTTGAAAATTGAGACACGGGCACATGGAGCATAAAACCCAAATGATGTTTTAAATGTTGCTTTAATGCTTGAAAGTGAACTAGCTAAACAGTGAGTAACAACAGATTCTGAAGACACCAATGAACAAGGAACCTAAGCAGATCAGCACCTAAGCAGATCAGCACTCTCTCGTGAGAAGAAGAAAAGCATAGCCAACTCCCATTCCTAGACGTGATGGTACAGAGAACACCGAACGGAGAATTCACTACAAAGGTATACAGGAAAGCCACACACACAGACCAAGTCCTAAACTATGAAAGTAACCACCCCAACACACACAAACGAAGCTGCATCAGGACACTATTCAAAAGGGCCACAACACACTGCAGTACACCAGAACTGCAAAAAGAAGAGGAGGAACACCTATACAAGGTATTCGCCAAAAACGGATACCCGCGCAACTTCATCAACAGATGCCGAAGAGAAAGACCACGGAACGAGGACATACCACAACCAAAAGGACTAGCCACACTACCATACATCAGGAGCATCTCGGAACTGACAGCCAGACTACTGCAACCCCTAGGACTCATAACGGCACACAAACCATTAGCCACGCTCAGACAACAACTCACCAGAACGAAGGACCCGATACCCAACATGAGCAAAACTAATGTAGTGTACAAAATACCATGCAAGGACTGCACAAAACACTATATAGGACAAACAGGAAGACAGCTAACAATCCGCATACATGAACATCAACTAGCCGCGAAACGACACGACCAGCTATCCTTAGTAGCCAGACACGCAGACAACAAGCAACATGAATTCGACTGGACAACACTACTATCATAGGGCAAGCCAGACAGAGAACAGCCAGGGAATTCCTAGAGGCATGGCATTCATCCACAAACTCCATCAACAAACACATCGACCAGGACCCAATATACCAACCACTACAGCGGACAGCTGAAACTGACAACCGGAAGCGGCAGGGACAGACCACTATAAACACCGGAGGAAACATCAAAGAAGCGCTTCGCAGGAGGCTCCCAAGCACGTCGCCTAGCCAGGGGACGAAACGTTTGCAACAAAAACTTCCAGCTCGGCAAACAGAACCACAGCAACGAACACCCGAGCTACAAATCTTCTCACAAATTATATTGTCTTATTGAACACTTTTCCATCTCCAACCTGAAATCAGTTGTCCAGCAATCTAACTGCAACTGAACCAATATTAGTGCAAGTTTAGCAAAGCACTAGTGTTTGCACCATGGTCCTATTTATAAAAATAAAGATTGCAGCACTTCCAATTTGCATATACACCCTTTTAAAAACTTGAGGTTTAGTAAAAATCCTCTCCTTAACTCTCCCTCAGTATGAATATGCTCATTTCTCACTAGACAAACATATTTGCCTGACCTAATCTCATTATGTTCCCTTGCAAGTCACACATCCCTTTCATTGTACTCCCAATTTTCATATTTTATACAAATTTGAAACTATGTCCCCATATCCAAATCTAGAGCTATATTCCTGACAATGGCACTACGGATATTACTGATATACATTGGAAAAAATGCAACTACTATTCTCTTATCTAAGTTTCTATTTATGCTGCTACATTCACTGGTTTCACTAAAACATTGCATTGATTAAATCTTGCCAATTTTTCCCCTCATTTTTTTAAAACTGTAAAGTGACAGTACATGCTTAATGAAAATCTGCAGTGATGACAGCACAGTACAAAGCTACAGTTAATTCATTTATAGGTAAACAGTTATTGTTAGGTCCTGATTTATTCAATTCTACCACAGTAGATCGGCAAAAGTAAATGTGTTTCTGACATCAAGGAACAACAGATTGTTTAGGAGAGTTGAGCAGACAAATTAACTTCATGGCAAGTGATTTGACTCTGATAGGTCGTGCTTAATGCACCAATTTTCTCTTCCATCAACCACATGCATTCTAAATGAATTTGTACTGCCATAAAATAGGGAATTTACAATACCATCAGGTTAACAAAATATGCGAAAATGGCACTTTGGTTTTAAGCTGGATGTGTACAAAGTACTTGAAAAATTTTGCATTCCAAATGCAAAAAATTTGCAAACTACTATCTGGTGTTGTAAACTGGAGTGAACGTGGGTACAAAATTGCTTTCCCTTACAGCATCACATTTGTATAAAGGCCAGATTAAACAGAATTAAGCTGATAACTCATTATAGATAATGTCTTCAATTTCACCTGTACAAATTACTAAGTAGATAGTATTTCCTGTTCTACCTTTTCACAATGAAATCAATGTCTGAACTGTGATAATCGCTGTTATAGCACCATCAAGTGGGTACAGCAATATCAGACAATACTTGAATCTAATTCATTGCTACTTCATTACATCTTTCTTCCCGGTGGTTTCCCATTGTATTTCACCTACATATGGACATTCCAGTCTCCCTCCATTGTAAGACTGGAAAGACAACAAACAGTTTTAAGATAGCACATCACAGCTACATACTGAAGTTGAGGAGCATGTTAGAAAGAAGAAAAAAATCTGTCCTTTCAGAAAGAGTCCTAAAAATTCTGCACAACTATAAACATTATCTGAATTTATATAACTATTAGCAATTATACAGATTTTACTCTGAGTTTGGAGCAATATTTGCTTTTGCAATTGCACTGTTTTTGCTCTGGTGCTAATGAAGCTCCATAATAATTTGAATCTCCTTCCCACCCCAATGCTCGGTGGAATTCTCTTACCTTGCATTAATGAGGTACTGTGCAAGGCTTATGTTGGCAGGGGATCCAGTAATAGTAATCTGGCGTTCCGTTGAGCCTTCGGCTGCATTAGCTATTTTAATCTGAGCCCCAGACATTTGTCTGATCTCATTGATTTTGCTGCCTTGTCTGCCGATTATACATCCTATTAGCTGGAAAGAAATTTGGGAAAAAAACTAAATGAAACAATTAACTAATAAAGTGTACAATAATGAATATAGATTAAAGCTGTGAGAATGAGAAGATAGAAGCAGAAGCATTTCAGCTGAATACTTATTTTCTTGCTTATATTGAAGGATTGCTAATGGCCATTTGCTTCTTCCTTGCTGGCTAGCCCACATATACTTGGAAAGTTCTTCTTTAAAACCGAGTCCTACACTCAACACTAAGTTTTTACTGAAAATTAACTTTCACATGTGCAATAGTCATTCCTAATTAAATTTAGTTTGCTTGCTCGTAAGACCAAACTTTGGAAAAGTGTTGAAAACATCAGATTACTTAAACCAAGATAATGGGAAAGGATGATGATTTCCACACTAAAAGCACAAGCGATTTAAGGCACTTAGTGATGTGGACATTTAGGTGGAAAGTTATCCAATGGCAATCTTAACCAGTCAAATATACTGGAAGCAATAAAGAAATAATACTGCATTGTTTGACCAAATTTCTCAGCACAGCTAGCCAGAGTTATATTATCGACTTATTGTTACAAAGTGTTTCGAAGCATCAAAACACAAAAAAACTTTGTAAAATTCTTCATTTTTGATGTACAAATATAAATGAGCAAATCAGCAGTTCAGAGGCACTTATTAATCTGTAGCTTGGAAAAAATATTTTCCATGGTGTAAGAAGTTATCATAAACATAACTTACAAGAAGCTTCTAGAGTGTGATGCAGATATGGAACTTGTGATCACATGAATAAAGATATACAAGGACAAGGTAGTTAAGAAAATTAGAGAGAAAGAGATTGAAGAGGTAGTAAGTAAACAGTTATAATGCATGCTTAACCAGCAAAACCCCATTTTGCACAAAAGTTAAAAAAAGGCAAAATTTTACACTATGTGGATCAACTTTTCTAATTTACTTAACCTTCACTGCTCAGAAATTGCATTACATCACCTCAAATGGGAAATTGCAGCCTACAGAACTAACATGCCATTTATGCAATAAGTTCAAATTATCTTCCTGATGCTTGAGCAGAATAATAGAAAGGCAGAATCTACTTTAATGTAGAAAGATCAGCAAACATTTTAGATTTAAAATTATTGGAACGTGGATATTTAACATTAAATTATTTGATTCCTTAGCAATTAATATAATTTACTTTTGCTTTTTCTCCAAGTCTCTTAGAAGTGAGCTGAGTCTGCAGAACCCTTCTGTTGGTCACTTACAGATTGAGTAGGTTTGGGATAATGCATTTTGAAAGGGAAGAAATAGGAATAAGTCATGATCTTGGAGATTGTAAAACTTGTGTCTTGATTCCAATCAGGATTTCCAAAATAGTGCCTTTACCCAAAGGAAATAACTTACATCATTGGGAATGGTGAGTTCATGAGTACTGGCCGGGGGATTGGCATCCAAACCTAAGTAAATGTGAGAATATGTTATTAGCAATGGACTACATGCATGAAACAAACAATGCAATCCCCTCTCCTTGCACATGAATGAGAGGCTCAGTGTCACAAAGGCAGATTTGTCCCAGATCTCTCATTGTCAAGTTGATCACTGACCAGTTTCTCTTGCTATATATACAAACCAGACCCTCATTCTCATGATCTTCACAAAAGTACATAGCACTGCAGTGGACACGATTGTTTATTGGATTTAAAGATTAGAAAGGGCATGAACAGAAAATTTGTTAAGATGGCCAATTTATCATACTTACATTTTGAAAGAGGTTTGAGTGGCTAGTACAGGGGCAGACTGGCACATGAAAAATTTCATGACCACTTCCAATGCAGATCCTTGGTTGATGCAAAGGCACTTACATCAGAATTGCTTCTTTCAAAAGGTCCAGCAAAAAGCTAAAGATTTTTTTTAAAGTAGTTATGTCAAGAATTGCTGAGACAGAAGCAAAGCTTCATTACACTTCCACAGGCATCAATTTAATTACACAGCAGTAGATACAGGGGTCCACAAGTCCTATGTGCCATCCAGCACATTAGTAACTAATGAATTGTTTAGTGCCTCCTGTGACAGAAGCAGATCCATCTAATTATAAAATCAGATCTACAAGTAAAACTGGAGGGAGGTCAGTTGCTGGGTTTTACTTGTAATGGAAACTCTGGCTACCGTTTGTTAGATTTTCCAAAATCCATTTGGATCAGGTCTCCAATGAAATAATATATAGAGAATTGCCTGGAGTTAAACGTTAGCTTTAAAGCAGATTGATCAACTTTGCATTTTTTGTTGAGTTTCTCCATGTTAAAATAAAAACAGTTGTCTCACAACTAATACTGTTGACATAAATGGTTTCTTTTAAAATTAGGATCATATAGTTCAGTCTGTTGAACTCATACGCTGAACTCCAATGGTGCTTCTACCCACCTGACCTCAATTTGGGAACATGTTCAAATGCGATACTTTAAGCTGGGCTTAAAGTAAAACAATATTTTGCTCTCGAGATCTATTTAATATGCAAGATTGAGTAAAGCTTTACTGCCCAATAGGACTTGCTTTGGGTTTCTCAAAAAGCAACTGGCAATTGGATTGAAGTATTTGTTTACATTGCAAATCCTCTCCTACTTCCAATAAAGTAAATTGCTCATCTTAGATCTGGTACTTTTAATATATAATGTTGAAAATTGACAAGTTTTGATTTATGAGAATGAAGACCTGCTTGTGGAAGATGCCTTTTGGATCAGCACAAAGCATGTTAGGAGAAAGCCAACTTGTCAAATCATTATTTCCCTGTGCATCTGAATTAATTAAAACATTGGAAATTCAAGTTGCATCATTTTTGACTTTGATTCCCGTGGATTCCCAAATACACAACAGATAAGGTAGTTAAGAAGGTGACAGGCAAAATTTAATGTGAATGACCATAATGAAAAAGGACTAATTATCCAAGCTATAAAGCCAAATATAAAGTCAGTACTTATCTGGCTTCTGACAGTGTCATGTCATCTAGCCATTAGCTTATTCTATGTAAATTATAATTTACAGTGATCCCAATGGGTCTTTGCTGAAGTTTGGAGATTAGACTCAGTTACTGCAGAATTATAATATTACAAAAATCATAACACCCTTTTAAAAAGGATGCAGATAAATATTTGACATTGAAATATTTACAAGAGAACGAGGAAAGGCCAGCCCAATGAGGCTAAGATGATAGCTCTTTAACAATAGGCACAGGTGCATTGGGCCAAAAAGATTGCTCACCATACTGAAGGGCAACTAGGCATGAGCACGGACATCTGGCCATGTCAGTGACATGCAAATCCCGTAAATGAATTATCAATCACTGTTTTCATTATGATAAGTGTATGTTTACCACCTAGAGTCACATAGATGGCCAGCACAGGAAGAGACCCTTCGGTCCAACTGGCCAACCAGATATCCTAAATTAATCTAGTCCCATTTGCCAGCATTTGGCCCATATCCCTCTAAACCCTTCCTATTCATATACCCATCCAAATGTCTTTTAAATGCTGTAATTGTACTAGCCTCCACCACTTCCTCTGGCAGCTCATTCCATACATGTACCCCCTCTGCATGAAAAAGTTGCCCCTTAGGTCTTTTAAATCTTTCCCCTCTCACCCTAAACCTATGCCCTCTAGCTCTGGACTCACCCACCCAGGAAAAATACTGTGGGTATTTACCCTATCGATGCTCATGATTTTATAAACATCTAAGGACACCCCTCAAGCCTCTGACGCTCCAGTCAAAACAGTCCCAGCCCATCCAGCTTCTCCATATATTTCAAACCTTCCAACCCCGGCAACATTCTTGTAAATCTTTTCCGAACTGTTTCACAACATCCTTCCTGTAAGGAGGCGGCCAGAATTGGGCACAATATTCCAAAAGTGGTCCACCTAATGTCCTGTACAGTTGCAACATGACCTACCTCCCAACCCCTATACTTGTACAATTGATGGTTTTAAGATATTACATTTACTGGAAATTCTCGATATGGAAAACATCTTCGCTGAGCAAAGATTCTGGCTATCAAAGCACAATCAGCTACTTGTCTTTACTACAAAACCTTTGCAAACCAAATACCCAGCTAAATATGAGAGACGCAATCAGTTGTTTTTATTTGACTACTCTTTCGCACTTGACAGACTGCATTCATAAGTGAGACATGTAGAATTTGTGAAAATCATTAGAAATGCGTGCAGCTGTCTTTCCACAAGCTGCAAATTAGCCTCAGAATCGGCCATTTATGTTTGTTTATAAATTAAGAGTTTAAACCATTTACGAAATGAAGGCAAACTTTCTGATCTTTTAAATTCTATCAATAAAAATAAATATCCTGTTATTGGTGCAATTTTACATACATGGAACAGTAAAATCAATAATCCCGCATCTTGAGGCTAGAAGTAGCAAAGATAATTTTAGATTGATAATTTAACTGAGGCATTATGAGAAACTGATTCACAAAATCTATACATTCACATTATTTCATAAAGTTACAGATAGAAAATGAGAAATTAATTTAACTTAAATTACAAGTTCAATGAGTTAAGAAACTTAAACCTTGAAGCACTGAATATACATCAATTCCAATTTATTTTAAAAACTATGAGAGAAAGAGAAAAGAGAGTAGAGAAAACAGAGGTGCCAAGAAAAGGAGCTGAATAGGGCACTGTGGGTACGTACCAGGGAAACCAGGGGTGGTCTGCCCAAGGGGAGTAAAGGGGGTATGCTGCATAGCCAACTGATGAAGCTTGGTCAACTGCTGGGGGTAGGAGGGGAAATTAGAACTAACTGATTACTGTACAATAAACACAAACACTACTTTTAGAAACAAAAAAAAAAAGGCAGTAAACAATGAACCATGCAGCAACATGGCAAACATTTAATTTGATGGAAAATAAGATATTTTTTAAAATTGCAAACTTTCTGGGTCCCACCCTTTCTTAATGTCTCTCCATATCAAAGGATCTGATTGGGAAGACTGGTACAAGTAAATGGGAATTTCTCCTGGCAGACAAGAGGAAGTGAAGGCTCACCCTCAGCTCTGTGAGCCAGCCAGAAAGTTGCTGAGGTCTTTCTGAAAGTGGAGGTCAGCAAGCCAGGTTTCATCTGGTGCCTTATCTGAGAGCTACCGATACCTGCATGACAAGAGACAGGAGAATCAGCCTCAGTTGGGACTCAAACATACCCCAGGTTCCTGATTCTTCGTTACAGTTTTTTAATTCGATTTTTCCTCTCAAGGACTCTGGTCTCCATGCAGGTTCCTTCAGCTGGGAGGATGGGTGAGTAAGCTGCGGACTTCTCCACATGGTCGACGCCAGTGTCGCTTTATACTCAGCCGACAGGAGGCATGCATCCTGTGGAGCAAGATGGCCAGTGTCAGAGTTGCGACGCTCCCATACCATGAGACATCCTGCCTTGCTGTCTGACTGAGAATTGAAGGACCTCATGTTGGTGCCGCAAGATTAGAGCATCCAATATCGCTGACAAAGGAATTCATCAGAAAGGTAGCTGTAGGACTGGAGTTTTAGGTAGCACTGCGACTCAAAGCCACAACAGAAGAAGCACTTTAACCATTCAAAATGGACATGTTGCTTATTTTACCATGATGTGGTAAAATTTCAGGGCCTAAATGCATGATCAGAAGTTTAATACCACTGATTACCAAGCACAACTGCGCAGTTAGGAAAGTAACTCTCATTCGTGTTACAAAGAGAAAGGAATAGAACAGATACTGAAACTTAACTGAACTTGCAGAGCTGGCTGTGTGGGCCCCAACCTCATCACTCTTAAATCAAGGTGATACAATATTTCTATTAGATTTGAGATGCTTACAACATGTTATGACAAGAGGATCCAATGTTTTAAATGTTGCTCATGATGTCTTATCCTTTTGATATGGGGATGGGAAGGAATCTAGGGGTGGACTCTGGGTACAGCAAAGGATTACAGGACATATTTCAACATCACTAGGAAGCAATTTGAAATACAATTTGACCATGACTTTTCAGGCTAGTTTCATATGCATAAATTTCAAAGCCTTTGTAGAATTTCAGGTTCTACTCATGTTTAACCAGCTGTGTTTAAAATAAATGTGTAGTGTGTGAAGTGTGGCTAAAAGAAGCAAATTTTACTAAAATATAGTAAACCCCCTCAGGCCAAATGCTATCTTTTTGCTTGAAGTATTTTTAAGTTAGCAAGTTAGATGTGACAAACAATTTTACTGATAGCATCAATTAATAGGCACAAGTAGGGGAGCACTTTGGGGTCAGTGATCATAATTCTATTAATTTTCACATAGTTATGAAAAAGACCTAATCTAAAAGTTAACTTTAAATTGAAGGAAGGCAGATTTGGACTGTATTAGGCAAGAACTTTCAAAAGCTGATTGGGAGAGGCTATTTGCAAGGAAAGGGACGAGTGAAAAGTGGGAAGCCTTGAGAGTTCAGAGACAGTATGTTCCTGTTCATGTGAAGGGCATTTGTCAGGTATAGACAGATAGTATTGAGTGAATCCCTAGAGATGTAGGACTATACTCGAGGGATATCAGGAGAGCAAAAAGGGGCCATGAGATGGCTTTGGCAAATAAGGTTAAAGAGAATCCAGAGAGATTCTACAAATACATTAAAAAGGAACAAAGAGTATGAGAAAGAGATTAGGATCCCTTAAAGATCAACAAGTCCTTCTGCATGTGGAACCACCAGAAGTGGATGAGATACTAAACAAGTATCTTGCATCAGTACTTAGTGAAAACTATAGAAGCTAGAGAATTTGGGGATATAAATAGCAACATCTTGAAAAGTGCCCATATTACAGAAGAGATGCTGCTGGATGTCTTAAAATGCATAACGTGGATTAAATCCCTAGTACCTTATCAGGTTTATCACAGAACTTTCTGGGAACCTAGGAAAGTGATTGCTGGGCCCCTTGCTGAGCTGTTTGCATGACTGATAGCCACAGGTGAGGTGCTGGAAGACTGGAGGTTATCTAATGTGGTGCCATTGTTTAAACAACGTGGCAAGGAAAAGCCCAGGGACTACAGATCGACGAGACTGACTCTAGTGGTGGATAAGTTGCTGGGGGGAGGATCCTGAAGGACAGGATTTACATGCATTTGGAAAGGCAAGGACTGATTAGAGAGAGTCAACATAACTTTGTATGTGGGAAATAGTGTCTCACCAGCTTGTTCGAGTTTCTGAAGAGACAACGATGACTGAAGTTAGAGCAGTAGACATTGTCTGTGTGGACTTCAGTAAGGCGCTAGCCAAGGTTCCACATGGTAAACTGGTTAGCAAGGCCAAACCATATGGAATCTAGGAGGAGCTAGCCAAGTGAATACAAAATTGGCTCGAAGATAGAAGAGGGGCTGGAGGAAGGCTGTTTTTTGGATTGGAGGTATGTGACCAGTGGTGTGCCGCAAGGATCGGTGCTGGGAGCACTGCTTTTTGTTATTTATATAAATGATTGGGATGTTAACATGAGGTATCATTAGTAAGTTTGAAGAGGACACAGAAATTGGTGGTATGGGGACAGTAAAGGAAATTCTCAGAGCACAACAGGACCTTTGTCAGATGAGCCAATGGGTCAAGCTGCGGCAGATGAAGTTTAATTTAGAAAAATGTGAGGTGTTGCATTTTGTTAAGGCAAATCAGGTCAGGACTTGTACAGTTAATGGTAGGGCTCTGGAGAGTGTTGCTGAACAAAGAATTGGGATGCAGATATTTAGTTCCTTGAAAATGGACTCGCAGGTAGACAGCATTGTGAAGGTGGCATTTAGCACACTTGCTTTCATTGGTCAGTACATAGAGTCTGGGAGTTAGGATGTCAGATTGCAGCTATCCAGGACATTGGTTAGGTCACTTTTAAAATACTGCATACAATTCTGGCCTCCCTGCTATAGGAAATATGTTGTCAAACTTAAAAGGGTACAGATTATATTTACAAGGACGTTGCCAGGATTAGAGGGTTTGAGCTATAGGGAGAGGCTAAATAGGTTGGGGCTTTTTCCCCCTGTAGCGTTGGTCGCTGAGGGATGACATGATAAGGGTTTATTAAATCAAGAGAGGCACAGGCAGGATGAATTGCCAAGGGCTTTTTCCCCAGGGGCACCTTTTACATGCAGAGGGTGGTGCATATATGCATGCAACAAGGTTCCAGAGGAAGTGGAGGCTGGTACAAACAACATGGTGGCTCAGTGGTTAGCACTGCTGTCTCACAGCACCAGGGTCCCAGGTTCGATTCCAGCCTTGGGCGACTGTGTGGAGTTTGCACATTCTCCCAGTGTCTGCGTGGGTTTCCTCTGGGTGCTCTGGTTTCCTCCCACAGTCCAAACGATGTGCAGGCTAGATGAATTGGCCATACTAAATTATCCATAGTGTTACTGACATTAGTCAGAGGGAAATAGGTCTCGGTGGGTTACTCTTCGGAGGGTCGGTGTGGATTTGTTGGGCTGAAGGGCCTGTTTCCACACTGTAGGAAATCTAATCTAATCTAATCACAACATTTAAAAAGGCATCTGGATGGGTATATGAATAGGAAGGATTTCGGAGGATATGGGAAAATGGGACTAGACTGATTTAGAATATCTGGTCAGTATAGGCAAGATGGACTGAAGGGTGTTTCCATACTGTATAACTATGACTCTAAGTTCCCAGCATCACATACAATTCTAGGGATGTTTTTATTTGCAATGCAGTGTCAAAAAATCCCTTAATGATAGCATCCACGTTAGTCATAGCTTACATCATCATCATCAGGTACTGTGCAAAGCTCTTGTGGAACACACAAGCTGATGAGAGAATGAACAGATTTGTGAAGGAGTTCATGAAACTAAGGCAAGAAACATATCTAATGTTAGACAAAAAAGAATGTTTATTGAAGTCTCTATCGACTTCCAGATAGAATTCAACAAGGTTTCACTTAAGGAACTACAGTTAAACAGGAATTGTAGGGAACTGCAAAGTCATCCACTTTGGACTGAACAAGATAAATCTGAGTAATAGCGAACAGTTAGGAATGTAGAGAGATGAAGGTTCCCTTTATCTAGGTTGCTAAGACTAGTCAGATTCTGGAAAAAAGGGAATATTAGCTATTATAACAAGCGCCCTATAATAGAATGAGAAATTTATGATAACTATATAAAGTTCTGGCTAGATTTTTATTTGCTATGCCATGAGCAGCTCTGGGCACTACATCGTAAAAGTGCATATTGGTTTAGGGGGCACAGCAGCACAGGTTCACCAGTATGCTATTAAGCCACCAAGCATTCGATTTGAGGACAGATTATAAAAATTAAGCTATGACCTCTGATAAATGTCACCTGGTGATCTGATGTAGTGTTATACAATTTTGTCAGGAATTTATGGGGTAGCTAGAAACTTGATCTGGAGTCTCAAGACGGGCAGCATAACAAAATCAGAGTAAAGCCATTCAGAAGGGCAACTCAAAATGCTCATACAACAGATGGTAGAAGAATGGAATACTGTCAAAAAGCTAGCACAATCGATAACTTTAAATCTGAGACAAGGACAGAAGTAAAAGGAGGGTGGGGTGGATTTAGAATCCAAATCAGCCATGATCTAACTGAACAGTGGGAAAGGACTGAACAACCTATTCACATTAGCAAGTCTACACTATTTTGATTTAATTTAATACAAAAATTGGATGTCTTGTGAGCAATTTCAATTAGTTATCTTGGAAAGTAAACACTAAGGCATGACATTTGAATGTCATTCCCTCTTTGGTACTGAGTAATTGATCAGAATGTGGACATATAAAAGCACAGACTGGGATAAAGGTCAAATAATCAAAGTATTACAGCCTTACAGTAAAGTTTAGTTCATGCAACCATTCACTTTACGCAGGTTTCCGTATTTTGTTGTTGTTCCCAGGAACAACCGTGTTCAGTAATGGAGATGCTACTCTCAGTTCATGGGGCCAGAAGCAATATTGCTATTTATCTTACTGACAGATAGTAATGCAGGTTTAAATGGCATTCTCTCCATTTAATGAAAAATAGCTATACAACTGTTCAGAAACAATTATCCCCACAGGCAAGTATCAGGAGTTATTCAAGAAAGTGTGACACTTATTTTCCATCAAATACTCTTGTAAAACATTACTACTATATAACAAGATGGTCAGTTAAAAACAGTTATTAGAAATCACAAATACAGACAACTTTACTAGTGAAATCATAATAGAGCAGTTCGTTATTAGTATTCATTAATAATATTATACATATCATGCATTTTGTTTTCATTTGAATTGACAATTAGGGAAGAAAGGGGGGGGGGAAAAAACTCACATCTGGGTGTGGAATGGCATACTGTCCCTGAATTGTATAGGCCTGTAAAAGTGAAATGAAAAAGAAAAAACTTCAGAAGTTCCACGTTTGAGAAATAATTCAGTTAGCACCACTGCAAGCACCTGACCTGCATCTAAATTGTCTACTCTGAAATACATGTTGTCTCAGCAAAGGTTTCATCCAATAAGTGTAAAAGAGAAAAGCATGCAAAAACATTTATTGACAGAAATTGAGCTGGAAAAAGACAAAGCACAGGATGAAGTAACATGAGCAAACAGTTAAGTATTCAGGACCCACTTTAATTTAGAAAACAGCAACATTTTCTTGGGTAGCTAAAACCTACAGATCTTATCAGACCAAGCGGTTACTTAAAATGCATTAGCCAGATAAGTATTTGGCATTAGCCAAATGGATTATTTTTTCAATTGGAAATATTAAGTACTGAAAATTACTGAGCCACATCGTGCAAACATCCATTTAACCCCAAAGAAAGGATGCCCTCAGTTTTCATATCAACTTTCTGCAAAGCTAGTTTTGCATTTTCTTATTTCTTTGATAACAGAGACATAGACGTATTGTAAAAAGATTGCCCATTTCCGAGAATATGTATTTGCTTTATTTACATTTTTTGTATATTTAGGAACATTCTAGGGCCAGGTGTGGACTTTCAAAGCAAATGTTTTGCCGTAATGGTGCAATCTTGTAATCACAATTGTTACATTATTAAAACAAAGACAAATATCAAAATTGTATCTTAAAGACATTTATGAACAGAGATGAAACAACAGCTCGAGTGCAAAGTTGCTACAACAACCACCACGTGCCGCAGAACTTTCAGAGAAAACTTGCAAGAACAAGGGCCTGGGCTATAACACCATATTTTGGCAATAAAAAATCAGCACTGAAGCATGACCCAGCAAATGTTGGGAAAGCCTGCAGTGAATAACAGTAGAGCAAAAAAAAAATCCGTGGGATTGAAAAGCACTCATTCATATAAGAAAGAAACACACAGTACAGTGCTAGTGATCAGTTTATTACCATGTTAAGCTACTCAGGCCAATACTGTTGTACAGTTGTAAGTGGCTCTAGCATGAAAAATATTGAAAGTGTGTGCAGGAAGCATATGCTTATAAACTCTGCATTTTCAGCTTGTGTAGCTGCTCCTAAAACAGGTGGAGGTTTTCACTTTTTTTTTGGAAAGCATACATTATGTAGGTCAAAGCGTCTACACCAAGATGCAGCACAATTGTTTTTCCTACCTCACTTGCACACATTTCACAAAGTCAAATATTGTATCTGCTATGTAACACCAATTACCTCCATATAATTAACAATTATATTAATTACCATGCACTTACCTTCTGAATAGTTGCTTTGACTGCTACCTTAGCAAAGACAGTAGGGCTTTCACATTGTCAAGTGAAGTTAATTAAAAGCTATTGCAATTCAGTTGGTCAGTTCTAGTTCAAACTGATTATGTTCTCTTATCAATCACTATTTGGCAACTCACTACCCATTTCAATTAGTCATTCCTCCTACCTTTTGTATTCTTTATCAACTGTTAATGACAGAAATCTAAACCGCCTGTCCAACTTTTCTCAAGTCAGTGCAGTCTGGTTATGAAGCTCAGGTGTACTAATGTAAAAGCATGTAATTCATTTTTAGCTATTAAAAACGTAAAACACATAATAGATTACTAAAAGAACAAGCTATTCAAGTTTGAAAATTCAACTGTGAAATTATGTGCAAAAAAACCCATAAAAGCAGAAAATGTTCTGAAATAGTCAGTCCAATATAAAAAGTCCTAATTGAAGAGGTCTGAAACAAACAAGTTACCATGAACAGCAATCTTCAATGTGGCTACAATTGTTTCTGCCAGGTTAGTATTTGAATATAGTCAGCCCATTGTGTGTAAAAACACCTGCCTGTTAAACACGTACCTAGCTATCATTTCCCAAAATCTTTGCATTACATGTTGAAGAAATATTTTATTTTTGCTGCAAGTGGATAATTGCACTGAAAGTGTTTTTTAAAATGGAAAACATTTGCTGTATTTGAGTAGGAATGTGAATCTTGCTTCTTACACAAATGACTTTTCAAATCACCTGTAGTTTAGTCCTGGAGTAAACATAACTAGTTATTTTCTCCTTAAAATCTAAAAAAAACCTCTTCTCCATCTCTCTATGCTTTTCTGGGACACGACAATTTCCCTTTCTGCAATAACAGGCCAGTGATTTACTTTGGAAGAACAAAATGGCAAAACTGACAATTTGGTCTGAATGGACTTTTCTTTTTATAAATTCTATATCTGTAATGCTAGGTAGCCCTGTTGACAAAGGATAGATTCAAAACAAAAGTAGCTCTTCTCATTCCATAGCAAGGCATCTAACTTCCAAATGATACCATGTACAATAAAATGGTTGGAAGTAAAAGCACTGGGAACTTGCCACCACAAACCACTCTGATCCCTAAACGACTGACAACTGTGGACATACTGCAAAAGATATATTTCCGTAAACTTCCTTTAAGTTGCAAAGTTCTACGACCCACTTTGATAATTCTATGGTTCTTAAACACTGATTAATATTTAATTAAAACACCTCAGTAAAAGTTTTTACTCAATTAGCTGGGAACTCAGGCAGTAGACCATTTCATTTACTATCCAGTTAAGTGTTGAGAAATCATGAAGTCCAAGTCAGTGGCATAACAGCATTGAATATCAGTGAAAGAATTTTTAAATGGCTTGAAAGACTTTTGATTTCAAAGCAGGAGATAAGTTATTCAACATGGAGACAATAACTTTGCTGAGACAAGCTGCACGTTTGGGATGTTCTGAAGCTACTCAAGAATATTGTCACACATACATGTGTATAAACTCAGTGGCAGCATGAAGAGACAGACAGGCGCACGTGCATGCCCACACAAAAACACACGCACACAGTCTTCTAAGCAGTTTCTGACACGGTTCAGTGGCCATTAGGATACAACATGCAAGTGAAGATGAGAAACCTGAATGCACTAACAGGCAGTGGCTGGTGCTGCAGTAAGAGGCTGAGGTTGGCTGCGGAGGCCGAGAGGGGATCTGCTCTTACCTGGCCACCTGCAAAAATGACGGGGGCAGAGGCGGGCTTTGGGCGGTAGGGGATGGTGGCACCTTTCGGTGGGGACTAGGAGGGACAGGGAAAGCATGTTAGAAACAGCATTAGAACAGGTTCAATTCATTTCTGAAAAAATAAAAGGTAAATTCAATCACAAAACAGAACAAAATGATCGTAAACACACATTTACAATGGCAATATACCTTCTTAACCCAATATAAACAACTCAAAATTCTACTTTTAATAAAACAATAGAAAATCTTAGTCACATAGAACAAACAATTTAACACTTTTCATTGTAATGTTGTTATCTTCCCCATACAAACCTAACAAAGTCATTCAGAAACACTAACATTTTCCCTCAATCATGCATCAATCCCAGTGACCCCAATAACCAGTTTGAAAAGGCTACATTGTACCCAGCTTTTCTTACTCCAAAAATCATATTTCAGACACAAAGAACAGATTAACATGAAATGCTTGGCAGCACTTGCTGGCAATGCAACAGACTCTAACAGAGTCCAAGCTTAGGATGCTGCAGAAATGGAAGCTCATTAGATTTTCAAATACTTTGTTCAAAATAAATTCCATCTTGTCAAATGTAAAATTCCTCAATAAAATGAGATCAGTTCCACATGGTACTGGCTTGTATGAACTTACAAAAGCTTACCGATTATTTGGAACTAATTAATGAGCTCAAGAGAGGCTGCAGAAATAGGTGACAACTAAACACAAGGAACAAATAACCAGGATGCTGGAGCTACTTTGGAGGTTGAGGCAGAGAAGAGACAGGTTTACTTTAGACCAGAATTTCCACCTATCATGCAATTGCCTGGTTTGGTCACTGGATGCAGTAAGGTGTAAGAAAGATGCCAGCAAGCACATCTATTCTTTTGACAAATCAAGAGATTTGAATGAAGTGCAACAACAAAGGCAACTAAGGACAGGCAATAAATGCTGGCCTGCCACCAATGTCCATGATTCACGAGTGAATTAAAGCAGCTATAAATGGAAATGAGGATTTCACTAAATTCATTCCACAAGGTATCAAGTTGAAGCTGTCCTCAATTAATGTAGGAACTTTATATTTGATAAGATGGCTTTCTAAACAGAACTTGAAACTGTAACAGGCTTCAAATCATTAGGGAAATGAACACTTGACACCACTTTCTGGTCAGACAAATCAATGATCAAATGCTACACAGACCTCCCCAACATTATCTAGTGTCTATGACATATTGCTGCTTTCTCTGCTGGACTGTCAATTATCTTTAGAATCATGGCCTAAGATGGGTTATTTCCTAATGATTTAACAATTTTATTTACGTAATTGAATAAACTGTCAACCTGGATAATTGATATATTTCCAAAAACAATAAGATAATCAACAGTTTAATGAGAAAATTTCAGGAAAACATCTAAATCCTGTAAGCAAATGTGGAAATAAAACTCAAGGCGAAAATTGTGAATGATGTAATTTAAAGGCATATAATCCCTAATTTATAAATTACCCTATCCCAGTCTCCTCTAGTGATTTTATTTTGTATATTTGCTGCTCCCCAACTCAATCAAAGTGGAACTGTGGCAGGGGCATTCCAAACACATTTTGAAGCTTTAAATTAAAAAAACTCCTCTACACAATACTCCATTTCCAAATTAGAATGCAGCTTAGTCATCATCAGCAACTTATCACTACCTAAAATGGACTGCTGAAAACTTTGCTAAGAATGGGAGTAACAGATTCACAAAATGCAAACAGAACCAGTATTAACTCCATCTTCAATAGACATTTTGATAACACTAGCCTTCACATAGGATGCTTGAAACTAGAAGGGCAAACTGAAGTGGGTATGCTCCATTCTGCAATCTTTCTGGTTACATTTTAAAACTGCAGGATGATTTATCACTTTGCACTGATAGCTTGATATGTTTGGTGACTGCACAGTGGAATCTATTTAAATTTTACATCCATACTTAGCTGCAGAACTGACAAGTCTGATTGAAGGTTAAGCAAATCTCTCTTTCATTGTTTCTAGCACTAGACTGAAAGTACCTGCACCATTTATATTACATACCTAGTGTAAAATCACACTTTACCCTGAATACCAGTATTGTGATGATCAACTAATTGGCTAGGAAAACACAGGAAAGGTTGTTTGTAGCTCTGGAAAGAGCCCAGATTGGAGAACAGCAATTTGAAATTTTAATATAACAAGGTTCAAAGCCACGCTTGCATTCCTTAAACACATTGAGTGACAAAAAGTAAACCATTATTTTTTTAATTTGCCTGGAGTTCAGGGAATGATATTCCTCATAACTTACCTCAAAGTCAAACACCAGAAAGGTATTTAAACATTTTAAAAGGACATCAGAAATGTTCTAAAAGTTGGAGGTTTGTACACTGTATTGTATGAGTGCCTTAACAAGTGAACGGTGTATAATTTACAAAAACAGCTTTATGCCCCTCCAGCTTTGAAAGGGTTTTCACCTGAGAATAAAAGATGTTTTGAGAGAATGCTTCATAAATAACCGGATGTCTGAATCACGAGTGTAGCTGCCAATGACAGTTATTGTAGAAACATTTTCCATAGCTCAGTTTGTTAGAATGAATTTGAAATTTTTTTTTAGTGAAAATTCAAAATAGCTCTGTATCCACCTACTCATTTTAATAGCAACTTCATTTATTCAGTGACTACCTTGCCTGTAAATAAGATTTGTACAGAAGAGCTAAAAAATGGCATCAACTGATTTGATCGATTAATGGGGCCACTTTGCAAAGGTATTACAGTGCCAGAGTTCCAAGTTATTAACATTCACATACATTTATTGTATCCTGGATTGTGAAAAGAACAAAGTATGCCTGTCTTTGTCTGATTGTATAGGTTAATCAGAAGTCGACTCAAATCAACTTAGGAGGAGCTTTTGCCCGGAAAGTCAATTTTCCTGCTCCTCAGATGCTGCCTGACCTGCTGTGCTGTTCCAATACCACTCTAAGCTAGACTTAAATCATAACTTTAACCAAGCAAGTACCAGCCAAAAACTTGCAGGTGCTCTCGTTATTGCAAAGTGTAAATTTTCCAATCTGAGATCTTTTTAATAAAAGCTGAAAACTGGATGATAACATCAAGTAACTGGCTATAAATCTAGCTCTTAACTTTAATAGAACATGGCTTTGAAACTCAGGTGGAAATGATTAACCGTTGTGACTATTCATGCTTACAGGAGTAATAGAACACTTTATAGTTCAGTGGAGTAATCATTAAAGAGGACAATGGAATGTGAATCATGAATTGATCAACAGAATTCCTATTCAAATCTGCAAGGTAGACTTTAAAGAATAAAAAGTAAAACAATTTTAAAAATTATGAAAGACTGACCTAGAATGCAGCATTATTTTGTATTTGTGTGTTGAACGTTACCCAAATAGGATAAGAAAGAAAAACAGAAGATGAATCTAGTATGGATGAAAGTTGACACTAACAGTTGAATCAAGTTGTCATCTTATTTGTATTGCCCAACTTACATTATAAAACTAAATCAGATCAGACATCTTCAGGTACAATTAATCCGTGTTATGGTATCAAAGTATTACAATGCCCAAAAGGCAGCCATGACTCCCTTAAAATATGCTGCTCCTGATGCTCGCCTTATACTCTACCTCCAGCATCACCACACATATTTGCTTCACACACTGGATGATAGCATCTGGCATCCCAGAGATTGTCACAGCACGCTCAGTGGAATTAGGCAGCATGTCCCCTGCTACCTGGACTTGAGCCCCTGTTGACTGCAACGAATAAAAAAATGCATAGGTTAAAGCCACAGATGTGGTGCCAGAGTCTGGAAGAATGACAATTATTTGACCATAATTTGCATCTAGAAGTCCTTTGAGCCAGTTCAATGAAACATGCCTGCATTGTGTAGTTGACACATTTCACTAAGTCTGTGCACCTCAATATGCAGATGGCCAAAATTTCAAAATATAGGGAGAACACAGCATAATTTATTGTAATCCTAAGTAAAATTTTAATAAATCCATTACAAGTGTTAAAACAAGAATTTAATGTGCTCCCTTAATCACAAGATAATCTTCATGTTAATATTGTGTAAATTACATAAATTCCAGTTAGGCACTTATCAGTGACATACAAATTGTTTTTGTATTAATATTGCTAATTCAATACACCATGCACAAAGTGCACAACACCCCATACTGAGGTTCACTCACAACAGCTTGCAGATTTGTTCTCCAAGCTTGGCAGGACTTTGGAATGACAATGGTGTCAGGAAGGCCAGTGCAATGGGCCACCTTCTATCAACCTCTCTGAAGGCTGTCACATGCTTCATGCCCAATGGATTAACAATCACGAGTAATGTATCTCTAGACACTAAAATGAGGACCAAGTTTGACAAGGCCATAGCTGCAACATCAGGAGGAGAACATGGCTAGATCTACATGAAAGAGGCTGACGCGATGGACAGTATCAAGTTCCAAAGAGTGACAACAACAGACCACCTATCCTAGGCTTTCCACAGATGCACAACAATGTCTCCTCTTCCTCAGGCAGCTCAGGAAAGTTTGCATTTCCATAAGTACACTCTCCAACTTTTACAGATGCACCACTGAAAGCATACTGCCCATGTGCAGAACAGCCTGGTGTGCCCAGGACCGTAAGAAACTACAGAAGGTTGTGTGCACAGAACCAGACTATCACAGAAGCCAACTTTCCATCCATAGACTCTATTTACACAGCCCGCTGCTGCAGAAAAGCTGCCAACATCAAAGATCCAAGGCATCCTAGTAACACACTCATACAAACTCTTTGGTCAGGCAGAAGGTGCACAAGCTTGAACAAGCACTAGTAGATTCAGGAGCAGCTTCATCCCTGCCTTCATTATGCTGATGGATGGACTCTCTAACTTCAAATAATGCCGATCTTGCTAATGTTGGTCTTGCCCAGCACATGCCATGTGATGTAACCTGTATGCCTCCAAGTATTTTTCTTCACCCTACGATCTGTATGTCCTTGCTTACTATGATCTGCCTGTACTGCTTGCATTTAAAGCTTTTCACTATACTTAGGTATACGTGACAATAAAACAAATCAACACTGAACAGTGTGGGCCAACAGCAACTTAAAGGAAAATATGAAGATGCACATGTATTAAGTTTGTATTCAACATTCTCCATTACATCAATAGAGCATAGACAACTTATGCAAGCCAGGAAAAGTAGCTTTCACCTCAATTGCTCAAGACAAATTTCAGGGACTTTTTGGGAGGCAAGTGCTAAATATGCAAATACTTCAACATGCAGGGAGCTCCAGCATGTTGTTTTTGTCAGTAAATGCACGCATTTGCTGGGTGATGTGAACCAAATAAATGACAGACACGTCCTCCAGACAATCTGAGGAAAGTTTGCACTGGCATTAAACCAACAGATCATCCATACCTGCAACACAAGGACATTAGCAAGAGACACATCAAGATGACAAGGATCAGAATCTGCTTACATGCAGGTCTTGCTGCTGACCGGAGTGCCAGGGACGAAGTCAGGAAGGGCATGGACAGAGACGATGTGAAAAACAGAAAAGGGATCCTTAGGGGAGAAAACAGCAGCCATTTTGGCCAATGCTGTTTACTTGTACCCATCACTCAAAAGTCAGTCTTTATAGCCACAACAGGTAATGGTCAACAAAGAAGTGACATGGGTCTTTGGTGCAGTCCATTGTTTCCTGAAATTGACAAATGCCTTACACTACAAAAACAAAATTTTGAACTAGTTTATAACCAAACCTACTCAAGTTAGGAAAATTTGAAAGCAACCCAGTCTGGTCTTACCGTGACCGAGTCGTCGGCTCTTGAACTGGGATGACTTTATGATTAAGTTTAATGCAATTTCACTGACTAAACTCCCCTGCAGCAGATTAAGAAAATGCTTTTGTTGCCTTTGGGGCCAAAAAAAAGTGGTGAGCAGTGGAATACTGTCTGCCTGCAGATGTTAAACCATCCATTAGTATAGCTGGTCTCATACTTGAGCATTATTTCTTGAATTATTCATTATCTTACTAGCATGACATCTAGAACGCTACAGCAGCAAAAATGGCAGCACTGCATTGCTTTGGTTTCCAACCACAATTTTTCAAAAGTTAGACTGGGGTCCTTGGAAACATGCCATTGTCTGCAGCAGGAGCTTGAAAACCTACCAGCATTTATAGGGATTGCCTCAAGAAAAATGATTGAAAATACTCTTTTCGTGACGCAGTTTGTATGGTTAAGGTCTTCAATTATATGGAGTGAAATGTAAAACTGGGATTATTCTATTTGGAACCGAAAAAGCTAAAGAAAGATTTCATGTCTACCAAGCCCCTCAAATGAAGTGGTTTGCTAAATCAAAAGAACAATAATTGTTTCAAAAATCAGAAAGGTCAATAAACAGAAAAAGATAATTGCCACAAGAATCTGAGGGTAGATGAGATTTTATTTTACCAAGTTATAATGAGTGTAAGTACATTCAGCAATATTTTTCAAAAGGGAATTGGTTATTTACTTGGAGGAAAACCTTTTGAAGGATAAGCAGCGGAGGCGAAGTATACCAATTAAGTTTACTCAAAGACACAAGGCGGGCACAATGCTTTCCTGCCATCTAGTAAGATTCTGTGAACTGTCTTTGTTTGTCATCTCTGGCTGCAATCAGTTTATGCACCATTGTATCTTAAAAAAAATGCACACAGTAGCTCTCTCAAAGTAAAGCATTGAAGATCCCAACAAAAGTCTTGCTATCTAGTGGCAGGGGAGACCAGATCATAAGACTACTCAGACTGCAAGCTAATGACCATTTGTTTGAGAATTGGCACAGCATTAGGTACAGTGACAACTATACATCATGTTGAATCTCATCAGTAATATTAAACATCTGAAATACACATTCTACCAGACAAACCACATGCAAGCAGAGCAAAAAGCTGACCTCACGAATTTCTTTGATCTTGGAGCCCCCTTTGCCAATCAGTGATCCGCACTGACTGGCTGGTACCACAAGCCGCAGGGTCACAGGTGGTTTACTGGTGGCAGTACTGTTCGACATTGAGTTATCGATGTCCTGAAATTGTGAACAAGTAGTCTTGGTGTTATAGACAATAATCCCAGAAGAGACATCTCAGTGAGGAGAGGAATAAGCAACCAGGATTAAGTTAAGGATAACAAACTAAAAGAAAAAGCCTAAATCTAGGAAAGATTATGGCAAACCAGAGGATTGGGAAGGTTTTAAGAACTAAAAATTCAAAACAAAAAAGCACTGTTGGTAAACTTTCAAGAATCCTCAGATTCTGGAAAAGTCCTGGTGAATTGCACGAAATTTAAAACTAAAGTTTTTTTTTGAGTGGGGGTAGTGGATATAAGGTTCAATTGCATGGAAAATCAGAAAATCAAAGTTGAGAAAGGGGGAGAGAGCAGGTGAACAGAGCTGATTGTTACCAGAAAATCAAAAAAAAGACACGAATATATCATGCACCAAGGAATCATACAAAAGTGGAGAAATTTGATAATAGAACAAACTTAAAGGCGCATCTGAATACACAAAGCATCGGGAGCAAAATTAATGAGTTAACAGCGCAAACAGAGATACGTGGGTAGCATTTGGCAGCAATTACCAATTTTGATAGACATGGTTCCAGGGAGACCAGTTTTGAGAACTGAATAACAAGGGTACTCAGTGTTGCTTTGGAAGGATAAGTAGGAAGGAAAAGATATGTGTAGCTTTGTTAGTAAAGATGATGTGAATGCTATGGTTAGAAATGATACCAGCACAGGAGATCAAGACATAGAATCAGTGTGGGTAGAAATAAGGAAACAGGTCCCTAGATGGGTGCAATCCATATGTCCCCAAACAGTAGCACCATTATGGGTCACAGTATAAACCAGGAAATGTTCAGGGGTTTGTAAGAAAGGGTACAGAAATAATAATGGGCGATTTTAATATGCACATAAGACTGAATTAATACATTAGCATAGCTAGCTTCATGGGAAAGTTAATTGAATGTATGAGAGATCATTTTTTGGAGTAGTGTGTTTTGGAACCAACCAGGAAGGCGGCTATTCCGGATATGGTATTGTGCAACGAGGTGGGATTAATCACACAGTAAAGGATCCATGAGAGACGAGTGATCATAGATTGCTAGAATTTCAAATTCAATTGCAAGGCAACAAGTTGAGTCCCACAGAAATAGTGCGTGCAATTCTGGTGGCCCTCCTAGAGGAAGGATGTTGTGAAACTTGAAACAGTTCAAAAAAAGATTTACACTGATGTTGGCAGGGTTTGAGCTATAGGGAGAGGCTGAATAGGCTGGAGCTGTTTTCCCTGGAGCGTCGGAGGCTGAGGGGTGACCTTACAGAGGTTTATAAAATCATGAGGGGCATGGATAGGGTAAATAGACATGGTCTTTTCCCTGGGGTGGGAGAGTCCAGAACTAGAGGACATGGGTTTAGGGTGAGAGGGGAAAGATATAAAAGAGACCTGCGGGGCAGCCTTTTCATGCAACAGATGGTGCATGTATAGAATGAGCTGCCAGAGGAAGTGGTGGAGGCTAGTACAATTACAACATTAAAAAGGCGCCTGAATGTGCATATTAGTAAGAAGAGTTTAGAGGGATATGGGCCAAGTGCTGGCAAATGGGACTGGATTCATTTGGGGATATCTGGTTGGCATGGACGAGTTGGAACAAAGGGTCTGTTTCCATGCTGTACACCTGACTCTAATAGCAGTCTGAAGTTAAACATAGGTAATTCCATAGGCAAGAGGAAAGGCTTGGCCATAGTGGATTGGACAGGAAGACAAAAGTAGGACAGCTGACAAGCAGTGGCAGAAATGTAAGGAGATACTCAACTACTCCTGGCTAAAATGCTCCCTACTGAAGCACAAAGGGATTGGAGAGTTCTAGTTCAGGATTCTCTCAAGGTTAACACGCAGGTTGAGTTGGAAGGCAAACGCAATCTTAGCATTCATTGAGAGCGCTAAAATACAAGAGCAGAAATGAACTGCTGAGGTTGTATAAGGGTCTCGTCAGATTGCATTTGAAATATTGAGTAATTTGGACCGGTATCTAAAGGAAGCACATGCTGGCCTTTGAGGTTGTCCAGAAGTTTACAGGAACAATCCTGGGAATGAAGGGCTTGTCAAGTGAGCAGCAGCTGAGGACTCTGGGTCCTGAATAGAGTTTAGAAGGATGAAGGGGAAATCTCACTGAAACGGAGAATACGGAGGCCTGGATACAGCGGACATGGAGATGATTGTTCCACTAGTAGGTGAGATTAGATCCTAAGGGCATAGCCTTAGAGTGGAGGGATGATCCTTTAGAATTGAGTTGAGGAAGTATTTCTTCAGCCAGAGGGTGGTGAATCTGCAGAACTCATTGTCACAGAAGGCTGTGGAGGCCAAGTCATTAAACGTATTTAAGACAGAGGAAGAAAGGTTCTTGATTAGTAAGGGGATCAACATTTATGGGAGAAGGCATGAGAAGGGGAAGAGAAGACTGAGGGCTGAATGGCCTAATTCTGCTCCCACTTATGTATTTGGAATGCAATAGATGAACTGGTGGTGCAAACTGAAGTAAATTGATATGATTTTGCAGCCATTATGAAGAGATGGTTACAAGGATGTAGAAGTGGTAGATACAGTTACAAAGATGGCCCTGGATATGGTCGACTCCTTGCAAGATCCTACGTGCAGATCTAAGTTTTCTATTTCCTACAATCGTCCTACACTCTAAACTTAATAGACCTGTGTTTTTGTTTTTGCCGCTGTTTACCTATTATTTGCTGATCCAGGCTACTTAACCATGTGATCTGCCTGTACTGCTCGCAAGACAAATATTTTCACTGTGCCTTGGTACACATGACAATAAATTCAATTCAATACATAATAGGAAATGTTTACAGGGATAGAAGGATATCGGTCAAACACAGGCAAATGGGACTAGTTTAACTTGGGAAACTTGACCAGCATGGACAAAAGGACCTGTTCTATGCTGCAGGATTAAAACATATTTCAGAAAGATTGTAAGAGGGGGAAAAAACATCCATGGCTAAGCAAGGAAGTTGAAGATAATAAAGCCAAAAGCAAAGGTGTACTGTATTGCAAAGGTGAATGGCAGGCTGGAAGATCTGGAAACCTTGAAAGCTCAAAGGGTTACCAAAAACACTACAAAAAGAGCAAAGGTATATTATGAAAGAAAACTACTGCAAAATATAAAATGGAGAGCAAAAGATTTGAAGTGGTAAAAGGGAATTGGGTAGCTAGAAGGAATGTTGGACTCTTGGATGATGAGATTAAGGAGTTAATAGCAAGGAACACAAATGGAGTCACTAAATCGATTTTTTCTTCTGTTTTTAAAAGCCAGAAGACACTAATGCCATTCCAATAGTAGCAGGCAACACCAAGATTATAGAAAGGGAAGATTGTGGAACAATTACTAGGGAAAAAGTACTCAAACTATTGGGACTGAAAGCAAACAAGTCCCCAGGGCTTGACAGACCCTTTATCTTAAGAAAAGGAAGTGACAAAGACAGTGGATCCAAAATACAATACTCCAAAATTCCCTGGACGCAGGAAAGTTCTAGGGGATGTAGAAATATTAATATAAATACCTTTCTTCAAAATGAAAGGGAGACAAATTAGGAAATGGAGGAGAAAGAAATGGAGGCTAGAGTACTCGGGGAAATAAATACTGTTGTTGTAGAAATAGTTCATGTTACAGAAGAGGACATGCTGGAGGGCTGAGAAAACAAATGTGGATAAATCTCCAGGACTTGATAAAATGACTGGAAAACTGTTAGAATCTGTTAAGGTAGTAGTAACAAAACATTTGGAAAACCAAACGCAATCCATTATAATCAGCATAGTTTTATGAAAAGTAAATCATGTTTTGACTGATTTGCTGTAGTTCTTCAAAGACGTAACAAACAATGCAGATAATGGGAATCCTGCAAACATAATATATCTGGACTGCAGAAGGCACTTGATAAGATGCCATACAAAAGGTTAATACATAAAGGTAAGAACACATGGGCTTTAGATGTAATTTATTGTCTTGGATAGACTATTGGCTCGCCAGCAAAAACAGAGTCGGGATAAATGGGTCTTTTTCCAGTTGGCAAGATGCAACTAGTGGAGTGCCGCAGAGTTTGATCCTCAGACCCCAACTATTTACAATCTACATTCATGATGTGAGGTAAAATGTACTATAATCAAATTTGTAGCGGACACTAAAATAGGTGGGAAAGCAAGCTGCAATAAAGTAACAAAAATTTACAAATGAATGAATAAGTTAGGTGAATGGGCCAAAATTTACTGTATTAGTATAATGTGGATAAGTGAGATTATCCATTCTGGTTGCGGGAATAGAAGAGCAACTTACTGTCGAAACAGAGAAACTTCAGGGTGCTTTGGTATACAGGGATCAATGTATTAATCAAGTACAACAGGCATTTTGGCATTTACTGCTAAAGGAAGTATAAAAGAGAAGTGTTGTTACAACTGTACAATACATTAGTGAGAATATGGATTATTGCATAATGCCCCTTGAGGGGAGATGTAGTTGCACTGGTGGCACTTCAGAGTTGGTTTACAAGATTGAGTAGGTTAGGCCACACAAGTTTATGAGGAGCAATTAGATTAGATTACTTAGTGTGGAAACAGGCCCTTCAGCCCAACAAGTTCACACTGACCCTCTGAACAGCAACCCACCCAGACCCATTCCCCTACATTTACCCCTTCACCTAACACTACAGGCAATTTTAGCATGGCCAATTCACCTAACCAGCACATTTTTGGACTGTGGGAGGAAACCGGAACACCTGTAGGAAACCCACGCAGACACGGGGAGAGTGTGCAAACTCCATACAGACAGTTGTCCGAGGCAGGAATTGAACCCGGGTCTCTGACACTGAGAGGCAGCAGTGTTAACCACTGTGCCATCGTGCCACCCTATCTCATTTGGTTGAATGATAAAAGGGATGGACTAAGTAGATGTACAGAGGCTTATTCCTCATCTGGGGGTAATCTAGAACATTAGTTTTAGGATAAGGGGTAGCACAGTTAAAACAGGTAAGGAAAACTTACTTCAAAGGATTGTGAATCTGTGGAATTCACTATTCCAGAAGGTAGTGGATGCTGGGACTCAGTATATTTGAGGAGATGGACAGATTTTAAAATTAGTAACAGGGTGAAGGTTATGAAGAGTGGACAGCATATTAAATGGCAGAGCAGGTTCAAGAGGCTGAATTGCTTAATCTTGCTCCTAGTTCTTATGCTCTTACTAGATAACAACAATCTCATTGATTGGTGGATCAATTTTGATGGACTGAATACCGTATTTTTGCTCTTATACCTTTGGTGTTATCCAATGAATATTTTGTATCGTCTTGTCTTAGATACATATAGACGTTTGCAGCATTTAAACACAACTTGGTCTCAGAACTGAACTCAAAATTCATACTGCAGAACCTGTCAGGGGTAATGGGGATATGCTAGTTTAAACCTCAGTTTAAACAGAGGTACAGATAATTGAAATTCATTTTAATGGCTGCTATGAATGCAGCTATATTCCTACACACTACACAGATGCAAAGAATATTTTTTTGAAAAGAGAACTTGGGTAACAGTTTTTAAAAATTTCACATAATAGGACTGGTATTAGTTTTGAACTCTATAGTTCATACACACGTTTCTTCGTAAACGTGCACCTCCTGACAACTGCAGCAAAACTAATCATAAATGAGACACCTACACAAACACAGCTAATTTCAAAAGATAGGTTTAGTTCCGACTGCCCTAAGCCACATATCTTACCTCCTCAAATTTAAAGGCGATCATTGCAAATGCCTTGAATATTGCGTCAGTTGGACCTGTGATGGTTACAATTCGCTCGGGACAATTTCCTTCAGAGATATTAATGCGTGCACCACTCTGGAACAGCCACAAGATGTTCAAGTTACAGCAGAAAAGCTGATCAAACTACTTGGCAAAGGCACAAAAACTCAAATGAAAGATCACAGTGAAAATTCACTTACCTCCTCGCGCATTTTCTTTACAGTTTCACCTTTCTGAAAGCAGAGAGATACAAAGCACGTAAACCATTCACCTATATTCTGTTCATGCTATCCTGTAATCTTTGGATATAGTAGCACTGGCTATAGACTGATAAGTCAAAGGCATGAAATTTAAAATAATGTTGTACAATATCATGCCTTTGGAAGCAATGAAAGTCTGCAGACTTGCAGTTAAATGGTATGAAGTCATTAGAAAGTGGCAACTGTACACAACAGGTAGAAATGATTACTACAAAAGTAATAAACCACACAGTCAAGCCAGAGAGAAAAACAGGTTAGAAAGGCTTCTCAGGAACACAATTTTATGGAAACCATAAGACTTTAGCCACAAACATATCAGAATTGCCATCTGAAATATCTATGCATTCACTTAATTTTCATATTTTGGGAATGCGATTCATAATCAGAGATCAGCAAATACAAAGTAAAATATTAATACCTTTCCAATGATGCTTCCAACTTCCTGTAAGAATCAAAGGGGAAAAGAACATAGTAATGCTTATCCTGTAGATAATTCCTCTAATAGAGCACTACTTAACTCATCCACAAATTTTTGTGACACAAACAGACTTCAAGCTGTTTTTAATAAATGCTTTAATTGCCACATTAAAATACTGCTGAAACCAAATTTATTGGATACTAATGAATATCCTATTTGAAAACCTAAAACTTCAAGCTTCTGAATTCAACTGATATTTGATTTACTAAGTGGCACTAATAGTTCAACGGATTTGTGAAAAGAAATAAACCTTACTAGACAAATACTTACAGTAAAAACCATGTTACAGTTCCAAAAGTAAAACAGATTTCTCAATAATTCTCATCTTCCTGCAAATGTCAAGGGGCATAGGTCAAAGAGGAAGATGTGGGAATAGTAATGATGAGGGGGTGGGTAGGAAAATACAGCATGGGTTGGGAGCGACAGGGACAGCTTTTCAGTCGGGGAAAATGCCCAGAATGACCAGTGTATGGGCAAGAGTAAACAGAGCATTTAAGTCAAATAACCAGAAACCTACAGCAAGAGGCAAATAGCAGAGATGAGTCACTAAATCATTGCTGCTCTACTTCATGCAAAAGAGTCAGTTTGAAGATTAACAGAAGTCTGGGGAAAATGTCCTTTTTTTAAAATTAGTATTTTCAGTTAATAGGAAATACTACAATACTTAAATGGGTACACAATTCTTTAAATTCAGTTGATCAGCAACAAACTGACAAAAGCAGCACAGCAGGTATAAAATGTTGAACAGTGCTTAAATAAGAAAGCAGTGATGTGCTCTGGCAGAATCATTTCAATTTCTTATTTGGAAATTTAAAGTTAAATCACCTTCAAATGAGGGGCAGGTAGGCTAGAGTGACTTCCCTCCGCCGCTTGCCTTTAGAAATTGTCAATGTGAAGTTCTAACACTCCTGCAAGGTCCAGTGTTAAAGATGCTTAATACTAAGCAAATCACTATGTAGGCTACGTTAAAAATCACAACACCGGGTTATAGTCCAACAGGCTTATTTGGAAGCACTAGCTTTCAAAGTGCTACTCCATCAGGTGGCTGTTTTAGGCTGACAGGGAAAGACAATGTCCAAGTGGTAAACATCAACTTTGTTCAGTCAAGATGACAAAGAGATCAAAATTTAATTTGGCCAAATCTTATGATCACAGCCACTGTTTCCAACCTTGACTGGACAAAAAACATCAACCTATTTTTCCTCAGATTTTTCTGGCTGAGGATCTTCCAAATTTAGCTAGTACATGAATCCTCAAAGAAATCAACTATGAAATGAGCAAAAGGAATCCATGTAGAAAACTTGCCTCATTTTTAAAAATAGCAATAGCTGCTATATTCTGCTTAGTTGAGTTCAAATGTCCCAAACTATCTTTGGCAAAGTGGTTAAGGGAATAGGATGGCAGTTGGGTAGAGTTGCCATCAGGTAACAAGGGTGCCTTAGGGTTAAAGGGAGCAGGGGCAGGGAGAATTGGATAGTTAGGTCTCTAACGGTCTTGAAACTGGAAGACCTAAGCAAATATCTAACAGAACAGCATTAGATGTCCTAAAGAATGGAGTGTGGAAAGAAAATGCCATTCCCCTACTTAACATTCAATAATTAGGATAGCATGAAAACATTTCAAATGGTGGTATTTTACAATTGTTTTATTGCATGTTTCTCTCCAAAATGTTTAATCTGTTCAATTCTTTCATTTTAAAAGGTCAACACTTGCCATATGAGCAAATGGTGATTACATGAGTGTTACTTTGAATTCTGTTTGGTGAAGGTGTAAGGGAAGAGAAACTGAACATTGCGGGTCTCATCTGACATCACAGAGGAATTCTTTAAGACTACAAAAACCAAACGTATAATTTTTATCTAACACGAAATAGGTTCATGATGAGCCATAATGCAATACTCATTTCGGATTAATTTAATTCTGGCATTAGCTCATCAATTATTTTGAAGAAACTCACTCATTTCAACCATGTTCCTGTTATGAAAGTGTCAGCCAGTAAACCTATTTTGACAAGTCAGTCACAGTAATTATTTGTCAACCATATAAGCATTTGCAATAGTTGGAATATAAAGTCCCTGAACACACACTCTTTGATGAGCAACATTAAATGACTTAAAGCCAAGTTAATTCATTACTGGTGACCACCATCAGCAAGACAAGCATCATTGCATTCCTCTTTGTAATACTAAAACTGAATATTGACCTTCCCATGCATCAGCAGTCGGATGGTAAGGGTAACATTTAGACCGCCTTCGGTAACTTTAGGGTCCATGGTCGTGGTTGTAGTATCACTGTTGCTCGTTTACTATCAAGGATTCCTCAGGGAAAGTGTATTTGGGTAGTGATGCACCTGTATGTATACACAGGGAAAACAGTATTCATAAAACAAAAATCACCTGTAAATCGCAACAATTTGCACATACACAGACCTTCAAGGAAAGCATAGCAATTCTCTCTCGCTCATCTAACAACCTAACATATTGCTTGGGATACTTTTAATGAGGATGAAAAAAAATCAGGGTATACAAATCCCCAGGTTCATTTCAAGTAAGTTTCCATTCAAAAGGGAAAAATACGATTGTATAAGGCTCTTTCAAGACAAGACTAAGTACTAAAACCAGACACTCCAACTTTAGTTTGTGGCGTAAGTCACATGATGGCAAGAATATGCAGTAGATACATTCAAAATGAAAACAAATTAAATTAACTGATTATCCTTACTCTGAAGTCTTGAGCAAGTTTCAAACATACAGATAAACTTACCGTTCAGCCAAAAATCCAATTACAACCAATTAATCGCCTCTAGCAAAAGGCACCTATAACATTTCCACAAGATGCATTCCTTTCCAAAGAAATTAGGAGCCTGACTCAATAATTTGTGGTAGTAACTACACACATGGTATCTGAGTGACAACAGCATCATGTTAGCTGTTACGTGAAGGGTGACAAATGAAATGCTCAAACAATTTTGATCTTAAATTATAGAATGTCACAAAGAAAAAGTGTGTTACTGGGCTGCTGGCTCCGTTCAAAGACAAAAGGAAATTAATCGAAAAGGACTCTTGACTTACAGGCTCATTTTAGTCTATAGAAACAAAATGCAACAGATTTGGTTATGGCAAGGCCACACCTCCAAGAGCTGCAGCTTGTGCTTACAGCCTTGGCTGCAGGAATCCATGCTATTAGACATGTATGTACACAAGGTCAGAGTACTAAGAGTGGGGCAGGGAGATGTAGGGCACTGTTCAGAGCTTAGGGGGCCTGGAATTGGAGCACAGGGTTTGGACCCGCTGTCAGTTCTCTTTACACACATATTTGAGCAAGTCAAAGATAGCCTGGTCAGGGGAAGGGTGGAATAGCAGTGGATGAGTGTGCCTTAACTGGAGGGAAGATTAAGTGAATGGAAGCTCAGCAGGGAAAGAGATGATGAGTGTAGGATGAGAGTGAGTGGAGATGGGAGGCAGGGCATTAATAAGTGGAAATGGAATGGGACAAGGGTAATGAATGAGTGAGGGGACTGAATGGCAATGGAGACTAGACAGATGTGTGCAATAGCAATGAAGTGTGCCTGTAAAGGCTGTGCTTGTGTTTCGTGGCTCTTTAACGTCTGGAGATTATTGTAGCTTTTCTAAGGTTTATAATTCAATGCTTGCAATACAGGTAACTCTTCAATGACGCAACGGTTGCATTCTTGTGCAAGCTTGTGATATAGAAAAATTGCATTTTAGAAACAGCGCTGCAAGTGTTGGCGTTGTAATCGCATTACAGCCAACACACGTTTTAAAAGTTCACACTTGAGAAAGTGTCCCCAATTTGTCAATTGTATTACAGTGAATTCATGCTAACGAAACTTGAGTCATAGAGCGAAATGTAGAACGACAAGGGAGTCTAACAGTTACTTAACACACCCAAGAATTGGCGTTGATCAATTTTTCAATGGTGAAAACATGCTGTTTTTTTTCAAGCAGCACCACAGCTTTGTCAACTTATACCAAGTTTGAGCTAAATCTACTAATTCATTCGAAGTGTTTGTTGCACAGGTTTTCAGATTTATTATCTTGTAATATTCACATTCAGAAAGACAATTTCACCAAAATAATGCCACCACACATATCCATCACTTCTGATCAGGCAAAAATGTCCCAGTAAACTAATATCTTTGCATGTCCAGGATGAGTCAAAAAGTGTAAACTGAAGTGGTGTTCAGAATGCTTATATATAGTTCATTAAATGAACTGAACATTAAAGTATGTTGCAGAATGATGCCTCAAATTCTACAGATGACACTTGACTAGATGTGAGAGACAGGCTTAGCTAATTGTACAGTTAATTAACACAGAAGGAAATCATTTCTTTTGAAATCAGAGTGACACCTTCACAAAATCTAACCCTTCCTTAACACTAATTATTGTGCAGCACATCTGGCATTAAAACTCATCTCCTGTTAGTGCACACATTTTACATCTGTGACAAACTTCATTAAAACAAGGGAAAGAGAAATTCTAAGTGGACATGCATGCTAACTTTTAAACATTGTGTCATATGATTTTCATGATTTCTGACAAAATATAATTTATTTTTAATTATAAATTATGGCCAAAAACATTGATCAGGTGGTTACGTTGACGAAATATGAATGTATCTCTAGTCAAACTACTCACTACTTTGTATACAAAAAGAGTATTACCATTTAAGTAGGGAGAAAAACTGCCATTTAATTAACTTCCCTTCAAAAATCAAGTCTGCTTTTTCCAGTAATGCATGTCATCCCAAGGTACAGATCAGGAGTCTTTGTTAATCCATAGATGTGTTTTATCAAAGATCATTTCTTCCTACTTTCAGCTCATGAGAATTTAAAATACTTCCTTATTGCTAACTTACTTTTGAGGTTGTGGCACATGCCCTGCTCTACAAGAGGATTGCAGAGTGCCACATACTGTTCCTTAGCTTTGCAATGGCAAGCTGTACAGAATCAATGCTTTCCTGCCCATTCTTTTCCATATGGAGTGTACATAATGAACTATTTCAATTATGAAAGTAAATACACTGCTAAAGAGCACCGATTCTTTAGAAGTCAGTACTTTTAGGTACTAAAACAAAGGATTTTGTCTTAATATTTTCCTTCAAGCGTGTAACAATGATCTACATCGACATATGATATTTATAGGTGGGGATACAAGGGCAAAAGAAGAGAGATATAAATAGAACAGGCTGTTCAAGTTCTATCATTCAATGGGTTCCAAAGTAGTCTCATTTGTGATCAAAGATCTGGTCCAAATTTCAAATGTAATACGATCACTATTACAATGAAATCCAGCACTGATTGAATAGTCTTGTCTGCTGTAAACATGCCAGAATTTTTAAAAATTTCAAAAATTATTTATATGTAGACCGAAAAAGTTCAGCTTATATTTGTTAGTTTTCCTGTTTCAAACTGCCATCTTTCACAACGTTCGGGTGCTTGAACATTTTTTAAAATGAAACTGATAACTCCCCCGCATGTTCCCAGGCCCAAGGACCTGCACAAAAAGTGAAGTGGGAATGGATTTAAAACTAGAGTTACAGATATACTCAATATCCAGAATAGAATGCAATCATTACAGGATTACATTATCCTAATGCATGATTAATTTAATCTATTCTCAAAAGGGATTTAGCTCTCTTGCCCTTGGTATTCCAACACATACACTTTCTGGGGGCATTTACAATATGTTCTATTTCAAACTACATCTGCTTCATTACATTATCAATAATCTTGTGCATCAATTGATACAAAAAGCAAATACTAAATAATGGAAAAGTGAGCATTTACATTTCTTTTCTTATACCTTCCATTTCCACTTATCTTATTGACTATTTACTATAATAGCCTCTATAGCAAATGCCCACATTCAACTATGACTATCTAGTTATTAGGATTACAGCCTCAATTGAAGCTCACTAGCATGTGCAGCCAACAAGGATCCTAAAACTGCACATCAATGTTCAGATTTGCTCCTTCCTGCTAAAGATTTCTCCAGTTAACTGTCTGGCACCCAAACATCTCCCACAACTGAACACATTAAACTCTCAGATCAGACAGTGGTTATGACCAAAATGTCCAATTCAAAAACATTACACTGCTAAACACTTGAAGCCATGTCCCCAAATATCAGTGCAAAGTTAGATTAACTACAAAATTTACATGGGATTCTTAAAGGTTTGACATTGGCATAACAAGTGAAACCTTCTGAGAAGTGCTACTTGGTACATGAAATTATAGAAGCATAGAGGACATTGGTTGGGCCACTTTTGTAATATTGTGTGCAATAGAGTTATAAAATCATGAGGGGCATGGATAGGATAAATAGACAAGGTCTTTTCACTGGCGTTGGGGGGGTTGGGGGGGGGGGGGGGGGGGGAGAGAAGAGAGAAGCCAGGACTAGAGGGCATAGGTTTAGGGTGAGACGGGAAAGATATAAAAGAGACCCAAGGGGCAACGTATGAAATGTACTGCCTGAGGCAGTGGAGGAGGATGGTACAAAATCTAACCCTTCCTTAACACTAATTATTGTGCAGCACATCTGGCATTAAAACTCATCTCCTGTTAGTGCACACATTTTACATCTGTGACAAACTTCATTAAAACAAGGGTATACAAATAGGATGGGTATAACAAATAGGAAGGGTTGGGAGGGATTTGGTGGCTGGTGGTACTGGATTGGGTTGGGATATCTGGTCAGCATGGACGAGTTGGACTAAAAGGTCTGTTTCCGTGCTGTACATCCCTATAACTAAGAGGCTGCCATCTCAGGCGATCATATTTGGACAGAACACTGCTCATTCCATATTAGAGCTACGCATGGTAGTCTCTTATTCCTGTATGTTCCCTTCAGTTTTTAATTTGTTGCTTCAAGTAGATTCGGCACAAAGGTTGATTCAAACAGATTTTAGGTCCCTTCGGTAACACATTCCACACAAATTTCAAGAATCATTTATCAAATTCCTCAACATTTCTAGCACATCTTAAACTTATGCCTCTTTTTACCAATTTAATCATTAAAAAAAAGTTCACTAGTTACCCTTCAAAATCCTCCGTTTTGAGCACAGTTAGATTACTCCTTAATCATCTTTGGTCTGGCGAAGAGCTACAGATATTCAAGTATATCACAAATTTGTCCCCTCACTCTTTGCATTATCCTAATGAATTTTCTACCATTCCAAAATCCCTTCTGCACAGCAATTGCATGATTTGTCATCACCTCCTTGTTTTTGTCTTCAGCTTCTCCTTGAAAAATAGAACCCAGAACCCAAAATGTCCTTACAGCTTTTTTCACCTGCAGACCTGTCAATGAAAATCTCAGCACAGCTCGGAATCACATTTGTCATGCAGGAAAAGTGGGGAAAACATTCCTGTCTTTCATTTCTTTGAATGTTTACCCCAGGAGTCTCCACTAAACAGAAACCTGCTCACCACTCTAGTCTGACTGTCCTCCTAAAACTAATTGATTTCTTCCTTAATATATTGTGCATACCACTAAGAAAACAATGTTGCATGGTGCATGTCCAATCAATCCTTGAAGTCTATAAAAAGATGCCCTAAGAGAGATGCTAGAAATGCAACCATCTTGACAAGGATAAGAAAAATCAATTTACTCCTTCTGTACTTTCAATCTTAAGCCATATTATCCAAGTAACCACTTTGTCTCCAAGTGGAGGTAGAAGATAACAATTACATTAATAAAGGGTAGTATTACAGACCATCTGATGGTGAAAGTTGATTGAAGCAAAATGCAAATTAGAAAATAAATAAGTTAAAACCAGAAAAATCATAGGAAATTTCAAGTACCCCAAAATTAACTAGGCATAAAAGAGGCAAATAAGGGTAGATAAAGATGTAGATAATAGAAAGGTGTCAGTACAAATGTGGATTGGATTTTCCCTGGATCAGGTTTCTGTATATAGAAACCTAAGCAAGCACTGGCTGTTGTATCTAGCAGGGGGGGAAACTAATCAGAAAAGAAAGGGGAAGCAGAAGTAGAGGGAAATCTAGGTAAAAGCAATAGTTATACATAATAGTGCTTTAGATAATAGCTAAGGCAAAAACATAGCAAAAACCAAGGGAATTGGAGAAAAGTTGATACAATGACTCCAATAAAACTTACAAAGATAAAACAGAGAACCTTGACGAGAAGTTGCAAAATGGCAACAGTTAACACCAAATACATTGCACCAAACAGGAACAAACCAAACATTAATGAGACAACAGAAATAAATAAAGATAGAAGTGAACACATGACAGTAATTGAAAGAGGCATTACACAAAGTACATGGACAGCACAGCAGCATGCACAGAACACAACCAGGGAGAATGTGAATTGACTAGAGGAAAACGAAAGGCAAAAAATTAGAAGAGGTAAAGAGAAACTGTTCATAGTTATCAGAGCATAAACAAAGATATTCTGCAGGTACAAATTTAAGAAAGGAAAGTTGAGATAGGAATAGGGTTACCAAGGAATGGTTAGAATAAAATCATGGGCAACAACGGAATGGCAGAAACATATTTTGCTTCAGTATTTACCAGGGAATCGAGTCAGGTGGACTTGACATCTGAAGATGAGATTTGAAATGATATAGCTGCATTTGAAATAAGAGAGAAAGATTAAATAAACTAACCAAATCAGAGATAAATTCCTCGTCCAGATAGTGTGCACCTGTAAGTTTTAGAATCTAGCCAAAAGATAAAACATTATTGGCATTACACTTAATGATTAAGAAAGAATACAATGATAGAAGACGAAGACATCACTACTGCTATTTTTAATGTTGAAGTGTAATAAAGCACATTCAGGGGATAAACCAGCCTGCTTAAAGTCTGTACTGGGGGAAAAAATTGAAATCTAAAAAAAGGAGCAAATAGAAAAACAAAAAATTAATAGTTAGCATGCATTTCAAAGGCACTTTTAATTAACCTTATTGAATTCTTTCAGGAGATGAGGTAGGTGGGGTAATGCAGTAGATGCAATATTTTTGAAAAGCCTTTGATAAGGTACCACATAGAAGATTAACAAATAAGATCACAACATATGGTTTCGGGACACATCTAACAGTATGGATAGTAACTTGTTGCAAGACAAAGTAGCGGAGAGAAAAATGGGTCACCATTCAGATTAATGGAAAGTTGAAAGTGAAGTCCCACAAGAATCAACATTAGACCCATTGCAATTTGTAATTTACATTAATGATTTAGATTTCAAATCAAAATTTCCAAGTTTGCAAAGTATTTTAATTTTAAGAGGGATAGTCAAACTCTGGAATCGGCAACAAATTAAATGAAGAGTCATAGAATTACAACACACAAAAGACAATTACCCCATTCTTTATGTTCTCTGAACATATTTCCATTTTGCCTCCGAAGTTTACAATTAGCAAATGAATTTCAACAGAAGTTGAAAGATCATATTTCTAAGAAAACTGAGGCCACATTACCACAAAATAAGAATGAAAAATAGAATTGTTGGAAACTGGTAATTTTCACAGGTGGTGGTCCCATTCTTGAAGCGCACTGGTATTGAACGTCTTCAGGGCAGATTTCTTCTTTCATTCTCATACCATAAGAAATAGGTGAAGTAGGCAGTTTGATCCCTTAAGCCTGCTCTGCCATTAATAGTATCATGGCTGATCTGATGACATTCCTCAAATCCACTATCCTGCCCTTTCCCCAGAAGCTTCGATTCCCCTACTGATCGAGAATTTATCTTAGCCTTAATTGTACACCAGGTCCCTGCCCCATCACCTTTGTGGTAAAGCGTTCCTAAGACTCTCAATCCTCAAGAAATTCCTCCAGTCTTAAAGTGGCACCCCTTTATCCTGAGACAAACCCGTTGGTCCGCAACTCTCCTGTAAAACAAAACATCCTCTCAACGTTAACCCTATCAAACTCCCATATTTCAAGAGGAGATCACCTCTCATTCTTCTTAACCCCAGTGAGTAGAGTCCCATCCTGTTTCACCCTTGTTCATATGACAATCCCTCCATACCAGGGATGATCCTAACAAACCTCTGAATCACTGCCAATGAAATAATATCTTCACATAAGGGGACCAAAGCTGCTCACAGTATTCCAGATGTGATCTCATCAGCACCTTGTACTGTCACAGCAAGACTCCCTACTCCTTTAACTCTATCCTCTTCAAATAAGGGTTAACTGAATGACAAAGGTGGATACGTCACCTAGACCAGATGGACTACACCCCAGAGTTCTAAGGGAAATAGCTGAAGAGACAGATCACTAACGCCTGCACTTTCCTGAATCACTAGAATCAGCAAGGGTCCCAGAGGACTGGAAATTGCTAAATTGACACCTCTGCTTAAAAAAGAGGGTAAGGCAAAAGATGGACAATTATAGACCAATTGACCTAACCTTGGTCATGGGCGAGTTTGTGGAATCCATGTGGAGGATAACATTTCTGAATACTTGGAAGTATATGGTAAAATAGGGCAAAATCATCATGGTTTCATCAAGGGGAGCTGGAAATGTGTTGCTGGAAAAGCGCAGCAGGTCAGGCAGCATCCTCCAGGGAACAGGAGAATCGACGTTTCGGGCATAAGCCCTCTGAAGAAGGGCTTATGCCCGAAACGTCGATTCTCCTGTTCCCTAGATGCTGCCTGACCTGCTGCGCTTTTCCAGCAACACATTTCCAGCTCTGATCTCCAGCATCTGCAGACCTCACTTTCTCTTCATCAAGGGGAGGTCATGTCTTGACAAATCTGTTAGAATTCTTTGCAGAAGTAATTGCAGGTTAGATCAAAGATAGCCTGGACTTCAAAAAGGCCTTTGACAAGGTGACTCACAGAAGTCTGAGAGTAAGAGAAGGGCCCATGGTGTCAGAAGCAAGGTACTAGCATGGATAGATTGGCTGACAGAAAGCAGAGTAGGGATAAGAGGGCCCTTCTCAGGATGGCAGCTGGTGATAGTGTTCCGCAAGGCTCAGTGTTGGGAACACAACTTTTTACTTTATACATTAACAATTTAGATGAAGGAACTGAGGGCATTCTGGCTAAGTTTGCAGATGATACAAAGATTGGTAGAGACAGGTAAGCATTGCAGCAGCAGGGAGGGCTTTAGAAGAGTTTGGACAGTTAGGAGAGCAAACAAAAGTGGCAGATGGAATACAAAGTGGGAAAGTACAAAGTGGGAATTTGGTAAGAACAGAGGCATGGCCTTTTTTTCTAAATGGGGAGAAAACTCAGAAGTTTGAAGTGCAGAGTGACTTGGGAGTTCTAGTCCAGGATTTTCTCTAAGTAAACTTACAGGTTGTGTCAGTGGTCAGGAAGGCAAATGCAATTATGGCATTAATTTGGAAGGACTTGAATATAAAAGCAGGGTTGTATTTGAGGCTCTAAAAGGTTCTGGTCAGACATTTGGAGTATTGTGCAAACTTTTGAGCCCCATATTTCAGGAAGGATGTACTGGCCCTGGAGGGTGTTCAGCGGCGGCTAACAAGAATGGTCCCAGGAATGAAAAGCTTAAATACAAGGAACACTTCAGAACTCTGGGTCTACACTCTGTGGAGTTTAGAAGGATGCGGGAGCGGTCTAATTGAAACTTAGAATACTGAGTGGATGTTGGGAAAATGTTTCTATAGAGAAAAGAGACTAGACCAGAGGGCACTGTAACTGTGCCTGCATCTATCGCTTCCTCTGGCAGTTCATTCCATACACACACTACTGTGTGAAAAAGTTCCTCTTCAAGTCTCTTTTAAATCTTTCCTCTCACCTTAAACTTATGCCCTCTAGTTTTGATCTTTTATCCTGAGGGAGGCTTTTGCTATTTATCTTAACTAAGCCCCTCGACTTTATAAAGCTAAGGTTACCCTCAACTTCCGACGCTCCAAGGAAAAAAGTCCCAGTGCATCCAGCCTCTATAGAACACTTAACACAAAAAAGGAATTGATTTATATGCTGAGTGTAGGTATAAAAATGATAATTGGTGCCAAAAATTTGAGTTGTGTCCTCTGACATACAGTAATAGCCCAGATAGGAATGCAGGAGAATGTTACCACCGTCCCCAAGAGCTAGATTTGAGGAGGAAGTATTTGCATGAATTAAATCACGAAAGTGATTTTGATTGAAATGTTTAGCAATTTGAAAGGAATTGACAGGGTAAGAGAAAGACTTTTTCTACATGTGGGAGCATCCAGCATAAAGGGAATTAACTTAAAAATAAGAATCCTGCTATACAGGAAATAAATATATGCAGAAATGCGTGGGATCCTCTGACAGATTTTGTCTGGCTCACTTAATACTTCAAAGCCTGCAATCAGCAAATCTTTGGTTAAGGCAAGATATAAAGCAATGGAGAGTCTTAACAGATCAGTCACGATCTTCCTAAATAGTATAGACTCACTGTTCAGTTGTAGCATCATTTGTTCAATAAAAAGCAGAAAAGTGTATTGAATGTGGTATTTCCAACGTACCGCTCCAAGTGTTAACAAACTAAGACTAAATTTGCCCTCAATTCCTCATGACTAAATAAGGACTACTAAAACAGCAACTTAAGTTAAAAATCACATAACACCGGGTTATAGTCCAACAGTTTTAATTGGAAGCACTAGCTTTCGGAGTGCTGCTCCTTCATCATCAAGTGATTGTGGAGTACACTTAGTAGCAACTTATGAGGATGTTTTCTGAAAATGGGATTAGTCCTGGATTTCAAGGAAAAATTGCCTGTAACTTAAATATTAGAACATGATATCAAAACTTGCATTGAAAGATGTGGCATCCCAGAGTCAAAATGTTAATGCTTTCTCTCTCCAAACATGCTGTTAAACCAGAGTTTCTCCAGTGTTCTCTATATTTATGAGGACAATGGGTAACTGGTTGAAATTTATGCCTTAATCTTGATATCTGGTACATCCACGGGCAAAGACTGCCAACATACCGAGAAAGAGCGTAACTCTGAGAAGCTTCCACATTTTTGCATTTATGCATGCATATGTACAGATACAAGAAATTTCTTGTACCCTGTAAAAATGGTGAGCACTTGACAGCTTGTTATTACTACAGAAAATTCAAATATGATATTTTAAGTGTTGTCACAATCTATCCTCCCCAATTTTGATGTATTTTTTGATTGTTACATTGAGGTTGCAATAATTCTATCAAAAACTGACATTACTGAGAAAGGAAATCCAATAACGGGTGATCAAGCTCACATTAGGACTACATTTTCTGAAGCCCAAAACTAGAATATCAAGGTCCAATTGCATGCTTCTAATTTGAAGAAAGCAAGCAGCGCTGTGTTAAAACAAATCTTCATGGTTCCATGAGCTATGTTATTGAATTAAATACGGTTCATGCTCTACTGATCCTAACCACTGCTATATTTTTTAAAAACCAAAACATTTCACATTTTTATTCATGCAACTAGATGAAGTAAATCATGATCACCTCCATTTAACAGGAGTATACAGGGCATAAGCCCTTCCTGAAGATTCTCCTGTTCCTTGGATGCTGCCTGACCTGCTGCGCTTTTCCAGCAACACATTTTCAGCTATGAAAAACTGAGATCCAGGTATGAGTTACTGAATTTTCTAGCCTATTAACCAACCACAATTGCACCTCAAACCTGGACACCTTGACTGTGCTCAAAGGCTCCAACTTCAACTTGGGAAGGGGTGGGGAGCACGAGCGAGTGAGTAAAAGGTAGCAGGGAAGGAAGGAATCAAAAAGAAAGCCTGAAAGAACTATACCAAGTGAGCACTTGATAAATTCAAAAGCATTAGGAGCGACATATAATCTCACTTTACAAATTCAAACAGGATGAGCTAAAGGGTAAGCAACAAGATCTTGATGCCTGGACTTAAGAATTTTAATGATTTATTGAGACATAACTACAGTAAATACTGAATATTTGACAGGATGCAAGTACAGCGCTGATATGTCTGTTTATATAACAAATACGGAGATTTCCACTTCATTGACACCGACTACAGGGCAACCCCGATTATCCTATTGATATGGGTGGAGTGTATTTTGTTCGGACAACCGTACGTCCGGATAACAGTTTACCCAAGCATCGGGGCCTTGAGATCTTGCGCGGATAATAGAGGTTGTACTGTATAGTATAGCAATCACAACTGTCCAAAAACCTTGCCAAGTTGCTGTAATGGATGGATCAACAAAGCTATCACTTGTTTAAAAGTAACCAGTTTGGAATCTGCCAGGATCACTCAGTTTCTGGCCTCATTACAGCCTTGGTTCAAATATGGATAGAACTAAATTCCAGAGCTGAGATGAGAGAGAAACTACCTTTGACATCAAATCTGCATTTGAGAGAGTGTGGCATCACAGAGCCTTAGTAAAACTGAAGACTCAAATGAGAATTAGTGAGGAAACACTCTGCAGATTGGTATCATACCTGACATAAAAAGATGACAGTTGAGGTTGAAGGTCAGTCATTTCATAGGATCTCTACAGTACAGATAGAGGCCATTTAGTTCTAGAGTCTGCACTGACCCTCTGAAGAGCATCCCACCACACTTCCAACCCTCATTCTATCCCTGAAACCCTGCATGTACCATGGCCAATCCACCTGCACAATCCTGAACATTACGGGCAATTTAGCACAGCCATTCCACCTAACCTGCATAGCTTTGGACTGTGGGAAGAAACCAGAACACCTGAAAGAAATCCATGCAGACATGAGGAGAATGTGCAAACTCCACAGGCATCCAAGGGTGAAAATGAACCCAGGTCCCTGTGAAGGAGGGGTGCTAACCACTGTTCTACCCCTGATGCCCCAAGGATATTTCCAGGACCGCTATGCAGGAGTTTGTCAGGGTAGATATTTTCTCATCAACCTTTTCAAATAGCTATTACATGCCTCTGGTGTAGATGGAACTTCTGGGCTGAAAAGTTGGGATACTATCACTGCACTCCATGACAGTGTTCCTTGGGATTAATTTCTTTAAATTGACCTGTTCAGAGTTATTACTAGACATTTCTCATGCTGGCGGGATTTGAGCCAGACCTTCTGACCCGGTCATAGGGATATTACCACTGCGCTATATAGGCTTTAATGCCCTAGGCCCAACCAGCTTCAGCTCTCCCTCCACGAACCACTTTCGCTATAAAAGTACAAGATACAGGAGAGAGATTGGGATACCGGGAAAGAGGTGCAGAAGCAAAATAGGATTAAAACAAATAAAAGGCCTAATATTTTAAAGTTTTTGGGTTGGAAACTAAATACAAGCAGAAATTTGGTTTGCTTTAGTATAATCTTGCAATATTGTTTGGATTCAGGCGGTGTCTGGTTAGAAGCTAGTAAGCATTACTCAAATGAGTAAAAACTAATCAATAGTGATAAAATTAAAATTCATAGAAATAGAAGAGGAAGTAACTGCTTTAAAAAGCAAAAAGGCCATACATGTAAAAGCAGTTTGTTTCTAACATTTTTGGATAATTCATCTTTACTTCATGACACTTAGGAAGCTTTTAAGTTTTCAATGCCAAGTTTCTACTACAACTTCATGGAATTTAAGACAAATTTTGTGTAGAGGCACAATACTGATTCAAAGGTAAAAGATAGAAATGTGCAATAAAGAAATTATTCTTTAATGCAGCTCTCACAAGAAAACACTGTCCCCTGGGATTAGTGCTAGGACCCCAGGTGAGGAGTATTTAGTGATAATATAACACCACAAATGTGGACAAAAACACTCAACTGTAGCCAATTTGAAGAATGAACATGTGTTGTGATGAGTAAGAATAGGCCGTTTGATCTAACTAGCTCCATCCAGAGTGCAAACTGTAAGAAAGCAGATTCAACCTGACCCATTAAATCCATGGGGGTATAATCAGTTATAAGCAAATCTCAAGTTAATCTTTCATGCTTCTCTAAACTCTTATTCTGCCATACAGGGATAATCAAACTTAAAATCTAACTTTTAGGCAAAATAAAGACACAATGAAATATGGGACATTTGTAAAAGGACAACAAATGCTGGAAATGATCATTCTTATTCTAAACCTGATGAGTAAGTTTCAAGTCTACAATCTTCTGGTGGATCTAGAAACAGATATAATAGGTTTTAGGCACAGACAAATGAATTTTGGGGGTGGGGGAGAAGAGGGGAAGTAAAAACAGAATGAAAGGTCTACAATCAGGCTGTACACAGTAAATGGAATAAAAAGCGAACAATGGTCTTAACAAGGTGTAACTTGAGAGGCTAGGCACAGCATGGTTTGACCAGCTGTGTGACAGACAATTAAAATGGCAAGACACTGGAAGCTCAGTCATGCTCACAGGCTAAACAAACTATGTCCAGCAAGCAATCAGCCAATCTGTTTTTGTTCTCCCCCTAGTGTAAGCTGACTTTTGAGCAGTAAATACAAGTTACTGAAATGAAAGCACAAGTAAATCACTATTTCACCTGTAAAAGCTGCTTGGGTTTTCTCTTATGGAATTAAGGAATATGGTTCAATGACACACTGGACAGTTTTTGTCCATCAAGAAGCAACTGCGTAGGCTGGGTTTGCATTCTTTGGATACAGGAGGATAAGGGATGAACTCATTAAAAATATTATGAGCAGGGCCGATGCTTCAAGGATGTATCGATTGGCAGGAGAATCTAAAATCTGGGGTTAGTGACTGAAGAGTTGGGTCATTTAGGACTGATGAGAAATTCCTACATTCAAATCAGTATATAGCTTCGGAATCCTCTCCCTCAAGCTATGGCTTCTCACAAAAACGTTCAATCTGAGACATGGTTACGTGAGGAATTAAGAAAAATAGGGACAGTACAGGAATCTGGGGATTAATCAATCATTGGACTTCTTGAATGGTACAGCAGCCTTGAGGATCCCATGATCTGCTGTTGCTCCTATTTTTAGATTTTAAGTCTGATTAATGAATTAATTCTTAAAGTCCAGAAGGATATTTGTGCTCAGCTATTCAAAAAAAAAATGTATCCTGTGGTGGAATTCAGTATCCAATAGCACAGATCTAAACTCCAGAATTAAGCAAGGTCATGCTCAGAAATGTAAATTTTTGCAACACATCATCATTCTCTTTTCATTTGAAATTCGAAATTAACCCAGGGCCTCAGTACAGCAGATTAAAAAGTACAACATGACAGATTTGTCAGGTAACAGCAGAATAGGTTGACTGAAGTTTTTTTTTATTAAAAAGTGGAGTTAAAAAAGATTAAAAGTAAACAAAAATTAAAATTTATCAAGGAAAAGGCAATTCTATCGGACATCCACTTAATTCTATCTAATCATGCACATACTATATTATGTCCTCCTTTCCATACTGGCTTTAAAAGGCTTGCTGATAAATTTATGGAAACTGCAAAGTAAGCCAATGTCATCAATACATAACTTAAATACCAAAATTCTAATGGTTAAACTCTCAAATCACTACGATAGAGAATAGATTATATAAATATAAGAATGCCAAGCATATAGAAATACACCAAAAAAAACTAAGGCACCATTCCTATGATCCTATTAATCACCACTGAAACACTTAGGTTAATGATTGCTACTTTGGAGTGCGTCCTGAAAATAATAATTTTATATTTTACGACACTGAAAATTCAGCAAATTTTCATTTAACTGTAAAAGGAATTAAGACTAGGTATAATAAAAATGCAATTGAAAGAGTGCAGAGTAGAGAAATTCTCAAATCTAATGCACTGAGCTTCGAGAAAGGTTTATATCATATTGAAATTATTCAAAAATAAAGAAAACTCCTTTGCCAAGGTTTTATCACTGATTTTTCAGTGTGGCACATGTAAGATAAACCCGGAGGAAATTATGCAAACCGTTAGCCTGAAAATACATATTTTTGGAGCGCATTCTGTATGGCAGTGACAGCTGGCTCCAGAGTTGTCATTTCTAATCAATCGTCTTCGGCGTCTTGGAGGTCAAGCTAGACAAGGCTGCCATCACCTCCAGTGTCAACATCCTTTTCCCATACAATCATATTATCTTTAAAACAAATATGCACTTGTTCCCCCAAATGTACATTTGAAATTTAAGCTATTAAATATATTTAACATTGTTTAAGTTATCCAAAAGCATTAAGACGTGGTATTTTAACGCTAGCGGTCAATGGATTGGAACTAAACATAACCCTTTAAGTGCCACAAAGCTATTACTACCATTCATACTGTGCCACATTAAATGAGTTGCTAAAATGTCCATGGTAAAGCAGACAAGCTTATCTCAATTTACAACTTAAAAACGAGAGAGATTTTCAGAGATTGGCATTTGTTTTAAAAGTTAGTTCGCTCCAAATCAGAACAAGTCACTCCACATTTTCAGATTACTAGACATCACTTTCAGTCCAATACACTTTAATGGGAGTTTTGAGTTAACTGTGATATGTTAATTCTCTACAATAAAATTCAGTCCAAAAGCCATAATTAAAACCCTGGGTTATCATTCGAAGTGTGATTAAGAGGAAAAAGAGAAATATGGATGATATTTGATTGCAATGGTTTGTAGGCAACATTTTTTCCGCTCAGATAATTTTTTTGTTAGTGTGGCAAAGAACCAGCTAAGACGAGAATGTAGGGCACATTCCATTATAATTCTGCACTTTCTAGTTAAAAAGGCAATATGGTGAACTCAAGATGAAAAACATGACCAATTGTAAAGATTAAAACAGTATTCCAAAAAGCTGATTCTGAAAGAAAACTGTCTCAAAAGGCAGTTGAGTGATATTGAGAATTCAATTTCCCAACAAGATTTATTTGCAACATGGAAATAAAGGCATTACAGTAATAGTCATACAAAATTGGTTAATTGTCATGCTGTTTATTTTGTTACAATCTGTCAATGAACTATTGATACATGCTAATTGATATATTTTGGGTTATTCAGTTTTCAGATTCTGATCCAATTATAACTTCCAAAATTCTTGAAGTTTCCAAATTTCATGATCACCAGAACTCTCAAAACGTGCGCATGAAGTTAAATTAATGCGTAATGTTAGGGACTAGACCAAACCCTTTAAACCTCATCAAGGATGGCCTCAACCCTAAATTTTACTTTATTTAAAAGCAAGCGAAAGGTGCTACATTCCAGATGTCACTTGCTTGGTCAAACTACTAAACCTTAAGCAAATCACACATTATTCTTAAGAGTTAAAATACAAACAAAAAAATTAGCATAACTATCAAAATACACAATAATATATTTGACTACTAAACTGTTGCAATATAGTGGCATCCTATAAACACACCCGTGGCAAAGACAAATTCATCAAAACAGATTAGCTCACTATCTGCAATCCAGGAGTAAGCAAAAACTAAAAAGTGAACTTAACAGCAGAGACAGAACAAGCTTTTTGCATCAGAGGAGAATTGTATCTTGCAGTTTTAACTTCAAAAACAGTTTTTGTTTTGCATTCACATTCCACCCACTCACGCTTTTTTGTGTAATTTTAAAAAACCCCAAAAGCTATTTACTGACTTCCATGGAGTAGACACTTCTCATCAGGTTTACAATATGGCTAGATTTCAAGAGTAACAAGACAGACTAATCCCTCTTAAAAGGTACATAACATACTAGCAATTAAATAGTGTTGGCAGTTTCATTTAGCATCTTCTTAATGCATGTTGCTGTAGTAAGCAGCTCAAACACTGGTCAGTTTTTATGTATTGCGCTGGACATTTATAGATCTAGTGTAGTGTTTAAGAAAGGAGAAAGTGAGGACTGCAGATGCTGGAGATCAGAGCTGAAAATGTGTTGCTGGAAAAGAGCAGGTCAGGCAGCATCCAAGGAGCAGGAGAATCGTTTCGGGCATGAGCCCTTCTTCAGGGATGTTTAAGACCACATTTTATTAATTTAGTTTTTGACTAGACAAATTACATTGTTTTAGTCCAAGGATTAACAGAGATGGTTACAGTTTAAAAATGCTTACTGCAGCAAACAATTTGTATATAATGCTACACTTTCTAGAACAAAGAGCAACAACAGTTATAGTAGAGCCAATGGGGTTCTAAATTAGAGGAAAAATGCTGGACAATGTGGAGTGGCTCCTGACCAGGTGATCAGGACTTGTGTTGAGACAGCGGAGGACCATCTAGCCTGCAGCGAGAAAGCACTAAAAACCTCATGGAGGTACTGGAATGTCTCCAATAATAGCTTGCTGTCTTCCACTTACTTCACTCTGGAAATCTTCTGTTGAACAGGAAATAAAATGCCTTCAAAAGGAAATGCAAGGCCAAATTCTTAAACAAACAGTGCAAAGAAAATCACTGTGCAAAGAACATCGTGTCAATGGCAAAGAACTAAAAGCAACTGGAACAAACAAATAGCTCATCAAATCCTGAATCAAGGCTGGTGCTATCACTTGCCCTAATTTTTTTAAAAACTCTTAATATCCATGTCTTGACTATTCTTTTTGTTTCAGGGTACAAGGGTGGGACTCAAGAAAAGATAATGTTTAAGTTGTGAAATTGAGTTAGTAATTCAGATTTCCTAATTGCCATTGTTTGAAAACAATGTGTTCATAAGGCTATTTTCTTGTACAGAAACTTGAGCAATTTTATGTTAATCAAATCGACTGTGAATTGCAGCAGTTTGACTAAACATTTCCACATTTGTGATGACATTGGAAATCAAAGCCTCTCTATTCCCAATGCACTACTCAGAGACATGACAATAATGACTGCACGGTTATATATTTTGCAGGGCATTACTTACTTTCACCTGTATTATTCTAAATGAGGTACATGCATTTAGGGAGAAATTTTAAGGGCACTACTACATAGTTGACAGCTTATACAAATTTTCAAAGGGAATGCTTTGGAATTTAGCTTATGGAAAATCCAGAACTGCAATGCTCTGCATGCATGCTTAAAATGCCTATTCTAGAAGAGGGATTTTGGGAAATTACCAATGTCTGATACGCATACAACTTCCATTTTAACAATGGATTAAATGTTTAATTGAGGTAAGTTTACTATTAGTAAATTTAACTTATAGCCATTTGTAATCTAATTCAGGAAAAGATCCATGCGAGTTCATATTTAGAGTGGTAGGATGGTACAAGTTAGTTCATTGCCCCATTAAAAAAAATGCATTCCTGGTCATGACTGGTTCTGGTAGTCAAACAGCTTGCTAACAATTATTGTAGAGATTTGCAGCTGTTTGGTGAGATGCCAAAATAAAAGACCGATGCTCTCAGAACTATATCGTTGTCAATGATTTCAGGATGACAGAGAGAATGGCAAGACTATTTGTAATTAAACAAGATAACAGATCAAAAGCTAAAGTATTTGTAAAAAGTAACTGAAAACAACCACTGTCAAGAGCAATGTATTTATTTTAGGATAGTTGTGATCACTACCTCACTTTCAGATCTCAGTCAATGGCGGTACCTGCTATTTTTCTGTGCAGCCAGAGGAAATTCTCAAAGGACAGAATATGGCATTTTGCATGCAAAGACTTAACAGCCTATTATTTTCAATGCACATACCACCATTTTCTTCAAAGGGAACAGGTGCACAAAGAAACATTGTCTCATTACATTATGAGTGGAGGTAATTTGGACTAGTGTTTATGCAAAATGACAAACTTTACATTTTAAGGTAGCAATAGGACATTGATAAGTTAACAGTAAAAAGGTATTCAGAAAATACATTGTAATATAAAACTAATAATTGCAGCTATCAAAGGAAAATAAATTAAGTTTGCACTACTCAGATCACAATACTGTTGACTGAAAAATCTTTTACATCACCTAACATAATTCATCCCAAAGTGCTTCACAGTAAAGCAAGTTTCTCTTTAAGTCTTCATTGTAACGTAGAAAACACAGTCTATTCAAAAAAAAGCATGGTCACACAAATAGCAAGTATTTAATCATTCATCAGTTGTTTTAGGTGTTCATTGAATGGTAAATCTTTACTAGCACCTGAACAAATCCCTTGCCTCTCCAGCAAATTTTAAAAAATTTTTTACTTCCATATTACCTTCTGTGAGAAAGCTGTTAAAAGATAGCACATCCAAGAGCAACTTCTCAATGAAATGTCAACTTAGGTTTTGCACTCAAGTCTTTGGAGTGGTCCTCAAATTCACTACTTCTAACTGAGAAGCAAAGACTATCACTATTGAGCCACAGTTACACCTCACATTTAATCAGAGGCATTTAAGTATTACTACTGGAGTGGACAGTGCTCAATTATTTCTTTAGTAAGAATAATGGAATGCTCAAGATTAGCACTAAACATTGGCAATAAAAGTGCTTTGTTATTTTTGAGAAAAGACCAGCTGCATTTTAACAGAGCCATTACAATAAAGATAACAAAATAGAAATAAGCGTTCAAAATTCCAACAGGCATTTCTGGCTGACTATTGAAATGTTTCCACTCTATTTAATTCAACATAACATCCTTCAGTTATCAGATACAATTAGTTTGCACAGAGGACAGCTACACTAGTACAGTAAATACCATCTGTGCCTTACAGAAAGTTTAAGAGATACATTCAATGAATTTCTGAGGCATTCTAAAATCTTTGATGCCAATACATTCACGTCCAGATTAAAGAGGAGCACAGGTTACAAAGTCAAGAATATTAACTAGCTGAAATCATGATTTTATTCTTAACATTGAGACAGCAGTGCTCTTTGGTTTGATGTACTTTTCAAAAACCATAAATTGGTCAAGCTTTTGACGTAGAAACAAAATCAGTTTAAATGTGGGGCTATAAACAATTCATTTTTTCTACATCTATACCTTTTACCATTTAATTTTATTCAATAAAAGAACTCAAGTGCAGAATTGAATTGGAAAAATGCTATTCAACCTAATAAACAAACTAATAATTTAATTGCACATCCAACCCAAAGTTGTCCAGCATTTCAATTAATCACAAATAACCACACAGATTACAAACAAATAGTGGCTTATTAATCAAAGCAAATATTTATCAAATTGACATTCCATCGAGTGGGATTTGAAATCTGGTCCAGTTTATAATAGAGGCATTTGTTGCATTCCAAAACATGATAAACAAAATCAATTAATCTTTATGATTAGCTTCAGCCCGAATAGGTCAACATTTTCTTGCTTTTCCCAAACTACTTTTTGAGCATTTTAATACAGCTCTGACCAACATCCAAGTTGGAAAGCAATTTCTGGCCATTGCCAACTAAATTGCAGACCAAGATTTTAATGATATGCAAAATCTAATATCTATTATCCTGCAGAGAAGTAGAATACAATTGAACATTTGCTGATGTCACACCAACTCTCCCTCCATCTCCTCATTCTTCTCCCCATCCCCCAATGAATTGAAGCTCTTAACAGAAATATTTAAACAATACGCTTACATTATTCACTTTTCATTTCAAATACTAACAAACTGACAAATATTCACAGTACTAAGACATATCCCAGATTTTAAAAAGCTAGTATGTAATCCTTTGGGTTTTTTTGTTAAATTTTTGCTCTGCTTGACCATATGGCTTCAACAAGGGAGGGGGCACAGGCAAATAAATTAATGACCATACAAAGTAAGCACCTTGCAGTGGAAAGCTAAATATACAATAAAAATGCATTAAATTCTAACCAAATCCAACACTCGTCAGGACATTAACAATTGCTTAACATATCGCGATCATTAAAAGCTCAAATCAACAACTGAGAAATAAAAACTCAATGATACTATATAACATGAGAATGGAACCTAACCATTTAGATCATTTGACCAAATAGGAAAATGGAATATTTTAGTTGCGACTGTTCATGACAAAAAAAACCTTCAAAGTAATCCTACCCCCAAAAAGCAGCTCTGCTCTTGCCCCACTTTTTTTCCCGTGATGTCGATCTGAACAGATGGTCAGACAGTGCTCAACGACTGAAGGAAAAACGTTCAGACAAAATAGCGATTTTGTCTATCCCATTTAGAATAACCTGATTGGACAAAACAATCACATGATTCAGAGTCCCAGCCATGTGACAAATCTTTTTCCAAATACTCCTCTTTGGTCTTTGACTGCTATACATTAAAATCACTTATCATTTCGATGGCACAAACAAAAAGACCATTTCTTCGACCAGAGAGCTGCAGGCTACCATACTGCACCAAGTATCACCACAGCTCGGAAAGAGCTCTTCGCAAAGCTAAGTCAGCTCACTGGGACAGTAGTTAATCTGTTAGTTTAGAAATCAAAGTGCATTTCATTGGATTCCAAGCAGCCTTCTCATGAACACAACGCAAGACATTTTTTCCCCAAGAAAAGATTTACTGAAATACATATAGGCCTAGAACAGGAATTTTAAAAAAAGTGAATGAGCACGAATGAGCAAAATGCTCAGCGACCTCATAACCAGCCACCCAGTGTCTCCCTTCAAGCCAAATGTGTCCACAACACTGCTTATTTCTGAATTTTGTGTCAGGTTTAGGAAATGCTTCATTGCATTCGTTAGGTCTTTATCTTAGACATAGACAGGTAGCATTTTAATCAAAATAATTATAAGCAAACTGCATTGTTAAGCTCATACTTTGCTCTTTAATAAATTGAATTATTTTAGCATTTAAAACGGCTCTTTACTCAATGACCATTTCAACAAATTTTTATTTATTAATCATTCTGTAGAAATGCAATCATCTGAACATAGACATACCATAAATCTTTGTGCAATGTTTATAATAAGTACTAGATTCTATGATGTGCAGAGCAAACCAGGATACTACTGAACCAGAGTTGAGTGATCATGCCTGTTTATTCAGAGAGCCAATTTCATTAGGAGAGAACTAAGTTTAAAATTGCAAGCACATGTTAATACAGATCCAGGTGATTAAAATTACATATTTCAAGCACTTCCAAGATCAATTTTAAAACAAGTCTGATAGGTACCTAACATCAGAATGCTTACACTGCATTAGTTGCAAGCAGATAAGTTTCATTAAAATATTAATTCTACATGCTTTTGTAACATTTTACAGGCATGTAGGAATATTTTTGTGTAGAAACCACATTTTTGTATAAAAGAGAGACTATTAACCATTCTGAACATAATTTTCAACCATGGAGAGATCTAACCAAATACCAAAAGAGAATTTTAATTTATGAAGAGAGGAAATTCTAGTTAAAGGTAGTGAGCAAAGATGTTGTCCTTGCTGCACAATAGAAATTGCCCAAATTGTAGGGCACATCTGTCCAAGAGAATAACTTTTAGAATGACGAAAAAAATGGATTGTTTTCAAAATCATAATAATGGTAGGTTTAATGAGCACTATTATTGGTTCTATAATTCAAAGCCAATTGATTAGAGATGATGCCAGATACCTATAACTTTTCTTCAAAAGCTTGCACCATTTCAAACTGAGTTCTTTCACATTTCAATTCAACACGAGACATCTATAACCACAAACTGCTAGACCATTTGTACCACTCTGCCATTTGCATCATGCAAGCCTGTGCCACACATGACTCAAGTTATCTTCTTCACTTCACCATTCCAGTTCTCTCTCAAATTCTTCAAATGCTTCAGAAAATATGACTGTAGTTGTTTTTGCTGCTCAACATGGTACCAGATGCTGCACAGTCTGTTCCATACCCATAATGAACTTGCATATATAGGACAAAACAATAAGATGAATGAAAGAAGAGAAATAATTAGCAGCATATATATGATATATGGCATGGATAGTCTAGGGAAGCGATTCCCAAACTGTGGGTCATGACCTTTAATACAGGTGATCAGAACTCTGGGCTTGATCTGAAATAGCTACAGCTGCAGTGGAACCCTGACTGTGCTAAAAGCTGCAAATCTCCTGAATTAGGACATAGAACATAACAGCGCAGTACATTGTTTAATCTTTTGAGGCTCAATTCCCACTTCAAAAACAAAACATCAAGAAAGCATGCCATTAAAAATCTTGAAGATTAAATATATTGCCTCCACCCTGATCTCAGCTTTCAAACCACTCTTGGCAGATTCTTGGCAATTTTAGCTTTGAAATAGGATTTCAGTGGAAAGTCAGTTTGGGAAGCACTAGCCTTGGCCAAAGTTCTCATCTAGGACAGGAATTAAGACAGATTAGTGAAACACCATAACGATCTTAATTCTACAGAAAGTTATGCAGTGAAATCACAAGTCAAACTAAGACAACCTGAAATGCTGGTTGTGGCAAAGTCATCAGCCAATCCCACCTGATTTGGAAGGATACCCTGATAAGTTCCAGAACAGTGCCTTCAAATTAGAAGAACTCACATGGTCTTGCCTTACAACTTAACCATTAATAAGAATCAAATCATTATGAGAAGAATGGAGATTGAGAAACATATAAACCATGATCGAGTGGACTAATTCCGCTCCTATATAGTCTAACTGCGCCCACCAACTGCTGAAGAGTTAGAGATCAAAACCTGTAATTTTAGCCAAACCAAAGTTCAATTTGCAGTCAACTGAAGGTAAAGTGAATTTGATACAGCAAGTCAAACACCAGTGTGAAGAAAATAAAGCAGATATCACAAATGAATGGGATATCCCACCAGTGTTTGTCAACCACTCTGCAGCACAAAAGGAACATCTTTAACAGTCTGACAGACAGGCATTCTATCCAGGTAGAGAAGAATGTTAAAGACAATTTGAGCAGAGAATGTTCCCACCTCCCATCCAATCCTGTAAAGTGGCAGAAAGCCTGAACTACATAGAGCTCATGTGCAGCGAGAGATGGGTAGACTAATTCAAGAGAGCACACAGCATCACTTGCTGGTGCCATTGCTGGGGCAGTCTCTGTAGCAATGACAGATGATAGGCTAAATAGTCTTGTACATCCTGAAGAATGAAACTGACTTTTTCTTTTGAAAATGTTAATGAAATTGGACTGTTTTACTGTCTTTTACCAGATTGTTATTTGATGTTTAAAACCGAAACATGCAACAGTGGACAGCAAAGAAAGAAACACATCACTATGGTCTGCGCCAAAATGAAGGATGTCAACAAGCTGTCACTGGTGACAGCAAAGTCCAAAAAGCTATGCTGCTTTGCAAATGTCTAGAAACTGCCCATGCAGTAGGTGGCTTACAAAACCCATTTGGATGACCTCTAACACTTAATCACAGATTAAGAAAGTAGACAAAACATATCAAATGGAAGAAAAAGAATACCATAATTACAGACAACTGCACTGTGTACCCTAACATTTCTAGCTTCAAGAGGCCTCCCAAAACTATGACCAAAAACCAGCCAAGGGATCAGGAGTGACTGGAACCTAAAAGTCATCAGTAGCAGATCTGTTGGGTTATCAAGGGAATCGGTAATGAGTACAAACCACTGAGCAGCTAGAAGGCATTCATGATGAAAACTGAGTTGAAAACACAAAGATGCCACAATCACCAACTTCTGTCATGCTGGGTTTAAGCATGCTTTGACTGTGCAAGACACCAAGAATGAGTAGCAGGACTGCAAAGACAAGCAACCCAATGACAAAGTTCATCTCAGACCTGCAGGTAGCCGGCTTATAAATTCCAGTGGAATCAACCATGGAAACACAAGCCAATGTGAATTATGTATCCTAAATGACAGATGGAACAACTACAAATGCAACATGTTCATCAAATAAAAAGGTTGACGACCTTAGTGATGAATGCTTGTTCACCTGTGTGTTTCAATCTTTCCTGGCATTTTTAAGTGGATAAAAAGCAATTGGTACAACACCGTACACATTCCAATAACTTTAGTTCAAGTTTCAGTGAGAACTGTTATAGCTCAATCTGAGGAGGAATAGAGTCACAGATGTACAACAGCAAAACCTGGATTTCTGCATTTCAAACGTGCATTTTTAAAAGCCAGAAATTGCTGTCCCATTTACTCAATAATGATGAGCACTTATCAGTGCAAAATCCAGGTTAATCAGGTTATTTTGCTCACTGAGGAATAAATATTGCCTATACATCCAAAGGCAGGACAGAATCTCAACTTAATTCAACTGAGGTTCATTCTCTCTCACACAACAGCAACTCCTCAGTACTATATAGGTTTGCATCAGCCCAGAATTCAGGATCAAATCTCTGGAATCTGGCTTGAACCGACAACCTCTACTCAAATGCATGAATGGCCACAGCTATGGACAATACCTTTGAGGTCATGATGTTGATACTTGAATGATCACTCCTATCAGCTGCCCCAAAATACAGTATGCACCTCCTTTTGGAGGTAAACATTGACATTTATTATATAGGGCTGCAGCGCAGGTGATCTTGGAAACACTGGTTGGTTTGGCTGTGTGAAGTCCAATGTCCAAAAAGCTAGAGAATGATAGGCTCCAAAGGATACTTCGACATATACACTAGCTCAAAAACAAACAGATGTTCTCTTAGACAGTTACTGCTTTTCATTAAACTAAAGGATGCACACAGACTACCCATTAGTCATTTTAAAAGGACCAGTTCTCAAAGTGCCATCATGCCTTCTCCTTTTGATCCTACACTTTATTCGGTTTCAAATAATTACCCTATTCCCTTTGGAATACCACAATGGAATCTGCCTTCATGATACCCTGGCAGTGCATTCCAGAAGCTGCATGCAAGTCTTTCCCTATATCAGTTTTGCTCTATGACGTCAAACCTGCACCTTCTCAATCTCAATTTTACAAAATGAGAACATTTTTGCATTATCTACTGTTCAGACCTCTCTATTTTAATTACTTAATTCAGATGATCCTTCCACTTTCTCTTCTACAAGGAGAACAGTCATAGCTTTGTTAATCCATTTCAGGTTCAAACCTCTGCAGTCTTTCTAACACCCAAGGCCAAACTAGTACCTCATACAAAGTCAACACATTGTTACAATCATAAATAATCCCAATACATAAACCTAAGGTAATTTGCATTTTAACTACTGGCTTAAAAACAGACAACAGAAGTAGACCATTTGGCCATTCAAGCTGATCATGCTAATCAATTAACTTAATTACCAGTTCCTGCCCCATATCCCTTGATCCCTTTAGCCACAACTGCTATATCCAACTCCTTCCTGGAGTAATAAAATGCTTTGGCCTAGGCTGCTTTGTATAGAGAATTCCACAGGCTCACCACTCTCCAAGTGGAGAAATTTCTCACCACAGTCCTAAATTGTTTACCCCACGACCTTAGACTATGACCCCTTCTGGACTCTGCCATCCTTCCCACAACCACCTTGCCACCTCCTGTTATAATCTTAGGTTTTGAGGAGATTCCCCCCTCAATTATCTGAATTCCAGCAAATAATCCTAACCAATTCAGTCTCTCCTCATAGGTCAGTGTCAACATCACAGGAATTAGTCTGGTCAACCTGCACTGCACTCCCTCTAGAGCAACAGCACCCTTCCTCAGATAAGGAGACTAAAATAGCACAATATTCCAACATGGTCTCACCAAAGCCCTGCTCCTGTAATCTCACCTTCTTTTGAAGGCCCACACACCATTTACCTTCTTTACTGCCTGCTACACTTGTATGTTTACCTTTGGTAACAAAGTGTAAAAGGTCATCTTGGTCTTATTGCACATTCCCCTCTCTCAATTTATAGCCAGATAATCTATCTTCCTGTTTTTGCTCCAAATTGGATAACATTTCATTGCATCACATTACATCACATCTGCCAAGCATGTGCCCACCTCACACTCAACACCTTCTTCATGGATTTTAACTTGGAGGTGCCAGTGTTGGACTGCGGTGGACCAAGTTAAAAATCACAACACCGGGTTATAATCCCAACATGTTTATTTGGAAGCACTAGCTTTCAGAGCGCCATTCCTTCAGACGTGGAGGTTAAGATCAGACACAGACTTCACACCTATTGCTTAAGAAGCTGAGTTATCTTGAGAATGTAATTTAAAAGCAGCTCTAGGATTTACATATCAAAGAACAGAAACCAGCATATCCCATTATAAAAGACGAAAGTTCTAATTTAGGATTGTTTACTATATGACATCCCCAAGACACTGGACTCCTTTGGCTATAAATTCTGTGAGCATGATCTTAACCTCTACAACTACCTGATGAAGGAGCGGAGCTCCAAAAGCTCATGCTTCCAAACAAACCTGTTGGACTATAACCTGGTGTTGTATGATTTTTAACTTTATGGACATAGTCACCCATGTCCTTCTGCAGCTCTTTCAGAATTACACCCTTTATTCTGTCGCTCCATGGGCTTCCTTCCAAGATGTAGAACTTCAATTCACTCTTTTGAACCTCACTTGCCACCTATTCACAACTCACCAACTTGTCTATGCCCTTTTGAAATTCTAAACTATCCTCCTCATGGTATAATTTCAAAATTTATGAACTATGTAAACCAAAGTCTAGACCATGAAAAGCCACTAGGAAAAGCACAGATCCAACCCTGCGGAATCCTTGCCATAAACCTTTTCCCAGCCTGAGAAACATCGACTAACCATTACTGTTTCCTATCAATTTTGTATGCATATTACTACTGAGCCTTTAATTCCATGTTTCAATTATTCCAACTCCTCTGCCCATTCCTGTAACTTAGTCTCCCATCAAGTTTTTAATCAAAAGTTATTTGTCCTCCTGAAGTTTACTGTGACTTCATTGTTTCCACATTTCCAAATTTTATGTCAACAGTAAACTTTGAAAATATATCCTATTAATCAAAGTTATTAACATATAGACAACCTAAAACCACCAACCATGGGAACACCACTGTATTTTACAGCAGCCTCAAATACAAAGATTGTACAATGCAAGTCCTGGTAGTTAACAGATACTGCATAATTCTATCCAGAATGAATTTACACTCTCGATAAAATGAAATACTTTTGAAAACAGGTCAAAATTCCCTTCTTGCACTTTTCAGAATACAGATTGGAACAAAACCTATAATCATCCACCCAATCATTTTAAAAAACAAAAACATCAATTCCCGCCTCAGGTGACTGACTGTGTGGAGTTTGCACGTTCTCCCCGTGTCTGCGTGGGTTTCCTCCGGGTGCTCCGGTTTCCTCCCACAGTCCAAAGTAGTGCAGGTCAGGTGAATTGGCCATGCTAAATTGCCCTTAGTGTTAAGTAAGGGGTAAATGTAGGGGTATGGGTGGGTTGCGCTTCGGCAGGTCGGTGTGGACTTGTTGGGCCGAAGGGCCTGTTTCCACACTAATGTAATCTAATCTAGCTAGTGCTACATAATTTCTTGATCCATTTCTAGCATGTGCCAAGAATTAACTCAAATTCAAATTCTCCCCATGGTTCCCTAAAATTAGGAGCAATGGCTCATATTTATCAGAGAACAACCAACAAAATGAAAGTACCAGGAACAAAAGGCAGCCAATTTTATAACCCTATTAATTCAGCACAATAGAAGAAATTACTGCACCCACCACATATCTAAAACTACATTACAAATGAAAATTAATGAAACTTTAGTGGTGAAATAAGACCACTCACTTTGTCATTCTAATATAATGCAGTTGGCTAACCAGTGGCTCAGGGATCATGTTCAAATGTCAAAATGTGACATTTCTGTTCAATGCTTTTCTACAACACAGTTTCTAGCATGTCGTTACACTGGTTTTTCATTAACACATCTTTGAAATTCTTAGCTTTAAAACCCAACAAATAGCTTTCACGTAGATTTAACAAATCCTGTTTCAGCCCACACGATTGAGGAATGGTTTTCAATAGCAGTTAGCAACCAATCTAGTTTACACAAACCTGTTTAAGATATCATAAAGCTCAATGTTTATGTGAACACTAATATTAGGAGCAGCTTAGTGGACAACAGCCACTATTATCTGCATTGACATGGGAAAATTGGCCAACTGCAAATTTTCTATAAGTTAGTTTACTGTACCTTAGAAGATAGGGGGGTTCTTGTAAAAAGAATGGGAAAATAAATTCAGAATTTCTTGCTACCAGCCCTCTTCTATATGTAGACTTCCATACTGCCCCTAGCAAGGGCACAGCATTCACCTTGGGACCAATCAGCACATACATGATCCCCAATGACTAATTGCTCCAGAAGGGCATAAAAATGAACAAATGGTAAGGTTGCAGCCCCTCAGGGTGCAGGCACATCTTGTTTATCAATACTATTAACTTTAATTCACCTTCATCTTCCAAATGAGTGGAAGGGTCAAAAATAAATAGTCTGCAGTATTGTGTGCTGTACAGTAATATGAAGTCAAGGCTGAGTGAAGGACAGATCTTGTCTGACAAATGTGACTGCATTTTTGATGAGGGGGCAGGCAGTGGATGAGGGTCGTGCTGTAGATAAGGGTGGTGCTATGTCAGAGTCTTAGAGTCAGATGTACAGCATTGAAACAGACCCTTCGGTCCAACCCATCCATGTCGACCAGATATCCCAACCCAATCTAGTCCCACCTGCCAGCACCCGGCCCATATCCCTCCAAACCCTTCCTATCCATATATCCATCCAAATGCCTTTTAAAATGTTGCAATTGTACCAGCCTCCACCGCATCCTCTGGCAGCTCATTCCATACACGTACCACCCTCTGTCTGAGGAAGTTGCCCCGTAGGTTCTTTTATATCTTTCCCCTCTCACCCTAAACCTATGCCCTCTAGTTCTGGACTCCCCGACCCCAGGGAAAAGACTTTGCCTATTTACCCTATCCATGCCCCTCAATTTTGTAAACCTCTATAAAGTCACCCCTCAGCCTCTGACACTCCAGGAAAACAGCCCCAGCTTGTTCAGCCTCTCCCTATAGCTCAAAACCTCCAACCCTGGCAACATCTTTGTAAATCTTTTCTGAACTTTTTCAAGTTTCACAACATCCTTTTTAGGAAGGAGACCTGAACTGCATGCAATTGGATGTTGTATTCTTCAACTTTCAGAAAGTATTTGATATGATGTCACATGGAAGGCTGGTTAGCAAATTAGAAATATTGGGGATTGATTAGCTATTTCATTGTATAGATTAGAAGTTGGCTAAAAGATAAAAGAAACAGAGATTAGGTATTGGTGGACAATTCTCAGACTGAAAATAGTGTTGGAATTGGGACTCTTATTTTTATAGACAATAGGTGCAGGAGTAGGCCATTCTGCCTTTCGCGCCAGCACCACCATTCATTATGATCATGGCTGATCATCCTCCATCAGTATCCTGTTCCTGCCATATCCCCATAACCCTTGATTCCACTATCCTTAAGAGCTCGATCCAACTCTTTCAAGAAAATATCCAAGAGACTTGGCCTCCACAGCCTTTTGGGGCAAGAGCATTCCATACACCCACCACTCTCTGGGTGAAGAAGTTTCTCCTCAACTCTGTTCTAAGTGGCCTACCCCTTATTTTTAAATTGTGTCCTTTGGTTTGGGACTCGCCCATCAGCAGAAACACGCTTCCTGCCTCCAGAGTGCCCAATCATTTAATAATCTTATACGTCTCAATCAGTTCCCCTCTCAGCCTTCTAAACTCAAGCGTATACAAACCCAGTTGCTCCAATCTTTCAACGCATGATAGTCCCGCCATTCCGGGAATTGACCCGGTGAATCTAAGCTGCACTCCCTCAATAGCCAGAATGGCTTTCCACAAATTTGGAGACCAAAACTGCGCACAATATTCCAGGTGCGGTCTCACCAGGACCCTGTACAGCTGCAGAAGGACCTCTTTGCTTCTATATTCAATTCCTCTTGTTATGAAGGCCAGTATGCTATTAGTTTTCTTCACTGCCTGTTGTACCTGCAAGCTTGCTTTCATTGACTGGTGTACAAGAACACCTAAATCTCGTTGTACTGCCCCTTTACCTAACTTGACTCCATTTAGGTAATCTGCCTTCCTGTTCTTGCCGCCAAAGTGGATAACCACACATTTATCCACATTAAATTGCATCTGCCATGCATCCGCCCACTCACCTAGCCTGTCCAGGTCACGCTGTATTCTCATAACATCATCACATTTCACCCTGCCACCCAGCTTTGTGTCATCAGCAAATTTGCTAATATTACTTTTAATACCTTCATCTACATCATTAACATATTGTAAAAAGCTGCGGTCCCAGCACTGATCCCTGCGGCACACTACTGGTCACCGCCTGCCATTCCGAAAGGGAGCAGTTTATCACTATTATTCTTTGTTTCCTGTCAGCCAACCAATTTTCAATGCATGTCAGTATTTTGCCCCGAATACCCCGAATAATTTTGCTCACTAACCTCCTATGTGGGACTTTATCAAAGGCTTTCTGAAAGTCCAGGTATACTACATCCACTAGATCTCCCTTGTCCATCTTCAGAGTTACATCCTCAAAAAATTCCAGAAGATTAGTCAAGCATGATTTCCCCTTCATAAATCCATGCTGACTCTGACCTATCCTGTTACTGCTATCCAGATGTGTCGTAATTTTGTCCTTTATAATTGACTCCAGCATTTTTCCCACCAGAGGTCAGACTAACTGGTCTATAATTCTTTGTTTTCTCTGTTCCTCCTTTCTTAAAAAGTGGTACAACATTAGCCACCCTCCAATCCACAGGAACTGATCCTGAATGTATAGAACATCAGAAAATTACCAATGCATCCACGATTTGTAGAGCCACCTCCTTCAGTACCCTGGGATGCAGACCATCCGGTCCCGGGGACTTATCAACCTTCAGACCTAAAAGTCTCTCCAACACCATTTCCTGCCTAATTTAAATTCCCTTCAGTTCAGGTCCTTCAGCCACTATTACATCTGGGAGATTGCTAGTGTCTTCCCCAGTGAAGACAGATCTAAAGTACCAATTCAACTCTTCTGCTATTTGTTTGTTCCCCGTAATAAATTCACTCATTCACGGGCCCAATTTTAGTCTTAACCATTTTTTTTTTTCTTTTCACATACCTAAAAAAGCCTCTACTATCCTCCTTTATATTTTTGGCCAGTTTACCTTCGTACCTTATTTTTTCTTTGTGTATTTCCTTTTTAGTTATCCTCTGTTCTTTAAAAGCTTTACAGTCCTCTGATTTCCCACTCATCTTTGCTATGTTATACTTTTTCCCTTTTGTCTTTATATGGTGCTTAACCTCCCTCGTCAGCTAAAGCCACCCATGCCTCCCCTTAGGACCTTTCTTGCTTTTTGGAATGAACCGATCCCGCGTTTTCTGCATTATACCCAGAAATATCTGCCATTGTTCCTCCACTGCCATCCCTGCTAGTGTATTGCACCATTGAACTTTGGCCAGCTCCTCCCTCATAGCTCCATAGTTCCCTTTATTCAACTGAAATATGGCCACTTCCGATTCTACTTTCTCCCTTTCAAACTGCAGATTAAAGCTTATTGTATTGTGGTCACTACCTCCTGATGCCTCCTTTACTTAGAGGTCCCTGATCAAATCCGGTTCGTTGCACAACACCAGATCCAGAATTGCCTTCTCCCTGGTAGAGTCCAGCACAAGCTGTTCTAAGAATCCAAATCGGAGGCACTCCACAAATTCCCTTTCTTGGGGGTCCAGTACCATCTTGATTCTCCCAGTCTACCTGCATGTTGAAATCCCCTATAACAACTGTAGTAATAACTGTAGTAATATCAATTTCAGCTCCTTATTCAACTTACACACTACATCCAGGCTACTGTTTGGGGGCCTGTAGATAACAGTTGAAACTTTATTGCTGGAACAGCACAGCAGGTCAGGCAGCATCCAGGGAACAGGAGATTCGACGTTTTGGGCACAGGCCCTTCTTCAGGAATGAGCAGAGAGTGTTCAGAAGATAAAAGGTAGGGAGGAGGGGCGTTGGAAATGTGATAGGTGGAAAGAGGTCAAGGTGAGGGTGATAGGTCGGAGTAGGATGGAGGCGGAGAGGTCAAGAAGAAGACTGCAGGTCAGGAAGGCGGTGCCGGGCTGGAGGGATTCGGCTGAGACAAGGTGGGGGGAGGGGGGGGATGAAGAAACTGGTGAAGTCCAAGTTCATCCCCTGTGGTTGGAGGGTTCCCAGTCGGAAGATAAGACGCTCCTCCTCCGACCGTCGCGTTGTTGTGGTTTGGCGGTGGATGAGTCCAATGACCTGCATATCCTCGGTGGAGTGGGAGGGGGAGTTGAAATTCTACCCTTAGAATTTCTCAGCTCTATCCCATACTGACTCTACATCCCGATTCTAGGTCCACCCGCGCAAGGGACTGAATATCATTACTTACCAACACGGCCATCCCACCCCCTCTGCCTGTCAGCCTGTCCTTACGATAGCACGTATAGCCTTGAATATTAATTTCCCAGGCCCTGCCCACTTGAAGCCACATCTCAGTTATCCCCACAACATCGCAACTGCCAATTTCCAAATAAGCCTCAAGCTTATCCACATTATTTCTAATGCTTTGTGCATTCATATATAATATTTTTAATTTGTTACTCCCCTCACCCTTCCTATCAATCCCCATTTCACTTTTGATCTATATAAGTGATTTGGAGATAGATAGTTTAAAGTTTGCAGTAGACACTAAGCTACAGAGAAAAGTGAAATTGTGAAGATGACACTGAATGACTTCAGAGGGACATTGTCCATTTCGTCAAAACAATAAAATACCTGGCAGATAAATTTCATGTAGGGTAACTGAGGTAATGCATTTTGGTAGAAGGAATACAGGGACAATACAGGTTCAAATGGTAAAACTTTCAGGGGCACTCTTTTGAGGTGGTACAGACACGTGCTGAATGACGACCTCCTGTACTGTAAAATTTTATCATTTGTTTCCACCAAGCTTGACTGCAAATGCTCTAAATCAGAGGTAGAATTGAAAACCAGTTGGGTAGATTGCATGACATGACACTCAAGATTTGGCTTGTGCTTAGAATCCCTCATTAGATGGATATAAATCGCATTAAAACAAACTGCATTATTGCTATGTTTAAATAAAGGCACATTACCCTGCAGCATTTAACACTGTCAGAAGTGCCAGGATTAAAATCTGAGACCAATTGGAGTAACACAAAGTGCAAACCCTTTAAATTATGGAACTGCGCTTACTTTGTCAAATAACAAGTTTCAAAATAGGCTGCAATCAAATGATTTTTCTCCCATGGAACAGTTAGAAATGAATACATTACTTTTATATCTGTACTTTTAAGCCTTGAAAGGTACATTGAAACTGAATCTCAAATGCCCACAGGAAAAAAATCTGATACTTGTTTTGCATTCAAAAGGAGTCCATCACAGCCTTAGTATGAGCTTCTAAAGGAGCTGACTCATTGCACAATACTTATATTTAAGCAACAGTCATCTTCTGCATATTTACTTCAATTTTTGTAGAACTGTTGACTGCCAATTTCAGTTAGAACCATCCTAATCTTCAACTCACTGATCACTTCTACATGTAAAGTGGATATTGTGTCACACAGCACTTAATCATAAAATACAAGAGCTGAATTATGCCATTCAGTGCATTGGGTCTGCTTCCCATTCAATTAAATCACAGATGAACTGATCACCCTTAAATTCACTTTCCTGTTTTTTTTCTCCACAAAGCTTGCTTTATCTACTGATCAAAATTCCACCGATCTTGGTCCTGAACATACCTAATGACCCAATCAGTACAGCCCTCTGTGGTAAAATATCCCACAGATTCATAATCCTCAAAAGAAGTTTCCACCTTGTCTGTCTTAAATGGACAACTCTTTATTCTGAGATTATGCCCTCTGATTCTTGAAATTCTCTCAATGGGAAACCAATTCTATCTTGTTTGATTTTAATCTGAAATTCCCAGGTTCAAATAGCAAATCTTTACAAGTTTGGTCATGGTTAGCTTTTTAATTTGTAGTATTTACTGTGTGGATGCATTTCAAGTTATTAGTTTTCTCTTACCTTGGAGGTGCTTTCAGTAGATTTGGGAAGAAATGTACTAACAATTTTGTCTCCAGATGATATTACAGCTTTACCTATTGTTGCCTGAAATAGAGAATACCAGAAATGTTACCACAAAATTTTGTCAGGATTGAGAAATTTAAAAGGTTCAATTCAGTAAGTGATTAAACAAAGAAGCTGTTCAAAACAGCCAAAAGAATTTCAGAGGGTCGAAAAACGTTCACAATTGAGTACATTGATGCACAGGCAGAAATAAGACACGATCATTCAGCTTCACTTCTTTTCTCAAAGGGATATTTAGTTCAGGTGCTTTGATGACTAAATTTGAGTTACGTCAAGCAAATTGTGAAGGACATCTGATCCACTCATTGTAAACAAGATTCTAATTTAAAGCATGTACTACATACCTTAACTGCTATGAATATAACATGTTCCAGTTGAGCATTAATAAAGAAAAGAAATTTTCACAGGCCTTGTAAGATTCAGAACTTTTATCTTCATATAGTGAGTGGACAATACACATAACCAGAGTTATTGTGGTTATCAAAATGTATGCATAATTAATTAGGAATGTCTGCAATTTTCAAAATGGAATCTAACTGGAGTGAACACAAACTTACCTTCATTACAATAATCAAAAGATACCTCAACCTGGCAGAAGACATTTCACAATATTGCTCTTTCATATGATTTCCTTCAAATGAGAGCTTGCAAGTTTGATTTTTGACATTAATTCTAATTGAGAAAAATGATTTGCCCTTCAGCATTCACAATAATGGAACAAGTTCAAACATTTAGAGAAATTGAGATGAAATAGGATGAGGCAGGTCATCACCTGACCTTAAAAAGGGAACATACTTTAAATGCAACTTTTCTGTTCAATTATTATCTGGCTCTAGAAAAATATAGAAAATATGCAATATTAATTTAACATGACCATTCATACATATTCAGCTGTTTAGACCAAACTCAAAGTCCCTCTAAACCCTCTCCTCCTCTCACGCACACCTTTAATATATCTTGGACCAAATCATTTGGTTATCCATCATACGTGTTAAATTTTATTTGGATTTATGTTCCCAAAATGAGCCTTAGTACATTTTTACCACACCATCAGCATTTCTTAATTTTAAGTTACTCTTGTTATGGTTAGAATCATACACAATACATAACTATGTAGCAGAGTGACTTAATTCAAATTTATCAAATTCAAAGTCAGTGACATAAGTGATTGAAATCCAAATACTATCAGAACTACTGTAATCCATAAGTAATCTAGTAGGAATCTAAATTCGAAGGAAAGGAAGCTTTATTATGTACTGTGTGGGGTGCAAAAATCATGACTATTGAAAGTACAGTAACATTAAGGATGAAAGTGATCAGGGGCTCAATGGGCTAATATAGGGTCTTCTTTTCTAACCTGCTCTTGCAAGTTCAACCACCACCACAGAGCAGAGCCAAATTAGATTAATTACTTAGTGTGGAAACAGGCCCTTCGGCCCAACAAGTCCACACCGCCCCGCTGAAGCGCAACCCACCCATACCCCTACATTTACCCCTTACCTCACACTATGGGCAATTTAGCATGGCCAATTCATCTGACCTGCACATCTTTGGACTGTGGGAGGAAACCCACGCAGACACGGGGAGAATGTGCAAACTCTACACAGTCAGTTGCCTGAGGCGGGAATTGAACCCGGGTCTCTGGCGCTGTGAGGCAGCTGTGCCACCGTGCCGCCCACAAATCTGGACAAATGATGCACTTATAAAAAGTGCATCATTTGCAGGAAGCTTCCTTATAAAAAAATCACTGACAATTCAGCTACTACCAACAGTTGTTTACTCTGCTGTCCTTTTAAAAGAAAATCAGAACAATGTTGTCAAAATCCTGGACTAAAATGCTTCAGTGGTGAGACCATGCAAATAGGAAGATACATTAAATGGATAATTTTTTCTAAAACTAGTTAGTTAGTTAGTTAGTTAATTAGCTGCAAAATGCTTCACAAATTGTTTTTCTTTTATTTCACACCAGCAACATCCCTGCATTAACTGACAAAAGTTCAAATGCAATACCGAACATGCCAAGATTATAACTCAAAAATTGATACGGGCGATGAGTCCAAATCTAATCCAAGCTTTTCGCACCAGGCGTATGATTTGCAGCTTTTTCTTATTACATCATGTACCACACAGAGCTGCGACCTAAAACAGTTAACAAATGTGCATGTCCTGTAGATAAAGAGCACTAATGGAAAATTCTACCTTGCGCTTCATTAAGCAACAAGCTCATTCTAATACTTCTGTTGTGGCCTTCTAGCTAAAACCAATATTCAAAAGCAAGCAGCTCAATATGTTAACAATGGCCACCTCTCTCCCCACACATTCCACCACTGCATCTTCCCCCACCCCCAAGCCCCTCACCAAAAGCTGTCTATATCTGATTTTATGTATAATACCATCTGCTATTGCCATCAGCAAAATATAATGGAATGAGTCCTTTCTAGGGCCTATATTACTGGACAAAAGGAAACCAAAGGCTTTATATAGTTTCAAATTTGACAATGCTGTGTACCACTGTGGTATCAGACAAAAAAAAAACAATTCTGTGCAATTTAGTTACCAAAAAACAATTTCGATCATGAGGTTTAAGGTACAAGTTAGTCTGCTATAAACACGCCTTTCGTCAACACGAATTCACTATAATGCGATTGATGAATTGGGAATACGGTTGCTAAAGTGCAAGCCAGATGAACTTGGAGGAACAGATATTAGCCAGACTATCATGTCTGTTCTGCCATTCAATGGGATCATGGCCGATCTGAATCTTCAGCTCCACTTCCCTACCTCATTTCCATAACCTTTCATTCTCCTACCCGATTAAAATCTTTCTATGTCAAGATTGAATACAGAGGGAACCTCGATTATCCGGGATTTGATTATCCGGAATATTAGATTATCCAGCAAGGTTGCAAGGTCCCGATGCTCGGCTAAACTATGCTAACCGGCATTTGATTAACTGAACAAAATACTGCCTGGCTGTGTCCTTCGGATAATCGAGGTTCCTTTGTGTACTGAATGACCCTCTATAGTGAGGAATTCTACTATGCTAAAAAAAATTCCATGTCTTAACTGGAGCAACCGCTTACTGAGAGATTTTAACCCCGAGTCCTAGGCTCTTACAAATGGTTAAAAACTAAAAGATGTAAAATAATTAAGCAGGACAGAAATAGGAAATGTGAATAAAATACTAAAAAAGGAACACATCAGATTAGGTTGAGTTTTTGTTCCATATAAATTTGTATAATCAATTGCAGACAGATTTCACTCAGGTGTTGACAAGGCACCCATGACAGGGACATAATTGAAAAACTGTCTGGACGATAGAGCAAAATGGAGGACAAGTAGTAGTAGCCTCAATGATTAAGGACAAAATGTTTTCCATTTTAAGGGAGGAGATAGCCGGGAGGTTAAGCAGACAGAGACTTTATGGAAAGGACTAAAAGAATTTAAGACTGTAGTAAGTTATGCAAAGGCCCCCCAGCAGTAGCTGTGAAGTTACAATTTGTATAAATACAGACATTAAACCAGTATAATCGCGCAGTGAGTTTTAACTTTTGTACAAATTAATGTGCTAGCCTGCTTAAACCAAAAGGTTGCAAATAATTTTCTGAAATAAGGCTACAATCAACAATTGGACATGCGTTACTGGGTTTACTAGCAGAGTAACTTGAATTTAAAAGTCAAATATAGTGTGCAAACACCTATCAAATGGCAATGATAACATGATAAAGTTCAGTATAGCAGCTTGAATGTGTAAACAGTGCTAAGATTTAGGTAAGGTTGACTTCAATGGAATGAAACATGCTATTTATAATAAACTGAAAAAACCTGCTAATGGGTATGGCATTAAGGGCAGGTGATCTAAACAGTTTATACCACTAAATGAGTTCTACCTCAGACAATAAAATGAAAAGGTTTTTAACATGTAAACCATAGATTTTGATGCAATGGAAAGCTACCATGAGTGACAAAGCACGTTGAATGAGTTATTAAAATGTATTGAAAGGAAACTTGGAAGGCATACAAAATCAACACATTTACAAATACATTGAGGTCAGACACCATAAAAGCCCCTTGAAAATTATTGGTGATGTTATCAGCTAAAAATAGAAATTGCAAGCATGCTGATTACTGGGAGAATGTTTACAATAGAGAAAAAATGCAGCAGGCCAAATCTAAGAAAAATATGAAACACGGACAGAAATTCAACATTAATGCAAGTAAAATAATAATGAAGAAATTAATGCCAAAAGATCATCAGTTTCACAGATACGACGGCTTTAACCTCAGAGATAAATGGAGGCAACATTACAAATGCCCAACCTACGATCTTTCAAAATTCTCTTGCTGCAGAAAATATCCCTTTAATGGTGCATCTTATGCAATTATTTAGAAATCCTCTAAATAATTGCATAAGAGGGAAACCCAAGGGACCAGACTAGTTAGTCTAAGCATCAGTTACCAGAAATTCAACCAGAGTTCTAGCACAGACTTTAATGGATAGGTCACGCAGGACACATTTGTTGAATGTTATGAAGTGATGCTTAAAGTGGTGGATAGAGGAATCTGACTAATGTTAGTCATTCGAAGAGAGCCATATTGGATTAAAAATATTAACTTGGTTTCTCTTTACACGTTGCCAGACTTGCCGAGGTTCTCCAGCACTGTTTCTATTCAAAAAGTTTGGTCGCAACAGATTGTTAGCTAACATTGAAGCTTATGAATTGAAAAAGGTAAATTACAACTTGGCTAGAAAATTTGATAGAAGTGGAATAGTGGACAAAAACTAAATCATTGTACATGTTCTGTGCTGTACAGGACAATAGTGCACGAGGCCTCAACTATTCGTGACATTCATTAATCACCATGTTGAGAAAGCCACACTTCCAAACCTGCTAGTTACACAGACATAAGCTGCACTGTAAGCAGTGCACACACAAGTATTAACTTATACAAATTAATAGATGAATTAGGTGAATGTGCAAAATGATGCAAGTGTGGGCAAATGCAAGATAATCCACTTGCAAATAACTGTTACAAAAGATAGATGAAAGGATTCTCTATATGGTGAAAAGTTAGAAACTGGAGGGCTCATAGACAATGGAGATCAAGTACAGGGGAACCTCGATTATCTGAAAACCAGATTATCCAAAGGAGATAGAGGTCCCGCTAAAAACATTACATCAAAGACGTGTTTCCAACAGTGATCGTGTCTTTTGTTTACAGTGATTAAACAGGCACCATCTCCAAATGATTTATCTCTCTCTCTACACTTTTCTTGGAGTTCTATAGAGGGGTGTACAGTCCGGCTGCCCCGGAGAGGAGGGGCGGGGGCAGGCGACGGGCGGTGCTGGATGGGTTTGGGGACAGGGCTCACACGTGCTGGCAGTCTCCAGAACGAGGAGCAGACTTTAAAACCTCAGAGCCCCAGAGGAAAGGCATTTAAATCGATTAACCGAATAATCGATTATCCGAACGAAATATTGCCTGCCCATCTCATTCGGATAATAGAGGTTCCCCTGTACATAGATCACAAGAGAAGTCATGAACAGGTGCAGGGAACCATCAAAAATCTAATGGAATGTTGATATTTTTATCAATGGGAAGTTAAACAGAGCCTGTAAGAATGCAACTGGAGTACTGCCAGCATTCTTGGTACAATACTCTGCTTTTCTCTCCATTGGTGCTGCCAGACCGGTTATGTTTCCAGTATTTGTTTTAGGAAGAACATACTGGCAGTAAAGGAAGCAGGGCACAGATTTATCAGAATCAGAGTTAAATTATGAGGAGAGACAGTAGAATTAAATTAAATTCCCTAAAACTTGCATATTTAAGAGGTGATTTGACCAAAGCCTTCAAAACATCAAGGGCAATAGATTGAATTGACTTAAAAAACTTTTGCTATTTGAGTGTTTGAGGTCAAGGGGGCATTGCTTACGTATTTCAGAAGTGAAATCATGAAATACTTCAATGGATGGGAGAAGTTTGGAATTTTGCATCATTGGCATTTGTGGAAAAAAGATATTAATTTTAGAACAGCATTGTATTATCTGAAAGGGAGATGCAGTGGTAATGTCACTAGACTAGTTACAAAGGCACAAGCTAATGTTCTGGGGACATGGGATAAATTCCCAGCAAGACAGTTGCTGGAATTTAATAAATCTGTTACTGAGACCAGCTTTATAAATCCGTGACCATAAAAATCATTCGAAAAGGTGTGTACAAATCACGTTAAAAAAGGAAAGTCAGCTGTCTTCACCCATTCTGGCCTACAAGTAATTCCAAACCTCAGCAGAGTAGCAGACTATTAAATACCCTTTGAAATTGCTGAGTAAGGCAATTAATTCAAGGGCAATCAGGGATGGAGAACAAGCACTGGCCTCATTGGCCAAGCTCAAATCCCATTAAGTAGTGATATAGTCTCAGGTAAATAAATAGGAGTTAGGCTATATCACATCAATTTATTTACTGCATCCGCTGCACCCGATGTGGCCTCCTCTATATTGGGGAGAAGGCCGCCTACTTGCGGAACGTTTCAGAGAACACCTCTAGGACACCCGGGACCAACCAACCCAACCACCCTGTGGCTCAACACTTCAACTCCCCCTCCCACTCCATCAAGGACATCCAGGTCCTTGGACTCCTCCATCGCCAGACCATAGCAACACGATGGCTGGAGGAAGAACACCTCATCTTCCACCTAGGAACCCTCCAACCACAAGGGATGAACTCAGATTTCTCCAGTTTCTTCATTTCCCCTCCCCCCACCTGGTCTCAGTCCCAACCCTCGAAGTCAACACCACCTTCCTAACCTGCAATCTTCTTCCTGACCTCTCCGCCCCCACCCCGGCCTATCACCCTTACCTTAACCTCCTTCTACCTATCGCATTTCCAACACCCCACCCCCACGTCCCTCCTCTCTACCTTTTATCTTAGCCTGCTTGGCACACTTTCCTCATTCCAGAAGGGCTCATGCTCATGCTCCTTGGATGCTGCCTGACCTGCTGCGCTTTTCCAGCAACACATTTTCAGCTCTATATCACATCAACTACAATTGTGTTAAATGGTCTGTTAGTGGTGGCACGCATAAGCTTCCATTATACAGCTTACACTAAATTATTGCTTTCTGACAGTTCTCAACTGCTCATTGAATTCTTTAGTTCACTAGTGGCACTCCAGTGCAGTTCTGACCAAGTATTTCACTTCCAGAGATGCCATCCTTCAGTCATGTTAAATCAAGGCCCTGGTTACTCTTTCTGGTGGATGCAGAGAATCCCCTAGCCCTATGATTTTGTACACTGTAAACCGATTAGAGTCAGAGTCATAGAGATGTATAGCACAGGAACAGGTCCTTCGGTCCAACCCGTCCATGCCAACCAGATATCCTCCTTGTCAGCACCCGGCCCAAATCTTTCCAAACCCTTCTTGTTCATATACCCATCCAGATGCCTTTTAAATGCTGCAACTGTACTAGCCTCTACCACTTCCTCTGGCAGCCCATTCCACACATGCACCACCCTCTGCGTGAAAAAGTTGCCCGCTTAGGCTCCTTTTATATTCTTCCCCCTCACCCTAAACTTATGTCCTCTAGTTCTGGACTCTCCCACCCAAGAGAAAAGACCTTGTCTATTTCCCCTATCCATGCCCCTCATGATTTTATAAACCTCTAAGGTCACCCCTCAGCCTCTGACACTCCAGGGAAAACAGCTCCAGCCTATTCAACCACTCGCTGTAGCTCAAATCCTCCAATCCTGGCAACATCCATGTAAATCTTTTCTGGACCCTTTCATGTTTCACAACATCCTTCTTATAGGAAGGAGACCAGAATTGCACGAAGTCCTCCAAAAGTGGCCTCACCAACATGAACTCCCAACTCAATGCTTTGACCAATAAAGGAAAGCATACCAAATGCCTTCTACCTGTGACTCCACTTTCAAGGAGCTACAAATCTGCACTCCAAGGTCTCTTTGTTCAGCAACACTTCTTAGGACCTTACCATTAAGTGCACAAGTACTGCTAAGATTTGCTTACCCAAAATGCAGCACCTCACATTTATCTAAATTAAACTCCCTCTGCCACTTCTCAGCCCAGTGGTCCATTTGGTCAAGATCCCACTGTAATCAAAGGTAACCTCCTTCGCTGTCCACTACACCTCCAATTTTGGTGTCATCTGAAAACCTACTAACTCTACGTCTTATGCTCACATCCAAATTATTTCTATGAATGATGAAAAGTAATGGACCCAGCACCGATCCTTGTGGCACTCCACTGGTCACAGGCTTCCAGTCTGAAAAACAACCCTCCACCACCACCCTGTCTTCTACCTTTGAGCCAGTTCTGTATCCAAATGGCTAGTTCTACCTGTATTCCATGAGATCTAACCTTGCTAACCACTTGTGTGTGTTTCAAGACACCCAGCACTTCCTCCTCTGTAAAATGGACATTTTTTCAAGATGACACCATCTATTTCCCTACATTCTACATCGCCCATGACCTTTTCCACAGTAAACACCGATGCAAGATACTCGTTTTGTATCTCCATCTTCTGTAGCTCCCCACAAGAGCTGCCTTGCTGATCTTAGAGGGGCCCTACTCTCCCTAGTTACCCTTTTTTCCATAATGTATTTGTAAAAACCCTTTGGATTCTCCTTAATTCTATTTGCCAAAGCTATGTCCCCTTTTTGCCCTCCTGATTTCCCTCTTAAGTATACTCCTACTTCCTTTATATTCTAAGGATTCACTCGATCTATCCTGTCTATATCTGACATATGCTTCCTTCTTCTTCTTAACCAAGCCCTCAATTTCTTTAGTCATCCAGCATTCCCTATACCTACCAGTCTTTCCTTGCACCTTAACAGGAACATACTGTCTCTGGACTCTCATCTCATTTCTGAAGACTTTCCATTTTCCAGCTGTCCCTTTACCTGCAAACATCTGCCCCCAATCAGTTTTTGAAAGTTTTTGCCAATACTGTAAAAATTCGCCTTTCTCCAAATTAGAACTTCAACTTTTGGATCTGGTCTATACTTTTCCATCACTATTTTAAAATTAATAGAATTATGGTCACTAAGTGCTCCCCCACTGACACCTCAGTCACCTGCTGCCTTATTTCCAAAGAGTAGGCCAAGTTTTACACCTTCTCTAGTAGGTACATCCACATACTGAATCAGAAAATTTTCTTGTGCACACCTAACAAATTCCTCTCCGTCTAAGCCCTTGACACTATGGCAGTCCCAGTCTACGTTTGGAAAGTTAAAATCCCCTTACCTGCCCTGACTTAATGTTCATTGTTTTTTGGTTTTATCCTTTCCAAGCAAAAAAAAATTCTTCACCAAAAGAATTATGCAATAAGGTTCAGGCTTTAATACAAAATAACTTTACCAAAATCAAGTACAGTACACCAATCCTAATAGACATTTTTAAATTAGTTTAGTTATGTACAAATAAAGACTACAGTCACTTATAATCTAAAGCAAACTCCGTGCACCATCATTTACTCCACACCCATTAAACCTTCATCTAAAACTCAAATTAGATACCTAAAACATTGAAGATTACCCATTTGATTATAGTATTACTTTGAAAAACTGATCACAATTTAATTGAAGTCAGGCACTACTAAAATCCCTATTCATAGAAACCTAGTTCTTAGTTCTTAAATGAACCACCACCCTGACCTTTATTCAGAAAAACCACATGGGCTATCATTTTACTTCAAAAGGTGATCAAGGAAGTTCATTTCTGTGCCTTGACCAATAGTTACCCTTCAAGCTACAACATTAAAACAGATTAATTTGGTTATTTTTCCATCACTCCTCATACAGAGAGCCCATTTCTTTTTCCACAATATTTTATTGCCTGTCAAGAATTTTAAAGTCTCAATACGAGGTAGAATATTATGGATTGATTACATTTCTGCTTCTCATGGCCCACTGGGCCCATTGATGCCCAGATTTAAGTTGTTAGAACTGTTAAAATTCAATCCTGTTTAACATATTGCTAGTGCTTTGCAAAGCAATAGAAGATTTTGTCAACAAGACGACTGAATTTAGTCTCCATTAATTGTTTGATGGATCCTATGAATTCTGTCTTGAACAGAAAGATTGTTAAGGATGCACAAATTGACTGCAGCAGAAGTGTGGGGGCTGGCAATGGCAGCAACAGCACTGACGTGGCTCCTGTGATCAAAGTGTGTTCTGAGGGAATAGCGGCAGCGAGTTAGCAATGACTGGTGGCCTTAGAAAAGAAAGTCATTTACCTTCTGAACACAAGACTTAAAATATGAACGTTTCTCCTTCTTGGTGTGATCATGCAATTTTGTTTTTCTATTTTTTGCATCTAAAATGGTTGTTTTGGTTTTGTACCTCAGATGTTTGTTAATTCTGGTTTTTGTATCTAAGATGGCAACAAAGAATGGCGACAAAGAATGGCGACTTTGTACACTTTGCATTGTACTCCTATATCCCTACGCTTAAGTACAAATAACAATAAAACCTCATGTTAATTGTAAATTGAAAATTTCATCACTGCTCACAATTCACAAGATACAGCACACTATCTAAATACAGTAAAACCTTCAAAACATCCAAGCTTGAGGTGACGATGGCAAGGAACATTTGCTTCTCCGTCACACAATGATATCATCAAAAGAAGCAATCTAATCATTGCCTTCCCAAACATTACCTATCGACCAGACATTGAATTGGACCAAGCATATACATACTAGAGCTATAAAACCAGGTCAAGGGCTCAGAATTCCAATGTCTGGTCAGAAGATCCTTAAGTCAGGGATAGGATAAAATATTGCTAACATACATGGACTAATCCAACTGAAACACTCAAGCAGCTGGATATTATCCAGGACAAAGCAGCCTGCTTAGCTGGCACCCCATACCCCTCTTTCAACATAACTCATTTCACCACTGACAAGAACACCACCTACCATCTGGAAGATGTATGCCAGCCACTCACCAAATCTCTTGTGATAGACCCACCTAAACCAAAAGACGTCTACCACCAAGAAGGAAAGCATTAGCAGATGCATTGAAGCACCACTACCACCATATGTTTCTCCCTAAGACACTCTGCATCCTGACTCTTCACTACCATTGGATCCAACTTTATACCTAACAGCACAGTGAGTGCACCTACCAGTCATGAACTTTAGTTCAAGGCAGCAACTCATCACCACCTTTACAAGGGTAATTAGCAATGGACAATATATTCCAGCCTAGCCAATGATACCCATATCCTATGAATAAATATTAAAGAAAATGGATTTAAAGTTGATGGCATCAGGCTGCAGTAAACATTTGTGTCATTGGCAATCTCCATTTAGTTTTACAGAAAAATGTCTGATCTTGCAAATGCTAAGCAGAATACTTCAGTAATCACTTCAGGGAATTTTTAAATATTGAGTGTAACACAATCTTACATAATCACACATGTAATGCAGAAACTGTAACCAGGCATAAAATTCAAATAGAAGATCATGGTACTACTACCTTATATTCACACTCTTCAGATTTACATACATTATCCTTTGAGAATGACTTGTGATGTATTGCTCTCAGTTGTCTCAGCTGCTGGTTCTGAAAACAGTAGAGAAATGAAATCAATATTTCAAAGTGTGCAAGTCAGAATACTATATATTCTGAAAGTTAACAGCAGGATAATATGCTGCGAATTTTACATTGTATCTGGCATCTGGTAGAGACTGCTACATATTGTTCTAAAATCATTATGCTACTAATCCAAAGTTTTTATGTAACAATGCTGTAACTTGAAGTTTTTGACTAACTAATCGGAATTGTCAGCTGTAATTTTCAAACCAAAAAAAAACGATGTTAACTCCTTTGAGATTTTTTTCCTTAACACACCTTTGAGATCTTCTGAAGGGATCTCTGCAGCTTAAATTCAAAAACTTTAAAATGTTAGTGATAAAACTACCATTTGCAAAGGAGTACCGGAAAATCAAGGTTTGTAAGGATAAATTTAGATAGGATTGATCAAGACAACCTTTGACATTCCTGGAGAAAATTTAGTTAGCTTCCAGAGGTTTTCCCACCTCATCAACTTTAAGGCAAGAGACCATGGTAAATGTTACACATCTGGAGAAATAAACAAAGTAGACACTATAATTCATGGCTCCTCTCACTATTCTTGCTTTCTAAACTTCAAGCTGGTAAATTAGCACAAGTTGATACAAATGAGAGACCAAAAGTCAAAATAATTTGCATTAATAGAACACCTTTAACATGACAAAATATTCCAAGGCAGGTTACAGAGGCATTACAAAATAACATGGAACTACACAAGGAGATATTAAAGGTGGACAATCAAAAGCACAGCCAGAAGTGATGTGACTTACTACCCTTAATGTCAAGATTGCACCTGACAAGTGTGGCATCAAGGAACCCGAGCAAAACTAAATTCAAATGGTAAACAGTGGCAAACTCTGTGGTTGATGTTGTACCTGGCACAAAGAAAGATGGTTGTGGTTATTGGAGGTCAGTCATTTCAGCTCCAGGTCATCTCCACTGGCATTCAAGATAGTGTCCTCAGCCTAATATTTTCAGCTGCTTCAATGACTTTCATTCTACCAGAATGTCAGAAGTAAAGATGTTCACGGATTACATCCGAATCAACATGATTTGGTACTCCCCATTCTGCAGCAATCCATGCCATATACTAAAAAACCTGGACAACTTCCAGGTTTGGGCTGACAAATGGCGAGTAACCTTTGCAACTCAAGAGCTGGGCAATGATCATCTCCAACAGAACAGAATCTAACCATTGCTCCTTGACATTCAATGGCATTACAACAACTAAAGCCCCCAAGAAAGTCATCCTGAGGTTACCATTAACCAGAAACTGAACTGGCCATACCACAAGAGCTGTCAAATGTTCAAAATCTTGCAAAAGTAATGCTCATCCTGACTCATTTACTAAAGCACAAGTCACAAGTGTGATGGAATATTCCTGACTTGACTGGATGAATGCAACTCCAAAAGAAACACCATATCATTCAGGTTGAGACAGCCCACTTGGTTAGTACCACAACCATTCATTCCCACCGCCACTCAGTAGCAATAAAATGTTCCATCTACAAGAATCACTGCAGAAATTCTAAGATTTAGACATCACCTTGCAAACTCTCAATCATATAATCTGTAAGGACAAAGGCAGCAAAAACATGGAAACAGCACCCTCTGCAAATTTCCCTCCAAGCTGCATACCTTGGAAATATATTTTGCCATTCCTTCAAGTGTTGCTGGATCAAAATCCTTTGGGTATAATTATTCAAGATAGCAGTTCACCACCACCTTTGCAAGCACAACTAGGGCCAGCAACACCCACATTCCACGAATCTCTAAACAGGCTTCAAGGGGTGTCTTAATGGAAGAAAGGGACAATAAGGTAGCAAGGCTCTGGGTTGAAGGCCCACCTAGCAAGAACAGAACAATTAAAATCAGAGATGCTCAAGAAGTCAGAAATAGGAAGTGCAGATAATTGATGGGTTATTTGGCTGGAGGTCCGAGCTGGACTAAATCCTAGGATATTGGTATGGAGTGATATAAAATGAATGTAATCTAATAGCATGTTACTTACCCATGTTTGTTTAGAGCTGATAATTGATTACATTAATAAATCTTGACCACTTCTACTCAGTATTTGCACTAGTTATTGCTGAAGCGGATTCACTACAACCATTCAATACCATTATGGCTATGAATTAAAAAGCATATTTAAATCAATATTAGAAACTTCAGAATATACAGCATAAATCCAAACATGAAGGACATGCCCTACATTGAAGTTTAGGATGGATCTAAAACGTGTTGCATTATGCATCATTCATTTCCAACTTTCAAATGCTTACTCAATTTTAAAGAGTAAAACGACTCATTTATTGCAAGGAGGGCAAAATTACCAAATCAAAAATGCTTAGATGCGACACAAGTGTTAATGAAATTGTTCTACCAACTCAGACTTGGTACTGCTCATATCTGAAGATTCCTGAAGAAGGGCCTGTGCCCGAAACGTCGAATCTCCTGTTCCCTGGATGCTGCCTGACCTGCTGTGCTGTTCCAGCAATAAAGTTTCAACACTGCTCATATCTGCTACTGTTCAAATACCTCACACTGACTATGCTCAGTGAGATTACTTGCTCACACTTGGTATCTCAAAATCACAATGTACTACAGTAATAATTTTCAAGACAATCTTAAATGTTCATTTTCTTTCTCTAGATTTTGTTGAAATGATGGTTCCTGTTCTTTCCTGAAGATTTGTTCTCATTACCTCTTACAGCTTTAGAATTTTAGCACACCTTGGTACAGTCTATTCATTATTCCCTAATTAGGGGTTATCCTCTGCTGAGGATTTGCAGTACTTGTGAATTCAAATTTAACTACATCCTTATCTAGCTGGTTCAATGGAAATTAGACATGCTCGTTTAAGTTAAGACCAAGAAATGCACTGATTTGAATGCACAAAAGGGAAGACCTTGTACCAACTGCAGCAAAGCTGCAACATTTGTCTCAAATTATAGATCGAGCTATTAAAGTAATCACCACCATAGTATTCCAGCTTTGCCATGGAGATGCTTCAGGACAAGTAATGCTGCAATGTAATGGACAAACATTTGATTACTGATGACTTTAAGCCCCCTGTCAAAACAATTCTGCTGTTTATGCTTTAAAATGAATTCAAAACTAAAATATATTTATAGGAATGATGGGACATAGGGAGTTGGTTTACATCCTAAAATCACATTAGCATTCAAAAAAGAGGAACCCTCAAAGTTGTTTAACAAATAGTGTGAAACTTATGCAATTTACACACCAGCTTAAATTTCTTCCCTTTTGAACAGGCTATTATTGGGAACTATGCTGACCGAATATATCAACTTTAACTTGCCCAATTCAACCTGGCATCCTTGTCAATTTAAGAGATTCATGCAAGCTTTGAATCTGTACACTGATGTAGAGTATGCACACATGGGTGCCCAGAGGTATATGGTGCATACATACATTTAAATCAGGTCCAGCAACTAGAAGTATTATAAGACGCCTATTTTGTATGGATGCCAAGCAGACACTGTACTTATTTATTGAAAAAGTAAACTGAAAGAAAATCCAAAACAAAACTCAAATTTAATTAACTGGTATAAACTAGTAAAAAGTAAATTATAGAAGGAACTGTATATTTGATTTCGACATACCAGGTTAAGGCATGGCTATAGGTTTGACTTTAAGAGATTGATTCAGTGCTTGCAAAAAAAAAAGCAACAAATTGCCCTGGAGTTTTTGGTCAAATTAAGGTGTTTCCATGACACCAAACATATTGCAGTATAGAAAAAGTACATCAAAATGGATTGAGTTTATTTTTTAGTCCAATAAAATTGGAAAGTTTCCATGAATCTCCTACTCTACTAACAACACACCCTACCCAAACGCCTGACAGAATACAACTTTGTAACCTCTGAATTCAGGCTTTTGAGTCAAAGAGTCAAAGTGTCATACAGGATGGAAATAGACTATTCGGTCCCACCAGTCCATGCCAACCATAATGCCAAACTAAACTAGTCCCGCTCACCTGCATTTGGCTCATATCCCAAGAACATTTCTTATCCATGTACTTATCTAAATGTCTTTTAAACATAGTAACTGTCCCTGCATCCACCACTTTCTCTGGAAATTCATTCCACACAAACCATTCTGTTTCAAAAAAAAAGATCGCGCAAGTCTTTTTTAAAATTTTTCTCCTCTCACCTTAAAAATACGCCCCGATTCTTGAAAAGACACTTGCTATTCACCTTTTTAATATCCCTCAATTTTATAAACCTAAGATCAACCTTCTACGCTGTGGTGAAAAGTAGGTCTCAGTCTATCCAGCCTCCCCTTATAACTCAAATCCTCCATTCCTGACAATATCCTGGTCAATCTTTTCTGAACCCTCTCCAGCTTAAATTATATCCTTCCTGTAGCAGAGCGACTGGAACTGTACATAACACTCCAATAAAGGCCGCACCAACACCCAAACAACCTCAGCATGATGGGAAGAAAGTGAGGACTGCAGATGCTGGAGATCAGAGTTGAAGAGTGTGCTGCTGGAAAAGCAGTCAGTCAGGCAGAGGAGCAGGAGAATTGATGTTTCGAGCAAAAGCTCATCAGGAATGAATAGCGTATGCTCCAAGCGTTGATTTTCCTGCTCCTTGGATGCTGCCTGACTGGCTGCGCTTTTCCAGCACCACACTCTTTCGACTCCAATCTCAGCATGATGTCCAAACTCCAATACTCAAAGGACTGCGCAATGAAGGCAAACCTGTAAAACACCTTAATGACTCGGTGATGCAAACCTCAAAGAATTATGTACCTGAACCCCTAGGTCTCTTCTGTAACACTACTCCGAGGCCCTACTTTGAATTGTATATGTCCTGCCTTAATTTTACTGAAATGCAATAATTCACATTTATCCAAATTAAACTCCATCTGCCACTCTTCAGCCAACTGGTCTAGATCTCTTTGTAATCTTGTCCAATGGGTTTATTTGAAACCACAAGCTTTTAGCACTGCGACTTTGTCAGGAGACTTCATCTGAAGGAGGAGCAATGCTCAGAAAGCTTGCGATTTCCATCTTGTGTTGGACTATAATCTGTTATCATGAGGGAAATAGATGGTGACATCTTGAAAAATGTCCATATTAACAAGGAGGAAGTGCTGGATTGTCTTGAAATGAGTAAAAGTGGATAAATCCCCAGGACCCAGATCAGCTGTACCCTAGAACTCTGTAGGAAGCTAGGGAAGTGATTGCTGGACCTCTTACTGAGATATTTGTATCAATCACCACAGATGAGGTGCCAGAATCAATCACCACAGATGAGGTGCCAGAAGACTGGAGGTTAGCTAACATGGTGCCACTGTTTAAGAAAGGTGGTAAGGACAAGCCAGGGAACTATAGACCAGCGAGCCTGAGGTCAGTGGTGTGCAAGTTGGAGGGAATCCTGAGGGACAGCATGTACATATACAGAGAAAACTAGATAATCCGAATGAGATGGGTGGGCACTATTTCGTTCGGATAATTGATTATTCGGTTAATCAATTAAATGTCTTTTCTTTGAGGCTCAGTTTTTAAAAGTCTGCTCTCCGCTCAGGAGACTGAAGCGGCACACTTGCAAGGGCTCAGAAAAGATTTACAAGATGTTGCCAGGATTAAAGGATTTGAGCTATAGGGAGAGGTTGGATCGGCTAGAACGGTCCTTATAGAGGTTTACAAAATTATGAGGGTCTTTTCTCTGGGGGGAGGGGGGGGGGTCCCAGAACTAGACAGCATAGGTTTAGGGTGAAAGACGAAAAATATAAAATGAGACCTAAGGGGCAGCTTTTTCACACAGAGGGTGGTGCGTGTGTGAAATGATCTGCCAGAGGATGTGGTGGAGGCTAATACAATTGTGACATTTAAAAGGCATCTGGATGGGTAGATAAATTAGGAAGAGTTTGGAGGGATACGGTCCAGGTGCAGGCAGGTGGGACTAGATTGGGTTGGGATATCTATTCGGCGTGGACAAGTTGGACTAAAAGGGTAAGTTTCCGTGCTGTTGGGTAGATAAATTAGGAAGAGTTTGGAGGGATACGGTCCAGGTGCAGGCAGGTGGGACTAGATTGGGTTGGGATATCTATTCGGCGTGGACAAGTTGGACTAAAAGGGTAAGTTTCCGTGCTGTACATCTGACTCCACGACGGACTTCTGACCTTGTTCACTCCAGTCCAACACCAGCACCTCCACAGCTTTGTAATCTAAGATAACTTTCTTCACTGTCCACTATACAGTCGGTGCTGCTATAACATGTGATTCAACGCAAATTGGCTTTTACGCAACTGAAGAATTTAGGCCATTTGTAGAATGTGAACTTTCCTTACCTGCACTGGCGACAACAGGATTCCAACCCGATTAGTTTAAATGGTGCAGCTATTGCATGATTTTCTGATAACTCAAGATCGCACATGAACGGGACTATCAGAAGCAACTATCACCAATTTTGGTGTCATTTCAAAACTTACTAATCATGCTTTCTATATTCTCATCGATATCATTTACAGAAAATGACAAAAGTAGATCCAGCCCCAATCCCTGTGGAACACCACTGGTCAGAGGCCTCCAGTCTGAAAACCACCATAACTATCTCCTGTCATTAAGCCAACTTTGTATCCAATAGGGAAGCTCAACCTGAATTGCATGTCATCTAACTTCACAAATTAGTCTATATGGAACCTTGTCAAAGGCTTTACTAAAGTCCAAGTAAACAATGACTACCATTCTGTCTTCAATCATCTCGGTTACATCATTAAAAGATTCAATCAAGTTTGAGAGACAAGATTTCCCTCAAACAAAATCATGCTGACTATCCCTAATCATTCCTTGTCTGCCCAAAAGCACATAAATCCTACTCTTAAGAATCACTTCCAACCACTTAGCCACCAGTGAAGTCAGGCTCATAGGTTCACAAGCTTGTCCTTGCATCCCTTCTTAAAGGCACAGCATTAGCCACTCTCCAGTCATTTGATACCTCACTGTTTATAGATGAAACAAATGTTTTGGCAAGGGGCCCTATAATTTCCTAACTTCCCACAAAGTCCTGGAATACACTAGATCAGATCCCAGAGATTTATTCACCTTTATATTTAAAACCTTCAGCACTGTCTCTTTTGTAATGTGAATTGTTGTTAAAACAATATTTGAGTTCTCTAGCTTTCATTTCTTTCTCCATAGTAAAAACTGATGCAAAATATTCATTTGCTGTCTCTCCCCATCTCCTGACATTCAACATAAAGATGATCTGATTTTTAAGGGGTTCAAGACACATTCTAGTTGCTGTCTTGCTCTTCACACACTTGTGGAATTTATTTAGATTATCCTTAGTCTTGGAGAATAAAGATTCTCTCCTATCCTGATATCCAATGAAGGAGCTGCACTCCAAAAGCTAGTACTTCCAAATAAACCTGTTGGACTATAACCTGGTGTTGTGCAATTATCAACTCAAAAAAAAAAGAAGGAGTTAGTAAGAATGAAAACACAGATACTGAAGACCAAAATATAGCCTCCAAAAACCAAAAGCACCCTCAAAAGGGTGCTCCCAAAAGAAAGAACATGATGTGGCTTGCAGTAGTCTTGAGGAGTCAAGGAGCCTTCAGTCAACTGTTGATAATTCCTACATCCACACCATCCTGAAAGCATATTACTGTATATATATCTCTGGCAGCTCTGCCCTTCTAGTCAGATAGGGTTGGCTAAGAGTGATTCTGGTGATTATTGGTTCATAGGTACGAGCTGCAATGCAATTTAAAGAACATTTGCATTCTTTTCTGTCAGTTACACAACTTTGCAGGAAAACAAATTCCAACTAGTACTTGCCACACTATGACCTGCTTCCACACCAAGGATTCTATGATTCTAAGAAGAGGTCTTTTGAGTAAGGTTCAGGACATAAAAGCACTGTCTTCTAAATATTACAAGCAAATAATTAAACAGATCTGCAGGATGGGTACTTGTATGTTATGATCTCCATTGAGACCAATAATTTTTAAGAAATGAATCCTGGTGACACCAATAGAAAGACAACCACTGGACAAGATTTCACTTTTTAAAGTTTTTACTCCTGTAATTAAACTAAAATATAATTCAATTCAAACAGACAAAAGGCATTTCAAGGAAAGAGTGAAACTGTGCTTTCAATGGTCAACAGGTGTTGCTGAACAGAGACCTTGGAGTGCAGGTTCATTGCTCCTTGAAAGTGGAGTCGCAGGTCAATAGGATAGTGAAGGCAGCATTTAGTATGCTTTCCTTTTTTTGGGCAGAGTACTGAAGTTGAGAGGTCATGTTGTGGTTGTACAGGACATTGGTTAGGCTACTGTTGGAACATTGAGGTAACGTTCTTGGCACACAGTACAATGGGATCCTGATCAGATGGGCTGAGAAGTGGCAGATGGAGTTTAATTTAGATAACTGCAAGGTGCTGCATTTTGGAAAGACAAATCTTAGCAGAACACACACACTTAATAATAAGGTGTCTTGGGGGGGGGGGGGGGGGGAGAGAAGGGAGAAAGTGTGTTATTGTTGAACAAACAGTCCCTGAAAGTAGAGTTGCAGGCGGATCGGATAGCGAAGGTAGCATTTGGTATGTTGTCCTTTATTGGTCAGATGAGAAGAGGAGTTGGGAGATCATGTTGCAGCTGGACAGGACATTGGTTAGGCCACTGTTGGAACATTGCATGCAATTCTGGTCTCCTTCTATCAGAAGGATGTTGCCAGAGTTGAAGGATTTAAGCTGTAGGGAGAGTCTGAATAGGCTGTGGCTATTTTTCTTGGAGCGTCAGAGGCTGAGGAGTGACATTAGAGATTTGTAAAATCATGATGGGCAAGAATAGGATAAATAGACATGGTCTTTTCCCTGTAGTGGGGAAGTTCATAACTAGGGGGTATAGATTTAGGGTGAGAGGAAAGATTTAAAAGGGACCTAAGGGGCAACGTTTTCATGCAGAGGGTGGTGAGTGTATGAAATGAGCTACCAAAGGAAGGGGAGGCTGGTACAATTACAGCATGTAAAAGGCATCTGGATGGGTATACAAATAGGAAGGGTATACAAATAGGAAGGGTTTAGAGGGATTATGGGCCAACTGCTGGCAAATGGGACTAGATTAAGTTAGGACAACTGGCCAGCATGGACGAGTTGGACCAAAGGTCTGCTTCTGTGCTGTTCACCTCTATGGCTCCATGACTTAATGCCCAAAAGTTTCATCTTATTCTTTTATATACTTTCATTCAGCTCCACAAATGTGATATGGTTGTTCTTATGAAACACACTGATGGGTATTCAATGTTGTGGGAGGAAAGCCTGATGAATAACTGCTGTCCTGGGTGTTCTCTATTTGGTAGTTCCCTCCGTAATATGCTTTCCCACAGCTTCCTGTAGTTGTACATTTTAATAAGTTAAACACATTGGTTCACTGTAATCTTAAAAATATTTTGAGTAGCTGTGATGCATACAAATAGTGAATGTGCAGTGAAGCAATCCATGCGCATTTTAATACTACCCTGAAGGCATTTTGTTCAAAGGGTTCTAAAGCGGGTTAACCCATCAGAAGTGTTCAACAAAAGGAAAGAGATGGAGGATTTTTCAGTCATCCATACCTCAATTAAACAAGCACTAGTCTATTTTTTAAGTCAGCATCTTTACGGAGGATGCCGTTCTTGCACACAGCCGCAAGCAGAGCACTACACAAATTAATCTCCAGCTAACTGGGAACAAGAAATACTAGAGGGCATGCAGTGCTTTTAAAATGAAAGCTACATTTTGCTTTTAAAGGCAATTCATACACTTATTAGTAAAAAGATCCTGATAGAAAATATGCTTCAACTCTAATAGATTTCCTCATCACTCAAATTCAATTAAAATTTATAGAGGATAAAATAGCTGAGCTGTATTTGCTGTAACCAAAAAAAAATAAAAAGAATATGCAATGAGCCATAACTTCCCTTTATATACATCTAGTGTTTGTAGCAACTCAGACTGCTTTATGGACTGCAGATCAAAGTACAAATATCAGAATGTGACTAGAATTAAACACCAGATTTACTTTTTAGCTAGAAGTTCTATTTATAATATGTACATTAGTTTCTTCGCACATGTAACCATAGATTCCACTGGGTATGAAATGCACTACAATGTCTGCACTGCAAATATTGCAGTCTATCAGCCGTGACAACATTCTAGTAATGGTACTAAAGATTTGTGTCCCAGAACTTGCTGCACCCCTCGCCAAGCTGTTCCATTACAGGTACAACACTGGTCAGACAATGTGAAAACTTGTCCAGGTATGTCCCGTTCATAAACGCACACAGACAGGACAAATCCAACCTGGTTAATTAATACCTCACCAGTCTGCATTCAATCAGTAAAATGAGGGGGGAAAATCAACAGTACTATCATGCACCACTTGCTTAAACCTGCTCACTGCAGTGTAGTTTGGGCTCCACAAAGACCACTCAGCCCCAGATCTCATTACAGCTCATGACAAAAAAGCTGAACTGCAGGAGTGAGATGAGTGACTGCCTTTGACAGCTAAGTCATATTTGACAGCGTACAAAGAGATTAAGCAAAACAGTTAATGGGAATCAGCAGAAAGCCCTGCTTATTGAAATCATACCTAGCATAAAGAGATGTTTTTGGCTGTTGACAGACAGTCAACTAACCTCCAGGGTATCATGACAAGTGTTTCCTAGGTTACTGTCCCAGGCCCAGGGCAGCTGCCCGCCAGTGTAAAAGGTCAGAACATTTAAAGGAAGAACAAAGATTTAAAAAGGGACCAGAGGGGCAACATTTTCATGCAGAAGATGATGCATGTTTGGAATGAGTTGCCATGGTAAGTGATGGAGGCTGATGCAATTGCACCATTTTAAAGACATCTGGACGAGTATATGAATAGGAAGAGTTTTAGTGGGATATCGGCCAAATGCTGGCAAATGGCACTAGATTAATTTAGAATATCTGGCTGGCATGGAGAAGTTGGACCAAAGGGTCTCTTTCCATGCTGTATAGCCCAATGGTTTTATGACTGACTGATTACGCAAGTGCCGGGCAATGATTACTTCCAAAGTATCCTGGGGTTTACTACTGACAAGAAACTAAACTGGCTATTTAAATAATGTTTTGCATGAGGAGACTGCGAATCCTACAATAATTAACTAATTAACCAAAGCCTGCCCATCATCTACAAGACATAAGACATGTGAGAGATGCAAGAGTCTCGTGCCTGGATGAGTGCAGCTCCAACATCAGCATCCATAACAACCCTTCCAAATGACAACATATACATCAATATTCACTCCCTCCAGCTCCAATGCATGATAGCAGCAGTGTGTATCATCTACAAATGCTAGCAGAAATTCACAAAGTTCCTTAGCACCTTCCAAACCCACGATTCACTGACCTCCTGCAGAGGGTGGTACGTGTATGGAATGAGCTGCCAGAGGAAGTGGTGGAGGCTGGTACAATTGCAACACTTAAGAGGCATTTGGATGGGTATTGGAATAGGAAGGATTTGCAGGGATATGGGCTGGGTGCTGGCAGGTGGGACTAGATTGGGTTGGGATATCTGGTCGGCATGGACAAGTTGGACCGAAGGGTCTATTTCCATGCTGTACATCTCTATGACTATAACACTGCCATCTGCAAACCCCCAGCAAGATCATAGCATCAGTCTTCATGGAATACTGCACGAAAGGGTAACAGCTTCCTTTGCAAAGTACAAATAAAAAGTGCAAGTGGCCAATAGATAGATCTTTGCAATGTATTTGTCATCGTGTGGGGAAATACCAGCCTTAAGATGAACAAAAATAAACATTAGTTCTGAAACTTTAAACACTATCTCCACATAAATAAAAGCAAATTACTGCAGATGCTGGAATCTGAAACCAAGAGAGAAAACGCTGGAAAATCTCAGCAGGTCTGGCTGCATCTGTAAGGAGAGAAAAGAGCTGACGTTTCGAGTCTAACTGACCCTTTGTCCACATATGTTGCCAGATCGGAGTATTTTAAAATACTGTTTTGATTAGAGTGCAGAACTTTGCACAGCTTCAGTTGTGTATCTTTAGTTATCTTTAAAGACAGAGTCAGGTAAAGTTCATAAAACAAATGAATATGGAGGTTTCTCAAATATTTCCATCCAAATGACAGTAAGCACAAAACACGCACAAATGCAAAGGTCAGTTTTAGATTATCTATAAATGTAACTCACCTGCGATACACTTCAATTGTAAAGCAATCATCCAAAAACAAACTGGGCTTTTAAAAAAATCAACATGTTCAGACATGTCATTACACACCTCGAAAGCTGGTGGGGCTTGAACCTTGGCCTCCTGATCCAAGGGTAGGGACACCACATTATTTATCAACACCAAGTCACTTCAAAATTGAAAGATTCATACATTCTCAAAATTTAAGCCACAAGAGGGCACAGACATTTATCATCTTGACTATATATTAAAAGCAAGCTAAACAAACATTTAGAGTCCTCCAGAACAGAAACAGACCCTTCAGTCAAACTAGACCACGCTGACCATAACCCCAAACCAAACTAGTCCTACTTGCCTGCTCCTGGCCCATATCCCTCCAAACCTTTCCTTTTCACGTACTTACCTCAGTGCCTTTTAAACAGTTGCTATGCCTGCATCAACCACTTCCTCAGAAGTTCACTCCACACATGAACAGTCCTCTAAAATATTTGTTCTTCATGTCGTTTTTAAAATCTCCCTCCTCTCAGCTTAAAAATATGCCCCAAGTTTTGAAATCCGCCACCCGGGGGAAAGACACCTACCATTAACCCTACCTATACTCCTCACAATTTTATCAACCTCTACGGTCATCTCTAAACTTCCTCTGCTGCAGTGAAAAACGTCCCAGCCTGTTCAGCCTTTATAATTCAAACCCTCTGCCTTAGCAACATCTTGGTAAATCTCTCACCTCCCTCCAGCTTAATATGCTTCCTATAACTAGGTGACCAGGACTGGACAGTACTCCAGAAGAGGCCTCACTTGTGTCCTGTACAACCTCAACATGACTTCACAATGCGTATACTCAAAGGACTGGGCAATGATGGCAAGCATCTGAGTACCTTAACTATCCCATCTACCTGTGGCATAAACTTCAAAGAATTATGCACCTGAACCCCTAGGTATCTCTATTCTACAACATTACCCAAGGAGAAAGTGAGGTCTGCAGATGCTGGAGATCAAAGTTGAAACTTTATTGCTGGAACAGCACAGCAGGTCAGGCAGCATCCAGGGAACAGGAGATTCGACGTTTCGGGCACAGGCCCTTCTTCAGGAATGAGCAGAGAGTGTTCAGCAGGAGAAGATAAAAGGTAGGGAGGAGGGACTTGGAGGAGGGGAGTTGGAAATGTGATAGGTATCACATTTCCAACTCCCCTCCTCCAAGTCCCTCCTCCCTACCTTTTATCTTCTCCTGCTGAACACTCTCTGCTCATTCCTGAAGAAGGGCCTGTGCCCGAAACGTCGAATCTCCTGTTCCCTCAACATTACCCAAGGTCCTACCATTAATTGCATAAGTTCTACCCCTGTTTATTGTAGCAAAATGCAGTCACATTTATCCAACATTTCAATTAAGGAAAAAAAAACAGGTCATTGCAACGGAGTGGGAGACCTTGTGACAGGATCTCCAACTCTTGGATCAGAAGTTCTAGGCTCAGTCTGCTCTACCATTTGACCATGGCTGATGAGTTTCTCAACCCCATTATCCTGGCTTCTCCCTGTAACCTTGATGCCTTTACTAATGAAGAACCCCTCTCTGCCTCAAATACACAGAATGACGGCCTCCGTAGCCTTCCGCAGCAATGAGTTCCACAGATTCACCATCGTCTGGATGAAGAACATCAAGTACAGACTCAGAGTCCTCAACCATTCATCTGACAAGTTCTTCATTCCTGGGATTATTTTTGTGAATGTCCACTGACCCTATAGCCCTCCTTGCATTTAGGGCCCACACCTGCTCGCAATGTTCCAAATGTGGTCTGACCAGAGCTTTGTACAGTCTCAGTCGCAGATCTCTGCTTTTGTATTCCAGCCCTCTTGAAATAAATGCTAACATGGCATTTCCCTTAACTGCAAATTGAACATTCATGATAATCTTGTGAAACCTTATTGCCCACTCTCCTATCCAGTCCAAGTCCTTCTGTAGTCTCCCTGCTTCCTCAACACTATGTGGACCTCCACCTTTGCATTATCTGCAAATTAGCAACAAAGCCTTCCATTCCTTCATTCAGATTATGATTTTATAACATCAGTTGTCATCGAAACATGGACCCCTGCAGAACTCCACTAGTCACTGGCTGCCATCCTGACAAAGACTCCTCTATCCCTTCTCTCCACATTCTGCCAGTCAACCAATCCCCTATCCACACCAGCACCTTGCCCTTAACCTCGTGGGTTCTAATCTTATTTAGCAGCCTCCTGTGTGGCACCTTGTCAAAGGTTTTCTGGAAATCCAACTGATCACATACACTGGTGCTCCTTTGTCCAACTTGCTTGCTTGTTACTTCCTCAAAGAATTCTGAAGATTTGACACAGTCTTATTTTACCAAGTATTCCATAAATCTAATCCTTAATTATAAACTCTTACCAATGACTGAGGTCAGTCTAACTTGGCTAAAGTTTGTCTTCAGCACCACACTCACCCCTCCCTTTTTAAACAGGTGTTCTATTGCTACATTTTCCAGTCCTTTGGGACCTTCCCTGACTGCAGTGAGTCCTGGAAAGATCACCACCAATGCCTCTACTTTCTCCTCAGCTATCCCTTTCAGAACTCTGGGGTGTAGTTTGTGGTCCAGATGATTCATCCAGCTTCACACCTTTCAGCTTCCCTAGCACCTTCTCTTTTGTGGCGGCCATTATTTTTGACTCTTGAAGTTCTGGCATGTTGCATTAGTTTTCACTGTAGAATGCATAGCAAAGTACCTACTGTATTCAGTTTTTTTTGCCATCTTTGTTCCCATTACTTCTCCATCCTCCCTTTCCAATCATCCAATGTCTACTCTTGTTCTCTTACATTTGATACCTAAAAAACTTTCAATCTTCTTTTATATTACTAGCTAGTTAACACTCATTTCATCATCTCTTACTGCCCCCCCCACCCTTACTGTTTTTAAAAAGTTATCCTCTCCTGGTTTTTAAAAAGGCTTCCCTCTAGTCTTCAGCAAATTGTATGGTTATTTTTTGTTTTTGTGATGTCTGTGATTGCCATGGACCTCCCATTAGTACACTTCTTCCTAGAGAAGGATTTCTTCTATGCCTTCCAAATTACCCCAGAAACCCCTGTTACTGCTGGTCCCCTGCTTTCCTTGTCCACCCGCATATTGACGTTCTCCTTGATTGTACAAGTGTCTTTCGTACATGACTTTTGTATCCCCTCATTTATTTTCTTCCCCACATCCTGACGACTACTAAGAGGCCTGTACACAATCCCAGAATCTTTTCTCCATTGCAGTTCTTCAACTCTACCCACCAGATTCTACACCTTCCAATCTACATCACTTCTTGCCAATTTAATTTCATTTATTAAAATGGTAATCCCACCCCACATCCGCCAATCCATCTGCCTATTCCACAGGACGTGGATCCTTCAATGTTTAGCTTCCAGCCCTGATCCTCTCACAACCATGTCGGATATCCATAATACCATACCTGCCAACTTCAACCTGCTACAGGTTCATTTACCTCACATCTTATAATATGCACATTTAAGTATAATACTCAGTCCTATGTTGACTGGCCCCCTTCTCTTAGTTGGGGTTCCCTTATCTACTGTGCCTGAAGTTAGATTCCTGAGCCTTTTCATACTCTGTCCCATTACTTATTCTGGAAACTAAGCTCTGCTGAGCCCTACCACCAACCTGCCCATTCACAGTTACATTTTGTCACTGTTTCCATGTGCCTACAATGGAACTTGCTGTGACGAGGAAATTTCAGTGCAACATCTTCCACAGAAGTATTTGCGTCTGGAATGTGGACCAAAAACTGTCAGGACATTTTGCACTGAATTAACCAGCTTACATTTTGACAACGCCACTGAGGGGAAAAGAATGAGGGAGATATAAAAAGACAAAAAAAAAAGCAATTGTTAAAATCAGGCATTCTTGTAGAAGTTAATTCTCTGGAGGTTGCTGTATACAATTGTTAATTATCCTTGCACAACATTGCAAAGATTCAACATTTTCTCACTCAATGTGCATGTATCACACAAACACAGCAACTTCAAGCTGTATTTCAGCTACTGCCTCGACAGGATAGCAGTGTCGTGCAACTTCTGAATGTTTCCTGCAGCTTTGAATTTCCCAGTTAAGTGCAGATGCGGAATAGCTGGAAGTTCATTTTGCATTTGAGTGACAATGAGCATTGTGTGCTACACCATTATTGAAACAAGAAAATCCAAGGCTATTATTGTGCTTAGATTCCAACCTTTCTAAGTTGCTTCAGGCAAATTCCTTACAACATTCAGTACAAACATAACCTTGAATTACAAGCAAGGCCACAAAAATTGCTTTTTGTCTTACAAAAGATAGCCCCATGAGCAGACAGGAAATAAAACCAACACATACAATTTTCACAACTGGGAATTATCTTTACATCCAGTGTTTGAAATACGAAAAGAATAATGATCACCACTGATCTGATTAGGATTATCTTCCCCATACTGTGACGTCAGTTGGCAGCAGGACAAATGCAGATTAGGGTCAGAAGAGATTCAGTTTTCATAATCTTTTCTTTCGTTGAGTTATTCTATAATAGCTAACAGTGTATTATCAGGTTACAATACAAACAAGGGTTTCTGAAAAGTAATGCAATAGCTAAGGCACAACTTTAACAGTTAATATTCAGAAACAAAAACTGAATTACAGTACAGGCTATACCTAATCCCAACTCTTACGTATGAAAACTAAGGAATTGAACATTTAAAATGCTTCTTAGCTAAATTTCTACCCTTCACTATATTTTCAGTTTTAAAAAAGTGGAACATCTCCATTTTTAGTGCTTGTTTAATAGGACAACTGACATTGGTGTAGTTGGTCACTGTCTGTACATTTAATCACACTACTTGGCCAAAGTTTCCCTGGCTGCCTCATCAATTCACAAACTTCAAATCATGCCAGTCATAGTGATATGTATATTGTGAGAAAACACAACTACTTCACAAACTAATGCATATGGGTAATTTGCCACACATTCAAATAATTTAATTACACTCACCATTGTTACCATTCTTTGATCTTTACCAATACATTGTTTTGATCTCCATTGCAGAGTCAACGCTATTAATTACCCAATACTACAAACTGGCTTCTGAACTTTTAATTTCGCTTCAGCTAGTGACAAACAATTTGCAATTCAAGACAATTACTCTAACCTTCACTTTTGACATTAACAAGCAGCTTCTATAAAAATAATTTGACAGCTGTTTCAAGTAGACCATCTTTCATACTGACAGACATTTATTTGATTAAAATACCTTAATTGTTTGGAATACAGATCTGCAATGCGCATGCTATTTTTTAGCCTGTGTCCAGCACTTCAATCTAGGAGTGTCACAGCCTGTCCTGACAGGAGTTCAGCCATAGATTTGACTCTGCTTTAATTATAGGAACATTACTGCTTCATTTTGATCCTGTTACCATTCTAAGTGTACAAATTAATCCAGAAAATGATTTTGTCCAAGAAAAATGTTCTTAATCTAGATTATGGCTCAGGTGAACAGCCCGAAAAGGCAGATAACATTACCCACCAAAACCGTCACTATCAATGATGAAACTATCCTAATACACACAGAAGTACTTCAAAGTAGACAGAGGGATACTTTATTCTCCTTTTTGTGCAAGCAAAATTTGAACTCAAGACGCTACTCACAGAGGAAAGAAATTTTAGCACTAACCTGGATATCCTGAAGTTGGGTCTGGCTCCTTGCTAGAATGTTCTTGAGATAAGAATTGTAAACAGTATCTCAAAGCAGCTTAACTCTGCCAAGTGAGGGATGTTACTTGAGTGACCCTGAGGACTGCTTGAGCACTAGCTTCCACATGATAGACCAGAAATAGAGTTTTACCCCTTAACTAGGGTTTCCAGGTCAGATGATTTTGAAATGGACCCATGTCAATTTGAATTCATGTTCAGTGGAACTGCGATGAGATGTGCAAACTAATCCCCTGTAATTAACATGTAAGCACCCGAGGAGGAAAGTAACTCAGTGTTATTGAGGTAATCTGTTCAAATTAAGATTTTAAGTATTATAAGTCAGAGCATTTAACTTATTTTGCTTTTCTTTGGGGAAAAATAAAACGTAATTCCCTGTGCATTTAATCTCTGTTTGAACAAAAGCATATTTTATACAAGATACGAGATATCTTTAAAAATGTTGCCTGTGTTGCTTAATATGGGGTTGGCTAAATTTCATACGCTGAGCATTAGGGAGAAAAGAGATGTTTCAGCTTAAAATCAAAAGTTCAATTCAAAGAGCAAGTGGGAAACAATTTTGTACCTGGATTACAGCTATAATTTTCTGGATCTGGCTTTTTAATCCAACTGCTGGACATATGCTGTCTGCAGCAAAAATATGCACAATGTCTTTGTACAAAGAAGCACATAATTAAAAGGTGAATGAGTATAATCAATAGCCTTATGTACACACCAAATACCCTTAGATTCTGCTGGTATGAACTGAACACTGATTTTTCAGAAATGTTTTATTGCTCATTAAGTGGCTAACATGGAAGAACAGGCATCTCAATCCAATCTTAGACAAAACATTAAATGTTAATATTAAATATTTTGCAACTAAAAACATGCAATGCCTCAATTTCATGGAAAAATGTCAGAAAAACACAGGACCACATGAAATGGTGCATTCAGAGTGGTTTTGCTGCAATATCATAGAATCTTTGACCCAAGGTTGGTTTGGAAATATCTTGAAAACTTAATTTATGACTGCTTCCCCTTTTATCCAAATGCACATGTAGCAGATAATCATTTTTTATCTACAAACATAAACTAATGCTTCAAAGGACAAAATTCGCAGAGCACCCCTTCCCATCCTGAAGTGCACATATTGCAGCAGTACAAAGTGAGCTTTCTCCATAAGCTCAGTTTAAACTTGATACAATGCTAGCTTTAAGGAGAAAGTGAGGTCTGCAGATGCTGGAGATCAGAGCTGGAAATGTGTTGCTGGAAAAGCGCAGGTCAAGCAGCATCCAGGGAACAAGAGAATCGACGTTTCGGGCATAAGCCCTTCCTGAAGAAGGGCTTATGCCCGAAATGTCGATTCTCCTGTTCCCTGGATGCTGCTTGACCTGCTGCGCTTTTCCAGCAACACATTTCCAACAATGCTAGTTTGCCATGGAGCTGCCAATTAGCATCCAAACATGCATAACTAAACAAAAGCACATCATTTTTATTTTACATCAGGTATTCTTGTTTTAATTTTATACAATGAAAGAACTTCTTGAATATTACTCCCTTCAGATTAACACACCAGTATGTCAATTGAAGTGGCTATCAATGAGTGTTTGGTTGATGTTTGAGTAATTATGTCACAACCAAACCAAAAACAACAAACCTCAACCACTTCACTCCTGAAATAATTCATTAAAATTCTTTTAACTGGCCACACCACTATTGTATGGAGCAGTTTATTTCCACTGGCAAATTATAGTATCATCTATTCAATAAGTTACAATGAAGTGGAATGGCAATTTGCAAATGGGATGTTGAGAGATATTGACAGAATCCCTAGTGTGAAAGCAGTACATTTGGCCCTCTGAACAGCGTCCCACCCAGACCCACTCACCTTCCCTGTAACCCTGCATTTCCCCCAGCCAATCCACCTAACCTACACAATCTTTGGACTGTAAGAGGTAACCCACACAGGAGGAACAGGCAAACTGCCCACAGACAGTTGCCAGAGACTGGAATCGAACCTGGGTCCCTGGTACTGTGAGGCAACAATGCAAACCACTGACCCACTCTGCTGCCTTAATAGGTTAAAAGAGTTGGCGCACAGTACAAAGTGGCAAATTGTAAAGTTGCTTATTCTGAAAGAATGATTTAAATGGAGAAAAGCTACAAAGGGACTTGTGTACACATGCACACAAAACTAGTTCACAAATGTAGCAGATAATCAGGATGGCTAATGTAATGTTGGCCCTTATTTCAAGGGAGTTGGAGTTGGGTGAAACGGTGGCTCAATGGTTAGCACTGCTGCCTCACAGCACCAGGGACTTTGGTTCAATTCCACCCATAGGCAACTATCTGCACAGAGTTTGCACATTCTCTCCATGCTGCATGGGTTTCCTTCAGGTGCTCTGGTTTCCTCCCACAGTCCAAAATTAGGTGGATTGGCCATGCTAAATTGCCCATAGTGTCTAAGAATGTGCATGCTAGGTGGATTGGCCATGGGGTGTGAGTATGGTACTCTTCAGAAGGTCGCTGTGGACTTGATGGGCTAAATGGCCTGCTCCCACACTGTAGGGACTCAGTGCAGAGAAAGCGGGCAGAGAGGACTTACTGCAATTACATACTATGCTAGCGAGACCACATTTGGAATATGTGATCAAGTTTTGCTTCCCTTATTTAAAGGAAAGATTATTTCACTGGAAGCAGGTCGAAGGTTTATTAAAATTATCCTGGCACGGAGAGACTGTCATGAGAAATAATTCAACCAATTGGAACTCTATGTATTGGAATTTGGAAGAATAAGAGGTGGCCTCATTAAACATATTGGATTCACTCAGACTTGACAAGGTAAATGCTGAGAGGATGTTTCCCCTTATGGGGGACTTTAGAACCAAAAGCATATTCAAAATTTAAAACAAAGATGAGGAAGAATTTCTTCTGAAGGTTGAGTGTTTCTGGAACTGCTTGTCAGAAGCTGAGGTTATTGAGGTTTACAAAATTATGAGGGGCACGGATAGGGTAAAAAGGCAAAGTGTTTTCCCTGGGGTCGGGGACTCCTGAACTAGAGGGCATAGGTTTAGGGTGAGAGGGGAAAGGTATAAGAGAGACTTAAGGGGCAACTTTTCCACACGGGGTGATACGTGTATGGAATGAGCTGCCAGAGGAAGTGGTGGAGGTTGGTACAATTGCAACATTTAAGAGGCATTTGGATGGGTATATGAATAGGAAGGGTTTGGAGGGATATGGGCCGGGAGCTGGCAGGTGGGGCTAGATTGGGTTGGGATATCTGGTCAGCATGGACAGGTTGGACTGAAGGGTCTGTTTCCATGCTGTATATCTCTATGACGTTTAACCTCCTTTGCTCCAGTGGGGAAAAAAAAGCCCTAGCCTATCCAGCCTTTGTTAAAGTAAAACTCAAACCTTCCATACCTGACAGAATCCTAATAAATCTCTTCTGAACCCTCACCAATTTAATAATATCCTTCCTTTAAATGGGTGTCCAGAACGGGACAGTATTCCAGACGAGGCATCAAGGTTGGCTATGTATAGCAAATTTCCAAGGATTTTAATTTATTACTTTGTTAGATCCAGAAGGATTCTGAAGCCCCCACATTTATGTTGCCTCTCCCAGATCTGTAAATATTCTTTGAAAGCAAACTGCCGGTCCTCCACTGCTAATCTATTTAACAGACTAAAACTTAAAAGTATGATCCTCTCAACCTACACAACCACCTGAAGGAGCAGCGCAAAAAAACTAGTGCTTCCAGATAAACCTGTTGGACTGTATTCTGGTGTTGTGTGTTTTCCAACTATATAACACAAATGAGAAGCCTGTTAAGGCCATGGGCTCACCTAAGTCAAATGATTAATTCAAGCAAACAAATATTAAAAATACAATTTTAGAAATCAAGCTCCCAATCAAAACTGAGTGGTTTTTAACAACACTTACAGGCTGCCAATCTCCCCACAGATATTTCCAAACCAAAGAGTTTCCCCAACATGTATTTTTAAGATGATGATCACTGCCATTTCTTGGAACTTGCTAGTTGAGATGGCCAGAAGGGCAATTCAAATAGTAATGGAAGGGATAAAACTAGGATCAACTTGTGTTGAACCTTTACCATCTGTCCCACAGTAGCAAGAGTTTAAAATTGATAACCAATGTTAATACTCAGTAGTGTACTCAGTAAAACCAGATTGTATCATCCATTATACAAATTTTTATCTGAACACATGAAAGCATACAATCTAGATACATAAATCTCACTGCAAGGGAGCAAACTACAAAACCACAAAATAATTCAATAACTAAAATTAAACAGGTCAAAGACTAATATTATAAAGCTCCCCCCATTATAATTTCACAAGAATGTGGTATTCCTGTTCCAAGTGTCTTTGTTAGTGTACAAGAGAAAATAGCCATTACCAGTATCATACTTTCACTTGCACCCTATGACCAAGGCATGCCGTTACCATGAATCAGAAAGATGCAAGTATTATTCCAAAACTTGAGCACAAAATTCTATGCTGGCATTTCAGTGCAGTACTTACACAATGTTGAACCGTTTCAGGTGCCAATTTTTGGATTAGATATTAACATAAGGTCTCTTCTGCCCTCAAGTGGCTGATAAAAGATATGGTACTATGCTGTGGTTCTGTTCGTCGAGCTGGAAGTTTTTGTTGCAAACGTTTCGTCCCCTGTCTAGGTGACATCCTCAGTGCTTGGGAGCCTCCTGTGAAGCGCTTCTGTGGTGTTTCCTCCGGCACTTATAGTGGCCTGTCCCTGCCGCTTCCGGTTGTCAGTTTCAGCTGTCCGCTGTAGTGGCCGGTATATTGGGTCCAGGTCGATGTGTTTGTTGATGGAGTTTGTGGATGAGTGCCATGCCTCTAGGAATTCCCTGGCTGTTCTCTGTCTGGCTTGCCCTATAATGGTAGTGTTGTCCCAGTCGAATTCATATTGCTTGTCGTCTGCGTGTGGGGCTACTAGGGATAGCTGGTCGTGTCGTTTTGTGGCTAGTTGATGTTCGTGGATGCGGATCGTTAGCTGTCTTCCTGTTTGTGCTATATAGTGTTTTGTGCAGTCCTTGCATGGGATTTTGTACACTACATCCCATGCAAGCACTGCACAAAACACTATATAGGACAAACAGGAAGACAGCTAACGATCCGCATCCACAAACATCAACTAGCCACGAAACGACATGACCAGCTATCCCTAGTAGCCACACATGCAGACGACAAGCAACATGAATTTGACTGGGACAACACTACCATTATAGGGCAAGCGAAACAAAGAACAGCCAGGGAATTCCTAGAAGCATGGCACTCATCCACAAACTCCATCAACAAACACATCGACCTGGACCCAATATACCGGCCACTACAGCAGACAGCTGAAACGGACAACCAGAAGCGGCAGGGACAGGCCACTATAAATGCCGGAGGAAACACCACAGAAGCGCTTCACAGGAGGCTCCCAAGCACTGAGGATGTCACCTAGACAGGGGACGGAACGTTTGCAACAAAAACTTCCAGCTCGACGAACAGAATCACAGCAACGAGCACCCGAGCTACAAATCTTCTCACAGATATGGTACTATTTTGAAAAAAGGCAGAGCTCTCAAGTGAATATTTATCACTTAGATCAACATCAGCACATTCTTTGTGGCCTTGCTCAGTACAAAACCTATTTCTGTAGTGTAACAGTTATTACAAGTCAAAAATACTTAATTGGCACTTTGGGACAAGCTGTGACCACTGACTGCATATCAAGTAAAGGTAGTGTTTGATTTGCTTGCCTTTGTTGGTCAGTGCATAAAGTACAGGAGTTGGGAGGTCATGATGAGGCTGTACAGGACATTGGGTTCAATAATAGTTTCCCTGCTACAGGAAGGTGTTATGCAACTTGAAAGGGTTCACAAAAATTTACAAGGATGTGGCCAAGATAGGAGGATCGGAGTCATATTCCCTGGAACATCAGAGGCGAAGCTGTGACTGAGAAAAACCATGAGAGACATGGATAGGATGAAAAGCAAAGGTCTTTTCCCCCAGGTTGGTGAGTTGGAAACTCTAGGGCACAGGTTTATGGAGAGAGGGGAAAAAGACTGAAAAAGGGACCTAAGGGGCAACTTTTTCCACACAGAAGGGGTGTTTTGTGTATGGAATGATTTTCAGATTAAGTGGAGGCAGACAGGTACAATTACAACATTTTAAAGGCATCTGGATGGGTATATGAATAGCAAGGGTTGAGAAAGATGTGAGCCATACACTGGCAAATGGGACTAAATTTAAGATATCTAGTCAGCATGGATGAGTTGGATCAAAAGGATCTGTTTCCTTATGATTCTTTAACCAAGACAAGCAAATGCAATAAATCAATTGAAAAATAAAAATAAATAGCCTTTTACTCATCTTTAATAGTCTCAATTAAAGTGCATCATTATCATTGGCAGATCCTCAGAGGAGGATGAATCTTCCACTCAGGAAGAGTTTATAGGTGGCTGCACAGTGCAAGCCAGCTTCCGCAAATTGCTACACTTGGGGCAGAAGGTGGTCGCAGGAAAGGGTGTTTAGCTCAGCCTCAACTAAAGTGTTTATTCTGGACACATTTTAGGAAGGATGTAAAGACATTACACAGCATGCAGAAAATATTAACGAGCACGTTTCCAGGATTAAGTATTAAATTGTATGGATGGTTTTGGTAACGATGAGGACTTTCCCCCTTCGATGGTTGAGAGGAGATTTGCTGAGGTATTCAAAATGTTAAAGGATCTGGATAGAGTAATCAGGAAGAAAACATTCCAATGCAACAAAAGAAAAAAGTTTATGCATTGACTGGTTAAGGTTTGAGCCAAGGACAGATTCAGTAATGCCTTTCCAAAACAAACTAGATAATTTTTGAAAGTAAATGGTACAAAGAAGATGGATAAAATGTGACAAAGAATCTGCAAAAAGACCAAATAGCCTTGTTCCATACTGTAACTATACACTGATGCATAACCTCCCTTTCTAGACTGGATTTGCCACTGAATTTAGCTACTAACATACTTCAATCTTAGGCTGTGTTGAGGCTATTGTAGAATCTTTCAATCTGATTGGTTAAGATACTGCTACTAGCCATTTTCACTCAAATCCCAGATGTTGTTGCCTTCAGTACAATGTCATTACCTCACACTCAAGTGAGAATGTGCACAGGATAGAAATAGGTAGGGAAAGAGTTAAGTTTGAGTTTTGTGAAACAAAAGGTTCAGCTGAGCATGACTCAGATCAGGTATGAACTTACAATTAACAATGGGGTGCTGGAAGCAGGTTAACAAGGTGGAAAAGCAATTATGTGAGCCATTTAGCAATATTGGCAGTATGCAAGGTCAACTAACAAGGGGAAAAGTATCCATTGTAAGAATCCAGTTAATAAGGTTCAGAACATTATATAAGAGTAAAGAGCCTTGTCTCTGCTATTGATACTCGTTGATTCCAATGGTCACCCAATTAAAATGTATGTTGCATTATCTGGAAGCTTCTCCCTGTACAATTACTATATAGTTCATTGAGAAGCTGCTGTTCCAGAGAAGACAGTGAACTCATGTCTCTGTGCACAATGCTGATCGTTCTCTCTCCCTCCAGGGTCTGTAATAAAGATGGAGGTAGAACTACTGTGTCTGAGCATTCTGCTTCAACTGAGAGGGGAAACACAATGATGTGCCATGTAAACACCTAAAATGTGCAAGGGCAATTCAGCCAATGTCAGATGCTGTTTATGCGCTATGTAACATTGATCGATACTTATCAACATTTACAAATAAAATCCCTTTGCAGCAGTGGCAAGCAGGAAATCCAATTTATTACAAGTCTTCCATTACAAGTTTAATCTTTATTTTAAAATAATTTATAATGTTTTGCATGAAACATCTCCAGCCTTACAAAACTCTGGTTAGACCCCACTTTACAGCACCATACAACTGGAAGGATACACTGGCCTTGCACGGAATACAACATTGGTTTACAAGGATGATATAGGGTCTTAAGGGTTCGGCTTGAGGACAGGATTATGAAAATTAAGTCTGTTTTCTCTAGAATTTAGAATGTAAAGTAGTGATTGGATGAAAGTAGAGGTATTAACTGGAAAATGACAGGGTAGATAAAAATAAACTATTTCCACTGGTTGGAGATTATAGAACTAGAGGAATAGTCTGATAAGTAAGACCATACCGTACAGGAGAGATGCTAGAAACACACTTCTACGCACAAAGTGATAAATATTTGGAACTCTTCCACAGACAACAGTGAACACAATCAGTTATTAATGTTAAATCTGAAAGTACATTTTTGTTAAGCAAAGGTAGTAAGGTAATGGGCCAAAGACATTCAGCCACAATCTCAATGAATAGTGGAACAGGCTCATAGGGATGAATGTCCTACTGCTGTTCCTATGACTTCTCAGAAGAACTTTGAGTTTGTAAAACTATCAAGAATTTATCCACCAACTTTAGCTCAAACTACTCAGGTGATTTCTCTCTCCAGTCTTAAGGTACTTGAATCCACTAGCTGCCCTAAAGAGTCAATTTTAATCTAATTACCCTTTCTGATGCTTTGACAGTACAATATTCACAGGTTTCTATACAAAGACAGTACTGCTTCTATAATTTTGTCATTAGACAGTGAAATCATGTGAAAAAATGTCACAGTAAATGCCCATAGGCTTCTTCATATCCATCGATAGTAATAGTTACACAGCAGCTCAGTGCAGCTGGAAGAATTTTTCTATGCAAAAGTTCATCTATTTGCATCACTAATTTCAGTTTCAGATGCAGCCCATGCATCCAGTTTCGAGCTACTCACTGAAAACTGGGCAGATTTGAAGATAATTTAAAAAGTCTTCACCTTTAAAAACAGATCAAATATTTGCATATGCAGACTTACAAGTTACAAATTTTTCAAAAAGCTCTTAAATTTATATATTAGACAGATGTTCAATCAAATTTTAGTTGACTTTTCCTCTTCCACATAACACCATTTCTGCCATGTGGAACCTTTTTCCAGTACAAGTGCACAAAATTACAGACCAAAAATACCCTGCCAATGCTAGCTCTTCAAATAGCACACATTGTCCTCATATTTTAAATCTTTGTAAATCCCTTTAGTCTTGATAGGCACTTTTGACAAAATACTAACAATCCTTTGTAAAAGTTCCAAATTAATTGTTCTCAATCCTGAAAACATTCTTAGCTAACAGTAAATATTTCATTAGCTAGTCACCTGTGACTGGCTCCCAAAACCCTAATTTGCAAAGTCTTCAAGCCTTACTTTCTGTTACAATTTGCTATTTCCATTAGCCTTCCTACAATATTCAGAATATCCTCAAAATGGGAAATCTAGCTAATACCTTCTACAAATCTATTACAGATGCAATGAAACATTCAAGACCTCCACAAATAACATCCAGCAGCTCACCTGCTTCTCATACCATTTATCTTAAAAATATTTATATATTTCCAAGCTCCTTTGCTTTATTACTTGCAGGCAAACTTTTGCCTTTCCCTCAAATATATTGCTTGGTATTTCTCACATTTGACAGAACTGTTTTAGGGGTAGCTCCTTCTACAAATTTTTGGTTCATCCTGTAAGTCTCACAACAGTGTGCAATCTGAACCAATCATACTGAAGAATCCACACAAATCAGGAAGTAATCACTAAAATGGGTGAAGAGTGAAAGATAATTACAAAAGGGAAAGATTGTCTCATTTGACATTGCAGAAAAGTCTGAATTTAGCAAATGCTACACAGCTTTAAAAATTATAACCTGTGCAGCAGAATGAAGGGATTTGACATTCCACAAATTTAAAATTACTTTGAGCACAAGGCAGGCCATTTAACAGTGGTCATGATTTTTGACAGTTTAAGGTTTAACTTGAGGGCAATTGGAAATTCACATCAATTCAAATCATCCATTCCCACCTCAGTTGAAGCAAAATGCACAGAGACACAATATAGTTTCACCTCCACCTTTATTCCAGGCCCTTCAGGGAGAGAAAACGATTGCCCATGTGCACAGAGACATGAGTTCTCCGTCTTCTCTCGAACAGCAGTTTCTTAATGAATATAGTCAGTCACTTACAGGGAGGAGCATCCAGATAAGGCAACATACATATTAATTCGGAGACCGTTACAATCAGCAAGAGTCAATAGAAATTAAGCCATCTGAAGTCATACAATGAATAACTGGCTTTACATAATGAATGCTTTTTCACCTTGTTAAACCACTACCTTTGCCTCCAACATCTCGTTACTGCAAGTTCATATCTGACAAGAGTCATGCTTAGCTGAACCTTTATTTCAAAACTTAAACTTTCTCTACCTGCTCATACCTTATACACTTTCAAAATAATTTCTAAAACTATCACCTGAGGAGACTTCAGCAGTGAGCCACTACAGCAACTTCTGGAGTTATGCATTTAGCTGCATATGTGCAGATATTAGAATTGTCAACTTCACAGTCCAAACAACACCAAGTTTGACAGTTTCCGTAACATTACAAGAAAAAAAGTTTGTCATTAGCTTGATTCAATTGACACAGTCGGTCAATTGGTGTTCCCAATCTAATTCCAGCATTTCACTAGTGTGACATAGCTTTTGGGATGAAGCTCTAAATCAAGGTGACAACTATCATTCATGCGGGCATAAAAGATTTGGTCATATCCTAGGCTTTCTTCCCTTAATCAATACCATCAAAATCAGAGTTAACTGGTGAGTCACCTTATATGCTGTTCTTCAATTACTGCTGTGATTGCTTAAACCACAATGATAATATTTGTAAAATTAAAGTCAGAGTCTTCAGTACTGGCATCTCTTTGGTCTAAAAATCAGTTTTAAAAAAATGAAGCATCCATAATCAAGCTTTTGATTAGTCTTCCTGAATAGGAATAGGTTAATAGCCATTTGCTATGTCGATAAGTTATATATCCCTACATTAGAAGAGCTGCACAAATACAGCGTTTGCAGTTACATTTTACAAAACACCACACATTTACAACTTCCATTCCCTATCTGTACAAACCGCCTGCTTTAAAATATTTAAATAACCTCTTTACAATATGCTTATAGTTCCCAGTTAGATCACGAGAAAACATCTAATTACATTCTATGAAATGAATTTGCGACTAAAGAAAAATCTAATTTGTGCATTTGACATTCTGCAAATGCCCATTCTATTAGGTTCTTTTTCTGAGGTCTTACACTCAAGGATGCAGTTCGCACACACCAACTTCAGCAGTTAAAGTTTATTAAAGCCTGTACAAGCTAGGTGACTTCCAAGACACTTTGTAGGTGTGCAAAGTAGAGCCAAAGAGGCCCCGAACAAAGGAAACACATCCCATTTATACAGGTCAGTTGGCAAAACTTACAGGGAGGCATTTTGTGAAAAATTGACAAACAGTTGCTTAACAAAGGATCCACCTTCAATTCTGCCAGCCTATCAAAAATACAAATCTAGTCTGTCAAGCTTGAATCCCAGCTCTTCTAGGCAACATCAGTTTAGACAAGGGGGAACAAAATGGTATGAAGTCAACATTTTGAAGACCAGCAACATATTTGGAGAGGAAACAGCTTTAATGAAGCAGTACCCTTCAGATTTCAACACTGCATGACCATTGAAAATCATCTATTAACAGAACAGCCTTGAAAAGAAGTGGCCTCGAATTCCATCATCAGATTGTGAAATGCAGAGTTTACCTTATTAAACAGACAATCCTGTTTCCCAATTCCAGGAAGGTGACAAGTCAGATTAACCTTCTGCATTTTTTTTCTATTGCAAATAATTTACTGTTATGAGCACTGTCCTTGATCCATTTGCCATTGAAGAGTTACCAATAGAATGAAATAATATGGGCCATTTAACAGAGTTCCAACATCCCTGTACTGGTACTGCTGCTGCACGGATTCAAACAGAACACATTACCTGCAAACTTCTAACTCAGAGCTGCCATCACTGGAAAGGATATCGGCAAAAATCTGTTCTGGACTTTAAAAAATCTTTGCACTAAATGAAGAGAACAGAAAGAAATAAAAGGATAATATCTGCAAGGCCAGTTGTCCACAGGAAGATCTATTATGACACCAGTCACAGGAAAGAGCTCTGGAGACACTGAAAATTTATATTCCTAACACAGAATATCAAGTTGGAGTATTGATATTTCAGGTGTAATTAGAGGATACTTCAGGAACTTTGAAACATACACAAGATGATTTAGAGGTGACAGTGTTGGACTGGGAGTTAAAATCACAACACTAGGTTCTGGTCAAACAGGTTTATTTGGAAGCACTAGCTTTCAGAGCACTGCTCTTTTATCAGGTAATTATCCATCAGGTACTTCCAAATAAACCTGTTGAACTATAACCTGGTGTTGAGAAATTTTTAACTTTGTACACAAGATGAAGTCTGTAACCATCTAAGCTGAAATACCACAAATGACATACTGATATCATAGTACTAAATGTATTCAGAATGGAAGACTCGAACATTTTGTTCCATTATTTACTGTCACCATTATGTTTGGAAACCTAACTATGTTCTAACCTGTTAATAGAATTTAGTTATCTGGCTACAAAGGAAGAGCTTCCTTCATGAAAATAAGTAACTGTGGAAGAATAAAGCAAACTGTCTGATTCCACATTTGATAAGCTGAACCATGAGAATGCAAACCTGCCCTAGATTTTGACTGACTTTGTTGATGGATCAAAAATGTCTCAACGATTACCATAGAGAAAGTGAGGACTCTACAGTCAAGAGTGAGGTGCTAGAAAAGTAGCATCTGAGAAGCAGGAGAGGCCTACTCAATTTAAGAATTATTACCTCTCAAGATGATTTGTCCTGATTGAATAAAGGATGGTCAATAATATTTTCCAGATTCAGTTTTACTGGGAGCATTGGAACATTAAGCAATTCAGCAATTAGTCACTTGATTTCAGTTATTAGCTACTTGGTTTCAATATAGATGGCTTTGTAACTTATTGTGAAGCTAACTATTGGCAACCATTTCACTTAGTTAATAGATTGTTGGTCATTTATCAACTCAGCTACAGTCTGCTCATTTGTTTATGACAAAGCTTTCTGAAATGAAGATCTGAACCTACAATGGCAGGTTGAATCCTGGTCACAACCATCCTGATACTGGACTTCTACAAGATTCTAATTCAGAATTATTACAATGCAGGAGTTAGCCATGCAGCCAGCCAATCATAACCACACAAACTCTTCAAACAACCAAAAATTCCTCGTGCCAATCTCCTGCTTTTGCCCCATACCTTTCTTCTAGACTATTTGACCAACAGAATCAATGCCCTTGTGAATACCTCAATTAAACCTGCCTCAACCACATTGAAACTCATCTGCCATGTATCCACTTCACTAATTTGTCAATATCCTTTTGGAATTCTACATAGTTCTCTTTACAGTTTACAATTCTTCCAAGTTCAGTGACATATGCAAACTTTCAGAGCTTAATCTGCACACTTAAATCAAGATCACCAATATTAGAGACATGTGTGCAAGGTGTCTGCATGTTTAAAGGAACTCTATCCATTTTGATATTAGTTGTTACTTTTCCCTCTATTTAAGTTTCACCCAATTTTCCAGTTGTCTTATTAGTTTAAAACTTTACCAATCCACAAGCTTTCCACCCACCCCCCTTCCAAAAATTTGGTATAATCCTTAACTTCGCTGATTAACCATAGTTAGTTTATTCTCTTCAGAGTCCTCCTTCCTCATGGAGAAACAGCCTTGAGTCATTTCTCTTTACACATCTGGTCAAAAACATTTGTTTAACTAGCTTTTCCAGTCTGCCTTTAACTGTTGTTCTTCTACATTTGGAAACTACATCCTATCTGAGGAACTGTCCTGTGATGTTGTCAATTTTTTTTTGCTTTATAAACCTAAGTTTGTCCCTCTCCCAAATCTATTTTGGAAGCCTCTCTACAGCCCAGGTTATTTGATTTTATCAATTCACCAGGCTACCAGTCCCACCATGGCTCCTGAGTGCAAAATATCAAGGTTTAAATCAGAGAGACTTAGCCAAGTTATGGAAGTGAATATTAAGCAACAAGCTTTTGTACAAAGCCTGATCGTTAGAAGACAATTTTGATTCTCGGAAAGGAAGAAATGAAAAAAGTGATGTGTAAAAGCATGCAAATCAGTTAAAATAATTAAAATGTCTAAAACTAGAAAGTATGAGAGGATTGGTTATTCAGATTGAATGGTGGACACAAATCTTTGCTGGAACCCACATGTTACGTCAATGGTTTAGACTTGAGGTTCCCTGAAACTAAGATGACTTTCTTCCACACAAGTGATGTGGGCCCGGAAGAGACAGAAGTCCAAGGATCTACAATCCCTACTGCAAATGAACAGGTTGTATTTGCTGATATGGGTGGGAATGCATAGATTTTGACAATCCTTGCACTATTTGCAGTTGGCATCCATCTGGGATTGTCAGATGATCAAAGTGATTGGTTACTTCATGCAAACTTTAAACTGGGAAGAGTACTGAGATTTTTCAGGAGACTATGTGTACATCCTTGAAGTGCTCACTCTTGGTAGCTACTTACCATGAAGGAGCTTATAGAGTTTGCTTTGGAAAACACGTCAGACATGTTGAGCATAACCAGTGCCTTGATTACTTGCGATCACTGGTCCAAGAGAAGACACTGATATTAGAGCATGTACCTTGCCAATGAATCTGGAGGGTTTTGTAGAGACAGAACTGGTGATGTTGAAAGGAACTTGAGGCAGCTACCAGAAATTTCCTGTGTCTGATGCACAGAGCAGACAGACCATGAACCTGGTGTCAGATGAGGCAAGTCATCGCGCACAGCTCCTCAGATAGCCAGAGGCTGCACTGGCACACCGCTGGTAATGACAACTTTCTCTGGTGCCTGTCCTCAGAGAAGTTCTAACAGTTTAAGAATTGATCCAAAGTATCGATTGGCTCACCATGGATCCTAGTATCCGGGGGCATATTGTGCATCAGGAACAGGTGGTCAGAATCAAAGAAGGACAGTGAGAACACCAAGGATGAAAAAAGCAGCACACGATCAGAGTGGGAGAAACAGCACATACAACAGGGAGGACTGATTTAGACTTAAAAATCACAACACCAGGTTATAGTCCAACAGGTTTAATTGGAAGCATTAGCTTTCGGAGCACTGCTCCTTCCTTAGGTGGTTGCAAATCATTATTTAGACGGAGTAGTGAACAAATGCAGATGAGACAGGGCAGCACAATTGCTCAGTGGTCAGCATGGCTGATTCACAGCACCAGGAACTTGCGTATAATTCCAGCCTTGGGTGACGGGCTGGCGATGTCGAGCCTGTCCTGTAGTGTCTAGCGTTGTGCAGGCTTGGCAGGTCAGCCATGATAAATGAAGGATTTTGGGGACAGGGTGGAGAGTTGAGTTTAGGCCTATTTCCATACCATGGAGATTCTCACGATTCTCTCTCAACCCTGAAGCATAGCAACACAAAAAATGTTAAACCTGTATGAACTTATACAGAAATTCAAAATACAGTTCATGTTTGAACTGATGGTTATTACAGAGGACTTGACAAAGAAACAGGCTGTGACCTACATATCCATAAAGGACAGGAGGTTGCAAAACTCTTTAAAAAGTGCATTAGCGCTGTGAGGAGAGATGGCTAATATCTATATACAGAACCAGTTTGCATGGAATGAGAAAACAAGGGACAGAAAACTTGAGATTTTCTCTTAGTCACTAACCAGCAATGATAACAAATCTCTATAAATTAGGAAAATCAGAGGTGCATGTATAAAGAGTAATGCTAGCATTATGGAGAATTTAAAATGTATTTTCAACAATATAAGTTTAAGCATAACTGAATAATTGGAAGACAGTACAGTAGGCATTTGCTGGATTGAAAAAAGATTTACCACATTATTTGGGTTTTATCAATGAATGAAATCAACAGTTTAACGTGAGCTATAAAAATCAACTGAATATTGAGAAGTTGAACATTGCTTTCAAGGAGATATGGTATCTATGGTTTTTAGTTAACAGAAGGATCTAGGGTTTTGAAAAGGTTAGGGGGCCTTTATGCTACAGTTGCCAAGTGACCTTTCCAGATTTATGCAGCTCTTATAAACCAAAATCAGCAAGAATCAAACAGTAGAAGCTGAAATGTTTTGCTCTAGAACATCTTTTCTCAGTACAATTCCTGGAAACCCAATAAAAATTCAAATACCATAGTTGCAACAAAGTGGACTGCGTCATTTCCAAAGACACTGATCCAGGGTAAATGCAATTAGAACCCAACATCTAAATTGGTCTGCAGCTGTCAGTAATTCAATTTAGTCAGAGGAAGCCTGATAGACAGTGACCTCATCACACTATCCTTTGTGAGTTGGCCTTTGGGTTTAAAGGGAATATTGTTTTAATTCCAGGTCACAGCTTGGATATGAGGCACTGCTTGACACAAAATATTCCATTTATTAAAAGTAAAACTTAAGTTCTTTAAAGCCACCTAATGAAATTTTATTCATGCATAGCAGAAGAAAGGAGAAGCAACTGGCTATTTTGAGGTTTAATCAACATATTTTTGCTAATGGCCTGATTATCAACACATTCCACTTATCAGTTGTAACGACATTGACTGGATAAACTTTATCAATTCTTGGAACTTATGAAAAATTCTTTTGAAAAGTAGTATATTGAGGAACCAGCAAGAGAATTGGCTATTTGATGTAAGGAGCTTTCAGAAAAAGCATACAACCATGTGGATCATTTTCCATTATAGAATCATAGTGACGTACAGCATAGAAACAGACCCTTCAGTCCAACTCATCCATGCCGACCAGATATCCTAACTTAATCTAGTCCCACTTGCCAGCACTTGGTTGCAGTCGCTCTAAACCCTTCCTATTCATATACCCATCCAAATGCCTTTTAAATGCTGCAATTGTACTAGCTTCCACCACTTCCTCTGGCAGCTCATTCCATACACACAACAGCCTGTGTGAAAAGTTGCCCTTAGCTCCCTTTTATATCTTTCCTTAAACCTATGCCCTCTAGCTCTGGACACTTTCTTCCTGCCCCCATCCTAGGGAAAAGACCTTGGCTATTTATCCTATCCTTGCCCCTCATGACTTTATAAACCTCTGAGATCACCCTTCAGCCTCCAAAGCTCCAGGGAAAACAGCCCCCAGCCTATTCAGCCTCTCTATAGCTCAAACCCTCCAACCCTAGCAACTTGTAAATCTTCTGAACCCTTTCAAGTTTCACAACATCCTTATGGTATTTGAAAGAAATGTGGGTCTTAAATCTGAACAAAACAAACCATGAATGTTGGTGCTCAGGGGGTGCAAATGGACAATGCTGGATCAGGAAATTACAAAAACGGCTACAAAGTAGATAGGAAATTTTTGCTATTTGAAGAACATATCACAAAAATACACAGAAACCCAATGAAAAATATATTAGAGGAATGTATAGGGCTTTATTAGGTCAAAGGAACCGATGTAGTTGCCAAGAGAAATGTCACACCCAAGGAATGAAAGAATTCTAGAATTCTACAAAGGAAGACAGTTTCAAGAAAAAGGGAAACTGAAAAGGGTAAATGATTAAGAAATAAAGAGACTTGAAAAGCTTCTATAGGTATCTAAAAATGATGAGCAAAAACTCATGGGTCCATTACAAGTAGAATTGGGAGAATCTGTAATGTGGCATGTAGAAAAGGCAAAGTGTTAAAAAGATAAGAAATTGCTCAAACATACCATAGAATTAAGCAACTAGGGAAAATGAGGACCTGCAACACATCAATACTAGCAAAAGAATAGAGGTTAAAGAGATTTAGTGCATAAATTCCCTGGAATTGATGATCTACATCCAGAGTACTAAAAGATAACCACAGAATCTCTTCACCGGGTAGAAAGATGTCATTCATGCCATGAAGTCTACATCAACTCCTGGAAGAGCATTATACCCAGGCCCAGCTCCTCCACCACTTCCCCAACCTCCTCCATACTATTAGAGGAACCACATATTTACCATGGCTAACCCATGGCTATTTTGCACATCCCTGGACACAGCAGAGCAATTTAGCATTGCCAATCCTCTTAATCCGGGACACCCAGCAGAAACCCATGCAGACATGGGAAAACATGCAAACTCCACACAAGACAGTCACCCAAGGTTGGAGTTGAACCGAGGTCCCTGGCGCAGTGAGGCAGCATGCTAACCACTGAGCCATAGTGGCAATAAGAGATGGCCAACAGTGCATGTGCTCTCTTTCAAAATGGTGTAGACTGGAATGGACACTAAAACGAGAGCCAGAATTTAAAGAGGAGAAAACAGAACTAGAGACCAGCTAGCCTACTGCCAATTGATGAGAAAAATGCTAGAATTTATCATTAAGGATACAACAGAATACTTAGAAAATGACAGGATTGGATAGAGTCAGTATGGTTTATGTTCAACAAACCTGGAGTTTTTATTGGATGTAAATAGCAGAAGGGAAAATTAGTGGATGCAGTCTGTTTCAGTTTTCAGATGATTTTTGGCAAGGTCACACAAGAAGGTAATCCCAAATAGATGACGTGCTGGGGAAATACACCATTAATTTGGAACTGAGATAGAAAGCAAAGGAGGATAAAAGGGATCATTCTCAACTTGAGATCAGTGACATACCATAGGATAGAGGTTTGTTCTTTTCACAAATTACTGAAAGCAAATATGCAGGTATAGAGAGTAATTAGGTTAAAGTGGTATGTTGACATTTACTACAAGGAGATTTGAGAAACAGAGCAAAGATGTGACATCAATAGTCAGCGAGACCACATCTGCATTTTGGCCAAGGACACCTGAGCTGCACCCAAAAACAGATTTATTTGCTAGAAAGGGAGTGCAACTTTAAAGTTCCTAGGATGGACGGATGTTATATAATGAAAGATTACATCGCCTTTATCCTCTGGCGGATAAAAGATTGAGGGATGATCTCTTTCAGATATACGAAGGAGGATAACCAGGATAGATACACGAAAGATATTTCTCCTGACCAGAGGCCAAGTCTCCTCCACCTCCAAACCAAAAATCTATTCTCTGAATCAGTTGGGTGAACTTTCACTACACTCCCTCTATGGCAAGCATATCCTTCTTCAGGAGACCCAAAACTGCACACAACCTCCAGGTTCAGTTAACACAAGGGCTCTAGTGAAGGCCAACATATAATTTGTCTTCTCAATTACTTGTGCTCCCTGCATATTAGTGCAGGTAGTGGAATGGACCTTTAAAACAAAAAGTTATTGTGGGACTCAAAGTAGCATTGGTCAACTGAATGGAGTGTTGGGAAAACTGGCCACATGTACAGAATGCTGGGAAATTTGATCAGGTCAGACAAGTATGCAAACCAGTTACCTTAATTGATTATACTGAACAGGTGTTAATAAGACAGTGAAACCGAAATATTAAGCCAGGAAGCTTGCAGCATTCACTGTCAAAATAAATCGCTTAACCCAGTAGTGTCACATTGGAGAGGGATTTAAAGATAGATATAGGGGACACTATTTTACAGAGGGTGGTTCACATGTGGAATGAACTTCCTAAGTGGTGAATGTGGGTACAATTACAATGTTTAAAAGGCATCAGATAAGTACATGAATACAAAACATTGGGAGGAATATGGACTAGCAGTTTCCTGATGAAGGGCTTTGCCCAAAACGTCAATTTTCCTGATCCTCAGATACTGTCTGACTTGTGCTTTTAGAGCACCACACACTAGACTGATCTCCAACATCTGCAGGACTCACTTTCATCTTTGGGCGAGAAGCAGGCAGTTCAGACTAGTTTATTTTGGGATTATGTTCGGCATGAGCTGAAAATGTGTTGCTGGAAAAGCGCAGGTCAGGCAGCATCCAAGGAGCAGGAGAATCGGCGTTTCGGGCAGGAGCCCTTCAGGGAACGTCGATTCTCCTGCTCCTTGGATGCTGCCTGACCTGCTGTGCTTTTCCAGCAACACGCTTTCAGCTCTGATCTCCAGCATCTGCAGTCCTCACTTTCTCCTAGCAGATTATGTTCGGCATGGACTAGCTGGACCAAAGTACCTGTTTCTGTGCTGTATAAATCTATGACAGACAGAAATGCAAGCCACTCACCTTGATTATCTCATCAACAGCCCAGTCAACATTGCTAAGTTTTAGGTAGAACAACAAATCAGAGTTTCCACAGAGCTGTTAAAGACAGCTCAGCTCCTAAAGTTGATTTAAATCAGAAGGGAAAATACAACAGCCTTCCAGAGACAGGGATTCAATTTAAATTATGCTAATTACATTGTTATTGCTCAGCCACTGTACTCAGAAGTTAAAAATCACAATACCAGGTTTATTTGGAAGTACTAACTTTTGGAGTGCTGCTCCTTCATTAGGTGGTCCACCTGATAAAGGAGCAGCACTGAAAGCTAGTGCCTGCTTCCAAATAAACCTGTTGGACTACAATCTGGTGTTGTGATTTTTTAAAAACTTTGTACATCCCAGTTCAACACCAAATCAATACTCAGAAGTGACCCAGATAATTAGTTAAAATAAGCCAGAGTGTGCGCTCACTCCAGATATCAGATCCAAGAAGCAGGAACCTTGAGAACAGGAAGAACAGCCTCAACTTCAGTTCAACCAGCTCTAATTAGAATTCTATTGTATACACTTATAATCTTGCACTCCCAAAGCAGATTTTAAACTAGTGTGTGGGCATAGACATTTCATTTAAGAATTGTTAGGGTACTTGGGACATTACAAAATCTGTCTTTTTCCTTTTAACGTTTTATTATATCTATCTCGTATTTCACGATAATAAACCACACTCATTACTGTAAAACGAGTTCCACTAAGTAGACCAGACCATATGCCAAACAAAGCTAACATTAGCAACTCATCAGTAAGGACATCCAAGTCCCTTCAGATATGACTATTTCAATCTTTCATTATTTACATCATATTTTCCACAAGTGCCATCACAACTGAGAGCGCAACTATCTTTAGATCCCATCTGTCATGTCCTTGCCCACTGACCTCAGCCTGTCCAAGTACCTTAAGCTTCTGTGTAAGGTTCACAACTGTCCTTTTCACTTAATTATGATCAAATCTGGAAATATACTAGGCAAACGCACAATAATTATTGATAGGTATTGACTACAGCTAAGGCCCAAGCACTGATCCTTGCAATGGTCTTAGCCCGCCAACTAAAGAATGACTCTTTACCACTGTTATCTGCTCAGTAATCAATATTCAACCTATGCCAGTGTATTACACCAAGCCTATGTGCTCTTTGTATCTTGACGACCTTATCAAAAGCCTTCTGAAAATCCAAATCCTCCACATCTACCGATTTACCCTCAGTCTACCGTCCTATCCTCCAAAGACTTCAGCTCAAACATTAATCCATGTTAGCTTCATCAAATTGTACCATAACTTTCTAGTACTCTCATCATTACATCCTTCATAATAAACTAAAGCATTGCTCTGGTTAACATATCAGGTTTACAAATCTGTAGCACTCTGCACTTTCTCTCCCTTAAATAGTGGAGCTGCATTCTCTATCTTCCAAACTCCAGAAACTGCCTCAAACTACAGAAATCTTCATCTGCTATTCCTATAACAAAGTCTTTTAACACTGTAAAATGGAGATCAGGTCTAGGACTTGCCAACTTCCAATCCCATTCATTTTGCTGGCATTGTTTTAACTAATACTAATTTCTTTCAGTTCCTCATTCACACCTGTCCCATAGTTTAATATTTAATGAACTCTGTACCTTCCTCCATGCACAAAGTATTTGTTTCATTTCTCTTTCACACCCTCGTTCGCCATTGTAAACTATCCTGTCTGCCAGTTGTGTTTCTGTAGGTCAACAGACACCAGTGATGTGGAAATGAATAGTAAAGAATGAATCACCACTGAAAGTTAATGAGTTAGAATAAGAATTATGGGTTACAGAAAACAAGCAGACAACGTTACAGACAGAAATGGAAACTAACTTCTCATGAGTAGAAACTGGCCAAAAATAAAACAAGGCTGACAAGCAAGCTATCACTCAAAATGTTCAATATTAATATAACCAGATAAAAAGACTAAAGCACGACAGTTGGTGTTGGGACCACTTAAAACCACCATACTTGAATTGTATCCAGTGCCACTTAGTTGAATGAAGGCAAGACAGTTCTCTTCCACAACAGGTCAGACTGATTGAGAGCAGAGACGGATGGGGTGGCATGGTTGGATGGATATGGGGGGCAAGCAGGGGTGGGGCAAACAGGGTGCAGTCACGCACAGTGTGCTGCTGCCTAGTCTCCTGAACAGGGAGCAGACTTAGCAAGTGCTCACTGTGTCAATCCCATTGAACGGATTGGGCCGGGGCAGAGGGGCTTCAGCAGTGCTGCAGGTCTGTTACACAAGTGTGTCTGCTCAGAAACAAACCCTGAGACAGAGAGGGACCAAGGCAGACAGAGCGAGGAAACTTCAGAAAACCGAGCCCCAGAAGAGAGGTATTGAATCAACTAACCAAATAAGCAATTATCCAAACAAAATAGTGCCCACTCATCTCATTCAGATTATCAAGGTTCCTCTGTACTTCTAATCTCTGATCTCATTTCCAGATCCTTTCAGGTCTTTGCTGAAGACACAGGCAGTTAACATTTATTATTCAGCCTCAATCACTAGTTAAAGACGAGTGTTTGCAGCAGTGGTGGATGTTGGAATAGCTAGTCATTTTCCAGCTTTTATTCATTTCACTGCAGAGACAAAAAAAAAGTGGTGCGTCTGTTTCAATCTGGAGAACTTTTACCTCTTGTTCATACAGAAGTTGCCCACATTCCCAGAATCAAGACTGCCAGCCCACACAAGCACCCTAATTAAAAACCAAACCAACAGTCTACCTCTGGATGAAGCTTCCTCTGAACATATGACTGCTGTTCAAGCCTCAAACATATCTCCCTCACTGCTTAAAACAAACCAAAGTTGAAGAAAAATAAAAAGATGCAGTTATTATAATATCATAAAGCACTCAATGGAATGCATCTTTAAAACACTAACATACAATAACGTTCATGGACAAATAATGCAAGATGCCTCAATTTTGGAGTAAATCAAACTTTTAATGCACATACAACTGTTCTTATGCTTGAAATAGAAAAGATAGTGAAAGTTATTTGTGCCTTGTGGAAATTTCTCACTTTTACATATATCTGAATAGGCAGAAAATGAACTGGAGAGTCAGTCAAAAAATGTGCTGGAAAAGAAGAGGGTAAGGCAGCATCCGAGGAGGAGTTTATGTTTCAAGAACAAGCCCTTCGTCAGGAATGTGGAGGGGGAAGGAGACAGAGATAAATATGGGAAACAAGGATTTGAGCTATAGGGAGGGGCTGAATAGGCTGGGGCAGTTTCCCTGGAGTGTCAGAGGCTGAGGGGTGACCTTATGGATAGGGTAAATAGGCAAAGTCTTTTCCCTGGGGTCAGTGAGCCAGAACTAGAGGGCATAGGTTTAGGGCGAGAGGGGGGAAAGATATAAGAGAGACCCAAGGCACACCTTTTTCCACAGAGGGTGGTACGTGTATGAATGAGCTGCCAGAGGAAATGGTACAATTGCAACATTTAAGAGGCATTTGGATGGGTATATGAAGAGGAAGGGTTTGGAGGGATATGGGCCGGGTGCTGGCAGGTGGGACTAGAGTGGGTTGGGATATCTGGTTGGCATGGACAGGTTGGACCAAAGGGTTTGTTTCCATGCTGTACATCTGACTCCAAAACATCAGCTCTAAATCACAAAAACTAATTTAACCAGCCACTAGAGGGAACTAAACTATTTTTATATACAGCAAGAAAACAATGTGGTGTAAAACACTGTTGAATGCTTACATTTAAGAGATTAAAGGCAATGCAAAAATATTTACATTTACATAAATGTGGATTGCTAGTACTAACACCACCTTGATCATACTGAAGAAACAAATGCTGGCCAGAACACCAAGACAATTTCTTGACTGGAACAGGATTGCGATATTTATACATAATCAACCTGCCAGGTAGGATTGATTGCACAATATTTCATGAATGAAACTTATCAGCAAGGGTGTATTGCCACAGATTTCAAAACAATAATGAATTTTAGGTATTTTAATTGTCCTTATTTGTTTCAATTTGATAATCCATTGCTATCACAAACTCAGTTATGGTGGAAATTAAACAGGATAATTTACCACAAGACAATTTAAGATTCCTGCCTCCCACCACCAAAGCAAACTATAATATTTACATAGTGCATTCTATATTTTAATGCAATTTCAGAGTTATATCTAAAGTACTGTACTGTCCATATTAAAGCAGATGAACACCGTGAAGACCCATGAAACAAGATACTTTGGGTGTGATTGAGGAAGAACTTCAACTCACTACTTTATTCAAAATACTGCCATGGACCTTTAACATACTGCACAGGGCCATGAGATTGCAGTTTATGTCAACAAAATAAAAAAAAAGGGATTTTAAGGAGCATTCCTTTAAAATATGTTTTCATGGTGTCATGTACTCCACATTGAGAATATGGTGTTGGACTGGAACATTGGATCAGGAAATTTCAGACTAATCAGCAAGAGGTTACCCAAGTATTTCAAAGGGCATCAGCTAAACTAGAAATTATCAGTCTCAATTTACCAAAAATGAACTTTGAAAGTGTAAGCAAGACAAAAGTTGACATTTATTAACTTGAGTGTTTACTTTTGTTACCTATGACATGGGATAACTCTTCCAATCAGCAAAACACATCCTGGAACACAAACCACAATGCTATTTTCTGTTCTGCTCTTATGCCAAACAGTCTGGTTTTTAAATTTGCCAATAGATGACACCCAATTTGAAAGAATCACAAATGGTTAGCACCAACTCAATCAGCTGCCGTTCCATTGCCTTATCCCTACATACCTGTCAGATCTCTCTCCCAAAATTTGTACAATTTTCATTTAAGAATGATTGAAGCACTCCCCCCACTACAATCGCTTGCAGCACATTCCAGATCGTAAACAATCACTAGGTTCAAGAAAAACGATTTACCCATCTTAGCACTGCTTCTTTTGTCAATCACCTTAAATCAATATTCTTGGGCTTATGACCTTTCACTAATTGGAAGAACTCCCTGGTAAACCTGTTCAGACCCCTTATTTTGAATGTCTCTATTAAAATGTCATCTTAACCTTCTCTGCAAACTGTAGCTTCTCCAAGTGCTCACAAAGTTGAAATCCCTCAACTAAAAAATTCTCAGGAACCTTGTCTACAACTGCTCTAAAGCTTATGCATCCTTCCAGTGTGGTGCCCTCAACTACATATACCAATCCAGTTCATAAAAGGATTTGCTTTTGAGCTCAATTAATCAATCACAGGATCCCATGTACCTTTCTCTCTCATCTACTCCAAGTTTATGACTTGTACACAAACCTTCAGGTCTCTGACCTCTAATTACTTGCCACACATCTGTTCTGTCAGGAAAGTCAGCCTCTCCATACCATCGCTGGGAAAGGCAATCCCCCCCACCTCCCAAGGAAGAATCCAGGCAAGAGAGTTAAAATAGTGTGTAAGATAGGTACAGTTTAAATACAAAGCACTGTTCTATATTCAAGACGACAAACTTTCTTTTAAATTGGCTCTGTAAAAGCTGTCACTCTACTGATTACAATGAGATCTCTGTATATAGACAATGCCTTTCAGCATCGTAGAAAGTGGGTGTGACATCCAATTACACTGGGTGGGTGAGGGGGAATAAGCGGTTGCTCTCACAGGAAGCACAGCTAAGTTTCACAACATGGACCCAATAACAAATATCCCTCCGGAATTTTGTTCTTCTCCCTTAGCAATACAATTTAAACTTTTAGAACGAAAATAACTTATCACACAGACTCAAATGAGTGCAGTGTAAAGTTTGTAATGTGCCTTGACGCCATCTTAGGGTACCTGGGTGTTGTTACAGAACTGAAATTGTTTTAAAAACCAAACATGGGGAGTACAGAGTTTAGAAAAAGTGCAGTATGATAATAAAAATGCCTTTAAGGTACTCATGTTATAGTCGTTTTTTTCCCCCACTGAGTCCATGCCCACCAGGCTTCAGAACACGAAGCCCCACTACCTCCACATGTTGGCCTCTGACCCAGAATCGCCTCCAGGAGTAAAATCATCACAAGTGAAAAATGAGTGCTCAGAACTTAAATATCAGAAAAAAAACTGTTCAAATTGTCATTCAACCAGAAGTGCCTCGGAATGCATAAACAACAGGGATCATTTAGCCTTGAACCTCTATTGCCATTTAATTAGATTACAATTAGTTTGCATGACCACATCCTTTAATAACTTCACCCTCCAAAACATTTGCATCGCTCTCAAGACACCTAATGAACCAATGGAGGTAAGGGGAGGGAGTAAAGTTTACACTGGCTTGTGGAGGAAAAGAAAGGATTCCTGATTTCACTTGAATAAAACAGTCAAACAACTTCCTTCAGATTGTCACCTATCACAGCATACTCTGGATGGAAAAAATCAGTACCATCAGGAGCACCATCAAGCTCTGAAAGAAAGACGAAGACAATGGTAGATGGTGTTAGAATCAAGAGAAAAGCCCAATTTCACTCACTCACTCATCAATCCATCTACCACAGACATATCGAATAAAATTAGTACAACACTCGCCTGCAGTCACAGCACAGGGAAAGTCTTCTCTTCAAACTGCGTATACCCTGCATGTTTGTGGCACTCTAACGCAGTGAATGCATATAATTTTGATTCCCAAAAGAGAATGTACCACACAATGCTACTTAACTATTAAGACAGAGTCTATAATGGACACAGTACATTAGCATGGATAAGTAACTGGCTAATAGAAGGAGGAATTGGGATAAGGTGGTCATTTTGAGGATAGCAACCAATCACTAGTGGAGTGTCAAATGGTTCTGTGCTGGGGTCACAATTACAGTACATATTAATGACTTGAATTTAAAGAGTGAATGTACTACAGTAAAGTTAGCAAATGACAAATAGGTGTAAAGGCAAGTGGTAGGATAACCACATACAGAGGAATATTGAAGGTTAAACAAGTGGACAAAAACTTGGCAGATGGAATGTAATGTAGGAAACCATGGAACTGAATATTATTTTTTTTTTAGATTACATTACATTAGATTACATTACAGTGTGGAAACAGGCCCTTCGGCCCAACAAGTCCACACCGACCCGCCGAAGCGCAACCCACCCATACCCCTACATTTACCCCTTACCTAACACTACGGGAAATTTAGCATGGCCAATTCACCTGACCTGCACATCTTCGGACTGTGGGAGGAAACCGGAGCACCCGGAGGAAACCCACGCAGACACGGGGAGAACGTGCAAACTCCACACAGTCAGTCGCCCGAGGCGGGAATTGAATCCGGGTCTCTGGCGCTGTGAGGCAGCAGTGCTAACCACTGTGCCACCGTGCCGCCCAAATGGAGAAAAGCTGGAGGAAGCTACAGAAGAGGGATTTGGGATCCGTATGCATAAGCCACAAAAGCTCAAACACAAATAAGCAATAATTTTTGGTGGCGGTCCACAGAAAGTTAAATTAGGTTAATCAAGGGTAGACTAAGTAATCTAATCTCTAATTTAGAGGGATTATCATATGAGGTGAGGTTAACTAAATTGGGCCTGAATTTACTGAAATTTAGAAGAATGAGAGGCAGCCTTATTGAAATATACATTTCTCGGAGACTTGACAGGCTACATCAGAAAGGTTGTTTTGCCTTGGAAAGTCTAGGACAGAGGACATCAAATCAGAGGGTACTATGTGCCTAGACAGTGTTGTCAAATACATTCAATTCTGAAATGAACAGGTCAGCAAATGAAGGGTTATGGGAAATAAATCAGAGTATTGGGGATCATATGAGTATTGATTACTGAAGAGCAGAGCAATTCAATGGGCTAAATTCCTGTCTTATAATTCTTTGAAAAACTGTGGGCCTTCAACAGTAGGTTTCTACTCCTCCACAATCAGACTTACCTGAGAGCCTGGCATACCCTCACTCTACCAGCGATGTGAAACTAGGAGACCAGCCTGGATTCAGTCAACACAACATCCCAGGTACAGCACCAAGCCAATGTGAAAATGAGGTACCATTCTAAAGACAGTCAAGCAATTTGACAACTGGATTAGACCAAAGCTTGCTGTCTGGCCACTTATCCATCTAAATATTGGGTGGACAATTAAAATAACAAAACAAGCATCTTCAGACTCCAAGAAATATTTTCCAATTTTCTAATGGTATTTCCGCCCCTCTAAACTTCAGCTTTGATGAGTCAGTCATCTAGACTCAAAACATTAGCTTGTTCTCTCCGTGGATGCTGACACACTTTAGTCTCCAGCATTTGTTGTTTTCAAGGGACAAATGGTATTACCTTGACTGAGGACCACTTCCAGAGAAATCAAGAAAGGAAATATTTGTTTTCAAGATCACAATGATCAAGATGCAGTAACTTTTAATTGAAAGTTGATGACATAGGTGGTTTGGTAAATTATCCATGCCATTTTTTTTTTATTACATGATGAAATGACGACTAAAGTTCAATAGAAATCAATTAAAAGCTAGATACAACACCCGATTACAGCAAAGGGAAACAAGTGACAAATTACACAAAAACATTAAAGATTGAAATGCATATAAAAATTGAGATTAATAAGGAAACAGCAAAACTATTTGAAGACTAACTGATTCAGTGTACTGTATTTGAAAACATTGCACCTAAAACTAAATTTACACTATGAGTGATTTACAAACCATGCTTTGTACTATAGTTTGCGATGGCATGCTATTTATGCTTAGAAGCTTTTTGCAGGGTTTTTCCACAGCTAACTGAACACAAACACTTCATAGGCAGGCACAACTGCTGCATCTAAAAATGGCTCCATGTCTGATATTGTAAGCTGTGAAAACAAAAGGACGCATTCAGCTACCATGGAAATGCCTTGGCCATCAGAAGGGAACTTCCAATTTGCTAAAACTGTATCATCGGCTTTTTCCTTGGGAATGTGACATTAATTGAAAGGTTGAAACTTCATCTTGCTTTTCAGGTATCATTTACAGAGGCCAAGAAATAAATGGAAAAGTAACTCAATGATAATCACATCTCTTTATACAGTACTGCTTCTAAGTGGGCTGTAACTATAGGAAGAACTGGATATCCTGAAACCAATTTGAACGCAAATCATTGCTTAAAATGCAAATTTCCAAATCGGACAAACTGTTTCAGCATCCAATCATTAAAGAAAGGTAGGCGTTATGAGGTAGAATAAAGAATAGCTAACAAAACCTGATACTTGTGGCAGTGACAGTCAAATTATTGATTTGCTAAATTCCAGCTTGTTCAGTAATGGCCTAATCAGGAAGAAGCCTACAGTACTTGTTGAGACGAGCCATGAAAATGGCTAAACCACAAATCAACTCAATGTATTAATTGCTTGGAAGTGAGAAAATCAAATCAGACAATCCACTTTGCAATGACTTGGGAACTGAAACAGAACCTAAAAGGCACGCACAAAGCAGGTGACCTTGCAAAAGCCCTGCATTCAAACATCTGTGAACTGGCCCCCTGCTTTGGGGAGCTATTCAAGCAACAGCCTCAAAACTTATACCCTACCAAAATGTTACACAACTACACATCATCCCTGAGGTTGCCCTATCTCACTAGCAGGAGGGAGCCAGAAATGGAGGGTAATGATTTTGAAAGTATGCAATGGGAACAGAAATAGGTTCTGGGTCACACCAGGATTACACAAATTCCACAATAAAATCATTAAAGATTGAAATGCGTTTAAATTGAGAGATCAAGAAACAGCAATACTATTTGAAGGCAGACTAATTCAGGGTACTTGAAAACATTGCACCTAAAACTAAGTTTATAAGCCTTGTACTATATAGTTTGTAATGCCATAAATAAGGTGAACCTGATTAGCACCGTTACCATCTATCTTCCCTCAGCTAATGCATTAGTACACCTTCACATTGACCACAAAGGGTACATGAAACAGCACACTGCGGAAACCTGAGTCATGATTTGCAGACACTTGTAACTATTTGAGCCTGAAACCTTGAATCTGAATAGTCTGCATCTGACAAGAATGCCAAATATTGTATTTTTAACATTAAGTTTGTATGAAACAAAACTTTCACCCTAAGTGGTACAATTATCCAGAATCCACCACAATGTGAATTCTCTGTAAATGAGAAACCATTTTTACTCATCAAGGTGACTTTTGTGACAGCACTTAAGCATGATTATGAAACTTGCATTTACAGGTTCTTACAATGTCCCAGATTTAAAATTAACTAGGAGAAAGTGAGGATTGCAGATTTTGATATGGTCTCTTCTACATTGGGGAGGGGCGACACCACACCAACTTGCGGAATGTTTCAGAGAACATCTCTGGGACACGCACTAAACAACCCCACCGCCCTGTGGCTGAACATTCCCACTCCGCCAAGGACATGCAAGTTTGGGGCCTCCTGCACTGCCAAACTCTAGCCACCAGATAGCTGGAGGAAGAACACCTCATGACCTTCCAACCTCAAAAGATCAATGTGGATTTCACCTGTTTCCTCACTTCCCCTCACCTTATTCCAGATCCAACCTTCCAACTCTGCACCGCCCTCATGAACTATCCTACCTGTCCAACTTCCTTCACACCTATCAGTTCCACCCTCCTTTCCGACCTATTGCCTTCACCAACCGATCACATTCTCAGTTAGCTTCCCCCAGCTCCCCCCTCCCCACTTATCTCTCAGCCCCTTTGAGCCACCCCCTCATTCCTGATTCCTCATTCCATGCTCAAAATATCAACTGTTCTCTTCCTCAGATGCTGCCTGACTGGCTATGTTTTCCAGTACCACACTCCTACACATTTAAAATCAGTGAGTTTATAATACAGCAGCTAAAAGGTTGCTCCTTTAACTGAAATTTTTAATATATTGCAGTACATTACAGAGTTATAAAAATTCGAGCTTATATAAAATTCTGCATAGAAAGTTTTACAGTAATTTGTACAACATAAAGCAACACTGATGATTGCTATGCTATCAACTGAAATATCCCCTACATGCACTGCACTGTGTAAATTTCAGCATCAGATTACCTGGCACAGGGAAAACAAAAACAATGTCAATAGTCCTTCCAAGATAATTTTACATCCACATGATTACCCATAAAGGCAATCATGATTCCAACAAACAGTGCACAAAAGAATTCCTATTTGAACACAAATTACAAAAACAAAGCCTCAATTGTGCCCTCTCCAAACAAATGCCTTCAAAGGGAAGACAGTAGTCTGGTGTCTTGCAATTAATTAACAAATCCATGCAAAATAGGGCCTCACCCTGACATCTTCCAAATATTACAAGATGGCGGCATTACGAGCAAGAAAAGACTACAGCTATCAATACAAAGGGGAAAGATCTGATTCTCCCAAATGCCAGCTTAGAGATTCACATTAAATTAGCTCAAGGTCGAAATGGATCTCCATCTGTTTCTGGGAGAAAGTAAGGACTGCAGATGCTGGAGATCAGAGCTGAAAATGTGTTGCTGGAAAAGCACAGCAGGTCAGGCAGCATCCAAGGAGCAGGAGAATCAACGTTTCGGGCATAAGCCTTCTTGAAGAAGGGCTCATGCCCGAAACATAGATTTCTCCTGCTCCTTGGATGCTGCCTGAACTACTGCGCTTTTCCAGCAACACATTTTCAGCTCCATCTGTTTCTGCTCAATATTCAAGGTTCTTGACTTGCTAGATGTTAGCAATAAAAAAAACTGCAATATAGCTAATATCTAGCACAAATTAAAAATCAAGCAAAAACTAAAATTTAATGACTACTCAATCTTGTGACTGACATAACAAAGAATACTGCTGCAGGTAAAACTGAGAAACCACTTTTTTTTTTAACAAAAATGGGTGTCTTAAGCTATTGCCTGCACACCATTCAATTACATGGCCAACATGTAAAGGAGCACTAACCACCAGGCCGGAGGTTCGCTAGATCAACAGAAAGCAACAATGAAAGACAGACTTGAAGGAAAAATACATAGATGGCCAACAATTAGCTTTTCTTCACCTTGTTGTAAAATAACATTCAAACAACTAAAAATGAACATCCTATCAAAAGATTTTGATCCATTTGGATCACTGTTCTACCCTTAAAAACAAGTTAACTTTCTAACAATTCCCAACATAGAAACTGAAAATAAGAGTTCATTCAGCTGCTTGAGCATCCAACTCAGTATCCTGTTCCCACTTTCTCCGCATACCCACTGACTCCTTGAACCTCAAGAACTATACGCACTGTGCAATGTTCTGATATAGTCCAAAGTCAAGACAAAAATTTATGAAGGAAAAGGAAAGCAGCAATGAAAAGGGACGATACACAAGATCTGCACTGGAAAGTAGAACATGGCTAAATGATAGGTGGCAGTACCATGAGAAAATGAAAATTAAAAAAAGATTTGAAGCACAGAATGAGCCGACGCCCCAGGAACTGGGGGTAAACCAAATCCACTGTCAACGTGCTTCAAACAGTTAACGTATCTTTTGATTTTTCTTCAATATGCGGCCAGGGTCTCATTTCGATCCCATTTCTGCCATTTACCATCTCCTGCTTTTCACATGCATCATTTAGAGCTGCACAGCTTTCCCCTCAAACATGCTCAACTACAAGCTCACCCAGCTTCGATGAAAGATTCACATCCAAAATGCTAACTTATTTGCTTTCATTATAGACTATTGTATCCATTTAAAACAAAATCAGGAATTGCAGCTGAAAATAGATTGTTGCATTCAATTATAGCTGCTTAATTTAACAGCAATCAGCCACTTTTCTTGAATAAAGATTTTTATATTCACCAAAAGAACGTAAGAAATAGGAGAAAGACACTATTTGGCCAAAAATTCCCATTCTGCAATTCAACAATCATGGGATGATCGCCATCTCAAATTTAGCTTTGATTGTTCCACCGTTAGTGTCCCAGAGATCAAATATCTTAATGCCTAAAGATGGACAACCATTAAGTAATTTCTCATTTCATTCCAATGAGTGATCTCTTCTCCCAAGGTTGATCCCATGATCTACATTGCCCAGCCATTGGGAAACTCTCTCATCAATCCCTTTTTGAATCTTATGTTCAGTGAGGCCACACCACGCTCTTCTGAATTCCAGAATCTAATCAACCCAATTTGCAAATACATCACAGAACGATGGAAACAAGGGATCAATCAAATGCATCCTCACTTTATAGTCTCCAAGTCAGGTAAATGGTAATCCAGCTGTCAACAATTGAAATGATAACAGAACAAGATTTGCTTGCTGACAAATCAGCAAGGTGCAATCCAACTTCAGATGTCAACTTGGAAGTCAGAGCTTGTGAAAACAAAGCAAGGAATTAACTGGTCCCTATTTAAAATGTTCAATGAATTCATCTATAAACTCTGAACATGTACCATAGTACAACAGCAACAGCATATTTCCTACAGGCATTAAATGTACATTAAGTTGTGGGCAGCACCATGGTACAGTGGTTAGCACTGCTGGCTCAAAGCGCCAAAGACCTGGGTTCAATTCCCGCCTCAGGCGACTGACTGTGTGGAGTTTGCACGTTCTCCCCGTGTCTGCATGGGTTTCCTCCGGGTGCTCCGGTTTCCTCCAACAGTCCAAAGATGTGCAGGTCAGGTGAATTGGCCATGCTAAATTGCCCGTAGTGTTAGGTAAGGGGTAAATGTAGGGGTATGGGTGGGTTGCGCTTCAGCGGGGCGGTGTGGACTTGTTGGGCCGAAGGGCCTGTTTCCACACTAAGTAATCTAATCTAAGTTCCTGACTTCCAGGTGGACAGGCTGCAGACATATTTAAATGTTGCAAGAGACAGATGCAATATTTTGAAACTCCAAAGTTTAAGCAGACTTTTACCACAATTGATCTACCATCCTTATTTGTGCCAAATTTGGGAAAAACCTGATCACGCACAGCAAAAGTCAATGGGATAGCTGAGTTTCTAAAATGTATTAGCACTTCCATGCAGTTAGCATGAGAGATATTTGTATATGTAAAAGAATTTAATTTTGCAAAAATCACAAGGTCAAATTAAACAAAACCAAGTGTATGCCACCCTCCCAAATCCCTTTAAAAAGTACATTAAACGCAGTAATTCCAATAATTTAATTAGCCTTCCATTGAAATGCTTAAACAATTCAGTTTACCCAAAGTCATTCAAAAGCTGAACATTTCGCACATCTCTTACACCTTTAAAATTACAACTGCCAATGATCTGCATATTCATTAACTGAATCTTCTAGAAAATCTGGCTGGCTTCTCATTCAGCTGTCCAGATGCTAAAACTCAGTGTAAAGCAAGTCAGTTGTGGAAATCAAAAAAGGGCCTTCACAGACTGTGGGCAAAGTTCACACCAGCTTGAAATTTCATTTCAGTTTTATCTGAACTCTTGCCTTCAGCCAGTAACAGGCTTCCATATGGAAATTTATTCAAAAATTCTGCAAACAGCACTAAGCTACATCATTTGGTTTTCCAGTTACCTGATAAATCAAACTGAGACAAAACAACCAATTTCTTCTCAAAGAGTAATAATTAATTGAACTCAATCTTCCTGAAATGACGTTAGTTGTACTAGCTGTATTATATTCAGTATTTGCATTTTGATTTTAGCAGCACAACTGACAAAGACCTAAAAGCACCACAGGAATTTATCCAACTTACAGCTGCCTAACATGAATAGAATGACGACAAAAACAAGAGGTCAAAAAGCATGGTGAATTCCTTACAAGCTGAATGAAGATGCTTTCCAGTATGAATGTCGAAAATCACGTATTCTAATAAGGGTCTCAGTTTATCTCTAGCAATATTCACAGGCGCAAATGCCAATCTACAGTTACTCATTTTGGAATTAGGTATGCAACATAAAATGCCAACTGTATTTTAGGGCCTAATCAAATATTTTTCTTAAACTCAATATTACTTTACAGCTATTCATCTTATGTAATCATGGTAAATGTCCTGCTTAAAAACAATTATGCACAGTTACACATATCCTGAGTGCAAACACATGAACTCATTATGCTTCATGTTTGCTCCACATAAGCTTGTGAAAATAATTTGTTTTTATAATTTTAAACTAAAATACACAGTAGAGAGATTTTAAATTATAATAGTATTTATATAAAATTGCACAAATTAATCTTCCTTATAATGCATGAGATACAGCAGATATGATGATCGAAGGTTACCATCTCCAATACAGAAAGCATCAAAGCGCAGGGAAGTTATCTCCGTATCCTGGTCAGTATTTATCCCTCAAAAACACAAAAACAGAACATCTAGTCACAATCACACTGTTGAATTATATGCTGTGCAATAAAAACAATGACTACACTTCAAATGTATTTTGGGACATCTAGGTTGTGAAAGGCTGTATAAGATTAAAAGTAACCATCTTAAGTATCATGGTCATGATACCTTTTCCACTTATCACTACAGAAATAGATTATATGCACTCCAATTAAGTCAACCTTCACTTCCTCTGTTGTCTCCAAGTGTTTGCTATGCTATGCCTACTGCTTCCTTCCCGGGTCCCTAGAAACTTTTAAGTTGAAATTTTTCAAGTGTTTATTAAATTTCAGAGCTCTAACATTTGCAGAATTTTGCATGCATCACCCCAGTCTTCCCCTGAATGGAATATACTTTTACAAAAGAACTTCAGCTTGACTAAATTCCATTCCTACAACCTTCATGGTTGTTTCCCGTGAATGCTGATTTGGAACCATATCCTCATTCCTGCTCAGTCAGAAGTCTTGCAAAGCTCCAGATACCACTCTGCACCACCGTAGTTAAAAACTGGCATTAAATGCTGGGGTCTTGCAGTGCAGTAGTGTCCCTACCTAGGCCAGGAGACCCAGTTCATTCAGCATTAAAAGGCACTGCTGGAAAAGGTTTGCAGCTGCGATAGTGAGTGGTCCTGTCCATTTATCTACTTACTGGGCTTTTTGATCATTTCATGCCAGAACCTAGCTGAAGTGTTTTCCACAAAGTCAAACACAGGCACAATGTAACTCATAACCATAAGCAGAAACAAAGGTTATGCTCAATATCCTTCAACTGAGTGAATAAAAGAACACTGCATACCTCAAGGACTGAAGCAACAATCTGAAGTAAAAGATAATAAATGTAACAAAAGTATCCAGAGTAACAAACTGGTAAACATCAGTATGGTTATTATGCTCAAATAAACACATGGGTATTGTATTTGAGCCATTTATATGAATAATTGATGAATACAACTGATTGGTCAGCAAATCCTCATGGTTAATACCAGTTGTCGTCCGGTTTCCCCCACCTCAGTCGAAGCAAAACGCTCATACAGTAGTTTTACCTCCTCAGTTTTATTCTGGGCTCTGGAGGGAGAGAGAACAATCACCCATGTGCACAGAGACATGAGTTCACAGTCTTCTCTGGAAGAACAGTTTCTCAGTGAACTATATAATCACTTTACAGGAAGGAGCATCTAGATAAGGCAACATGCATATCAATTGGGTGCCTTATAATCAAGGAGTATCAATAGCAGAGACCAATCCTTTTACTATTATACAATGAATGTTCCTATCCTTGTTAACTGGATTCATACAATGGATACTTTTCCCCTTGTTAGCTGACCTCGCAAGCCGAATGCTCCCAATATTGTTAAATGGCTCTAAATAATGTTAACACATTACCTTTGCCACCAGCACCCCATTGTTAATTGTACCTGATCTGATTCATGCTCAGCTGAACTTCATTTCACAAAACTCAGAACTTAACGCTTTCCCTACCAACTTTTATCCTATACACACTCAGTGATATCAGGAACCCATTCAAACACTTTTAAAAAGTTATCAAATTTAATATAAATTATTTTAACTGCTATTTTTACTGTAAGAAATGCTGATGAGAACTGTTTTGAAAGAAGAGGATCAATTTGCATTCAATTTTTGAAAAAATTTTGATAACAAAAAACAATTCTGAGCAATAACGGAGGCAAATGAGAGGTAACTAAGTTGACTTAACCAATGTGCAAAACCAAGAACGGCAATTGTGCTTTTTAAAAATATGTAAACTGAATAGAATAACAAATTATATGAGATGCCTCAAAATAGACAACTACACTTGCCAAGATCACGAGGCAAACATAGACTGTGTCAAGTTAGGCAGCACAGCAGCCTGTAGATAATGAACAAGTCTCCGAGAAATAGTATAACTGAAGAGACAATTTTTCAGTCATGAGCAGTGTAAAGTCTCAACTTTTTTTCTTATCAGATGGCTACAGTTGATCTGCATCATAGAAGCTTGACAAAATTTAGACGCTTGCTCTAGCCATCGATTTCTAAATTATGACAGCCAAGCCACACAGTTGCTTTCTAGAAAATGGATTTTGGCTAGGAGTAGGGTCAACCTCAATTAATCCACTTATACAAGTGACTAACTCCACAGAAGCAAGAAATGTGCTCTTCCAGTGGCCTACCAATAAGGCTATGATGCCACAGTCAGTCGGGACAGATTTGAAACGAGTGCGTGCTGCATTTTGTTTTATTCCAGCTATGGCCTTCATTCTTTAAGAATCCGATCTCTGAGATCAGTACAGGCCCTTCAATTCTCTACATTGTGCCAACCTTTCATCCTACTAAGATTAAGTCAACCTATATACCCTACATTTTATTATACAATTCTTCATTTGTGAGCCTATTTCCCTATATTCTTTTCATGGCACATGGGCACTGATAAGGTCAGCATTTATTGCCCTATTGCCCTGGAATTTCTATGTTATTCCAGATGTATAACCTTGGCTGAGCAAAAAGATCAGATTCCATTCCCTAAAGCACATTAATGAATCAGATGGGTTTTTACAACAACGACAGTTTCATGGACACCATCAGCAAGATAAATTCAATTACAGATTTATTCATTTAATTTAAATTTGACCAACCAGAACTTTCCCTTGAGCTTCTTGAATATTAGTGACATCACTAAGACACCAGATTCTCAAATGCTGCAAGTCAGAGATGTACAGCACGGAAACAGACCCTTCGGTCCAACCTGTCCATGCCGACCAGATATCCCAACCCAATCCCGTCCAGCCTGCCAGCACCCGGCCCATATCCCTTCAAACCGTTCCTATTCATATACCCATCCAAAAGCCTTTTAAATGTTGCAATTGTACTAGCCTCCACCACTTCCTCTGGCAGCTCATTCCATACACGTACCACCATCTGCATGAAAAAGGTGCCGCACAGGTCTCTTTTATATCTTTCCCCTCTCACCCTTAACCTATGTCCTCTAGTTATGGACTCCCCGACCATAGGGAAAAGATTTTGTCTATTTATCCTATTCATGCCCCTCAATTTTGTAAACCTCTATAAGGTCACCTCTCAGCCTCCGACGCTCCAGGGAAAACAGCCCAGCCTGATCAGCCTCTCCCTATAGCTCAAATCCTCCAACCCTGGCAACATACTTGTAAGTCTTTTCTGAACCCTTTCAAGTTTCACAACATCTTTCCGATAGGAAGGAGACCAGAATTGCAAGCAATATTCCAAAAGTGGTCTAACCAATGTCCTGTACAGCCACAACATGACCTCCCAACTCCTGTACTCAATACTCTGACCAATAAAGGAAAGCATACCAAACGCCTACTTCACTATCCTATCTACCTGCGATTCCACTTTCAAGGAGCTACGAACCTGCACTCCAAGCTCTCTTTGTTCAGCAATACTCCCTAGGACCTTACTATTAAGTGTATAAGTCCTACTAAGATTTGCTTTCCCAAAATGCAGCACTTCGCATTTATCTGAATTAAACTCCATCTGCCAGTTCTCAGCCCATTGGACCATCTGGTCAAGATCCTGTTGTAACCCGAGGTAACCCTATTCGCTGTCCACTACACCTCCAATTTGGTGTCATCTGCAAGCTTACTAACTGTACCTCTTATGCTCGCATCCAAATCATTTATGTAAACGACAAAAAGTAGAGGATCCAGCACAGATCCTTGTGGCACTCCACTGGTCACAGGCCTCCAGTCTGAAAAACAACCCTCCACCACCACCCCGTCTTCTACCTTTGAGCCAGTTCTGTACCCAAATGGCTAGTTCTCCCTGTATTCCATGAGATCTAACTTTGCTAATCAGTCTCCCACTGAAGTCCACACAGATCACATCTACTACTCTGCCCTCAATCCTCTTTGTTACTTCTTCAAAAAAAAAACTCAATCAAGTTTGAGAGACATGCACAAAGCCATGTTGACTATCCTGAATCAGTCCTTGCTTTTTCAAATACATGTATATCCTATCCCTCGGGATTCCCTCGAACAACTTGCCCACCGGTCTATAGTTCCCTGGCTGGTCTTTACCACTCTGACACCACATTTGCCAACCTCCAGTCTTCCAGCACCTCACCTGTGACTATGAAATCTCCTTGTACAACTTGCAAAGGTCAAGTTCAGGACTTCTGGGTTTATCTGATCCAGCTCCACACAATATGAGACAGCTCAGCCAAAGATGGAATTTCTACTTTGATGTATCCAGTCATCTTCATCACCCATTTAGTCTAGCACATTAGTGTGAAAAGATTTGATCATTAACATTCAACGTCTTTCCAACATTGGAAGGTAATGTATGGCTTATATATATATATATATATATCTTACCTGATTTTCAGATATCACCATTCCAGCAATCTTACTTGCAGAATTTGGCTCACTACTTGCACTTAGATGTGGACAGCACTGCTTAAAGTAGCAACACCAAAAAAAAATGCATTGCGTGAAAGGGAACAATGCAGCTCAGTGGTCAGATTGCTGTGATGGTTCGATTTGCATTTTATAGTGAAACTAAGGGTACTACAGCATGGAATCTGCATTCAAGACCGATACACAACTTAACTGGTAACCTAGTGGACAAAATGCAGCTTGTGCAGTTAACTTACTCAGCTTTTTACTTTACTTCAAAGTAATGAGTCAGATTGCTGAGTCAATGGCCAAAATTTGATCAAAGTAGGAGATTTTAATGAACACCTTACGAGGTACCAAAGTAGACAATGGAGATATAGTGAAGAAACTCCAGCGCTAGAGGTCAGGCAAGCAAAAGCAAGGCTGCCAACAGTGGAGTAATTAAAGATTGCAGACACCTCAACAGTTTGAGCAGCTGGAATTATAACAGACATCAAAATAAGAGGGATAGAACTCAATAAGAATTTCAAAAGCCAGGCATTGCCAGTTTGCAAGTCTAAATCAGCAAACATAACTGTGGTGGATGAACAAGTCATGACACAAACTAAGATTCAGATAGCTGTCTTGATAGAGTACAACTTTGTGTGGTGAATGATTGAGGGCTGACAGAGTTTTGGAAGAGTTAGATTCTGTTGATAATATGGAGACTGAAGTAGATTGTCCAAGGGAGCTACTGCATAACCAAAAGCTATCAAAGTCAAAATGATAAAACCAGGCACAGCTCATAGTTGTCACTTAGTGAATCTCCTCAGCAACACTGGCTCAAAGAAAGGAGAGGGAATGTAACATGGAGGAAGATTGTAACTCCAGGTTAGGACAGCAGGTAACATGGAAAAAATGTGGTCCAGTGAACCAGTGAGCAAAGGAAAGCAGCAAAAGTCTCAAGACTTGGGTGACAATATAGTCCATTAGCGGTTTGCACTTGAGTAGAGGATGAATACATCAAGGAATGTTAAGAAACTGGTTTGTGAACAAATGTTGGCATTATCTTTGCATTCCAGAATAAATTGACTCATGAATAGCAATGGAGAAGACATGATCCTGTCAAATTTGGTGATTAGTTCTTAAACTAGCTGGCTGCATTGCACATGCAAATCAACGTCCCTTGGTCTCAAGGGAGATAGGATGTAGAACAATATCAGACAATTACTTGAGTAATAGACAACGACTTTAATAAATAATAGGACAAAGGTGATGAAGCTGCGACTTAGCAGATCACTCGCTGCACAAATGACCAGAGTCAACAACTGACAGGGGCCCGGGGGGAATAAGTGTGGTAGGGTGGATTTTGTGAAATATGGATGGAAAGTGAAGCAGGAAACAACAAACTGATCTCAATGATAGTTACCATGAACTCAGCTAAGCCATTCAAGATGGTCATAAATGGGTTGGACAATTGATATGGAAATTATACTTACTGTGGAATAATAAGTATTCCACTGAGAAAATATCAAAGGGAACTTTGGTATATAATCAGGTAAATGGACAGACTAATGAGATTTACAGCAGGACAGATCATCATACCAATTTTAGCACTGCAAATAGACAAATGGAAAAACTTCATTAATAGAAAAGCTATCCCGTATCTATGTTCCTGTCAGGACCACAATCTTAATGTTATCAATCACAAACTAAAGAGGACCAAAGCCTTGCTCACAAGGTTAAAGAACGTTCTGGAAGAAGAAAGGGGACAGAGGAAGCCAATCCAGTGCTGGAGGTAACTAGCACAACACAAAAGGGGGATATTGGGATTAGGTCCAACAGGTATGCTGAAAGGGAAGGCGGAGTACAGAATGGGCCAAATGAAGGGTGAAAGGCAACAGAAAGGAGTTGGCACCATGACTGAAGGATTGGGCTTTGAGGGGGTTAAAAAAAAAGGAGGGTCAAAAACCGTATGGTGTAACCTTGTGAATTGACACTGAGGAACTAAGAGGACCAAAACATCCAGACGACTCCAATGGGAGCAAGGACAAGAAATTTTGAATGGTGAGTGATTCAAAAACAACGATCACTCGTTCGTTCCAACAGGATGCCTGATATCTGCTTAGCTGCCATTCGTAGTCTGTCATTCTTAGTCTGTATGCAAGGATACTATTGGTCATGCCTTTTGGTGGCTAGTTGATGTTCATGTATCCTGGTGGCTAGTTTTCTGCATGTCTGTCCGATATAACATTTGTTACAGTCCTTGCAGGGTATTTTGTAAATGCCATTCATTTTGCTGGTTGTTGGTATAGGATCCTTTACATTCAGACTGTTTATTGGGTACCCATTGTTCTTGAATACGCTGTACAAGTATTTTTCTTCCGCCCCACGTAGTTCCTGAGTGCTGCAGTGTTGTGGCCCATTTAAATAATGCCTGGTGCAATTCCATTTGTGGGAGTTGGGATGATTGTTTCTGGAATTAAGTATCTGGTCTATGTGTGTTGCTTTCCTGAAGACACTGGCCTGCAGTTCTCCAATTAACTGTTCATCCCACTGTGACATCTAGGAAGGGGTATCTGTTGTTGTTCTCCTCTTTTGTGATATTTATGCCAGTAAGGATGTTGTTGATGATGATATCGTAGGTTTCCTCTTATTATTTGTTCTGTTTTGTGATGACAAAGGTGTCATCCACAAACTCAAAAAGTTTGGGTTGGATCATAGAGAGGGCTGTTCGTTCAAGTCTCCGCATTACTGCTTCTGCTAAGAAGCCTGATATTGATGATCCAATGGGTGTTCCATTGTGTTTGTAGGTCTTTTCATTGAAGGTGAAGTGGATACTGAGGCACAGGTCCACTAGCTTAAGAAAGTTGTCCTTGCTGAAGAAGCTGCCTGGTATACGTATTCTTGGTTCGTCCAGTAGTGCAGTCAATGTTTCTTTGGCCAGTTTGATGTGAATATTGCTGTCACATCAAAAGGAGACTATTATTTCATCCTCTGCTACTTTGATCTCTGACATTCAGGAACTCTTGGATGGAGTGGTACGAGTCTTCTACTAGGTATTTTAGTTCTCAGTGGAGTTCCTTTGTTAGTCTGTATGCTGGTGTGCCAAGAAGTGAAACCATGGGTCTGAGGGGGGGCCCCTGGTTTGTCTACCTTAGGTAATTCATACAAGCGAGGTGTGTTTGATCCATCAGGTTTCATTTTTTTGGGGGGAGATCTATCTTGTTAATTTCGAAGCTTCTTCAATGTCACTGTGATACAGTTTTCTAGCTATGGAGTCGGGTCTATCGCCACCTGTTGATAAGTGTCTGTATCTGCAAGCAGTGAGTTTACCTTTTCAATACACTGCTCTTTTTAGGATGATGGTCTTGCGCCCTTTGTCTGTAGATAGGACTACAATATTTGTCTTTTGAGTCCCTTTAGGGCTTTCCTCTCCTGTGTGTTGAGGGTGCTCCCCTTTTCCTACTATATGGATGACACCTTTGTCATCACAAAACAGAACAAGTTAAGGAAACTTACAACATCAACATCTTACTGGCATAAATTTCACAACAGGAGGACAACAGACTCCCCTTCCCAGATGTCACAGTGGAACGAACAGTTAATGGAGAACTGCAGACGAGCATTTACAAGAAAGACATACACACACAGACCAGATACTTAACTACAGAAATCATCCCAACATCCACAAATGAGCTACACCAGGACAGCATCCAAGACCTGGGAGTGGCAGAAGAACGGGTACCCAATAAACAGTCTGCCGATTCTTAAACAAACCCAAACAAGTAGACAACGTGCCCAGAAACTCAACCTGTTCACCCCACTCAAACTTTTCATCCTTGCAACGCACAGCCCTCCACTCCCTCCATTCCAACCCCAGCCTCCATCAAACCAGTAGAGAAGGGGGGCACAGTGGTAGTTTGGCACACCAACTTCGACACCATTGAAGCCAAGACCAACTTGCAGACACCTCCTCCTACGCCCCCTTGACCACGACCTCATCTTCCATCACTAAACCATCATCACCCAAACCATCCACAGCCTCATCACCTCAGGGGATCTCCCACCAACAGCCTCCAACCTCAGTCCCGGAACCCCACACCGTCAGGTTCTACCTCCTACCTAAAATTCACAAACCTGGCTGCCCCGGTCAACTTATCGTCTCAGCTTGCTCCTGCCCCACCAAACCTCTCGCTGCATACCTTGACACCATCCTGTCCAGGAACTCCCCACATACGTTCGGGACACCACTCATGCCCTCCACCTCCATGACTTTCGTTTCCTGGCCCCCAAAACCTTATCTTCACCATGGACATCCAGCCGCTGTACACACCCATCCACCATGATGGACGGCTCCAAGCCCATTTCTTCCTCTCCTGCCGACCCAACCAGTACCCTTCCACTGACACACATTAGATTGGCTGAACTGGTCTTCGCCTTCAACAATTTATTCTTCAAATCCTCCCACTTCCTCCAGACCAAAAGGAGTAGCCATGGGTCCCAGCTATTCCTGCATCTGTCAGCTATGTGAAACAGACCACCTTCCGCAGTTACACCGGCACTATTCCTTACCTTTTCCTCTACTGCACTGATGAATATCTGCACCACTTCATGCTCCCAAAAGAAGGCTGAACAGTTCATCTACTTCACGATTACCTTCCACCCAAAGTTCACCTGGACCTCTTGGACACCTCCCTTCCCTTCCTGGACTTCTCCAACTCCATTTTCAGCAACCAACTTAACACAGCCAACTCCTACAAACCCACAGAGTCCCACAGCTACCTGGACTACAGCTCCTCTCACCCCGCATCCTGTAAAAACACTATCCCTTATTCCCAATTCATTCACCTCCTCTGCATCTGCTCCCAGGAGGACAAATTCCACCACAGAACATCCCTCCAATCGCAACAAGGACAGAACCATCCAGTCCTCCTCACCTTCCACCCCACCAATCCCCAGACACATCACACCGTCTTATATAACCAACAAACAGACCCCTCCTCACACCTATCTGCATTCCAGAGAGACCATTCCCTCCACAACTCCCTTGTTAGGTGCATGCCCATCACCAACCCATCCTCCACTTCTGGCACCTTCCCCTGCCACTGCAAGGGCAAAACCGACACCCACACCTCCCCCTCAACTCTGTCCAAGGCTCCAAGAACCCTTCCACATCAGACAAATTTACCTGGACTTCCACACACATCCACTGTGCCCATTACTCTCGATATGGTCTCCTCTAAACTGGGGAGACAGGATGCCAACTTGCGGAACGTTCGGAGAATATCTCTGGGACACACGCACTAAACAACCATACCACCCTGTAACCAAACATTTTAACTCACTCCTCCAAGGAGGTGCAAATCCTGGGCCTCCTCCACTGCCAAATTCTAGCCACCCAGCAACTGGAGGAAGAATGCCTTATCTTCTGCCTTGGGACTCTCCAACCACATGGGATCAATGTGGATTTAACCAGTTTCCCAACTTCCCCTGCCCCCACCTTATTCCAGATCCAACCTTCCAACTCAGTGCTGCCCTTTTGAACTGTCTAACTTATATTCCTTCCCACCTATCCGCCCCACCCTCCTTTCTGACCTATTGCATTCCCAGGAACCTAGTTCAAAATAGGTCAGAGTAAAGTACTATATATTATCTTTGTATACACATCTGAATCAATGAAGTCAGGAAAGACAGGGAATAAACCCAGCAAGTACAGGACAACCCAATTTAACAATGAGAAATAATAACAAAACTAAAACACTTAGACAAGTGTAGACTAAAGCAAGCCATGGACATGAGAATAAATTCTGGTTAACTAACTTGATTGACTGTTTAGAAGAAATAACAGGTTCCAAACTATAGGAAATTGATGAGGGCAAAGCTATTGAAGTACTATACATGGATTTTCAAGCAGGATTTTATGAGGTGCAGGACAAATGCATGAGCAAAGTTGATTTGCAGAATAATAGGGACAGAAGCAACATATAGGGTAGATACAAAATTGTGCAGGGGACAAACAGTCGAGGCAACTAGAATTTTTTGGACTGAAGCAAACTTTAGAAGGTGTCATTCAAAAATCTGTTAGTAGCTTTGGTCTTGCTAATACATCAGGTCCGAGTCTTGTTTTTACAAAAGCACAAAGTTCACAGATGACAAAACTGTGACATAGAATAATACAGCACAGAACAGGCTCTTCGGCCCTCAATGCTGTGCCGACCTGTGAACTAATCCAAGTCCATCCCCCCCTACACTATATCATCATCCATATGCTTATCCAAAGATTGTTTAAATCTCCCTAATGTGGCTGAGTTAACTACATTGGCAGGCAGGGCATTCCACGCCCTTACCACTCTGAGTAAAGAACCTGCCTCTGACATCTGTTTAAATCTATCACACCTTAATTTGTCACTATGTCCCCTTCGTACAAGCTGATGTCATCATCCAAGGAAAAAGACTTTCACTGTCTACCCTATCTAGTCCTCTGATCATCTTGTATGCCTCTATCAAATCCCTTCTTAGCTTTCCCATTTAATTGGAAGCACACTAGCTTTCGGAGCGCCGCTCCTTCATCAGGTGGTTGTCAAGTTTGGTAGAATTCGAAAGGGACTGCAGATTACAGACTGGAGACCTGTGACCAGCAGTGTTCCACAAGGATCTGAGCTGGGTCCGCTTTTGTTTGTTATTTATACAAATGATTTAGATGAGAAAGTATAAGGCATGGTTAGTACATTTGTAGATGACGCCAAAATTGGTGTAGCGAACAGGAAAGATGATCTAAAAATACAAAGATATCGTGAATCACTGGGTCAATGGGCTGTAGAGTGGCAGATGCAAGTTTAATTTGGATAAAACAGAGGGTATTACACTTTGGCAAAACCAAGGCCAGGACGCATAAAGTTAAAAGCAGTGCATTGGAGAATAAGACAGACCTATGGGTTTAGGTACGTAGTTATTTGTTAACAGCACATATAGATACGGTGGTTAAGAAAGATCTAGCACAACTGCCTTCATTGCTCAGACTGGAGTAAAGGAGTTGGCATGTTATGTTGAGGTTGTACAGACATTGGTGAGGGTTATTCTAGAGAATAATGTCCAGTTCTGGTCACCCAGTAATAAGAAAGATATTATTAAACTGGTGGGAGTTTAGAATAAATTTCCCACAATATTGCCAGGAATAGAGGCTTTGAGTTATAAGGAGAGTGTGGATAGGCTGGGATGTTTTCCCACTGGCCTGTAGAAAGTTGAAGAGTGACCTTAGAGGTTGACTAAATCATGATAGGTATAGATAAGGTGAATGGCAGGGTGGGGCATTTCAAGACTAGGGTGCTTACCTTTAAAGGTGAGAGGAGAAAAGTTTTAAAAAGGGGCAATTATTTTTTGAAAAGGGAATGGTTCATGTGTGGAATGAACTTGAGTTGGTGGTGTGGGTATAGTTACAACAACATTTAAAAGACAGTTGGATAAGGTCACAAAGAAGAAATTTGAGGGATACGTGCTAAGCACAGGCAGGTGTAACTAGTTGAATTGAATTTATTGTCACGTGCACTGAGGCACAGTGAAAAGCTTTGCCTTGCAAGCAATACAGACAGATCACATAGATAAGTAGCATAGATAGTAAATAATAGGTAAACAGAGGCAAAAAACAGAGGTATAGGCAAATGTTAAGAGTTTGAGTGTCCATTCAGTATTCTAACAACATAAGAATAGAAACTGTTGTGAAACCAGCTGGTGCGTGTTCAGGCTTCTGTACCTTCTCCCCAATGGTAGAGGTTGTGGAAAAGCATTGCCAGGTTGGGATGGATCTTTAGGAATGCTGCCTTTCCTTGACAGTGGGCCTGGCAGATAGATTCTATAGCAGAGACACTGACGTTTGAGATTGTCCGGGGTGAGGTCACTGCCCTCTGTAACCGTCTCCGATCTTGAATGGTACAGTTACCATACCAAGTAGTGATACATCCAGACAGAATGCTCTCGAAGACGCACCTGTAAACGTTGGCAAGGGTATTCGTCGTCATGTCAAATTTCCTCAGCTGCCTGAGCAAGAGACGTCGTTACACCTTTGTAATCAGTGCACCCACATGAAGAGTCCAAGAAAGCCTGTTGTGGATGATCACTCCCATGTGCTTGACACTCTCCACTCATTCCACCTCTGTGCTGTTAACGTATAGGGGGACATGAGTAATATCCTGCCAAAAGTCAATAACTGGTTCCTTGGTTTTGCTGGCATTGAGAGCTAGGTTGTTCTCAGTGCACCATTTTTCCAGGTCTTACACCTCCCGTCTGTAGGCTGTTTCATCGCCATCTGAGATTTGACCAACCATAGTGGTGCCATCAGTGAACTTGTAAATGGCATTAATCTGGAATTTGCTGACACAGTCATGAGTATACAGTGAGTACATAGCAGGGGCTGAGTACGCACCCCTGGGGGGAGGGGTGCTGCTCCAGAGTTGAGTGTTAGTTACGATGAAATATTGTCCCCAAGCTTCACTGACTGTGGCCTGTGGGTCAGGAAACTCTATCCAGTTGCAGACAGTGGGGCTTAGTCTGAGATCACTAAGTTTAGTGATCAGTCTCGAGGAGATAGTAGTGTTGAAGGCTGAACTGTAGTCAATGAGTAGGATTCTTACATAGCTGTTCTTGATGTCAAGATGTTCTAGGGAGGAGTGCAAGTGATATGGCATCTAACATGGATCTGTTGGTCCGTTAGGCAAATTGGAGTAGTCAAGAGTAGTAGGGAGGCTGGAGGTGATTAATGCCATGACCAGCATTTCAAAGCACTACATGACCACAGAAATTAGTGCCACTGGGTGGTAGTCATTGAAACATGCTGCATGAGCCTTCTTAGGCACAGGGATGGACAGGCAGCTTGAATATATCCGAGAAGACCTCTGCCAGTTGATCTGCACATGCTCTGAATGCATAGCCTGGTACTCTGTCTGGGCCCATCGCTTTCCTTGGATTAGTTTAGGATTATGATTGGCACAGATTGGTTGGACTGAAATATCTGTTTCCATGCGGGATGACTATGATTCTAGTAGAGGGATCCGGAGTTATTTGTACATAAAACATTGAAGGTGACAGAGTAAATTAACAGTGCAGTTAGGTGGTGTACCAGATCCTGCGTTTCACATATACGGAGAAATATAATGGTATGGAAGTTTACGCAAACCTTTAAAAATCAGCTTCAGTTTCAACTAGAGCACTCTATCCAGATCTGTGTCCCTAACAATAGGAAAGATTTAAAAGATTTAAAAGTATTGGAAAATGGTACTGAAAGAACAGTTCCAGAAATTGTTCTCATGATGGTGGCGGCGGCCTGAAGAGTCGATAGAGATGAATAGTAGAAAGGTCAAGAACCAGAGGACACCAGTTTCCTATGATTGGCAAAAAACCCAAAGACAACATGAAGAAAACCTCCTTACATAGCAACATGTAAGATTCTGGTATACACTGCCTGAAACCATGGTGGAGACAGATTCAACCAGGATTTTCAAAGTAGTACTCGTACAAACTTTGGAGAAAAACCTGCAGGATAATGAAAAGATGGGGCAAAGTGGATAAAATTACTTAAATTGCTCTTTCAGAGAAACAACACTCAACTGACCAAATGGCCTATGGTACAATCATACCACAATTCTATGAATTCGGGCCTCTTATCTGGCATGAACAGAATGTCAGCTGACACCAAAAGTCTGATGATAAATGCCAACTGTGCAGATAAACATAATTGCATTTTTTTAAATACTTAATCACAATATTGAGAAACATAAGTTAGTGAATTAACTAAAACAAAAAGGTACATTTACAGCTAAACAACCTACCCAAGCTCCCACAAATTTCAGCACAAACACAGATCCAGTCTTCAAAAAAAAAGGGCCAATATGAAGATAGAAAATTAAAAGTTAACTTAAAAAGTTGAGAACTTGTCTTTTTTTGAAATGGTCACATCCATGCCAGTAAGATTTCAAACCAACTGAACATCTGATTTCTGTCACAGTTACAAAAAACATTTCCAAAGCATACAATCCTTATTGAAAAAGAAATCCACTTGGTATTTGGATGCAAAGGGCATTCAATCATAAGGAAGAGACAATGTAAACTACCTCAAGCAAGCACCAACACTGCCAGGATTTGCTCAACAATTCAAACAGCCCACTTGGCACTATGAAGCATCAATTGGCCAGACAAAAAGAGACACAAGGTGACTGTAATTTTCAGTAAACACTTACTAACTACAGTGATGTAGATTATAAATACATTATATAGTCTGTTATAAGATTTAGTTTTTCTTGCCAAAACAGCTCAAATAAACAAGCAACCAAACTGCATTTTTACTTTTAGGGATTAATGAAGAACCAAAATTAAAATTCCTGTTCCTACTAGGATGTAGTCATTGACTCTCAAAACACTGATCAAATTATAACTATAAGTCATATGCATGAATTGTACCCTTGCATACAGCCAAACATTAAACCAGTATTCATGCACCCAAATGTTAGAGGAGAATCAAGTCTAACATAAAACATCTAATTTAACAAACTATTAGGACTTCAGGAGAAAGCCTTGAAGCAGCCACGTAAAAATGGAAACTTCTGTATCATTCGAGAGAAGGAACACTTGTAGCACACTGGTAGAGACCCTACCTAAAAATTAGGAGGCCCAGGTGCATAATGCTGGACTGAGTTGGACAAAGCTAAAAATCACAACAGATGGTTATAGTCCAACAGGTTTATTTGGAAACACTAGCTTTTGGAGCAGGGAAAAAGCCAGTGCTTCCGAATAAACCTGTTGGACTACAACCTGGCGTTGTGCGATTTTTAAAAAAAAACCAGGTGCATAACATTTCTGAACAGGGTGGCTGAAATAAATCATTCGCAAGGCGAAAAGCTTGCTGGCAGACAGCACCACCACACTGGCGTGCAGGGGGGCTCGCGAGTGGACAGATGGGCGACAGCACCTGCACAGGGGTGGGCACACGGCCCCGAGGACGCCCCGCTGGGCACCCACATGGCCCGCCGGCTGAGGGCAGGCACAAAAGGCCCAGCCCTTGACCACGCCACAAAAGTCCGAGGCCCACCGGGGAAACCACACCCAGGAGCGCGGCGCAGCGCAGGCCGCCGGACTGGTGGGAGAAAAGAGAAGCTGTACTTTTCCTGTGAAAAAAAAAACACACACAAAATGCATAGTCAACAAATACCAGACAAGGAGGCGGGGGGGAGAAGAAGGTATCTACTGAAACTCACCAGGTCCGGGAGTCCAGGGCAAACCGGGCCGGAGCTGTGTCAGGAACAAGGGTTGGGACCGAAGAGGAGAAGCGGGTACAAGTGAGGGTCCAGTGGGTGCCCCCACGCCGGGGAAACCGGTCTCAGGAACAGGGCTGAGGGGGAAGGGACAAGGGGCGGTAAGATGGGGGGAGGGAATCGCTCGGCGGGAACAATAGTCGGCGTCCCTTCGGGGCAACGACGGGCAGACCGAGGGATACCTAAAGGAGAGAGGTGAAGGGAGGTGGGGGGGGGGGGAAAGAGAGGGGAAAAGGGGGGGTGGACCAGGGGGGTAAAAGGGGGAGGGGAGGGGTCAGGGGTAAATAGGAAAGGTGCAGTGAGGGGAGGGGAAAGGGGGAAAGCCGCTAACCGCCCTCCAGCTGCCGCTCCTGTTGCCGCCTCTCGGACTGAGCGCCAGACGTACTAACCGCTGCACGGGCCTGACTGCGCGAGGTACCAACCGCCGCCGCCCCGCCTTCGGCCAATCACAGCAGCGTGTCCGCGCAGCCCGGCCCCGCCAATCACCACCACCGCCCCGCCCTCGACCAATCACGGCTGCCCGGCCGCACGCCCGGCCCCGCCAATCGCCGCCGCGGCTGTTTATTCAACCAATCGCGATAGCGGGTCGCTTTCTTCTCCTCTCCCCTCCCCCCCGGCGCAACTGTAAACCTCCATTCCATTCAGAACAACCGATGCGTCCGCGGCAGGGACCAATCGGCAGCTTGATTTTCCCGCGTGACCGGGCCGACCCGCCAATCGCGAGCGCGGCCGTGCGCAGCCGCACGATGCCGACTGCGGGCGAAATGGCGGACGACGCACGCTGAAGGTCTCCGTATGGAGGCGGCTGTAGGGGCGGGGCGGAGCGGAGTAGGCGGAGGTAATCTCGACGGCAAGCCAATGACGAGCAAGGTAATTGCGATTGAGTTTAAGGTTCACCATGTGAAGCCACAGTTCTCATTGGCCGTAGAAGCCAACGTCGGGACCCTCCCCCCAGCCCCATCCCCATCCCCATCCCGTCCGTCCTCGTACAATCAGAAGGCAGTATGTGATCATGCTGCGAGGGTCAGTGCGTTCACAAAACTCCAATCAAAAGGCGAAGGCTGCATGGTGTAATGGTAATCGTTCAGCTTCAGATGCAAACTTGGCACAATTTGTGCCCAAATGTGTGGTCACTTTCTGCCCAGAGGCAAACCAGAGAGAGTAAAGCACGGTCTCAGTTTTATTTTGATTTTTTTTAAAAAAAAAGCTGTGCATGTTTGGGTGTGTTTTAAAAGCACATTTTGAAATGTAAAAGTAAAACTTGTACCCATATGGTATCTTTCACACTCTGCTGGTTCCCCCAAGTTAATGGTCAACTAAGTATAGTTCAAAGGTACTCACAGGAGTGGACCATTAGTCTGTACTTCCATGATATTTGCTAAGTCCATAAGAAATAGGAACAGGAGAAGGCTGTTTGGCTCTTTGCGCCTGCTCCACAATTTAACAAGATCACGGCTAATTCAGCATTCATCACATCGCTTTCCTGGTTTTTCACAGTAGCCCTTGATTTCTCCCACTGATCAAGAATCTATCTCTGTCTTAAATATACACAAAAACTGTACTCCCGCAGCCCTGAGAGAAGAAATTCCTCTCCACACAGTCTTAAATTGGTACCCCTTTATTGTGGTACTGTGCCCTCTGGTCCTCGATTTCACTATGAGGGGAAACATTCTATTAAGTTCCTTATGAATCCTGTGTTTGAGATAATCTCTCATTCCTCTATTGGCTAATCTTGCATTTTATCATAATTTAATTGCTTTTGCTCCTTTTCACTCTCATTCCAAATTCCATACATCTAATTTATCAGCTTCCACCCCAGCAACCTCTGGATACAACATCTCATCCTCCGCCTACAAACACCTACAAACAGACCCCACCACCAGAGATATAGTTCTCTCTCTACCCCTATCTGTGTTCCGCAGAAACCATTCCCTCCACAACTCCCTTGTTAGGTCCACACACTCACCAACTCAACCTCTACTCCCGGCACCTTCCCCTGATACCGCAAGGGAAGTAAAATTTGCGCCCATACCTCCCCCCTCACCTTTGTGCAAGGCCCCAAAGGATCCTTCCACATCAAACAGAGGTTTTCCTGCACCTCTACACACGTCAGCTACTGTATCCGTTGCTCTAGATGTGATCTCCTCTCATTGGGGAGACAGGATGCCAACTTGTGGAACGTTTCAGAGAACATCTCTGCGACACGCACGGCACTAAACAACCCCACCGCACTGTGGGCAAACACTTCAACTCCCCCTCCCACTTCGCCAAGCACATGCAAGTCCTGGGCCTCCTCAACTGCCAAATTCTAACCACCCGACACCTGGAGGAAAAACATCTCATTTTCTGCCTTGGGATCCTCCAACCACATGGGATCAATGTAAATTTCACCAGTTATCGTTAGCCCTAGCCCTAGCCCTAGCCCTAGCCCTAGCCCTAGCCCTAGCCCTAGCCCTAGCCCTTCCCCCCACCACCTTCTTCCCAGATCCAACCCTCCAATGCACCACTGCCCTCTTGAATTGTCCCACCTGTCAATCTTCCTTCCCATCTATCCACTCCACCCTCTGCTCTGACCTATCACCATCACCCCCACCTTTATCTGCATAATCACATTCTCAGCTACCGTCCCCCCAGCCCTACCCCCCCTGCCTGACCAGCTGTGCTTTTCCAGCACCACATGTTTTGACTCTGCCAAGGAATGCCTACCAACTGCAGACATTTATATATATCAAATGCTTTTTATAATAATTTTGATACCTTGCCCACTATTCTAAGCTTGAGGGATTACAAGGACAATTGTGATTTTGTCCTCATGTTTAGACCCTTACTATTATAATTCTGGTAAATCTGTGATGTAATTGTGAAGTCAATTTATCTTCCCTTAAGTGATTCATGCAGTTTTTCAGATGGGAATTTGACCAAGGTTCTGCAAGGCACTTACAAATTCACTTGTGTATTTCTTAATTTTTCTCCTATCAACTTGCTTTACATACATGGAAACATGAACTCTTTTTTTTCTCCCATCCTATACCACAGCATGGTTACAGCACAGAAGAGACCATTCAGCCCACCATGTTCATACTGACTCTGTAAAAACTACCCGACTGGTCCTTTATCTTTACTCTGTAGACCTGGAAATTTTCACTTTTCAGATAATTATCCAATTCTTTTTGGAAAGCCATGGTTCCACTATGCTTTCAGGTAATGCAGTCTAGATCCTAACCACTTACTGTGTAGAAAGATTTTTCCTCATATTGCTTCCTTTGTCAATCCCCTCAAAATCTTCAGCCCTGCATAAATGGGAACAGTTTCTCCCTGTCTACTTTTTTCAGGCTCCTCAAGATTTTGAAGACCTGTATGTATCATTTCCATCTCTAAAGAGAACAGCCCCAGTTTTGCAACGTATCCTTACTGAATTTCTTAGCACTCTAATCATTCCCTTAAAGCATTTATGCTTTCCATCCTTTATAAATTGTGGGCAGAGCTGCACAAAGTACTGGAGTTGAGGCTGAACTTTTCATAAGTCGTCTTATAAGGTTTCAACATAAATTTATTACTTTTGTCTGTCACTTGTCATTTTTGAAGCCCAGGATCCAATATGCCTTATTAACTGCGAACTGAATCTATCCTTCTACCTTTCGTGATTTGTGCACAACTACAGGTCTCTCTGCCCCTTCACCCCTTTAGAATTGTGCCTTTGTTTTATGTTTTAACTCCTCATTCTTCCAAACAAAATGTACCAGTTAATCTGTTTCATTCATACTGGTCTTAGGAGAGATTAGAGCAATGGGATTGGCTTTGATTCAACAGTGACTGCACTTATATTTGTGTAGCATCTTTCAAAAGCTCAATCTATCCAAAATTACTTTTCAAAAGCACTTCATTGGCAGCAGTGTCATCACTGTCATAATATACTTTTTTAAAAGACAGAAAATGTGTTTGCAGTAATCTCTCTCAAAAAAAAATAAATTTTACTGCTACAGTTCAGGCAGACGACCACAATTCTAACTCCCTTCTTTTCAAATAAAGCCATAAAAACATATCCATTTGAGATGGGCAGTTTAACACCATATCTGAAAGACAGCAATTCCCAGCATTGCAATACTACATCATGCTTGTGTTCAGCACAGGTCTTGACGGGATTGTCTTGAAGTCTTCAGGAACAAATGTGAGAAAACTAGGACCATAATCAGGGCATCCAAGAGTGTTTCCTCATTTTCTTTGCACAACTAAGATTAATTGTGGAGGCTGTGGGGAGCAAGGGGGGAGAAAAACACAGAGAAACAGAGTGGAGTAATTGGTGACAGAAGGTCATTCAATAAAAATTTTCAGAAATACATTCACTCACAGTGGACAACCGTTGGATTCTCCCCGCTTCCCCAAATCTATCAGACTGTCAGGTAATAGGACTGGCTGTCACTAAACCAATGCTGACTTGGAGTTACAGTAATATTTTCTGTCTTTTTGGCATAGATTACGGGTCTTCCCAAACTGACTCATGACCCTAGTGGGGGTTGGGAGCTACAAGGCAGCAGCACCTGCTGTGGACCTCAGATGGATTTCTGACAGCAGTGAGGCCCCTTTCGATCCTTACGTTCTTTTTCTATTTGTGGACATAATGTAACAAACGGATCCGAGGCCTGTTCGTTGATGCCGTTAAAGAAAAAAAGGTCGCGTCTACTTCAGCTGGAACAGAAATCAAACCCATATTATTGGAGTTCTGTCATCTGAACTAACTATCCGCCGTACAGGACAGGAATAAATACAAAAAAATAATACTCAGGATCCTAAAACAAAACTGAAACTAAACCAAACGTTTTAATCATTTAAGTTATTAGCATCCATCTGAAATGAAAACTGTCAAATTTATCTCAATGCACTATGAAGAAGGTAGGACCTTAACATGCACTCATCAAAATATATAGCTCTCAATACCTCACTTTCCAAAATTAATCAAGTGGCAAATAGTGATTTTGTTAAATAATTAATATTTACTACCCAATTAATTTTGCAGCTTATATAATAACGATCTTCCTAATTTGTAAGAATTTTAACGGCAATGTATTTTGGGCTTGTCTTGAGTGCTCATGAATAATAATTCCTCAGTCTTCAATTATGTATACAGAGAGGAAAGATGCATGAGTAATTCAAGTGCTTGAGGCTAAGAGCTGACTGTTTGGACCTACTGATAGTGATGAGGGCAGTGGGGGAGGGTTCCCTTATGAAATGCACATATTCTGTGGAATTTTCCTAAATATACAGAAACTTTAACCGATTCTTGTTTTAACATTGTCTACAGTTTTCTACCTGAAGGCAAGTATCATCGACAGCCATGACCTCCACTGTGGACAAGGCAAGGGTGCAGGTTCCAAATATATCTGAGCCAGAACGAAGATGGAATCCAATGCCATTGGCACTGAGCACCAGCAGAGCAATAAGCTCCCCAATAAGTCAGAGTTACTGTGACAATATGCATCTCTTTAATTCATAGCTTGGTGCCGTGAGTAGCGATGATCAGGGCTCCAATTTCCTTTCTAAACACTTTATTATTAATTGTCCATCCCCAAAGACAAGCAATAGCCTCCTCATTTGCTGAGTTAAAGATGGTTGCTATTTAGTCTGTAGAAGGGACACTCCTCGGTAAAGTGCGGCATTGCTTGTGTCTCTCCACAACTGCATAAGGGATTTGTACTGATGCCCTGTGGTGGTACTTGGCTGCACAAGGACCCTGAAGTATCCTGGACCTATCTAATAATAACAACCACTGTCACCATGGTAGGTCAAAACCTACCATTCAATAGGTGAGGTCCGTCACAATCTTGTTAGTGACCACTGATTCCCATCCCTTGATCAAAAAGATGCCTGTTGGTAGAACTCGCTCAGGAAGGTAGCTCTATATGGGAAACCTAGATTGCAGACAGGGCAGTGGATGGATTGAATGTGTTATCGTGGAGTGAGTAAGTGACATGAAGCCTTGCTGATTTCAAGCATTTTGTGGGACTTTGTTGGTGGGCAAAGAGCAAGAAACCAAAGGAGGGATGTAGAGCATTTCAATTATGATGTGCATTGTTACATTCAACTGAGTGTCAACAGGATAAGTGTGATAACATTTGCCAGAGAACTAATCTGCTGCGGAGTATGACGTGACACATGCTGAGGTCCAGCATTGTCGGCAGCAGCAGTCTCCCCTACTCTTACCACCTGCATTTGGAGTATGTTAGGAAGGATTTTCAGGCTGATATTCAACTGTTCAGCTGCATTATGAACACACCTTCCTCAGTCCTGTAGTGGGGCTCAAACCAAGAGTCACTGGCTCAGAGGCAGGAAACACTACAACTTTGCCACAAGACCTCCTGATTTATATTCACCATTCAGTTCATAATAAAACACTGATGGGGATCCCAAATTTGGTGCACTCACTGAGAATGTATCAGTTCTCATGCACTCACCTTGAAGTCCCCCAATGAAGTTGAAATGGCATTCACTACCTATTTCTAGCCTTCTGAATTCCATCTGTTGTCCACAATAAATATCTTCATAAAGCATTTGGTTAGTGAATAAATATATTGTACCTGACCAATTGACTTGTTTTATTTATGGCTGATTGTCACATAATCTGCACATTCCCAAAGGCATTTTGTTTAAAAAGCGATTTGAGTTATTGGTCCAAAATATAACACTTCCAAATAATATTAGATTAAGCATTTAAATATGCCTACTTACACATAATTGATTAGTAACTCATTGCTATTCATGGATACACAACCAATGTAGTTCGACAGGCACTGGAACATAAAATAGTATTAATTGCGATGCATTCCATGAGCAATAACTTAAACTAAATTCTCTGTGAGATAACTTGTTAATTGTGTATCCATTGATCAATTGTATTTTTGAATGCAGCTGGTGCTCATTAACTAGGGATTAATTTATACTTTTGAGGTAGAAATAGAAGCAGATGAGATATATTTTTGTAAGGTGTATCTTGTGGAATAACTGGTTTTCTGTAGTTAAACTGAAATTCCACGAAGGCCAGTATCCCATCACTAAGTCACCTTTTATTTACACATGCATAGTACGTGACACTGACCCAGCTACCTCAGAGCCAGGGCCTAGAGTGAGCAGAACCCCTGACACTCCTGTCTATATCTGTCAGCAAGGTTTGGGGCTGTTAACCTGGTCCAATCAGAGTACTCATATTCTGTGAGGTCCACCTGGCTGACCTTGTTCCAGTCACTACATCTCTATCCCACTACATCCTGGGACTTAGGTCCATTCTTATTCCTGCAGCTTCTCCTGGGTGTTTTTGCATCATGTCCGGTTCCTCCCACTCTTCCTCAGATAGTGGTGACATATGTTGGACCATAACCCGCCTCTTGCACCCAGAGCATCTCGAAAGAAATTTATCTTCTTCAGGCAGTAACGCAGGCGAGGCTACAACATCCACCATGTCCTTCTCATCCTCAGAGGATTCTTTGACACAAGCTGGAGTGGGAGAACTCACAGCTTATAACATTTTCACTGTTCTGAGCGGCCAGGTATGTTTTGCTCCTGCCCCTTTTGCAAGGTTGAAGCTATCATGTGGACCACGTGCTTGTTCAGGACCAACTCTCCCACCTGAATTTTGTACATCATGGGATGTGCTCTCACATCAACCATGTCCCTTACCTATGCAAGGACATTCCTATGGCTTCGACACCAAACTTCGTTCCTTGAAGTAAACTGTCTCTTTTGCTTAGAGGAGTGTGGCATTGGCGTTCCTGATATCATTTCATCCTCAGGTCCAGGAAAATCAAATTTAAACTGGAGCAAAGTCTTTCCCCATTAGCAACTCTGCTGGAACTATCTCTGTAGTTACAGGAGGGATGGTCCTATAATCAAACAGGAACTGAGACGGTTTGGTATCAAGTGAAGCTGTAAGTTGTTTCTTTAAGCCTGCCTTCAAAGTTTAAACTGCCGTTTCCGTCAGACCATTGGAGGATGGATGGTATGGAGTTGTCCTTACATGTCAAATGCCATTTAACTTTAAGAAATACTCGAATTTCCTGCTGGTAAATGATGGCCTATTGTCGGTGACCAATATCTCCAGGAGTTTGTGTATTGTAAAAGATGCTCATAGCTTCTCAGTCATCCCCAGGTTTGATTACTGAACTCCACGCACATCAAGCCACTTTGATTGGGTGTCCACAATGACTATGAACATAGAGCCCATGAAAGGACCAGCATTGTCCATGTAACTGAGTCCAGAGTTTACCCTGCCATTCCCACAAATGTGAGGGAGGTGCTGGTGATAATGTTTATCCTGTTGGCACTCTGGGCACTGCCCCACCAATGCAGCTATGTCTGGCAGCAACATTTACTTGGGGCGATCATTCTTGCTCCCCCTATGCCAGCCTGTATGGTGATCTGGTCTCACCAGGTCAAGAAAGCACTTTTGTTTTCCTCATCGCCACTAGCTGTTTTAGTTTTGCCAGGATGGAATCTTCTTGTGTCCACAGTCTGATATTGTCAGTAGTAACAGGAAGGGTGTCCAGAAAGTTTAAAACCAAAATGGACACTTCTAGTGGTGATACCATTGTGGTACATCACCAGTTGGAGATTGCTCAATGTGCCCGCATTTGCCACTTGACCTCTTGGATGGTGATCCAACTTGCAATTATACGCACATAAAATTAGAGCCTACCACTGAATTCGACCTTCTAGCTCTGAAGGTCATGATCTTGTCAGCTTTAAGTAGTCCTCGTAGGGCTTTATGGTCCATTGCTATTACAAATTTACGTCCACAAAGGTATTGGTGGAACTTTCTCACACCAAAGATGACTGCTAAACCTTCCTTCTCTATCTGGGCATATTTGCGATCAGTGTTTGCCAAGGTCTGGGAAGCATACACTATCAGGCGTTCATCTCCACTGGGCTATTGGTGAGCCAATGCTACCCCAATACCGTACAGGGAGGCATCACGTCAGCACCATGTCTTGCTTAGGATCGTAGTGTGCCAGCACCTTAGTAGACAATTGCTGCTTCTTCAGTTTCCTATAAGCTGCATTTGGTGATGAGACCATTCCTAAGGCTGTCCCTTTTTAAATAGAAAGTGTAAGGGTGACAGTGGAGGCCAGTGAAGTTATGTATGAATTTTCCATAATCACCAACCCAAGGAAAGAACTCAGGTCTGGTACCTTGGGGTGCCAGGAACACACATTTTTCCTTCCTAAGGTTTAATACCTTCCTTGCAGAAATGTTTAAGCATTATATCCAAGTTCTCCAAATGCTAGCGAAGTTTGAGAAGGTTTGTAGCTCAGGTTGAGGTTCTGGATGTAAGTTTGCTCTGAGCTAAAAGGTTCATTTTCAGTTGTTTCATCACCATACTCGGTAACATAATCAGTGAGCCTCCAGTGAAGCTCTAAACGCTGTTTATTGGTTATTAGCACATCATCCTGATAAATGCAGACCTGAGGTAGACCTTGTAAAATGTTCTCCATTGTCTCATATATTGATACAAACCCTTATAGCTATTAATTGTACCATATTTCTGGAAATTCTCATCTAACCACATTTGCAAGTATCCAGCTTTGTAAAGGACAGCATCCCTGTCTGTTTTGCGTATAAGTCCTCCGTACGAAGGATTGGGTATTTATGCAGCTATGAAAAGCAGTTTACCATTATTTTGAAATCCCCAAAAGGTGAACTGACCCATTAGACTTCACAAGCGATACGACCAATGCTGGCCGTACTGCAAACTACTGGTTTGATGATTCATTCTCTTTCCAGCTTCCTGATTTCTATCTCTACTTTTGCACGTTAAACAAATGGCACTGGATGGGCCTTGCAGAATCACGGAATTGCTTCTTGGTCAATTTGAGAGGTGGCCTTGGCCCCTTTGATAGTCCCCTTAGTCCTCCCTTGAAAACTTCCAGGTATTTGTCAAGCAAATCAAGTCAAATTATTCAACCCATCAAGCTTGGGCCTTTTGCTACAATCAGTGATAACTGAACTAGCTGCTTCTCATAAGAGACCGGAACCAAAGTTGTACCCATAATCTGTAGGGGTTTTGTAGTGTAGATTCTCAGCCTGGTCGAGGTCTTGAAAAGTGTAAGGATTGGAATCCAGAGTGAATTTTGGTAAAGACTTCTTCCACAATCACTGATTAGACCGGCAAGAGGCTGGAAGAACGCAGCAAGCCAGGCAGCATCAGGAGGTAGAGAAGTCAACGTTTTGGGTGTAACCGTTCTTCAGGACTGGGGGTGGGAGTGGGGGGAGCTAAAGATAAAGGGGGTAGCCGTGGCAGGGTGGTGATGTGGGGATGGGTGAAGATAGGTACAACCTGGTTGGTCAATGGGAGGAATGAATCCGGTTGGTGGGAAGTAAGGGAGACGGGCGTTAAAAGAGAAGTTATTTGAAATTGGAGAACTCTACAGGCTGCCCAGGCGGAAGATGAGGTGTTGTTCCTCCAAGTTGCAGTGTGGATCGTTGTGGCATTGAAGGAGGCCAAGAATGGTCCTGTCAGAAAGGGAGTGGGAAGTGGAATTAAAATGGGCGGTGACTGGGAGATCTGGTCGGCCCAGCCATGCTGGTGTTGATCTCCAGTAGAATTGTGTGACCATTCAACCAGACATCTATTTTGATTGGTTCTAGTCTGGTGATTGCAAAGCAACTTAACAGTTACAAACCAGAAGTAGATGGACTTTCCAGAGTGTGCGTTCTCCTGGATACCAGCCTAAGGCCAATGGGATACATTTGCTGTCTTGAGCCTACACATTGGCAGCAACCACAATGGCCTATCAGACTGGTTCCTTGAGAAAATGTTAAGCCGTTTGGCCAAGACCTGGTTTTGTTTTGGGGTTTTGCTGTGGCCTGACTTAGAGTCATAGCCTAAACTAATCTAGTCCCATTTGCCAGCACTTGGCTGACAACCCACTAAACCTTTCCTGTTCATATATCCATCCAGATGCCCTTTAAATGTTGTAATTGAACCAGCCTCAATGACTTCCTCTTGCAGCTCATTCCATACATGTATCACCCTCTGAAAAAGTTGCCCCTTAGGTCCCTTTTATATTTTTTCCTTCTCACCTAAATCTATGCCCTCTAGTTTAGGACTTCCCACCCCAGGGAAAGGATCTTGTATATTTATCCTATCCATGCCCTTCATGATTTTGTAAACTTCTATAAAGTCACCCCTCAGCTTTTGATTCTCCAAGGGAAAACAGCCCCAGGCTATTCAGCTTCTTCCTATAACTCTAATCCACCAAACCTAGCAACATCCTTGTAAATCTTTTCTGAACTCTTTCAAGTTTCACAATATCCTTCCGATAGAAAGGAGACAAGATTGCACACAATATTCCAAAAGTCCCTCTGTTCACAAAATGCTCTGAGTGAGGCTACGCAATCACTCAAGTGGTGTTCCCTAAGCTCAGTTGGCCTGTCAAGGGTATCCACTTCCATCTGAATACATTGTAACTCGTAGGCTCCATCTGCCCAATTTTCTACTGACAAAGCCAGTTGTAGTGCCTGTTTGAAATCTGGCTAGGCTTCAGCCAGTAGGTGCTTTTGCACAGTTACATCACTAATCCCACATGCCAGACAGTCTCTTATAGCATCTCATTGTGTTACCCCAAAATCACATACCTCTGCCAGTCATCTTTATTTCATCAAAAAACCCGATACAGGTTTCCCTTGTTCTCAATCTGCTGAATAAAAACCAATAGCATCTCAGAATTAGAGGAGGCTTGGGGCCGTAACTAAATCCTTAACTAAATCTGAACTCTCGAGAGGTTTTTGTATCTTGTACCTCAGGAAATGTTCGGGTCCTAATAACCGACAAAGCTCCAGGTCCACAAACTATCTGGAGAATTACTCGTTGCTTTTCATCTGCCCCAGTGTCATTTTCCTGGAAAACAAAATGCATTCTTTCCCCATACTGGAGCCAGTCTTTGACAGCAAAATTGAATGAGTCAAATAACAGAATAACAGCATGATGCCAGAAATGCTTACCCCAACTCAAAAACAACTGTTGCAAGTGAATCTCCTCAAGGCCATGTTTTTCTCCCAACACCACTGAAATAAATCCACAGAGGCCAGTAATCTGTCACCAAGTCACCCTTTATTTACATGTGCATAGTACATGACACTGACCCAGGTAGCTCAGAGTCGGCTTCTTGAGTGAACAGAACCTCTGGAACTCCTGTTTATATCTGTCAGCCAGGGCTCCCTGATTGGGGCTGTTCATCTGGTCCAATCAGGGAACTCAAATTCTATGAGGTCCACTTGGCTAACCTTGTCCCAATCACAAAATAAATTGGTTTCACAAGATTGGTTGAAGATTGGAAGCGAAGCAACATTTTTCAGACACCTAACAAGTCTCTTAGGGGCCATTGTGGAAAATGACAGAAATTAATTATAATTTATCGAGTTAGATTACCCTCCGATGTTCTCAGAGTCTGAACCACATGACTAGTGGAAGAAAGAAACGAATATGTGCATACAGGTTTCATCTCTTCAAAGAAAAAACATGACATGGCTTGGGAAATTTGCTTCTTCCAAGAAAATAAGTTGTTTTTTGAGATGGTAGCCTGTTAGATAGTGATGTAGGTTTGATTCTTTTATTAGTGTTCATGGATGAAATCCACAAGAAAGGTGAACTGTTAAATGCTTATGAGACATGCCAGATTTTGACACTATATTTGTTCATCCATGGGACATGGATGCTGCTGGCTAGCCCATTCCTACTTGACCTTGAGAAGATACTAGTGAGCTTCAGAGCTGTAGGGGCATCTGCAATACTGTTAGGGTGAGTTCCTGGACTTTACCCCAGCAATAGCAAGAAATAGTCATATACGTCCTTGTCAGAATGGCTGGATAGGCTGAGATTTCTTTCACTGGAGCATAGGAAGTTGAGTGGTGACCTTATAGAGGTTTATAAAATCATGAGGTGTAGAGATGGGGCGTATGGCAGGTGTCCTTTCCCTAGGATTGGGGACTTCAAGTTTAGGGAGCATATTTTCAAAGTGAGAAGAGAAAGATTTAAAAAAGACATATGGGAAACCTGTTTACACACAGTTTATGGGTGGAATTAACTTTCAGATGAAGTGTTGGATGTGGATACAGTTACAATGCTTCAAAGTCATTTGGGAAGTTCATGAATAAGAAATGTTTGGAAAGACATGGGACTAGGTTAGTTTGGGATTATCGTCAGCATGGACTGGTTGGACTGAAGGGTCTGTTTCCATACTGTATGACTCTATGACAATATCAATGAGTACACTCATAATGTATACTATACTCTGTAAAGAGGTTGAGGATTTAGAAGGCTGCCAAATGAGCCTTGATGAGTTGTTGCATTGTATCTTGTAGATGATAAACAGTGCTGCCATTATGCATCAGCAGTGGGAGAGTGCATGTTGAAGGTGGTGGATGGAATGCCAGTCAAGCGGGATGCTTTCTCTTAGTTGGTGTTGAACCTCTTGAACATTGTTTTTGTGTAGCACCAGTCCAGGCAAGTGGAGAGTATTCCTTCGCACTCATGATTTCTGCCTTGTAGATGGTAGACAGGCCTTAATGAGCCAGGAGATGTTACCTATTGCAGAATTCCCAACATCTGACATGCTCTTATAGCCATACTATTAAGATGGCTAAGCCAATCCAGTTTCTGATTAATTGTTAACCCCAGGATGTAGATAGTGGAGAATTCAGTGATTATAATGCCATTGAATGCCAAAGGAAAGTGGTTAAATTCTCCAGAGTGTGGTGTAATATTACTTGCCACTTGTCAGCTCAAGCAAACAATGGAATTTGCCAATGACAGATTTTAACATTTATGCCGTGGTAACTAAAGCTGCGCTACAAATCTTTTCAGCAATAGGCTTTGTGGAGAGACTCAAGCAGTGATCAATTATTGGGTAATCAACTGAAACGTTATAGAGTGCAAGTTGGCAACTATTTTTCACACCAGAAATTTGGTACAGATGGTTGGAAGATGAAGTACCTATCAATTAGATTTATAGAATCCCTACAGTGTGAAAGCAGGGCATTCAGCCCATCAGGTCCACACCAATCTTTTGAAGAGCATCCCACTCAGACTGACTCCCCAACCTTGCATTTCCCATGGCTAATCCACCTGGCCTGTACATCCCTGGACACTATGGGCCATTAATCACGGCCAATCCACCTAATCTGCACATGATTGTGATTTTTGAAGGAAACTGGAGCACTCAGAGGAAACCCACACAGACATGAAGAAAATATGAAAACTCTATACAGTCACCCAAGAGTGGAATCGAACCAAAGCCCCTGGCACTGTGAGGCAGCAGTACTAACCACTGAGCCACTGTGCCACCCTGTTGGCTAAAATTCCAAATTACCTTCAGTATTGTGTGATAGACCTCAAGAAAGTGCTATAATTAATTCCATACTTCCTGCACATTTTAATATTTACATGAGAGACAGATATTAGTCAAGACTGACACATCTAAGAAAATTCAAAATGACTGAGCCTTGACATAAGAACATTTGAGGCAGAATTTCCAGAAATTTGGTGTATTATAAAAGAGAAGTCACAGCAAATGGAAAGACAGAGGTAAGATAATGTGTCTTGCTGGAACTCTGAAACATTGCACTCAAACTGTTAAGGTCTGTTCAGCATGGCTTGGAATGAATTTTAAAATTTCAGTTTGGACTAACTGAAAGAAGTAAAGAGAACATCTTGTATCTAAAATGTTCCTATGTTCTATGACAAGAATTCTGAGGAACTGAATATATTGGATCAACAGCTGAGTAATAGTAATATGGGTAATCATAACACAAAAGACAAATCTTTATATGTGCAGACAAAAGTAGGCCATTCAGCCCTTCAAGTCTGCTCTGCTATTCAATGAGATCATGGTTGAATTAATAATCTTCAACTCTATTTTCCTGTCTCATCCCCATAATCCTTGATTTTGTAATTGATTAAAAATCTATCTCAGCCAGTAATTCTTTCTGCAATAAAGAATTTCACAGATTCACTATCCTATAAGCTAATAAATTTCTATTTCTGTCCTAAATGGGTAACTCCTTACTCATATACATTGTTCACTGGTCCTAGACTCTCCCACTGGTGAAGCAACGTCTAGCATACACCCTCTGAAGTCCTCAAGAATCTTATATGTCTTTATAAAATCTCCTCTCATTGTTCTAAACACCAATTAATGCAGGTCCGGCCTACTTATTCTCATAAGAAAATCCCTCCATACCCAGGATCAGTCTAGTGAACTTTCTCTGAATAGCCTTCAATTTCAGTATAAATTTCCTTAGATAAGGGAACCTCAGCTATACATATTCTAGGTGTGGTCTAACTATTGCCTTGTATGGTATTAGCAAAACTTCCCTATTGTCATACTTCATTCCTTTTGAACTGAAGGCCCAACATTCCATTTGCATTCTGAAGATGGGTCGCTGGACCTGAAACATAAACCCTGTTTTCTCTCCAGAGATGCTGCTAGACCTGCTGAGTTTCTCCAGCAATTTCTGATTTTGTTTCAGACTTCCAACATCCACGGCTGTTTGTTTTATTCCATTTGCCTTCCTGCTGAACTTGGGATGCTAATTTTATTTTATTCATGTTTGAGGACCCAAATTCCTCTGTCCTGCAGTATCCCACAGTCTTGCTTCATTTAATGATATTCACCTTCTCTATTCCTGCCAAAGTGTATGACCTCACATTTTCCCACATCATATTCCATATACTGTGTTTTCGTCCATTCACTCAATCTGTTTATGTCCCACTGGAGACGGTTTGTGTCATCCTTACCTCCAACATGCATACAGAGCAGGATATGTCATAATTTGTAGCTTTATTATCCTCTGAAGGCTTAATTCTAGGTAGATGATAAAAGTTCAAATGAGGATTCAAGCTTTACATCAGGACTTGAACACGTACAATGGGCCATCATTCTAGTACAATACTGAGGGAGTTCTGTGTTCAAGGAGGCAGAAGCCTCAGAAAAGACAGAAAGCAAGGGGTCAGACACAACTTCATGATAATGTCTGCCTTGAATTAGAAGGTTGTAGCTTCAAGTTCATACAACAAAAGGAGGATAGAGAAATAAAGGAGGTGCATGAGAGCCCTTTTTTTAAAGAGACCCATTGATGTATACTCTCTGCTTTCTGCCGGTCAATCTCCTGTTATATCAGTCAGCTTGTTTGGATGTGTTATGACACAGTTCAGAGCAAGTGGGATTTGAATCCAAACTTCCTAGCTGAGGGATAGGGACACTACCACTGTGCCACAAGATATTAGCTCTTTGTTTACTCATTTGTCAGTTAAGGGATGTTACCGGTTTGGACTGGCTGCTTCATTTGTTTCTGTAACAGTCAACATGCATCAAAATGAATTAATTGCTTGTTGTCTGATATTTTGTCAGCAATCATATAAAAACTGAAACACAAGGGTTTTCTTTTACAAGCATCCACACCAGCTACTCTTAATAGGAATACAGACAATGCAAGTCATAATCCCAACGATGAATTCAATGAAAATCTTGAACATTTCTTTTTGAAAAAATAACCAAAATGAAAACAAATTGCAGTATTAAAAGGGGTGAAACTTAAGTTTTAGTTTAGCCCTGAGAATTTAAACATAGAAACATAGAAAATTGGTATAGGAGTAAGCCATTCAGCCCTTTGAGCCTGCAACAGTATTCATTATGATCATTACTGATCATGCAATTTCAGTATCCCATTCCTGCTGTCTGTCCAATCCCCTTGATCGCTTTGGTCACAAGGACCATGTCCAGCTCCTTCTTGAGTATATCTAATGAACTGGCCTCAACAGCTTTCTGTGGGAGAGAATTCCACAGGTTTACAACTCTCTGAGTGAGGAAAATCTTCCTTATCTCAGTCCTGAATGGCTTACCCCTTATTCTTAGACTGTGACCCCTAGTTCTGGATTTCCCCAACTTTGGGAACATTCTTCCCACATCTAGCCTGTCCAGTTCCATCAGGATTTTATATGTTTCAATGAGATCCTCCCTCCTCATTCTTCTAAATTCTAATAAGCACAGGCCCAGTCGATCCAATCTTTCTTCATGAGAGTTCTGCCATACCGGGAATCAGTCTGAAAACTACCTGCCAATGCACACAAAAACAAAATTAAGATGCATGTAACAAACACACTAAAGTGGTACTCCCTTATGTCTTATAAAGAAATGTATTTTAAGTAACTATTTATTTATTTACCTGTCTACATGCTGAAATAATGTCCAGATATCAATCAAACATACTTGTTCAGCTGTCTCTTGAGAGGTCACTGTCAAAATTTGTTCCAAATTCTTTCAGTGACGATGAATTGCTATATCCACAAATACGTAATCTCTGACTCACCTTCAGCAATACCAAGGGCCTACTAATTTATAATCGGAAATTTTTGCACTTGAAATAGTAAATGTTTCACATCTGCTTGGTTATCACAATTAAAGACTGTATTATTTTGTCAGACTGTGTATCACAATTTTGTCACATCTGGCTAATGATTGGAAAACTTTACTGAAAAGGAAAGGTTTTGTCAAAACATTTAGTGTATTCATCAAGACATTTGCAAATTAAAGGGTGAACAACATTTATATATATATATAAGAAGAGAGTGCTGATCGGTTAGAAAATGGACTCTGGTGGTTAGAGGCATTGTCATAGAGAATGTACCAGTAAGTGATGACGGACAGTTAACTGCCAAGTTTATTTAAGTTTAATCCAGAATCTATTGGACAAACCTTAATCTGATGAATAAACTAGAGAATGGCAATTGCCTTTTTTAAAGTTCATTCATAGGATGTGGCATTGCTGGCTAGGTCAACACTTATTGCCTATCCTTAAGTGTCATGGAGATGACATTTTTAAAGTTGTGACAGGTGCAGTAAGACCATAAGGTATAGGATTAGTATTAGACCATTTGGCCTACTGAATCTGCTCCGCCATTCAATCAAGGCTGATATCTTTCTCAACCCATTCTCCTGCCTTCTCTCTGTAACCTTTGATCCCTTTACTAATCAAGAACCTATTTATTTCTGTCTTAAACACATTCAATGACTTGGCACTCACAGCCATCTGCAGCAATGGGTTCCACAGATTCAACACCTTCTGGCTGAAGAAATTCCTGTACTTCTCAGTTCTAAAGGGTCATCCCTTCACTTTGAGGCTTTGAGGCTCTTGAGTCCTAGTCTTTTCTACTTCCACTCCATCCATCCATGACTCTCAATATTCTTTAGGTTTCAATGAGACCTCCCCACCCTTCTAAACTCTATTGAGTACAGACCCAGAGTCTTCAGCAGCTCCTCATATGACAAACTCTTCATTTCTAGAATCATTCTTCTGAACTTTCTCTAAACCCCCTCCTTCCTCAGATGCAGGGCCTAAATCTGCTCATAATATTCCAAATGTGGGCTGACCAGAGTCTTATACAGCCTCAGCAGTACATCCCCGTTCCTTACTCTAGTGCTGTTGAAATGATTGCTAATATTCACCTTTCTAATTGCCAACTAAACCTGCATGTTAACCTGAAGAGAATCCTGAACTGGAACTCATAAGTCCCTTTCTATTCTGACTTCAGAAGCCTTTCCCCATTTAGACAAGGTGTTTACATTTTCTTTCTGTATGCAAAGAACAGGGCCCTGTGTTCCTATGCAGTTCCAAGTACACACAAGTGTACCACATTTTGAGCCCAATAGACAATGTCAAATTGGTCATCAGCATATTTCCAAGTACACCTGTGATTATTTGGCAGATGCTGTCCAGTAACAAAATCACACCTGAGTTTGGATACTATGTTTTAGGTTTTACAATCACAGATTGGTTGAGGTATTGTTAATACCTTGGCTGTTGCCGATAGCAAAAGTGGCATGCTGTTAATACACTGCACCAGGCCTTGGGATGAATAGCCTAGCATCTTGTATCACGTTGCTACTGGAAATTCAGATGACAAAATACCACTGAAGAAAGTTAGCGTTCTTTACCCAATTACATTTTAAATCAAATACCCTTACTTCCTGCTTCCAATTCTTTTTTAACTAACAAAGGTATTCAAAGAGATTGAGGAAGACATGCTAATTGTGGATAGTTATCTCCTGACTGTCTCATGGCAATATCCAAGAGCTTGTTCTCCACTCCTTAGAAATTCTGAGAGTTGCTGGTACAGCTGAGAAATCTTTTTGAACTGCTAACTGATTTGTCATTCAGACTTTCCAACATTAGGTATTGCTGTGTCTCACAATTCTGTTTCTCTATGTGGAACTATAGGTTTTTTTGCTTTTCAATTTATTCAGCTATTATTAGGACTCAGATGAGGAGGAATTTATTCATGCGGGGTGATGAATGGTTGGAATTTTCTACCCCAGAGGACTGTGGACGCTCAAAAATCGAAGTAGAATCAAAACTGAGATTGATGATAGATTTCTACATGTTAAAAACATCAAAGGATGTTGGGATAGTGCAGAAAAGTGTGTAGAAGTAGATCAGCCAAAGGTGGTGCAGGCTCAAGGTTCTGGGGCATGTTGCCGAACAGAGACCTTAGGACACATAGTTCCTTGAGTAGAGTCACATGTAGATATGATAGTGAAGAGGGCTTTTGGTATGCTTTCCTTTATTGGTCAGTGCATTGAGTGTTGGAGTTGGGAGGTCATGTTGAGGCTGTACAGGACATTGGTTAGGCTACTTTTGGACTACTCCGTTCAATTCTGGTCTCCCTACTATAGGAAAGATGTTGTTAAATTTGAAAGAGTTTGGAAAAGTTATGCAAGGATGTCGCCAGGGTTGAAGAGTTTGAGCTATAGGGAGAGGCTGAACAGGCTTCAAATTTTCTTTGAAGCTCCAGAAGCTGAGGGGTGACCTTATACAGGTTTATAAAATCATGAGCATGGATAGGGTGAAAAGACGAGTGTATGGGAGTCCAAAACTAGAGGACATAAGTTAAAAGAGATCTAAGGGGCAACATTTTCATGTAGAAGGTGGTGTGTGTATGGAATGAGCTGCCAGATGAAATATTGGAGGCTTGTACAATAACAACATTTAAAAGGCATCTGGATGGGTATATGAATAGGAAAGGGTATAGAGGGATATGGCCAAATGCTGGCAAATGGGACTAGACTAATTTTGCATATCTGGTTTACATGGACAAATTGGATCGAAAGATCAGTTTCCATGCTGTATATCTCTATGAGTCTATGACTCAATGTCCTAACCTTGCTCGATGTTTTATGTTCTTATGTTTCACTTTCAAGGAATTAGGAAAAGTTATTCAACATATTCAACATATTCTAAAGGGACAAAGATTCCTGTAAAGCTTTCCCGTCTTGGTTGACAATTGTATAAACTGTTGTACTAAAAGAGAGGCAACCTTTGTTATGCATTATTACAAATGCAATCTGTAAGTTTGCTGGAAATCTGAAATATAAACAGAAGCTGCTGGAGGTACTCAGCAGGTCAGGCAGTACCTGTAGAGAGAACATTACAGTTCAATGGTTTTTCATTTGGGCCTGTTGTGTGTTAATAGATGAAGGTGCCTTATTATACTCGGAGTTATGAACATCAATAACTTACACTTAGATACTGCATTAACAGAGAAAAACATCTCTAGGCACTCAATAGATTGTTCAGTCAAAAATGAATACATGAATAAGAAAGTTAAAAATCACAAAACACCAGGTTATAGTCCAATAGGTTTATTTGGAAGCACTAGCTTTCGGAGCGCTGCTCCTTCATCACGTGGTTGTGGAGAATAAGATCGTAAGACACAGAATTTATAGCAAATGTTTACAGTGTGATGCAGCTGAAATTATATATTGAAAACGATCTGGATTGTTTGTTAAGTCTCTCATCTTTTAGAATGACGATGTTCGTTTTAGTTCTTTCGTATGTAAATCCCAGAAGCTTTTTTAAAGTTACATTCTCAAGTGAACTTTAACAATAAGTGCCATGTCAGCCCAGATAATGCATTAAAGGTGTGAGGTGCCCAGTGTGAGGCAGTCTGTGCCCCAATGTTCAGACTGATTCAAATCTAAAAAAAAGGGTTTTACAGAATCTTACATGGATTCATGCAGTTTTTGAACAAAATAAAATGTAATTCTGCAAGTACAAATTCACCCCGCTAATTTATAAGTGTGTTTTGTGTGCGCACATGTGGGCCTGTGTATGAGGAAATGGGGTATGAGTGTCTGTGAGAGAGTGTGTATGTGTATGTGTGTCAGAGTGAGTGGAAAGTGGTGTAAGGGGGTGCGTTTGTGAATGTGGGTGTGCATGTGTGAGCGTATGAGAGAGAGCTTGTGTATGAGAGAGGGTCTGTGTGTGTGTGTGTGTGTGTGTGTACACTGCCTTGGCTATCAGTCGCTGCAAGGCGTGTCAGAGTCTCAACATCAATACCACCATTACACTCACCATGTATGTGGCAGGTACTCATGCGACTCTGTTAAAGTCATACTCTGCAGGCAAGGGTGCTCTGAGGCATGGTACATTGGCGAGACTGAACAGAGGCTTCGGCAATGGATGAATGGACACCGCACAACAATTGCCAGGCAGGAGTGTTCCCTTCCAGTCGGAGGACACTTCAGCCGTCCGGGACATTCGACCTCAGACCTTCGGGTGACCATCCTCCAAGGCGGACTTCAGGGCCAGGCAACAATGCCAAGTGGCCGAGCAGAGGCTGATAACCAAGTTCAGTACCCAAGAGGATGGCCTCAACTGGGACCTTGGGTTCATGTCACACTACAGGGTTCGTGTCACACTACAGGTGACCCCACTGCACTAAACACACACACACACACACCGACAGGCCCATACATTCATGCAGACCCTCTCTCATACTCAAGCTCTCTCTCACATACTCACACATACACACGCACACACGCACTCTCTCACAGATTTATACCCCTTTACACTCACATTCACACATACACATACTCACACTCTGTAATAGACACTCAACCACCCCCCACCCCCAAACACACGCACCCCACATGCGCGCGCGCGGGCACACACACATTCACTCTTATAAGTTAGTGGGGTGAATTTGTACTTGCAGAATTACATTTTATTTTGCTTAAAACTGCATGAATCCATGTAAGATTCTTGTAGTCCCTTTTTTAGAAATAGAATCAATCTGAACATTGGGGCACAGACAGCCTCACACAGGCACCTCACACCTTCAGTGCATTATCTGGGCTGACATGGCACTTATTGTTAAAGTTCACTTGAGAATGTAACTTTAAAAAAGCTTCTGAGATTTACATATGAAAGAATTGAAATCAGCATGGTCATTCTAAAAGATGAGAAACCTAACAAGCAATCCAGGTCTTTTTCAATATATAATTCCAGTTCCATCACACTGTAAACTTTTGCTATAAATTCTATGTCTTATGATCCTGTACTCCACAACCATGTGATGAAGGAGCAACGCTCCGAAAGCAATGCTTCCAAATAAACCTTTTTGACTATACCTTGGTGCTGTGTGATTTTTAACTTTGTACACTCCAGTTCAACTCCGGCACCTCCAAATCATGAATAAGAAAGCTTTGGGGGGATATGGGCCAGGAACAGTCATTTAGTTTGGGATTATGTTTAGCATGGACTAGTTGGACTGAAGGATCTGTTTCCATGCTATATGACTCTATGACTTTGTGCTAAGATGGGTGGCAGAAACCTTGGTTGCAGAACAGATTTAAAGAGGAGAGGCACGTGGAGAGATTTAGAGACAAAATGTCAGGGTTTTCGGCTGAGACTGTTTAAGATAAGGAAGGAGACCAGAACTGCACGCAATATTCCAACAGTGGCCTCACCAATGTCCTATACAGCCGCAACATGATCTCCCAACTCTTGTAATCAATACTCTGACCAATAAAGGAAAGCATAGCAAACGCCTTCTTCACTATCCTATCCCCCTGTGACTCCACTTTCAAGGAGCTATGAACCTGCACTCCAAGGTCTCTTTGTTCAGCAACACTCCCTAGGTCCTTACCATTAAGTGTATAAGTCCTGCTTAATGGTAAGGCGAAGAAGGCATTTGGTATACTTTCCTTTATTGGTCAGAGTATTGATTACAGGAGACGGGAGGCCATGTTGCGGCTGTATAGGACATTGGTTAGACCACTGTTGGAATATTGTGTGCAATTCTGGTCTCCTTCCTATCGGAAAGATGTTGTGAAACTTGAAAGGGTTCAGAAAAGATGCACAAGGATGTTGCCTGGGTTGGAGGATTTGAGCTATAGGGAGAGGCTGAACAGGCTGGGACTGTTTTCCCTGGAGCATCGGAGGCTGAGGGGTGACCTTATAGAGGTTTACAAAATTATGAGGGGCATGGATAGGATAAATAGGCAAAGTCTTTTCCCTGGGGTTGGGGTGTCCAGAACTAGAGGGCATAGGTTTAGGGTGAGAGGGGAAAGATATAAAAGAGACCTAAGGGGCAACTTTTCACGCAGAGGGTGGTACGTGTATAGAATGAGCTTCCAGAGGAAGTGGTGGAGGCTGGTACAATTGCAACATTTAAAAGGTATTTGGGTGGGTATATGAATAGGAAGGGTTTGAAGGGGTATGGGCTGGATACTGGCAGGTGGGACTAGATTGGGTTGAGATATCTGGTCGGCATGGACGGGTTGGACCGAAGGGTCTGTTTCCGTGCTGTACATATCTATGACTCTATGAATCTAAGACAGAATGACCAGTGATGGAACCTGGTCAGGCAGTAAAGTATGCGGTCTAATTTGAAGGATATCCTTGAATCCTCTTCTTTCTCAATCACAATTTGTGTCATCTATAGCTTAATTGTAGATAACCTAGAGATTTGTGCACATAATACAGACTGTTAGTCCAGTGCAGTTTTGAGGGAAAGTTAAATTGTCAGTAGTGCTGTATTTTTAATGCTTATCCAATACCCCATATATTTTTTCAGATGAACATAATCCTCCATCTTCATATTAGGGTCGATGATCCAGTTGCCTTGAATGCTCACCCTATGCCTGAAAGATTGGCGTGCAAAACTGTATTTTTAGGCTATAAATGAAGCCTTCAAAACCAGAGAGAGCACATTGTCCTCCTGAAGACTGGGGTGTCAATTGTTGCGACAAAAAAGAATCTCACCTGGGGCAAAAATGTGCTTATATCTACAAAGCAAAGAACAACACTGAGAGCCCTTCTGTCTTTTGGGGTAAAGTGACCTTTGCTCACTGGAGCCATGGGTGTCCTATTGGGCACAGGATTCATTCAATGCTATTTCCAAGGTTTTCCATGGCCTCACCTCATCTATGCAATTTTTCTTTAACCCAATAACATTCCTGGGATATTTGCTCTTACCTAGTTCTACCTTTTTTTTTAGATTACATTACTTACAGCCCTTCGGCCCAACAAGTTCACACCGACCCTCCGAACAGCAACCCACCCAGACCTATTCCCCTACATCTAACACTACGGGCAAGTTAACATGGCCAATTCACCTGACCTGCACATTTTTTTTGGATTGTGGGAGTAAACTGGAGCACCTGAAGGAAACCCACACAGACACGGGGAGAATGTGCAAACTCCACACAGACAGTTGCCTGAGGTGGGAATTGAACTCGGATCTCTGGTGCTGTGAGGCAGCAGTGCTAACCACTGTGCCGCCTTCTTCAGCAGCATCATTTTCACTGCTGCACTATTTATTGTTGTGCCTTCTATTACCAAGATCATAAACTCTGAAATTCTGTTCTAATAATTTATGTGTCTTTCCCTCTTTCCCCTCCTTTAGAATGCTCCTTTAAAGCTAACCTTTTGCTTGTTCAAATATTTCCTTCTGTGGCCAGCTGTTAAATGTTCATACCTGTGAAGTTCTTGAGGTGTTCTGTTATTTATGGTTCTTCATCAACTTCTCTAGTCCCTAGTGACATCCTTGTACTTGTTCTCATGCTATCACATGTTCCCGTAATGCAGTGACCCGAATAGTACACAATGCTCTGTCTGCAAAATACTTGGTGCTTTGTACAGTTCTAGTGTAACCTCCCTGGTTTTATACTCCAGACCTCAGCCAATAAGGGAAAGAATCCCAAATGCAACCTTGACCCCTTATTCCCCTGTCCTATTATTTTCAGGAATCTGTGATCATGCATTCCAAGTTTCGTCGACAGATGCCAATTTCCTATTCAATATTGGACATTTTCATCACACATTTGTTCTCCCTAAATGAATTACCGCACATTTCTCCAGACTGCAATTGTATTTTTAATTTTTTTTTCTTTCAGATAAAACAATCCTTAGCTCCCTACCCCTGCTCACTTAGCTAATTTGTTTTTATTGTACTTGCATTCCATTTCAATGTCATGCACAATATGCACTGGCATGAATGCTCCAAATCGAATTTGTCAACTTGAGAATAAAACACTTCAAGATACTTCAGTGTACAGATGTATTGCAAATTATGTATGGTGTGCACCTTACATTATAATACTTGAAAACGAATGTGATTGGGGAATTTTAAAGAGATCCTTGAGTGCAACTAAATTATGTGACATGTGGCCTGGGAGTACACCATGCTGACACTAGATGTGAAGAGATCTTCAGCATATATGCCATCTTATCCTAGCAACTACTAGTTCTGATGAAGTATTACTGGACCCAAAATGTTGACAGTTTTCTCTCCAAAGATGCTGCCAGACCTGCTGAGGATTGCCAGCAATTTTCGTTTTTGCTTCAGATCTCCAGCATCCTGCAGTTCTTTGTTTAAGTTTAATGTTGGAAATGCTGTCTTTTAGATGAATTATTAAAACAAGGTCCACTTGCACTCTCAGGTGAATGTAAAAGAAAGAATGCTCCCTCATGTTTAGGACTAATGTTTATCTATCAGCCCACGTCATTAAGAACAAATTAAAATGATCATGATCATTTTTTAAAAATTCACTTGTGGGATGTGGGCATTGCTGGCTGGGCCAGCATTTATAGCCTGTCCTTATTTGCCCTTGAGAAGGTGGTAGTGAGCTGCCTCTTAACCACTGCTGTTCATGCACTATACGTAGACCCACAACGCCATCAGGAAGCAAAATCCAAGATTGTGATCTCGCAATAGTGAATGACCCGTGATATATTTCCAAGTCAGGCTGGTGAGTGGCTTGGAGGGCAAATTTCAGCTAGTGTGTTCCCATATACCTGCTGCCTTTGTCCTTCTAGAAGATGATATTCAAAGGTTTGGAAAGTGTTATCTAAGGACCTTTAGTGAATTTCTGCAATGCATCCTGTGGATGGCACGCACTGCTGCTACAGACTACCAATGGTGGAGTGACTGAAGATTTATGAATGTGGCGCCAATCGAGTGGTTGCTTTGTCCTGGATGGTCTCAAGTTTCCTGAATGTTGTTGGAGATGCACCCATCTCAGCAAACAAGGAGTATTTCGTCACATTACTAACTTGTGCCTTGTAGGTGATGAACAGGCTTTGAGGAGTCAGGAGGTGAGTTACTCACTGCAGTATTCCTAGCCTCTGACCTATTCTTGTAGCCATTGTATTTATATGGCGAGTCCAGTTGCAATTCTGGTCAATGGTACCTGCCAGGATGTTGATAGTGGGAGATTCAATGATGGTAATGCCATTCAATGTCAAGAGGAACATGGTTAGATTATCTCTTATTGAGATGGTGATTGCCTTACATTTGTACTACCACTTTTCAGTCTAAGCCTGGATATAATCCAATTCCTATTACATTTGGACATGAACCATTCCAGTATCTGAGGAGTTGCGAATGGTGCTGAATATTGGGCAATCATTAGTGAACATCCTGACTTCTAACCTTATGATAGAGGGAAGGTCATTGATGAAGCAGCTGAAGGAGGTTTGGCCTAGGACATTACCCTGGGGAACTCCTGCAGAGATGTTCTAGAGCTGCAATGACTGACCTCCAACAACCATGACCATCTTCCTCTGTGCCAGGTATGATTGCAACTAGTGACTCCTGTTGTGCTAGTGCTGCTTTATGCATGGTCGAATGCAACCTTGATGTCACGGGATGTTACTCTCATCTCGCCGGGATTTCAGCTTTTTTAGTCATGTTTGAACCAAGGCTAAATGAGGTCAGGAGCTGTGTGGCCCTGGCAGAACCCAAACTGGACATCACTGAGCAGGTTATTGCTGAGGAGGTGCTGCTTGATAACACTGTTTGTGACACCTCCCATCACTTTACTGACGATTGAAAGTTTTAGATGGGGCGGTAATTTGACAGATTGAATTTGTCCTCGGCATTATTGGGTAGATGCCAGTGTTGTAGCTGTATTGGAACAGCTGACCTAGATGGCCTTGGTATTCAGATGTTCCAGGTATGAGTGAAGGGCCAGCGAGATAGCAACTGCCATGGACCTATTAGACAATAGACAATAGGTGCAGGAGTAGGCCATTCTGCCCTTCGAGCCTTCACCACCATTCAATATGATCATGGCTGATCATCCTTAATCAGTATCCTGTTCCTGCCTTATCTCCATAACCCTTGATTCCACCATCCTTGAGAGCTCTATCCAACTCTTTCTTAAATGAATCCAGAGACTGGGCCTCCACTGCCCTCTGGGGCAGAGCATTCCACACAGCGACCACTCTCTGGGTGAAGAAGTTTCTCCTCATCTCTGTCCTAAATGGTCTACCACTTATTTTTAAGCTGTGTCCTCTGGTTCGGCACTCACTCATCAGCGGAAACATGTTTCCTGCCTGCAGAGTGTCCAATCCTTCAATAATCTTATACATCTCAATCAAATCCCCTCTCAGTCTTCTAAACTCAAGGATATACAAGCCCAGTCGCTCCAGTCTTTCAGCATAAGGTAGTCCCGCCATTCCAGAAATTGACCTCGTGAACCTACGCTGCACTCCCTCAATAGCCAGAATGTCTTTCCTCAAATTTGGAGACCAGAACTGCACACAGTACTCCAGGTATGGTCTCACCAGGGCCCTGTACAGCTGTAGAAGAACCTCTTTGCTTCTATACTCAATCCCTCTTGTTATGAAGGCCAGCATGTTATTAGCCTTCTTCACTACCTGCTGTACCTGCATGCTTGCCTTCATTGACTGGTGTACAAGAACACCCAGATCTCTTTGTACTGCCCCTTTACCTAAATTGATTCCATTTAGGTAGTAATCTGCCTTCCTGTTCTTGCCACCAAAGTGGATAACCATACATTTATCCACATTAAACTGCATCTGCCATGTATCTGACCACTCACCTAACCTGTCCAGGTCACCCTGTAATCTCCTAACATCCTCCTCACATTTCACCCTGCCACCCAGCTTAGTATCATCAGCAAATTTGCTAATGTTATTACTAATACCATCTTCTATATCATTAACATATATTGTAAAAAGCTGCGGTCCCAGCACTGATCCCTGCGGTACCCCACTGGTCGCTGCCTGCCATTCCGAAATGGAGCCGTTTATCACTACTCTTTGTTTCCTATCAGCCAACCAACTTTCAATCCAAGTTAGTACTTTGCCCCCAATACCATGCGCCCTAAATTTGCTCACTAACCTCCTATGTGGGACTTTATCAAAAGCTTTCTGAAAGTCCAGGTACACTACATCTACTGGATCTCCCTCGTCCATCTTCAGAGTTACATCCTCAAAAAAGTCCAGAAGATTAGTCAAGCATGATTGCCCCTTCATAAATCCATGCTGACTCTGACCTATCCTGTTACTACTATCCAGATGTGTCATAATTTCATCCTTTATAATAGACTCCAGCATTTTTCCCACCATGGAGGTCTGACTAACTGGTCGATAATTTCTTGCTTTCTCTCTCCCACCTTTCTTAAAAAGTGGTACAACATTAGCCACCCTCCAATCCGCAGGAACTGATCCTGAATCTATCGAACTCTGGAAAATAATCACCAGATTATATTACAGTGTGGAAACAGGCCCTTCGGCCCAACAAGTCCACACCGCCCCGCCGAAGCTCAACCCACCCAAACCCCTACATTTACCCCTTACCTAACACTACGGGCAATTTAGCATGGCCAATTCACCTGACCTGCACATCTTTGGACTGTGGGAGGAAACCGGAGCACCCGGAGGAAACCCACGCAGACACGGGGAGAATGTGCAAACTCCACACAGTCAGTCGCCTGAGGTGGGAATTGAACCCAGGTCTCTGGCGCTGTGAGGCAGCAGTGCTAACCACTGTGCCACCGTGCCGCCCAAAATTGTTGTTCAACATGGAGGAATACAAGTCGTCTGCTGAACAAGGACAGTATGAAGTAATTAGCAGGACGTTTCTTTGCCCATGTTTAACCTGGAGCCATGGGACTTCATGTGTTCTAGAGTCAATATTGAGGACTCTTGGGCCAATTCCCTCTTGACTGTATACCACTGTGCCACCACCTCAGCTGGGCCTGTGCTGCCATTGGGAGACAACATATCCAGGGATGAAGATGGTGGTGTCTGGAACATTGTCTGTAAGATTGCCCTTCACTGGAGCTTGATGTGTACAAGTTGGCTGCTAGCCACTTGGCTGCCAGTGACTACACTTCAAAAGACACTTAATTAGCTGTCGGTGCTTTAGGAGACCCAGTGATCATGACAGATAAATGTAAATGGGCGAGACAACCCATCAGATACAGAGGTGTGTCATAATGTGTCTGAACAGGTTGATTAAAAATATCTATAAATGCAAGTCTTTCCCTATATTTCAAGGTAATTCACTGATATAAAAAGCATTGGTCATTTTCTGTCTGCTCCTGTTCATTGACAGACACTTTTAGAGGATGAAACAAGAAACAGACATGAAATAAAATTTGGCTGCATACCCTAATGTGGTGCCAGCATCTGATGTCCCTTTGAGGATTAAGTCTTTGATGTTTAAAAAGGAAAATTGCTTTCAAACATGACAGTTTGGCATTACAGCCTATCTGGGTTGCTGGGCAGCAGTGTGAGGGAATAAAGCTATCGCGCTCAGAAGGTGCATTTATTTTTCTAGGAGGAGTGGAGTTCAATCAATGGCAAAGGGACGCGATACCTCATTCTTTTCCTTTGCAACCTTCGACTATGAAGGTGAGTGCATCCACAGGAAATTCTTGCCACTGCTGGCCCCACGCACTCTCCCCACTTGAATGAGAACAGAAAGTGTTAAAGCACTCAAGTCTAGCAGCATCTGTGGAGAGAGAAAAAAAATAACATTTCAAACCCAATGCAACTCTTCTTCTGAACTGGACATGTTGAGAATATTGGAATAAAAGACAGCCTTGCACTCCCTTGAGCCTTTTCTGTCATTCAGTCCACAGCCCCCACACCGGTTCCATATATAGCCTTGTCTACCAAAAATTTATCAATCTCAGTTTCGACATTTTCAATTGACTCTCAGTCTTGTCAGCTTTTTTTTAAGAGGGAGAGAGTTCCGGATCTCCGTTTTCCTTTGTAAGAACAACTACTTCCAGACATCACTATCAAATGGCTCTAATTTTAAAATTCTGCTGTATCGTTCTGGACTCGGAGGAAATAATTGCCCACATTGTTGATCCTTTGATTCTTTTCAAACACCAACAATCAGATCACTCCTTCTTGTTTTACAATCAAGGGAATACGTAGCTATCCATGCAACCTGAACTCCTCCTCAACCTGAAGGATGAATTCATCATCCTTTTGTCCCAGTTTGATGAATGTGGACTGTACCCCTTACCAAGGCCAATATATCTTTCCTTCTGTGGGGACTCCTGAACACAGTGGGCTATTTTCACAGGGGACACAGTGCTTCACTCCCATTGAATTGTAAAAATTGGTTGACAGCCAGCAGACCTGAAAGAAGCCTTCTCTGCAGCCATGACACCTTGTCAGCTGACTTAAACAGGCAGATCCGATGGATTAGCACTTCTTAGTGGTTCTGGCATCTTGGAGCCTGTAATGGACACTGCTGTGAGTCGGCCCGTGCAGAACCTCAAAGACTCCAAGACTGAGGTAAGTCTGAAGCTTTGAAGGCGGAGAGTGATAGGGCAGCAAAGGGAAGTGGGGAAGGGGTAAGAAGGGGAATGGACTTCGGAGGCCAGATGGTGAAGAATAAAGTGAGAAGGTAACATATTGGGGTAATGCTTCCATTACACATGAGGCACACCAATCCACCCTACCTCCCAAATCCTGTACCTCATCTTTGTTCTCACCTTTCCAAAATATTTGCTCAAACGTGGGTTCCCCACTCCCCCCACCTGCCCACACCAACCATTCTGTGGCATAAAATATTGATCCATTGGCATGGTTACAAGATGGGGTATTGGGTCTATCGTAATCCTACTCAGAGGCACTGCAGACAGTTGTAGTGTCTTTATATGCACTCAGCAGCAACTTCCAGATATACTGCTTAACATCCACCTCCCTGAGTTAGTAGGTCACAGTTCAAGTCCCACTCCACAGAATCCTAGCCAACGCTGCAGCGCACTGTGGAAATATTCTGCATAGTTCGAGAAGCCGTGTTTCGTTGGTGTTGAACCTATGACCCCTGCCCACCTGCTGCACCCCCTCCCCCCACAGAGTACATACAAGATCCACTTTCAAAACGGGCATCTCTCTGATGCCCACGACGTCCCTGAACCAGCACGACTCGAAACAAAATATCTGTTCATTTATTACATTGCTGTTTGCTGTGCGGACATTGGCTGCTGACAAAAAAAATCCAAGATCAAAATGCTAAATGGAATTACAGTAATGAGCTGTGCTACCAAGTAAAGTTTGATGATATGCTTGAATTACAAGTGTGCTGAGCTCCCCATGATTTAAAATATTGCCTCACCGCTTATTATAAATTCTAAATGACATCCTATCACTTTCAACTAGATGGAAAAAAAGCAAATAAATTTAGCGTAAATAAAGCACATGTAAACTGTTTGGCTTATGAGAGTATTAGATAACTATTGTACATTAAAACAGCAACCATAGTTCAGAAGCATTTCATTGACTGTAAAGGACTTGGGCAATCCTGGCTTGTGAAAGGTGTTATATAAATGCAAGTCCCTTTTGATTTAGAAACAGCAATGCATTGAATCTTTTTAAGGCAGTGATGGCTCATATTTAATCTCAATGCTGAGGGATGAAATCATTCTCCAGTTGATGAGGATTAGTGTTGACCAGGATCCTTGTAGTCCACCAGGAACTGAGCTGCACCACCATCACCCCCCCACCCGCCCTGGAATTTGTTTGCCTCAATACCTCATGCCCACAGCAAAAAAAAATGTGTGCCAGTTTAAACAGATGAAATCCAAGAGCAGTAAATCTTTCATGGTGCTCTCGAATTCACTTAAAAATTACAGCTGTGAAATAGAAGGTGAAAGAATGGGTGCAGAAGGTGCAGTCACTGAGCCGTTCAGAGCTCTCCATCTCAGGCCACTTTCTGTTTTTATCACAAATCTCATAAATAATAGATTGCCTGAAACACAGACACGACAGGATAGTGAAAACATCTCAGTAAAGAAGCGCATCGCAGGTTGTGTATAATATATTAGCTCTGAGGTTTACTGGAATCTTCTGTAGTTTCTATTTGCACACAGATTAAGTCGAGCACTAATGACACAGCGTTTCGACATTGTCCAGGAAATGAACTCATGGGTTGCTCTGCAAAATAATGTGCGAAAAAATACCACTTATTTTTAAAGAGAAAAGAAAGAGTCAGTCATATAACTCGATATTTTGTGCATCACTAACAAGGGTCCATCGGTCCTCTCTACTTTCTATCCTGGGTGAAAGATAATAAGATCCTAACCAAGTTTAAATTGAAACATGCAACTAACTACAAATGTTGCCAGGTTTATTTAAGGCAGCTTATCACTCATCAAAGTCAGGCTCTGTGTCATGCTTTAGGGCAGTCTACACAACATGTCGAATGTAATCCCTGCATATTTTCTTTCTAATTTATTCATGGGATGTGGGTGTCACTGGCTGGGCCAGTACTTATTGCCTGTCCCAATTTGCCCCTTGAGAAGGTGGTGGTGAGTTGTCTTCTTGAACCGCTGCAGTCCACCTGCTGTGGGTTGAACCACAATGCCACCAGGGAGGGAATTCCAAGATTTTGACCCAGCGACAGTGAAGGAATGGCAATATATTTCCAAGTCAGGATGGTGACCAGCTTGGAGGGAAACTTGCAGGGTGTGGAGTTCCTATATATCTGTCACCCTTGTCCTTCTAGATGGAAGTGGCTGTAGGTTTGGAAGGTGCTGTCTAAGGATCTTTGGTGAATTTCTGCAGTGCATCTTGTAGATAGTACACCCTGCTGCTACCGAAGTCAAGGGAGTGAATGCTTTGAATGTGGTGTTAATCAAGCAGGCTGCTTTGTTCTGGATGACATCAAGCTTCTTGAGTGTTGTTGGAGCTGCACTCATCCAGGCAAGTGAGGAATATTCTATCACACTCCTGACTTGTGCCTTGTAGATAGTCGACAGGCTTTGGGGAGTCAGGAGGTGAGTTTCCTGCAGTATTCCTAGCCTCTGACCTGCTCTTGCAGCCATTGTGTTTTTGTGGCAAATCAAGTTGAATTTCTGGTCAATGGTAACTCCCAGGATGTTGTTCGTGGGGGATTCAGTGATGGTAACACCATTGAATGTCAAGGAGCAGTGGTTATAGAGTCATAGAGATGTACAGCATGGAAACAGACCCTTCGGTCCAACTTGTCCATGCTAACCAGATATCCTAAATTAATCTTGTCCCATTTGCCAGCACTTAGTCCACATCGTTCTAACTGCTTCCTATTCATATATCCAGATGCCTTTTAAATGTTGTATTTGTACCAGCCCCCACCACATCCTCTGGCAGCTCAGATAATTAAGTATGAGCCTTTATGTCAAAAGAGCTGGCAGATGGAATGGTGGAATTTGTGCTGCTGTTTAAGTACTGTCTTCAGTCTGGGGCATCACATCTCACAAAGGATTTGGAGTGGATGCAGAGTAGATTCACCAGAATTAAATTTTAACAAAGCAAAAGAACTACAGATGCTGTAAATCAGAAGCAAAAACAGAAATTGCTGTAAAAGCTCAGCAGGTCTGGCAGCATCTAAGAGAAATCAGAGTTAATGTTTCGGGTCGAGGGACCTTTCTTTCGGTTTTTATCTGGTATTTAACTCAGTGCCACTTCTCTCTAGGCTTGCCCACCCTAAATACGTTCTGCTCCTGTCTCCAATGAGGAAGGGTCACTGGACCCAAAACGCTAACTTTGATTTATACCATAAGACCATAAGACATAGGAGTAGAAATTAGACCATTCAGCCCATCAGGTTTGCTCCACTATTCAATCATGGCTGATAAGTTTCTCAACCTCACTGTCCCACTTTCTCTCCGTAACCCTTGATCCCCCTGACAATCAAGAACCTATCTATCTCCATCTTAAATATACTCAATGACCTGGCCTCCACAGCCTTTTTTGGCAGTGAATTCCATAGAGTTACCACTCTCTGTGAAGAGGTTTCTCCTGATGTCCGTTCTCCTTCCCTTTAATTTCCACACATGCTGCCAGACCTGCTGAGCTTTTCCAATGATTTGTGTTTTTGCTTCACCAGAATTAAACTGGGCCAGTAGGATTAACTGGGTTGGCATCTATTGATTAGAGAAGATTAAGGCCTGGTTTAATGGAAGGTTTAAGATGATTTAGGAGTTGATTGGGTCAATAGGGGAAGCCTGGAAAAAGGGGTAAAATTAGAGTCAATCAGAAGTGAGGTTAGGCAGCACTCACTCACACAAAGTGGAAATCTGGAACTTTCTTCACCCAAAGAAGCTGTTGAGACTAACGTTGCGTGGGGGTGGGGGTGGTGGACAAACAGAGTGAGGTGGTCACTGCAAATGATAATTTCAAAACTGAGTTTGATATTTTTAGATACAGGTTATTAAGGAACATGGAACAAGCTAGGGTATCATAGAATCCCTACAATGTGGAAACAGGCCCTTCAGCCCAACTAGTCCACACCAACCCTCTGAAGAGTAACCCACCCAGACCCATTCTCCTACCCTATTATCCTATATTTACCTCTGACTAATGCACCTAACTTACACATGCCTGAACACTATGGGCAGTTTAGCATAGCCAATTCACCTGACCTGCACATTTTTGGACTATGGGCAGAACCTGGAGCACCCAGAGGAAACCCACACAGACACACGGATAATGTGTAAACTCCACACAGACAGTCGCCTAAGACTGGAGTCGAACCCAGGTCCTTAGCGCTGTGAGACAGCAGTGCTAACCACTGAGCCACTGTGCCACTCCATCAAATCATCGAAACCACCGAAAAAAACTACAGATGCTGTAAATCAGTAACAAAATCAGAAATTGCTGGAAAAGCTCGCTGGTCTGGCAGTATCTGTGGAGAGAAATCAGAGTTAACGCTTCGGGTGGAGTAACCCTTCCTCAGAACTTTCAGAGGGTGACAATCATTAAAGTATAGATTAGCTTTGATCCAAGGAATGGCAATACAGGCTTGAAGGGTTGAATGGCCTCTTCCTGTTCTTCTGCTCCCCAAAGTAAGGTGGATCAAACGTATTCTCCGTTTTATATTTTTCTGCACCAAATGACATCTGATGGATATCCCAACATGCACAGGGGTCATTTCAGTTCTTGTATTGAATGAACAATGCAGGCAGAAATTGGGTGTGAGTATTCAGGTTGAAATGAAACCCAGGGTGTCAGATACAGGCCTCAAACAGGTGTTAACCTTGTTGTGGAAAGATGACTCAATGCCCGTTTTCCTTTCTTGGGAAAGGGAGAAGGGTCATTTGCCTTCAAAACCTGCGGCCAATGTTGAGAGCTGCAATATGAATCACAGTGCAGAAATAAACCAAACAAACCGCTCAAACCGAAAATGAATCTTTCAGTCTTGCCTGACAAGATGAATCTAATAATAGATCTAAGCTACAATTGCTATATGAGTCGGAATGTAACACAAGTAAACGATCAGACCGACCAACCCGGAACAGTTCAGCATTAGCTGAGAGGTCAAACTGTACCACGAACACTTCAGAATCAATAAATCTTGCATCTCTTGAACACGCGTCCTTCATTATCTGAGTAAATATCCTTTGTTTTTTGCTAATCAGTTACCAGAGTTCTGAACTTTCTCAATAGTTTTGCAATACCTTTTAAATATATCCAGCAAGTTTCTGCTAATCCAATGAAAAAAACATGTCAGGTACAGATTCAATTTCCTTTGTGAAACAGACAAAAGAGGAGCTTTGTTATTCCTGGCTTCGCGGTAACTGAATAGCCTTGTTTTTAGGGTGACGTTGTTGACACACAATTTTCTTTTCTTCCTTAATCATCGGAGCAAGTTCCAGTTGGCAACAGTCTCGTTTTCGATAGCCCTGTCTGGGAAAGTCCCAGAGTGCAAACTAAGCATCCAGAGCCGTTCCTGAATTTGTCAACACTGTCAATCAAGTTAGAAAGTTGTAAATTCAATCCTGTTGCAGACACTCAAGTACTGAAAACCAGCCTGACATTTCCAGTATGGCACTGAGCGAGTGCTGCATTGTCTGAGGTGCTGTCTTTCAAATGACACATTAAACAGAAGCTCCATCTGCCCTCTCAGGTAGATGTTAAAGATCCCGTGGCACTGGCAGTACTTCGTGCACCATTCAATTTGGAGGGGGTAGTTTCTTTGCAGATAGGAGAGTGCTGGGTAAGGACCCTCTTGTCTTCCCATCTCCAACCTGATCAAACTCTTGTGGGAATGACGGCCCCTCTCTCCAGGAGGTTAAATGAGGTCCTTAAGTGATGACTTAAAGACCTTGTTCCATCATTGCTGGTAGCCAGCCATCAGCAGGAAGGGATGTACCATCTGGCATTGCCAGCCAGCAGGTTTGCTGTAGCCCCCTATTGAGTGACCCTCATGCACGGGCAGCCTGTGCACAATTAGGGCATTAGGGATTGGGAAGAGGAAATTCCGCAGGAATCCATCTCCGACCCTTACAGCCAACCTCCTTCCCCCTCCTGTCCAGCGCCCTCTTGTTGGGTAACCAAACCTTCCTCACTTACCTGACTCCAAGGGATCCATTGGTAATCTGTTGCATAGATCGCAGTGCAATATCGGCAACAGCCACAGCTTTTGGTGGCATTGCAGAGCTGATGACTTTGGCTGGCTGGCAGCTCTCAGGGGCACTGAGGGGCCTTGATCAAGTAGGAAGCCCAAGCCTGTTCAGTTAGGTGCCTGATTGTCCTGAAGTGTCATGAGTCTCTGGGAGAGAGGTAAAGTGGGGCTCTTCATTTGAGTTCTCCAAACCAGCAGGTCTTACGTCCATCATACAAATTAAATGTCCCCTCACTATTTCAAAGGAGATCATCAGATTATTAGAAGGAAATGAATGGAAGGGGAAAGAAAATAATATCAAAGGGAGGATAAATAAGAAGAATAACAATGACTTGGCTGCTATCAAAGATCAATACCAATGTCCTTGCTGAAGCTTGCTTCTTTTACATATTTGCATTCTCAAGTATAAGGCAAAGTCAAAGGTAAAAGGCTAATGGCTAACAATTCTCAAACCAAGGGTTCATGCATGCCATAGCGCTCACTGTTATACCAGTAGCTGTGCAACAGCCAGTTATAATGATTAAAATGAGTAACATCAATAGTGTATGTGCCATATTATCCTCTGGTTTAAAAGGTGAAAAATGTGTTGCTGGAAAAGCGCAGCAGGTCAGGCAGCATCCAAGGAGCAGGAGAATCGACGTTTTGGGCATAAGCCCTTCTTCAGGAATGAGGAAGGTGTGTCAAGCAGGCTAAGATAAAAGGTAGGGAGGAGGGACTTGGGGGAGGGGCGTTGGGAATGTGATAGGCGGAAGGAGGGTAAGGTGAGGGTGATAGGCCGGAGAGGGGGTGGGGTCAGAGAGGTCGGGAAGAAGATTGCAGGTCAAGAAGGCGGTGCTGAGTCCGAGGGTTGGGACTGAGATAAGGTGGGAGGAGGGGAAATGAGGAAGCTGGAGAAATCTGCATTCATCCCTCGTGGTTGGAGGGTTCCTAGGCAGAAGATGAGGCGCTCTTCCTCCAGGCATTGTGTTGCCATGGTCTGGCAATGGAGGAGGCCAAGGACCTGCATGTCCTTGGCGAAGTGGGAGGGGGAGTTAAAGTGTTCTGCCACGGAGCGGTTGGTGTCCCACCCCCTCTCTGGCCTATCACCCTCACCTTAACCTCCTTCCACCTATCGCATTCCCAACACCCCTCCCCCAAGTCCCTCCTCCCTACCTTTTATCTTAGCCTGCTTGGCACACCTTCCTCATTCCTGAAGAAGGGCTTATGCCCGAAACGTCGATTCTCCTGCTCCTTGGATGGTGCCTGACCTGCTGCGCTTTTCCAGCAACACATTTTTCAGCTCTGATCTCCAGCATCTGCAGCCCTCACTTTCTTCTGGTTTAAAAGGTCCACTCTGATGCCAAGAAATCTTGAAATTGTCTGTGAGCTCGAAGCAGTACAGTAAAGAGATATTGAAATTTATTCAAAATACCTGTGAAATCTGTCAATAATTCTTAATGTTCAAAGACATTAATTGCATCAATTGTGAAGAGATCAATGTAATTTTCTTGGTTACTGAGAAACAGTAGTCCATGTGACCTGGCAACCCTTGAGCTGGAAGCAGTACCAGCAAAGAAGGTAACATATAAGAGCTGTTTGACTAGACACAGAGTAGAGCTGCAGACTAAGGAGAGCTGCAGCAGAAGGGACAACAGAAAATACACACTTACAAGGAACTGTGGGCATGTAGCTTTGGTTACACATGGCAGAAAACTAAAGGCAGCATTAGAATAGTGATTGTGACTTTGGCAAGTCTACTGCCGTGGTTTTAATTTTTGTCAGAGTCATCCAGACCATTTAACAGTGTTTACTAAAGTGGTTAGATGAAGGAGACACTTTGGAATCTGGGCCTTCAAGACGTTTATGAACCTATCTAACCCTAATCCTAAATTTGCACCTGCACATAAAATTTGAGTGTATCAGGAAATGTTGTATTCCTGTAGTCCCTACAATAGAGATTCTGCACCTCATAAAAGATGCGTGTACGTTTAGTACCTAAATTCTTCCTGAACCCAGAAAGGACCACATGAAAATAATACAGCTTTAGGAAGGCAGGTGGCTATCACCTTTCCAGAAAAGAAATGACTGAAAGAAGTTCTGAGTTTTGTACATTATTTGTGCTTCATTGTGTAACATATAAGAGCCTTATGGGAGATTAAAGTCTGGCCCTTGTCTTCTTCAAAATAAAGCCATGGAATCATTTGATGCCCAACTCAGAGGATTGTCAGGACCTCAGTTTCACATTGCGTCCAGTCATGCGATGCTCCCTTTGTGCTGTGGTAAAGTCTCAAACTGGACTTTTGTGCTCAAGTCTACAGATGAATCAACTCCCACTTATATTGAGACTGGAAACCAAGTGTGCAAAACTTACATACACCAACAATTCCCTAATTCCTGGGACAATCAGGAGTCCTTGGGTGCAGTGATCTTGGGTGCCTGAATATGCTGTGTGTACCGAATGAAGAATTTTCTGATGACAGATTGCAAAATATATTGAAGAAGCAACCTGGCTTCTCTCCCCGGTGGAAATTTGGAGCAAAGCCTGAACTATCAGACTGTGGAACAGGGACTTAATTGTTCAAGACAACCTGAACCATTTCGTCATGGCTCTTAAAACTATTTAGAGAAGAACCTAAAATATTCCAATTGCCTCAGATAGAGCAAGCAGCAGACACAAGGATGTAATGACAATCTTGTGTCTGTGAGGTTTCCTAACCTCTGAGGCACGATACAAATAGGCGTCCCAAACAAGCGTCTGATGGAAGAGATATTTTTTCTCCCCCTCCACCCTTTTAAACCCACAATTAATACATGAGTCTGCCAACACTGTGCCTCGGACAATACATATATGTCAATATGCAGTACGAGAAATTTCTGCCTGCTTTTAGTGAAAGCCTGACTTGCTGCACTCAGCTAATAAACAAAATCAGCAGACCGCAAGCTGCTGGCAAACAGCACACTTTGCAGTGCTTCCCAGAAAAGCCTGACTCATTGGTTTTATAGCTTCTCATTTCCATGCTTGTCTGTGTGTCACAGAGACTCCAATAACTGGAGCTGACCTTTGCAGTTAAACCCGGCCTTAATCAATCATCACGGCCAACCAATCAATACACTAAAAGCAGCCATTGACATTACTGGTTGCTCCTCATGTAGATGCCATTGTTTACAATCAGGACATGTCGATTCTAATTTCTGCTGGACCCATGTAAACAAAATTCTGTGCCCATTTGTGAGTGCAATTTCTCTACATGAGCCCATTATACCATTATTCCCTTTGCTTTTTATTTTCACCTCACCTTTCATTGATCCTTGTTGTGGAACCGTACAGTACAGAAGGAGGCCCATTTGGCCCATTATTCCTGCACTCTCCGAAAGAGCTAGCCAGTTTGTACCATTCCCTTCCATTTTCCGCAGGGCGCTGCAAATATTTCTTGAATGACTATTTATCTGATTTGCCATTCGAAAGATACTTTGGAATCCACTTCCATTGCCCTTTCAGGCAGCACTCTGCAGATCGGAACAACTTGTTGAAAAATAGAATTTATCCTCACCTCACCGCCCTGTTTTTTTCTTTTGCCAGTGACTGTAAATCTGTGCCCATTTTGTTATTGGCACTTCTGCCAGTAGAAACAGGTCATAGAGTCATAGAGGTCTACAGCACAGAAACAGGCCCTTTAGCCCAACCTGCTCATGCTGCCCAGTTTTCACAATTTAAACTAGTCCCATTTGCCTGCGTTTGGTCCATATCCCTCCAAACCTATCCCATGCTTGTACCTGTCCAAATGTTTCTTAAATGACAAAATTGTACTCACCTCCATCATTACCTCTGACAACCCATTCCAGACACTGTGTGAAGAAAGGTTGTCCTCATATACTCTACCAAAGCCCCAAATAAGATTGAATACCCATATTAAATCGTTTCACCACTGAAAGGAAAACAACCTCAGCTTCTTCAGTCTCTTAACAGAACTGAAGTTCTTGATACCAATGCAATTAATCTGTTCTGCTCTCAGCCCTTTCCCATGATGCAGTGCCCAGAACTGGACACAGTATTGCAGAAGAGGACCAGCGTGATTTGCCTCGCTCCTGTCGCTTCCTTTTCTTGTCACTTCTGTATTATGTTCCCTTCATTTTCTCTCCTCTCTGATGGTTTGGCCCAAGTCTTGACCTTACTCATCAGCATTGCTCTGTCTGATACTTTCTGAGATTTGCAACCACTTTAGATGATCTTTCCCCAGACTTGTCCCAAATAACTGAGGCCAGATTGTTGCACCTTACAAGCCACAACCCCAACAATCACATCTCGTACTCTTGCCAACCTGCTTCAGACCACCATGATGGTGATCCTCAAAGGATGGTTCACAAGGGGCCTCCAGTTAGTCCGTAGGCTCGTTGAATGATGTGCAATGCCATGGCCTAGTACGTACTAGACAACAGGCCACAGTGGTCATCCCCACCAGCTGAGTGCCATTACAAAGCCACAGCAGTGTGCCGCCCAAGTCATTGTAAGCATGAATAACAATATTGTGGTTTTAGAGATAAGACATATGTTACTGTTAGAACATCTAACTGCAAGGAAATTTGGTGTGATGGCGAATACCCTTGCCAACTTTTATAGGTGAGCCATCAAGAGCATTCTGTCTGATGTATCACTACCTGGTATGGTAACTGTACCATTCAAGATCGGAGATGGTTACAGAGAGTAGTGAACTCGACCTGGACAGTCACAAAGGCCAACCGCCCATCTATAGAATCCATCTTCCAGGCCCACTGTTAAGGAAAGGCCGCCAGCATTCTTAAAGATCCATCCCACCCTGGCAATGTTTTTCCACAACCTCTACCATCGGGGAGAAGGTACAGAAGCCTGAACACACGCACCAGCCGGTTTTGAAACAGTTTCTACCCTAGTGTTGTTAGAATACTGAATGGACTCACAAATTCTTAACATTCGCCTGTACCTGTGTTTTTGTTTTACCTATTATTTACTTATCAATGCTACTTAACTCTGTGATCTGCCTGTACTGCTCGCAAGACAAAGCTTTTCACTGTGCCTCGGTACACGTGACAATAAATTCAATTCAAGAACGGGTTTTCATTATTCATGGGGCTAGAAACAAAGGGGAGGGAACAGCTGGACATCGAACCTGACATGAGACTGAAGCTCTCCAGCTTGAAACTTAACACCAGTTCATTGTTATTTCCTCAAAAGCAGTGATTCTTCCCATTAACCACAAAGAATTATATTTGCAGTGGGGTAGGTGCAATATGTTATTTGAGGACTCTTTTGCTTTGCTTTCATGAGCTGCAGAAACAAAGGTTTGCAAATTCTTTGCCTTTCCTTCAGGATTATCCTGGAGTCTCCAGGAATTGAAGATTAATCCCCTTCCACTGTGAGCAAAACGCAGGGGCATTGAAAGATTTTTAACCATTTCCTTTGTAAACTTACATTTACTAGATATAAAAATACCGTGACTAAAAATATTGTTTGACAGGATGGATAGTTTGGCAGGCCATCTTATGAGGAAATCAGACAAAAAAATCAGCTCCTCTACCTAGTCCACCCCAATTTCCCTCCCATTCTGCAAGTACCCAAATAATTCCTCATAATGTGCAGTGACAACAATTGTTCTTTGACCCTCAAGAATATTCTGTCAGAGGTTAAGAGACGTCATTGCATGTAATTGTCATAACTATGGTATCATATGTTGCTAGGTTAACAATTAGTGAGTACTGTGCACATTATCTCCTCCACAAATGCTCACTGACTTGTAAACAAGGCCCTAGCCGTCCATGATCTCATTATAGGTAATTTGTTTCATGGTTTTCACAGAAATTTGATTCATAGGTGGCAACACCTGGCTCCCTGCCAAAGTTGTGCCATCTGGCTGCACTTCCTGCCATTTGTAGTGGCATTAAGGTCAGCATTGCCAACCGTGCCAGAGTATAGCTTACTGTTCCACTGGAATTATCTGTCTTTCAATCGTCTCACCCTCCTCTTTCATGTCTTTTAAGTTAATTATAGTGTCATACAGCACGGAAACAGACCCTTCAGTCCAACCAGTCAATGCTGACCATAATCCCAAACTGAACTAGTTCCCACCTGCCTGCCCTTGGCCCAAATCCCTCCAAACATTGCTTAATCGTCTACATATTCAATTAATTGTAGCCTAGTTCCCCACTCCAGTGTGAAGGCTGAGGCTGCCTGTCTTGTCACCTCTCTGCTGTATCCCTGTCCACCCCCCCCCCCCCCCCATTAGCCTCCACCCAGGCCTTGGCCCAATCCAACTCCTGAATCCATGCTATTCTCTTGTCTATCTCCTATGCCTCTTGACCCCTCTTTGAGCTCATCCTGATGATAATGACCCTCAGTTGTACTGATTAATTGGAGACTTTAGGACTTGCTTTTTTTCTGGAGAAAAGGAGTTCGAGGGAAGATTTGATAGAGATGTCCAAAGTCATGAAGTGAGTAGATCGGGAAAACTTTCGATTGATCAAAAGATGGAGAACCTGAAGGCACACAGGTTTCAGGTAGTTGACAAAAGAAATAACTCACATGGTGAGTGGTGAAGATCAGATACATGCAGCCTGACAGGATGGTGAAGGCAGATTCAATCGAGGCATTCAAGAGGAAAGTGGATTATAGGAGCAGGAGTAGGCCCTTCAGCCCCTCGAGCCTGTTCCACCAATCAATGAGACCACGTTTGACCATAAACCTGCCTTTGGCCCATATCCCTTAATGCCTTTGCTGAGCAGCAAGTTATCTATCTCAGATTTGAAAATAACAACTGATCTGGCATTATTATCTGAAAAGAAAGAATTTGTATATTGATGAAGGGGGCATGGTGGAGGGGGGGGGGTTTTGCGTGTGATGTGGTGGCACAAGTGAATTGCTCATTCGGAGAGCCAGTACAAATGTGGGAGGCTGGATGGTCTTTCTGATCTGTAAAAATTCTCTCAATGCGCAGGGTTTCTCTTGAAGCTATCCCTGTTAAATGACCAACCACCCAGCTGCTCGGATTCGCCCTTCTGAGTGCAAGTTGTTTCCCTCACCAGCATTGCCAGTGTTCCATCTAATTCCTTTTTTGCCGTGTGCAATCCCTTTAAGGCTGTTACCTCTTAAAGGGAACGCTGGCTGTGTACGGCCTGTAAACTCCTGGTGTGGTAAATTCTGGTTGCTACACAGCTGCACATGTTTTCACTCCACCCCTTTAAAGCCCATCCTCTGTTCTTCTAAGCTACCATTCCCTGTCCCACTTGGGATGGGGGGAAGAGGGAGGGGAGTAATTATAGCCCCCAGTTTTTGCACTGAGGGACTGCCGTGATTCAGTGCTAATTAACGGCGGTGGGTATGGGCTTGATTTCGAGGCTTCATAACAGCAGTTATAGGGGCAGCTAAATGGGTGGATGAATACAGGCAGCAGGGTGAAAGGAGAAGCGGCAGCGGTTTAGCAAGGCTGCCTCTAGCTTCAGCGATGCTGACCTTGAGATTCTCCTGTTGTTAGATAAAGGAGGCAGATGTACTTTATCAGAGAGTGGAATTATAGAGTCAGAGAGGCTTACAGAATAGGAGGCCGTTTGACCCATCGTGTCTGTACTGGCTCCCAAAAGAGCTACCCTGCTAGTCCCAGTCTCCAGCACTAATCTCCGTAGCCCTCTAAAGTGATGACATGATTGGATACCAATGTTTCAGGATGCTTCGAGTCTCAGAGATTGTTCATTCCTGATGAAGGGCTTTTGTCCGAAACGTCGATTTTCCTGCTCTTCGGATGCTGCCTGACCTGCCTGACCTGCTGTGCTTTTCCAGCGCTGCTCTAATGTTGTCTCGGAGAATGTTTCCCAGCTGGACAAATAAGGCACAGCAGGAGGTTGCTGAAACAGCCAGCAGCAGATGTGTAGCAAGGAGGGACTGGGTCCAATGTTAGAAAGGGTTTGATATGCTTCTGCGCTCTGGCAAGGCAACTGCAACATGATACCCTAACAACAGGTTTCTAGGCACGTAACCTCCAGCAGACACTTCAGTTGAGGGGCCTGAATGTGCTGGTTCTGAACAAGAGAGGTATGTGTGCTCAATGTAACTGCTGCCCTTTTAACATGCTCAGAGCCATGATGCTGTTGAGGATATGCCAGCATTGATACATGAAGCTACTTCAGTCAATGAGCTGCTGGCCTGGGCTATAAAAAGCAGGAATGCCAAGTCACTCTGGCTTTTTGCTTTGTCCTAACATCAGTGAGAGGGCTCTGAGTGGAGGGAGAGACCCAGCTCATTGTCCTGACTGCCACGGAGGAGGTCGTGATGCAAAACACTCTGCAGGTCCAGTTATGGTCAGAGAGATGGTGATAGAGGGTGAAGATATGTGGATTACGGTGTGGAGTGCACCGATTAAGGAGGGAAAGTTAGAATAGGAGTGAAAGCCCGCTGGAAATGTACAAGTAGATGCAAGAGTTTCTATAGATTACAAAATAAAATGAGTTAACAAAATGGTCCCATAGAACTAGTGAGACTGGGGAATTTTTGATGGAAAATAAAGAGATGGCAGATGAATTGAACAGTTATCTGGCATCATTCTTCATTGTAGAAGATACAAGAAATAGAAGTGCATCAAGAACTGAAGAACCCATAAAATTACAATCAGCAGGGAAGTGGTACGGTTGAAAATGTTGGAGCTGTGGCTGACAAGTCCTTAATGGATTTCATCTCAGAGTCTTACAAGAAATGACTAGTGAGATAATTGATATGTTGGTTTTAGTCCAAAGTTTCCTAGATTTGGGGAGGGTTCCACCAGATTGGAAAATAGCAAATATAGCTACTTTTTTCAAAAACGGTGGGAGGCAGAAAGCAGAAAGCTATAGGTCAGATAACTTAACATTTGCCAGAAGATAGATGTTAGAAGCTGCTGAAAGTAATCAGGAAAAGCCAGCATGGTTTTGTCAAAAAGAAATCATGTTTAACCAATTGATTGGAGTTTTTTTGACAAAGTAACATGAGCCATGAATAACGAGGATGCAGTGGATGCATTGTACTTAGGTTTCCAGAAGGCATTTGATAAGGTGTCAATTAAAGATCAATGTGGAAAATAAAAGCTCAGATTAGACCGGATAACATATTGGTATGGATAGAAGCTTGGCCAGCCAAGGGGAAACAAAAGCAACTTTCTAGGACCTAAACTCTAACTTCCTCCCCAAACCACCTCTCAGCTTCTCGACCTCTCTGCCCTCCTTTCCGATGCATGTTAAAACTCAATGCTATTTCCAAGAATTCAGTGACTGGCCTTTAAATCCCCTTGTGTGTTTCACTGTCATAGAACATAGAACATAGAACAATACAGCACAGAACAGACCCTTTGGCCCACGATGTTGTGCCGAACATTTCTCCGAGCTTAAGCACCCATCCATGTACCTATTCAATTGCCGCTTAAAGGTCACCAATGATTCTGACTCTGCCACTCCCACAGGCAGCTCATTCCATGCCCCCACCACTCTCTGGGTAAAGAACTTACCCCTGACATCCCCCCTATACCTTCCACCCTTCACCTTAAATTTATGTCCCCTTATAACACTCTGTTGTACCTGGGGAAAAAGTTATTCCCCTGATCATCTTATAAATCTCTATCAAGTCACCCCTCATCCTTCGCCGTTCCAATGAGAAAAGGCCTAGCACTCTCAACCTATCCTCGTACGACATATTCTCCATTCCAGGCAACATTCATGTCACACTCCTGTGAACCAGCTTGGGACATCTTACATTGAAGGTTTTATATAAGTGCATGCTGTTGTTGTTTAACTATCAGTTGATCAACTAAGTTGCATCGTTTAGTCTGCACATATGGGTCATTTTCAGGGTGGGAAGATGTACAAATGGTGTGCCACAAGGATTAGTGATAAGACCTGGGAATTTTCAACAGTATATGTAAATGACTTGAATGAGGGGACCAAAGGTATAGTCACTAAATTTAGTAATAACCAAAAGGTAGACAGCAGAGTAAGTTGTGAAGAAGACATAAAGAAGCTACAAAGGGATATCGATTGGTCAAGCAAATGGACAAAGATCTGTGGAGGAAAGGTTAGACAGGCTGGACTTGTATCCACTGGAGTTTAAGAGTAAGGAGTGACTTGATTGAGACACCTAAGACTCCATGGAGTCTTGGCAAAGTGCAAATGGAAAGCATGTTTCCTCTTGTGGGTGAATGTAGAACTAGGAGTCACTGTTTAAATGTAAGGGTTAGGATTAAGGTTGGGTAATTTAAGACAAAGATGAGAAACATTTTCTCTCAGAGGGTCATGAGTTTTTGAAACTCTTCCTCAAAAGACACTGGAAGCAGAGTGTTTATATATTTTTAAATCAGTGGCATAGATTCCAGCTAAGCAAAGGAAGAAAGATTATTGGGAATAGGCCATGATCAGATCAGCCATGATCTTACTGAATGGAGAAGCAAGCTCAAAGGTAAGAGTGACCTATTTCTGCTCCTGATTTGTGTGCTTGTATTTGGGGGTGTCACAGCGGTGTGTAGTCATCTCTTCAGGAGATAAATCCTTGTCCCTGGAATACCACCATAGAGGAGTTGGCCTGTAATAAAGAACTGTGGCACAGGGGATGCTGAAGGAGGAAGTTATGGTAAATGCCTGGCAAGTAAACACACCGATGGAGAAAGTTTGTGGTGTAGAGCTCTTGGCTGCTCGAATGTTATGGTGAAATAGATCAACTGGCACAGAGCCGATGAGGGATACTCTCAGCCTGGCATAGTGGTCTCCTGTGGCAGTCTGCTGGCACAGCATGGAGCCCACTCGGTCTAGCATGGTGATCTCCCAGCAACCCAGCGTAGCGGTGTCTCAGCCCAGCATGGTGATTTCCCAGCAACCCAGCGTAGCGGTGTCTCGGCCCAGCATGGTGATTTCCAAGCAACCCAGTGTGGCAGTGTCTCAGCCCAGCATGGTGATTTCCCAGCAACCCAGTGTGGCATTGTCGCAGCCCAGCATGGCGATTTCCCAGCAACCCAGCGTGGCGGTGTCTCAGCCCAGCATGGCGATTTCCCAGCAACCCAGTGTGGTGGTGTCTCGGCCCAGCATGGTGATTTCCCAGCAACCCAGCGTAGCGGTGTCTCAGCCCAGCATGGTGATTTCCCAGCAACCCAGTGTGGCGGTGTCTCAGCCCAGCATGGCGATTTCCCAGCAACCCAGTGTGGCGGTGTCTCAGCCCAGCATGGTGATTTCCCAGCAACCCAGTGTGGCGGTGTCTCGGCCCAGCACGGCGATTTCCCAGCAACCCAGTGTGGCGGTGTCTCAGCCCAGCATGGTGATTTCCCAGCAACCCAGTGTGGCGGTGTCTCGGCCCAGCATGGCGATTTCCCAGCAACCCAGTGTGGCGGTGTCTCGGCCCAGCATGGCGATTTCCCAGCAACCCAGTGTGCAGTGTCTCAGCCCAGCATGGCGATTTCCCAGCAACCCAGTGTGGCGGTGTCTCAGCCCAGCATGGCGATTTCCCAGCAACCCAGTGTGGCGGTGTCTCAGCCCAGCATGGTGATTTCCCAGCAACCCAGTGTGGCGGTGTCTCAGCCCAGCATGGTGATTTCCCAGCAACCCAGTGTGGCGGTGTCTCAGCCCAGCATGGCGATTTCCCAGCAACCCAGTGTGGCAGTGTCTCAGCCCAGCATGGTGATTTCCCAGCAACCCAGTGTGGCGGTGTCTCAGCCCAGCATGGTGATTTCCCAGCAACCCAGTGTGGCGGTGTCTCAGCCCAGCATGGTGATTTCCCAGCAACCCAGTGTGGCGGTGTCTCAGCCCAGCATGGTGATTTCCCAGCAACCCAGTGTGGCGGTGTCTCAGTCCAGCATGGCGATTTCCCAGCAACCTCGTTTAGCGGAGTCTCAGCCCAGCATGGCGATTTCCCAGCAACCCAGCATGGCAGTGTCTCAGCCCAGCATGGCGATTTCCCAGCAACCCAGTGTGGCGGTGTCTCAGCCCAGCATGGCGATTTCCCAGCAACCCAGCGTGGCGGTCTCCCGGCCCAGCATGGCGATTTCCCAGCAACCCAGTGTGGCGGTGTCTCAGCCCAGCATGGTGATTTCCCAGCAACCCAGTGTGGCGGTGTCTAAGCCCAGCATGGCGATTTCCCAGCAACCCAGCATGGCAGTGTCTCAGCCCAGCATGGCGATTTCCCAGCAACCCAGCGTGGCGGTGTCTCAGCCCAGCATGGTGATTTCCCAGCAACCCAGTGTGGCGGTCTCCGGCCCAGCATGGCGATTTCCCAGCAACCCAGTGTGGCGGTGTCTCAGCCCAGCATGGTGATTTCCCAGCAACCCAGTGTGGCGGTGTCTCAGCCCAGCATGGTGACTTCCCAGCAACCCAGTGTGGCGGTGTCTCAGCCCAGCATGGTGATTTTCCAGCAACCCAGTGTGGCAGTCTCTCAGCCCAGCATGGCGATTTCCCAGCAACCCAGTGTGGCGGTGTCTCAGTCCAGCATGGCGATTTCCCAGCAACCCAGTGTGGCGGTGTCTCAGCCCAGCATGGTGATTTCCCAGCAACCCAGTGTGGCGGTGTCTCAGCCCAGCATGGTGATTTCACAGCAACCCAGTGTGGCAGTGTCTCAGCCCAGCATGGTGATTTCACAGCAACCCAGTGTGGCGGTGTCTCAGCCCAGCATGGTGATTTCCCAGCAACCCAGTGTGGCGGTGTCTCAGCCCAGCATGGTGATTTCCCAGCAACCCAGTGTGGCGGTGTCTCAGCCCAGCATGGTGATTTCCCAGCAACCCAGTGTGGCGGTGTCTCAGCCCAGCATGGTGATTTCCCAGCAACCCAGTGTGGCGGTGTCTCAGCCCAGCATGGCGATTTCCCAGCAACCCAGTGTGGCGGTGTCTCAGCCCAGCATGGTGATTTCCGAGCAACCCAGTGTGGCAGTCTCTCAGCCCAGCATGGCGATTTACCAGCAACCCAGTGTGGCGGTGTCTCAGTCCAGCATGGCGAGTTCCCAGCAACCCAGCATGGCAGTGTCTCAGCCCAGCATGGCGATTTCCCAGCAACCCAGCGTAGCGGAGTCTCAGCCCAGCATGGCGATTTCCCAGCAACCCAGCATGGCAGTGTCTCAGCCCAGCATGGCGATTTCCCAGCAGCCCAGTGTGGCGGTGTCTCAGCCCAGCATGGCGATTTCCCAGCAACCCAGCGTGGCGGTCTCCCGGCCCAGCATGGCGATTTCCCAGCAACCCAGTGTGGCGGTGTCTCAGCCCAGCATGGTGATTTCCCAGCAACCCAGTGTGGCGGTGTCTCAGCCCAGCATGGTGATTTCCCAGCAACCCAGTGTGGCGGTGTCTCAGCCCAGCATGGTGATTTCCCAGCAACCCAGTGTGGCGGTGTCTCAGCCCAGCATGGTGATTTCCCAGCAACCCAGTGTGGCGGTGTCTCAGCCCAGCATGGTGATTTCCCAGCAACCCAGTGTGGCGGTGTCTCAGCCCAGCATGGTGATTTCCCAGCAACCCAGTGTGGCAGTCTCTCAGCCCAGCATGGCGATTTCCCAGCAACCCAGTGTGGCGGTGTCTCAGTCCAGCATGGCGATTTCCCAGCAACCCAGCATGGCAGTGTCTCAGCCCAGCATGGCGATTTCCCAGCAACCCAGCGTAGCGGAGTCTCAGCCCAGCATGGCGATTTCCCAGCAACCCAGCATGGCAGTGTCTCAGCCCAGCATGGCGATTACCCAGCAACCCAGCATGGCGGTGTCTCAGCCCAGCATGGCGATTTCCCAGCAACCCAGCATGGCAGTGTCTCAGCCCAGCATGGCGATTACCCAGCAACCCAGCATGGCGGTGTCTCAGCCCAGCATGGCGATTTCCCAGCAACCCAGCGTGGCGGTGTCTCAGCCCAGCATGGTGATTTCCCAGCAACCCAGTGTGGCGGTCTCCCGGCCCAGCATGGCGATTTCCCAGCAACCCAGTGTGGCGGTGTCTCAGCCCAGCATGGTGATTTCCCAGCAACCCATTGTGACAGTGTCTCAGTCCAGCATGGCGATTTCCCAGCAACCCAGCGTGGCGGTGTCTCAGCCCAGCATGGTGATTTCCCAGCAACCCATTGTGACAGTGTCTCAGTCCAGCATGGCGATTTCCCAGCAACCCAGTGTGGCGGTGTCTCAGCCCAGCATGGTGATTTCCCAGCAACCCATTGTGACAGTGTCTCAGTCCAGCATGGCGATTTCCCAGCAACCCAGCATAGCGGTGTCTCAGCCCAGCATGGTGATTTCCCAGCAACCCAGTGTGGCGGTGTCTCAGCCCAGCATGGTGATTTTCCAGCAACCCAGTGTGGCAGTCTCTCAGCCCAGCATGGCGATTTCCCGGCAACCCAGTGTGGCGGTGTCTCAGTCCAGCATGGCGATTTCCCAGCAACCCAGTGTGGCGGTGTCTCAGCCCAGCATGGCGATTTCCCAGCAACCCAGTGTGGCAGTCTCTCAGCCCAGCATGGTGATTTCCCAGCAACCCAGTGTGGCGGTGTCTCAGCCCAGCATGGTGATTTCCCAGCAACCCAGTGTGGCGGTGTCTCAGCCCAGCATGGCGATTTCCCAGCAACCCAGCGTGGCGGTCTCCCGGCCCAGCATGGCGATTTCCCAGCAACCCAGTGTGGCGGTGTCTCAGCCCAGCATGGTGATTTCCCAGCAACCCAGTGTGGCAGTGTCTCAGCCCAGCATGGTGATTTCCCAGCAACCCAGTGTGGCGGTGTCTCAGTCCAGCATGGCGATTTCCCAGCAACCCAGTGTGGCGGTGTCTCAGCCCAGCATGGTGATTTCCCAGCAACCCAGTGTGGCAGTCTCTCAGCCCAGCATGGCGATTTCACAGCAACCCAGTGTGGCGGTGTCTCAGCCCAGCATGGTGATTTCCCAGCAACCCAGTGTGGCGGTGTCTCAGCCCAGCATGGTGATTTCCCAGCAACCCAGCGTGGCGGTGTCTCAGCCCAGCATGGCGACTTCCCAGCAACCCAGTGTGGCATTGTCTCAGCCCAGCATGGTGATTTCCCAGCAACCCAGTGTGGCGGTGTCTCAGCCCAGCATGGTGATTTCCGAGCAACCCAGTGTGGCAGTCTCTCAGCCCAGCATGGCGATTTACCAGCAACCCAGTGTGGCGGTGTCTCAGTCCAGCATGGCGATTTCCCAGCAACCCAGCATGGCAGTGTCTCAGCCCAGCATGGCGATTTCCCAGCAACCCAGCGTAGCGGAGTCTCAGCCCAGCATGGCGATTTCCCAGCAACCCAGCATGGCAGTGTCTCAGCCCAGCATGGCGATTTCCCAGCAGCCCAGTGTGGCGGTGTCTCAGCCCAGCATGGCGATTTCCCAGCAACCCAGCGTGGCGGTCTCCCGGCCCAGCATGGCGATTTCCCAGCAACCCAGTGTGGCGGTGTCTCAGCCCAGCATGGTGATTTCCCAGCAACCCAGTGTGGCGGTGTCTCAGCCCAGCATGGTGATTTCCCAGCAACCCAGTGTGGCGGTGTCTCAGCCCAGCATGGTGATTTCCCAGCAACCCAGTGTGGCGGTGTCTCAGCCCAGCATGGTGATTTCCCAGCAACCCAGTGTGGCGGTGTCTCAGCCCAGCATGGTGATTTCCCAGCAACCCAGTGTGGCAGTCTCTCAGCCCAGCATGGCGATTTCCCAGCAACCCAGTGTGGCGGTGTCTCAGTCCAGCATGGCGATTTCCCAGCAACCCAGTGTGGCGGTCTCCCGGCCCAGCATGGCGATTTCCCAGCAACCCAGTGTGGCGGTGTCTCAGCCCAGCATGGTGATTTCCCAGCAACCCAGTGTGGCGGTGTCTCAGCCCAGCATGGCGATTTCCCAGCAACCCAGCATGGCAGTGTCTCAGCCCAGCATGGCGATTTCCCAGCAACCCAGTGTGGCGGTGTCTCAGCCCAGCATGGCGATTTCCCAGCAACCCAGCGTGGCGGTCTCCCGGCCCAGCATGGCGATTTCCCAGCAACCCAGTGTGGCGGTGTCTCAGCCCAGCATGGTGATTTCCCAGCAACCCAGTGTGGCGGTGTCTAAGCCCAGCATGGCGATTTCCCAGCAACCCAGCATGGCAGTGTCTCAGCCCAGCATGGCGATTTCCCAGCAACCCAGCGTGGCGGTGTCTCAGCCCAGCATGGCGATTTCCCAGCAACCCAGCATGGCAGTGTCTCAGCCCAGCATGGCGATTACCCAGCAACCCAGCATGGCGGTGTCTCAGCCCAGCATGGCGATTTCCCAGCAACCCAGTGTGGCGGTGTCTCAGCCCAGCATGGTGATTTCCCAGCAACCCAGTGTGGCGGTCTCCGGCCCAGCATGGCGATTTCCCAGCAACCCAGTGTGGCGGTGTCTCAGCCCAGCATGGTGATTTCCCAGCAACCCAGTGTGGCGGTGTCTCAGCCCAGCATGGTGACTTCCCAGCAACCCAGTGTGGCGGTGTCTCAGCCCAGCATGGTGATTTTCCAGCAACCCAGTGTGGCAGTCTCTCAGCCCAGCATGGCGATTTCCCAGCAACCCAGTGTGGCGGTGTCTCAGTCCAGCATGGCGATTTCCCAGCAACCCAGTGTGGCGGTGTCTCAGCCCAGCATGGTGATTTCCCAGCAACCCAGCGTGGCGGTGTCTCAGCCCAGCATGGTGATTTCCCAGCAACCCAGTGTGGCGGTGTCTCAGCCCAGCATGGTGATTTCCCAGCAACCCAGTGTGGCGGTGTCTCAGTCCAGCATGGCGATTTCCCAGCAACCCAGTGTGGCGGTGTCTCAGCCCAGCATGGTGATTTCCCAGCAACCCAGCGTGGCGGTGTCTCAGCCCAGCATGGCGATTTCCCAGCAACCCAGTGTGGCGGTGTCTCAGCCCAGCATGGTGATTTCCCAGCAACCCAGTGTGGCGGTGTCTCAGCCCAGCATGGCGATTTCACAGCAACCCAGTGTGGCGGTGTCTCAGCCCAGCATGGTGATTTCACAGCAACCCAGTGTGGCGGTGTCTCAGCCCAGCATGGTGATTTCCCAGCAACCCAGTGTGGCGGTGTCTCAGCCCAGCATGGTGATTTCCCAGCAACCCAGTGTGGCGGTGTCTCAGCCCAGCATGGCGATTTCCCAGCAACCCAGTGTGGCGGTGTCTCAGCCCAGCATGGTGATTTCCCAGCAACCCAGTGTGGCGGTGTCTCAGCCCAGCATGGCGATTTCCCAGCAACCCAGTGTGGCGGTGTCTCAGCCCAGCATGGTGATTTCCCAGCAACCCAGTGTGGCGGTGTCTCAGCCCAGCATGGTGATTTCCCAGCAACCCAGTGTGGCGGTGTCTCAGCCCAGCATGGCGATTTCCCAGCAACCCAGTGTGGCGGTGTCTCAGCCCAGCATGGTGATTTCCGAGCAACCCAGTGTGGCAGTCTCTCAGCCCAGCATGGCGATTTACCAGCAACCCAGTGTGGCGGTGTCTCAGTCCAGCATGGCGAGTTCCCAGCAACCCAGCATGGCAGTGTCTCAGCCCAGCATGGCGATTTCCCAGCAACCCAGCGTAGCGGAGTCTCAGCCCAGCATGGCGATTTCCCAGCAACCCAGCATGGCAGTGTCTCAGCCCAGCATGGCGATTTCCCAGCAGCCCAGTGTGGCGGTGTCTCAGCCCAGCATGGCGATTTCCCAGCAACCCAGCGTGGCGGTCTCCCGGCCCAGCATGGCGATTTCCCAGCAACCCAGTGTGGCGGTGTCTCAGCCCAGCATGGTGATTTCCCAGCAACCCAGTGTGGCGGTGTCTCAGCCCAGCATGGTGATTTCCCAGCAACCCAGTGTGGCGGTGTCTCAGCCCAGCATGGTGATTTCCCAGCAACCCAGTGTGGCGGTGTCTCAGCCCAGCATGGTGATTTCCCAGCAACCCAGTGTGGCGGTGTCTCAGCCCAGCATGGTGATTTCCCAGCAACCCAGTGTGGCAGTCTCTCAGCCCAGCATGGCGATTTCCCAGCAACCCAGTGTGGCGGTGTCTCAGTCCAGCATGGCGATTTCCCAGCAACCCAGCATGGCAGTGTCTCAGCCCAGCATGGCGATTTCCCAGCAACCCAGCGTAGCGGAGTCTCAGCCCAGCATGGCGATTTCCCAGCAACCCAGCATGGCAGTGTCTCAGCCCAGCATGGCGATTACCCAGCAACCCAGCATGGCGGTGTCTCAGCCCAGCATGGCGATTTCCCAGCAACCCAGCATGGCAGTGTCTCAGCCCAGCATGGCGATTACCCAGCAACCCAGCATGGCGGTGTCTCAGCCCAGCATGGCGATTTCCCAGCAACCTAGCATGGCAGTGTCTCAGCCCAGCATGGCGATTTCCCAGCAACCCAGCGTGGCGGTGTCTCAGCCCAGCATGGTGATTTCCCAGCAACCCAGTGTGGCGGTCTCCCGGCCCAGCATGGCGATTTCCCAGCAACCCAGTGTGGCGGTGTCTCAGCCCAGCATGGTGATTTCCCAGCAACCCATTGTGACAGTGTCTCAGTCCAGCATGGCGATTTCCCAGCAACCCAGCATAGCGGTGTCTCAGCCCAGCATGGCGATTTCCCAGCAACCCAGCGTGGCGGTGTCTCAGCCCAGCATGGTGATTTCCCAGCAACCCAGTGTGGCGGTGTCTCAGCCCAGCATGGTGATTTTCCAGCAACCCAGTGTGGCAGTCTCTCAGCCCAGCATGGCGATTTCCCGGCAACCCAGTGTGGCGGTGTCTCAGTCCAGCATGGCGATTTCCCAGCAACCCAGTGTGGCGGTGTCTCAGCCCAGCATGGCGATTTCCCAGCAACCCAGTGTGGCAGTCTCTCAGCCCAGCATGGTGATTTCCCAGCAACCCAGTGTGGCGGTGTCTCAGCCCAGCATGGTGATTTCCCAGCAACCCAGTGTGGCGGTGTCTCAGCCCAGCATGGCGATTTCCCAGCAACCCAGCGTGGCGGTCTCCCGGCCCAGCATGGCGATTTCCCAGCAACCCAGTGTGGCGGTGTCTCAGCCCAGCATGGTGATTTCCCAGCAACCCAGTGTGGCAGTGTCTCAGCCCAGCATGGTGATTTCCCAGCAACCCAGTGTGGCGGTGTCTCAGTCCAGCATGGCGATTTCCCAGCAACCCAGTGTGGCGGTGTCTCAGCCCAGCATGGTGATTTCCCAGCAACCCAGTGTGGCAGTCTCTCAGCCCGGCATGGCGATTTCACAGCAACCCAGTGTGGCGGTATCTCAGCCCAGCATGGTGATTTCACAGCAACCCAGTGTGGCGGTGTCTCAGCCCAGCATGGTGATTTCCCAGCAACCCAGTGTGGCGGTGTCTCAGCCCAGCATGGTGATTTCCCAGCAACCCAGCGTGGCGGTGTCTCAGCCCAGCATGGCGACTTCCCAGCAACCCAGTGTGGCATTGTCTCAGCCCAGCATGGTGATTTCCAGCAACCCAGTGTGGCGGTGTCTCAGCCCAGCATGGTGATTTCCCAGCAACCCAGTGTGGCGGTGTCTCAGCCCAGCATGGTGATTTCCCAGCAACCCAGTGTGGCGGTGTCTCAGCCCAGCATGGTGATTTCCGAGCAACCCAGTGTGGCAGTCTCTCAGCCCAGCATGGCGATTTACCAGCAACCCAGTGTGGCGGTGTCTCAGTCCAGCATGGCGATTTCCCAGCAACCCAGCATGGCAGTGTCTCAGCCCAGCATGGCGATTTCCCAGCAACCCAGCGTAGCGGAGTCTCAGCCCAGCATGGCGATTTCCCAGCAACCCAGCATGGCAGTGTCTCAGCCCAGCATGGCGATTTCCCAGCAGCCCAGTGTGGCGGTGTCTCAGCCCAGCATGGCGATTTCCCAGCAACCCAGCGTGGCGGTCTCCCGGCCCAGCATGGCGATTTCCCAGCAACCCAGTGTGGCGGTGTCTCAGCCCAGCATGGTGATTTCCCAGCAACCCAGTGTGGCGGTGTCTCAGCCCAGCATGGTGATTTCCCAGCAACCCAGTGTGGCGGTGTCTCAGCCCAGCATGGTGATTTCCCAGCAACCCAGTGTGGCGGTGTCTCAGCCCAGCATGGTGATTTCCCAGCAACCCAGTGTGGCGGTGTCTCAGCCCAGCATGGTGATTTCCCAGCAACCCAGTGTGGCAGTCTCTCAGCCCAGCATGGCGATTTCCCAGCAACCCAGTGTGGCGGTGTCTCAGTCCAGCATGGCGATTTCCCAGCAACCCAGCATGGCAGTGTCTCAGCCCAGCATGGCGATTTCCCAGCAACCCAGCGTAGCGGAGTCTCAGCCCAGCATGGCGATTTCCCAGCAACCCAGCATGGCAGTGTCTCAGCCCAGCATGGCGATTACCCAGCAACCCAGCATGGCGGTGTCTCAGCCCAGCATGGCGATTTCCCAGCAACCCAGCATGGCAGTGTCTCAGCCCAGCATGGCGATTTCCCAGCAACCCAGCGTGGCGGTGTCTCAGCCCAGCATGGTGATTTCCCAGCAACCCAGTGTGGCGGTCTCCCGGCCCAGCATGGCGATTTCCCAGCAACCCAGTGTGGCGGTCTCCCGGCCCAGCATGGTGATTTCCCAGCAACCCAGTGTGACAGTGTCTCAGTCCAGCATGGCGATTTCCCAGCAACCCAGCATAGCGGTGTCTCAGCCCAGCATGGCGATTTCCCAGCAACCCAGCATAGCGGTCTCTCAGCCCAGCATGGCGATTTCCCAGCAACCCAGCGTGGCGGTGTCTCAGCCCAGCATGGTGATTTCCCAGCAACCCAGTGTGGCAGTCTCTCAGCCCAGCATGGCGATTTCCCAGCAACCCAGTGTGACAGTGTCTCAGTCCAGCATGGCGATTTCCCAGCAACCCAGCATAGCGGTGTCTCAGCCCAGCATGGCGATTTCCCAGCAACCCAGCATAGCGGTCTCTCAGCCCAGCATGGCGATTTCCCAGCAACCCAGTGTGGCGGTGTCTCAGCCCAGCATGGTGATTTCCCAGCAACGCAGTGTGGCAGTCTCTCAGCCCAGCATGGCGATTTCCCAGCAACCCAGTGTGGCGGTGTCTCAGCCCAGCATGGCGATTTCCCGGCAACCCAGTGTGGCGGTGTCTCAGTCCAGCATGGCGATTTCCCAGCAACCCAGTGTGGCGGTGTCTCAGCCCAGCATGGCGATTTCCCAGCAACCCAGTGTGGCAGTCTCTCAGCCCAGCATGGTGATTTCCCAGCAACCCAGTGTGGCGGTGTCTCAGTCCAGCATGGTGATTTCCCAGCAACCCAGTGTGGCGGTGTCTCAGCCCAGCATGGTGACTTCCCAGCAACCCAGTGTGGCGGTGTCTCAGCCCAGCATGGTGATTTCCCAGCAACCCAGTGTGGCGGTGTCTCAGTCCAGCATGGCGATTTCCCAGCAACCCAGTGTGGCGGTGTCTCAGCCCAGCATGGTGATTTCCCAGCAACCCAGTGTGGCAGTGTCTCAGTCCAGCATGGTGATTTCCCAGCAACCCAGTGTGGCAGTGTCTCAGTCCAGCATGGCGATTTCCCAGCAACCCAGTGTGGCGGTGTCTCAGCCCAGCATGGTGATTTCCCAGCAACCCAGTGTGGCGGTGTCTCAGCCCAGCATGGTGACTTCCCAGCAACCCAGTGTGGCGGTGTCTCAGCCCAGCATGGTGATTTCCCAGCAACCCAGCGTGGCGGTCCCCCGGCCCAGCATGGCGATTTCCCAGCAACCCAGTGTGGCGGTGTTTCAGCCCAGCATGGTGATTTCCCAGCAACCCAGCGTGGCGGTGTCTCAGCCCAGCATGGCGATTTCCCAGCAACCCAGCGTGGCGGTCTCCCGGCCCAGCATGGCGATTTCCCAGCAACCCAGTGTGGCGGTGTCTCAGCCCAGCATGGTGATTTCCCAGCATCCCAGTGTGCAGTGTCTCAGTCCATCATGGCGATTTCCCAGCAACCCAGTGTGGCAGTGTCTCAGTCCAGCATGGCGATTTCCCAGCAACCCAGTGTGGCGGTGTCTCAGCCCAGCTTGGCGATTTCCCAGCAACCCAGCGTGGCGGTGTCTCAGCCCAGCATGGTGATTTCCCAGCAACCCAGCGTGGCGGTGTCTCAGCCCAGCATGGTGATTTCCCAGCAACCCAGTGTGGCAGTGTCTCAGTCCAGCATGGCGATTTCCCAGCAACCCAGTGTGGCAGTGTCTCAGCCCAGCATGGCGATTTCCCAGCGACCCAGTGTGGCGGTGTCTCAGCCCAGCATGGCGATTTCCCAGCAACCCAGTGTGGCGGTCTCCCGGCCCAGCATGGTGATTTCCCAGCAACACAGCACAGCGGTGTCTCAGCCCAGCATGGTGATTTCCCAGCAACACAGCATAGCGGTGTCTCAGCCCAGCATGGCGATTTCCCAGCAACCCAGCGTGGCGGTGTCTCAGCCCAGCATGGTGATTTCCCAGCAACCCAGTGTGGCAGTGTCTCAGCCCAGCATGGTGATTTCCCAGCAACCCAGTGTGGCGGTGTCTCAGCCCAGCATGGCGACTTCCCAGCAACCCAGTGTGGCGGTGTCTCAGCCCAGCATGGTGATTTCCCAGCAACCCAGTGTGGCAGTGTCTCAGCCCAGCATGGTGATTTCCCAGCAACCCAGTGTGGCGGTGTCTCAGCCCAGCATGGCGATTTCCCAGCAACCCAGCGTGGCGGTGTCTCAGCCCAGCATGGCGATTTCCCAGCAACCCAGCATGGTGATTTCCCAGCAACCCAGTGTGGCAGTGTCTCAGCCCAGCATGGTGATTTCCCAGCAACCCAGTGTGGCAGTGTCTCGGCCCAGCATGGCGATTGTCCAGCAACCCAGTGTGGCGGTGTCTCAGCCCAGCATGGCGATTTCCCAGCAACCCAGTGTGGCGGTGTCTCAGCCCAGCATGGTGATTTCCCAGCAACCCAGTGTGGCAGTGTCTCGGCCCAGCATGGCGATTGTCCAGCAACCCAGTGTGGCGGTGTCTCAGCCCAGCATGGCGATTTCCCAGCAACCCAGTGTGGCGGTGTCTCAGTCCAGCATGGCGATTTCCCAGCAACCCAGTGTGGCGGTGTCTCAGCCCAGCATGGCGATTTCCCAGCAACCCAGTGTGGCGGTGTCTCAGCCCAGCATGGTGATTTCCCAGCAACCCAGTGTGGCGGTGTCTCAGTCCAGCATGGCGATTTCCCAGCAACCCAGTGTGGCGGTGTCTCAGCCCAGCATGGTGATTTCCCAGCAACCCAGTGTGGCGGTGTCTCAGCCCAGCATGGCGATTTCCCAGCAACCCAGTGTGGCGGTGTCTCTGCCCAGCATGGCGATTTCCCAGCAACCCAGTGTGGCGGTGTCTCAGCCCAGCATGGTGATTTCCCAGCAACCCAGTGTGGCGGTGTCTCAGCCCAGCATGGTGATTTCCCAGCAACCCAGTGTGGCGGTGTCTCAGCCCAGCATGGTGATTTCCCAGCAACCCAGTGTGGCGGTGTCTCAGCCCAGCATGGTGATTTCCCAGCAACCCAGCGTGGTGGTGTCTCAGCCCAGCATGGCGATTTCCCAGCAACCCAGCGTAGCGGTGTCTCAGCCCAGCATGGTGATTTCCCAGCAACCCAGTGTGGCGGTGTCTCAGCCCAGCATGGTGATTTCCCAGCGACCCAGTGTGGCGGTGTCTCAGCCCAGCATGGTGATTTCCCAGCAACCCAGCGTGGCGGTCTCCCGGCCCAACATGGCAATTTCCCAGCAACCCAGTGTGGCGGTGTTTCAGCCCAGCATGGTGATTTCCCAGCAACCCAGCGTGGCGGTGTCTCAGCCCAGCATGGCGATTTCCCAGCAACCCAGCGTGGCGGTCTCCCGGCCCAGCATGGCGATTTCCCAGCAACCCAGTGTGGCGGTGTCTCAGCCCAGCATGGTGATTTCCCAGCATCCCAGTGTGCAGTGTCTCAGTCCATCATGGCGATTTCCCAGCAACCCAGTGTGGCAGTGTCTCAGTCCAGCATGGCGATTTCCCAGCAACCCAGCATAGCGGTGTCTCAGCCCAGCATGGCGATTTCCCAGCAACCCAGCGTGGCGGTGTCTCAGCCCAGCATGGCGATTTCCCAGCAACCCAGCGTGGCGGTCTCCCGGCCCAGCATGGCGATTTCCCAGCAACCCAGTGTGGCGGTGTCTCAGCCCAGCATGGTGATTTCCCAGCATCCCAGTGTGCAGTGTCTCAGTCCATCATGGCGATTTCCCAGCAACCCAGTGTGGCAGTGTCTCAGTCCAGCATGGCGATTTCCCAGCAACCCAGCATAGCGGTGTCTCAGCCCAGCATGGCGATTTCCCAGCAACCCAGCGTGGCGGTGTCTCAGCCCAGCATGGTGATTTCCCAGCAACCCAGTGTGGCGGTCTCCCGGCCCAGCATGGCGATTTCCCAGCAACCCAGTGTGGCGGTGTCTCAGCCCAGCATGGTGATTTCCCAGCAACCCAGTGTGGCAGTGTCTCAGCCCAGCGTGGTGATTTCCCAGCAACCCAGTGTGGCGGTGTCTCAGCCCAGCATGGCGATTTCCCAGCAACCCAGCATAGCGGTGTCTCAGCCCAGCATGGCGATTTCCCAGCAACCCAGTGTGGCAGTGTCTCAGCCCAGCATGGTGATTTCCCAGCAAACCAGTGTGGCAGTGTCTCAGCCCAGCATGGCGATTTCCCAGCAACCCAGTGTGGCGGTGTCTCAGCCCAGCATGGTGATTTCCCAGCAACCCAGTGTGGCAGTGTCTCAGCCCAGCATGGCGATTTCCCAGCAACCCAGCATGGCAGTGTCTCAGCCCAGCATGGCGATTACCCAGCAACCCAGCATGGCGGTGTCTCAGCCCAGCATGGCGATTTCCCAGCAACCCAGCATGGCAGTGTCTCAGCCCAGCATGGCGATTTCCCAGCAACCCAGCGTGGCGGTGTCTCAGCCCAGCATGGTGATTTCCCAGCAACCCAGTGTGGCGGTCTCCCGGCCCAGCATGGCGATTTCCCAGCAACCCAGTGTGGCGGTCTCCCGGCCCAGCATGGTGATTTCCCAGCAACCCAGTGTGACAGTGTCTCAGTCCAGCATGGCGATTTCCCAGCAACCCAGCATAGCGGTGTCTCAGCCCAGCATGGCGATTTCCCAGCAACCCAGCATAGCGGTCTCTCAGCCCAGCATGGCGATTTCCCAGCAACCCAGCGTGGCGGTGTCTCAGCCCAGCATGGTGATTTCCCAGCAACGCAGTGTGGCAGTCTCTCAGCCCAGCATGGCGATTTCCCAGCAACCCAGTGTGACAGTGTCTCAGTCCAGCATGGCGATTTCCCAGCAACCCAGCATAGCGGTGTCTCAGCCCAGCATGGCGATTTCCCAGCAACCCAGCATAGCGGTCTCTCAGCCCAGCATGGCGATTTCCCAGCAACCCAGTGTGGCGGTGTCTCAGCCCAGCATGGTGATTTCCCAGCAACGCAGTGTGGCAGTCTCTCAGCCCAGCATGGTGATTTCCCAGCAACCCAGTGTGGCGGTGTCTCAGCCCAGCATGGCGATTTCCCGGCAACCCAGTGTGGCGGTGTCTCAGTCCAGCATGGCGATTTCCCAGCCACCCAGTGTGGCGGTGTCTCAGCCCAGCATGGCGATTTCCCAGCAACCCAGTGTGGCAGTCTCTCAGCCCAGCATGGTGATTTCCCAGCAACCCAGTGTGGCGGTGTCTCAGCCCAGCATGGTGATTTCCCAGCAACCCAGTGTGGCGGTGTCTCAGCCCAGCATGGTGACTTCCCAGCAACCCAGTGTGGCGGTGTCTCAGTCCAGCATGGCGATTTCCCAGCAACCCAGTGTGGCGGTGTCTCAGCCCAGCATGGTGATTTCCCAGCAACCCAGTGTGGCAGTGTCTCAGTCCAGCATGGTGATTTCCCAGCAACCCAGTGTGGCAGTGTCTCAGTCCAGCATGGCGATTTCCCAGCAACCCAGTGTGGCGGTGTCTCAGCCCAGCATGGTGATTTCCCAGCAACCCAGTGTGGCGGTGTCTCAGCCCAGCATGGTGATTTCCCAGCAACCCAGCGTGGCGGTCTCCCGGCCCAGCATGGCGATTTCCCAGCAACCCAGTGTGGCGGTGTTTCAGCCCAGCATGGTGATTTCCCAGCAACCCAGCGTGGCGGTGTCTCAGCCCAGCATGGTGATTTCCCAGCAACCCAGCGTGGCGGTCTCCCGGCCCAGCATGGCGATTTCCCAGCAACCCAGTGTGGCGGTGTTTCAGCCCAGCATGGCGATTTCCCAGCAACCCAGCGTGGCGGTCTCCCGGCCCAGCATGGCGATTTCCCAGCAACCCAGTGTGGCGGTGTCTCAGCCCAGCATGGTGATTTCCCAGCATCCCAGTGTGCAGTGTCTCAGTCCATCATGGCGATTTCCCAGCAACCCAGTGTGGCAGTGTCTCAGTCCAGCATGGCGATTTCCCAGCAACCCAGCATAGCGGTGTCTCAGCCCAGCATGGCGATTTCCCAGCAACCCAGCGTGGCGGTGTCTCAGCCCAGCATGGTGATTTCCCAGCAACCCAGTGTGGCGGTCTCCCGGTCCAGCATGGCGATTTCCCAGCGACCCAGTGTGGCGGTGTCTCAGCCCAGCATGGTGATTTCCCAGCAACCCAGTGTGGCGGTGTCTCAGCCCAGCATGGTGATTTCCCAGCAACACAGCATAGCGGTGTCTCAGCCCAGCATGGCGATTTCCCAGCAACCCAGCGTGGCAGTGTCTCAGCCCAGCATGGTGATTTCCCAGCAAACCAGTGTGGCAGTGTCTCAGCCCAGCATGGTGATTTCCCAGCAACCCAGTGTGGCAGTGTCTCAGCCCAGCATGGTGATTTCCCAGCAACCCAGTGTGGCGGTGTCTCAGCCCAGCATGGCGATTTCCCAGCAACCCAGCATAGCGGTGTCTCAGCCCAGCATGGCGATTTCCCAGCAACCCAGCATGGTGATTTCCCAGCAACCCAGTGTGGCAGTGTCTCAGCCCAGCATGGTGATTTCCCAGCAACCCAGTGTGGCAGTGTCTCAGTCCAGCATGGCGATTTCCCAGCAACCCAGTGTGGCAGTGTCTCAGCCCAGCATGGCGATTTCCCAGCAACCCAGTGTGGCGGTGTCTCGGCCCAGCATGGTGATTTCCCAGCAACCCAGTGTGGCAGTGTCTCAGTCCAGCATGGCGATTTCCCAGCAACCCAGTGTGGCGGTGTCTCGGCCCAGCATGGTGATTTCCCAGCAACCCAGTGTGGCAGTGTCTCAGCCCAGCATGGCGATTTCCCAGCAACCCAGTGTGGCGGTGTCTCAGCCCAGCATGGTGATTTTCCAGCAACCCAGTGTGGCAGTCTCTCAGCCCAGCATGGCGATTTCCCAGCAACCCAGTGTGGCGGTGTCTCAGTCCAGCATGGCGATTTCCCAGCAACCCAGTGTGGCGGTGTCTCAGCCCAGCATGGCGATTTCCCAGCAACCCAGTGTGGCGGTGTCTCAGCCCAGCATGGTGATTTCCCAGCAACCCAGTGTGGCAGTGTCTCAGTCCAGCATGGCGATTTCCCAGCAACCCAGTGTGGCAGTGTCTCAGCCCAGCATGGTGATTTCCCAGCAACCCAGTGTGGCGGTGTCTCAGCCCAGCATGGCGATTTCCCAGCAACCCAGTGTGGCGGTGTCTCTGCCCAGCATGGCGATTTCCCAGCAACCCAGTGTGGCGGTGTCTCAGCCCAGCATGGTGATTTCCCAGCAACCCAGTGTGGCGGTGTCTCAGCCCAGCATGGTGATTTCCCAGCAACCCAGTGTGGCGGTGTCTCAGCCCAGCATGGTGATTTCCCAGCAACCCAGTGTGGCGGTGTCTCAGCCCAGCATGGTGATTTCCCAGCAACCCAGCGTGGTGGTGTCTCAGCCCAGCATGGCGATTTCCCAGCAACCCAGCGTAGCGGTGTCTCAGCCCAGCATGGTGATTTCCCAGCAACCCAGTGTGGCGGTGTCTCAGCCCAGCATGGCGATTTCCCAGCAACCCAGTGTGGCGGTGTCTCAGCCCAGCATGGTGATTTCCCAGCGACCCAGTGTGGTGGTGTCTCAGCCCAGCATGGTGATTTCCCAGCAACCCAGCGTGGCGGTCTCCCGGCCCAACATGGCAATTTCCCAGCAACCCAGTGTGGCGGTGTTTCAGCCCAGCATGGTGATTTCCCAGCAACCCAGCGTGGCGGTGTCTCAGCCCAGCATGGCGATTTCCCAGCAACCCAGCGTGGCGGTCTCCCGGCCCAGCATGGCGATTTCCCAGCAACCCAGTGTGGCGGTGTCTCAGCCCAGCATGGTGATTTCCCAGCATCCCAGTGTGCAGTGTCTCAGTCCATCATGGCGATTTCCCAGCAACCCAGTGTGGCAGTGTCTCAGTCCAGCATGGCGATTTCCCAGCAACCCAGCATAGCGGTGTCTCAGCCCAGCATGGCGATTTCCCAGCAACCCAGCGTGGCGGTGTCTCAGCCCAGCATGGTGATTTCCCAGCAACCCAGTGTGGCGGTCTCCCGGCCCAGCATGGCGATTTCCCAGCAACCCAGTGTGGCGGTGTCTCAGCCCAGCATGGTGATTTCCCAGCAACCCAGTGTGGCAGTGTCTCAGCCCAGCGTGGTGATTTCCCAGCAACCCAGTGTGGCGGTGTCTCAGCCCAGCATGGCGATTTCCCAGCAACCCAGCATAGCGGTGTCTCAGCCCAGCATGGCGATTTCCCAGCAACCCAGCGTGGCGGTGTCTCAGCCCAGCATGGTGATTTCCCAGCAACCCAGTGTGGCAGTGTCTCAGCCCAGCATGGTGATTTCCCAGCAACCCAGTGTGGCAGTGTCTCAGCCCAGCATGGTGATTTCCCAGCAACCCAGTGTGGCGGTGTCTCAGCCCAGCATGGCGATTTCCCAGCAACCCAGTGTGGCGGTGTCTCGGCCTAGCATGGCGATTGTCCAGCAACCCAGTGTGGCGGTGTCTCAGCCCAGCATGGTGATTTTCCAGCAACCCAGTGTGGCGGTGTCTCAGCCCAGCATGGCGATTTCCCAGCAACCCAGTGTGGCAGTGTCTCAGCCCAGCATGGCGATTTCCCAGCAACCCAGCATGGCGGTGTCTCAGCCCAGCATGGTGATTTCCCAGCAACCCAGTGTGGCGGTGTCTCAGCCCAGCATGGTGATTTCCCAGCAACCCAGTGTGGCGGTGTCTCAGCCCAGCATGGCGATTTCCCAGCAACCCAGTGTGGCAGTGTCTCAGCCCAGCATGGTGATTTCCCAGCAACCCAGTGTGGCGGTGTCTCAGCCCAGCATGGTGATTTCCCAGTGGCAGTGGCAGTCTCCTGGCCTAGCTTGACCTCAGCATGGATTTCTGGTCTTGAGGTAATTCCAGAACCATCTCCCGGCCTCATGAACCCTGAGGCAAAGCCCAACACAGTCTGGAGTCAAGGCCTGATGAGGACTGGAGTCTGGGCGCCAACATGTACTGGGTTGGAAGACCATTGTTCGGGACATTTTTTCTCTACTTTATAATTTATTCCTAAAATCTGCAATGCTAGACTTTTTACTTCTCTATTTTTCAAGAACTGTAACTGAAGAAGCTGTACCCAGGCACCTTTGTACCTCAGATGGGATCATAAGTGGGGACTTGTACAATTTTCACTGTACTTATTTGAGTACATATGGACAATAAAGCTAATTCTAATTCTAATTCAGGTTGTGGTGGCAGACCAACTAAACATTGGCAGAGTAAAGCCTTTCCTATTGAACTATATAATTGGCTTCAGGACATCCTAAAAGGTCTTCAGTCAATGAGGTAAGTACGAAGTGGGGGTCACTTATAAAATTTGTAAAATAGGAAACATAGCAGTTTATGCACAGCAAGATCCCAGCTACAGCTATAACATAAAAACCATTTGTTTCAATGATCCTGCTTGAGAGATAAGTATTGCCTGGAGAAATCCCTGATGTTCTTTGAAACTATGTCTTGGAAGAACTGCCTCATAGATTCACCATAATGATACTGGAGTTAAATTATAAGCAAAGCCTGAACTTATATTCCCTTGAGTATAAAAGGTTGAGGGATGAGCTAATTGAGGGGTTAAGACGATTAAAGGTGTTGATAAATTAGGTAGAGAACAGGGTGCGGTGGCCCAGTGGTATTATTGCTAGACTGTAAATCGAGAGTCCCAGCCAAATGTTCTGGGGATCCGAGTTCAAATGTTGTCATGGCAATAGCTGAATTCAAATTCAATAAAAATCAGGAATTAAGAGTTTAATGTTGAAACCATTATCAGTTGTCAGGAAAAGCCCCTCTGGTTGCTGATTGAAAAAATAGGAAATTGCTGGTCTGACTGACATGTGACAGCAATGCGATTGAATCTTAAAAGCTCTGGTTATAAGGGATGGAACAATAAAAGTTGGCCTTAACAGTAGGAGAGACCAGGAGAAAATGGTGTGGGGGCTGGCAGAACTGTAGAATCGGTCTGTGGGAATAATAAGGAAGCATTTCTCCACACGAAGGGCAGACTGAACCTGGAATTCTCCCTCAAAAGGAAATTGAAGTGTCCATTGAGAATGTTCAGATTTGTGTCTCTAAGAATTACAGAACTAAGGCAAGTGGAGTTAATATAAAGATCAGCCATAATCCAATTGAAAGGCTGAACAAATTCAAGGCTGAATGGCCTCTTCTTATTCTCTATGGTGTCTCTCTCTCTCACTCATACAGCAGAATACAGTTTGATAGTTCCGGACAAAATGTTTATCTTGGAACTAGTATGTTAGGAAGACAATCAAAACTACCAGGAAATGGGAAACAGCCCTCAGAAGGCCTGTAACCCTGGGAAACAAGGAAGTGACCAATTAAACTTTACGGAAAACTGCTAAGCACTCCACCTAGTGGTTCAACTGGTATAGCAACAACAACAAATTGCATTTGTACAACGCCTTCAAAATAAGCTGTCTCAAGCTATTTCACAGGAACGTTATGGGACATAAATGGACACTGAACCACGATGGAAATTTTAAGACTAGTCACTAAATATGTGGTTGCAGGATTGAGTTTTAAGATGAGTCTTGTGAGAAACAAAACTCACTCACAATTCAGGCTGAGACAAAGCCTTGGAAACAAGAACATTTTATTCTGTACAGTCTTGCAAGAACGGGCGCCCGCGCGAGCAAGCGGGCAAGCAAGCGTGCACTACAAAGCATGTAAGCATTCTTATACAGTTTGCAAGTTGCGGAATCACACCTCCCTTTTTCCCATTAGTCTAGTCTCATCCTATCATAATTCGACTACCTCACTTGTTTTTCTCTAATTTTCCTTATCTGGCTATCCTGCTGTCCTTGTCCTTGTTCGTTACAGCCTTCCTGTTATTTCATCCAGTTCCCCTTATCATACCATAAGCTTATTGCGAAATGCCCCTACTGCTTTTTTTGTGGTCACCTACAACACTTTAAAGTTATTTCTTAGCTTAAAACTATTTCGTGAAAAATATAATCTAGAGCCATCCTGTTCTGAAGAGTCGTTAGCCTAGTGGCAATCATTTCGGTCGTTATGGCTGCTACTTGGGATTGGGTTTCGGCCAACGCATCAGCAGTATTGTTGGCCAACTCTTCCAGGGAAGCCGCCAACTTTTGTATTTCTTCTCTTGCTCGAGCGGTCCCATACATAGGTATCAAAGTCCAGAGGAAGCGATCTTCTTCAGTTACTTTCTGGGTTACTCGCCTTCCTCCCTGTTTATTCTGAGGTGTTTTTGGGGCTCTCTTTAACAGCCTCAAGTGGGGAATTATGTAAGCAAGATAGCAGCAGCCACTCCAACCTTTCTGGTTTTGGGGTAGTGTCTGAACTGAATGGTCCCAGCACCCATTCCCGTGACATCCGCCACTCCAAACGTACTTCTCACCGGAGATAAATGGGTAGGCCTTTAAGCCACACACCCAATATGTCCCATTCAATACTTGGGGAATGGTTGTGGGAGTAGCTTGGCTGGTATATATTTAGATCTTGGCACAGCCAATCTTCATCGGACCCATATTTGGGCCAAAAAAAAACCCAGGCTCCTTAATGCTTTCTCGAGTCCAGACAAAACAACAATAGTTTATCATTATAGTCTTATCTTCTCCCCATGTCCGGGAGTTGTGTTCCCAATTTCCCAACATTTTCCCCAAAGGACTGTCGGGCGGACTATATTCCCCTTTAACGTTATTTACAGATCGATCGTTACACAGGCAACTCCCCGTGCCTCCCATTGTTGCTAATTTAATTAATCTTAACGAGGTCCGGTGTCACCTTCTTCCTCCTCCCCCTTCAGGGTCCTGACTAGACACCTTACTCATCCGATTAATCTGGCCAATTATATGCTTTATTTTATATCTCGCCAATTCCCCGTACTTTTCGTATGTCCCCGACCACCAAGGCAATGCTTAAAGGTCTTTTTCTTACCTTGGTCTGTGCACGGAGTTACCTGGTTATTTCAGTTGGTCCCGTCACGCGGCAATACCTGCAGCAACTACCGCTGCCTACCCCGGTCGCCCGGATATATCTTTTAAGACCTTTCCTTACCCGGATCTTGTGCACAAGAGTTACCTGACTGAACCTGCTGCGTCTGCCCATCTTGTTTCCAGGAGTCTCCCAGTTCGGATCCCGCTTGCCCAAACCGCAAACGACAAGCAAGGGAGTCGGAGATAACCGAAATCGGTGAGGTGCACCTTCCCCGTCATCCCAAGAGTGTCGAGTGGTTGGGGTTTCAGATCCCGGACAAGCCCCCAACTGTGAGAAACAAAACTCACTCACAATTCAGTCTGAGACAAAGCCTTGGAAACAAGAACATTTTATTCTATATGGTCTTGCAAGAACGGGCACCCGCGCGAGCAAGCGGGCAAGCAAGCGTGCACTACAAAGCAGGTAAGCATTCTTATTCAGTTTGCAAGTTGCGGAATCACACCTCCCATTAGTCTAGTCTCATCCTACCATAAGTCGATTACCTCACTTGTTTTTCTCTAATTTTCCTCATCTGGCTATCCTGCTGTCCTTGTCTTTGTTCATTACAGCCTTCCTGTTATTTTATCCAGTTCCCCTTATCAAACCATAAGCTTATTGCGAAATGCCCCTACTGCTTTTTTTGTGGTCACCTTCAATACTTTAAAGTTATTTCTTAGCTTAAAACTATTTCTTTAAAAAAACCTTCTATATTCATTAAAATCTTAGCCTTACATATGCTGCAAGTATCCCGCAATGTCCCCCCCCCCCACCCCCCCACAACACTCCACTGCCCATCTGCAAAAACAACATCTCAAACCACCACCACCTGCAGAAATTACATTTCTAATCTCCCACAGTCTGAAAAGAGGAGAATGGTGTTTTCGGGAGGGAGTTCCACACTTTAAGGCCTAGGCAGTTGAAGGTACATCTGCCAATTGTGAAGTAAAGGAAATATGGGATACCCGAGAGACCAGAGCTAGAGGATGTGCAAGATCTCAGTGGGTTGAGGACTGGAGGAGGATACAGAGTTAGGGATGTGAAGCCAGTAGTTTCATGATAAACAGAGGCTGAGGAGGCTCATCTACAGTAATTTGTGGGGTGAACAAAGATCAGTATTCAGAGGTACAACCTTTGATGAGTGGACAGCATTTGTTTCTCATCCCTTATTATCCTGTAGAAGGTGGTGATGAACTGAACTGTCTTCCTGACCACTGCAGTCCATTGGTTATAGATAGACCCACAATATCATTAGGGAGGGACTTTCAAGAATTTGATTCAATGACGCTGAAGGAATGCAATATGTTTCCAAGTCAGAAAGATGATTGCCCCAGAGGGGACCTTGTGTTTTCCCATGTAACTGCTGGCTTTGTCCTTTTGGTGGTAATGCTTGTGGATTGGAAGGTTCTGTCTAAGAAGCATTGGTGAGTTGCTGCAATGCATCATATTGATGGTACATCCACTGCCACTATGTATCGGTTAGAGTCATAGAGACGTACAGCACGGAAACAGACCCTTCAGTCCAACTTGTCCATGCCAACCAGATATCTCAACCCAATCTGGTCCCACCACCAGCACCCGGCCCATGTCCCTCCAAACCCTTCCTATTCATATACATATCCAGATGCCTTTTAAATGTTGCAATTGTACTAGCCATCACCACTTCCTCTGGCAGCTCATTCCATACATGTACTACCCTTAAGTCTCTTTAATATCTTTCCCCTCTCACCTTAAACCTATGCCCTCTAGACTTTGTCTATTTACCCTATCCATGCCCCTCATGATTTTATAAACCTCTATAAGGTCACCCTTCAGCCTCCAATGCTCCAGGGAAAACAGCCCCAGCCTATTCAACTTCTCCCTATAGCTCAACCCTGGCAACATCCTTGTAAATCTTTTCTGAACCCTTTCAGGTTTCACAACATCTTTCCAATAGGAAGGAGACCAGAATTGCACACAATGTTCCAAAGGTGGCCTCACTAATGTCCTGTACAGTCGCAACATGACCTCCCAACTCCTGTACTCAATACTCTGACCAATAAATGAAAGCATACCAAACGCCTTCTTCACTATCCTATCTACCTGCGACTCCACTTTCAAGGAGCTATGAATCTGCACTCCAAGGTCTCTTTGTTCAGCAAGACTCCTGAGGACCTTACCATTAAGTGTATAAGTCTTGCTAAGATTTGCTTTCCCAAAATGTAGCATCTTGCATTTATCTGAATTAAACTCCGTCTGCCACTTCTCAGCCCATTGACCCATCTGAGCAAGATCCCGTTGTAATCTGAGGTAACCATCTTCGCTGTGCCCTACACCTCCAATTTTAGTGTCATCTGCAAACTTACTAACTATACCTCTTGGGCTCACATCTAAATCATTTATATAAATGATGAAAAATATTGGACCCAGCACTGATCCTTGTGCCATTCCACTGGTCACAGGCCTCCAATCTGAAAAATAACCCTATACAACCACCCTCTGTCTTCTACCTTTGAGCCAGTTCTGCATTCAAATGGCTAGTCGTCCCTGTATTCCATGAGATCTAACCTTGCTCACCAGTCTCCCATGGGGAACCTTGTCGGATGCCTTACTGAAGTCCATATAGACACGTCTATCGCTCTACCTTCATCAATCCTCTTTGTTACTTCTTCAAAAAACTCAATCAAGTTTGTGAGACATGATTTGCCACGCACAAAACCATGTTAACTATCCCTAATCAGTCCTTGCCTTTCCAAATCCATGTACCTCCTGTCCCTCAGGATTCCCTCCAACAACTTGCCCATCACTGACGTCAGGCTCACTGGTCTATAGTTCCCTGGTTTGTCCTTACCACCTTTCTTAAACAGTGGCACTATGTTAGCCAACCTCCAGTCTTCTGGCACCTGACCTGTGACTATCAATGATACAAATATCTCAGCCCATTGGCCCAGCAATCACTTCTCTAGCTTCCCACAGAGTACTCGGGTACACCTGATCAGGTCTTGGGGACCTTTCCACTTCTGTGCGTTTCAAGACATCCAGCACTTCCTACTTTGTAATATGGACATTTTCAAGATGTCACCATCTATTTCCCTACATTCTATATCTTCTATGTCCTTTTCCATAGTAAACACCGATGCAAAATACTTGTTTAGTATCTCCCCCATCTCCTGCAGCTCCACATGAAGGCCGCCTTGCTGATCTTTGAGGGGCCCTATTCTCTCCCTAGTTACCCTTTTGTCCTTATTGTATTTGTAAAAACCCTTTGGATTCTCCTTAATTCTTTTTGCCAAAGCTATCTCATGTCCCCGTTTTGCCCTCCTGATTTCCCTCTTAAGTATACTCCTACTTTCTTTATACTCTTCTAAGGATTCACTCGATCTATCCTGTCCATACCTGACATATGCTTCCTTCTTTTTCTTAACCGAACCCTCAATTTCTTTAGTCATCCAGCATTCCCTATACCTACCAGCCTTCCCTTTCACCCTGACAGGAATATACTTTCTCTGGATTCTTGTTATCTCATTTCTGAAGGCTTCCCATTTTCCAGCCGTCCCTTTACCTGCGAACATCTGCCTCCAATCAGCTTTTGAAAGTTCTTGCCTAATACTGTCAATTGGCCTTTTTCCAATTTAGAACTTCAACTTTTAGATCTGGTCTATCCTTTTCCATCATTATTTTAAAACGAATAGAATTATGATTGCTGGCCCCAAAGTGCTCCCCCACTGACACCTCAGTCACCTGCCCTGCCTTATTTCCCAAGAATAGGTCAAGTTTTACACCTTCTCTTGTAGGTACATCCACATACTGAATGAGAAAATGTTTTTGTTCACACTTAACAAATTCCTCTCTATCTAAAACCTTCACACTATGGCAGTCCCAGTCTATGTTTGGAAAGTTAAAATCCCCTACCATAACCACCCTATTATTCTTACAGATAACTGAGATCTCCTTAAAAATTTGTTTCTCAATTTCCCTCTATTAGTGGGTCTATAATACAATTCCAATAATGTGATCATCCCTTTCTTATTTCTCAGTTCCACCCAAATTAGTTCCCTGGATGTATTTCCAGAAATATCCTCCCTCAGTACAGTTGTAATGCTATCCCTTATCAAAAACACCATTCCCCCTCCTCTCTTGCCTCCTTTTCTGTCCTTCCTGTTGGATTTGTATCCTGGAACATTAAGCTGTTAGTCCTGCCCATTCCTGAACCATGTTTCAGTAATTGCTATGATATCCCAATCCCATGTTCCTAACCATACCTGAGTTCATCTACCCTCCCTCTTAGGCCTCTTGCATTGAAATAAATGCATTTTAATTAATCAGTCCTATCTTGTTCTCTGCTTTGTTCCTGCCTGCCTTGACTGTTTGACTCGCTTCTGTTCTCAACTGTACCAGTCTCAGATTGATCTCTTTCCTCACTATCTCCCTGGGTTCCATACACCACTCTACCCCCCCACCACCCAACCACCACCTTTCTAGTTTAAATCCTACTGAGCAGCTGTAGCAAATCCCCCTGCCAGTATATGAGTCTCCTTCCAATTCAGGTGCAATCTGTCCTTCTTGTACAGGTTTGGTAGAAGTGAATGTTTGATGACATTCTGTCAATCAAGCAGGTTGCTTTTTCCAAGATGATGTCAGGCTTCACTCATCCAGGTAAGTGGGGAGTGTTCCATCACACTCCTGACTTAGAGTCATAGATCCTTCAGTCCAACTTGTCTATACTGACCAGATATCCTGAATTATTCTAGTCCCATTCGCCAGCACTTGGCCCATATCTCGCAAAATCCTTCCTATTCATATACCCATCCAGATATCTTTTAAATGTTGTAATTGTACCAGCCTCCATCACTTCCTCTGGCAGCTCATTCCACACACTCCCCACCCTCTGTGTGAAAAAGTTGCCCCATTGTTCCCTTTTAATCTTTCCCCTCTCACCTTAAACCTATGGCCTCTTGTTCTGGATTTCCCTACCCTAGGGAAAATACCTTATCTATTTATCCTATCCAAGCCCCTCATGATTTTATAAACCTCTATAAGGTCACCCCTCAGCCTCCGATGCTCCAGGGAAAACAGCCCCAGCCTATTCAGGCTCTCCCTTTAGCTCAAATCCTCCAACCCTGGCAACATCCTTGTAAATTTTGTCGGAACCCTTTCAAGTTTCATGACATCCTTCCGATAGGAAGGAGACCAGAATTGCATGCAATATTGCAAAAGTGGCCTAACCAATGTCCTGTACAGCCACAACATGATCTCCCAACTCCTGTACCCAATACTCTGACCAATAAAGGTCAATTGAGAGTATCCTGAGCTGCTGCATCCCTGCCTCGTTCGGGAATTGCACCATCTCGGATCGTAAGACCCTACAACGGATAGTGAGGACAGCTGGGAAGATCATTGGGGTCTCTCCTCCCTCGATTACAGACATTTATATCACACGCTGCATCTGAAAGGCTAAGAGCATTGTGGAAGTCCCTACATACCCCTCACTCAAACTCTTCTCCCTCCTACCATCTGGAAGAAGATAACGGAGCATTTGGTCTCTCATGGCCAGGCTGTGCAACAGTTTCTTCCCCCAAAGTCATCAGACTCTCTAACACCATATTATCGAATTCTTTTCCATCTAAAATTCTTTGCACAACTTCGATATGCTGCTAGAACAATGTCTATTAATTATCATTCTGTTATTACACTGTAACTTGTATGTTTTGCACTTCATATGCACTTTATGCTGCCCTTTTTATGATTGTGTAGTTTGTGCTGTCAATGTAACACCCTTGGGCCTGGAGGAACGCTGATTCGTTTTTTTTTACTGTATTGGTTGTATATGGTAGAAATGACAAATAAAAGCTTCTATAATCTACTCTAAAGGAAAGGGTATCAAATGCCTTCTTCACTATCCTATCTATCTGTGACTCTTGTGCCTTGTAAATTGTAAACAGGTTTTGGGAAGTCAGGAGGTGAGTTACTTGCTGCAGAATTACTAGTCTCTGACTTCCTTTACTAACCATGGTATTTATATGGCTAGTCCAGCAAAGTTTATGATAAATGTAAACCCCAGGTTGTTGATAGTGGGGGTTTCAGTGCTGAGAATGAGATTAAATGTGAAGGGGTAATAGTTAGATCCACTTTTGTTGGAGATGTTCATTTCCTGACATCTGCAATGCGCAGATGTTATTTGCCAACTTTTAGCCCAAGTCTGGATATTGTCCAGGTTTTGCTGTAATTGAACATGGACTGCTTCAGTATCTGAGGAGTTGTGAACGGTGCTGAACATTGTGCAATCATCAGCGAACATCCCTACTTCTGACCTTATGATGAAGGGAAGATCATTGATGAAGCAGCTGAAAATGGTTGCATCTAGGATACTATCCTGAGGAAATCCTGCAGAGCTGGCCTCAAGTTTAGATGACCAACAACCACAACCATATTCCTTTGTGTCAGGTATGATTTCAACCAGCAGAGAGTTTCAACCCAATATCTATTGTTTTGCTAGCGCCTCCTGTTACCATACTTGATGAAATGTGATCTAATGTCAAGGGCAGTCACTCTCACCTCATCTCTGGAACTCAGCTGTTTTGTCCATGATTGAACCAAGTGAGATCAGGAGCTGAGAGGCCCTGACAGAACCCAAACTGGGTGTCACTGAGCAGGTTATTGCTGAGCAGGTGCTGCTTGATAGCACTGTTACTTACCCCTTCCATCACTTTACTGATGATCGAGAGTAGACTGATGGGGCGGTAAATAACCAAGTTAGATTTGTCTGCTTTTAGTGTACTGGACATATCTGGTGGATCTTCCACATTGTCAGGTGGGTGTCAGTGTTGTAGTTGTACCAGCAAAGCTTGGCTCGGGATGTGACAAGGTCTAGACTAACGTCTTCAATACTATTGTTGAAATAGAACCCATAGCCAATGCAGCATTCAGTGCCTTCAACTGTTTCTTGACATCATATGGATTGAATCGAATCAGCTGAAGACTGTGACCTGTGATGCTGGGACCTCCAGTGGAGGTCGAGATGGATCATCCACTCTGTACTTCTGGCTGCAGATTGCTGTGAATGCTTCAGCCTTATCTTTTGCAATTATGTGTTGGGTTCTTCCATTATTGAGGAAGGAAAATATTTGTGGAGCCTCCTCCTCCAGTGAGTGTTGATATCTAAAGGAAATTGACTGTCCTCATTCATTAGTTACTGAAAGCTAATGGGCAAGTAAAACAAGCAGGATTGTGTGTTGGCTTTTGCTGCAAGAAGATTTGAAGTATGAACATAAAGATATCTTGGCAAAAATGAGTACTGCAGATGCCGAAGATGAGAGTCAAGAGTGTGGTGCTGGAAAAACACATCAGATCAGGCAGCATCCAAGGAGCAGAAAAATTGACATTTCGGACAAAAGCCCTTCATCAGGAATGAGTCTTCAGTTATATAAAACTATGGTTGTATGCCATTGGACTATTATGCATTGTTCCCATTACCTAAAGGAAGATAGACCTGACACAGATGGAGAGCACCAGACATTCACCAGATTAAACACAGGACTGTCCTCTGAGGAGAGATCGAGGAGATTGGACCTGTGTGCTCAAGAGTTTAGAAAAATGGAGGTGATTTCATTCAATCATACAAAATTCTTCCAGGGATCAACAGAGAAGATCCAGGAAGGATGTTTGTCTTGGCTAGAGATTCTAGAATCAGAAGACGCAGTCTCAGAATCAGAGTGCATTTAGGATTGAAAAAAAGGAAGGAGTCCTTCTTCATGGTGAATGTTTGGAATTCTCTGTCCCAAAAGCTGTGAAACCGCCTTTATTGAAAAGGCCGAGATGGATGAATTTCCAGACACTAATGACATCAAGGGATATGGGAATAGTGCAGGAGTTGACACTGAAATAGATGATCATCCATGATCTGGAATTGTTCTATGTCTATGTCCCAAGTGAGGTTTAACAATGTGGAATTTTCCTAGATGACCATCCTGCTAATTGCCATCTCTATCAGTTTGTGGTCCTGGGTAAGAGTTGTTTGAATTTTCCTTTTTCTTTGCTCTGTTTTGGACCTATCTAGTCAATAGTAGTAGTGTATCTACCAAAGAGACAATGTTCTTAGATAACAAGAAAGTTTATTACATGATATCAATAAGTCCAACAATATTTGGTCAATTCTAATTACTGGGACCTTAGGGATCTGGTACAGATACATCTCCTCCTTCTGAAAGCTGGAGTAGAACTCCTTGTCTCAATCCACAGATTGTGAGACATCAATAGAATGTGCAGACTCAATGCTGCATCAGTATTAACTCCTTTAGAAGCATTACTTTGTACAATAGACACCATCATTTGATGATATGCTGCAAAATGTTAACATCCTGTAAGAACAGAGATCCTCATCATCATTCAGTATGATGCACTTCCAGATATATTTTTAATCTTATTAAGTGATGCATTACTACATTGTAGAATACGTGTTTCAAAGAGCCATTAATGTTCACTGTTGTTGCTGTGCGTAATACACTAGTCCTTTAGATAATTAATTGCCACCAACCAAAGCACAATCTCCAGATATAAATCCATGAAAGAATAGAGATTAAAAAAAAAAATCAGTGTGTTGAAAAACCTGAAAACAAATGCAGGAGAGTATCAGGTAAATGAGTATGTGTTAACCTTGAAGGATAATTCAAAAATGCAACTCTTCACCAAGGAAAATAAATCGCTTTGGGAGCAGCAGTGATGAGAATTGATTAATTTTTTTGTAAACCATCAGGTAAAGCAAAATGGATCTTTATTTGTAATTTGAAATTAAAGAAATTTGATTCAAGTTCAATTGTAATACTTACCATGAAGCTCTATATCGATCAGCTATCTCAAATCATGCCATGGAACTTTTCATATTTACCTGAGAACTCAGTTTAATGTCTTATCTGAAAGTTGATACCCCTCATACAGTAGTGCCTAGGTTTTGTGGTTGATATCACTTCCTACTGGTCTGTAAACAGAAATGTAATGTTGCATTGCTACTCCTGACAGACGCTGAAAATGTTGTTCTTTCTTGTTACAATCAGTTAACACCGAATAATATGCACGCAGCATCTCTGATGCAGTAAATGATCTGAAGGAACTCCAAGGTAGTGTTATCAAACAAAATTTGATTCTGAGGCACACAAGGAGATATTCAGGCAGGTGATCAAAATGGTCAAAGGGGTATGTTTTAAGGAGCATCTTAAAAGGAGGAAATAAAAATCGGGAGTTGGAGAGATTCAGGGTGGGAATGTCAAATGTTAGGACCTGGCAGCTGTTGGCATGGCCATCAATGATGGACCAAATAAAATATGGATGTCCTGGAATCCGGAATTAGAGAAGCACAGATCGTGAGAATCAGACTTCAACCCACATCCCTGTGATTCAGAAGCAAAGAGAGATAACAACACAGCTGATGCCCATTGGCATTCTGGTTCTATAAAGAATCTTGAGGGAAGTTAGGATTCTACAGCAACCAGGAACAATCTGCCCTTGCAACTCTTCACATTTACTTTATCAGGACAAGTTGATCTTTTTGTAATCACTATCAATTTGCTATTTCCAGACTTATTTCAATGCAATCCAACTTACCTCCCATATTCTATCCTTTCTAGATTTGAAGTCATCCAAATCTCTGCTACCCATATCCCAATTCACACCACGACCCATTCAACCCCATCCCCTGTGGCCTGGAGGGCATAGGTTTAAGGTGAGAGGGGAAAAATGAAAAGGGATCTAAAGGGCAACGTTTTCATGCAGAGGATGGTTGCATGTATAGAATGAGCTGTCAGAGGGTGTGGTGGAGGCTGGTACAATTACAACATTTACAAGCATCTAGATGGGTATATGAATAGGAAAGGTTTGGACCAATGAGGGCCAAATGCTGGCAAATGGGACTGGATTAATTTACGATATCTGGTCGACATGGACACGTTGGACCAAAGGGTCTGTTTCCATGCTGTACATCTTTATGGCGCTATGACCTACATTGATTTCTAGTTAAGCAATCCTTTAATTTTAAAATCTATCCATGTTTTCAAAACCATCCATGCCTCTCACTAGAAATCTCTCCAGCCCTATGCCCCAGCGTGATGTCTGTGCTTCTCTAATTCCATCATTGATGGCCATGCCAACAGCTTTTTAGATTAGATTACTTACAATGTGGAAACAGGCCCTTCGGCCCAACAAGTCCACACCGACCCGCCGAAGCGCAACCCACCCAGACCCATTCCCCTACATTTACCCCTGCACCTAACACTACTGGCAATTTAGCATGGCCAATTCACCTGACCTGCACATTTTTGGACTGTGGGAGGAAACCGGAGCACCCGGAGGAAACCCACGCAGACACAGGGAGAATGTGCAAACTCCACACAGTCAGTCGCCTGAGGCAGGAATTGAACCCGGGTCTCTGGCGCTGTGAGGCAGCAGTGCTAACCGCTGTGCCACCGTGTCACCCAGCTGCCAGGTCCTAACATTTGACATTCCCACCCTGAATCTCTCCAGCTCCCCAATTTTTTTCTTCCTTTTAAGATGCTCCTTAAAACATACCCCTTTGACCATTTTGATCACCTGCCTGAATATCTCCTTATGTGGCTCAGAATCAAATTTTGTTTTGATAACACTACCTTGGAGTTCCTTTGGATCATTTACTGCATTAGAGATGCTGTGTGCATATCACTTGGTGTTGTTAAATGATTGTAACAGGAAAGAACAACAATTTCAGTATCTGTCAGGAGTAGCAATGCAACACTACATTTCTGTTTACAGACCAGTAGGAAATGACATCAGCCACGTTGCTAGATAATGCAACATAATGTAGCCATTGATGCAAATTTACATTCATGACATTTGCTGGAATACCAAATGCTTTGGGAAAATCAACTGCATTAACACCTGAATTGGTGTTCCAGACCTAAGTAGGTAAGGAATGTTAAAGGAACAGTGACAGGATGGAGACACAATTGTCGAAAAGATGATAAACAGAAAGTAGTGATGAATACTCCTTTTTTTAGATGAAAAGGAATAATACAGTGGTGTTCCCCAGTGATTAGTATGAAGACAACTGCTTTTTTTCTTAAAAATACCATTACCAGTGTATTGAGTAACATTCTAATGCTCTGTACTACAATCAATATTGTATGTTTTATTGTTTTTTACCCAAAAATGCTATATAAGCTGTTTTCTTAATATGTATAAATGATTGGGGACTGGAATAGAGAGCAAAATTTTAGCATTTGTGCTTGACAGTACTTAGATGTGTAGCAAACAGTGAAGTTTGATACCAATGAACGTCAACAAGACATAGATTTGTCGAATGACAGACAAGAGGCAGATGTAATTTGATACAAAAAAGTAAGAGGTTTAGCAGAAGGGCTAGGAAGGGACAGTTTTGATTTCTGCATCATTGTCATGACAACAGTTATAACTCTGGATCACCAATGGACACATTGAACCAGTAATTGCAACATTTTAAAAAAAAAGACATGCAGCCAAAAGAATTGCTATGAATGTACTTCAGTGTCTGTCTAGAAGGTCTGTGTGGATTATCCCCAGCTTTGAGGTAAACCATGGAATGTCATACCTGACAGGTGGTAAGGAGGCTTCAAAGAGAAGGACTTCAAAGGTTGAGATGCACTGAAATCTACACTGTAACCTTTTGTAATTTGTCTTTGACTGTGAATATATTGGGAGAAAGCAAGCAGTCTGGGTAAGAGACATGTTTCTGATTGTGCTTTCAAGAATACACAATACAGGTGTAAAGCCCAGATCTTGGTCTGTGTGTGCTAGTGGGAAAATAAGTGTGCTGTGAGGGTCACAGCTGAGAAAACCCTTAGTCACTCCTGTGCTACAGGTAAAAAGAAAGGAAGTCTCTCCCTCTCTTTGTTAAAAGGCAGAACACAAGTGATATTGCAGTCAGAACGAAACAGGACTTTCAGCTGCTCTGCAAAGTCAAGCACTTCAAAATGAACTGCTCATCTGCCAACATCGGTGCTCACCAGTATCACCCAAAATAACAGCTATATCATCCCATTGTCTACTCATCATGAAACTTAGAGACTGGTCCAAATATGTTTTTAACCTTTTTTGGACATACTTCTTATTTCTAATCTATTTGTATGGATGTTGTATTATTATTTCTTTTCATGCTTAGCAACTAATTATTTCGCAAATTCAAAAAGTCCTGGTTAAACTGAGCTTCTTTTAAAACATAAATTCATTTGGTCTGGGGAAAAAGCATCTAAAGGAAGGGAAGCAGATCCTTCGGTCCAACCAGTCCATGCTAACCAGAATCCCAAACTAAACGAGTCCCACCTGCCTGCAACTTGGCCCATATCCCTCCAAATATTTATTTTTCACGTACTTATTCAAATGCCTTTCAAATGTTCTAACTGTACCCATGTCCACCACTTCCTCAGGAAGTTCATTCCACACATGAACCACTCTCTATGTAAAACGGCTGCCCCTCATGTCTTTTTAAAATCTTTCTCCTCTCACCTCAAAAATATGCCTCCTGGTCTTCAAATCATCCACCCTAGAGAAAAAATACCTCTCATTCAGCTGATCTATACCCCTCATGATTTTATAAACCTCTATCAAGTTATCCCTCTAGCTCCAACATTGCAGTGACAAAAGTCCCAGTCTGATAAGTCTCCTTATAACTCAAACACTCCATTCCTGCTAGTACCATCCTGGCAAATCTCTTCTCAACCCTCTCCAGCTTAATAATATCCTGTACAACCTCAATGTAACATCCCAACTCCTATACTCAGAGGTCTGAGTAATTAAGACAAGCTTGCTAAATGCCTTCTTAACCACTCTATCTATATATGATGCAAACTTCAAGTCATTATATACCTGAACCCCCAGGTCTCTGTGTTCTGTAAAACTACCCAAGACTCTACTTTTAATTGTATAAGTCCTGCCCTTGTTTGTTTTGCCAAATTGTAATACCTCACGTTTATCCAAATTAAACTCCATCTGCCACTGAGCAGCTCATTAACCCAATTGATCAAGATCTCTTTGTAATCCTAGAGAACATTCTTTACTATTCACTCTATGACCAAACTTGGTGTCATCCACAAACTTACTAACTATGCCTTCTATATTCTGAACTGAATCATTTATATAAGTGACAAACAAAAGTGGACCAAATACAGATCTCTTTGGAACACTGCTGGTCACAGGCCTCCAGTCTGTAAAAGAACCCTCTAACACCACCCTCTGTCTCCTGCCATTGAGCAAATTTTGTATCCAATCAGCAAACTGAATCCCATGTGATCTAACTTTGCTAATTAGAATCCATTTTACTTTAACCTTGTTATAACCAACTGAGTGGTGGGTGAATAAAGAATTGGAACCAGTTCATGCCTCCTCACCTGGATGTGTGACAATTTGGGGTAATCCTGTCTGGAGCCCTAATAAACTGAAGAAGGGTTATGCCCCAAATGTCGACTCTCTTGCACCTGACCTGCTGTGTTTTTCCAGCATCACACTTTATCAGCTCTAATAAGCTGGGTAACCTTGCCTGGGAATCTTTAAAGCAGAGACAGAGGAATTTGGGTGCAGAGATCTTTGACAGCGGTAGGACTTATTTAGAGTGTGGTTAGCAAAATAGATATCTTTCAAAAATACAGGCATCAAGTAAAATGAAAAAAGTTATCCTGAATCTCTATAAAGCTGTGGTTAGGCCACAACTGAAATATCGTATCCTGTTCTGGTCGCCACACTTTGAGAAGTTTGTGAGAGTGTTTGAGAGTATATAGTAGAGATTTACTAGAATGTTTCGAGGTGTGGAATTTTGGCAGCAAGGTTAGGTTGGAGAATGAATGGGAAAGGGAATGAGTGTACAATTGCCAAATTTGCCATTGACACTAAGTTAGGTGGGAGGCGAGTCTTGAGGATGGCACAAAGTGACTGCGGGGAGATATAGAGGTTAAGAGGCTGGGCAAAGACTTGGCAGAAGGGACATAATATGGGACAATGTGAGATTATGCACTTTGGCAGGGAATGTATAGATGCTGAATAGTATTGAAATAGGGAAAGACTGCAGAAAGCTGCAGCACAGAAGGATTTGCATTAATTTCAATAAACTGGCATACAAATTCAGTGAGGAATAGGGAAGGCAAATAGATGTTGGCCTTTATTTCAATGAGAAAGGAACATAAAAGAAGGTGGTCTTACCAAAACTATGTCAGGCCACCCATGAAATACTGTTTTGGTCCCTTTATCTAAGAAAAGATGTACTGGCATCGGAGGTAGGCTCGGAAATATTCATTTGGTTGATTCTAGCTTTGAAGGGGTTTTCTTGTGAGGACAGGTCGAGTAGGTGGGCTCTTTGGAGTTTAGAAGAATGAAAGGTGATCTTACTGAAACATGGAAGATTCGCTGGGGACTTGACAGGGTAGATGCTGAGAGGTAGTTTCCCCTGTGGGAGAGCCTCTGACCAGAGGGCATAAACCCAGAGTAAGGGGTTGCACATTTAAGACAGAGATGGGGAGGATTTGTTTTTCTCCCAGAGGACAGTAAATCTGTGAAATACTTTACCTCTGAGGGGGCTGTCAAGACTGGGTTGTTTAACATTGACAAATTTCTAATCACTCGGGGAATGAAGGATAAGCCTAGAAAGTAGAGCCGAGGATCAGCCATGATCTCATTGGTCGAGCATACTCAGTGGGCTGAATGGCCATTGTCTCCTCCCAGGTCTTACTGTCTGTAGTTGGGGTTGTTCTTCTTTGAGCAAAGGTGATTGACTGGAGGTTTGATCAGAAGTCACACGACACCAGGTTATAGTCCAACAGTTTAACTGAAATCACAAGCTTTCAGATCACTGCTCCTTTGTCAGATGAAGGGTTAGCACTCCAAATGCTTATGATTTCAAATAAACCTGATGGACTGTAACCTGGCGTTGTGTGACCTCTGATCAAATTGTCCACTCCAGTCCAACACTGGCACCTCCACATCATAAAGGTTTGATAGTAGTGAACGGGATAATGATTCTAGAAAGGAAATGCAAAGAAAATCAATTTAGCTGATGGCACAAGAACTAGGGAACCCAGACTTTTATGGATTCATGGATGAACCAAATTGCCTTTTTCTGTGATAATGTGGCTCTGTGACTTTAAAGAGACATAGGTTCACTGAGATGTCAGATGTCAGCACCTACTACTAATCTAGTTAATAGTAGGTGCTGTATATTTTGGTATCTCTCAATATCATTCTGCATTCTAATAGAGTAACAAACTCAGATGGCCTCCTATCTAAAGAACTGAGTTCAGACAGGATGCAAGGATTGCTAAATACAGTGACCAGCTTACTCAGTGAATCACTTCTTAAATGGACAGGAAGAGTCATGAACTATCAAGCTAAGATGACAGCCCTGCACATCTTGTGTTCATGAAAATTTAGAGCTATGCAAGACATCTTGGCTTCTAATTGACAGGTGATGGAGCATTATTGAATATTTAACCTAGATATCACATTTTATTTTGTCCCTCAGCCCTCTCCTTGTCAGTCACGTTCTCTGTCCAATGGCACATGTATTAACACAAGGGTTATGGCCATGTCAAAAGTATTTCCTCATGTGTCAAGAATTTGTGTGGGCAATCGTAATTCTCTTTTAATTTGCAAGCACTTCACTTAAAAAATAACCAAGCAGCAAAACGTTAGTATTACACAAGATAAAGTTAATTGATAACAAAAGAACTGCTGTCCTTGTTACAATAGAAGTAATATAATTATTAACTAAAATTCATTTTACAAAGATTAAAAGTAGCTATGCATAAAAGATAATTACGAAGATGAAGTTAAGATCAGTCCCAAAGATCATTAAAGGTCTGTTACATCTTGAAGTTTCTTTTTTCAGAACCAAACTTGAAGTCTGCTGGGATAGCTTCTGTAGTTGAATAGTTGGTGGTTGCCTGTCCAGGTGGACTCAGCAGGCCATCAGGTTTTGGGTGGGAGAGAAGGTTTCTTGTTGGACTGAAGGACCTGTTTCTGTGCTGTATATCTCCAAGACTTTGTGATCTTTAGATTCAGAGGCAGAGGCCATGATCTCTGCATCAGTGCTGACACTTGTGTTCATAAGGGATTGTTAATTTCAAAGTGTGTGTGTGTGTTTACTAGACTAGCAATCTCAGTGCTAACATCCTGACATCATTGTTTCAAGTTCTTCCACCGGTGAAATGTAATTAATTTAAAATACATTTGTAATTCATTATAAATCGGGAATTGGAAATTAGTCTCTAGGCAACAAATACTTGCCCACATCCCATGGAAAGAACATGTGCTGTGGGAGTAGGCAAATGAGCTATGGCCTGTCCTGTGCTGTAAATTCTATGATTAACAAATTGTGTTGCATTCGAAAGAAGAGAGATGGGTTTGGTTAGAACTACATTCACTGCAGTTTCGAAGCATGGGGAGGTGTCGTCAGAGAAACCTATAGAATTCTGACAGGACCACACAGGACAAATCTTCCCGATGACCTGGAGTCGAGGACCAGGGATCATGCCCTAAGGTTATGGGGTAGGCCATTCAAGGCTGAGATGAAGAGAAATTTCTTCACCCAGAGAGTGAGAAGCCTGTGAAATTTCTACCACCCAACGTAGCTGAGGGCAGAACATTGAATGTTTTCAAGAGGGGGTTTGATATAGTTCTTGGGGTTAAAGGGATCAAAGGACATGGGGAGAAAGCAGGAACAGGGGAATGAGTTAAACAATCAGCCATGATCATCTTTGAAATAACTCCACAGAGGCCAATATCCAGTCACCAAGTCACTCTTTATTTACATGTGGATTGATTCAGCTTCCTCAGAGCTAGCTCTCAGAGTAAACAGATCCTCTGACACTCCTGTTTATATCTGTCAGCCAGGGCTCCCTGATTGGAGCAGATTAACAGCCTAATTAGAGAACTTGTACTTCATGGGATCTATTGGACTGTCCTCGTTACAATATTGAATGACAGAGCAGTCTCATAAGGCTGAAAGGCCAGCCTCTGCTCCTGTTCTCTATATCTATGAACAGGATTCTTACCTTTCCTATCCAGCGCTCTATACAAACCCAAGGCCGGAGCACCAGGATGTGGACCGAGTGTGACATCGATGATGAAGATATGGAAAACATGATCCAACACCACAGCAGCAGGCACTGTTAGACTTCAGTATGACCCTTCTTCAGGTTTCATGCAAGAATTTGAATCATTAATGAAGTGAGTAAAGCGCTGAGGACTGACAAACTGCCGGCTTTTTTTCACAACAGAAGGAAAAGATCAACTCTACCTTTGGCAAAACCAGCCACAAGAACAGCTTCCAACATCGGTGGGATGTTGCCTTGGGCCACATTGATAATTAGAGGCTTCCTGCCCGCCAGCCTCCTCTAGTTCACTCTGTCTACTCATCCCTGTATTACACACAGTGTGAGAGGAAGTGTTACATGCATAGTATATTATTAACAAATACCTCAATGGCACGACTGTTTGTACAGGCTATTTAGCCCAGCATGCATTTCCTGCTCCACTCACTCTGGCTGCAGGCTACTAGTCTATATGTTAATTGACTTATTGCTGAGTGCAGCAGGAGTCCCATGGGGCTACTTACACTTGAACTGGCAACTTCTGGATTGCTTTCAATCCTGCAATCAGCTTGAGCTCAATCTGAATTGTTCTGCTTTAAAAAGCTTCCATCTTTGTGTTCACATTCTCCCAGTGCTGAAGGTTACCAAGGAGGCAGTGCCTCAGCTCCAGGATGACACTGTGAGAAACAGAGACCATTCTGCTCGCTAATCCAGCTGCAGCTCAGTCGGTGGCCGGTCTGTCGAAAGGTATCAGGTTCAAATCCTACCCAAGGATTTGAATGAAGAAAGCAAAGCTGACACTCTAACACGGTACTGAGAGAGTGCTGCATTGTTTGAGATGTTGTCTGATGTTGTTTATCATGTAATATATTTTAGTCCAAATAACATATGCCACAGATAGTCAGAATTGTCTTCATCATCCATCTGAAGTTCATGTCCAATGTTAACTATTTACAAGGCTGTAATACCACAGGCATACAGACATATTCTGGAGTCAATGCTTATTGACATTAGTGTACATTACACACATAGCTGACTGACAAAAGATACAAACATTAACAATAGGTACAGGAGTAGGCCATTCAGCCCTTTGAGCCTGCAACAGCATTCAATATGATCATTACTGATCATGCAATTTCAGTATCCCATTCCTGCTTCCTCTCCAAACCCCTTGATCCTTTTGGTCGCAAAGACCACGTCCAGCTCCCTCCTGAATACAGGTCGTTCTACTATAATGTGTGTTTCGTTAACGCAAATTCACTGTAATGTGATTGACGAATTGGGGATACTGTTTCTAAAGCCCAACGTTTTAAAATTCTGTAACGCAATTACATCGCCAACACTTTAAGCGCCGTTTCTAAAGCGCGATTTTTCTATAATGCGGGGCTACACAAGAATGCAACCTTCGCGTTATAGAAGAACTGACTGTATAACTAATGAACTGTGGTAGAGAAGACTATATTGACTCTATTACTCTAAGACTCTGACTGAAAGTGACGTGGGTACCTTTATAGCTGAACACCATGTTGAAATGCCAGTAAACTTTCTTAAAGATACAGTCCTGCCTGATCAGTAATCCCAGATATTCCCCTGTCCACAATCTCAGTTGGAGATAAGGGATCTGTGGGGATATTTCAAAGAAATAAACAGGTGTTCTTCTGGGTCACCCATCTGATATTCATTCATCAATCAACATCACACAAAAAAGGATCATCTGGTCATTATCATGTTGTTATTTGTGTGTGCTTGCTGTGCACAAATTGGCTGCTGTAATTCACTCATAATAACAGCAACCACAGACTTTATAGGCCATAATGTGCTCTGTGATGTCCAGTGGTAGTGCAGGGTGCCATTTAAATGCAAATTCTTGAAAGGGAACATTTTACAGGATTATGGGGAACGGGTAGCGAAGTGGGACCAATGAGACAACATTTTAAGAGAGCCAGCAAAGGCATAATGGGGTTTGGAAAGGCTTCCTGCTGGGATGTCAGACTGAATGATTTTTGGTTTGGAGAGATATAGGATTGATTTCACTGTGCTTTAACATTCCCTGATGTATAACTGTAACATTTAGGGTTGGGAAGTCTTAGGTTACACAAGGAAGACGGTGAAGATGTTATAAGTGATTTTAAAGTGGTTATTTGGTATGGAACAAAAGCTAAAGGCAGAAAAAAAACATACCACCTGTAACAGAGTCATAGAGATGTATAGCATGGAAACAAACCCTTTGATCTAACTCATCCATGCTGACCAGATATCCTAAATTAATCATTTGCCAGCATTTGGCCTATATCCCTTTAAATCCTTTCTATTCATATACACAGCCAGATGCCTTTTAAATACTGTAATTGTACCAGCCTCCACTTGCTCTGGCAGCTCATTCCACACATGCACCACCTTCTGCATGAAAACGTTGCCCCTTAGGTCCCTTTTATATCTTTACCCTCTCACCTTAAACCAATGCCCTCTAGTTCTGGACTCCGCCATCCCAGGGAAAAGACTTTGGCTGTTCACCCTATCCATGTCCCACTTGATTTTATAAACTTCAATAAGGTCACCTCTCAGCCTCCATGCTCTGGGGAAAAGAGCCCCAACTTATTCAGCCTCTCCCTGTAGCTCAAATCCTCCTTGCTTGGCAACATCCTTGTAAATCTTTTCTGAATGCTTTCAAGTTTCACAACATCTTTCCTATAGCAGGGAGACCAGAATTGAATGCAATATTCTGAACATGGCCTAGCCAATGTTCTGTACAGCCTTAGCATGGCCTCCCAACTCCTATACTCAATGCTCTGACCAATAAAGGAAAGCATACCAAACACCTTCTTCATTATCCTATCGACCTGTGATGCCACTTTCAAGGAGCTATGAGCCTATACTGCAAGATCTCTTTGTTTGGCAACACACCCGAGGATTTTACCATTAAGTGTATCGGTCTTGCACTGATTTACCTTTCCAAAATGCAGCACCTCATATGTATCTAAATTAAATTTCATTTGCCACTCCTCAGCCCATTTTCCCATCTGATCAAGGCCCAGTTGTACTCTGAGGTAAATGATATAAATGATGAAAAGCAGTGGACCCAGCGCTGATCCTTGTGGCACACCACTGGTCATAGGCCTCCAGTCCAAAAAGCAACCTTCTACCACTACCCTCTGTCTCCTACCTTTGAGTCAGTTCTGTATCCAAATAGGTAGTTCTCCCTGTGTTCCATGAGATCTAACCTTGTTAACCAGTCCACCATGAGGAATCTTGTTAAGCATCTTACTGAAGTCCATATAGATCATGTTCACGTTCAGATGATGACAGATTAGACAAAGGAATGGATGAAACAGGTCTTCATGAGTGGAAATGACAAGAGTCTTCCATTTTCGCCAGTCTTCCTGAGCTAATCAAAATGTTAGGCCAAAGCCAGCATGTTTCACTTTAAAATGTTCCGCTCTGTCCAAAGTCTTCTCAAGGTAACCAAGGCGTTAGACTAGAGCCAGTACTGGGTCCACTTCAAAAAGCTCTGTTTTGTCCAAAGTTGGATTTCCCTCAAGAGTTTGTTTCTGTCTTATTGTTGAGAGGTTTATGCCAATCATTTCTCAATTGTCCATTGGTACTGCTGATGCTGCTTATACTCCTGAGACCAGATTTGCTGTCAGGGTATATCAGCCTCATCTGTCTTATACTGTCTTCACGTATCCACGCTTTCCCATCTGCAACCCCTCTGTGATATCCATCATCCAACCATGCCTAGGCCCTCTCCTCTTTCTGGTGTCTTGCGTTTTACCCTCTTGAAGAGGTGTCTGTAGCTTTTCAGCTCTGTTTAAATAGCTGAAATACTGACATTTTCTAGATGTCATTTCTTATCGAGTTGTCATTTGCTTGTCCAGTTTATCCTTTTGTCCAATTGGCCGTTGCTGAGAGATCAGGATTAGAGTGGTGCTCGAAAAACACAGCAGGTCAGGCAGCATCCGAGGAGCAGGAAAATTGACTTTTTGGGCAAAAGCCCTGATGGTTATTCAAGATGATTCCTCCTATTCTTGTCAGAAGCAGATGAAGTCTTCTTGTGGATCGTGGCATTTTGTTCAATCTTCACACAATTTATTTATATGTGAGTCACAAGCTCTGCTCCCACCCCCTGTGAGGATATGAACAATAACTTGTTTCTTCTGAAAGGCAGTCTTTGGCCAGCTCAGGAAGCATTCAGAGAGAGTGAGAGGTAGAAAGAGAGAGAGAGAATGTGAGAGAGAAAGCTATATCTGACTGATTGATTTGGTGCTGTCACATGTACCGAGATACAGTGAAAAGTGGTGTTCTGCGTGTTTTACAGGCAGATTGTATCATAAAAAGTGCATTAGGGTAGCAGGACAAAGTGCAGAATACAGCTGCAGAGAAGTTGCAGAAAGAGAGATCAGAATTAACATTCAAAAGCCTGAAAACAGTGGGGAAGAACCTGTTATTGAAATTGTTCATATGTGTATTCAAACTTCTGTATCTTCTGCCCGATGGAAGAGGGAAAAAGAGATTATGACCAGGGTAGGAGGGGTCTTTGGTTATGTTGACTGCTTTTCTGAGGCAGACAGAAGTATAGACAGAGTCAGTGGATGGAAGGCTGATAGACTGGGCTGTGTTCACGACTCTCTGTAACTTCTTGTGGTGTTGGGAAGCGCAGTTGCCAGACTATGTTGCGATGCATCCGGACAGAATGCCTTCTGCGGTGCATCGATTAAAAATTGGTAAGAGCCCTTGTGAACATGCAGAATTTCCTTAGCCTCATGAGCAAGTAGAGATATTGTTGTGCTTTATTGACTGTAGTGTCAACGTGGCTAGACCAGGACAGATTGTTGGTGATCACCACTCTCAGGAACTTGACGGTCTCGATCTATAATATTCAGTAAACTTCTTAGCTGTTCATAAAAGCTACTGTACGGCAATTTCCTTCCTTTGAGCAGGAAATGTCCTTTTTGACTTCCCATGATTTGTTTTAACTAACCTAGTTACTTCAAAACTATTAACTCATTTCCCTAATTTCTTTACCAAACACCAATGTGAACACACTAAAACTGCACAAATTATTAACATCATCATCAAAAAACAAGCATCAAAGATAAATGTAAAGTCTTTTCAAGGAATGTGTGGTAACTACCAAATTATGTTCACATTTCCCAACTAAATCACTGATAAACATTCCAAATTATTGCCAGTTCGTTTGGTTCAAATAACCAGTTCTTGCATGGACATGAAAGATTCGCCAGTTCTCTGTGCACCTGCATCTATCTTGTGGATACTGTATTTTCCAAACTCAGATGTCAAATCTGTTTACACATTCACAATACTCCCTCTGACCGATACCTGCATTGTTAATTCCATCCTGATTATCTTCAATTCGGTTTCTCTTTGGAATGAGTGTCAATGCCTCGATGTTTTGGAGTGTCTCATGTTCCAGGCCACATGCATCACTTCACATCATGCTGTTTGTATCTGGAACCCATTCACTGGTGCAACTTTACCAAGCCCTTCATCACACTTAGTTACACCACAAAAAACTGATCAATTCTGTACTCATGTCGCAGTCTCCCGTTATCGTGCCCCACATACTCCACCTGCCACCGGACATTCGTGATTTGCATATAATTATCACAATGTATTACGAGGGTGTCTGTCTATAGTTCTTTCCTTACGTTCCCACCCCATATTCTTTGAATAGGTATATTCAATGCAGTTTTCTTAGAAGGTTCATATGAAAGGATTCAAATATCTCCAAAAGAAAAATATCAGTTTATTGGGCTCATCTACACTTGCTGAATTTCAACAGGCTGTACATGATTGTCGGTTTCACTTGAAACTATACCCAGAAGATTCAGGGGATGTGGTCGTTGATGGCTCAGTTAGTGTTAATTGACTTTGTTTTCCATGGAGAAGGTGGTGGTGAGCTGCCTTCTCAAGCTGCTGTAATCCATGCAGTGTAAGTACAGCCAAAGCGCAGTCAGAAAGGGAATTAGTTCCGGGGCGTTGACTGAGCAGCAGGAAAGGAATGGCAATATCGTGCCAAGATGGGATTATGTGTGGCTCAAAGGAGATACTTTCAGCTCTTACAGAGGTGGTAGTGCTCCCACGTATCTGCTCCCCTTGTCTTTCCTGGTGGCAGAGGGCACATGTTGGGAGGTACTGTTGCTGGAGGCTTTTGTGAGTTGCTGCATTGATACAATACAGGAAGCTGGCCCTCCATATGGTAGTATTGGTGGCATACTGCAAGTCAGGAGTGCCTCTCCTATTCTGTCTTTCTTTTACCTCCTACTCAATACTCACTCTATCCTTTCCCCTATCAACCCCCACTCTCATTTGAATACACCAGAACTTAAAATGGGCGTGAATCAGTCGGTGGATCAGTCGTGTCCTCCCCATGATGAATTTTGCCTGGAGACCTCTAGCTTCTCACTTCTACCTCAATTGGATCTGGCTCAGGAAGACTCATGGATGGCGTGGCCACCTTACTGCTCACTCAGGCACTGAAATGAACCATGAAATAAGTGGGAGGAGCCTGTTTGCTAGTGGGCTGCATGCTGGGGAGGATGGGAGGTCTCTCCTTTTTGAGGGCATTCAGCTCTTGCTTGAGGGAACCATGCATCAGCAAGTCAGGGGATGAGTTACTGCGAGCCAACCACGACGCTTACCCTTGCTGCTCACACCATCCCCCCCATCCCCCATCACACACTTCCCTCAGAGCCCAATTCCCATGGTTCCCCACACTCACCTCTGCCTAGGGATCCAGCAATGAATGCAGATCTTGGGTGGGTGGCACATCTCACCAGTGATGCTGCCAATCAATACAACTGTTGGCTTCTGATTGGTTGGTAGCTCTTGGTGGGTGGCACATATGTGAAGGCCCACTGCTGGCTTCTCACGTGCCTAACTGGCACACAATATGGTGGGCCTTCCTGCAAAGAGGCAATGCTTGAGTCTCACTGGCTTTCCAGCTAGAGTCCATCCTCCCTACCCCCGTCACCTCCATAAGAAGCTGCCCAGTGTACACAATTGAACTCCAAAAAAGATAGCAAACCTTCCAGTCTCTGTGTTTAAAATGTGAGCCTTTAACCATGTGTTCTGACAGGTACAGCATGTTTAAGAACCTTCAATCAGAGAAGCTTTTCAATTTTTAGTGTGACTCATGCAGGTGTCATGAAAATGTATTCAAAGAAACAGATTAGTACAGGGCTAGTCTTGGTGATGGTAAATAGAAAGCTCTGTAAGATTGAAAGATCGGGCAATATCAACTTTGGTTCCTACATTTCTTGAAAACCTGGTTACACCACTGGATGACGCAGTGGCTCAGTGGTTAGCACTGTTGCCTCACAGCATCACGGACCTGAGTTCAATTCTAGCTTTGGACTATGTGGAGTTTGCACGTTATCCCCCATCTGTGGTTTCCTCCCACAATCCAAAGATGTGCAGGTTAAGTGGATTGGCCATGCTAAATTGCCCATAGTGTGCAGGCCGGATGGATTAGCCATGGTAAATGGAGGGTTACAGGGATGGGGTAGGTCTGGGTGGGATGCTCTTCAGGCGGTCAGTGTGGATTCGATGGGCCGAATGGCCTGCTTCCACACTGTAGGGATTCTATGATTCTACAACAGCGCAATTGGGAGCTGCTGGTTTTTGAGAGTGGCAGGGTTAAGACCATGGCAGAGAATAATTAATCCAGACTTGCTGGATAGATGGAAAAGATCTAGTATAATTGTAGCATGTGTATAACTCATACCTACAACCGCCTGCCCACTTAAGTCCAAAAATCAGTTTGTATCACGATTTAAATGGCCCTGGTGCAGAAAGGAGAAGGCGGTGGTGTTGCGGCAATGTCACTAGACTAGTAATCTAGAACTCCAGGCTAATGTTCTGGGAACATAAGTTGAAATCATTCCAGAACAGACCATGAAAATTGCATTCAATAAAAATCTGGGATAAAATGTCAGCATGTAATCATCGTCTTCTAAAACCCTCTGATTCCGGAATGCCCTTCCGGGAAGGAAATCTACTGTTCTTACCTGGTCTGGCCTACATGTCACTCCACCGTCAGGGTGAAATGTGGGGTCAGAGGGCAACAATGGCTCATTGTGATCTTTCTGGGAGCGATCTCTCGGGGGGTGGGTGTCACCCTCCAATGAAGGGTAGTGAGTGAGCGCCCTCTCCTGGACATCTTGCAACTACAAAAGCTGCGATGGAGGTTCAGCATGTGAGAGACCACTTCAAATAGGAGGGCTATTGGGACCTCTCTCCAAACCTATTAGTGGGTCTTGTAGCCAGGACACCACAGCGAGTGGCGGACTGCGGAAGACGCTGCTCTGTATGGTGGCTGGCAGCTAATGACTGCACGCAAGCATGTTGATTAAAGGCCCCACATTTCAGCCTGACGGTAGGGTCCGTAAAGACCGCAGGGTCAGGGACAAACCTGCTCCCCTTCACTCACATTTAGTTTTCTCCAGTTCGCAAACTTGTCGATTGAAGACCTGGGGTTTCCTCCATTTTTTTTCAAATGTGGTCATGGGATGAGGGTGTCGCTGGTCAGGCTGTCAGTGATTATCCATCCCTCATTACCCACAGCGCAGTTCAGACTTAACTAGATTGTTGGGGGTCTGGAGTCACAAAAATGCTGCAGATGCTGCAATCCAAACTAGGCAAACAGGAGGCTGAAAAAGCACAGCAAGGTGAGGTGAAGAAGGGTTATACTTGAAACGTCGACTTCTCCACCTCCTGATGCTGCCTGGCTCATTGTGCTCTTCCAGCTTCCTGCTTGTCTACTTTGGAGTGACATGTAGGCTAGACCAGGTAAGAACAGTAGATTTCCTTCCCGGAAGGGCATTCCGGAATCAGAGGGTTTTACAAGACGATGATTACATGCTGACATTTTATCCCAGATTTTTATTGAATGCAATTTTCATGATCTGCCCTGGAAGGATTTCAACCTATGTTCCCAGAACATTATGCTGGAGTTTAGATTAGATTAAATTCCCTACAGTGTGGAAACAGGCCCCTCAGCCCAACAAGTCCACCCCAACCCTTCGAAGAGCAACCCACCCAGACCCACCCCCCACATCTACCCCTGACTAATGCACCTAACACTACGGGCAATTTAGCATTTGCCAATTCAACTAACCTGCACATCTTTGGACTGTGGGAGGAAACCGGAGCACCCGGAGGAAACCCACACAGACACGGCGAGAGAATGTGCAAATTCCACACAGACAATCGCCCGAGGCTGGAATCGAACCTGGGATGCTGGTGCCGTGAGGCAGCAGTGCTAACCACTGAGCCACTGTGCTGCCCCAAACTAGTCCCGTGACATTACCACAGTTCGCAGAAAGGGAAGTCCTCTTGGCCTAGGCTCTGCCTCTTCCCACAGACCCCACCCCACCACCTGCAGTCTACCTCCGAGAGCCGGGTACCTGAGACTCATAGTGTCCCTCTGACACCTGTAGGTTGACTGGAAAACCCCCGTGTGCCTCCTTTAATTAGTTAAAGATCACAAAACACCAGATTATAGTCCAACAGGTTTATTTGGAAGCACACCAGCTTTCAGAGCAAGCTCCTTCATCAGGTAGCAATTACACCTGTTGGACTATAACCTGGTGTTGTGTGATTATTAACTTTGTCCACCCCAGTCTAACACTGGCACCTCCACATCTTTTAATTGGATGGAAGCGTCTCTTAATGAGCCTGATTGGCTCCTGGCCATGTTGTCCCTCCACAAAATGGTGCAGGGATGTGGGTAGGAGGCTGGGAAAGAGCACATTGGTGTGGTTTAGGTCTGCCTCTAATCCCAGAAGAGACTGAAAGTGCTGTCCTCAGTGTTTATTATGCACGTGCCAGACTTTAAACTGTAAAATATAGCAGCTGTTGTATTATGTATAAAATAATACTCATGGTGAGTTAGAACTGCTTTAAGGAGTTTGAAAAACACATCCACACTATCCACATAAACCATAAATATTTGATAAACAAAATGAACAGAAGCCAAGAAGTTATGCTGACACAGTATTCAATACTTGAGAATGCTGTCCCACGGTTAAACTGGCGATTGGAGCCCTCACTAATCATTTGCCATGAATCAAAACGCCAAGAAGCTCTCAGACATCATTCACTGTCTAGAGTTTCGAAATCCACTTGAGACTTCTGCTACTGTTAGCTATCAGTGTTTAACAAATCATTAAAAGAAAACTGCCTTCCATGTGTACTGGATGAGAAATGTTAATTTGCTGCTGTTCTCACACAGACCTTCAATATATCTCACAACAAATTACAAATACTGGTTCATGCAGTCACAGGTGTTCCTAAACTCACCCACACACAGACTCTTACACACAGACACAAACACACACACAGACCACATCCATGTGTACTATTCACATATACTCACACACACACAGACCCATCCATGTGTACTATTCACATATACTCACACACAAAAACACACACAGACCCATCCATGTGTACTATTCACATATACTCACACACACAGACCCATCCATGTGTACTATTCACATATACTAACACACACACAGACCCATTCATGTGTACTATTCACATACACCTACACGCACATTCACACACACAGTCCCATCCATGTGTACTATTCACATATACACACACACAGACCAATCCATGTGTACTATTCACATACACTCACACACAATCACCCACACAGACCCATCCATGTGTACTATTCACATATACCCACACATACACACAGACCCATCCATGTGTACTATTCACATATACTCACACACACACACACACAGACCCATCCATGTGTACTATTCACATATACTCACACAGACAGACCCCTCCATGTGTACTATTCACATATACTCACACACACAAACACACACAGACCCATCCATGTGTACTAGTCACACATACTCATACATACACAGACCCATCCATGTGTACTATTCACATATACTCACACACACACAGACCCATCCATGTGTACTATTCACATATACTCACACACACAGACCCCTCCATTTGTACTATTCACATATACATACACATACACACACAGAGAGCCATCCATGTGTACTATTCACATATACTCACACACACAGACCCATCCATGTGTACTATTCACATATACTCACACACACAGACCCCTCCATGTGTACTATTAACACATACTCACACACAGACAGACCCATCCATGAGTACTATTCACACATACTCACTCACACACACACCGACAGACCCATCCATGTGAATGTTTCACATATACTCACACACACAGACACATCCATGTGTACTATTCACATATACTCACACACACATTCACACACACAGACCCATCCACGTGTACTATTCACATATACTCACTCACACATTCACACAGACAGACCCATCCATGTGTACTATTCACATGCACTCACACACACACACACAGACCCATCCACGTGTACTATTCACATATACTCACACACACATTCACACACACAGACCCATCTATGTGTACTATTCACAAATACTCAGTCACACAAACACAGACACAGACCCATCCATGTGTACTATTCACATATACTCACACAAACACACAGACCCATCCATGTGTACTATTCACATATACTCACACACACATTCACACACACACAGACACATCCACGTGTACTATTCACATATACTCACACACACATTCACACACACAGACCCAACCACGTATACTATTCACATATACTCACACACAGACCCATCCATGTGTACTATTCACATATACTCACACACACAGACCGGTCCATTTGTACTATTCACATATACATACACATACACACACACAGACCCATCCATGTGTACTATTCACATATACTCACACACACAGACCCATCCATGTGTACTATTCACATATACTCACACACACAGACCCCTCCATGTGTACTATTAACACATACTCACACACAGACAGACCCATCCATGAGTACTATTCACACATACTCACTCACACACACACCGACAGACCCATCCATGTGAATGTTTCACATATACTCACACACACACAGACACATCCATGTGTACTATTCACATATACTCACACACACATTCACACACACAGACCCATCCATGTGTACTATTCACATATACTCAGTCACACAAACACACACACTGACCCATCCATATGTTCTATTCATATATACTCACACACACAGACCCATCCATGTGTACTATTCACATATACACACACACACACACACGCATCCATGTGTACTATTCACATATACTCACACACACACAGACCCATCCACGTGTACTACTCACATATACACACACACGCACACATCCATGTGTACTATTCACATATACTCACAAACACACACACACCCATCTATGTGTAGTATTCATATATACTCACACAGACACAGACGCATCCATGTGTACTATTCACATATACTCACACACACAGACCCCACCATGTGTACTACTCACATATACTCACACACACAGACCCATCCATGTGTACTATTCACATATACTCACACACACAGACCCCTCCATGTGTACTATTCCCCAACACTCACACACAGACAGACCCATCCATGTGTACTATTCAAACATACTCACTCACACACACACAGACCCATCCATGTGTACGTTTCACATATACTCACACACACAGACACATCCATGTGTAGTATTCACATATACTCACTCACTCACACACACACACAGACCCATCCATGTGCACTATTCACACATACTCACTCACACACACACACAGACAGACCCATCCATGTGTACGTTTCACATATACTCACACATACACACAGACACATCCATGTGTAGTATTCACATATATTCACTCACTCACACACACACAGACCCATCCATGTGCACTATTCACACATACTCACACACACATTTACACACACAGACCCATCCATGTGTACTATTCACATAAACTCACACACACAGACCCATCCACGTGTACTATTTACAAAAACTCACACATACATTCACACACACAGACAGATCGATGTGTACTATTCACATATACTCACACACTCAGACCCATCCATGTGTTATATTCACATATACTCACAGACACAAACACACACACAGACCCATCCATATGTACTATTCACGTATACTCACACACACATTCACACACACAGAGCCTTCCATGTGTACTATTCACATGTACTCACACACACAGACCCATCCATGTGTACTATTCCCATATACTCACGCACACACAGACACATCCATGTGTACTATTCACATATACTCACACACACAAACACACACAGACCCATCCATGTGTACTATTCACATATACTCACACACACACAGACCCATCCATGTGCACTATTCACATATACTCACACAGACAGACCCCTCCATGTGTACTATTCACATGTACTCACACACACAAACACACACAGACCCATCCATGTATACTAGTCACACATACTCACACATACACAGACCCATCCATGTGTACTATTCACATATATTCACACACACACAGACCCATCCATGTGTACTATTCACATATACTCACACAGACACAGACCCCTCCATTTGTACTATTCACATATACACACACATACACACACACAGAGCCATCCATGTGTACTATTCACATATGCTCACACACACAGACCCATCCATGTGTACTATTCACATATACTCACACAGACACAGACCCCTCCATTTGTACTATTCACATATACACACACATACACACACACAGAGCCATCCATGTGTACTATTCACATATGCTCACACACACAGACCCATCCATGTGTACTATTCACATATACTCACACACACAGACCCATTCATGTGTACTATTCACATATACACACACACACAGACCCATCCATGTGTACTATTCACATATACTCACTCACACACACACCGACAGACCCATCCATGTGAATGTTTCATGTACTCACACACACAGACACATCCATGTATACTATTCACATAGACTCACACCCACATTCACGCACACAGACCCATCCACGTGTACTATTCACATATACTCACACACACATTCACACACACAGACCCATCCATGTGTACTATTCACAAATACTCCTTCACACAAACACACACACAGACACATCCATGTGTACTATTCACATATACTCACACAAACACACAGACCCATCCATGTGTACTATTCACATATACTCACACACACATTCACACACACACAGACACATCCACGTGTACTATTCACATATACTCACACACACATTCACACACACAGACCCAACCACTTATACTATTCACATATACTCACACACACACTCACACACACAGACCCATCCATGTGTACTATTCACATATACACACACATCCATGTGTACTATTCACATATACTCACACACACACAGACCCATCCATGTGTACTACTCACATACACACGCACACATCCATGTGTACTATTCACATATACTCACAAACACACACCCACCCATCTATGTGTAGTATTCATATATACTCACACAGACACAGACGCATCCATGTGTACTATTCACAAATACTCACACACACAGACCCCACCATGTGTACTATTCACATATACTCACACACACAGACCCATCCATGTGTACTATTCACATATACTCACACACAGACAGACCCATCCATGTGTACTATTCACACATACTCACTCACACACAGACAGACCCATCCATGTGTACGTTTCACATATACTCACACACACACACAGACACATCCATGTGTAGTATTCACATATATTCACTCACTCACACACACACACACACACACACAGACCCATCCGTGCACTATTCACACATACTCACACACACATTTACACACACAGACCCATCCATGTGTACTATTCACATAAACTCACACACACAGACCCATTCACGTGTACTATTTACATATACTCACACACACATTCACACACACAGACCCAGCCATGTGTACTATTCACATATACTCACACACTCAGACCCGTCCATGTGTAATATTCACATATACTCACAGACACAAACACACACACAGACCCATCCATATGTACTATTCACGTATACTCACACACACATTCACACACACAGACACATCCATGTGTACTATTCACATATACTCACACACACAAACACACACAGACCCATCCATGTGTACTATTCACATATACTCACACACACAAACACACACAGACCCATCCATGTGTACTATTCACATATACTCTCTCACACACACAGAGACCCATCCATGTGTACTATTCACATGTACTCACACACACACAGACACATCCATGTGTACTATTCACATATACTCACACACACAAACACACACACAGACCCATCCGTGCGTACTATTCACATATACTGACACACACAAACACACACAGACCCATCCATTTGTACTATTCACATATACTCACACACACACAGACCCATTCAAGTGTACTAATCACATATACCCACAAACACACACATTCACAGAGACCCATCCATGTGTACTATTCACATATATACACACATGCACAAACACACACATAGACCCATCCATGTATACTATTCACATATACACACACACACAGACCCATCCATGTCTATTATACACATATACTCACACACCCACACAAACACACACAGACCCATCCATGTGTACTATTCACATATACTCACAAACACACAGACACATCCATGTGTACTATTCACATATACCCACACACACAATCACACACACACAGACCCATTCATGTATACGGTTCACATATACACACACACAGACCCATCCATGTGTACTATTCAGATATACTCACACACACACAGACCTATCCATGTGTACTATTCACATATATTCACACACAGATCCATCCATGTGTACTATTCACATATACTGACACACACAAACACACACAGACCCAGCCATGTGTACTATTCACATGTACTCACACACACACAGACCCATCCATGTGTACTATTCACATATACTCTCACAAAAACACACACACAGACCCATCCATATGTACTATTCACATATACTCTCACAAAAACACACACACAGACCCATCCATATGTACTATTCACATATACTCACACACACGCACATGCACAGACCCATCCATGTCTACTATTCACATATACTCACAAACACACACACATCCATCTATGTGTAGTATTCACATATACTCACACACACAGACCCATCAATGTGTACTATTCACATATACTCACACACACATTCACACACACACAGACACATCCAGGTGTACTATTCACATATACTCACACACACATTCACACACACAGACCCAACCACGTATACTATTCACATATACTCACACACACACTCACACACAGACCCATCCATGTGTACTATTCACATATACTCAGTCACACAAACACACACACTGACCCATCCATATGTTCTATTCACATATACTCGCACAAACAGACCCATCCATGTGTACTATTCACATACACACACACGCATCCATGTGTACTATTCACATATACTCACACACACACAGACCCATCCACGTGTACTACTCACATATACGCACACACACACGCACACATCCATGTGTACTATTCACATATACTCACAAACACACACACACCCATCTATGTTTAGTATTCATATATACTCACACAGACACAGACACATCCATGTGTACTATTCACATATACTCACACACACAGACCCCACTATGTGTACTATTCACATATACTCACACACACAGACCCATCCATGTGTACTATTCACATATACTCACACACACAGACCCCTCCATGTGTACTATTCACACATACTCACACACAGACAGACCCATCCATGTGTACTATTCACACATACACACACACAGACAGACCCATCCATGTGTATGTTTCACATATACTCACACACACACAGACACATCCATGTGTAGTATTCACATATACTCACTCACTCACACACACACACAGACCCATCCATGTGCACTATTCACACATACTCACACACACATTTACACACACAGACCCATCCATGTGTACTATTCACATGTACTCACACACACACAGACACATCCATGTGTACTATTCACATATACTCACACACACAAACACACACACAGACCCATCCATGTGTACTATTCACATTTACTCACACAAGCATTCACACACACAGACCCATCCATGTGTACTATTCACATATACTCACACACACAAACACACACACAGACCCATCCGTGTGTACTATTCACATATACTGACACACACAAACACACACAGACCCATCCATGTGTACTATTCACATATACTCACACACACAGAGACCCATTCAAGTGTACTAATCACATATACCCACAAACACACACATTCACAGAGACCCATCCATGTGTACTATTCACATATACTCACACACACAGACCCATCGATGTGTACTATTTACATATACTCACACACAAACACACACAGACCCATCCATGTCTATCATACACATATACTCACACACCCACACAAACACACACAGACCCATCCATGTGTACTATTCACATATACTCACAAACACACAGACCCATCCATGGGTACTATTCACATATACTCACACACACATCCACACACACAGACCCATCCATGTGTACTATTCACATATACCCACACACACAATCACACACACACAGACCCATCCATGTATACGGTTCACATATACACACACACAGACCCATCCATGTGTACTATTCAGATATACTCACACACACACAGACCTATCCATGTGTACTATTCACATAAATTCACACACAGATCCACCCATGTGTACTATTCACATATACTGACACACACAAACACACACAGACCCACCCATGTGTACTATTCACATGTACTCACACACACACAGACCCATCCATGTGTACTATTCACATATACTCAGTCACACAAACACACACACTGACCCATCCATATGTTCTATTCACATATACTCACACAAACAGACCCATCCATGTGTACTATTCACATACACACACACACACACACACGCATCCATGTGTACTATTCACATATACTCACACACACACAGACCCATCCACGTGTACTACTCACATATACGCACACACACACGCGCACATCCATGTGTACTATTCACATATACTCACAAACACACACACACCCATCTATGTTTAGTATTCATATATACTCACACAGACACAGACACATCCATGTGTACTATTCACATATACTCACACACACAGACGCCACTATGTGTACTATTCACATATACTCACACACACAGACCCATCCATGTGTACTATTCACATATACTCACACACACAGACCCCTCCATGTGCACTATTCACACATACTCACACACACATTTACACACACAGACCCATCCATGTGTACTATTCACACATACTCACACACACACAGACAGACCCATCCATGTGTACGTTTCGCATATACTCACACACACACACAGACACATCCATGTGTAGTATTCACATATACTGACACACACAAACACACACAGACCCATCCATGTGTACTATTCACATATACTCACACACACAGAGACCCATTCAAGTGTACTAATCACATATACCCACAAACACACACATTCACAGAGACCCATCCATGTGTACTATTCACATATACTCACACATGCACAAACACACACACAGACCCATCCATGTGTACTATTCACATATACACACACAGACCCATCGATGTGTACTATTTACATATACTCACACACAAACACACACAGACCCATCCATGTCTATCATACACATATACTCACACACCCACACAAACACACACAGACCCATCCATGTGTACTATTCACATATACTCACAAACACACAGACCCATCCATGGGTACTATTCACATATACTCACACACACATCCACACACACAGACCCATCCATGTGTACTATTCACATATACCCACACACACAATCACACACACACAGACCCATCCATGTATACGGTTCACATATACACACACACAGACCCATCCATGTGTACTATTCAGATATACTCACACACACACAGACCTATCCATGTGTACTATTCACATAAATTCACACACAGATCCACCCATGTGTACTATTCACATATACTGACACACACAAACACACACAGACCCAGCCATGTGTACTATTCACATGTACTCACACACACACAGACCCATCCATGTGTACTATTCACATATACTCAGTCACACAAACACACACACTAACCCATCCATATGTTCTATTCACATATACTCACACAAACAGACCCATCCATGTGTACTATTCACATACACACACACACACACACGCATCCATGTGTACTATTCACATATACTCACACACACACAGACCCATCCACGTGTACTACTCACATATACGCACACACACACGCGCACATCCATGTGTACTATTCACATATACTCACAAACACACACACACCCATCTATGTTTAGTATTCATATATACTCACACAGACACAGACACATCCATGTGTACTATTCACATATACTCACACACACAGACCCATCCATGTGTACTATTCACATATACTCACACACACAGACCCCTCCATGTGCACTATTCACACATACTCACACACACATTTACACACACAGACCCATCCATGTGTACTATTCACACATACTCACACACACACAGACAGACCCATCCATGTGTACGTTTCGCATATACTCACACACACACACAGACACATCCATGTGTAGTATTCACATATACTCACTCACTCACACACACAGACCCATCCATGTGCACTATTCACACATACTCACACACACATTTACACACACAGACCCATCCATGTGTACTATTCACATAAACTCACACACACAGACCCATCCACGTGTACTATTTATATATACTCACACACACAGACCCAGCCATGTGTACTATTCACATATACTCACACACTCAGACCCATCCATGTGTTATATTCACATATACTCACAGACACAAACACACACACAGACCCATCCATATGTACTATTCACGTATACTCACACACACATTCACACACACAGACCCATCCATGTGTACTATTCACATGTACTCACACACACACAGACACATCCATGTGTACTATTCACATATACTCACACACACAAACACACACAGACCCATCCATGTGTACTATTCACATATACTCACACACACAAACACACACAGACCCATCCATGTGTACTATTCACATATACTCACAAACACAGACCCATCCATGTGTACTATTCACATATACTCACACACACACAGACCCATCCATGTGTACTATTCACATATACTCACATACACAGACCCATCCATGTCTACTATTCACATATACTCTCACACAAACACACACACAGACCCATCCATATGTACTGTTCACATATACTCTCACACACACAGACCCATCCGTGTGTACTATTCACATATACTCACACACATAAACCCATACATGTCTACTATTCACAAATACTCACAAACACACACACATCCATCTATGTGTAGTATTCACATATACTCTCACACACAGACCCATCCATGTGTACTATTCACATACACACGCACACACACCCATCCATGTCTACTATTCACATATACTCACAAACACACACACATCCATCTATGTGTAGTATTCACATATACTCACACACACAGACCCATCAATGTGTACTATTCACATATACTCACACACACATTCACACACACACAGACACATCCAGGTGTACTATTCACATATACTCACACACACATTCACACACACAGACCCAACCACGTATACTATTCACATATACTCACACACACACTCACACACAGACCCATCCATGTGTACTATTCACATATACTCAGTCACACAAACACACACACTGACCCATCCATATGTTCTATTCACATATACTCACACAAACAGACCCATCCATGTGTACTATTCACATACACACACACGCATCCATGTGTACTATTCACATATACTCACACACACACAGACCCATCCACGTGTACTACTCACATATACGCACACACACACGCACACATCCATGTGTACTATTCACATATACTCACAAACACACACACACCCATCTATGTTTAGTATTCATATATACTCACACAGACACAGACACATCCATGTGTACTATTCACATATACTCACACACACAGACGCCACTATGTGTACTATTCACATATACTCACACACACAGACCCATCCATGTGTACTATTCACATATACTCACACACACAGACCCCTCCATCTGTACTATTCACACATACTCACACACAGACAGACCCATCCATGTGTACTATTCACACATACTCACACACACACAGACAGACCCATCCATGTGTATGTTTCACTTATACTCACACACACACAGACACATCCATGTGTAGTATTCACATATACTCACTCACTCACACACACACACAGACCCATCCATGTGCACTATTCACACATACTCACACACACATTTACACACACAGACCCATCCATGTGTACTATTCACATGTACTCACACACACACAGACACATCCATGTGTACTATTCACATATACTCACACACACAAACACACACACAGACCCATCCATGTGTACTATTCACATTTACTCCCACAAGCATTCACACACACAGACCCAGCCATGTGTACTATTCACATATACTCACACACACAGACCCATCCATGTGTACTATTCACATATACTCACACACACAGACCCCTCCATCTGTACTATTCACACATACTCACACACAGACAGACCCATCCATGTGTACTATTCACACATACTCACACACACACAGACAGACCCATCCATGTGTATGTTTCACTTATACTCACACACACACAGACACATCCATGTGTAGTATTCACATATACTCACTCACTCACACACACACACAGACCCATCCATGTGCACTATTCACACATACTCACACACACATTTACACACACAGACCCATCCATGTGTACTATTCACATGTACTCACACACACACAGACACATCCATGTGTACTATTCACATATACTCACACACACAAACACACACACAGACCCATCCATGTGTACTATTCACATTTACTCACACAAGCATTCACACACACAGACCCAGCCATGTGTACTATTCACATATACTCACACACACAAACACACACACAGACCCATCCGTGTGTACTATTCACATATACTGACACACACAAACACACACAGACCCATCCATGTGTACTATTCACATATACTCACATACACAGAGACCCATTCAAGTGTACTAATCACATATACCCACAAACACACACATTCACAGAGACCCATCCATGTGTACTATTCACATATACTCACACATGCACAAACACACACACAGACCCATCCATGTGTACTATTCACATATACACACACACACAGACCCATCGATGTGTACTATTTACATATACTCACACACAAACACACACAGACCCATCCATGTCTATTATACACATATACTCACACACCCACACAAACACACACAGACCCATCCATGGGTACTATTCACATATACTCACACACACATCCACACACACAGACCCATCCATGTGTACTATTCACATATACCCACACACACAATCACACACACACAGACCCATCCATGTATACGGTTCACATATACACACACACAGACCCATCCATGTGTACTATTCAGATATACTCACACACACACAGACCTATCCATGTGTACTATTCACATATATTCACACACAGATCCACCCATGTGTACTATTCACATATACTGACACACACAAACACACACAGACCCATCCATGTGTACTATTCACATATACTCACAAACACAGACCCATCCATGTGTACTATTCACATATACTCACACACACACAGACCCATCCATGTGTACTATTCACATATACTCACATACACAGACCCATCCATGTCTACTATTCACATATACTCTCACACAAACACACACACAGACCCATCCATATGTACTGTTCACATATACTCTCACACACACAGACCCATCCGTGTGTACTATTCACATATACTCACACACATAAACCCATACATGTCTACTATTCACAAATACTCACAAACACACACACATCCATCTATGTGTAGTATTCACATATACTCTCACACACAGACCCATCCATGTGTACTATTCACATACACACGCACACACACCCATCCATGTCTACTATTCACATATACTCACAAACACACACACATCCATCTATGTGTAGTATTCACATATACTCACACACACAGACCCATCAATGTGTACTATTCACATATACTCACACACACATTCACACACACACAGACACATCCAGGTGTACTATTCACATATACTCACACACACATTCACACACACAGACCCAACCACGTATACTATTCACATATACTCACACACACATTCACACACACAGACCCATCCATGTGTACTATTCACATATACTCAGTCACACAAACACACACACTGACCCATCCATATGTTCTATTCACATATACTCACACAAACAGACCCATCCATGTGTACTATTCACATACACACACACGCATCCATGTGTACTATTCACATATACTCACACACACACAGACCCATCCACGTGTACTACTCACATATACGCACACACACACGCACACATCCATGTGTACTATTCACATATACTCACAAACACACACACACCCATCTATGTTTAGTATTCATATATACTCACACAGACACATCCATGTGTACTATTCACATATACTCACACACACAGACGCCACTATGTGTACTATTCACATATACTCACACACACAGACCCATCCATGTGTACTATTCACATATACTCACACACACAGACCCCTCCATCTGTACTATTCACACATACTCACACACAGACAGACCCATCCATGTGTACTATTCACACATACTCACACACACACAGACAGACCCATCCATGTGTATGTTTCACTTATACTCACACACACACAGACACATCCATGTGTAGTATTCACATATACTCACTCACTCACACACACAGACCCATCCATGTGTACTATTCACATGTACTCACACACACACAGACACATCCATGTGTACTATTCACATATACTCACACACACAAACACACACAGACCCATCCATGTGTACTATTCACATATACTCACACACACAAACACACACAGACCCATCCATGTGTACTATTCACATATACTCACAAACACAGACCCATCCATGTGTACTATTCACATATACTCACACACACACAGACCCATCCATGTGTACTATTCACATATACTCACATACACAGACCCATCCATGTCTACTATTCACATATACTCTCACACAAACACACACACAGACCCATCCATATGTACTGTTCACATATACTCTCACACACACAGACCCATCCGTGTGTACTATTCACATATACTCACACACATAAACCCATACATGTCTACTATTCACAAATACTCACAAACACACACACATCCATCTATGTGTAGTATTCACATATACTCTCACACACAGACCCATCCATGTGTACTATTCACATACACACGCACACACACCCATCCATGTCTACTATTCACATATACTCACAAACACACACACATCCATCTATGTGTAGTATTCACATATACTCACACACACAGACCCATCAATGTGTACTATTCACATATACTCACACACACATTCACACACACACAGACACATCCAGGTGTACTATTCACATATACTCACACACACATTCACACACACAGACCCAACCACGTATACTATTCACATATACTCACACACACACTCACACACAGACCCATCCATGTGTACTATTCACATATACTCAGTCACACAAACACACACACTGACCCATCCATATGTTCTATTCACATATACTCACACAAACAGACCCATCCATGTGTACTATTCACATACACACACACGCATCCATGTGTACTATTCACATATACTCACACACACACAGACCCATCCACGTGTACTACTCACATATACGCACACACACACGCACACATCCATGTGTACTATTCACATATACTCACAAACACACACACACCCATCTATGTTTAGTATTCATATATACTCACACAGACACAGACACATCCATGTGTACTATTCACATATACTCACACACACAGACGCCACTATGTGTACTATTCACATATACTCACACACACAGACCCATCCATGTGTACTATTCACATATACTCACACACACAGACCCCTCCATCTGTACTATTCACACATACTCACACACAGACAGACCCATCCATGTGTACTATTCACACATACTCACACACACACAGACAGACCCATCCATGTGTATGTTTCACTTATACTCACACACACACAGACACATCCATGTGTAGTATTCACATATACTCACTCACTCACACACACACACAGACCCATCCATGTGCACTATTCACACATACTCACACACACATTTACACACACAGACCCATCCATGTGTACTATTCACATGTACTCACACACACACAGACACATCCATGTGTACTATTCACATATACTCACACACACAAACACACACACAGACCCATCCATGTGTACTATTCACATTTACTCCCACAAGCATTCACACACACAGACCCAGCCATGTGTACTATTCACATATACTCACACACACAGACCCATCCATGTGTACTATTCACATATACTCACACACACAGACCCCTCCATCTGTACTATTCACACATACTCACACACAGACAGACCCATCCATGTGTACTATTCACACATACTCACACACACACAGACAGACCCATCCATGTGTATGTTTCACTTATACTCACACACACACAGACACATCCATGTGTAGTATTCACATATACTCACTCACTCACACACACACACAGACCCATCCATGTGCACTATTCACACATACTCACACACACATTTACACACACAGACCCATCCATGTGTACTATTCACATGTACTCACACACACACAGACACATCCATGTGTACTATTCACATATACTCACACACACAAACACACACACAGACCCATCCATGTGTACTATTCACATTTACTCACACAAGCATTCACACACACAGACCCAGCCATGTGTACTATTCACATATACTCACACACACAAACACACACACAGACCCATCCGTGTGTACTATTCACATATACTGACACACACAAACACACACAGACCCATCCATGTGTACTATTCACATATACTCACATACACAGAGACCCATTCAAGTGTACTAATCACATATACCCACAAACACACACATTCACAGAGACCCATCCATGTGTACTATTCACATATACTCACACATGCACAAACACACACACAGACCCATCCATGTGTACTATTCACATATACACACACACACAGACCCATCGATGTGTACTATTTACATATACTCACACACAAACACACACAGACCCATCCATGTCTATTATACACATATACTCACACACCCACACAAACACACACAGACCCATCCATGGGTACTATTCACATATACTCACACACACATCCACACACACAGACCCATCCATGTGTACTATTCACATATACCCACACACACAATCACACACACACAGACCCATCCATGTATACGGTTCACATATACACACACACAGACCCATCCATGTGTACTATTCAGATATACTCACACACACACAGACCTATCCATGTGTACTATTCACATATATTCACACACAGATCCACCCATGTGTACTATTCACATATACTGACACACACAAACACACACAGACCCATCCATGTGTACTATTCACATATACTCACAAACACAGACCCATCCATGTGTACTATTCACATATACTCACACACACACAGACCCATCCATGTGTACTATTCACATATACTCACATACACAGACCCATCCATGTCTACTATTCACATATACTCTCACACAAACACACACACAGACCCATCCATATGTACTGTTCACATATACTCTCACACACACAGACCCATCCGTGTGTACTATTCACATATACTCACACACATAAACCCATACATGTCTACTATTCACAAATACTCACAAACACACACACATCCATCTATGTGTAGTATTCACATATACTCTCACACACAGACCCATCCATGTGTACTATTCACATACACACGCACACACACCCATCCATGTCTACTATTCACATATACTCACAAACACACACACATCCATCTATGTGTAGTATTCACATATACTCACACACACAGACCCATCAATGTGTACTATTCACATATACTCACACACACATTCACACACACACAGACACATCCAGGTGTACTATTCACATATACTCACACACACATTCACACACACAGACCCAACCACGTATACTATTCACATATACTCACACACACATTCACACACACAGACCCATCCATGTGTACTATTCACATATACTCAGTCACACAAACACACACACTGACCCATCCATATGTTCTATTCACATATACTCACACAAACAGACCCATCCATGTGTACTATTCACATACACACACACGCATCCATGTGTACTATTCACATATACTCACACACACACAGACCCATCCACGTGTACTACTCACATATACGCACACACACACGCACACATCCATGTGTACTATTCACATATACTCACAAACACACACACACCCATCTATGTTTAGTATTCATATATACTCACACAGACACATCCATGTGTACTATTCACATATACTCACACACACAGACGCCACTATGTGTACTATTCACATATACTCACACACACAGACCCATCCATGTGTACTATTCACATATACTCACACACACAGACCCCTCCATCTGTACTATTCACACATACTCACACACAGACAGACCCATCCATGTGTACTATTCACACATACTCACACACACACAGACAGACCCATCCATGTGTATGTTTCACTTATACTCACACACACACAGACACATCCATGTGTAGTATTCACATATACTCACTCACTCACACACACAGACCCATCCATGTGTACTATTCACATGTACTCACACACACACAGACACATCCATGTGTACTATTCACATATACTCACACACACAAACACACACAGACCCATCCATGTGTACTATTCACATATACTCACACACACAAACACACACAGACCCATCCATGTGTACTATTCACATATACTCACAAACACAGACCCATCCATGTGTACTATTCACATATACTCACACACACACAGACCCATCCATGTGTACTATTCACATATACTCACATACACAGACCCATCCATGTCTACTATTCACATATACTCTCACACAAACACACACACAGACCCATCCATATGTACTGTTCACATATACTCTCACACACACAGACCCATCCGTGTGTACTATTCACATATACTCACACACATAAACCCATACATGTCTACTATTCACAAATACTCACAAACACACACACATCCATCTATGTGTAGTATTCACATATACTCTCACACACAGACCCATCCATGTGTACTATTCACATACACACGCACACACACCCATCCATGTCTACTATTCACATATACTCACAAACACACACACATCCATCTATGTGTAGTATTCACATATACTCACACACACAGACCCATCAATGTGTACTATTCACATATACTCACACACACATTCACACACACACAGACACATCCAGGTGTACTATTCACATATACTCACACACACATTCACACACACAGACCCAACCACGTATACTATTCACATATACTCACACACACATTCACACACACAGACCCATCCATGTGTACTATTCACATATACTCAGTCACACAAACACACACACTGACCCATCCATATGTTCTATTCACATATACTCACACAAACAGACCCATCCATGTGTACTATTCACATACACACACACGCATCCATGTGTACTATTCACATATACTCACACACACACAGACCCATCCACGTGTACTACTCACATATACGCACACACACACGCACACATCCATGTGTACTATTCACATATACTCACAAACACACACACACCCATCTATGTTTAGTATTCATATATACTCACACAGACACAGACACATCCATGTGTACTATTCACATATACTCACACACACAGACGCCACTATGTGTACTATTCACATATACTCACACACACAGACCCATCCATGTGTACTATTCACATATACTCACACACACAGACCCCTCCATCTGTACTATTCACACATACTCACACACAGACAGACCCATCCATGTGTACTATTCACACATACTCACACACACACAGACAGACCCATCCATGTGTATGTTTCACTTATACTCACACACACACAGACACATCCATGTGTAGTATTCACATATACTCACTCACTCACACACACACACAGACCCATCCATGTGCACTATTCACACATACTCACACACACATTTACACACACAGACCATTCCATGTGTACTATTCACATGTACTCACACACACACAGACACATCCATGTGTACTATTCACATATACTCACACACACAAACACACACACAGACCCATCCATGTGTACTATTCACATTTACTCACACAAGCATTCACACACACAGACCCAGCCATGTGTACTATTCACATATACTCACACACACAGACCCATCCATGTGTACTATTCACATATACTCACACACACAGACCCCTCCATCTGTACTATTCACACATACTCACACACAGACAGACCCATCCATGTGTACTATTCACACATACTCACACACACACAGACAGACCCATCCATGTGTATGTTTCACTTATACTCACACACACACAGACACATCCATGTGTAGTATTCACATATACTCACTCACTCACACACACACACAGACCCATCCATGTGCACTATTCACACATACTCACACACACATTTACACACACAGACCCATCCATGTGTACTATTCACATGTACTCACACACACACAGACACATCCATGTGTACTATTCACATATACTCACACACACAAACACACACACAGACCCATCCATGTGTACTATTCACATTTACTCACACAAGCATTCACACACACAGACCCAGCCATGTGTACTATTCACATATACTCACACACACAAACACACACACAGACCCATCCGTGTGTACTATTCACATATACTGACACACACAAACACACACAGACCCATCCATGTGTACTATTCACATATACTCACATACACAGAGACCCATTCAAGTGTACTAATCACATATACCCACAAACACACACATTCACAGAGACCCATCCATGTGTACTATTCACATATACTCACACATGCACAAACACACACACAGACCCATCCATGTGTACTATTCACATATACACACACACACAGACCCATCGATGTGTACTATTTACATATACTCACACACAAACACACACAGACCCATCCATGTCTATTATACACATATACTCACACACCCACACAAACACACACAGACCCATCCATGGGTACTATTCACATATACTCACACACACATCCACACACACAGACCCATCCATGTGTACTATTCACATATACCCACACACACAATCACACACACACAGACCCATCCATGTATACGGTTCACATATACACACACACAGACCCATCCATGTGTACTATTCAGATATACTCACACACACACAGACCTATCCATGTGTACTATTCACATATATTCACACACAGATCCACCCATGTGTACTATTCACATATACTGACACACACAAACACACACAGACCCATCCATATGTACTATTCAGATATACTCACACACACACAGACCTATCCATGTGTACTATTCACATATACTCACACACAGATCCATCCATATGTTCTATTCACATATACTCACACAAACAGACCCATCCATGTGTACTATTCACATACACACACACACACACACGCATCCATGTGTACTATTCACATATACTCACACACACACAGACCCATCCACGTGTACTACTCACATATACGCACACACACACGCACACATCCATGTGTACTATTCACATATACTCACAAACACACACACACCCATCTATGTTTAGTATTCATATATACTCACACAGACACAGACACATCCATGTGTACTATTCACATATACTCACACACACAGACCCCACTATGTGTACTATTCACATATACTCACACACACAGACCCATCCATGTGTACTATTCACATATACTCACACAGACAGACCCCTCCATGTGTACTATTCACACATACTCACACACACACAGACCCATCCATGTGTACTATTCACACATACTCACACACACACAGACAGACCCATCCATGTGTATGTTTCGCATATACTCACACACACACAGACACATCCATGTGTAGTATTCACATATACTCACTCACTCACACACACAGACCCATCCATGTGTACTATTCACATGTACTCACACACACACAGACACATCCATGTGTACTATTCACATATACTCACACACACAAACACACACAGACCCATCCATGTGTACTATTCACATATACTCACACACACAAACACACACAGACCCATCCATGTGTACTATTCACATATACTCACAAACACAGACCCATCCATGTGTACTATTCACATATACTCACACACACACAGACCCATCCATGTGTACTATTCACATATACTCACATACACAGACCCATCCATGTCTACTATTCACATATACTCTCACACAAACACACACACAGACCCATCCATATGTACTGTTCACATATACTCTCACACACACAGACCCATCCGTGTGTACTATTCACATATACTCACACACATAAACCCATACATGTCTACTATTCACAAATACTCACAAACACACACACATCCATCTATGTGTAGTATTCACATATACTCTCACACACAGACCCATCCATGTGTACTATTCACATACACACGCACACACACCCATCCATGTCTACTATTCACACATACTCACAAACACACACACATCCATCTATGTGTAGTATTCACATATACTCACACACACAGACCCATCAATGTGTACTATTCACATATACTCACACACACATTCACACACACACAGACACATCCAGGTGTACTATTCACATATACTCACACACACATTCACACACACAGACCCAACCACGTATACTATTCACATATACTCACACACACACTCACACACAGACCCATCCATGTGTACTATTCACACATACTCACACACAGACAGACCCATCCATGTGTACTATTCACACATACTCACACACACACAGACAGACCCATCCATGTGTATGTTTCACATATACTCACACACACACAGACCCATCGATGTGTACTATTTACATATACTCACTCACTCACACACACACACAGACCCATCCATGTGCACTATTCACACATACTCACACACACATTTACACACACAGACCCATCCATGTGTACTATTCACATGTACTCACACACACACAGACACATCCATGTGTACTATTCACATATACTCACACACACAAACACACACACAGACCCATCCATGTGTACTATTCACATTTACTCACACAAGCATTCACACACACAGACCCATCCATGTGTACTATTCACATATACTCACACACACAAACACACACAGACCCATCCATGTGTACTATTCACATATACTCACAAACACAGACCCATCCATGTGTACTATTCACATATACTCACACACACACAGACCCATCCATGTGTACTATTCACATATACTCACAAACACACACATTCACAGAGACCCATCCATGTGTACTATTCACATATACTCACACATGCACAAACACACACACAGACCCATCCATGTGTACTATTCACATATACACACACACACAGACCCATCGATGTGTACTATTTACATATACTCACACACAAACACACACAGACCCATCCATGTCTATTATACACATATACTCACACACCCACACAAACACACACAGACCCATCCATGTGTACTATTCACATATACTCACAAACACACAGACCCATCCATGGGTACTATTCACATATACTCACACACACATCCACACACACAGACCCATCCATGTGTACTATTCACATATACCCACACACACAATCACACACACACAGACCCATCCATGTATACGGTTCACATATACACACACACAGACCCATCCATGTGTACTATTCAGATATACTCACACACACACAGACCTATCCATGTGTACTATTCACATATATTCACACACAGATCCTCCCATGTGTACTATTCACATATACTGACACACACAAACACACACAGACCCACCCATGTGTACTATTCACATGTACTCACACACACACAGATCCATCCATGTGTACTATTCACATATACTCAGTCACACAAACACACACACTGACCCATCCATATGTTCTATTCACATATACTCACACAAACAGACCCATCCATGTGTACTATTCACATACACACACACACACACGCATCCATGTGTACTATTCACATATACTCACACACACACAGACCCATCCACGTGTACTACTCACATATACGCACACACACACGCACACATCCATGTGTACTATTCACATATACTCACAAACACACACACACCCATCTATGTTTAGTATTCATATATACTCACACAGACACAGACACATCCATGTGTACTATTCACATATACTCACACACACAGACCCCACTATGTGTACTATTCACATATACTCACACAACAGACCCATCCATGTGTACTATTCACATATACTCACACACACAGACCCCTCCATGTGTACTATTCACACATACTCACACACAGACAGACCCATCCATGTGTACTATTCACACATACTCACACACACACAGACAGACCCATCCATGTGTACGTTTCGCATATATACACACACACACAGACACATCCATGTGTAGTATTCACATATACTCACTCACTCACACACACAGACCCATCCATGTGCACTATTCACACATACTCACACACACATTTACACACACAGACCCATCCATGTGTACTATTCACACATACTCACACACACACAGACAGACCCATCCATGTGTACGTTTCGCATATACTCACACACACACACAGACACATCCATGTGTAGTATTCACATATACTCACTCACTCACACACACAGACCCATCCATGTGCACTATTCACACATACTCACACACACATTTACACACACAGACCCATCCATGTGTACTATTCACATAAACTCACACACACAGACCCATCCACGTGTACTATTTATATATACTCACACACACAGACCCAGCCATGTATACTATTCACATATAGTCACACACTCAGACCCATCCATGTGTTATATTCACATATACTCACAGACACAAACACACACACAGACCCATCCATATGTACTATTCACGTATACTCACACACACATTCACACACACAGACCCATCCATGTGTACTATTCACATGTACTCACACACACACAGACACATCCATGTGTACTATTCACATATACTCACACACACAAACACACACAGACCCATCCATGTGTACTATTCACATATACTCACACACACAAACACACACAGACCCATCCATGTGTACTATTCACATATACTCACAAACACAGACCCATCCATGTGTACTATTCACATATACTCACACACACACACAGACCCATCCATGTGTACTATTCACATATACTCACATACACAGACCCATCCATGTCTACTATTCACATATACTCTCACACAAACACACACACAGACCCATCCATATGTACTGTTCACATATACTCTCACACACACAGACCCATCCGTGTGTACTATTCACATATACTCACACACATAAACCCATACATGTCTACTATTCACAAATACTCACAAACACACACACATCCATCTATGTGTAGTATTCACATATACTCTCACACACAGACCCATCCATGTGTACTATTCACATATACACACACACAGACCCATCCATGTGTACTATTCACATATACACACACACACACAGACCCATCCATGTGCACTATTCACAAATACTCACACAGACCCATCCATGTGTACTATTCACATACACACGCACACACACACATCCATGTGTACTATTTACATATACTCACAAACACACATACCCTCTATGTGTAGTATTCACATATACTCACACACACAGAACCATCAATGTGTACTATTCCCATATACACACACACACAGACCCATCCATGTGTACTATTCACATATACTCACACACACAGAGACCCCTACATGTGTACTATTCACATATACTCACTCACACACACAAAGACAGAGCCATCCATGTGTATGTTTCACACATACTCACACACACAGACCCATCCATGTGTACTATTCACATACACACGCATCCATGTGTACTATTCACATATACTCACAAACACACATACCCTCTATGTGTAGTATTCACATATACTCACACACACAGAACCATCAATGTGTAATATTCCCATATACACACACACACACACAGACCCATCCATGTGTACTATTCACATATACTCACACACACACAGACCCCTACATATGTACTATTCACACATACTCACACACACAAAGACAGAGCCATCCATGTGTACGTTTCACACATACTCACACACACACAGACCCATCCATGTGTACTATTCACATACACACGCACACACACATCCATGTGTACTATTCACATATACTCACAAACACACATACCCTCTATGTGTAGTATTCACATATACTCACACACACACAGAACCATCAATGTGTAATATTCCCATATACACACACACAGACCCATCCATGTGTTCTATTCACATATACTCACACACACACAGACCCCTACATGTGTACTATTCACACATACTCACTCACTCAAAGACAGAGCCATCCATGTGTACGTTTCACATATACTCACACACACACAGACACATCCATGTGTACTATTCACATATACTCACTCACACCCACACAGACCCATCCATGTGCACTATTCACACATACCCACACACACATTCACACACACAGACCCATCCATGTGTACTATTCACATATACTCACACACACAGACCCATCCACGTGTACTATTCATATATACTCCCAAACACATTCACACACACAGACCCATCCATGTGTACTATTCACATATACTCAGTCACACAAATACACGCGCAGACCCATCCATGTGTACTATTCACATATACTCACACACACAGACCCATCCATGTGTTATATTCACATATACACACACACACAAACATACACACAGACCCATCATTTGTACTATTCACATATACTCACACACAGATCCATCCATGTGTAGTATTCACATATACTCACACACACACAGACACATCCATGTGTAATATTCACATTTAGTCACAAACACAGACCCATCCATGTGTACTATTCACACATACTCACACACAAACACACAAAGACCCATCCATGTGTACTATTCACATATACTCACACCCACACAGACCCATCCATGTGTACTATTCACATATACTCTCACACAAACACACACATAGACCCATCCATGGGTACTATTCACATATACTCACACACACACACACACACAGACCTATTCACGTTACTATTCACATATAATCACAAGCACACACACATCCATCTATGTGTTGTATTCACATATACTCACACACATAGACCCATCAATGTGTACTATTCACATATACTCACACACACAGACCCATCAATGTGTACTATTCACATATACTCACACACACACACAGGCCCATTCAAGTGTACTAATCACATATACTCACACACACACACAGACCCATCCATGTGTACTATTCACATATACACAAACACACAGACCCATCCATGTGTACTATTCACATATACTCACACACACAGACCCATCCATGTGTACTATTCACATATACTCACACACACATCCACACACACAGACCCATCCATGTGTACCATTCACATATACCAACACACACAATCACACACACACAGAGCCATCCATGTGTACTGTTCACATACACACACACACAGACCCATCCATGTGTACTATTCAGACATACTCACACACACACACCCATCCATGTGTACTATTCACATATACTCACACACACACACACACAGACCCATCCATGTGTACTATTCACATATACTCACACACAGATCCATCCATGTGTACTATTCACATATACTCACACACACATCCACACACACAGTCCCATCCATGTGTACTATGCACATATACCCACACGCACAATCACACACACAGACCCATCCATGTGTAGTATTCACATATACACAAACACACACAGACCCATCCATGTGTACTATTCACATATACTCACACACAAACACACACACAAAGACCCTTCCATGTGTACTATTCACATATACTCACACACAAACACACACACAGACCCATCCATGCGTACTATTCACATATACTAACACACACACAGACCCATCCATGTGTACTATTCACATATACTCACACAAACACACACAGACCCCTCCATGTGTACTATTCACATATACTCACACACAGACAGACCCATCCATGCGTACTATTCACATATACTCACACACACAGACCCATCCATGTGTTATATTCACATATACACACACACACAAACATACACACAGACCCATCATTTGTACTATTCACATATACTCACACACAGATCCATCCATGTGTAGTATTCACATATACTCACACACACACAGACACATCCATGTGTAATATTCACATTTAGTCACAAACACAGACCCATCCATGTGTACTATTCACACATACTCACACACAAACACACAAAGACCCATCCATGTGTACTATTCACATATACTCACACCCACACAGACCCATCCATGTGTACTATTCACATATACTCTCACACAAACACACACATAGACCCATCCATGGGTACTATTCACATATACTCACACACACACACACACACAGACCTATTCACGTTACTATTCACATATAATCACAAGCACACACACATCCATCTATGTGTTGTATTCACATATACTCACACACATAGACCCATCAATGTGTACTATTCACATATACTCACACACACAGACCCATCAATGTGTACTATTCACATATACTCACACACACACACAGGCCCATTCAAGTGTACTAATCACATATACTCACACACACACACAGACCCATCCATGTGTACTATTCACATATACACAAACACACAGACCCATCCATGTGTACTATTCACATATACTCACACACACAGACCCATCCATGTGTACTATTCACATATACTCACACACACATCCACACACACAGACCCATCCATGTGTACCATTCACATATACCAACACACACAATCACACACACACAGAGCCATCCATGTGTACTGTTCACATACACACACACACAGACCCATCCATGTGTACTATTCAGACATACTCACACACACACACCCATCCATGTGTACTATTCACATATACTCACACACACACACACACAGACCCATCCATGTGTACTATTCACATATACTCACACACAGATCCATCCATGTGTACTATTCACATATACTCACACACACATCCACACACACAGTCCCATCCATGTGTACTATGCACATATACCCACACGCACAATCACACACACAGACCCATCCATGTGTAGTATTCACATATACACAAACACACACAGACCCATCCATGTGTACTATTCACATATACTCACACACAAACACACACACAAAGACCCTTCCATGTGTACTATTCACATATACTCACACACAAACACACACACAGACCCATCCATGCGTACTATTCACATATACTAACACACACACAGACCCATCCATGTGTACTATTCACATATACTCACACAAACACACACAGACCCCTCCATGTGTACTATTCACATATACTCACACACAGACAGACCCATCCATGTGTACTATTCACTTATACTCACACAAACACACACAGACCCCTCCATGTGTACTATTCACACATACTCACACACAGACAGACCCATCCATGTGTACTATTCACACATACTCTCACACACACAGACAGACCCATCCATGTGTACGTTTCACATATACTCACACAAACACACAGAAACATCCATGTGTACTATTCATATATACTCACACACACAGACCCATTCATGTCTACTATTCACATATAAACACACACAGACCCATCTATGTGTACTATTCACATATACTCACACACAGACCCATTCATGTGTACTATTCACATATACACACACACAGACCCATCCATGTGTACTATTCACATATACACACACACTCACACATCCATGTGTACTATTCACATATACTCACACACACAGACCCATCCATGTGTACTATTCACATACACACACATAGACACATCCATGTGTACTATTCACATATACTCACAAACACACACACACCCATCTATGTGTAGTATTCACATACACTCACACACACACAGACCCACCAATGTGTACTATTCACATATACTCACACAGACGCATCCATGTGTACTATTCACAAATACTCACACACACAGACCCATCAATGTGTACTATTCACATATACTCACACACACACAGACCCATCCATGTGTACTATTCACATATACAGACACACACCCGCATCCATGTGTACTATTCACATATACTCACACACACAGACCCATCCATGTGTACTATTCACATATACACACACACACATCCATGTGTACTATTCACATATACTGACACACACGCAGACCCATCCATGTCTACTATTCACATATACTCACAAACACACACACACACCCATCTATGTGTAGTGTTCACATATACTCCAACACATACAGACCCATCAATGTGTACTATTCACATATAGTCACACACACAGACGCATCCACATGTACTATTCACATATACACACACACTCACACATCCATGTGTACTATTCACATATACTCACACACACAGACCCATCCATGTGTACTATTCACATACACACACAGAGGCACATCCATGTGTACTATTCACATATACTCACAAACACACACACACCCATCTATGTGTAGTATTCACATACACTCACACACACACAGACCCATCAATGTGTACTATTCACATATACTCACACAGACGCATCCATGTGTACTATTCACATATACTCACACACACACAGACCCATCCATGTGAACTATTCACATATACTCACACACACACAGACCCCTCCATGTGTACTATTCACACATACTCACTCACACACACACCCAGACACATCCATGTGTACGTTTCACATATACACTCACACACACACACAGACCCATCCATGTCCACTATTCACACATACTCACACACACATTCACACACACAGACCCATCCATGTGTACTATTCACATATACTCGCACACACACAGACCCATTCACGTGTTCTATTCACATATACTCACACACACAGACCCATCCATGTGTACTATTCACATATACACACACACACACACACATCCATGTGTACTATTCACATATACTGACACACACGCAGACCCATCCATGTCTACTATTCACATATACCCACAAACACACACACACACACACACTTCTATGTGTAGTATTCACATTTACTCCAACACATACAGACCCATCAATGTGTACTATTCACATATAGTCACACACACAGATGCATCCACATATACTGTTCACATATACTCTCACAAACACAGGCCCATTCAAGTGTACTAATCACATATACTCACACACACACAGACCCATCAATGTGTACTATTCACATATACTCACACATGCACAAACACACTCACAGACCCATCCATGTGTAATATTCACATATACTCACGCACACATTCACACACACACAGACCCATCCATGTGTACTATTCACATATACACAAACACACAGACCCATCGATGTGTACTATTCACATATACTCACACACAAACACACACAGACCCATCCATGTCTATTATACACATATACTCACACACTCACACAAACACACACAGACCCATCCATGTGTACTATTCACATATACTCACACACACAGATCCATCCATGTGTACTATTCACATATACTCACACACACATCCACACACACAGACCCATCCATGTGTACCATTCACATATTCCCACACACACAATCACACACACACAGACCCATCCATGTGTACTCTTCACATATACACACACACAGACCCATCCATGTGTACTATTCAGACATACTCACACACACACACACCCATCCATGTGTACTATTCACATATACTCACACACACACATACACAGACCCATCCATGTGTACTATTCACATATACTCACACACAGATCCATCCATGTGTACTATTCACATATACTCACACACACATCCACACACACAGACCCATCCATGTGTACTATTCACATATACCCACACGCACAATCACACACGCACAGACCCATCCATGTGTACTATTCACATATACACAAACACACACAGACCCATCCATGTGTACTATTCACATATACTCACACACAAACACACGCACACAGACCCATCCATGTGTACTATTCACATGTACTCACACACAAACACACACACAGACCCATCCATGCGTACTATTCACATATACTCACACACACAGACCCATCCATGTGCACTATTCACATATACTCTCACAGACAGACCCATCCATGTGTACTATTCACATATACTCACACAAACACACACAGACCCATCCATGTGTACTATTCACACATACTCACACATACACAGAACCATCCATGTGTACTATACACATATACTCACACACACACAGACCCATCCATGTGTACTAATCACATATACTCACACACACAGACCCCTCCATGTGTACTATTCACATATACTCACACGCACACAGACCCATCCATATGTACTATTCACATATACTCACACTCAAACACACACACGGACCCATCCATGTGCACTATTCACATATACTCACACACACACAGACCCATCCATGTGTACTATACACATATACTCACACACTCACACCCATCTATGTGTAGTATTCACATATACTCACACACTCAAACACACACAGACCCATCTATGTGTACTATTCACAAACACTCACACACACAGACCCATCCATGTGTACTATTCACATATACTCACACACACAAACACACACAGAGACCCATCCATGTGTACTATTCACATATAGGAAGACACACAAACACACACACAGACCCATCCATGTGCACTATTCACATTTACTCACACACACACAGACCCATCCATATGTAATATACACATATACTCACACACCCAGACCCATCCATGTGTACTGTTCACACATACTCACCCACGCAAACACACACAGACTCATCCATGTGTACTATTCACATATACTGACACACACACAGACCCATCCATGTGTACTATTCACATTTACTCACACACACAGACACACAGACCCATCCATGTGTACTATTCACATATACTCACACACAGGCAGACCCATCCATGTCTACTATTCACATATACTCACAAACACACACACCCTTCTATGTGTAGTATTCATATATACTCCAACACATACAGACCCATCAATGTGTACTATTCACATATAGTCACACACACAGATGCATCCACATATACTATTCACATATACTCGCACACACACAGACCCATTCAAGTGTACGAATCACATATACTCACACACACACAAACATACACAGACCCATCCATGTGTACTATTCACATATTCTCACACGCACACACTCAGACCCATCCACGTGTACTATTCACATATACTCACAAACTCACACAAACACACACTGACCCATCCATGTGTACTATTCACATATACTCACACTCACAGACCTATCCATGTGTACTATTCACATATACACACACACACACACCCATCCATGTGTACTATTCACATATACTCACAAACACACACACAGACCCATCTATGTGTAGTATTAACATATACTCACACACACAGACCTATCAAAGTGTCCCATTCACATATACGCACACACACACAGATGCATCCACATGTACTATTCATATATCCTCACACACACAGACCCATCCATGTGTACTATACACATATACTCACACACACATTCACACACACACAGACCGATCCATGCGTGCTATTCACATATGCTCACACACACATTCACACAGACAGATCCATCCATGTGTACTATTCACATATACTCCCACACACAGAGACCCATCCATGTGGACTATTCACATATACTCACAAACACACACACAGACCCATCTATGTGTAGTATTAACATATACTCACACACACAGACCCATCAAAGTGTACTATTCACATATACGCACACACACACAGATGCATCCACATGTACTATTCATATATCCTCACACACACAGACCCATCCATGTGTAGTATACACATATACTCACACACACATTCACACACACACAGACCGATCCATGCGTACTATTCACATATACTCACACACACATTCACACAAACAGAGCCATCCATGTGTACTATTCACATATACTCACACACTCAGACCCATCCATGTGTAGTATTCACATATACTCACACACTCAAACACACACAGACCCATCCATGTGTACTATTCACATATACTCGCACACACACAGACACATTCATGTGTACTATTCACATATGCTAACACACACAAACACACACACAGACCCATCCATGTGTACTATTCACATATACTCACACACAAACACACACAGACCCATCCATGTGCACTATTCATATATACTCACACACACACAGACCCATCCATGTGTACTATACACATATACTCACACACCCATACCCATCCATGTGTACTATTCACACATACACACGCAAACACACACAGACCCATCCATGTCTACTATTCACATATACTCAAACACACACAGACCCATCCATGTCTACTATTCACATATACTCACACACACACAGACCCTCCATGTGTACTATTACCACATACTCACTCACACACACACAGACAGACCCATCTATGTGCACGTTTCACATATACTCACACACACAGGCCCATCCACGTGTACTATTCACATATGCTCACACACACATTCACACACACAGACCCATCCATATGTACTATTCACATATACTCACACTCAAACACACACACGGACCCATCCATGTGCACTATTCACATATACTCACACACACACAGACCCATCCATGTGTACTATACACATATACTCACACACTCAAACACACACAGACCCATCTATGTGTACTATTCACAAACACTCACACACACAGACCCATCCATGTGTACTATTCACATATACTCACACACACAAACACACACAGAGACCCATCCATGTGTACTATTCACATATAGGAAGACACACAAACACACACACAGACCCATCCATGTGCACTATTCACATTTACTCACACACACACAGACCCATCCATTGTAATATACACATATACTCACACACCCAGACCCATCCATGTGTACTGTTTACACATACTCACCCACGCAAACACCCACAGACTCATCCATGTGTACTATTCACATATACTGACACACACACAGACCCATCCATGTGTACTATTCACATTTACTCACACACACAGACGCACAGACCCATCCATGTGTACTATTCACATATACTCACACACAGGCAGACACATCCATATGTACTATTCACATTTACTCACACACACAGACACACAGACCCATCCATGTGTGCTATTCACATATACTCACACACAAGCAGACCCATCCATGTCTACTATTCACATATACTCACAAACACACATACCCTTCTATGTGTAGTATTCATATATACTCCAACACATACAGACCCATCAATGTGTACTATTCACATATAGTCACACACACAGATGCATCCACATATACTATTCACATATACTCGCACACACACAGACCCATTCAAGTGTACTAATCACATATACTCACACACACACAAACATACACAGACCCATCCATGTGTACTATTCACATATTCTCACACGCACACACACAGACCCATCCACGTGTACTATTCACATATACTCACAAACTCACACAAACACACACTGACCCATCCATGTGTACTATTCACATATACTCACACTCAAAGACCTTTTCAAGTGTACTATTCACATATATACACACACACACACACACACACGCATCCATGTGTACTATTCACATATACTCACACACACACTGACCCATCCATGTGTACTATTCTCATATACTCTCTCACACACAGACACAGACCCATCCATGTGTACTATTCACGTATACACACACACACAGACCCATCCATGTGTACTATTCACATATACTCTCTCACACACACACACGCAACCATGTGTACTATTCACATATACTCACACACACACAGACCTATCCATGTGTACTATTCACATATACTCTCTCACACACACCGACCTATCCATGTGTACTATTCACATATACTCTCTCTCACACACACACAGACCCATCCATGTGTACTATTCACATATACTCACAAACACACACACAGACCCATCTATGTGTAGGATTAACATATACTCACACACACATTCACACACACAGACCCATCCATGTGTATATTCGCATGTACTCACACACACAGACCCATCCATGTGTACTTTTCACATATACTCTCACACAAACACACACACAGACCCATCCATATGTACTATTCACATATACTCTCACACACACACAAACCCATCCATGTGTACTATTCACATATACTCACGCACCCACAGACCCATCAATGTGTACTATTCACATATACTCACACACACACAGACCCATCCATGTGTACTATTCACATATACACACACACGCATCCATGTGTACTATTCACATATACTCACACACACACAGACCCATCCATATGTACTATTCACATGTACACGCACACACAGACCCATCCATGTGTACTATTGACATATACTCACACACACACACAGACCCATCCATGCCTACAATTCACATATACTCACAAACACACACACACCCATCTACGTGTAGTATTCACATATACTCCAACACACACAGACCCATCCATGTGTACTATTCACACATACGCACACATGCACAAACACACACAGACTCATCCATGTGAACTATTCACATATGCGCACGCACACATTCACACACACAGACCCATGCATGTGTACTATTCACATATACACACACAGACCCATCCATGTGTACTATTCACATATACTCACACACAAACACACACAGATCCATCCATGTGTATCAAGCACATGTACTCACACACACACAGACCCATCCATGTGTACTATTTACATATACTCACACACACACAGACCCATCCATGTGAACTATTCACATATGCGCACGCACACATTCACACACACAGACCCATGCATGTGTACTATTCACATATACACACACACAGACCCATCCATGTGTACTATTCACATATACTCACACACAAACACACACAGACCCATCCATGTGTATCAAGCACATATACACACACACACAGACCCACCCATGTGTACTATTTACATATACTCACACACACAGAGACCCATCCATGTGTACTATTCACATATACACATGCATCCATGTGTACTATTCACATATACTCACACACCTGCAGACCCATCCATGTGTACTATTCACATATACTCTCTCACACACACACACACACGCATCCATGTGTACTATTCACATATACTCACACACACGCAGACCCATCCATGTGTACTATTCACATGTATTCTCTCACACACACAGACCCATCCTTGTGTACTATTCACGTATACTCTCTCACACACACACACAGACCCATCCATGTGTACGATTCACATATACTCACAAACACACACACAGACCCATCTATGTGTAGTATTAACATATACTCACACACACAGACCCATCAAAGTGTACTATTCACATATATGCACACACGCACAGGCGCATCCACATGTACTATTCATATGTCTTCACACACACAGACCCATCCATGTGTACTTTTCACATATACTCACACATACACAGACTCATCCATGTTGACTATTCACATATACTCACTCACACACACACAGACAGACCCATCCATGTGCACGTTTCACATATACTCACACACACACAGACCCATCCATGTGTACTATTCACATATACTCACACACACAAAGACACATCCATGTGTACTATTCACATATACTCACACACACAAACACACACAGACCCATCCATGTGTACTATTCACATATACTCACACACTCAGACCCATCTATGTGTAGTATTCACATATACTCACACACTCACACCCATCTATGTGTAGTATTCACATATACTCACACACTCAAACACACACAGACCCATCCATGTGTACTATTCACATATGCTAACACACACAAACACACACAGACCCATCCATATGCACTATTCACATTTACTCACACACACACAGACCCTTCCATGTGTACTATACACATATACTCACACACCCAGACCCATCCATGTGTACTATTCACACATACTCACAGACGCAAACACACACAGACACATCCATGTGTACCATTCACATATACTCGCACACACGCAGACCCCTCCATATGTACTATTCACATTTACTCACACACTCACACACAGACCCATTCTTGTGCACTATTCACATATACCCACACACAGGCAGACCCATCCATGTGCACGTTTCACATATACTCACACACACACAGGCCCATCAATGTGTACTTTTCACACACAGTCACACACACATTCACACACAGACAGACCCATCCATGTGTACTATTCACATATACTCACACACACAAACACACATACACCCACCCATGTGTACTATTCACATATACTCATACACACATACCCATCCATGTGCACTATTCACATATACTCACACTCAAACACACACACAGAACCATCCATGTGCACTATTCACATATACTCACACACACACAGACGCATCCATGTGTACTATACACATATACTCACACAACCAGATCCATCCATGTGTACTATTCACACATACTCACCCACGCAAACACACACAGACTCATCCATGTGTACTATTCACATATACACACACAACCAGATCCATCCATGTGTACTATTCACACATACTCACACACGCAAACACACTCACACCCATCTATGTGTAGTATTCACATATACTCACACACTCAAACACACACTGACCCATCCATGTGTACTATTCACATATACTCACACACACAAACACACACAGAGACCCATCCATTTGTACTATTCACATATACTCACACACACAAACACAAACAGACCCATCCATGTGTACTATTCACATATACTCACACACAAACACACACACAGACCCATCCATGTGCACTATTCACATTTACTCACACACACACAGACCCATCCATGTGTAATATACACATATACTCACACAACCAGATCCATCCATGTGTACTGTTCACACGTATTCACCCACGCAAACACACACAGACCCATCCATGTGTACTATTCACATATACTCACACACAGGCAGACCAATCCATGTCTACTATTCACATATACCCACAAACACACACACACACACCCTTCTATGTGTAGTATTCACATTTACTCCAACACATACAGACCCATCAATGTGTACTATTCACATATAGTCACACACACAGATGCATCCACATATACTATTCACATATACTCACAAACATACACAGACCCATCCATGTGTACTATTCACATATTCTCACACACACACACAGACCCATCCATGTGTACTATTCACATATACTCACTCATGCACAAACACACATGCAGACTCTTCCATGTGTACTATTCACATATACTCACGCACACATTCACACACACACAGACCCATCCATGTGTACTATTCACATACACTCAGTCGCACAAACACACACACAGACCCATCCATGTGTACTATTCACATTTACTCACACACACAGAACCATCCATGTGTACTACTCACATATACTCACACAGACATGGACCCATCCATGTGTACTATTCACATATACTCACACACACAGACCCATCCATGTGTACTATTCACATATACTCACACACACAGACCCATCCATGTGTACTATTCACATATACTGACACACACACAGACCCATCCAAGTGTACTATTCACATACACTCAGTCGCACAAACACACACACAGACCCATCCATGTGTACTATTCACATTTACTCACACACACACAGACCCATCCATATGTACTATTCACATTTACTCACACACACAGACACACAGACCCATCCATGTGTACTATTCACATATACTCACACACAGGCAGACCAATCCATGTCTACTATTCACATATACTCACAAACACACACACACACCCTTCTATGTGTAGTATTCACATTTACTCCAACACATACAGACCCATCAACGTGTACTATTCACATATAGTCACACACACAGATGCATCCACATATACTATTCACATATACTCACAAACATAGACAGACCCATCCATGTGTACTATTCACATATTCTCACACACACACACAGACCCATCCATGTGTACTATTCACATATACTCACTCATGCACAAACACACACGCAGACCCATCCATGTGTACTATTCACATATACTCACGCACACATTCACACACACACAGACCCATCCATGTGTACTATTCCCATACACTCAGTCGCACAAACACACACACAGACCCATCCATGTGTACTATTCACATTTACTCACATACACAGACCCATCCATGTGTACTACTCACATATACTCACACACACAGACCCATCCATGTGTACTATTCACATATACTGACACACACACAGACCCATCCAAGGGTACTATTCACATATACTCACACACACACAGACCCCTCCATGTGTACTATTCACACACACTCACTCACGCACACACAGACAGACCCATCCATGTGTATGTTTCACATATACTCACACACACAGACACATCCATGTGTACTATTCACATGTACTCACACACATTCACACACACACAGACACATCCACGTGTACTATTTACACATACTCACACACATATTCACACACACAGACCCATCCATGTGTACTATTCACATATACTCACACAGACACGGACCCATCCATGTGTACTATTCACATATACTCACACACACAGACCCATCCATGTGTACTATTCACATATACTCACACACACAGACCCATCCATGTGTTATATTCACATATACTCACACACACAAACATACACACAGACCCATCATTTGTACTATTCACATATACTCACACACAGATCCATCCATGTGTAGTATTCACATATACTCACACACACACAGACACATCCATGTGTAATATTCACATTTAGTCACAAACACAGACCCATCCATGTGTACTATTCACATATACTCACACACAAACACACAAAGACCCATCCATGTGTACTATTCACATATACTCACACCCACACAGACCCATCCATGTGTACTATTCACATATACTCTCACACAAACACACACATAGACCCATCCATGGGGACTATTCACATATACTCACACACACAAACACACAGACCTATCCACGTTACTATTCACATATAATCACAAGCACACACACATCCATCTATGTGTTGTATTCACATATACTCACACACATAGACCCATCAATGTGTACTATTCACATATACTCACACACACAGACCCATCAATGTGTACTATTCACATATACTCACACAAACACACAGACCCATCCATGTGTACTATTCACATATACTCACACACATTCACATACACACAGAAACATCCATGTGTACTATTCACATATACTCACACACACATTCACACACACAGACTCATCCATGTCAACTATTCACATATACTCAATCACACAAACACACACACAGACCCATCCATGTGTACTATTCACATATACTCACACACACAGACCCATTCATGTGTACTATTCACATATACACACACACAGACCCATCCATGTGTACTATTCACATATACGCACACACGCATCCATGTGTACTATTCACATATACTCACACACACAGACCCATCCATGTGTACTATTCACACATACTCACACACACACATCAATGTGTACTATTCACATATACTGACACACACGCAGACCCATCCATGTCTACTATTCACATATACTCACAAACACACACACACACCCATCTATGTGTAGTGTTCACATATACTCCAACACATACAGACCCATCAATGTGTACTATTCACATATAGTCACACACACAGACGCATCCACATGTACTATTCACATATACTCACACACACACAGGCCCATTCAAGTGTACTAATCACATATACTCACACACACACACACCCATCCATGTGTACTATTCACATATACTCACACACACACATACACAGACCCATCCATGTGTACTATTCACATATACTCACACACAGATCCATCCATGTGTACTATTCACATATACTCACACACACATCCACACACACAGACCCATCCATGTGTACCATTCACATATTCCCACACACACAATCACACACACACAGACCCATCCATGTGTACTCTTCACATATACACACACGCAGACCCATCCATGTGTACTATTCAGACATACTCACACACACACACCCATCCATGTGTACTATTCACATATACTCACACACACACATACACAGACCCATCCATGCGTACTATTCACATATACTCACACACAGATCCATCCATGTGTACTATTCACATATACTCACACACACATCCACACACACAGACCCATCCATGTGTACTATTCACATATACCCACACGCACAATCACACACACACAGACCCATCCATGTGTACTATTCACATATACACAAACACACACAGACCCATCCATGTGTACTATTCACATACACTCACACACAAACACACACACACAGACCCTTCCATGTGTACTATTCACATATACTCACACACAAACACACACACAGACCCATCCATGCGTACTATTCACATATACTCACACACACAGACCCATTCATGTGTACTATTCACATATACTCACACAAACACACACAGACCCATCCATGTGTACTATTCACACATACTCACACATACACAGACCCATCCATGTGTACTATACACATATACTCACACACACACAGACCCATCCATGTGTACTAATCACATATACTCACACACACAGACCCCTCCATGTGTACTATTCACACATACTCACACACAGACAGACCCATCCATGTGTACTATTCACACATAATCTCACACACACAGACAGACCCATCCATGTGTACGTTTCACATGTACTCACACAAACACACAGACCCATCCATGTGTACTATTCACATATAAACACACACAGAGCCATCTATGTGTACTATTCACATATACTCACACACAGACCCATTCATGTGTACTATTCACATATACAAACACACAGACCTATCCATGTGTACTATTCACATATACACACACACTCACACATCCATGTGTACTATTCACATATACTCACACACACAGACCCATCCATGTGTACTATTCACATACACACACAGAGACACATCCATGTGTACTATTCACATATACTCACAAACACACACACCCATCTATGTGTAGTATTCACATACACTCACACACACACAGACCCATCAATGTGTACTATTCACATATACTCACACACACACAGACCCATCCATGTGTACTATTCACATATACTCACACACACAGACCCATCCATGTGTACTATTCACATATACACACACACACATCCATGTGTACTATTCACATATACGCACACACGCATCCATGTGTACTATTCACATATACTCACACACACAGACCCATCCATGTGTACTATTCACACATACTCACACACACACATCAATGTGTACTATTCACATATACTGACACACACGCAGACCCATCCATGTCTACTATTCACATATACTCACAAACACACACACACCCATCTATGTGTAGTGTTCACATATACTCCAACACATACAGACCCATCAATGTGTACTATTCACATATAGTCACACACACAGACGCATCCACATGTACTATTCACATATACTCGCACACACACAGACGCATTCAAGTGTACTAATCACATATACTCACACACACACACAGACCCATCCATGTGTACTATTCACATATACTCACACACACAGATCCATCCATGTGTACTATTCACATATACTCACACACACATCCACACACACAGACCCATCCATGTGTACCATTCACATATACCCACACACACAATCACACACACACAGAGCCATCCATGTGTACTGTTCACATACACACACACACAGACCCATCCATGTGTACTATTCAGACATACTCACACACACACACACCCATCCATGTGTACTATTCACATATACTCACACACACACACACACAGACCCATCCATGTGTACTATTCACATATACTCACACACAGATCCATCCATGTGTACTATTCACATATACTCACACACACATCCACACACACAGTCCCATCCATGTGTACTATGCACATATACCCACACGCACAATCACACACACACAGACCCATCCATGTGTACTATTCACATATACACAAACACACACAGACCCATCCATGTGTACTATTCACATATACTCACACACAAACACACACACACAGACCCTTCCATGTGTACTATTCACATATACTCACACACAAACACACACACAGACCCATCCATGCGTACTATTCACATATACTCACACACACAGACCCATCCATGTGTACTATTCACATATACTCACACAAACACACACAGACCCCTCCATGTGTACTATTCACACATACTCACACACAGACAGACCCATCCATGTGTACTATTCACACATACTCTCACACACACAGACAGACCCATCCATGTGTACGTTTCACATATACTCACACAAACACACAGACCCATCCATGTGTACTATTCATATATAATCACACACACACACCCATTCATGTGTACTATTCACATATAAACACACACAGACCCATCTATGTGTACTATTCACATATACTCACACACAGACCCATTCATGTGTACTATTCACATATACACACACACAGACCCATCCATGTGTACTATTCACATATACACACACACTCACACATCCATGTGTACTATTCACATATACTCACACACACAGACCCATCCATGTGTACTATTCACATACACACAGAGACACATCCATGTGTACTATTCACATATACTCACAAACACACACACCCATCTATGTGTAGTATTCACATACACTCACACACACACAGACCCATCAATGTGTACTATTCACATATACTCACACAGACGCATCCATGTGTACTATTCACAAATACTCATACACACAGACCCATCAATGTGTACTATTCACATATACTCACACACACACAGACCCATTCATGTGTACTCTTCACATATACTCACACACACAGACCCATCCATGTGTACTATTCACATATACACACACACACACATCCATGTGTACTATTCACATATACTGACACACACGCAGACCCATCCATGTCTACTATTCACATATACTCACAAACATACACACACCCATCTATGTGTAGTGTTCACATTTACTCCAACACATACAGACCCATCAATGTGTACTATTCACATATAGTCACACACACAGATGCATCCATGTGTACTATTCACATATACACACACACTCACACATCCATGTGTACTATTCACATATACTCACACACACAGACCCATCCATGTGTACTATTCACATACACACACAGAGGCACATCCATGTGTACTATTCACATATACTCACAAACACACACACACCCATCTATGTGTAGTATTCACATACACTCACACACACACAGACCCATCAATGTGTACTATTCACATATACTCACACACATTCACATACACACAGAAACATCCATGTGTACTATTCACATATACTCACACACACAGACCCATCAATGTGTACTATTCACACATACTCACACAAACACACAGACCCATCCATGTGTACTATTCACATATACTCACACCCATTCACATACACACAGAAACATCCATGTGTACTATTCACATATACTCACACACACATTCACACACACAGACTCATCCATGTCAACTATTCACATATACTCAGTCACACAAACACACACACAGACCCATCCATGTGTACTATTCACATATACTCACACACACAGACCCATTCATGTGTACTATTCACATATACACACACACAGACCCATCCATGTGTACTATTCACATATACGCACACACGCATCCATGTGTACTATTCACATATACTCACACACACAGACCCATCCATGTGTACTATTCACACATACTCACACACACACATCAATGTGTACTATTCACATATACTGACACACACACAGACCCATCCATGTCTACTATTCACATATACTCACAAACACACACACACACCCATCTATGTGTAGTGTTCACATATACTCCAACACATACAGACCCATCAATGTGTACTATTCACATATAGTCACACACACAGACGCATCCACATGTACTATTCACATATACTCACACACACACACAGGCCCATTCAAGTGTACTAATCACATATACTCACACACACACACAGACCCATCCATGTGTACTATTCACATATACACAAACACACAGACCCATCCATGTGTACTATTCACATATACTCACACACACAGATCCATCCATGTGTACTATTCACATATACTCACACACACATCCACACACACAGACCCATCCATGTGTACCATTCACATATACCCACACACACAATCACACACACACAGAGCCATCCATGTGTACTGTTCACATACACACACACACAGACCCATCCATGTGTACTATTCAGACATACTCACACACACACACACCCATCCATGTGTACTATTCACATATACTCACACACACACACACACAGACCCATCCATGTGTACTATTCACATATACTCACACACAGATCCATCCATGTGTACTATTCACATATACTCACACACACATCCACACACACAGTCCCATCCATGTGTACTATGCACATATACCCACACGCACAATCACACACACACAGACCCATCCATGTGTACTATTCACATATACACAAACACACACAGACCCATCCATGTGTACTATTCACATATACTCACACACAAACACACACACACAGACCCTTCCATGTGTACTATTCACATATACTCACACACAAACACACACACAGACCCATCCATGCGTACTATTCACATATACTCACACACACAGACGCATCCATGTGTACTATTCACATATACTCACACAAACACACACAGACCCATCCATGTGTACTATTCACACATACTCACACATACACAGACCCATCCATGTGTACTATACACATATACTCACACACACACAGACCCATCCATGTGTACTAATCACATATACTCACACACACAGACCCCTCCATGTGTACTATTCACACATACTCACACACAGACAGACCCATCCATGTGTACTATTCACACATACTCTCACACACACAGACAGACCCATCCATGTGTACGTTTCACATATACTCACACAAACACACAGACCCATCCATGTGTACTATTCATATATAATCACACACACACACCCATTCATGTGTACTATTCACATATAAACACACACAGACCCATCTATGTGTACTATTCACATATACTCACACACAGACCCATTCATGTGTACTATTCACATATACACACACACACACAGACCCATCCATGTGTACTATTCACATATACACACACACTCACACATCCATGTGTACTATTCACATATACTCACACACACAGACCCATCCATGTGTACTATTCACATACACACACAGAGACACATCCATGTGTACTATTCACATATACTCACAAACACACACACCCATCTATGTGTAGTATTCACATACACTCACACACACACAGACCCATCAATGTGTACTATTCACATATACTCACACAGACCCATCCATGTGTACTATTCACAAATACTCACACACACAGACCCATCAATGTGTACTATTCACATATACTCACACACACACAGACCCATCCATGTGTACTATTCACATATACACACACACACATCCATGTGTACTATTCACATATACTGACACACACGCAGACCCATCCATGTCTACTATTCACATATACTCACAAACACACACACACCCATCTATGTGTAGTGTTCACATTTACTCCAACACATACAGACCCATCAATGTGGACTATTCACATATAGTCACACACACAGATGCATCCATGTGTACTATTCACATACATACACACACTCACACATCCATGTGTACTATTCACATACACTCACACACACACAGACCCATCAATGTGTGCTATTCACATATACTCACACAGACGCATCCATGTGTACTATTCACATATACTCACTCACACACACACCCAGACACATCCATGTGTACGTTTCACATATACACTCACACACACACACAGACCCATCCATGTCCACTATTCACACATACTCACACACACATTCACACACACAGACCCATCCATGTGTACTATTCACATATACTCGCACACACACAGACCCATTCACGTGTTCTATTCACATATACTCACACACACAGACCCATCCATGTGTACTATTCACATATACACACACACACACACACACACATCCATGTGTACTATTCACATATACTGACACACACGCAGACCCATCCATGTCTACTATTCACATATACTCACAAACACACACACACACCCATCTATGTGTAGTGTTCACATATACTCCAACACATACAGACCCATCCATGTGTAATATTCACATATACTCACGCACACATTCATACACACACAGACCCATCCATGTGTACTATTCACATATACACAAACACACAGACCCATCGATGTGTACTATTCACATATACTCACACAGAAACACACACAGACCCATCCATGTCTATTATACACATATACTCACACACTCACACAAACACACACAGACCCATCCATGTGTACTATTCACATATACTCACACACACAGATCCATCCATGTGTACTATTCACATATACTCACACACACATCCACACACACAGACCCATCCATGTGTACCATTCACATATTCCCACACACACAATCACACACACACAGACCCATCCATGTGTACTCTTCACATATACACACACGCAGACCCATCCATGTGTACTATTCAGACATACTCACACACACACACCCATCCATGTGTACTATTCACATATACTCACACACACACATACACAGACCCATCCATGTGTACTATTCACATATACTCACACACAGATCCATCCATGTGTACTATTCACATATACTCACACACACATCCACACACACAGACCCATCCATGTGTACCATTCACATATTCCCACACACACAATCACACACACACAGACCCATCCATGTGTACTCTTCACATATACACACACGCAGACCCATCCATGTGTACTATTCAGACATACTCACACACACACACCCATCCATGTGTACTATTCACATATACTCACACACACACATACACAGACCCATCCATGCGTACTATTCACATATACTCACACACAGATCCATCCATGTGTACTATTCACATATACTCACACACACATCCACACACACAGACCCATCCATGTGTACTATTCACATATACCCACACGCACAATCACACACACACAGACCCATCCATGTGTACTATTCACATATACACAAACACACACAGACCCATCCATGTGTACTATTCACATACACTCACACACAAACACACACACACAGACCCTTCCATGTGTACTATTCACATATACTCACACACAAACACACACACAGACCCATCCATGCGTACTATTCACATATACTCACACACACAGACCCATTCATGTGTACTATTCACATATACTCACACAAACACACACAGACCCATCCATGTGTACTATTCACACATACTCACACATACACAGACCCATCCATGTGTACTATACACATATACTCACACACACACAGACCCATCCATGTGTACTAATCACATATACTCACACACACAGACCCCTCCATGTGTACTATTCACACATACTCACACACAGACAGACCCATCCATGTGTACTATTCACACATAATCTCACACACACAGACAGACCCATCCATGTGTACGTTTCACATGTACTCACACAAACACACAGACCCATCCATGTGTACTATTCACATATAAACACACACAGAGCCATCTATGTGTACTATTCACATATACTCACACACAGACCCATTCATGTGTACTATTCACATATACAAACACACAGACCCATCCATGTGTACTATTCACATATACACACACACTCACACATCCATGTGTACTATTCACATATACTCACACACACAGACCCATCCATGTGTACTATTCACATACACACACAGAGACACATCCATGTGTACTATTCACATATACTCACAAACACACACACCCATCTATGTGTAGTATTCACATACACTCACACACACACAGACCCATCAATGTGTACTATTCACATATACTCACACACACACAGACCCATCCATGTGTACTATTCACATATACTCACACACACAGACCCATCCATGTGTACTATTCACATATACACACACACACATCCATGTGTACTATTCACATATACGCACACACGCATCCATGTGTACTATTCACATATACTCACACACACAGACCCATCCATGTGTACTATTCACACATACTCACACACACACATCAATGTGTACTATTCACATATACTGACACACACGCAGACCCATCCATGTCTACTATTCACATATACTCACAAACACACACACACCCATCTATGTGTAGTGTTCACATATACTCCAACACATACAGACCCATCAATGTGTACTATTCACATATAGTCACACACACAGACGCATCCACATGTACTATTCACATATACTCGCACACACACAGACGCATTCAAGTGTACTAATCACATATACTCACACACACACACAGACCCATCCATGTGTACTATTCACATATACTCACACACACAGATCCATCCATGTGTACTATTCACATATACTCACACACACATCCACACACACAGACCCATCCATGTGTACCATTCACATATACCCACACACACAATCACACACACACAGAGCCATCCATGTGTACTGTTCACATACACACACACACAGACCCATCCATGTGTACTATTCAGACATACTCACACACACACACACCCATCCATGTGTACTATTCACATATACTCACACACACACACACACAGACCCATCCATGTGTACTATTCACATATACTCACACACAGATCCATCCATGTGTACTATTCACATATACTCACACACACATCCACACACACAGTCCCATCCATGTGTACTATGCACATATACCCACACGCACAATCACACACACACAGACCCATCCATGTGTACTATTCACATATACACAAACACACACAGACCCATCCATGTGTACTATTCACATATACTCACACACAAACACACACACACAGACCCTTCCATGTGTACTATTCACATATACTCACACACAAACACACACACAGACCCATCCATGCGTACTATTCACATATACTCACACACACAGACCCATCCATGTGTACTATTCACATATACTCACACAAACACACACAGACCCATCCATGTGTACTATTCACACATACTCACACATACACAGACCCATCCATGTGTACTATACACATATACTCACACACACACAGACCCATCCATGTGTACTAATCACATATACTCACACACACAGACCCCTCCATGTGTACTATTCACACATACTCACACACAGACAGACCCATCCATGTGTACTATTCACACATACTCTCACACACACAGACAGACCCATCCATGTGTACGTTTCACATATACTCACACAAACACACAGACCCATCTATGTGTACTATTCACATATACTCACACACAGACCCATTCATGTGTACTATTCACATATACACACACACAGACCCATCCATGTGTACTATTCACATATACACACACACAGACCCATTCATGTGTACTATTCACATATACACACACACACACAGACCCATCCATGTGTACTATTCACATACACACACAGAGACACATCCATGTGTACTATTCACATATACTCACAAACACACACACCCATCTATGTGTAGTATTCACATACACTCACACACACACAGACCCATCAATGTGTACTATTCACATATACTCACACAGACGCATCCATGTGTACTATTCACAAATACTCACACACACAGACCCATCAATGTGTACTATTCACATATACTCACACACACACAGACCCATTCATGTGTACTCTTCACATATACTCACACACACAGACCCATCCATGTGTACTATTCACATATACACACACACACATCCATGTGTACTATTCACATATACTGACACACACGCAGACCCATCCATGTCTACTATTCACATATACTCACAAACATACACACACCCATCTATGTGTAGTGTTCACATTTACTCCAACACATACAGACCCATCCATGTGTACTATTCACATATACTCACACACACAGACCCATCCATGTGTACTATTCACATACACACACAGAGGCACATCCATGTGTACTATTCACATATACTCACAAACCCATCTATGTGTAGTATTCACATACACTCACACACACACAGGCCCATCAATGTGTACTATTCACATATACTCACACACATTCACATACACACAGAAACATCCATGTGTACTATTCACATATACTCACACACACAGACCCATCAATGTGTACTATTCACATATACTCACACAAACACACAGACCCATCCATGTGTACTATTCACATATACTCACACACATTCACATACACACAGAAACATCCATGTGTACTATTCACATATACTCACACACACATTCACACACACAGACTCATCCATGTCAACTATTCACATATACTCAGTCACACAAACACACACACAGACCCATCCATGTGTACTATTCACATATACTCACACACACAGATCCATCCATGTGTACTATTCACATATACTCACACACACATCCACACACACAGACCCATCCATGTGTACCATTCACATATTCCCACACACACAATCACACACACACAGACCCATCCATGTGTACTCTTCACATATACACACACGCAGACCCATCCATGTGTACTATTCAGACATACTCACACACACACCCATCCATGTGTACTATTCACATATACTCACACACACACATACACAGACCCATCCATGTGTACTATTCACATATACTCACACACAGATCCATCCATGTGTACTATTCACATATACTCACACACACATCCACACACACAGACCCATCCATGTGTACCATTCACATATTCCCACACACACAATCACACACACACAGACCCATCCATGTGTACTCTTCACATATACACACACGCAGACCCATCCATGTGTACTATTCAGACATACTCACACACACACACCCATCCATGTGTACTATTCACATATACTCACACACACACATACACAGACCCATCCATGCGTACTATTCACATATACTCACACACAGATCCATCCATGTGTACTATTCACATATACTCACACACACATCCACACACACAGACCCATCCATGTGTACTATTCACATATACCCACACGCACAATCACACACACACAGACCCATCCATGTGTACTATTCACATATACACAAACACACACAGACCCATCCATGTGTACTATTCACATACACTCACACACAAACACACACACACAGACCCTTCCATGTGTACTATTCACATATACTCACACACAAACACACACACAGACCCATCCATGCGTACTATTCACATATACTCACACACACAGACCCATTCATGTGTACTATTCACATATACTCACACAAACACACACAGACCCATCCATGTGTACTATTCACACATACTCACACATACACAGACCCATCCATGTGTACTATACACATATACTCACACACACACAGACCCATCCATGTGTACTAATCACATATACTCACACACACAGACCCCTCCATGTGTACTATTCACACATACTCACACACAGACAGACCCATCCATGTGTACTATTCACACATAATCTCACACACACAGACAGACCCATCCATGTGTACGTTTCACATGTACTCACACAAACACACAGACCCATCCATGTGTACTATTCACATATAAACACACACAGAGCCATCTATGTGTACTATTCACATATACTCACACACAGACCCATTCATGTGTACTATTCACATATACAAACACACAGACCCATCCATGTGTACTATTCACATATACACACACACTCACACATCCATGTGTACTATTCACATATACTCACACACACAGACCCATCCATGTGTACTATTCACATACACACACAGAGACACATCCATGTGTACTATTCACATATACTCACAAACACACACACCCATCTATGTGTAGTATTCACATACACTCACACACACACAGACCCATCAATGTGTACTATTCACATATACTCACACACACACAGACCCATCCATGTGTACTATTCACATATACTCACACACACAGACCCATCCATGTGTACTATTCACATATACACACACACACATCCATGTGTACTATTCACATATACGCACACACGCATCCATGTGTACTATTCACATATACTCACACACACAGACCCATCCATGTGTACTATTCACACATACTCACACACACACATCAATGTGTACTATTCACATATACTGACACACACGCAGACCCATCCATGTCTACTATTCACATATACTCACAAACACACACACACCCATCTATGTGTAGTGTTCACATATACTCCAACACATACAGACCCATCAATGTGTACTATTCACATATAGTCACACACACAGACGCATCCACATGTACTATTCACATATACTCGCACACACACAGACGCATTCAAGTGTACTAATCACATATACTCACACACACACACAGACCCATCCATGTGTACTATTCACATATACTCACACACACAGATCCATCCATGTGTACTATTCACATATACTCACACACACATCCACACACACAGACCCATCCATGTGTACCATTCACATATACCCACACACACAATCACACACACACAGAGCCATCCATGTGTACTGTTCACATACACACACACACAGACCCATCCATGTGTACTATTCAGACATACTCACACACACACACACCCATCCATGTGTACTATTCACATATACTCACACACACACACACACAGACCCATCCATGTGTACTATTCACATATACTCACACACAGATCCATCCATGTGTACTATTCACATATACTCACACACACATCCACACACACAGTCCCATCCATGTGTACTATGCACATATACCCACACGCACAATCACACACACACAGACCCATCCATGTGTACTATTCACATATACACAAACACACACAGACCCATCCATGTGTACTATTCACATATACTCACACACAAACACACACACACAGACCCTTCCATGTGTACTATTCACATATACTCACACACAAACACACACACAGACCCATCCATGCGTACTATTCACATATACTCACACACACAGACCCATCCATGTGTACTATTCACATATACTCACACAAACACACACAGACCCATCCATGTGTACTATTCACACATACTCACACATACACAGACCCATCCATGTGTACTATACACATATACTCACACACACACAGACCCATCCATGTGTACTAATCACATATACTCACACACACAGACCCCTCCATGTGTACTATTCACACATACTCACACACAGACAGACCCATCCATGTGTACTATTCACACATACTCTCACACACACAGACAGACCCATCCATGTGTACGTTTCACATATACTCACACAAACACACAGACCCATCTATGTGTACTATTCACATATACTCACACACAGACCCATTCATGTGTACTATTCACATATACACACACACAGACCCATCCATGTGTACTATTCACATATACACACACACAGACCCATTCATGTGTACTATTCACATATACACACACACACACAGACCCATCCATGTGTACTATTCACATACACACACAGAGACACATCCATGTGTACTATTCACATATACTCACAAACACACACACCCATCTATGTGTAGTATTCACATACACTCACACACACACAGACCCATCAATGTGTACTATTCACATATACTCACACAGACGCATCCATGTGTACTATTCACAAATACTCACACACACAGACCCATCAATGTGTACTATTCACATATACTCACACACACACAGACCCATTCATGTGTACTCTTCACATATACTCACACACACAGACCCATCCATGTGTACTATTCACATATACACACACACACATCCATGTGTACTATTCACATATACTGACACACACGCAGACCCATCCATGTCTACTATTCACATATACTCACAAACATACACACACCCATCTATGTGTAGTGTTCACATTTACTCCAACACATACAGACCCATCCATGTGTACTATTCACATATACTCACACACATAGACCCATCCATGTGTACTATTCACATACACACACAGAGGCACATCCATGTGTACTATTCACATATACTCACAAACCCATCTATGTGTAGTATTCACATACACTCACACACACACAGGCCCATCAATGTGTACTATTCACATATACTCACACACATTCACATACACACAGAAACATCCATGTGTACTATTCACATATACTCACACACACAGACCCATCAATGTGTACTATTCACATATACTCACACAAACACACAGACCCATCCATGTGTACTATTCACATATACTCACACACATTCACATACACACAGAAACATCCATGTGTACTATTCACATATACTCACACACACATTCACACACACAGACTCATCCATGTCAACTATTCACATATACTCAGTCACACAAACACACACACAGACCCATCCATGTGTACTATTCACATATACTCACACACACAGACCCATTCATGTGTACTATTCACATATACACACACACAGACCCATCCATGTGTACTATTCACATATACACACACACTCACACATCCATGTGTACTATTCACATATACTCACACACACAGACCCATCCATGTGTACTATTCACATACACACACAGAGACACATCCATGTGTACTATTCACATATACTCACAAACACACACACCCATCTATGTGTAGTATTCACATACACTCACACACACACAGACCCATCAATGTGTACTATTCACATATACTCACACAGACGCATCCATGTGTACTATTCACAAATACTCATACACACAGACCCATCAATGTGTACTATTCACATATACTCACACACACACAGACCCATTCATGTGTACTCTTCACATATACTCACACACACAGACCCATCCATGTGTACTATTCACATATACACACACACACACATCCATGTGTACTATTCACATATACTGACACACACGCAGACCCATCCATGTCTACTATTCACATATACTCACAAACATACACACACCCATCTATGTGTAGTGTTCACATTTACTCCAACACATACAGACCCATCAATGTGTACTATTCACATATACGCACACACGCATCCATGTGTACTATTCACATATACTCACACACACAGACCCATCCATGTGTACTATTCACACATACTCACACACACACATCAATGTGTACTATTCACATATACTGACACACACGCAGACCCATCCATGTCTACTATTCACATATACTCACAAACACACACACACACCCATCTATGTGTAGTGTTCACATATACTCCAACACATACAGACCCATCAATGTGTACTATTCACATATAGTCACACACACAGACGCATCCACATGTACTATTCACATATACTCACACACACACACAGGCCCATTCAAGTGTACTAATCACATATACTCACACACACACACAGACCCATCCATGTGGACTATTCACATATACACAAACACACAGACCCATCCATGTGTACTATTCACATATACTCACACACACAGATCCATCCATGTGTACTATTCACATATACTCACACACACATCCACACACACAGACCCATCCATGTGAACCATTCACATATACCCACACACACAATCACACACACACAGAGCAATCCATGTGTACTGTTCACATACACACACACACAGACCCATCCATGTGTACTATTCAGACATACTCACACACACACACACCCATCCATGTGTACTATTCACATATACTCACACACACACACACAGACCCATCCATGTGTACTATTCACATATACTCACACACAGATCCATCCATGTGTACTATTCACATATACTCACACACACATCGACACACACAGTCCCATCCATGTGTACTATGCACATATACCCACACGCACAATCACACACACACAGACCCATCCATGTGTACTATTCACATATACACAAACACACACAGACCCATCCATGTGTACTATTCACATATACTCACACACAAACACACACACACAGACCCTTCCATGTGTACTATTCACATATACTCACACACAAACACACACACAGACCCATCCATGCGTACTATTCACATATACTCACACACACAGACCCATCCATGTGTACTATTCACATATACTCACACAAACATACACAGACCCATCCATGTGTACTATTCACACATACTCACACATACACAGACCCATCCATGTGTACTATACACATATACTCACACACACACAGACCCATCCATGTGTACTAATCACATATACTCACACACACAGACCCCTCCATGTGTACTATTCACACATACTCACACACAGACAGACCCATCCATGTGTACTATTCACACATACTCTCACACACACAGACAGACCCATCCATGTGTACGTTTCACATATACTCACACAAACACACAGACCCATCCATGTGTACTATTCATATATAATCACACACACACACCCATTCATGTGTACTATTCACATATAAACACACACAGACCCATCTATGTGTACTATTCACATATACTCACACACAGACCCATTCATGTGTACTATTCACATATACACACACACACAGACCCATCCATGTGTACTATTCACATATACACACACACTCACACATCCATGTGTACTATTCACATACACACACAGAGACACATCCATGTGTACTATTCACATATACTCACAAACACACACACCCATCTATGTGTAGTATTCACATACACTCACACACACACAGACCCATCAATGTGTACTATTCACATATACTCACACAGACCCATCCATGTGTACTATTCACAAATACTCACACACACAGACCCATCAATGTGTACTATTCACATATACTCACACACACACAGACCCATCCATGTGTACTATTCACATATACTCACACACACAGACCCATCCATGTGTACTATTCACATATACACACACACACATCCATGTGTACTATTCACATATACTGACACACACGCAGACCCATCCATGTCTACTATTCACATATACTCACAAACACACACACACCCATCTATGTGTAGTGTTCACATTTACTCCAACACATACAGACCCATCAATGTGGACTATTCACATATAGTCACACACACAGATGCATCCATGTGTACTATTCACATATATACACACACTCACACATCCATGTGTACTATTCACATACACTCACACACACACAGACCCATCAATGTGTGGTATTCACATATACTCACACAGACGCATCCATGTGTACTATTCACATATACTCACACACACACAGACCCATCCATGTGAACTATTCACATATACTCACACACACACAGACCCCTCCATGTGTACTATTCACACATACTCACTCACACACACACCCAGACACATCCATGTGTACGTTTCACATATACACTCACACACACACACAGACCCATCCATGTCCACTATTCACACATACTCACACACACATTCACACACACAGACCCATCCATGTGTACTATTCACATATACTCGCACACACACAGACCCATTCACGTGTTCTATTCACATATACTCACACACACAGACCCATCCATGTGTACTATTCACATATACACACACACACACACACACACATCCATGTGTACTATTCACATATACTCACACAAACACACACAGACCCATCCATGTGTACTATTCACACATACTCACACATACACAGACCCATCCATGTGTACTATACACATATACTCACACACACACAGACCCATCCATGTGTACTAATCACATATACTCACACACACAGACCCCTCCATGTGTACTATTCACACATACTCACACACAGACAGACCCATCCATGTGTACTATTCACACATACTCTCACACACACAGACAGACCCATCCATGTGTACGTTTCACATATACTCACACAAACACACAGACCCATCTATGTGTACTATTCACATATACTCACACACAGACCCATTCATGTGTACTATTCACATATACACACACACAGACCCATCCATGTGTACTATTCACATATACACACACACAGACCCATTCATGTGTACTATTCACATATACACACACACACACAGACCCATCCATGTGTACTATTCACATACACACACAGAGACACATCCATGTGTACTATTCACATATACTCACAAACACACACACCCATCTATGTGTAGTATTCACATACACTCACACACACACAGACCCATCAATGTGTACTATTCACATATACTCACACAGACGCATCCATGTGTACTATTCACAAATACTCACACACACAGACCCATCAATGTGTACTATTCACATATACTCACACACACACAGACCCATTCATGTGTACTCTTCACATATACTCACACACACAGACCCATCCATGTGTACTATTCACATATACACACACACACATCCATGTGTACTATTCACATATACTGACACACACGCAGACCCATCCATGTCTACTATTCACATATACTCACAAACATACACACACCCATCTATGTGTAGTGTTCACATTTACTCCAACACATACAGACCCATCCATGTGTACTATTCACATATACTCACACACACAGACCCATCCATGTGTACTATTCACATATACACACAGAGGCACATCCATGTGTACTATTCACATATACTCACAAACCCATCTATGTGTAGTATTCACATACACTCACACACACACAGGCCCATCAATGTGTACTATTCACATATACTCACACACATTCACATACACACAGAAACATCCATGTGTACTATTCACATATACTCACACACACAGACCCATCCATGTGTACTATTCACATATACTCACACACATTCACATACACACAGAAACATCCATGTGTACTATTCACATATACTCACACACACATTCACACACACAGACTCATCCATGTCAACTATTCACATATACTCAGTCACACAAACACACACACAGACCCATCCATGTGTACTATTCACATATACTCACACACACAGACCCATTCATGTGTACTATTCACATATACACACACACAGACCCATCCATGTGTACTATTCACATATACGCACACACGCATCCATGTGTACTATTCACATATACTCACACACACAGACCCATCCATGTGTACTATTCACACATACTCACACACACACATCAATGTGTACTATTCACATATACTGACACACACGCAGACCCATCCATGTCTACTATTCACATATACTCACAAACACACACACACACCCATCTATGTGTAGTGTTCACATATACTCCAACACATACAGACCCATCAATGTGTACTATTCACATATAGTCACACACACAGACGCATCCACATGTACTATTCACATATACTCACACACACACACAGGCCCATTCAAGTGTACTAATCACATATACTCACACACACACACAGACCCATCCATGTGGACTATTCACATATACACAAACACACAGACCCATCCATGTGTACTATTCACATATACTCACACACACAGATCCATCCATGTGTACTATTCACATATACTCACACACACATCCACACACACAGACCCATCCATGTGAACCATTCACATATACCCACACACACAATCACACACACACAGAGCAATCCATGTGTACTGTTCACATACACACACACACAGACCCATCCATGTGTACTATTCAGACATACTCACACACACACACACCCATCCATGTGTACTATTCACATATACTCACACACACACACACAGACCCATCCATGTGTACTATTCACATATACTCACACACAGATCCATCCATGTGTACTATTCACATATACTCACACACACATCCACACACACAGTCCCATCCATGTGTACTATGCACATATACCCACACGCACAATCACACACACACAGACCCATCCATGTGTACTATTCACATATACACAAACACACACAGACCCATCCATGTGTACTATTCACATATACTCACACACAAACACACACACACAGACCCTTCCATGTGTACTATTCACATATACTCACACACAAACACACACACAGACCCATCCATGCGTACTATTCACATATACTCACACACACAGACCCATCCATGTGTACTATTCACATATACTCACACAAACATACACAGACCCATCCATGTGTACTATTCACACATACTCACACATACACAGACCCATCCATGTGTACTATACACATATACTCACACACACACAGACCCATCCATGTGTACTAATCACATATACTCACACACACAGACCCCTCCATGTGTACTATTCACACATACTCACACACAGACAGACCCATCCATGTGTACTATTCACACATACTCTCACACACACAGACAGACCCATCCATGTGTACGTTTCACATATACTCACACAAACACACAGACCCATCCATGTGTACTATTCATATATAATCACACACACACACCCATTCATGTGTACTATTCACATATAAACACACACAGACCCATCTATGTGTACTATTCACATATACTCACACACAGACCCATTCATGTGTACTATTCACATATACACACACACACAGACCCATCCATGTGTACTATTCACATATACACACACACTCACACATCCATGTGTACTATTCACATACACACACAGAGACACATCCATGTGTACTATTCACATATACTCACAAACACACACACCCATCTATGTGTAGTATTCACATACACTCACACACACACAGACCCATCAATGTGTACGATTCACATATACTCACACAGACCCATCCATGTGTACTATTCACAAATACTCACACACACAGACCCATCAATGTGTACTATTCACATATACTCACACACACACAGACCCATCCATGTGTACTATTCACATATACTCACACACACAGACCCATCCATGTGTACTATTCACATATACACACACACACATCCATGTGTACTATTCACATATACTGACACACACGCAGACCCATCCATGTCTACTATTCACATATACTCACAAACACACACACACCCATCTATGTGTAGTGTTCACATTTACTCCAACACATACAGACCCATCAATGTGGACTATTCACATATAGTCACACACACAGATGCATCCATGTGTACTATTCACATATATACACACACTCACACATCCATGTGTACTATTCACATACACTCACACACACACAGACCCATCAATGTGTGCTATTCACATATACTCACACAGACGCATCCATGTGTACTATTCACATATACTCACACACACACAGACCCATCCATGTGAACTATTCACATATACTCACACACACACAGACCCCTCCATGTGTACTATTCACACATACTCACTCACACACACACCCAGACACATCCATGTGTACGTTTCACATATACACTCACACACACACACAGACCCATCCATGTCCACTATTCACACATACTCACACACACATTCACACACACAGACCCATCCATGTGTACTATTCACATATACTCGCACACACACAGACCCATTCACGTGTTCTATTCACATATACTCACACACACAGACCCATCCATGTGTACTATTCACATATACACACACACACACACACACACATCCATGTGTACTATTCACATATACTGACACACACGCAGACCCATCCATGTCTACTATTCACATATACTCACAAACACACACACACACCCATCTATGTGTAGTGTTCACATATACTCCAACACATACAGACCCATCAATGTGTACTATTCACATATAGTCACACACACAGATGCATCCACATGTACTATTCACATATACTCACACACACACACAGGCCCATTCAAGTGTACTAATCACATATACTCACACACACACAGACCCATCAATGTGTACTATTCACATATACTCACACATGCACAAACACACTCACAGACCCATCCATGTGTAATATTCACATATACTCACGCACACATTCATACACACACAGACCCATCCATGTGTACTATTCACATATACACAAACACACAGACCCATCGATGTGTACTATTCACATATACTCACACACAAACACACACAGACCCATCCATGTCTATTATACACATATACTCACACACTCACACAAACACACACAGACCCATCCATGTGTACTATTCACATATACTCACACACACAGATCCATCCATGTGTACTATTCACATATACTCACACACACATCCACACACACAGACCCATCCATGTGTACCATTCACATATTCCCACACACACAATCACACACACACAGACCCATCCATGTGTACTCTTCACATATACACACACGCAGACCCATCCATGTGTACAATTCAGACATACTCACACACACACACCCATCCATGTGTACTATTCACATATACTCACACACACACATACACAGACCCATCCATGTGTACTATTCACATATACTCACACACAGATCCATCCATGTGTACTATTCACATATACTCACACACACATCCACACACACAGACCCATCCATGTGTACTATTCACATATACCCACACGCACAATCACACACACACAGACCCATCCATGTGTACTATTCACATATACACAAACACACACAGACCCATCCATGTGTACTATTCACATATACTCACACACAAACACACGCACACAGACCCATCCATGTGTACTATTCACATGTACTCACACACAAACACACACACAGACCCATCCATGCGTACTATTCACATATACTCACACACACAGACCCATCCATGTGCACTATTCACATATACTCTCACAGACAGACCCATCCATGTGTACTATTCACATATACTCACACAAACACACACAGACCCATCCATGTGTACTATTACCACATACTCACACATACACAGACCCATCCATGTGTACTATACACATATACTCACACACACACAGACCCATCCATGTGTACTAATCACATATACTCACACACACAGACCCCTCCATGTGTACTATTCACATATACTCACACGCACACAGACCCATCCATATGTACTATTCACATATACTCACACTCAAACACACACACGGACCCATCCATGTGCACTATTCACATATACTCACACACACACAGACCCATCCATGTGTACTATACACATATACTCACACACTCACACCCATCTATGTGTAGTATTCACATATACTCACACACTCAAACACACACAGACCCATCTATGTGTACTATTCACAAACACTCACACACACAGACCCATCCATGTGTACTATTCACATATACTCACACACACAAACACACACAGAGACCCATCCATGTGTACTATTCACATATAGGAAGACACACAAACACACACACAGACCCATCCATGTGCACTATTCACATTTACTCACACACACACAGACCCATCCATATGTAATATACACATATACTCACACACCCAGACCCATCCATGTGTACTGTTCACACATACTCACCCACGCAAACACACACAGACTCATCCATGTGTACTATTCACATATACTGACACACACACAGACCCATCCATGTGTACTATTCACATTTACTCACACACACAGACACACAGACCCATCCATGTGTACTATTCACACATACTCACACACAGGCAGACACATCCATATGTACTATTCACATTTACTCACACACACAGACACACAGACCCATCCATGTGTGCTATTCACATATACTCACACACAGGCAGACCCATCCATGTCTACTATTCACATATACTCACAAACACACACACCCTTCTATGTGTAGTATTCATATATACTCCAACACATACAGACCCATCAATGTGTACTATTCACATATAGTCACACACACAGATGCATCCACATATACTATTGACATATACTCGCACACACACAGACCCATTCAAGTGTACTAATCACATATACTCACACACACACAAACATACACAGACCCATCCATGTGTACTATTCACATATTCTCACACGCACACACACAGACCCATCCATGTGTACTATTCACATATACTCACACACACATCCACACACACAGTCCCATCCATGTGTACTATGCACATATACCCACACGCACAATCACACACACACAGACCCATCCATGTGTACTATTCACATATACACAAACACACACAGACCCATCCATGTGTACTATTCACATATACTCACACACAAACACACACACACAGACCCTTCCATGTGTACTATTCACATATACTCACACACAAACACACACACAGACCCATCCATGCGTACTATTCACATATACTCACACACACAGACCCATCCATGTGTACTATTCACATATACTCACACAAACACACACAGACCCATCCATGTGTACTATTCACACATACTCACACATACACAGACCCATCCATGTGTACTATACACATATACTCACACACACACAGACCCATCCATGTGTGCTAATCACATATACTCACACACACAGACCCCTCCATGTGTACTATTCACACATACTCACACACAGACAGACCCATCCATGTGTACTATTCACACATACTCTCACACACACAGACAGACCCATCCATGTGTACGTTTCACATATACTCACACAAACACACACAGACCCATCCATGTGTACTATTCACATTTACTCACACACACAGACACACAGACCCATCCATGTGTGCTATTCACATATACTCACACACAGGCAGACCCATCCATGTCTACTATTCACATATACTCACAAACACACACACCCTTCTATGTGTAGTATTCATATATACTCCAACACATACAGACCCATCAATGTGTACTATTCACATATAGTCACACACACAGATGCATCCACATATACTATTCACATATACTCGCACACACACAGACCCATTCAAGTGTACTAATCACATATACTCACACACACACAAACATACACAGACCCATCCATGTGTACTATTCACATATTCTCACACGCACACACACAGACCCATCCATGTGTACTATTCACATATACTCACACACACATCCACACACACAGTCCCATCCATGTGTACTATGCACATATACCCACACGCACAATCACACACACACAGACCCATCCATGTGTACTATTCACATATACACAAACACACACAGACCCATCCATGTGTACTATTCACATATACTCACACACAAACACACACACACAGACCCTTCCATGTGTACTATTCACATATACTCACACACAAACACACACACAGACCCATCCATGCGTACTATTCACATATACTCACACACACAGACCCATCCATGTGTACTATTCACATATACTCACACAAACACACACAGACCCATCCATGTGTACTATTCACACATACTCACACATACACAGACCCATCCATGTGTACTATACACATATACTCACACACACACAGACCCATCCATGTGTACTAATCACATATACTCACACACACAGACCCCTCCATGTGTACTATTCACACATACTCACACACAGACAGACCCATCCATGTGTACTATTCACACATACTCTCACACACACAGACAGACCCATCCATGTGTACGTTTCACATATACTCACACAAACACACAGACCCATCCATGTGTACTATTCATATATAATCACACACACACACCCATTCATGTGTACTATTCACATATAAACACACACAGACCCATCTATGTGTACTATTCACACATACTCACACATACACAGACCCATCCATGTGTACTATACACATATACTCACTCACACACAGACCCATCCATGTGTACTAATCACATATACTCACACACACAGACCCCTCCATGTGTACTATTCACACATTCACACACACAGACCCATCCATGTGTACTATTCACATATACTCGCACACACACAGACCCATTCACGTGTTCTATTCACATATACTCACACACAGAGACCCATCTATGTGTACTATTCACATATACACACACACACACATCCATGTGTACTATTCACATATACTGACACACACGCAGACCCATCCATGTCTACTATTCACATATACTCACAAACACACACACACACCCATCTATGTGTAGTGTTCACATATACTCCAACACATACAGACCCATCAATGTGTACTATTCACATATAGTCACACACACAGATGCATCCACATATACTATTCACATATACTCTCACACACACAGGCCCATTCAAGTGTACTAATCACATATACTCACACACACACAGACCCATCAATGTGTACTATTCACATATACTCACACATGCACAAACACACTCACAGACCCATCCATGTGTAATATTCACATATACTCACGCACACATTCATCCACACACAGACCCATCCATGTGTACTATTCACATATACACAAACACACAGACCCATCGATGTGTACTATTCACATATACTCACACACAAACACACACAGACCCATCCATGTCTATTATACACATATACTCACACACTCACACAAACACACACAGAGCCATCCATGTGTACTATTCACATATACTCACACACACAGATCCATCCATGTGTACTATTCACATATACTCACACACACATCCACACACACAGACCCATCCATGTGTACCATTCACATATTCCCACACACACAATCACACACACACAGACCCATCCATGTGTACTCTTCACATATACACACACGCAGACCCATCCATGTGTACTATTCAGACATACTCACACACACACACCCATCCATGTGTACTATTCACATATACTCACACACACATACACAGACCCATCCATGTGTACTATTCACATATACTCACACACAGATCCATCCATGTGTACTATTCACATATACCCACACACACATCCACACACACAGACCCATCCATGTGTACTATTCACATATACCCACACGCACAATCACACACACAGACCCATCCATGTGTACTATTCACATATACACAAACACACACAGACCCATCCATGTGTACTATTCACATATACTCACACACAAACACACACACACAGACCCTTCCATGTGTACTATTCACATATACTCACACACAAACACACACACAGACCCATCCATGCGTACTATTCACATATACTCACACACACAGACCCATCCATGTGTACTATTCACATATACTCACACAAACACACACAGACCCATCCATGTGTACTATTCACACATACTCACACATACACAGACCCATCCATGTGTACTATACACATATACTCACACACACACAGACCCATCCATGTGTGCTAATCACATATACTCACACACACAGACCCCTCCATGTGTACTATTCACACATACTCACACACAGACAGACCCATCCATGTGTACTATTCACACATACTCTCACACACACAGACAGACCCATCCATGTGTACGTTTCACATATACTCACACAAACACACACAGACCCATCCATGTGTACTATTCACATTTACTCACACACACAGACACACAGACCCATCCATGTGTGCTATTCACATATACTCACACACAGGCAGACCCATCCATGTCTACTATTCACATATACTCACAAACACACACACCCTTCTATGTGTAGTATTCATATATACTCCAACACATACAGACCCATCAATGTGTACTATTCACATATAGTCACACACACAGATGCATCCACATATACTATTCACATATACTCGCACACACACAGACCCATTCAAGTGTACTAATCACATATACTCACACACACACAAACATACACAGACCCATCCATGTGTACTATTCACATATTCTCACACGCACACACACAGACCCATCCATGTGTACTATTCACATATACTCACACACACATCCACACACACAGTCCCATCCATGTGTACTATGCACATATACCCACACGCACAATCACACACACACAGACCCATCCATGTGTACTATTCACATATACACAAACACACACAGACCCATCCATGTGTACTATTCACATATACTCACACACAAACACACACACACAGACCCTTCCATGTGTACTATTCACATATACTCACACACAAACACACACACAGACCCATCCATGCGTACTATTCACATATACTCACACACACAGACCCATCCATGTGTACTATTCACATATACTCACACAAACACACACAGACCCATCCATGTGTACTATTCACACATACTCACACATACACAGACCCATCCATGTGTACTATACACAGATACTCACACACACACAGACCCATCCATGTGTACTAATCACATATACTCACACACACAGACCCCTCCATGTGTACTATTCACACATACTCACACACAGACAGACCCATCCATGTGTACTATTCACACATACTCTCACACACACAGACAGACCCATCCATGTGTACGTTTCACATATACTCACACAAACACACAGACCCATCCATGTGTACTATTCATATATAATCACACACACACACCCATTCATGTGTACTATTCACATATAAACACACACAGACCCATCTATGTGTACTATTCACACATACTCACACATACACAGACCCATCCATGTGTACTATACACATATACTCACTCACACACAGACCCATCCATGTGTACTAATCACATATACTCACACACACAGACCCCTCCATGTGTACTATTCACACATTCACACACACAGACCCATCCATGTGTACTATTCACATATACTCGCACACACACAGACCCATTCACGTGTTCTATTCACATATACTCACACACAGAGACCCATCTATGTGTACTATTCACATATACACACACACACACATCCATGTGTACTATTCACATATACTGACACACACGCAGACCCATCCATGTCTACTATTCACATATACTCACAAACACACACACACACCCATCTATGTGTAGTGTTCACATATACTCCAACACATACAGACCCATCAATGTGTACTATTCACATATAGTCACACACACAGATGCATCCACATATACTATTCACATATACTCTCACACACACAGGCCCATTCAAGTGTACTAATCACATATACTCACACACACACAGACCCATCAATGTGTACTATTCACATATACTCACACATGCACAAACACACTCACAGACCCATCCATGTGTAATATTCACATATACTCACGCACACATTCATCCACACACAGACCCATCCATGTGTACTATTCACATATACACAAACACACAGACCCATCGATGTGTACTATTCACATATACTCACACACAAACACACACAGACCCATCCATGTCTATTATACACATATACTCACACACTCACACAAACACACACAGAGCCATCCATGTGTACTATTCACATATACTCACACACACAGATCCATCCATGTGTACTATTCACATATACTCACACACACATCCACACACACAGACCCATCCATGTGTACCATTCACATATTCCCACACACACAATCACACACACACAGACCCATCCATGTGTACTCTTCACATATACACACACGCAGACCCATCCATGTGTACTATTCAGACATACTCACACACACACACCCATCCATGTGTACTATTCACATATACTCACACACACATACACAGACCCATCCATGTGTACTATTCACATATACTCACACACAGATCCATCCATGTGTACTATTCACATATACCCACACACACATCCACACACACAGACCCATCCATGTGTACTATTCACATATACCCACACGCACAATCACACACACACAGACCCATCCATGTGTACTATTCACATATACACAAACACACACAGACCCATCCATGTGTACTATTCACATACACTCACACACAAACACACACACACAGACCCTTCCATGTGTACTATTCACATATACTCACACACAAACACACACACAGACCCATCAATGTGTACTATTCACATATACTCACACACATTCACATACACACAGAAACATCCATGTGTACTATTCACATATACTCACACACACAGACCCATCAATGTGTACTATTCACACATACTCACACAAACACACAGACCCATCCATGTGTACTATTCACATATACTCACACCCATTCACATACACACAGAAACATCCATGTGTACTATTCACATATACTCACACACACATTCACACACACAGACTCATCCATGTCAACTATTCACATATACTCAGTCACACAAACACACACACAGACCCATCCATGTGTACTATTCACATATACTCACACACACAGACCCATTCATGTGTACTATTCACATATACACACACACAGACCCATCCATGTGTACTATTCACATATACACACACACTCACACATCCATGTGTACTATTCACATATACTCACACACACAGACCCATCCATGTGTACTATTCACATACACACACAGAGACACATCCATGTGTACTATTCACATATACTCACAAACACACACACCCATCTATGTGTAGTATTCACATACACTCACACACACACAGACCCATCAATGTGTACTATTCACATATACTCACACAGACGCATCCATGTGTACTATTCACAAATACTCATACACACAGACCCATCAATGTGTACTATTCACATATACTCACACACACACAGACCCATTCATGTGTACTCTTCACATATACTCACACACACAGACCCATCCATGTGTACTATTCACATATACACACACACACACATCCATGTGTACTATTCACATATACTGACACACACGCAGACCCATCCATGTCTACTATTCACATATACTCACAAACATACACACACCCATCTATGTGTAGTGTTCACATTTACTCCAACACATACAGACCCATCAATGTGTACTATTCACATATAGTCACACACACAGATGCATCCATGTGTACTATTCACATATACACACACACTCACACATCCATGTGTACTATTCACATATACTCACACACACAGACCCATCCATGTGTACTATTCACATACACACACAGAGGCACATCCATGTGTACTATTCACATATACTCACAAACACACACACACCCATCTATGTGTAGTATTCACATACACTCACACACACACAGACCCATCAATGTGTACTATTCACATATACTCACACACATTCACATACACACAGAAACATCCATGTGTACTATTCACATATACTCACACACACAGACCCATCAATGTGTACGATTCACACATACTCACACAAACACACAGACCCATCCATGTGTACTATTCACATATACTCACACCCATTCACATACACACAGAAACATCCATGTGTACTATTCACATATACTCACACACACATTCACACACACAGACTCATCCATGTCAACTATTCACATATACTCAGTCACACAAACACACACACAGACCCATCCATGTGTACTATTCACATATACTCACACACACAGACCCATTCATGTGTACTATTCACATATACACACACACAGACCCATCCATGTGTACTATTCACATATACGCACACACGCATCCATGTGTACTATTCACATATACTCACACACACAGACCCATCCATGTGTACTATTCACACATACTCACACACACACATCAATGTGTACTATTCACATATACTGACACACACGCAGACCCATCCATGTCTACTATTCACATATACTCACAAACACACACACACACCCATCTATGTGTAGTGTTCACATATACTCCAACACATACAGACCCATCAATGTGTACTATTCACATATAGTCACACACACAGACGCATCCACATGTACTATTCACATATACTCACACACACACACAGGCCCATTCAAGTGTACTAATCACATATACTCACACACACACACAGACCCATCCATGTGTACTATTCACATATACACAAACACACAGACCCATCCATGTGTACTATTCACATATACTCACACACACAGATCCATCCATGTGTACTATTCACATATACTCACACACACATCCACACACACAGACCCATCCATGTGTACCATTCACATATACCCACACACACAATCACACACACACAGAGCCATCCATGTGTACTGTTCACATACACACACACACAGACCCATCCATGTGTACTATTCAGACATACTCACACACACACACCCATCCATGTGTACTATTCACATATACTCACACACACACACACACAGACCCATCCATGTGTACTATTCACATATACTCACACACAGATCCATCCATGTGTACTATTCACATATACTCACACACACATCCACACACACAGTCCCATCCATGTGTACTATGCACATATACCCACACGCACAATCACACACACAGACCCATCCATGTGTAGTATTCACATATACACAAACACACACAGACCCATCCATGTGTACTATTCACATATACTCACACACAAACACACACACAAAGACCCTTCCATGTGTACTATTCACATATACTCACACACAAACACACACACAGACCCATCCATGCGTACTATTCACATATACTCACACACACAGACCCATCCATGTGTACTATTCACATATACTCACACAAACACACACAGACCCCTCCATGTGTACTATTCACATATACTCACACACAGACAGACCCATCCATGTGTACTATTCACTTATACTCACACAAACACACACAGACCCCTCCATGTGTACTATTCACACATACTCACACACAGACAGACCCATCCATGTGTACTATTCACACATACTCTCACACACACAGACAGACCCATCCATGTGTACGTTTCACATATACTCACACAAACACACAGACCCATCCATGTGTACTATTCATATATACTCACACACACAGACCCATTCATGTCTACTATTCACATATAAACACACACAGACCCATCTATGTGTACTATTCACATATACTCACACACAGACCCATTCATGTGTACTATTCACATATACACACACACAGACCCATCCATGTGTACTATTCACATATACACACACACTCACACATCCATGTGTACTATTCACATATACTCACACACACAGACCCATCCATGTGTACTATTCACATACACACACATAGACACATCCATGTGTACTATTCACATATACTCACAAACACACACACACCCATCTATGTGTAGTATTCACATACACTCACACACACACAGACCCATCAATGTGTACTATTCACATATACTCACACAGACGCATCCATGTGTACTATTCACAAATACTCACACACACAGACCCATCAATGTGTACTATTCACATATACTCACACACACACAGACCCATCCATGTGTACTATTCACATATACAGACACACACCCGCATCCATGTGTACTATTCACATATACTCACACACACAGACCCATCCATGTGTACTATTCACATATACACACACACACATCCATGTGTACTATTCACATATACTGACACACACGCAGACCCATCCATGTCTACTATTCACATATACTCACAAACACACACACACACCCATCTATGTGTAGTGTTCACATATACTCCAACACATACAGACCCATCAATGTGTACTATTCACATATAGTCACACACACAGACGCATCCACATGTACTATTCACATATACACACACACTCACACATCCATGTGTACTATTCACATATACTCACACACACAGACCCATCCATGTGTACTATTCACATACACACACAGAGGCACATCCATGTGTACTATTCACATATACTCACAAACACACACACACCCATCTATGTGTAGTATTCACATACACTCACACACACACAGACCCATCAATGTGTACTATTCACATATACTCACACAGACGCATCCATGTGTACTATTCACATATACTCACACACACACAGACCCATCCATGTGAACTATTCACATATACTCACACACACACAGACCCCTCCATGTGTACTATTCACACATACTCACTCACACACACACCCAGACACATCCATGTGTACGTTTCACATATACACTCACACACACACACAGACCCATCCATGTCCACTATTCACACATACTCACACACACATTCACACACACAGACCCATCCATGTGTACTATTCACATATACTCGCACACACACAGACCCATTCACGTGTTCTATTCACATATACTCACACACACAGACCCATCCATGTGTACTATTCACATATACACACACACACACACACATCCATGTGTACTATTCACATATACTGACACACACGCAGACCCATCCATGTCTACTATTCACATATACCCACAAACACACACACACACACACACTTCTATGTGTAGTATTCACATTTACTCCAACACATACAGACCCATCAATGTGTACTATTCACATATAGTCACACACACAGATGCATCCACATATACTGTTCACATATACTCTCACACACACAGGCCCATTCAAGTGTACTAATCACATATACTCACACACACACAGACCCATCAATGTGTACTATTCACATATACTCACACATGCACAAACACACTCACAGACCCATCCATGTGTAATATTCACATATAATCACGCACACATTCACACACACACAGACCCATCCATGTGTACTATTCACATATACACAAACACACAGACCCATCGATGTGTACTATTCACATATACTCACACACAAACACACACAGACCCATCCATGTCTATTATACACATATACTCACACACTCACACAAACACACACAGACCCATCCATGTGTACTATTCACATATACTCACACACACAGATCCATCCATGTGTACTATTCACATATACTCACACACACATCCACACACACAGACCCATCCATGTGTACCATTCACATATTCCCACACACACAATCACACACACACAGACCCATCCATGTGTACTCTTCACATATACACACACACAGACCCATCCATGTGTACTATTCAGACATACTCACACACACACACACCCATCCATGTGTACTATTCACATATACTCACACACACACATACACAGACCCATCCATGTGTACTATTCACATATACTCACACACAGATCCATCCATGTGTACTATTCACATATACTCACACACACATCCACACACACAGACCCATCCATGTGTACTATTCACATATACCCACACGCACAATCACACACGCACAGACCCATCCATGTGTACTATTCACATATACACAAACACACACAGACCCATCCATGTGTACTATTCACATATACTCACACACAAACACACGCACACAGACCCATCCATGTGTACTATTCACATGTACTCACACACAAACACACACACAGACCCATCCATGCGTACTATTCACATATACTCACACACACAGACCCATCCATGTGCACTATTCACATATACTCTCACAGACAGACCCATCCATGTGTACTATTCACATATACTCACACAAACACACACAGACCCATCCATGTGTACTATTCACACATACTCACACATACACAGAACCATCCATGTGTACTATACACATATACTCACACACACACAGACCCATCCATGTGTACTAATCACATATACTCACACACACAGACCCCTCCATGTGTACTATTCACATATACTCACACGCACACAGACCCATCCATATGTACTATTCACATATACTCACACTCAAACACACACACGGACCCATCCATGTGCACTATTCACATATACTCACACACACACAGACCCATCCATGTGTACTATACACATATACTCACACACGCACACCCATCTATGTGTAGTATTCACATATACTCACACACTCAAACACACACAGACCCATCTATGTGTACTATTCACAAACACTCACACACACAGACCCATCCATGTGTACTATTCACATATACTCACACACACAAACACACACAGAGACCCATCCATGTGTACTATTCACATATAGGAAGACACACAAACACACACACAGACCCATCCATGTGCACTATTCACATTTACTCACACACACACAGACCCATCCATATGTAATATACACATATACTCACACACCCAGACCCATCCATGTGTACTGTTCACACATACTCACCCACGCAAACACACACAGACTCATCCATGTGTACTATTCACATATACTGACACACACACAGACCCATCCATGTGTACTATTCACATTTACTCACACACACAGACACACAGACCCATCCATGTGTACTATTCACATATACTCACACACAGGCAGACCCATCCATGTCTACTATTCACATATACTCACAAACACACACACCCTTCTATGTGTAGTATTCATATATACTCCAACACATACAGACCCATCAATGTGTACTATTCACATATAGTCACACACACAGATGCATCCACATATACTATTCACATATACTCGCACACACACAGACCCATTCAAGTGTACGAATCACATATACTCACACACACACAAACATACACAGACCCATCCATGTGTACTATTCACATATTCTCACACGCACACACTCAGACCCATCCACGTGTACTATTCACATATACTCACAAACTCACACAAACACACACTGACCCATCCATGTGTACTATTCACATATACTCACACTCACAGACCTATCCATGTGTACTATTCACATATACACACACACACACACCCATCCATGTGTACTATTCACATATACTCACAAACACACACACAGACCCATCTATGTGTAGTATTAACATATACTCACACACACAGACCTATCAAAGTGTCCCATTCACATATACGCACACACACACAGATGCATCCACATGTACTATTCATATATCCTCACACACACAGACCCATCCATGTGTACTATACACATATACTCACACACACATTCACACACACACAGACCGATCCATGCGTGCTATTCACATATGCTCACACACACATTCACACAGACAGATCCATCCATGTGTACTATTCACATATACTCCCACACACAGAGACCCATCCATGTGGACTATTCACATATACTCACAAACACACACACAGACCCATCTATGTGTAGTATTAACATATACTCACACACACAGACCCATCAAAGTGTACTATTCACATATACGCACACACACACAGATGCATCCACATGTACTATTCATATATCCTCACACACACAGACCCATCCATGTGTAGTATACACATATACTCACACACACATTCACACACACACAGACCGATCCATGCGTACTATTCACATATACTCACACACACATTCACACAAACAGAGCCATCCATGTGTACTATTCACATATACTCACACACTCAGACCCATCCATGTGTAGTATTCACATATACTCACACACTCAAACACACACAGACCCATCCATGTGTACTATTCACATATACTCGCACACACACAGACACATTCATGTGTACTATTCACATATGCTAACACACACAAACACACACACAGACCCATCCATGTGTACTATTCACATATACTCACACACAAACACACACAGACCCATCCATGTGCACTATTCATATATACTCACACACACACAGACCCATCCATGTGTACTATACACATATACTCACACACCCAGACCCATCCATGTGTACTATTCACACATACACACGCAAACACACACAGACCCATCCATGTCTACTATTCACATATACTCAAACACACACAGACCCATCCATGTCTACTATTCACATATACTCACACACACACAGACCCTCCATGTGTACTATTACCACATACTCACTCACACACACACAGACAGACCCATCTATGTGCACGTTTCACATATACTCACACACACAGGCCCATCCACGTGTACTATTCACATATGCTCACACACACATTCACACACACAGACCCATCCATATGTACTATTCACATATACTCACACTCAAACACACACACGGACCCATCCATGTGCACTATTCACATATACTCACACACACACAGACCCATCCATGTGTACTATACACATATACTCACACACTCAAACACACACAGACCCATCTATGTGTACTATTCACAAACACTCACACACACAGACCCATCCATGTGTACTATTCACATATACTCACACACACAAACACACACAGAGACCCATCCATGTGTACTATTCACATATAGGAAGACACACAAACACACACACAGACCCATCCATGTGCACTATTCACATTTACTCACACACACACAGACCCATCCATTGTAATATACACATATACTCACACACCCAGACCCATCCATGTGTACTGTTTACACATACTCACCCACGCAAACACCCACAGACTCATCCATGTGTACTATTCACATATACTGACACACACACAGACCCATCCATGTGTACTATTCACATTTACTCACACACACAGACGCACAGACCCATCCATGTGTACTATTCACATATACTCACACACAGGCAGACACATCCATATGTACTATTCACATTTACTCACACACACAGACACACAGACCCATCCATGTGTGCTATTCACATATACTCACACACAAGCAGACCCATCCATGTCTACTATTCACATATACTCACAAACACACATACCCTTCTATGTGTAGTATTCATATATACTCCAACACATACAGACCCATCAATGTGTACTATTCACATATAGTCACACACACAGATGCATCCACATATACTATTCACATATACTCGCACACACACAGACCCATTCAAGTGTACTAATCACATATACTCACACACACACAAACATACACAGACCCATCCATGTGTACTATTCACATATTCTCACACGCACACACACAGACCCATCCACGTGTACTATTCACATATACTCACAAACTCACACAAACACACACTGACCCATCCATGTGTACTATTCACATATACTCACACTCAAAGACCTTTTCAAGTGTACTATTCACATATATACACACACACACACACACACACGCATCCATGTGTACTATTCACATATACTCACACACACACTGACCCATCCATGTGTACTATTCTCATATACTCTCTCACACACAGACACAGACCCATCCATGTGTACTATTCACGTATACACACACACACAGACCCATCCATGTGTACTATTCACATATACTCTCTCACACACACACACGCAACCATGTGTACTATTCACATATACTCACACACACACAGACCTATCCATGTGTACTATTCACATATACTCTCTCACACACACCGACCTATCCATGTGTACTATTCACATATACTCTCTCTCACACACACACAGACCCATCCATGTGTACTATTCACATATACTCACAAACACACACACAGACCCATCTATGTGTAGGATTAACATATACTCACACACACATTCACACACACAGACCCATCCATGTGTATATTCGCATATACTCACACACACAGACCCATCCATGTGTACTTTTCACATATACTCTCACACAAACACACACACAGACCCATCCATATGTACTATTCACATATACTCTCACACACACACAAACCCATCCATGTGTACTATTCACATATACTCACGCACCCACAGACCCATCAATGTGTACTATTCACATATACTCACACACACACAGACCCATCCATGTGTACTATTCACATATACACACACACGCATCCATGTGTACTATTCACATATACTCACACACACACAGACCCATCCATATGTACTATTCACATGTACACGCACACACAGACCCATCCATGTGTACTATTGACATATACTCACACACACACACAGACCCATCCATGCCTACAATTCACATATACTCACAAACACACACACACCCATCTATGTGTAGTATTCACATATACTCCAACACACACAGACCCATCCATGTGTACTATTCACACATACGCACACATGCACAAACACACACAGACTCATCCATGTGAACTATTCACATATGCGCACGCACACATTCACACACACAGACCCATGCATGTGTACTATTCACATATACACACACAGACCCATCCATGTGTACTATTCACATATACTCACACACAAACACACACAGATCCATCCATGTGTATCAAGCACATGTACTCACACACACACAGACCCATCCATGTGTACTATTTACATATACTCACACACACACAGACCCATCCATGTGAACTATTCACATATGCGCACGCACACATTCACACACACAGACCCATGCATGTGTACTATTCACATATACACACACACAGACCCATCCATGTGTACTATTCACATATACTCACACACAAACACACACAGACCCATCCATGTGTATCAAGCACATATACACACACACACAGACCCACCCATGTGTACTATTTACATATACTCACACACACAGAGACCCATCCATGTGTACTATTCACATATACACATGCATCCATGTGTACTATTCACATATACTCACACACCTGCAGACCCATCCATGTGTACTATTCACATATACTCTCTCACACACACACACACACACGCATCCATGTGTACTATTCACATATACTCACACACACGCAGACCCATCCATGTGTACTATTCACATGTATTCTCTCACACACACAGACCCATCCTTGTGTACTATTCACGTATACTCTCTCACACACACACACAGACCCATCCATGTGTACGATTCACATATACTCACAAACACACACACAGACCCATCTATGTGTAGTATTAACATATACTCACACACACAGACCCATCAAAGTGTACTATTCACATATATGCACACACGCACAGGCGCATCCACATGTACTATTCATATGTCTTCACACACACAGACCCATCCATGTGTACTTTTCACATATACTCACACATACACAGACTCATCCATGTTGACTATTCACATATACTCACTCACACACACACAGACAGACCCATCCATGTGCACGTTTCACATATACTCACACACACACAGACCCATCCATGTGTACTATTCACATATACTCACACACACAAAGACACATCCATGTGTACTATTCACATATACTCACACACACAAACACACACAGACCCATCCATGTGTACTATTCACATATACTCACACACTCAGACCCATCTATGTGTAGTATTCACATATACTCACACACTCACACCCATCTATGTGTAGTATTCACATATACTCACACACTCAAACACACACAGACCCATCCATGTGTACTATTCACATATGCTAACACACACAAACACACACAGACCCATCCATATGCACTATTCACATTTACTCACACACACACAGACCCTTCCATGTGTACTATACACATATACTCACACACCCAGACCCATCCATGTGTACTATTCACACATACTCACAGACGCAAACACACACAGACACATCCATGTGTACCATTCACATATACTCGCACACACGCAGACCCCTCCATATGTACTATTCACATTTACTCACACACTCACACACAGACCCATTCTTGTGCACTATTCACATATACCCACACACAGGCAGACCCATCCATGTGCACGTTTCACATATACTCACACACACACAGGCCCATCAATGTGTACTTTTCACACACAGTCACACACACATTCACACACAGACAGACCCATCCATGTGCACTATTCACATATACTCACACTCAAACACACACACAGAACCATCCATGTGCACTATTCACATATACTCACACACACACAGACGCATCCATGTGTACTATACACATATACTCACACAACCAGATCCATCCATGTGTACTATTCACACATACTCACCCACGCAAACACACACAGACCCATCCATGTGTACTATTCACATATACACACACAACCAGATCCATCCATGTGTACTATTCACACATACTCACACACGCAAACACACTCACACCCATCTATGTGTTGTATTCACATATACTCACACACTCAAACACACACTGACCCATCCATGTGTACTATTCACATATACTCACACACACAAACACACACAGAGACCCATCCATTTGTACTATTCACATATACTCACACACACAAACACAAACAGACCCATCCATGTGTACTATTCACATATACTCACACACAAACACACACACAGACCCATCCATGTGCACTATTCACATTTACTCACACACACACAGACCCATCCATGTGTAATATACACATATACTCACACAACCAGATCCATCCATGTGTACTGTTCACACGTATTCACCCACGCAAACACACACAGACCCATCCATGTGTACTATTCACATATACTCACACACAGGCAGACCAATCCATGTCTACTATTCACATATACCCACAAACACACACACACACACCCTTCTATGTGTAGTATTCACATTTACTCCAACACATACAGACCCATCAATGTGTACTATTCACATATAGTCACACACACAGATGCATCCACATATACTATTCACATATACTCACAAACATACACAGACCCATCCATGTGTACTATTCACATATTCTCACACACACACACAGACCCATCCATGTGTACTATTCACATATACTCACTCATGCACAAACACACATGCAGACTCTTCCATGTGTACTATTCACATATACTCACGCACACATTCACACACACACAGACCCATCCATGTGTACTATTCACATACACTCAGTCGCACAAACACACACACAGACCCATCCATGTGTACTATTCACATTTACTCACACACACAGAACCATCCATGTGTACTACTCACATATACTCACACAGACATGGACCCATCCATGTGTACTATTCACATATACTCACACACACAGACCCATCCATGTGTACTATTCACATATACTCACACACACAGACCCATCCATGTGTACTATTCACATATACTGACACACACACAGACCCATCCAAGTGTACTATTCACATACACTCAGTCGCACAAACACACACACAGACCCATCCATGTGTACTATTCACATTTACTCACACACACACAGACCCATCCATATGTACTATTCACATTTACTCACACACACAGACACACAGACCCATCCATGTGTACTATTCACATATACTCACACACAGGCAGACCAATCCATGTCTACTATTCACATATACTCACAAACACACACACACACCCTTCTATGTGTAGTATTCACATTTACTCCAACACATACAGACCCATCAACGTGTACTATTCACATATAGTCACACACACAGATGCATCCACATATACTATTCACATATACTCACAAACATAGACAGACCCATCCATGTGTACTATTCACATATTCTCACACACACACACAGACCCATCCATGTGTACTATTCACATATACTCACTCATGCACAAACACACACGCAGACCCATCCATGTGTACTATTCACATATACTCACGCACACATTCACACACACACAGACCCATCCATGTGTACTATTCCCATACACTCAGTCGCACAAACACACACACAGACCCATCCATGTGTACTATTCACATTTACTCACATACACAGACCCATCCATGTGTACTACTCACATATACTCACACACACAGACCCATCCATGTGTACTATTCACATATACTGACACACACACAGACCCATCCAAGGGTACTATTCACATATACTCACACACACACAGACCCCTCCATGTGTACTATTCACACACACTCACTCACGCACACACAGACAGACCCATCCATGTGTATGTTTCACATATACTCACACACACAGACACATCCATGTGTACTATTCACATGTACTCACACACATTCACACACACACAGACACATCCACGTGTACTATTTACACATACTCACACACATATTCACACACACAGACCCATCCATGTGTACTATTCACATATACTCACACAGACACGGACCCATCCATGTGTACTATTCACATATACTCACACACACAGACCCATCCATGTGTACTATTCACATATACTGACACACACACAGACCCATCCATGTGTACTATTCACATATACTCACACACACAGACCCATCCATGTGTTATATTCACATATACTCACACACACAAACATACACACAGACCCATCATTTGTACTATTCACATATACTCACACACAGATCCATCCATGTGTAGTATTCACATATACTCACACACACACAGACACATCCATGTGTAATATTCACATTTAGTCACAAACACAGACCCATCCATGTGTACTATTCACATATACTCACACACAAACACACAAAGACCCATCCATGTGTACTATTCACATATACTCACACCCACACAGACCCATCCATGTGTACTATTCACATATACTCTCACACAAACACACACATAGACCCATCCATGGGGACTATTCACATATACTCACACACACAAACACACAGACCTATCCACGTTACTATTCACATATAATCACAAGCACACACACATCCATCTATGTGTTGTATTCACATATACTCACACACATAGACCCATCAATGTGTACTATTCACATATACTCACACACACAGACCCATCAATGTGTACTATTCACATATACTCACACAAACACACAGACCCATCCATGTGTACTATTCACATATACTCACACACATTCACATACACACAGAAACATCCATGTGTACTATTCACATATACTCACACACACATTCACACACACAGACTCATCCATGTCAACTATTCACATATACTCAATCACACAAACACACACACAGACCCATCCATGTGTACTATTCACATATACTCACACACACAGACCCATTCATGTGTACTATTCACATATACACACACACAGACCCATCCATGTGTACTATTCACATATACGCACACACGCATCCATGTGTACTATTCACATATACTCACACACACAGACCCATCCATGTGTACTATTCACACATACTCACACACACACATCAATGTGTACTATTCACATATACTGACACACACGCAGACCCATCCATGTCTACTATTCACATATACTCACAAACACACACACACACCCATCTATGTGTAGTGTTCACATATACTCCAACACATACAGGCCCATCAATGTGTACTATTCACATATAGTCACACACACAGACGCATCCACATGTACTATTCACATATACTCACACACACACACAGGCCCATTCAAGTGTACTAATCACATATACTCACACACACACACAGACCCATCCATGTGTACTATTCACCTATACACAAACACACAGACCCATCTATGTGTACTATTCACATATACTCACACACACAGATCCATCCATGTGTACTATTCACATATACTCACACACACATCCACACACACAGACCCATCCATGTGTACCATTCACATATACCCACACACACAATCACACACACACAGAGCCATCCATGTGTACTGTTCACATACACACACACACAGACCCATCCATGTGTACTATTCAGACATACTCACACACACACACACACATCCATGTGTACTATTCACATATACTCACACACACACACACACAGACCCATCCATGTGTACTATTCACATATATTCACACACAGATCCATCCATGAATACTATTCACATATACTCACACACACATCCACACACACAGTCCCATCCATGTGTACTATGCACATATACCCACACGCACAATCACACACACAGACCCATCCATGTGTACTATTCACATATACACAAACACACACAGACCCATCCATGTGTACTATTCACATATACTCACACACAAACACACACACACAGACCCTTCCATGTGTACTATTCACATATACTCACACACAAACACACACACAGACCCATCCATGCGTACTATTCACATATACTCACACACACAGACCCATCCATGTGTACTATTCACATATACTCACACAAACACACACAGACCCATCCATGTGTACTATTCACACATACTCACACATACACAGACCCATCCATGTGTACTATACACATATACTCACACACACACAGACCCATCCATGTGTACTAATCACATATACTCACACACACAGACCCATCCATGTGTACTATTCACACATACTCACACACAGACAGACCCATCCATGTGTACTATTCACACATACTCTCACACACACAGACAGACCCATCCATGTGTACGTTTCACATATACTCACACAAACACACAGACCCATCCATGTGTACTATTCATATATAATCACACACACACACCCATTCATGTGTACTATTCACATATAAACACAAACAGACCCATCTATGTGTACTATTCACATATACTCACACACAGACCCATTCATGTGTACTATTCACATATACACACACACAGACCCATCCATGTGTACTATTCACATATACACACACACTCACACATCCATGTGTACTATTCACATATACTCACACACACAGACCCATCCATGTGTACTATTCACATACACACAGAGACACATCCATGTGTACTATTCACATATACTCACAAACACACACACCCATCTATGTGTAGTATTCACATACACTCACACACACACAGACCCATCAATGTGTACTATTCACATATACTCACACACACACAGACCCATCCATGTGTACTATTCACAAATACTCACACACACAGACCCATCAATGTGTACTATTCACATATACTCACACACACACAGACCCATTCATGTGTACTCTTCACATATACTCACACACACAGACCCATCCATGTGTACTATTCACATATACACACACACACATCCATGTGTACTATTCACATATACTGACACACACGCAGACCCATCCATGTCTACTATTCACATATACTCACAAACATACACACACCCATCTATGTGTAGTGTTCACATTTACTCCAACACATACAGACCCATCAATGTGTACTATTCACATATAGTCACACACACAGATGCATCCATGTGTACTATTCACATATACACACACACTCACACATCCATGTGTACTATTCACATATACTCACACACACAGACCCATCCATGTGTACTATTCACATACACACACAGAGGCACATCCATGTGTACTATTCACATATACTCACAAACACACACACACCCATCTATGTGTAGTATTCACATACACTCACACACACACAGACCCATCAATGTGTACTATTCACATATACTCACACACATTCACATACACACAGAAACATCCATGTGTACTATTCACATATACTCACACACACAGACCCATCAATGTGTACTATTCACACATACTCACACAAACACACAGACCCATCCATGTGTACTATTCACATATACTCACACCCATTCACATACACACAGAAACATCCATGTGTACTATTCACATATACTCACACACACATTCACACACACAGACTCATCCATGTCAACTATTCACATATACTCAGTCACACAAACACACACACAGACCCATCCATGTGTACTATTCACATATACTCACACACATAGACTCATTCATGTGTACTATTCACATATACACACACACAGACCCATCCATGTGTACTATTCACATATACGCACACACGCATCCATGTGTACTATTCACATATACTCACACACACAGACCCATCCATGTGTACTATTCACACATACTCACACACACACATCAATGTGTACTATTCACATATACTGACACACACGCAGACCCATCCATGTCTACTATTCACATATACTCACAAACACACACACACACCCATCTATGTGTAGTGTTCACATATACTCCAACACATACAGACCCATCAATGTGTACTATTCACATATAGTCACACACACAGACGCATCCACATGTACTATTCACATATACTCACACACACACACAGGCCCATTCAAGTGTACTAATCACATATACTCACACACACACACAGACCCATCCATGTGTACTATTCACACATACTCTCACACACACAGACAGACCCATCCATGTGTACGTTTCACATATACTCACACAAACACACAGACCCATCCATGTGTACTATTCATATATAATCACACACACACACCCATTCATGTGTACTATTCACATATAAACACAAACAGACCCATCTATGTGTACTATTCACATATACTCACACACAGACCCATTCATGTGTACTATTCACATATACACACACACAGACCCATCCATGTGTACTATTCACATATACACACACACTCACACATCCATGTGTACTATTCACATATACTCACACACACAGACCCATCCATGTGTACTATTCACATACACACAGAGACACATCCATGTGTACTATTCACATATACTCACAAACACACACACCCATCTATGTGTAGTATTCACATACACTCACACACACACAGACCCATCAATGTGTACTATTCACATATACTCACACACACACAGACCCATCCATGTGTACTATTCACAAATACTCACACACACAGACCCATCAATGTGTACTATTCACATATACTCACACACACACAGACCCATTCATGTGTACTCTTCACATATACTCACACACACAGACCCATCCATGTGTACTATTCACATATACACACACACACATCCATGTGTACTATTCACATATACTGACACACACGCAGACCCATCCATGTCTACTATTCACATATACTCACAAACATACACACACCCATCTATGTGTAGTGTTCACATTTACTCCAACACATACAGACCCATCAATGTGTACTATTCACATATAGTCACACACACAGATGCATCCATGTGTACTATTCACATATACACACACACTCACACATCCATGTGTACTATTCACATGTACTCACACACACAGACCCATCCATGTGTACTATTCACATACACACACAGAGGCACATCCATGTGTACTATTCACATATACTCACAAACACACACACACCCATCTATGTGTAGTATTCACATACACTCACACACACACAGACCCATCAATGTGTACTATTCACATATACTCACACACATTCACATACACACAGAAACATCCATGTGTACTATTCACATATACTCACACACACAGACCCATCAATGTGTACTATTCACACATACTCACACAAACACACAGACCCATCCATGTGTACTATTCACATATACTCACACCCATTCACATACACACAGAAACATCCATGTGTACTATTCACATATACTCACACACACATTCACACACACAGACTCATCCATGTCAACTATTCACATATACTCAGTCACACAAACACACACACAGACCCATCCATGTGTACTATTCACATATACTCACACACACAGACTCATTCATGTGTACTATTCACATATACACACACACAGACCCATCCATGTGTACTATTCACATATACGCACACACGCATCCATGTGTACTATTCACATATACTCACACACACAGACCCATCCATGTGTACTATTCACACATACTCACACACACACATCAATGTGTACTATTCACATATACTGACACACACGCAGACCCATCCATGTCTACTATTCACATATACTCACAAACACACACACACACCCATCTATGTGTAGTGTTCACATATACTCCAACACATACAGACCCATCAATGTGTACTATTCACATATAGTCACACACACAGACGCATCCACATGTACTATTCACATATACTCACACACACACACAGGCCCATTCAAGTGTACTAATCACATATACTCACACACACACACAGACCCATCCATGTGTACTATTCACATATACACAAACACACAGACCCATCCATGTGTACTATTCACATATACTCACACACACAGATCCATCCATGTGTACTATTCACATATACTCACACACACATCCACACACAGACCCATCCATGTGTACCATTCACATATACCCACACACACAATCACACACACACAGAGCCATCCATGTGTACTGTTCACATACACACACACACAGACCCATCCATGTGTACTATTCAGACATACTCACACACACACACACCCATCCATGTGTACTATTCACATATACTCACACACACACACACACAGACCCATCCATGTGTACTATTCACATATACTCACACACAGATCCATCCATGTGTACTATTCACATATACTCACACACACATCCACACACACAGTCCCATCCATGTGTACTTTGCACATATACCCACACGCACAATCACACACACACAGACCCATCCATGTGTACTATTCACATATACACAAACACACACAGACCCATCCATGTGTACTATTCACATATACTCACACACAAACACACACACACAGACCCTTCCATGTGTACTATTCACATATACTCACACACAAACACACACACAGACCCATCCATGCGTACTATTCACATATACTCACACACACAGACGCATCCATGTGTACTATTCACATATACTCACACAAACACACACAGACCCATCCATGTGTACTATTCACACATACTCACACATACACAGACCCATCCATGTGTACTATACACATATACTCACACACACACAGACCCATCCATGTGTACTAATCACATATACTCACACACACAGACCCCTCCATGTGTACTATTCACACATACTCACACACAGACAGACCCATCCATGTGTACTATTCACACATACTCTCACACACACAGACAGACCCATCCATGTGTACGTTTCACATATACTCACACAAACACACAGACCCATCCATGTGTACTATTCATATATAATCACACACACACACCCATTCATGTGTACTATTCACATATAAACACACACAGACCCATCTATGTGTACTATTCACATATACTCACACACAGACCCATTCATGTGTACTATTCACATATACACACACACACACAGACCCATCCATGTGTACTATTCACATATACACACTCACTCACACATCCATGTGTACTATTCACATATACTCACACACACAGACCCATCCATGTGTACTATTCACATACACACACAGAGACACATCCATGTGTACTATTCACATATACTCACAAACACACACACCCATCTATGTGTAGTATTCACATACACTCACACACACACAGACCCATCAATGTGTACTATTCACATATACTCACACAGACCCATCCATGTGTACTATTCACAAATACTCACACACACAGACCCATCAATGTGTACTATTCACATATACTCACACACACACAGACCCATCCATGTGTACTATTCACATATACACACACACACATCCATGTGTACTATTCACATATACTGACACACACGCAGACCCATCCATGTCTACTATTCACATATACTCACAAACACACACACACCCATCTATGTGTAGTGTTCACATATACTCCAACACATACAGACCCATCAATGTGGACTATTCACATATAGTCACACACACAGATGCATCCATGTGTACTATTCACATATATACACACACTCACACATCCATGTGTACTATTCACATACACTCACACACACACAGACCCATCAATGTGTGCTATTCACATATACTCACACAGACGCATCCATGTGTACTATTCACATATACTCACACACACACAGACCCCTCCATGTGTACTATTCACACATACTCACTCACACACACACCCAGACACATCCATGTGTACGTTTCACATATACACTCACACACACACACAGACCCATCCATGTCCACTATTCACACATACTCACACACACATTCACACACACAGACCCATCCATGTGTACTATTCACATATACTCGCACACACACAGACCCATTCACGTGTTCTATTCACATATACTCACACACACAGACCCATCCATGTGTACTATTCACATATACACACACACACACACACACATCCATGTGTACTATTCACATATACTGACACACACGCAGACCCATCCATGTCTACTATTCACATATACTCACAAACACACACACACACCCATCTATGTGTAGTGTTCACATATACTCCAACACATACAGACCCATCCATGTGTAATATTCACATATACTCACGCACACATTCATACACACACAGACCCATCCATGTGTACTATTCACATATACACAAACACACAGACCCATCGATGTGTACTATTCACATATACTCACACAGAAACACACACAGACCCATCCATGTCTATTATACACATATACTCACACACTCACACAAACACACACAGACCCATCCATGTGTACTATTCACATATACTCACACACAGACAGACCCATCCATGTGTACTATTCACATATACTCACACACACATCCACACACACAGACCCATCCATGTGTACCATTCACATATTCCCACACACACAATCACACACACACAGACCCATCCATGTGTACTCTTCACATATACACACACGCAGACCCATCCATGTGTACTATTCAGACATACTCACACACACACACCCATCCATGTGTACTATTCACATATACTCACACACACATACACAGACCCATCCATGTTTACTATTCACATATACTCACACACAGATCCATCCATGTGTACTATTCACATATACTCACACACACATCCACACACACAGACCCATCCATGTGTACCATTCACATATTCCCACACACACAATCACACACACACAGACCCATCCATGTGTACTCTTCACATATACACACACGCAGACCCATCCATGTGTACTATTCAGACATACTCACACACACACACCCATCCATGTGTACTATTCACATATACTCACACACACACATACACAGACCCATCCATGCGTACTATTCACATATACTCACACACAGATCCATCCATGTGTACTATTCACATATACTCACACACACATCCACACACACAGACCCATCCATGTGTACTATTCACATATACCCACACGCACAATCACACACACACAGACCCATCCATGTGTACTATTCACATATACACAAACACACACAGACCCATCCATGTGTACTATTCACATACACTCACACACAAACACACACACACAGACCCTTCCATGTGTACTATTCACATATACTCACACACAAACACACACACAGACCCATCCATGCGTACTATTCACATATACTCACACACACAGACCCATTCATGTGTACTATTCACATATACTCACACAAACACACACAGACCCATCCATGTGTACTATTCACACATACTCACACATACACAGACCCATCCATGTGTACTATACACATATACTCACACACACACAGACCCATCCATGTGTACTAATCACATATACTCACACACACAGACCCCTCCATGTGTACTATTCACACATACTCACACACAGACAGACCCATCCATGTGTACTATTCACACATAATCTCACACACACAGACAGACCCATCCATGTGTACGTTTCACATATACTCACACAAACACACAGACCCATCCATGTGTACTATTCATATATAGTCACACACACACACCCATTCATGTGTACTATTCACATATAAACACACACAGAGCCATCTATGTGTACTATTCACATATACTCACACACAGACCCATTCATGTGTACTATTCACATATACAAACACACAGACCCATCCATGTGTACTATTCACATATACACACACACTCACACATCCATGTGTACTATTCACATATACTCACACACACAGACCCATCCATGTGTACTATTCACATACACACACAGAGACACATCCATGTGTACTATTCACATATACTCACAAACACACACACCCATCTATGTGTAGTATTCACATACACTCACACACACACAGACCCATCAATGTGTACTATTCACATATACTCACACACACACAGACCCATCCATGTGTACTATTCACATATACTCACACACACAGACCCATCCATGTGTACTATTCACATATACACACACACACATCCATGTGTACTATTCACATATACGCACACACGCATCCATGTGTACTATTCACATATACTCACACACACAGACCCATCCATGTGTACTATTCACACATACTCACACACACACATCAATGTGTACTATTCACATATACTGACACACACGCAGACCCATCCATGTCTACTATTCACATATACTCACAAACACACACACACACCCATCTATGTGTAGTGTTCACATATACTCCAACACATACAGACCCATCAATGTGTACTATTCACATATAGTCACACACACAGACGCATCCACATGTACTATTCACATATACTCGCACACACACAGACGCATTCAAGTTTACTAATCACATATACTCACACACACACACAGACCCATCCATGTGTACTATTCACCTATACACAAACACACAGACCCATCCATGTGTACTATTCACATATACTCACACACACAGATCCATCCATGTGTACTATTCACATATACTCACACACACATCCACACACACAGACCCATCCATGTGTACCATTCACATATACCCACACACACAATCACACACACACAGAGCCATCCATGTGTACTGTTCACATACACACACACACACACCCATCCATGTGTACTATTCAGACATACTCACACACACACACACCCATCCATGTGTACTATTCACATATACTCACACACACACACACACAGACCCATCCATGTGTACTATTCACATATACTCACACACAGATCCATCCATGTGTACTATTCACATATACTCACACACACATCCACACACACAGTCCCATCCATGTGTACTATGCACATATACCCACACGCACAATCACACACACACAGACCCATCCATGTGTACTATTCACATATACACAAACACACACAGACCCATCCATGTGTACTATTCACATATACTCACACACAAACACACACACATAGACCCTTCCATGTGTACTATTCACATATACTCACACACAAACACACACACAGACCCATCCATGCGTACTATTCACATATACTCACACACACAGACCCATCCATGTGTACTATTCACATATACTCACACAAACACACACAGACCCATCCATGTGTACTATTCACACATACTCACACATACACAGACCCATCCATGTGTACTATACACATATACTCACACACACACAGACCCATCCATGTGTACTAATCACATATACTCACACACACAGACCCCTCCATGTGTACTATTCACACATACTCACACACAGACAGACCCATCCATGTGTACTATTCACACATACTCTCACACACACAGACAGACCCATCCATGTGTACGTTTCACATATACTCACACAAACACACAGACCCATCTATGTGTACTATTCACATATACTCACACACAGACCCATTCATGTGTACTATTCACATATACACACACACAGACCCATCCATGTGTACTATTCACATATACACACACACAGACCCATTCATGTGTACTATTCACATATACACACACACACACAGACCCATCCATGTGTACTATTCACATACACACACAGAGACACATCCATGTGTACTATTCACATATACTCACAAACACACACACCCATCTATGTGTAGTATTCACATACACTCACACACACACAGACCCATCAATGTGTACTATTCACATATACTCACACAGACGCATCCATGTGTACTATTCACAAATACTCACACACACAGACCCATCAATGTGTACTATTCACATATACTCACACACACACAGACCCATTCATGTGTACTCTTCACATATACTCACACACACAGACCCATCCATGTGTACTATTCACATATACACACACACACATCCATGTGTACTATTCACATATACTGACACACACGCAGACCCATCCATGTCTACTATTCACATATACTCACAAACATACACACACCCATCTATGTGTAGTGTTCACATTTACTCCAACACATACAGACCCATCCATGTGTACTATTCACATATACTCACACACACAGACCCATCCATGTGTACTATTCACATACACACACAGAGGCACATCCATGTGTACTATTCACATATACTCACAAACCCATCTATGTGTAGTATTCACATACACTCACACACACACAGGCCCATCAATGTGTACTATTCACATATACTCACACACATTCACATACACACAGAAACATCCATGTGTACTATTCACATATACTCACACACACAGACCCATCAATGTGTACTATTCACATATACTCACACAAACACACAGACCCATCCATGTGTACTATTCACATATACTCACACACATTCACATACACACAGAAACATCCATGTGTACTATTCACATATACTCACACACACATTCACACACACAGACTCATCCATGTCAACTATTCACATATACTCAGTCACACAAACACACACACAGACCCATCCATGTGTACTATTCACATATACTCACACACACAGACCCATTCATGTGTACTATTCACATATACACACACACAGACCCATCCATGTGTACTATTCACATATACGCACACACGCATCCATGTGTACTATTCACATATCCTCACACACACAGACCCATCCATGTGTACTATTCACACATACTCACACACACACATCAATGTGTACTATTCACATATACTGACACACACGCAGACCCATCCATGTCTACTATTCACATATACTCACAAACACACACACACACCCATCTATGTGTAGTGTTCACATATACTCCAACACATACAGACCCATCAATGTGTACTATTCACATATAGTCACACACACAGACGCATCCACATGTACTATTCACATATACTCACACACACACAGAGGCCCATTCAAGTGTACTAATCACATATACTCACACACACACACAGACCCATCCATGTGGACTATTCACATATACACAAACACACAGACCCATCCATGTGTACTATTCACATATACTCACACACACAGATCCATCCATGTGTACTATTCACATATACTCACACACACATCCACACACACAGACCCATCCATGTGAACCATTCACATATACCCACACACACAATCACACACACACAGAGCAATCCATGTGTACTGTTCACATACACACACACACAGACCCATCCATGTGTACTATTCAGACATACTCACACACACACACACCCATCCATGTGTACTATTCACATATACTCACACACACACACACAGACCCATCCATGTGTACTATTCACATATACTCACACACAGATCCATCCATGTGTACTATTCACATATACTCACACACACATCCACACACACAGTCCCATCCATGTGTACTATGCACATATACCCACACGCACAATCACACACACACAGACCCATCCATGTGTACTATTCACATATACACAAACACACACAGACCCATCCATGTGTACTATTCACATATACTCACACACAAACACACACACACAGACCCTTCCATGTGTACTATTCACATATACTCACACACAAACACACACACAGACCCATCCATGCGTACTATTCACATATACTCACACACACAGACCCATCCATGTGTACTATTCACATATACTCACACAAACATACACAGACCCATCCATGTGTACTATTCACACATACTCACACATACACAGACCCATCCATGTGTACTATACACATATACTCACACACACACAGACCCATCCATGTGTACTAATCACATATACTCACACACACAGACCCCTCCATGTGTACTATTCACACATACTCACACACAGACAGACCCATCCATGTGTACTATTCACACATACTCTCACACACACAGACAGACCCATCCATGTGTACGTTTCACATATACTCACACAAACACACAGACCCATCCATGTGTACTATTCATATATAATCACACACACACACCCATTCATGTGTACTATTCACATATAAACACACACAGACCCATCTATGTGTACTATTCACATATACTCACACACAGACCCATTCATGTGTACTATTCACATATACACACACACACAGACCCATCCATGTGTACTATTCACATATACACACACACTCACACATCCATGTGTACTATTCACATACACACACAGAGACACATCCATGTGTACTATTCACATATACTCACAAACACCCACACCCATCTATGTGTAGTATTCACATACACTCACACACACACAGACCCATCAATGTGTACGATTCACATATACTCACACAGACCCATCCATGTGTACTATTCACAAATACTCACACACACAGACCCATCAATGTGTACTATTCACATATACTCACACACACACAGACCCATCCATGTGTACTATTCACATATACTCACACACACAGACCCATCCATGTGTACTATTCACATATACACACACACACATCCATGTGTACTATTCACATATACTGACACACACGCAGACCCATCCATGTCTACTATTCACATATACTCACAAACACACACACACCCATCTATGTGTAGTGTTCACATTTACTCCAACACATACAGACCCATCAATGTGGACTATTCACATATAGTCACACACACAGATGCATCCATGTGTACTATTCACATATATACACACACTCACACATCCATGTGTACTATTCACATACACTCACACACACACAGACCCATCAATGTGTGCTATTCACATATACTCACACAGACGCATCCATGTGTACTATTCACATATACTCACACACACACAGACCCATCCATGTGAACTATTCACATATACTCACACACACACAGACCCCTCCATGTGTACTATTCACACATACTCACTCACACACACACCCAGACACATCCATGTGTACGTTTCACATATACACTCACACACACACACAGACCCATCCATGTCCACTATTCACACATACTCACACACACATTCACACACACAGACCCATCCATGTGTACTATTCACATATACTCGCACACACACAGACCCATTCACGTGTTCTATTCACATATACTCACACACACAGACCCATCCATGTGTACTATTCACATATACACACACACATCCATGTGTACTATTCACATATACTGACACACACGCAGACCCATCCATGTCTACTATTCACATATACTCACAAACACACACACACACCCATCTATGTGTAGTGTTCACATATACTCCAACACATACAGACCCATCAATGTGTACTATTCACATATAGTCACACACACAGATGCATCCACATATACTATTCACATATACTCTCACACACACAGGCCCATTCAAGTGTACTAATCACATATACTCACACACACACAGACCCATCAATGTGTACTATTCACATATACTCACACATGCACAAACACACTCACAGACCCATCCATGTGTAATATTCACATATACTCACGCACACATTCATACACACACAGACCCATCCATGTGTACTATTCACATATACACAAACACACAGACCCATCGATGTGTACTATTCACATATACTCACACACAAACACACACAGACCCATCCATGTCTATTATACACATATACTCACACACTCACACAAACACACACAGACCCATCCATGTGTACTATTCACATATACTCACACACACAGATCCATCCATGTGTACTATTCACATATACTCACACACACATCCACACACACAGACCCATCCATGTGTACCATTCACATATTCCCACACACACAATCACACACACACAGACCCATCCATGTGTACTCTTCACATATACACACACGCAGACCCATCCATGTGTACTATTCAGACATACTCACACACACACACCCATCCATGTGTACTATTCACATATACTCACACACACACATACACAGACCCATCCATGTGTACTATTCACATATACTCACACACAGATCCATCCATGTGTACTATTCACATATACTCACACACACATCCACACACACAGACCCATCCATGTGTACTATTCACATATACCCACACGCACAATCACACACACACAGACCCATCCATGTGTACTATTCACATATACACAAACACACACAGACCCATCCATGTGTACTATTCACATATACTCACACACAAACACACGCACACAGACCCATCCATGTGTACTATTCACATGTACTCACACACAAACACACACACAGACCCATCCATGCGTACTATTCACATATACTCACACACACAGACCCATCCATGTGCACTATTCACATATACTCTCACAGACAGACCCATCCATGTGTACTATTCACATATACTCACACAAACACACACAGACCCATCCATGTGTACTATTACCACATACTCACACATACACAGACCCATCCATGTGTACTATACACATATACTCACACACACACAGACCCATCCATGTGTACTAATCACATATACTCACACACACAGACCCCTCCATGTGTACTATTCACATATACTCACACGCACACAGACCCATCCATATGTACTATTCACATATACTCACACACACAAACACACACAGAGACCCATCCATGTGTACTATTCACATATAGGAAGACACACAAACACACACACAGACCCATCCATGTGCACTATTCACATTTACTCACACACACACAGACCCATCCATATGTAATATACACATATACTCACACACCCAGACCCATCCATGTGTACTGTTCACACATACTCACCCACGCAAACACACACAGACTCATCCATGTGTACTATTCACATATACTGACACACTCACAGACCCATCCATGTGTACTATTCACATTTACTCACACACACAGACACACAGACCCATCCATGTGTACTATTCACATATACTCACACACAGGCAGACACATCCATATGTACTATTCACATTTACTCACACACACAGACACACAGACCCATCCATGTGTGCTATTCACATATACTCACACACAGGCAGACCCATCCATGTCTACTATTCACATATACTCACAAACACACACACCCTTCTATGTGTAGTATTCATATATACTCCAACACATACAGACCCATCAATGTGTACTATTCACATATAGTCACACACACAGATGCATCCACATATACTATTGACATATACTCGCACACACACAGACCCATTCAAGTGTACTAATCACATATACTCACACACACACAAACATACACAGACCCATCCATGTGTACTATTCACATATTCTCACACGCACACACACAGACCCATCCATGTGTACTATTCACATATACTCACACACACATCCACACACACAGTCCCATCCATGTGTACTATGCACATATACCCACACGCACAATCACACACACACAGACCCATCCATGTGTACTATTCACATATACACAAACACACACAGACCCATCCATGTGTACTATTCACATATACTCACACACAAACACACACACACAGACCCTTCCATGTGTACTATTCACATATACTCACACACAAACACACACACAGACCCATCCATGCGTACTATTCACATATACTCACACACACAGACCCATCCATGTGTACTATTCACATATACTCACACAAACACACACAGACCCATCCATGTGTACTATTCACACATACTCACACATACACAGACCCATCCATGTGTACTATACACATATACTCACACACACACAGACCCATCCATGTGTACTAATCACATATACTCACACACACAGACCCCTCCATGTGTACTATTCACACATACTCACACACAGACAGACCCATCCATGTGTACTATTCACACATACTCTCACACACACAGACAGACCCATCCATGTGTACGTTTCACATATACTCACACAAACACACACAGACCCATCCATGTGTACTATTCACATTTACTCACACACACAGACACACAGACCCATCCATGTGTGCTATTCACATATACTCACACACAGGCAGACCCATCCATGTCTACTATTCACATATACTCACAAACACACACACCCTTCTATGTGTAGTATTCATATATACTCCAACACATACAGACCCATCAATGTGTACTATTCACATATAGTCACACACACAGATGCATCCACATATACTATTCACATATACTCGCACACACACAGACCCATTCAAGTGTACTAATCACATATACTCACACACACACAAACATACACAGACCCATCCATGTGTACTATTCACATATTCTCACACGCACACACACAGACCCATCCATGTGTACTATTCACATATACTCACACACACATCCACACACACAGTCCCATCCATGTGTACTATGCACATATACCCACACGCACAATCACACACACACAGACCCATCCATGTGTACTATTCACATATACACAAACACACACAGACCCATCCATGTGTACTATTCACATATACTCACACACAAACACACACACACAGACCCTTCCATGTGTACTATTCACATATACTCACACACAAACACACACACAGACCCATCCATGCGTACTATTCACATATACTCACACACACAGACCCATCCATGTGTACTATTCACATATACTCACACAAACACACACAGACCCATCCATGTGTACTATTCACACATACTCACACATACATAGACCCATCCATGTGTACTATACACAGATACTCACACACACACAGACCCATCCATGTGTACTAATCACATATACTCACACACACAGACCCCTCCATGTGTACTATTCACACATACTCACACACAGACAGACCCATCCATGTGTACTATTCACACATACTCTCACACACACAGACAGACCCATCCATGTGTACGTTTCACATATACTCACACAAACACACAGACCCATCCATGTGTACTATTCATATATAATCACACACACACACCCATTCATGTGTACTATTCACATATAAACACACACAGACCCATCTATGTGTACTATTCACACATACTCACACATACACAGACCCATCCATGTGTACTATACACATATACTCACTCACACACAGACCCATCCATGTGTACTAATCACATATACTCACACACACAGACCCCTCCATGTGTACTATTCACACATTCACACACACAGACCCATCCATGTGTACTATTCACATATACTCGCACACACACAGACCCATTCACGTGTTCTATTCACATATACTCACACACAGAGACCCATCCATGTGTACTATTCACATATACACACACACACACACACACATCCATGTGTACTATTCACATATACTGACACACACGCAGACCCATCCATGTCTACTATTCACATATACTCACAAACACACACACACACCCATCTATGTGTAGTGTTCACATATACTCCAACACATACAGACCCATCAATGTGTACTATTCACATATAGTCACACACACAGATGCATCCACATATACTATTCACATATACTCTCACACACACAGGCCCATTCAAGTGTACTAATCACATATACTCACACACACACAGACCCATCAATGTGTACTATTCACATATACTCACACATGCACAAACACACTCACAGACCCATCCATGTGTAATATTCACATATACTCACGCACACATTCATACACACACAGACCCATCCATGTGTACTATTCACATATACACAAACACACAGACCCATCGATGTGTACTATTCACATATACTCACACACAAACACACACAGACCCATCCATGTCTATTATACACATATACTCACACACTCACACAAACACACACAGACCCATCCATGTGTACTATTCACATATACTCACACACACAGATCCATCCATGTGTACTATTCACATATACTCACACACACATCCACACACACAGACCCATCCATGTGTACCATTCACATATTCCCACACACACAATCACACACACACAGACCCATCCATGTGTACTCTTCACATATACACACACGCAGACCCATCCATGTGTACTATTCAGACATACTCACACACACACACCCATCCATGTGTACTATTCACATATACTCACACACACACATACACAGACCCATCCATGTGTACTATTCACATATACTCACACACAGATCCATCCATGTGTACTATTCACATATACCCACACACACATCCACACACACAGACCCATCCATGTGTACTATTCACATATACCCACACGCACAATCACACACACACAGACCCATCCATGTGTACTATTCACATATACACAAACACACACAGACCCATCCATGTGTACTATTCACATACACTCACACACAAACACACACACACAGACCCTTCCATGTGTACTATTCACATATACTCACACACAAACACACACACAGACCCATCAATGTGTACTATTCACATATACTCACACACATTCACATACACACAGAAACATCCATGTGTACTATTCACATATACTCACACACACAGACCCATCAATGTGTACTATTCACACATACTCACACAAACACACAGACCCATCCATGTGTACTATTCACATATACTCACACCCATTCACATACACACAGAAACATCCATGTGTACTATTCACATATACTCACACACACATTCACACACACAGACTCATCCATGTCAACTATTCACATATACTCAGTCACACAAACACACACACAGACCCATCCATGTGTACTATTCACATATACTCACACACACAGACCCATTCATGTGTACTATTCACATATACACACACACAGACCCATCCATGTGTACTATTCACATATACACACACACTCACACATCCATGTGTACTATTCACATATACTCACACACACAGACCCATCCATGTGTACTATTCACATACACACACAGAGACACATCCATGTGTACTATTCACATATACTCACAAACACACACACCCATCTATGTGTAGTATTCACATACACTCACACACACACAGACCCATCAATGTGTACTATTCACATATACTCACACAGACGCATCCATGTGTACTATTCACAAATACTCATACACACAGACCCATCAATGTGTACTATTCACATATACTCACACACACACAGACCCATTCATGTGTACTCTTCACATATACTCACACACACAGACCCATCCATGTGTACTATTCACATATACACACACACACACATCCATGTGTACTATTCACATATACTGACACACACGCAGACCCATCCATGTCTACTATTCACATATACTCACAAACATACACACACCCATCTATGTGTAGTGTTCACATTTACTCCAACACATACAGACCCATCAATGTGTACTATTCACATATAGTCACACACACAGATGCATCCATGTGTACTATTCACATATACACACACACTCACACATCCATGTGTACTATTCACATATACTCACACACACAGACCCATCCATGTGTACTATTCACATACACACACAGAGGCACATCCATGTGTACTATTCACATATACTCACAAACACACACACACCCATCTATGTGTAGTATTCACATACACTCACACACACACAGACCCATCAATGTGTACTATTCACATATACTCACACACATTCACATACACACAGAAACATCCATGTGTACTATTCACATATACTCACACACACAGACCCATCAATGTGTACTATTCACACATACTCACACAAACACACAGACCCATCCATGTGTACTATTCACATATACTCACACCCATTCACATACACACAGAAACATCCATGTGTACTATTCACATATACTCACACACACATTCACACACACAGACTCATCCATGTCAACTATTCACATATACTCAGTCACACAAACACACACACAGACCCATCCATGTGTACTATTCACATATACTCACACACACAGACCCATTCATGTGTACTATTCACATATACACACACACAGACCCATCCATGTGTACTATTCACATATACGCACACACGCATCCATGTGTACTATTCACATATACTCACACACACAGACCCATCCATGTGTACTATTCACACATACTCACACACACACATCAATGTGTACTATTCACATATACTGACACACACGCAGACCCATCCATGTCTACTATTCACATATACTCACAAACACACACACACACCCATCTATGTGTAGTGTTCACATATACTCCAACACATACAGACCCATCAATGTGTACTATTCACATATAGTCACACACACAGACGCATCCACATGTACTATTCACATATACTCACACACACACACAGGCCCATTCAAGTGTACTAATCACATATACTCACACACACACACAGACCCATCCATGTGTACTATTCACATATACACAAACACACAGACCCATCCATGTGTACTATTCACATATACTCACACACACAGATCCATCCATGTGTACTATTCACATATACTCACACACACATCCACACACACAGACCCATCCATGTGTACCATTCACATATACCCACACACACAATCACACACACACAGAGCCATCCATGTGTACTGTTCACATACACACACACACAGACCCATCCATGTGTACTATTCAGACATACTCACACACACACACACCCATCCATGTGTACTATTCACATATACTCACACACACACACACACAGACCATTCCATGTGTACTATTCACATATACTCACACACAGATCCATCCATGTGTACTATTCACATATACTCACACACACATCCACACACACAGTCCCATCCATGTGTACTATGCACATATACCCACACGCACAATCACACACACACAGACCCATCCATGTGTACTATTCACATATACACAAACACACACAGACCCATCCATGTGTACTATTCACATATACTCACACACAAACACACACACACAGACCCTTCCATGTGTGCTATTCACATATACTCACACACAAACACACACACAGACCCATCCATGCGTACTATTCACATATACTCACACACACAGACCCATCCATGTGTACTATTCACATATACTCACACAAACACACACAGACCCATCCATGTGTACTATTCACACATACTCACACATACACAGACCCATCCATGTGTACTATACACATATACTCACACACACACAGACCCATCCATGTCTACTATTCACATATACTCACAAACATACACACACCCATCTATGTGTAGTGTTCACATTTACTCCAACACATACAGACCCATCAATGTGTACTATTCACATATAGTCACACACACAGATGCATCCATGTGTACTATTCACATATACACACACACTCACACATCCATGTGTACTATTCACATATACTCACACACACAGACCCATCCATGTGTACTATTCACATACACACACAGAGGCACATCCATGTGTACTATTCACATATACTCACAAACACACACACACCCATCTATGTGTAGTATTCACATACACTCACACACACACAGACCCATCAATGTGTACTATTCACATATACTCACACACATTCACATACACACAGAAACATCCATGTGTACTATTCACATATACTCACACACACAGACCCATCAATGTGTACTATTCACACATACTCACACAAACACACAGACCCATCCATGTGTACTATTCACATATACTCACACCCATTCACATACACACAGAAACATCCATGTGTACTATTCACATATACTCACACACACATTCACACACACAGACTCATCCATGTCAACTATTCACATATACTCAGTCACACAAACACACACACAGACCCATCCATGTGTACTATTCACATATACTCACACACACAGACCCATTCATGTGTACTATTCACATATACACACACACAGACCCATCCATGTGTACTATTCACATATACGCACACACGCATCCATGTGTACTATTCACATATACTCACACACACAGACCCATCCATGTGTACTATTCACACATACTCACACACACACATCAATGTGTACTATTCACATATACTGACACACACGCAGACCCATCCATGTCTACTATTCACATATACTCACAAACACACACACACACCCATCTATGTGTAGTGTTCACATATACTCCAACACATACAGACCCATCAATGTGTACTATTCACATATAGTCACACACACAGACGCATCCACATGTACTATTCACATATACTCACACACACACACAGGCCCATTCAAGTGTACTAATCACATATACTCACACACACACACAGACCCATCCATGTGTACTATTCACATATACACAAACACACAGACCCATCCATGTGTACTATTCACATATACTCACACACACAGATCCATCCATGTGTACTATTCACATATACTCACACACACATCCACACACACAGACCCATCCATGTGTACCATTCACATATACCCACACACACAATCACACACACACAGAGCCATCCATGTGTACTGTTCACATACACACACACACAGACCCATCCATGTGTACTATTCAGACATACTCACACACACACACACCCATCCATGTGTACTATTCACATATACTCACACACACACACACACAGACCCATCCATGTGTACTATTCACATATACTCACACACAGATCCATCCATGTGTACTATTCACATATACTCACACACACATCCACACACACAGTCCCATCCATGTGTACTATGCACATATACCCACACGCACAATCACACACACACAGACCCATCCATGTGTACTATTCACATATACACAAACACACACAGACCCATCCATGTGTACTATTCACATATACTCACACACAAACACACACACACAGACCCTTCCATGTGTACTATTCACATATACTCACACACAAACACACACACAGACCCATCCATGCGTACTATTCACATATACTCACACACACAGACCCATCCATGTGTACTATTCACATATACTCACACAAACACACACAGACCCATCCATGTGTACTATTCACACATACTCACACATACACAGACCCATCCATGTGTACTATACACATATACTCACACACACACAGACCCATCCATGTGTACTAATCACATATACTCACACACACAGACCCCTCCATGTGTACTATTCACACATACTCACACACAGACAGACCCATCCATGTGTACTATTCACACATACTCTCACACACACAGACAGACCCATCCATGTGTACGTTTCACATATACTCACACAAACACACAGACCCATCCATGTGTACTATTCATATATAATCACACACACACACCCATTCATGTGTACTATTCACATATAAACACACACAGACCCATCTATGTGTACTATTCACATATACTCACACACAGACCCATTCATGTGTACTATTCACACACACACACACACACACAGACCCATCCATGTGTACTATTCACATATACACACACACTCACACATCCATGTGTACTATTCACATATACTCACACACACAGACCCATCCATGTGTACTATTCACATACACACACAGAGACACATCCATGTGTACTATTCACATATACTCACAAACACACACACCCATCTATGTGTAGTATTCACATACACTCACACACACACAGACCCATCAATGTGTACTATTCACATATACTCACACAGACCCATCCATGTGTACTATTCACAAATACTCACACACACAGACCCATCAATGTGTACTATTCACATATACTCACACACACACAGACCCATCCATGTGTACTATTCACATATACACACACACATCCATGTGTACTATTCACATATACTGACACACACGCAGACCCATCCATGTCTACTATTCACATATACTCACAAACACACACACACCCATCTATGTGTAGTGTTCACATTTACTCCAACACATACAGACCCATCAATGTGGACTATTCACATATAGTCACACACACAGATGCATCCATGTGTACTATTCACATATATACACACACTCACACATCCATGTGTACTATTCACATACACTCACACACACACAGACCCATCAATGTGTGCTATTCACATATACTCACACAGACGCATCCATATGTACTATTCACATATACTCACACACACACAGACCCCTCCATGTGTACTATTCACACATACTCTCACACACACACCCAGACACATCCATGTGTACGTTTCACATATACACTCACACACACACACAGACCCATCCATGTCCACTATTCACACATACTCACACACACATTCACACACACAGACCCATCCATGTGTACTATTCACATATACTCGCACACACACAGACCCATTCACGTGTTCTATTCACATATACTCACACACACAGACCCATCCATGTGTACTATTCACATATACACACACACACACATCCATGTGTACTATTCACATATACTGACACACACGCAGACCCATCCATGTCTACTATTCACATATACTCACAAACACACACACACACCCATCTATGTGTAGTGTTCACATATACTCCAACACATACAGACCCATCCATGTGTAATATTCACATATACTCACGCACACATTCATACACACACAGACCCATCCATGTGTACTATTCACATATACACAAACACACAGACCCATCGATGTGTACTATTCACATATACTCACACACAAACACACACAGACCCATCCATGTCTATTATACACATATACTCACACACTCACACAAACACACACAGACCCATCCATGTGTACTATTCACATATACTCACACACACAGATCCATCCATGTGTACTATTCACATATACTCACACACACATCCACACACACAGACCCATCCATGTGTACTCTTCACATATACACACACGCAGACCCATCCATGTGTACTATTCAGACATACTCACACACACACACCCATCCATGTGTACTATTCACATATACTCACACACACACATACACAGACCCATCCATGTGTACTATTCACATATACTCACACACAGATCCATCCATGTGTACTATTCACATATACCCACACACACATCCACACACACAGACCCATCCATGTGTACTATTCACATATACCCACACGCACAATCACACACACACAGACCCATCCATGTGTACTATTCACATATACACAAACACACACAGACCCATCCATGTGTACTATTCACATACACTCACACACAAACACACACACACAGACCCTTCCATGTGTACTATTCACATATACTCACACACAAACACACACACAGACCCATCAATGTGTACTATTCACATATACTCACACACATTCACATACACACAGAAACATCCATGTGTACTATTCACATATACTCACACACACAGACCCATCAATGTGTACTATTCACACATACTCACACAAACACACAGACCCATCCATGTGTACTATTCACATATACTCACACACATTCACATACACACAGAAACATCCATGTGTACTATTCACATATACTCACACACACATTCACACACACAGACTCATCCATGTCAACTATTCACATATACTCAGTCACACAAACACACACACAGACCCATCCATGTGTACTATTCACATATACTCACACACACAGACCCATTCATGTGTACTATTCACATATACACACACACAGACCCATCCATGTGTACTATTCACATATACGCACACACGCATCCATGTGTACTATTCACATATACTCACACACACAGACCCATCCATGTGTACTATTCACACATACTCACACACACACATCAATGTGTACTATTCACATATACTGACACACACGCAGACCAATCCATGTCTACTATTCACATATACTCACAAACACACACACACACCCATCTATGTGTAGTGTTCACATATACTCCAACACATACAGACCCATCAATGTGTACTATTCACATATAGTCACACACACAGACGCATCCACATGTACTATTCACATATACTCACACACACACACAGGCCCATTCAAGTGTACTAATCACATATACTCACACACACACACAGACCCATCCATGTGTACTATTCACATATACACAAACACACAGACCCATCCATGTGTACTATTCACATATACTCACACACACAGATCCATCCATGTGTACTATTCACATATACTCACACACACATCCACACACACAGACCCATCCATGTGTACCATTCACATATACCCACACACACAATCACACACACACAGAGCCATCCATGTGTACTGTTCACATACACACACGCACAGACCCATCCATGTGTACTATTCAGACATACTCACACACACACACACCCATCCATGTGTACTATTCACATATACTCACACACACACACACACAGACCCATCCATGTGTACTATTCACATATACTCACACACAGATCCATCCATGTGTACTATTCACATATACTCACACACACATCCACACACACAGTCCCATCCATGTGTACTATGCACATATACCCACACGCACAATCACACACACACAGACCCATCCATGTGTACTATTCACATATACACAAACACACACAGACCCATCCATGTGTACTATTCACATATACTCACACACAAACACACACACACAGACCCTTCCATGTGTACTATTCACATATACTCACACACAAACACACACACAGACCCATCCATGCGTACTATTCACATATACTCACACACACAGACCCATCCATGTGTACTATTCACATATACTCACACAAACACACACAGACCCATCCATGTGTACTATTCACACATACTCACACATACACAGACCCATCCATGTGTACTATACACATATACTCACACACACACAGACCCATCCATGTGTACTAATCACATATACTCACACACACAGACCCCTCCATGTGTACTATTCACACATACTCACACACAGACAGACCCATCCATGTGTACTATTCACACATACTCTCACACACACAGACAGACCCATCCATGTGTACGTTTCACATATACTCACACAAACACACAGACCCATCCATGTGTACTATTCATATATAATCACACACACACACCCATTCATGTGTACTATTCACATATAAACACACACAGACCCATCAATGTGTACTATTCACATATACTCACACAGACCCATCCATGTGTACTATTCACAAATACTCACACACACAGACCCATCAATGTGTACTATTCACATATACTCACACACACACAGACCCATCCATGTGTACTATTCACATATAATCACACACACACACCCATTCATGTGTACTATTCACATATAAACACACACAGACCCATCAATGTGTACTATTCACATATACTCACACAGACCCATCCATGTGTACTATTCACAAATACTCACACACACAGACCCATCAATGTGTACTATTCACATATACTCACAAACACACACACACCCATCTATGTGTAGTATTCACATACACTCACACACACACAGACCCATCAATGTGTACTATTCACATATACTCACACACATTCACATACACACAGAAACATCCATGTGTACTATTCACATATACTCACACACACAGACCCATCAATGTGTACTATTCACACATACTCACACAAACACACAGACCCATCCATGTGTACTATTCACATATACTCACACCCATTCACATACACACAGAAACATCCATGTGTACTATTCACATATACTCACACACACATTCACACACACAGACTCATCCATGTCAACTATTCACATATACTCAGTCACACAAACACACACACAGACCCATCCATGTGTACTATTCACATATACTCACACACACAGACCCATTCATGTGTACTATTCACATATACACACACACAGACCCATCCATGTGTACTATTCACATATACGCACACACGCATCCATGTGTACTATTCACATATACTCACACACACAGACCCATCCATGTGTACTATTCACACATACTCACACACACACATCAATGTGTACTATTCACATATACTGACACACACGCAGACCCATCCATGTCTACTATTCACATATACTCACAAACACACACACACACCCATCTATGTGTAGTGTTCACATATACTCCAACACATACAGACCCATCAATGTGTACTATTCACATATAGTCACACACACAGACGCATCCACATGTACTATTCACATATACTCACACACACACACAGGCCCATTCAAGTGTACTAATCACATATACTCACACACACACACAGACCCATCCATGTGTACTATTCACATATACACAAACACACAGACCCATCCATGTGTACTATTCACATATACTCACACACACAGATCCATCCATGTGTACTATTCACATATACTCACACACACATCCACACACACAGACCCATCCATGTGTACCATTCACATATACCCACACACACAATCACACACACACAGAGCCATCCATGTGTACTGTTCACATACACACACACACAGACCCATCCATGTGTACTATTCAGACATACTCACACACACACACACCCATCCATGTGTACTATTCACATATACTCACACACACACACACACAGACCCATCCATGTGTACTATTCACATATACTCACACACAGATCCATCCATGTGTACTATTCACATATACTCACACACACATCCACACACACAGTCCCATCCATGTGTACTATGCACATATACCCACACGCACAATCACACACACACAGACCCATCCATGTGTACTATTCACATATACACAAACACACACAGACCCATCCATGTGTACTATTCACATATACTCACACACAAACACACACACACAGACCCTTCCATGTGTACTATTCACATATACTCACACACAAACACACACACAGACCCATCCATGCGTACTATTCACATATACTCACACACACAGACCCATCCATGTGTACTATTCACATATACTCACACAAACACACACAGACCCATCCATGTGTACTATTCACACATACTCACACATACACAGACCCATCCATGTGTACTATACACATATACTCACACACACACAGACCCATCCATGTGTACTAATCACATATACTCACACACACAGACCCCTCCATGTGTACTATTCACACATACTCACACACAGACAGACCCATCCATGTGTACTATTCACACATACTCTCACACACACAGACAGACCCATCCATGTGTACGTTTCACATATACTCACACAAACACACAGACCCATCCATGTGTACTATTCATATATAATCACACACACACACCCATTCATGTGTACTATTCACATATAAACACACACAGACCCATCTATGTGTACTATTCACATATACTCACACACAGACCCATTCATGTGTACTATTCACACACACACACACACACACAGACCCATCCATGTGTACTATTCACATATACACACACACTCACACATCCATGTGTACTATTCACATATACTCACACACACAGACCCATCCATGTGTACTATTCACATACACACACAGAGACACATCCATGTGTACTATTCACATATACTCACAAACACACACACCCATCTATGTGTAGTATTCACATACACTCACACACACACAGACCCATCAATGTGTACTATTCACATATACTCACACAGACCCATCCATGTGTACTATTCACAAATACTCACACACACAGACCCATCAATGTGTACTATTCACATATACTCACACACACACAGACCCATCCATGTGTACTATTCACATATACACACACACATCCATGTGTACTATTCACATATACTGACACACACGCAGACCCATCCATGTCTACTATTCACATATACTCACAAACACACACACACCCATCTATGTGTAGTGTTCACATTTACTCCAACACATACAGACCCATCAATGTGGACTATTCAAATATAGTCACACACACAGATGCATCCATGTGTACTATTCACATATATACACACACTCACACATCCATGTGTACTATTCACATACACTCACACACACACAGACCCATCAATGTGTGCTATTCACATATACTCACACAGACGCATCCATATGTACTATTCACATATACTCACACACACACAGACCCCTCCATGTGTACTATTCACACATACTCTCACACACACACCCAGACACATCCATGTGTACGTTTCACATATACACTCACACACACACACAGACCCATCCATGTCCACTATTCACACATACTCACACACACATTCACACACACAGACCCATCCATGTGTACTATTCACATATACTCGCACACACACAGACCCATTCACGTGTTCTATTCACATATACTCACACACACAGACCCATCCATGTGTACTATTCACATATACACACACACACACATCCATGTGTACTATTCACATATACTGACACACACGCAGACCCATCCATGTCTACTATTCACATATACTCACAAACACACACACACACCCATCTATGTGTAGTGTTCACATATACTCCAACACATACAGACCCATCCATGTGTAATATTCACATATACTCACGCACACATTCATACACACACAGACCCATCCATGTGTACTATTCACATATACACAAACACACAGACCCATCGATGTGTACTATTCACATATACTCACACACAAACACACACAGACCCATCCATGTCTATTATACACATATACTCACACACTCACACAAACACACACAGACCCATCCATGTGTACTATTCACATATACTCACACACACAGATCCATCCATGTGTACTATTCACATATACTCACACACACATCCACACACACAGACCCATCCATGTGTACTCTTCACATATACACACACGCAGACCCATCCATGTGTACTATTCAGACATACTCACACACACACACCCATCCATGTGTACTATTCACATATACTCACACACACACATACACAGACCCATCCATGTGTACTATTCACATATACTCACACACAGATCCATCCATGTGTACTATTCACATATACCCACACACACATCCACACACACAGACCCATCCATGTGTACTATTCACATATACCCACACGCACAATCACACACACACAGACCCATCCATGTGTACTATTCACATATACACAAACACACACAGACCCATCCATGTGTACTATTCACATACACTCACACACAAACACACACACACAGACCCTTCCATGTGTACTATTCACATATACTCACACACAAACACACACACAGACCCATCAATGTGTACTATTCACATATACTCACACACATTCACATACACACAGAAACATCCATGTGTACTATTCACATATACTCACACACACAGACCCATCAATGTGTACTATTCACACATACTCACACAAACACACAGACCCATCCATGTGTACTATTCACATATACTCACACACATTCACATACACACAGAAACATCCATGTGTACTATTCACATATACTCACACACACATTCACACACACAGACTCATCCATGTCAACTATTCACATATACTCAGTCACACAAACACACACACAGACCCATCCATGTGTACTATTCACATATACTCACACACACAGACCCATTCATGTGTACTATTCACATATACACACACACAGACCCATCCATGTGTACTATTCACATATACGCACACACGCATCCATGTGTACTATTCACATATACTCACACACACAGACCCATCCATGTGTACTATTCACACATACTCACACACACACATCAATGTGTACTATTCACATATACTGACACACACGCAGACCAATCCATGTCTACTATTCACATATACTCACAAACACACACACACACCCATCTATGTGTAGTGTTCACATATACTCCAACACATACAGACCCATCAATGTGTACTATTCACATATAGTCACACACACAGACGCATCCACATGTACTATTCACATATACTCACACACACACACAGGCCCATTCAAGTGTACTAATCACATATACTCACACACACACACAGACCCATCCATGTGTACTATTCACATATACACAAACACACAGACCCATCCATGTGTACTATTCACATATACTCACACACACAGATCCATCCATGTGTACTATTCACATATACTCACACACACATCCACACACACAGACCCATCCATGTGTACCATTCACATATACCCACACACACAATCACACACACACAGAGCCATCCATGTGTACTGTTCACATACACACACGCACAGACCCATCCATGTGTACTATTCAGACATACTCACACACACACACACCCATCCATGTGTACTATTCACATATACTCACACACACACACACACAGACCCATCCATGTGTACTATTCACATATACTCACACACAGATCCATCCATGTGTACTATTCACATATACTCACACACACATCCACACACACAGTCCCATCCATGTGTACTATGCACATATACCCACACGCACAATCACACACACACAGACCCATCCATGTGTACTATTCACATATACACAAACACACACAGACCCATCCATGTGTACTATTCACATATACTCACACACAAACACACACACACAGACCCTTCCATGTGTACTATTCACATATACTCACACACAAACACACACACAGACCCATCCATGCGTACTATTCACATATACTCACACACACAGACCCATCCATGTGTACTATTCACATATACTCACACAAACACACACAGACCCATCCATGTGTACTATTCACACATACTCACACATACACAGACCCATCCATGTGTACTATACACATATACTCACACACACACAGACCCATCCATGTGTACTAATCACATATACTCACACACACAGACCCCTCCATGTGTACTATTCACACATACTCACACACAGACAGACCCATCCATGTGTACTATTCACACATACTCTCACACACACAGACAGACCCATCCATGTGTACGTTTCACATATACTCACACAAACACACAGACCCATCCATGTGTACTATTCATATATAATCACACACACACACCCATTCATGTGTACTATTCACATATAAACACACACAGACCCATCAATGTGTACTATTCACATATACTCACACAGACCCATCCATGTGTACTATTCACAAATACTCACACACACAGACCCATCAATGTGTACTATTCACATATACTCACACACACACAGACCCATCCATGTGTACTATTCACATATACTCACACACACAGACCCATCCATGTGTACTATTCACATATACACACACACACATCCATGTGTACTATTCACATATACTGACACACACGCAGACCCATCCATGTCTACGATTCACATATACTCACAAACACACACACACCCATCTATGTGTAGTGTTCACATTTACTCCAACACATACAGACCCATCAATGTGGACTATTCACATATAGTCACACACACAGATGCATCCATGTGTACTATTCACATATATACACACACTCACACATCCATGTGTACTATTCACATACACTCACACACACACAGACCCATCAATGTGTGCTATTCACATATACTCACACAGACGCATCCATGTGTACTATTCACATATACTCACACACACACAGACCCATCCATGTGAACTATTCACATATACTCACACACACACAGACCCCTCCATGTGTACTATTCACACATACTCACTCACACACACACCCAGACACATCCATGTGTACGTTTCACATATACACTCACACACACACACAGACCCATCCATGTCCACTATTCACACATACTCACACACACATTCACACACACAGACCCATCCATGTGTACTATTCACATATACTCGCACACACACAGACCCATTCACGTGTTCTATTCACATATACTCACACACACAGACCCATCCATGTGTACTATTCACATATACACACACACACACACACACATCCATGTGTACTATTCACATATACTGACACACACGCAAACCCATCCATGTCTACTATTCACATATACTCACAAACACACACACACACCCATCTATGTGTAGTGTTCACATATACTCCAACACATACAGACCCATCCATGTGTAATATTCACATATACTCACGCACACATTCATACACACACAGACCCATCCATGTGTACTATTCACATATACACAAACACACAGACCCATCGATGTGTACTATTCACATATACTCACACACAAACACACACAGACCCATCCATGTCTATTATACACATATACTCACACACTCACACAAACACACACAGACCCATCCATGTGTACTATTCACATATACTCACACACACAGATCCATCCATGTGTACTATTCACATATACTCACACACACATCCACACACACAGACCCATCCATGTGTACTATTCACATATACCCACACGCACAATCACACACACACAGACCCATCCATGTGTACTCTTCACATATACACACACGCAGACCCATCCATGTGTACTATTCAGACATACTCACACACACACACCCATCCATGTGTACTATTCACATATACTCACACACACACATACACAGACCCATCCATGTGTACTATTCACATATACTCACACACAGATCCATCCATGTGTACTATTCACATATACTCACACACACATCCACACACACAGACCCATCCATGTGTACTATTCACATATACCCACACACAAACACACGCACACAGACCCATCCATGTGTACTATTCACATGTACTCACACACAAACACACACACTGACCCATCCATGCGTACTATTCACATATACTCACACACACAGACCCATCCATGTGCACTATTCACATATACTCTCACAGACAGACCCATCCATGTGTACTATTCACATATACTCACACAAACACACACAGACCCATCCATGTGTACTATTACCACATACTCACACATACACAGACCCATCCATGTGTACTAATCACATATACTCACACACACATCCACACACACAGACCCATCCATGTGTACTATTCACATATACCCACACACAAACACACGCACACAGACCCATCCATGTGTACTATTCACATGTACTCACACACAAACACACACACAGACCCATCCATGCGTACTATTCACATATACTCACACACACAGACCCATCCATGTGCACTATTCACATATACTCTCACAGACAGACCCATCCATGTGTACTATTCACATATACTCACACAAACACACACAGACCCATCCATGTGTCCTATTCACATATACTCACACTCAAACACACACACGGACCCATCCATGTGCACTATTCACATATACTCACACACACACAGACCCATCCATGTGTACTATACACATATACTCACACACTCACACCCATCTATGTGTAGTATTCACATATACTCACACACTCAAACACACACAGACCCATCTATGTGTACTATTCACAAACACTCACACACACAGACCCATCCATGTGTACTATTCACATATACTCACACACACAAACACACACAGAGACCCATCCATGTGTACTATTCACATATAGGAAGACACACAAACACACACACAGACCCATCCATGTGCACTATTCACATTTACTCACACACACACAGACCCATCCATATGTAATATACACATATACTCACACACCCAGACCCATCCATGTGTACTGTTCACACATACTCACCCACGCAAACACACACAGACTCATCCATGTGTACTATTCACATATACTGACACACACACAGACCCATCCATGTGTACTATTCACATTTACTCACATACACAGACACACAGACCCATCCATGTGTACTATTCACATATACTCACACACAGGCAGACACATCCATATGTACTATTCACATTTACTCACACACACAGACACACAGACCCATCCATGTGTGCTATTCACATATACTCACACACAGGCAGACCCATCCATGTCTACTATTCACATATACTCACAAACACACACACCCTTCTATGTGTAGTATTCATATATACTCCAACACATACAGACCCATCAATGTGTACTATTCACATATAGTCACACACACAGATGCATCCACATATACTATTCACATATACTCGCACACACACAGACCCATTCAAGTGTACTAATCACATATACTCACACACACACAAACATACACAGACCCATCCATGTGTACTATTCACATATTCTCACACGCACACACACAGACCCATCCACGTGTACTATTCACATATACTCACAAACTCACACAAACACACACTGACCCATCCATGTGTACTATTCACATATACTCACACTCACAGACCTATCCATGTGTATTATTCACATATACACACACACACACACCCATCCATGTGTACTATTCACATATACTCACAAACACACACACAGGCCCATCTATGTGTAGTATTAACATATACTCACACACACAGACCTATCAAAGTGTCCCATTCACATATACGCACACACACACAGATGCATCCACATGTACTATTCATATATCCTCACACACACAGACCCATCCATGTGTACTATACACATATACTCACACACACATTCACACACACACAGACCGATCCATGCGTACTATTCACATATGCTCACACACACATTCACACAGACAGATCCATCCATGTGTACTATTCACATATACTCCCACACACAGAGACCCATCCATGTGGACTATTCACATATACTCACAAACATACACACAGACCCATCTATGTGTAGTATTAACATGTACTCACACACACAGACCCATCAAAGTGTACTATTCACATATACGCACACACACACAGATGCATCCACATGTACTATTCATATATCCTCACACACACAGACCCATCCATGTGTAGTATACACATATACTCACACACACATTCACACACACACAGACCGATCCATGCGTACTATTCACATATACTCACACACACATTCACACAAACAGACCCATCCATGTGTACTATTCACATATACTCACACACTCAGACCCATCCATGTGTAGTATTCACATATACTCACACACTCAAACACACACAGACCCATCCATGTGTACTATTCACATATACTCGCACACACACAGACACATTCATGTGTACTATTCACATATACTCACACACAGGCAGACCAATCCATGTCTACTATTCACATATACTCACAAACACACACACCCTTCTATGTGTAGTATTCATATATACTCCAACACATACAGACCCATCCATGTGTACTATTCACATATACTCGCACACACACAGACCCATTCAAGTGTACTAATCACATATACTCACACACACACAAACATACACAGACCCATCCATGTGTACTATTCACATATTCTCACACGCACACACACAGACCCATCCACGTGTACTATTCACATATACTCACAAACTCACACAAACACACACTGACCCATCCATGTGTACTATTCACATATACTCACACTCACAGACCTATCCATGTGTACTATTCACATATACACACACACACACACACGCATCCATGTGTACTATTCACATATACTCACACACACACTGACCCATCCATGTGTACTATTCTCATATACTCTCTCACACACAGACACAGACCCATCCATGTGTACTATTCACGTATACACACACACAGACCCATCCATGTGTACTATTCACATATACTCTCTCACACACACACACGCAACCATGTGTACTATTCACATATACTCACACACACACACAGACCTATCCATGTGTACTATTCACATATACTCTCTCACACACACCGACCTATCCATGTGTACTATTCACATATACTCTCTCACACACACACACAGACCCATCCATGTGTACTATTCACATATACTCACAAACACACACACAGACCCATCTATGTGTAGGATTAACATATACTCACACACACATTCACACACACAGACCCATCCATGTGTATATTCGCATATACTCACACACACAGACCCATCCATGTGTACTTTTCACATATACTCTCACACAAACACACACACAGACCCATCCATATGTACTATTCACATATACTCTCACACACACACAAACCCATCCATGTGTACTATTCACATATACTCACGCACCCACAGACCCATCCATGTGTACTATTCACATATACACACACACGCATCCATGTGTACTATTCACATATACTCACACACACACAGACCCATCCATATGTACTATTCACATGTACACGCACACACAGACCCATCCATGTGTACTATTGACATATACTCACACACACACACAGACCCATCCATGCCTACAATTCACATATACTCACAAACACACACACACCCATCTATGTGTAGTATTCACATATACTCCAACACACACAGACCCATCCATGTGTACTATTCACACATACGCACACATGCACAAACACACACAGACCCATCCATGTGAACTATTCACATATGCGCACGCACACATTCACACACACAGACCCATGCATGTGTACTATTCACATATACACACACACAGACCCATCCATGTGTACTATTCACATATACTCACACACAAACACACACAGACCCATCCATGTGTATCAAGCACATATACTCACACACACACAGACCCATCCATGTGTACTATTTACATATACTCACACACACAGACCCATCCATGTGAACTATTCACATATGCGCACGCACACATTCACACACACAGACCCATGCATGTGTACTATTCACATATACACACACACAGACCCATCCATGTGTACTATTCACATATACTCACACACAAACACACACAGACCCATCCATGTGTATCAAGCACATATACACACACACACAGACCCATCCATGTGTACTATTTACATATACTCACACACACAGAGACCCATCCATGTGTACTATTCACATATACACATATACTCACACACCTGCAGACCCATCCATGTGTACTATTCACATATACTCTCTCACACACACACACACGCATCCATGTGTACTATTCACATATACTCACACACACGCAGACCCATCCATGTGTACTATTCACATATATTCTCTCACACACACAGACCCATCCTTGTGTACTATTCACGTATACTCTCTCACACACACACACAGACCCATCCATGTGTACGATTCACATATACTCACAAACACACACACAGACCCATCTATGTGTAGTATTAACATATACTCACACACACAGACCCATCAAAGTGTACTATTCACATATGCACACACGCACAGGCGCATCCACATGTACTATTCATATGTCTTCACACACACAGACCCATCCATGTTGACTATTCACATATACTCACTCACACACACACAGACAGACCCATCCATGTGCACGTTTCACATATACTCACACACTCAGACCCATCTATGTGTAGTATTCACATATACTCACACACTCACACCCATCAATGTGTAGTATTCACATATACTCACACACTCAAACACACACAGACCCATCCATGTGTACTATTCACATATGCTAACACACACAAACACACACAGACCCATCCATATGCACTATTCACATTTACTCACACACACACAGACCCTTCCATGTGTACTATACACATATACTCACACACCCAGACCCATCCATGTGTACTATTCACACATACTCACAGACGCAAACACACACAGACCCATCCATGTCTACCATTCACATATACTCGCACACACGCAGACCCCTCCATATGTACTATTCACATTTACTCACACACTCACACACAGACCCATCCATGTGCACGTTTCACATATACTCACACACACACAGGCCCATCAATGTGTACTTTTCACACACAGTCACACACACATTCACACACAGACAGACCCATCCATGTGTACTATTCACATATACTCACACACACAAACACACATACACCCACCCATGTGTACTATTCACATATACTCATACACACATACCCATCCATGTGCACTATTCACATATACTCACACACACACAGACGCATCCATGTGTACTATACACATATACTCACACAACCAGATCCATCCATGTGTACTATTCACACATACTCACCCACGCAAACACACACAGACTCATCCATGTGTACTATTCACATATACACACACAACCAGATCCATCCATGTGTACTATTCACACATACTCACACACGCAAACACACTCACACCCATCTATGTGTAGTATTCACATATACTCACACACTCAAACACACACAGACCCATCCATGTGTACTATTCACATATACTCACACACAGAGACCCATCCATTTGTACTATTCACATATACTCACACACACAAACACAAACAGACCCATCCATGTGTACTATTCACGTATACTCACACACACAAACACACACAGACCCATCCATGTGTACTATTCACATATGCAAACACACACAAACCCATCCATGTGTACTATTCACATATACTCACACACAAACACACACACAGACCCATCCATGTGCACTATTCACATTTACTCACACACACACAGACCCATCCATGTGTAATATACACATATACTCACACAACCAGATCCATCCATGTGTACTGTTCACACGTACTCACCCACGCAAACACACACAGACCCATCCATGTGTACTATTCACATATACTCACACACAGGCAGACCAATCCATGTCTACTATTCACATATACCCACAAACACACACACACACACCCATCTATGTGTAGTATTCACATTTACTCCAACACATACAGACCCATCAATGTGTACTATTCACATATAGTCACACACACAGATGCATCCACATATACTATTCACATATACTCACAAACATACACAGACCCATCCATGTGTACTATTCACATATTCTCACACACACACACAGACCCATCCATGTGTACTATTCACATATACTCACTCATGCACAAACACACATGCAGACTCTTCCATGTGTACTATTCACATATACTCACACACACATTCACACACACACAGACCCATCCATGTGTACTATTCACATACACTCAGTCGCACAAACACACACACAGACCCATCCATGTGTACTATTCACATTTACTCACACACACAGAACCATCCATGTGTACTACTCACATATACTCACACAGACATGGACCCATCCATGTGTACTATTCACATATACTCACACACACAGACCCATCCATGTGTACTATTCACATATACTGACACACACACAGACCCATCCAAGTGTACTATTCACATACACTCAGTCGCACAAACACACACACAGACCCATCCATGTGTACTATTCACATTTACTCACACACACACAGACCCATCCATATGTACTATTCACATTTACTCACACACACAGACACACAGACCCATCCATGTGTACTATTCACATATACTCACACACAGGCAGACCAATCCATGTCTACTATTCACATATACTCACAAACACACACACACACCCTTCTATGTGTAGTATTCACATTTACTCCAACACATATAGACCCATCAATGTGTACTATTCACATATAGTCACACACACAGATGCATCCACATATACTATTCACATATACTCACAAACATACACAGACCCATCCATGTGTACTATTCACATATTCTCACACACACACACACAGACCCATCCATGTGTACTATTCACATATACTCACTCATGCACAAACACACACGCAGACCCATCCATGTGTACTATTCACATATACTCACGCACACATTCACACACACACAGACCCATCCATGTGTACTATTCACATACACTCAGTCGCACAAACACACACACAGACCCATCCATGTGTACTATTCACATTTACTCACATACACAGACCCATCCATGTGTACTACTCACATATACTCACACACACAGACCCATCCATGTGTACTATTCACATATACTGACACACACACAGACCCATCCATGTGTACTATTCACATATACTGACACACACACAGACCCATCCATGTGTACTATTCACATATACTGACACACACACAGACCCATCCATGTGTACTATTCACATATACTCACACACACACAGACCCCTCCATGTGTACTATTCACACATACTCACTCACGCACACACAGACAGACCCATCCATGTGTATGTTTCACATATACTCACACACACAGACACATCCATGTGTACTATTCACATGTACTCACACACATTCACACACACACAGACACATCCACGTGTACTATTTACACATACTCACACACATATTCACACACACAGACCCATCCATGTGTACTATTCACATATACTCACACAGACACGGACCCATCCATGTGTACTATTCACATATACTCACACACACAGACCCATCCATGTGTACTATTCACATATACTGACACACACACAGACCCATCCATGTGTACTATTCACATATACTCACACGCACACAGACCCCTCCATGTGTAATATTCACACATACTCACTCACGCACACACACACAGACCCATCCATGTGTACGTTTCACATATACTCACACACACAGACACATCCACGTGTACTATTCACACATACACACACAGACATTCACACACACAGACCCATCCATGTGTACTATTCACATATACTCACACACACACACAGACCCATCCACGCGTACTATTCACATCTACTCACACACACAGACCCATCCATGTGTACTATTCACATATATTCACACTAACAGACCCATCCATGTGTAATATTCACATATACGCACACACACAAACACACACACAGACTTCTCCATGTGTACTATTCTCATATACTCACACACACAGACCCATCCATGTGTAATATTCACATATACTCACACACACAAACACACACAGACCCATACATGTGTACTATTCACATATACTCACACACACATTCACACACACACAGACCCATCCATGTGTCCTATTCACATATGCACACACACACATTCACACACACAGACCCATCCATGTGTACGTTTCACATATACTCACACACACACACACACACAAACACACAGAGACCCATCCATGTGTACTATTCACATATACACACACACAGTCCCATCCATGTGCACTATTCACATATACTCACAGACACACACAGATCCATCCATGTGTACTATACACGTATACTCACACACAAACACACACACAGACCCATCCATGTGCACTATTCACATATACTCACATACACACAGATCCCTCCATGGGTCCTATTCACACATACTCACTCACACACAGACAGACCCATCCATGTGTATGTTTCACATATACTCACACACACATTCGCACACACACAGACCCATCCACGTGTACGATTCACATATACTCACACACACATTCACACACACAGACCCATCCATGTGTACTATTCACATATACTCACACATACACAGACCCATCCACGTGTACTATTCACATGTACTCACACACATATTCACACACACTGACCCATCCATGTGTACTATTCACATATACTCACACACACAAACACACACAGACCCATCCATGTGTACTATTCACATATACTCACACACACAGACCCATCCATGTGTACTATTCACATATACTGACACACACACAGACCCATCCATGTGTACTAATCACATATACTCACGCGCACACAGACCCATCCATGTGTACTATTACCACATACTCACTCACATACACACAGACCCATCCATGTGCACGTTTCACATATACTCACACACACATAGGCCCATCCACGTGTACTATTCACATATACTCACACACACATTCACATACACACAGACCCATCCATGTGTACTATTCACATATGCTCACACACACATTCACACACACAGACCCATCCATGTGTACTATTCACATATACTCACACACACACAGACCCATCCATGTGTACTATTCACATATAGTCACACACACAGACCCATCCATGTGTACTATTCACATATACTGACACACACAAACACACACAGACCCATCCATGTGTACTATTCACATATACTCACCCGCACACAGACCCATCCATGTGTACTATTACCACATACTCACTCACATACACACAGACAGACCCATCCATGTGCACGTTTCACATATACTCACACACACATAGGCCCATCCACGTGTACTATTCACATATACTCACACACACATTCACAAACACACAGACCCATCCATGTGTACTATTCACATATACTGACACACACACAGACCCATCCATGTGTACTAATCACATATACTCACGCGCACACAGACCCATCCATGTGTACTATTACCACATACTCACTCACATACACACAGACCCATCCATGTGCACGTTTCACATATACTCACACACACATAGGCCCATCCACGTGTACTATTCACATATACTCACACACACATTCACATACACACAGACCCATCCATGTGTACTATTCACATATACTCACACACTCAGACCCATCCATGTGTAGTATTCACATATACTCACACACTCAAACACACACAGACCCATCCATGTGTACTATTCACATATACTCGCACACACACAGACACATTCATGTGTACTATTCACATATACTCACACACAGGCAGACCAATCCATGTCTACTATTCACATATACCCACAAACACACACACACACACACACACTTCTATGTGTAGTATTCACATTTACTCCAACACATACAGACCCATCAATGTGTACTATTCACATATAGTCACACACACAGATGCATCCACATATACTATTCACATATACTCGCACACACACAGACCCATTCAAGTGTACTAATCACATATACTCACACACACACAAACATACACAGACCCATCCATGTGTACTATTCACATATTCTCACACGCACACACACAGACCCATCCACGTGTACTATTCACATATACTCACAAACTCACACAAACACACACTGACCCATCCATGTGTACTATTCACATATACTCACACTCACAGACCTATCCATGTGTATTATTCACATATACACACACACACACACCCATCCATGTGTACTATTCACATATACTCACAAACACACACACAGACCCATCTATGTGTAGTATTAACATATACTCACACACACAGACCTATCAAAGTGTCCCATTCACATATACGCACACACACACAGATGCATCCACATGTACTATTCATATATCCTCACACACACAGACCCATCCATGTGTACTATACACATATACTCACACACACATTCACACACACACAGACCGATCCATGCGTACTATTCACATATGCTCACACACACATTCACACAGACAGATCCATCCATGTGTACTATTCACATATACTCCCACACACAGAGACCCATCCATGTGGACTATTCACATATACTCACAAACACACACACAGACCCATCTATGTGTAGTATTAACATGTACTCACACACACAGACCCATCAAAGTGTACTATTCACATATACGCACACACACACAGATGCATCCACATGTACTATTCATATATCCTCACACACACAGACCCATCCATGTGTAGTATACACATATACTCACATACACATTCACACACACACAGACCGATCCATGCGTACTATTCACATATACTCACACACACATTCACACAAACAGACCCATCCATGTGTACTATTCACATATACTCACACACTCAGACCCATCCATGTGTAGTATTCACATATACTCACACACTCAAACACACACAGACCCATCCATGTGTACTATTCACATATACTCGCACACACACAGACACATTCATGTGTACTATTCACATATACTCACACACAGGCAGACCAATCCATGTCTACTATTCACATATACCCACAAACACACACACACACACACACACTTCTATGTGTAGTATTCACATTTACTCCAACACATACAGACCCATCCATGTGTACTATTCACATATACTCACACACAAACACACACACAGACCCATCCATGTGCACTATTCACATTTACTCACACACAGGCAGACCAATCCATGTCTACTATTCACATATACCCACAAACACACACACACACACCCATCTATGTGTAGTATTCACATTTACTCCAACACATACAGACCCATCAATGTGTACTATTCACATATAGTCACACACACAGATGCATCCACATATACTATTCACATATACTCACAAACATACACAGACCCATCCATGTGTACTATTCACATATTCTCACACACACACACAGACCCATCCATGTGTACTATTCACATATACTCACTCATGCACAAACACACATGCAGACTCTTCCATGTGTACTATTCACATATACTCACACACACAGACCCATCCATGTGTACTATTCACATATACTGACACACACACAGACGCATCCAAGTGTACTATTCACATACACTCAGTCGCACAAACACACACACAGACCCATCCATGTGTACTATTCACATTTACTCACACACACAGAACCATCCATGTGTACTACTCACATATACTCACACAGACATGGACCCATCCATGTGTGCTATTCACATATACTCACACACAGGCAGACCCATCCATGTCTACTATTCACATATACTCACAAACACACACACCCTTCTATGTGTAGTATTCATATATACTCCAACACATACAGACCCATCCATGTGTACTATTCACATATACTCGCACACACACAGACCCATTCAAGTGTACTAATCACATATACTCACACACACACAAACATACACAGACCCATCCATGTGTACTATTCACATATTCTCACACGCACACACACAGACCCATCCACGTGTACTATTCACATATACTCACAAACTCACACAAACACACACTGACCCATCCATGTGTACTATTCACATATACTCACACTCACAGACCTATCCATGTGTACTATTCACATATACACACACACACACACACGCATCCATGTGTACTATTCACATATACTCACACACACACTGACCCATCCATGTGTACTATTCTCATATACTCTCTCACACACAGACACAGACCCATCCATGTGTACTATTCACGTATACACACACACAGACCCATCCATGTGTACTATTCACATATACTCTCTCACACACACACACGCAACCATGTGTACTATTCACATATACTCACACACACACACAGACCTATCCATGTGTACTATTCACATATACTCTCTCACACACACCGACCTATCCATGTGTACTATTCACATATACTCTCTCACACACACACACAGACCCATCCATGTGTACTATTCACATATACTCACAAACACACACACAGACCCATCTATGTGTAGGATTAACATATACTCACACACACATTCACACACACAGACCCATCCATGTGTATATTCGCATATACTCACACACACAGACCCATCCATGTGTACTTTTCACATATACTCTCACACAAACACACACACAGACCCATCCATATGTACTATTCACATATACTCTCACACACACACAAACCCATCCATGTGTACTATTCACATATACTCACGCACCCACAGACCCATCCATGTGTACTATTCACATATACACACACACGCATCCATGTGTACTATTCACATATACTCACACACACACAGACCCATCCATATGTACTATTCACATGTACACGCACACACAGACCCATCCATGTGTACTATTGACATATACTCACACACACACACAGACCCATCCATGCCTACAATTCACATATACTCACAAACACACACACACCCATCTATGTGTAGTATTCACATATACTCCAACACACACAGACCCATCCATGTGTACTATTCACACATACGCACACATGCACAAACACACACAGACCCATCCATGTGAACTATTCACATATGCGCACGCACACATTCACACACACAGACCCATGCATGTGTACTATTCACATATACACACACACAGACCCATCCATGTGTACTATTCACATATACTCACACACAAACACACACAGACCCATCCATGTGTATCAAGCACATATACTCACACACACACAGACCCATCCATGTGTACTATTTACATATACTCACACACACAGACCCATCCATGTGAACTATTCACATATGCGCACGCACACATTCACACACACAGACCCATGCATGTGTACTATTCACATATACACACACACAGACCCATCCATGTGTACTATTCACATATACTCACACACAAACACACACAGACCCATCCATGTGTATCAAGCACATATACACACACACACAGACCCATCCATGTGTACTATTTACATATACTCACACACACAGAGACCCATCCATGTGTACTATTCACATATACACATATACTCACACACCTGCAGACCCATCCATGTGTACTATTCACATATACTCTCTCACACACACACACACGCATCCATGTGTACTATTCACATATACTCACACACACGCAGACCCATCCATGTGTACTATTCACATATATTCTCTCACACACACAGACCCATCCTTGTGTACTATTCACGTATACTCTCTCACACACACACACAGACCCATCCATGTGTACGATTCACATATACTCACAAACACACACACAGACCCATCTATGTGTAGTATTAACATATACTCACACACACAGACCCATCAAAGTGTACTATTCACATATGCACACACGCACAGGCGCATCCACATGTACTATTCATATGTCTTCACACACACAGACCCATCCATGTTGACTATTCACATATACTCACTCACACACACACAGACAGACCCATCCATGTGCACGTTTCACATATACTCACACACTCAGACCCATCTATGTGTAGTATTCACATATACTCACACACTCACACCCATCAATGTGTAGTATTCACATATACTCACACACTCAAACACACACAGACCCATCCATGTGTACTATTCACATATGCTAACACACACAAACACACACAGACCCATCCATATGCACTATTCACATTTACTCACACACACACAGACCCTTCCATGTGTACTATACACATATACTCACACACCCAGACCCATCCATGTGTACTATTCACACATACTCACAGACGCAAACACACACAGACCCATCCATGTCTACCATTCACATATACTCGCACACACGCAGACCCCTCCATATGTACTATTCACATTTACTCACACACTCACACACAGACCCATCCATGTGCACGTTTCACATATACTCACACACACACAGGCCCATCAATGTGTACTTTTCACACACAGTCACACACACATTCACACACAGACAGACCCATCCATGTGTACTATTCACATATACTCACACACACAAACACACATACACCCACCCATGTGTACTATTCACATATACTCATACACACATACCCATCCATGTGCACTATTCACATATACTCACACACACACAGACGCATCCATGTGTACTATACACATATACTCACACAACCAGATCCATCCATGTGTACTATTCACACATACTCACCCACGCAAACACACACAGACTCATCCATGTGTACTATTCACATATACACACACAACCAGATCCATCCATGTGTACTATTCACACATACTCACACACGCAAACACACTCACACCCATCTATGTGTAGTATTCACATATACTCACACACTCAAACACACACAGACCCATCCATGTGTACTATTCACATATACTCACACACAGAGACCCATCCATTTGTACTATTCACATATACTCACACACACAAACACAAACAGACCCATCCATGTGTACTATTCACGTATACTCACACACACAAACACACACAGACCCATCCATGTGTACTATTCACATATGCAAACACACACAAACCCATCCATGTGTACTATTCACATATACTCACACACAAACACACACACAGACCCATCCATGTGCACTATTCACATTTACTCACACACACACAGACCCATCCATGTGTAATATACACATATACTCACACAACCAGATCCATCCATGTGTACTGTTCACACGTACTCACCCACGCAAACACACACAGACCCATCCATGTGTACTATTCACATATACTCACACACAGGCAGACCAATCCATGTCTACTATTCACATATACCCACAAACACACACACACACACCCATCTATGTGTAGTATTCACATTTACTCCAACACATACAGACCCATCAATGTGTACTATTCACATATAGTCACACACACAGATGCATCCACATATACTATTCACATATACTCACAAACATACACAGACCCATCCATGTGTACTATTCACATATTCTCACACACACACACAGACCCATCCATGTGTACTATTCACATATACTCACTCATGCACAAACACACATGCAGACTCTTCCATGTGTACTATTCACATATACTCACGCACACATTCACACACACACAGACCCATCCATGTGTACTATTCACATACACTCAGTCGCACAAACACACACACAGACCCATCCATGTGTACTATTCACATTTACTCACACACACAGAACCATCCATGTGTACTACTCACATATACTCACACAGACATGGACCCATCCATGTGTACTATTCACATATACTCACACACACAGACCCATCCATGTGTACTATTCACATATACTGACACACACACAGACCCATCCAAGTGTACTATTCACATACACTCAGTCGCACAAACACACACACAGACCCATCCATGTGTACTATTCACATTTACTCACACACACACAGACCCATCCATATGTACTATTCACATTTACTCACACACACAGACACACAGACCCATCCATGTGTACTATTCACATATACTCACACACAGGCAGACCAATCCATGTCTACTATTCACATATACTCACAAACACACACACACACCCTTCTATGTGTAGTATTCACATTTACTCCAACACATACAGACCCATCAATGTGTACTATTCACATATAGTCACACACACAGATGCATCCACATATACTATTCACATATACTCACAAACATACACAGACCCATCCATGTGTACTATTCACATATTCTCACACACACACACACAGACCCATCCATGTGTACTATTCACATATACTCACTCATGCACAAACACACACGCAGACCCATCCATGTGTACTATTCACATATACTCACGCACACATTCACACACACACAGACCCATCCATGTGTACTATTCACATACACTCAGTCGCACAAACACACACACAGACCCATCCATGTGTACTATTCACATTTACTCACATACACAGACCCATCCATGTGTACTACTCACATATACTCACACACACAGACCCATCCATGTGTACTATTCACATATACTGACACACACACAGACCCATCCATGTGTACTATTCACATATACTGACACACACACAGACCCATCCATGTGTACTATTCACATATACTGACACACACACAGACCCATCCATGTGTACTATTCACATATACTCACACACACACAGACCCCTCCATGTGTACTATTCACACATACTCACTCACGCACACACAGACAGACCCATCCATGTGTATGTTTCACATATACTCACACACACAGACACATCCATGTGTACTATTCACATGTACTCACACACATTCACACACACACAGACACATCCACGTGTACTATTTACACATACTCACACACATATTCACACACACAGACCCATCCATGTGTACTATTCACATATACTCACACAGACACGGACCCATCCATGTGTACTATTCACATATACTCACACACACAGACCCATCCATGTGTACTATTCACATATACTGACACACACACAGACCCATCCATGTGTACTATTCACATATACTCACACGCACACAGACCCCTCCATGTGTAATATTCACACATACTCACTCACGCACACACACACAGACCCATCCATGTGTACGTTTCACATATACTCACACACACAGACACATCCACGTGTACTATTCACACATACACACACAGACATTCACACACACAGACCCATCCATGTGTACTATTCACATATACTCACACACACACACAGACCCATCCACGCGTACTATTCACATCTACTCACACACACAGACCCATCCATGTGTACTATTCACATATATTCACACTAACAGACCCATCCATGTGTAATATTCACATATACGCACACACACAAACACACACACAGACTTCTCCATGTGTACTATTCTCATATACTCACACACACAGACCCATCCATGTGTAATATTCACATATACTCACACACACAAACACACACAGACCCATACATGTGTACTATTCACATATACTCACACACACATTCACACACACACAGACCCATCCATGTGTCCTATTCACATATGCACACACACACATTCACACACACAGACCCATCCATGTGTACGTTTCACATATACTCACACACACACACACACACAAACACACAGAGACCCATCCATGTGTACTATTCACATATACACACACACAGTCCCATCCATGTGCACTATTCACATATACTCACAGACACACACAGATCCATCCATGTGTACTATACACGTATACTCACACACAAACACACACACAGACCCATCCATGTGCACTATTCACATATACTCACATACACACAGATCCCTCCATGGGTCCTATTCACACATACTCACTCACACACAGACAGACCCATCCATGTGTATGTTTCACATATACTCACACACACATTCGCACACACACAGACCCATCCACGTGTACGATTCACATATACTCACACACACATTCACACACACAGACCCATCCATGTGTACTATTCACATATACTCACACATACACAGACCCATCCACGTGTACTATTCACATGTACTCACACACATATTCACACACACTGACCCATCCATGTGTACTATTCACATATACTCACACACACAAACACACACAGACCCATCCATGTGTACTATTCACATATACTCACACACACAGACCCATCCATGTGTACTATTCACATATACTGACACACACACAGACCCATCCATGTGTACTAATCACATATACTCACGCGCACACAGACCCATCCATGTGTACTATTACCACATACTCACTCACATACACACAGACCCATCCATGTGCACGTTTCACATATACTCACACACACATAGGCCCATCCACGTGTACTATTCACATATACTCACACACACATTCACATACACACAGACCCATCCATGTGTACTATTCACATATGCTCACACACACATTCACACACACAGACCCATCCATGTGTACTATTCACATATACTCACACACACACAGACCCATCCATGTGTACTATTCACATATAGTCACACACACAGACCCATCCATGTGTACTATTCACATATACTGACACACACAAACACACACAGACCCATCCATGTGTACTATTCACATATACTCACCCGCACACAGACCCATCCATGTGTACTATTACCACATACTCACTCACATACACACAGACAGACCCATCCATGTGCACGTTTCACATATACTCACACACACATAGGCCCATCCACGTGTACTATTCACATATACTCACACACACATTCACAAACACACAGACCCATCCATGTGTACTATTCACATATGCTCACACACACATTCACACACAGAGACCCATCCATGTGTACTATTCACATATACTCACACACACACAGACCCATCCACGCGTACTATTCACATCTACTCACACACACAGACCCATCCATATGTACTATTCACATATACTCAGTCACACAAACACACACACAGACCCATCCATGTGTACTATTCACATATATTCACACAAACAGACCCATCCATGTGAAATATTCACATATACGCACACACACAAACACACACACAGACCCATCCATGTGTACTATTCTCATATACTCACACACACAGACCCATCCATGTGTAATATTCACATATACTCACACACACAAACACACACAGACCCATACATGTGTACTATTCACATATACTCACACACACATTCACACACACACAGACCCATCCATGTGTACTATTCACATATGCACACACACACATTCACACACACAGACCCATCCATGTGTACTATTCACATATACTCACACACACACAATCACAAACACACAGAGACCCATCCATGTGTACTATTCACATATACACACACACAGTCCCATCCATGTGCACTATTCACATATACTCACACTCAAACACACACACAGACACATCCATGTGCACTATTCAAATATACTCACACACACACACAGATCCATCCATGTGTACTATACACGTATACTCACACACAAACACACACACAGACCCATCCATGTGCACTATTCACATATACTCACATACACACAGATCCCTCCATGGGTCCTATTCACACATACTCACTCACACACACACAGATGCATCCATGTGTACGTTTCACATATACTCACACACACATTCGCACACACACAGACCCATCCACATGTATGATTCACATATACTCACACACTCATTCACACACACAGACCCAACCACGTATACTATTCACATATACTCACACATACACAGACCCATCCACGTGTACTATTCACATGTACTCACACACATATTCACACACATTGACCCATCCATGTGTACTATTCACATATAGTCACACACACAGACCCATCCATGTGTACTATTCACATATACTCACACACACAAACACACACAGACCCATCCATGTGTACTATTCACATATACTCACACACACAGACCCATCCATGTGTACTATTCACATATACTGACACACACACAGACCCATCCATGTGTACTAATCACATATACTCACGCGCACACAGACCCATCCATGTGTACTATTACCACATACTCACTCACATACACACAGACCCATCCATGTGCACGTTTCACATATACTCACACACACATAGGCCCATCCACGTGTACTATTCACATATACTCACACACACATTCACATTCACACAGACCCATCCATGTGTACTATTCACATATGCTCACACACACATTCACACACACAGACCCATCCATGTGTACTATTCACATATACTCACACACAAACACACACACAGGCCCATCCATGTGTCCTATTCACATATACTCTCACACACACACAGACCCATCCATGTGTACTATTCACATATACTCACGCACACACAGACCCATCCATGTCTACTATTCACATATACTCACAAACTCAAACACACACACATCCATCTATGTGTAGTATTCACATATACTAACACACACACAGACCCATCAATATGTACTATTCACATATACTCTCACACACACACAGACCCATCCATGTGTACTATTCCCATATACTCACGCACACACAGACCCATCCATGTGTACTATTCACATATACTCACACACACAAACACACACAGACCCATCCACGTATACTATTCACATATACTCACACACACACAGACCAATCCATGTGTACTATTCACATATACTCACACACACACACAAACACACAGATACCCATCCATGTGTACTATTCACATATACACACACACAGACCCATCCATGTGCACTATTCACATATACTCACACTCAAACACACACACAGACACATCCATGTGCACTATTCACATATACTCACACACACACAGATCCATCCAGGTGTACTATACACGTATACTCACACACAAACACACACACAGACCCATCCATGTGCACTATTCACATATACTCACATACACACAGATCCCTCCCTGGGTCCTATTCACACATACTCACTCACACACAGACAGACCCATCCATGTGTACGTTTCACATATACTCACACACACATTCGCACACACACAGACCCATCCACGTGTACGATTCACATATAATCACACACACATTCACACACACAGACCCATCCATGTGTACTATTCACATATACTCACACATATACAGACCCATCTACGTGTACTATTCACATGTACTCACACACACAAACACACACTGACCCATCCATGTGTACTATTCACATATAGTCACATACACAGACCCATCCATTTGTACTATTCACATATACTCACACACACAAACACACACAGACCCATCCATGTGTACTATTCACATATATTCACACAAACAGACCCATCCATGTCTACTATTCACATATACTCACCCGCACACAGACCCATCCATGTGTACTATTACCACATACTCACTCACATACACACAGACAGACCCATCCATGTGCACGTTTCACATATACTCACACACACATAGGCCCATCCACGTGTACTATTCACATATACTCACACACACATTCACACACACACAGACCCATCCATGTGTACTATTCACATATGCTCACACACACATTCACACACACAGACCCATCCATGTGTACTATTCACATATACTCAAACACACACACAGGCCCATCCATGTGTACTATTCACATATACTCACGCACACACAGACCCATCCATGTCTAGTATTCACATATACTCACAAACACACACACATCCATCTATGTGTAGTATTCACATATACTAACACACACAGACCCATCAATACGTACTATTCACATATACTCACACACACAGACCCATCCATGTGTACTATTCACATATACACACACACACACACACCCATCCATGTGTACTATTTACATATACTCACATACACAGACCCATCCATGTGCACTATTCACATATGCTCACACACACAAACACACACACAGACCCATCCATGTGCACTATTCACATATACTCACACACAAACACACACAGACCCTTCCATGTGCACTATCCACATATACTCACACACACAGACCCATCTATGTGTAGTATTCACATATACTCACACACTCAAACACACACAAACCCATCCATGTGTAGTATTCACATATACTCACACACAAACACACACAGACCCATCCATGTGCACTATCCAAATATACTCACACACACATAGACCCATCCATTTGTACTATACACATATACTCACACACCCAGACCCATCCATGTGTACTATTCACACGTACTCACACACTCAAACACACACAGACCCATCCATATGTACTATTTACATATACTCGCAAACACAGACCCATCTATGTGTACTATTCACATATACTCACACACACAAACACACACAGACTCATCCATGTGTACTATTCACATATATTCACACAAACAGACCCATCCATGTGTAATATTCACATATACTCACACACACAAACACATACACAGACCCATCCATGTGTACTATTCAGATATACTCACACACACAGACCCATCCATGTGTAATATTCACATATACTCCCACACACAAACACACACAGACCCATACATGTGTACTATTCACATATACTCACACACACATTCACACACACACAGACCCATCCATGTGTACTATTCACATATACTCACACACACAGACCCATCCATGTGTACTATTCACATATACTCACACACATACAGGTACATCCATGTGTACTATTCACATATACTCATACACACAAACACACACACAGGCTCATCCATGTGTATATTCACATATACTCACACACAAACACACACAGACCCATCCATGTATACTATTCACATATACTCACACACACACAGACCAATCCATGTGTACTATTCACATCTACTCACGCACACACAGACCCATCCATGTCTAGTATTCACATATACTCACAAACACACACACATCCATCTATGTGTAGTAGTCACATATACTAACACACACAGACCCATCAATAGGTACTATTCACATATACTCACACACACACAGACCCCTCCATGTGTACTATTCACATATACTCACACACACATTCACACACACACAGACACATCCACGTGTACTATTCACATATACTCACACACACATTCACACACACAGACCCAACCACGTATACTATTCACATATACTCTCACACACAGACCCATCCATGTGTACTATTCACATATACTCAGTCACACAAACACACACACTGACCCATCCATATGTTCTATTCACATATACTCACACACAGACCCATCCATGTGTACTATTCACATATACACACACACACACACACCCATCCATGTGTACTATTTACATATACTCATATACACAGACCCATCCATGTGCACTATTCACATATGCTCACACACAAACACACACAGACCCTTCCATGTGCACTATCCACATATACCCACACACACAGACCCATCTATGTGTAGTATTCACATATACTCACACACTCAAACACACACAAACCCATCCATGTGTAGTATTCACATATACTCACACACAAACACACACAGACCCATCCATGTGCACTATCCAAATATACTCACACACACATAGACCCATCCATTTGTACTATACACGTATACTCACACACCCAGACCCATCCATATGTACTATTCACACGTACTCACACACTCAAACACACACAGACCCATCCATATGTACTATTTACATATACTCACACACACAGACCCATCTATGTGTACTATTCACATATACTCACACACACAAACACACACAGACCAATCCATGTGTACTATTCACATATATTCACACAAACAGACCCATCCATGTGTAATATTCACATATACTCCCACACACAAACACACACAGACCCATACATGTGTACTATTCACATATACTCACACACATACAGGTACATCCATGTGTACTATTCACATATACTCACACACACAAACACACACACAGGCCCATCCATGTGTACTATTCACATATACTCACACACACAAACACACACACAGACCCATCCATGTGTACTATTCACATATACTCACACACACAAACACACACAGACCCATCCATGTATACTATTCACATATACTCACACACACACAGACCAATCCATGTGTACTATTCACATATACTCACACACACAAACACACACAGACCCATCCATGTATACTATTCACATATACTCACACACACACAGACCAATCCATGTGTACTATTCACATCTACTCTCACACAAACACACACACAGACCCATCCATTTGTACTATTCACATATACTCACACACACACAGACCCATCCATGTGTACTATTCACATATACTCACGCACACACAGACCCATCCATGTCTACTATTCACATATACTCACACACTCAAACACACACACATCTATGTGAAGTATTCACATATACTAACACACACACAGACCCATCAATATGTACTATTCACATATACTCACACACACAGACCCATCCATGTGTACTATTCACATATACACACACACACACATCCATGTGTACTATTTACGTATACTCACACACACAAACACATACAGACCCATCCATGTGTACTATTCATATATTCTCACACACAAACACACACACAAACCCATCGTTGTGTACTATTCACATATACTCTCACACACAGACCCATCCATGTGTCCTATTCACATACACTCACACACACACAAACACACAAAGACCCATCCCTGTGTACTATTCACACATTCACACACACACAGACCCATCCATGTGTACTATTCACATATACTGACACACACTGCCCATCCATGTGTACTATTCACATATACTCACACACATATCCATGTGTACTATTTACGTATACTCACACACACAAACACATACAGACCCATCCATGTGTACTATTCATATATTCTCACACACACAAACACACACACAAACCCATCGTTGTGTACTATTCACATATACTCTCACACACAGACCCATCCATGTGTCCTATTCACATACACTCACACACACACAAACACACAAAGACCCATCCCTGTGTACTATTCACACATTCACACACACACAGACCCATCCATGTGTACTATTCACATATACTCACACACACATTTACACACACAGACCCATCCATGTGTACTATTCACAAATACTCACACACACACAGACCCACCCACGTGTACTATCCACATATACTCACACACATATACACACACTGACCCATCCATGTTTACTATTCACATATACTCACACACACAGACCCATCCATGTGTACTATTCAAATATCCTTACACACACACAGACCTCTCCATGTGTACTATTCACACATACTCACACACTCAAACACACACAGACCCATCCATGTGTAGTATTCACATATACTCACACACACAGACCCATCCATGTGTACTATTCACATATACTCACACACACAGACCAATCCATGTGCACTATCCACATATACTCACACACACAGACCCATCCATGTGTACTATTCACACATACTCACACACTCAAACACACACAGACCCATCCATATGTACCAATTACATATACTCACACACAGACAGACCCATCCATACGTACTATTGACATATACTCACACACACACACAGACCCATTCATGTGTACTATTCACATATACTCACACACACACAGACTGCTCCATGTGTACTATTCACACATACTCACTCACACACACGGACAGACCCATCCATATGTATGTTTCACATATACTCACACACAGACCCATCCACGTGTACTATTCACATATACTCACACAAACGTTCACACACACAGACCCATCCATGTGTACTATTCACAAATACTCACACACACACAGACCCATCCACGTGTACTATTCACATATACTCACACACGCATTCACACACACAGACCCATCCATGTGTACTATTCACATATACTCACACACACAGACACATCCATGTGTACTATTCACATATACTCACACACACAATCACACACACGGACCCATCCATGTGTACTATTCCAATATACTCACACACAGACCCATCCACGTGTACTATTCACATATTGTTACACACACACAGACCCATCCATGTGTACTATTCACATATACTCTCCCACACACACAGACCTATCCATGTGTACTATTAATATATAAACACACTCACAGATGCATCTATGTGTACTATTCACAAATACTCACCCAGACACAGAGCAATCCATGTCTACTATTCACAAATACTCACAAACACACACACACACACACACCCATCTATGCGTAGTATTCACATATACTCACACACACAATCACACACACCGACCCATCCATGTGTACTATTCACATATACTCACACAGACACACAGACCAATTCATGTGTACTATTCACATTTACTCACACAGACACAAAACACACACAGACCCATCCATGTGTACTATTCACATGTACTCACACACACACAGACCCATTCATGTGTACTATTCACATATACTCGCACATACACAGACCCATCCATGTGTACTATTCACATATACTCACACACACAGACCCATCCATGTGTACTAGTCACATATACTCACACACAAACACACTGACCCATGTATGTGTACTATTCACATATACTCACACACACAGACCCATCCATGTGTACTATTCACATATACTCACACACAAACACACATACAGACCCATCGATGTGTACTATTCACATATACCCACACACACATTTACACACGCAGACCCATCCATGTGTACTATTCACATATACTCACACACATACACAGACCCATCCATGTGTACTATTCACATATACCCACACACACATTCACACACACAGACCCATCCATACGTACTATTCACATATAGTCACACACACAGACCCATCTATGTGTTCTATTCACATATACTAGCACACACAAACACACACAGACCCATCCAAGTGTACTATTCACATATACTCACACACACACACAGACCCATCCATGTGAACTATTCACATATACTCTCGTACAAACACACACATAGACCCATCCATGTGTATTATTCACATATACTCTCTCAAACACACAGACCCATCCATATACACTATTCACATATACACACACACACATTCACACACAGAGACCCATCCATGTGTACGACTCACATATACTCATACACACAGACCCATCCATGTGCACTATCCACATATACTAACACACACAGACCCATCCATGTGTACAATACACGTATACTCACACACCCAGACCCATCCATGTGTACTATTCACATATACTCACACACTCAAACACCTACAGACCCATCCATATGTACTGTTTACATATACTCACGCACACACAGACCCATCCATATGTACTATTCACATATACTCACACACACACACACACAGACCCATCCATGTGTACTATTCACATATACACACACAAACAGACCCATCCATGTGTACTATTCACATATACTCACACACACACCCATCCATGTGTACTATTCACATATACTCACACACACACCATCCATGTGTACTACTCACATATACTCACACGCACACACACAGACCCATCCATGTGTAGTATTCACATATACTCACACACACACAGACCCATCCATGTGTACTATTCACATATACTCACACACACACAGACCCCTCCATGTGTACTATTCACATATACTCACACACACAAACACACACAGACCCATCCATGTGTACTATTCACACATGCTCACTCTCACACACAGACCCATCCATGTGTACTATTCACATATACTCACACACACAAGCACACACAGACCTATCCATGTGTACTATTCACATATACTCACACACACACAGACCCATTCATGTGTACTATTCACATATACTCACACACACACAGACCCATCCATGTGTACTATTCATATATACTCACACACACACAGACCGCTCCATGTGTACTATTCACACATACTCACTCACACACACGGACAGACCCATCCATATGTATGTTTCGCATATACTCACACACACAGACCCATCCACGTGTACTATTCACATATACTCACACAAACGTTCACACACACAGACCCATCCACGTGTACTATTCACATATACTCACACAAACGTTCACACACACAGACCCATCCATGTGTACTATTCACAAATACTCACACACACACAGACCCATCCACGTGTACTATTCACATATACTCACACACGCATTCACACACACAGACCCATCCATGTGTACTATTCACATATACTCACACACACAGACACATCCATGTGTACTATTCACATATACTCACACACACAAACACACACACGGACCCATCCATGTGTACTATTCCAATATACTCACACATAGACCCATCCACGTGTACTATTCACATATTGTTACACACACACAGACCCATCCATGTGTACTATTCACATATACTCTCCCACACACACAGACCTATCCATGTGTACTATTAATATATAAACACACTCACAGATGCATCTATGTGTACTATTCACAAATACTCACCCAGACACAGAGCAATCCATGTCTACTATTCACAAATACTCACAAACACACACACACACACACATCTATGCGTAGTATTCACATATACTCACACACGCATTCACACACACCGAACCATCCATGTGTACTATTCACATATACTCACACACACATTCACACACACCGAACCATCCATGAGTACTATTCACATATACTCACACAGACACACAGACCAATTCATGTGTACTATTCACATTTACTCACACAGACACAAAACACACACAGACCCATCCATGTGTACTATTCACATGTACTCACACACACACAGACCCATTCATGTGTACTATTCACATATACTCGCACATACACAGACCCATCCATGTGTACTATTCACATATACCCACACACACATTCACACACTCAGAACCATCCATACGTACTATTCACATATAGTCACACACACAGACCCATCTATGTGTTCTATTCACATATACTCGCACACACAAACACACACAGACCCATCCAAGTGTACTATACACATATACTCACACACACACACACACAGACCCATCCATGTGAACTATTCACATATACTCTCGTACAAACACACACACAGACCCATCCATGTGTACTAATCACATATGCTCTCTCAAACACACAGACCCATCCATATATACTATTCACATATACACACACACACATTCACACACAGAGACCCATCCATGTGTACTACTCACATATACTCATACACACAGACCCATCCATGTGCACTATCCACATATACTAACACCTACAGACCCATCCATGTGTACAATACACGTATACTCACACACCCAGACCCATCCATGTGTACTATTCACATATACTCACACACACACAGACCCCTCCATGTGTACTATTCACATATACTCACACACACAAACACACACAGACCCATCCATGTGTACTATTCACACATGCTCACTCTCACACACAGACCCATCCATGTGTACTATTCACATATACTCACACACACAAGCACACACAGACCTATCCATGTGTACTATTCACATATACTCACACACACACAGACCCATTCATGTGTACTATTCACATATACTCACACACACACAGACCCATCCATGTCTACTATTCACATATACTCACACACTCAAACACACACACATCCATCTATGTGAAGTATTCACATATACTAACACACACACAGACCCATCAATATGTACTATTCACATATACTCACACACACAGACCCATCCATGTGTCCTATTCACATACACTCACACACACACAAACACACAAAGACCCATCCCTGTGTACTATTCACATAGACACACACACATAGACCCATCCAAGTGTACTATTCACATATACTCACACACACATTCACACACACACAGACCCATCCACGTGTACTATTCACATATACTCACACACACATTTACACACACAGACCCATCCATGTGTACTATTCACAAATACTCACACACACACAGACCCACCCACGTGTACTATTCACATATACTCACACACATATACACACACTGACCCATCCATGTTTACTATTCACATATACTCACACACACAGACCCATCCATGTGTACTATTCAAATATCCTTACACACACACAGACCACTCCATGTGTACTATTCACACATACTCACACACTCAAACACACCGACCCATCCATGTGTAGTATTCACATATACTCACACACACACAGACCCATCCATGTGTACTATTCACATATACTCACACACACAGACCAATCCATGTGTACTATCCACATATACTCACACACACAGACCCATCCATGTGTACTATTCACACATACTCACACACTCAAACACACACAGACCCATCCATATGTACCATTTACATATACTCACACACAGACAGACCCATCCATACGTACTATTGACATATACTCACACACACACAGACCCATTCATGTGTACTATTCACATATACTCACACACACACAGACCCAACCATGTGTACTATTCACATATACTCACACACACACAGACTGCTCCATGTGTACTATTCACACATACTCACTCACACACACGGACAGACCCATCCATATGTATGTTTCACATATACTCACACACACAGACCCATCCACGTGTACTATTCACATATACTCACACAAACGTTCACACACACAGACCCATCCATGTGTACTATTCACAAATACTCACACACACACAGACCCATCCACGTGTACTATTCACATATACTCACACATGCATTCACACACACAGACCCATCCATGTGTACTATTCACATATACTCACACACACAGACACATCCATGTGTACTATTCACATATACTCACACACACAATCACACACACGGACCCATCCATGTGTACTATTCCAATATACTCACACATAGACCCATCCACGTGTACTATTCACATATTGTTACACACACACAGACCCATCCATGTGTACTATTCACATATACTCTTCCACACACACAGACTTATCCATGTGTACTATTAATATATAAACACACTCACAGATGCATCTATGTGTACTATTCACAAATACTCACCCAGACACAGAGCAATCCATGTCTACTATTCACAAATACTCACAAACACACACACACACACACACCCATCTATGCGTAGTATTCACATATACTCACACACACAATCACACACACCGACCCATCCATGTGTACTATTCACATATACTCACACAGACACACAGACCAATTCATGTGTACTATTCACATTTACTCACACAGACACAAAACACACACAGACCCATCCATGTGTACTATTCACATGTACTCACACACACACAGACCCATTCATGTGTACTATTCACATATACTCGCACATACACAGACCCATCCATGTGTACTATTCACATATACTCACACACACAGACCCATCCATGTGTACTAGTCACATATACTCACACACAAACACACTGACCCATGTATGTGTACTATTCACATATACTCACACACACAGACCCATCGATGTGTACTATTCACATATACCCACACACATACACAGACCCATCCATGTGTACTATTCACATATACCCACACACACATTCACACACACAGACCCATCCATACGTACTATTCACATATAGTCACACACACAGACCCATCTATGTGTTCTATTCACATATACTCGCACACACAAACACTCACAGACCCATCCAAGTGTACTATTCACATATACTCACACACACACACAGACCCATCCATGTGAACTATTCACATATACTCTCGTACAAACACACACACAGACCCATCCATGTGTACTATTCACATATACTCTCTCAAACACACAGACCCATCCATATATACTATTCACATATACACACGCACACATTCACACACAGAGACCCATCCATGTGTACGACTCACATATACTCATACACACAGACCCATCCATGTGCACTATCCACATATACTAACACACACAGACCCATCCATGTGTACAATACACGTATACTCACACACCAAGACCCATCCATGTGTACTATTCACATATACTCACACACTCAAACACCTACAGACCCATCCATATGTACTGTTTACATATACTCACGCACACACAGACCCATCCATATGTACTATTCACATATACTCACACACACACACACACACAGACCCATCCATGTGTACTATTCACATATACACACACAGCCAGACCCATCCATGTGTACTATTCACATATACTCACACACACACCCATCCATGTGTACTACTCACATATACTCACACGCACACACACAGACCCATCCATGTGTACTATTCACATATACTCACACACACACAGACCCATCCATGTGTACTATTCACATATACTCACACACACACACAGACCCATCCATGTGTACTATTCACATATACTCACACACACACAGACCGCTCCATGTGTACTATTCACACATACTCACTCACACACACGGACAGACCCATCCATATGTATGTTTCACATATACTCACACAGACCCATCCACGTGTACTATTCACATATACTCACACAAACGTTCACACACACAGACCCATCCATGTGTACTATTCACAAATACTCACACACACACAGACCCATCCATGTGTACTATTCACATATACTCACACACGCATTCACACACACAGACCCATCCATGTGTACTATTCACATATACTCACACACACAGACACATCCATGTGTACTATTCACATATACTCACACACACAAACACACACACGGACCCATCCATGTGTACTATTCACAAATACTCACCCAGACACACAGCAATCCATGTCTACTATTCACAAATACTCACAAACACACACCCATCTATGCGTAGTATTCACATATACTCACACACACAATAACACACACCGACCCATCCATGTGTACTATTCACATATACTCACACAGACACACAGACCAATTCATGTGTACTATTCACATTTACTCACACAGACACAAAACACACACAGACCCATCCATGTGTACTATTCACATGTACTCACACACACACAGACCCATTCATGTGTACTATTCACATATACTCGCACACACACAGACCCATCCATGTGTACTATTCACATATGCTCACACACACAGACCCATCCATGTGTGCTAGTCACATATACTCACACACACACTGACCCATATATGTGTAGTATTCACATATACTCACACACACAGACCCATCCATGTGTACTATTCACATATACTCACACACAAACACGCATACAGACCCATCCATGTGTACTATTCACACATACTCACACACACATTTACACACACAGACCCATCCATGTGTACTATTCACATATACTCACACACATACACAGACCCATCCAAGTGTACTATTCACATATACCCACACACACATTCACACACACAGACCCATCCCTACGTACTATTCACATATAGTCACACACACAGACCCATCTATGTGTTCTATTCACATATACTCGCACACACAAACACATACAGACCCATCCAAGTGTACTATTCACATATACTCACACACACACACAGACCCATCATGTGAACTATTCACATATACTCTCGTACAAACACACACACAGACCCATCCATGTGTACTATTCACATATACTCTCGTTCAAACACACAGACCCATCCATATATACTATTCACGTATACACACACATACATAAGCATCCATGTGTACTGTTCACATATACTCACACACACCGGCCCATCCATGCGTACTGTTCACATATACTCACAAACACACAGACAGACCCATCTCTGTGTAGTATTCACATATACTCACACACACACAGACACATCAATGTGTACTATTTACATGTACGCATGCACACACAGACGCATACACATGTGCTATTCACATATACTCACACACACACAGACCCATCCATGTGTAGTATTCACATATACTCACACACATTCACACACACAGACCCATCCATGTGTACTACTCACATATACTCACACACACAAACACACACACAGACCCATCCATGTGTACTATTCACATATACTCACACACACAGACCAATTCATGTGTACTATTCACATATATTCACACACACAAACCCATCCATGTGTACTAATCACATATACTCACACACACACATACACACAGACCCATCCATGTGTACTATTCACATATACTCACACACACACATACACACAGACCCATCCATGTGTACTATTCACATATACTCACACACACACAGACCCATCCATGTGTACTATTCACATATACTCACACGCACACACACGCACGAACACACACAGACCCATCCATGTGTACTATTCACATATACTCACACACACACGGACACATCCATGTGTACTATTCACATTTACCCACACACTCAGACCCATCGATGTGTACTATTCACATGTGCACTCACACAAACACACACACAGACCCATCCATTTGTACTGTTCACATATACTCACACATACATTCACACACAGACCCATCCATGTGTACTATTCACATATACTCACACACAGACCCATCCATGTGTACTATTCACATTTACTCACACACACAAACACACACACAGACCCATCTGTGTGTACTATTCACACATACTCACACAGACACAAATTCACACAAAAACAGACACACTAACCCATGCACATTCATACTCATATACACACAGACACAGACACATTCGCTCGCAAACACTCAGACTCATCCACATGCTGTCACTCATATTTTGCGGCAGAAACATGCACATATCCCACATACATATACTCAGCCACCCAACACATACACATGCACGCAAATTCATGCACACACAGAAACACACACAATCACACAGAAAGACACATCAACCCACATATTCATGCTCACAAACCGGTTCAGTCACTCACACCTCCACAGACACACACACTGACTCACACAGTCTCACCCGCACTCGATCACACACACACAAAACTGTATGCTCACCCACACATACACACATGCAATCACATACTTACACACACATTCACCCTCAAACACACACAAACACTCACACTTATACGCACATTTTCACTCAGATAATCCATGGCCACATGTACAGATGTGTAGATTGAGCAGGTTGGGCCAGTACTCAGTGGAGTTCAGGTGAACGATGGGTGACCTTGAGACCTGGAAGGCGGATGCTGGAAGGATGGTTCCCTTTGTGGCAGCGACTAGAGGTCAGGGACACACTTTAAAAACCGGGCCAGAGATAAAGAGAAGTCTTTCAGAGGGTTATGAGTCTGGAATCCTCTGCCCCACAGGAAGGTGTAAGCTGGCTGGTTGAATATGTTTAAGGCTGTGTAGATGGATTCTTGTTTGACAAGGAAGAGTAGGGTATCACAGGTAGACAGGAAAGTGAACCTGAGACCACAATTAGAACAACACTGATCTTATCAAATGGTACAACAGGCTCAAGGGACAGAGGAGCCTCATCCTGCTCCTAATTCCATGTGTGTAAAGCCTAACAACATGTAGCGCCACACATCCACATGTACACTGTACACACACAGAAAACCCCACACACGCATGCCAAACCAACAAGCATGCAGCGCCTATACAGTACACACTGTGATGTGTACACACACAAACACGTCCTATACATACATATGCTGCTAACAAACACCTGCATGCATACATGCAACACACAAATGCTGTACACAAATGAATGCATGCAGTTATAAGGAGAGGCTGGAAAGGCTGGGACATTTTTTACTGGAGTATTGGAGTTTGAGGGGTAGCTTTATAAAGGTTTATAAAATCATGAGGGGCATAGATAAGGTGAATCCCTGGGGTGGGTGAGTTCAAAACTAGGAGGCATCTTTTTAAGGTGAGGGGAGAAAGTTTTAAAAAGACCTGAGGGACAGATTTTTACACAAAGAGTGGTTCGTGTGTGGAATGAACTTTCAGAAGAAGTGATGGATGTGGGTACAGTTACAATGTTTAAAAGACTTCTGGATAACTACATCAATAGGAAAGGTTTGGAGGGATATGGACCAAATGCAGGTGGGTGGGACTAGTTTAGTTCAGGAAACTTGGTCAGCGTGGATGAATTGGACTGAAGGGTCTGTTTCTGTGCTGTATGACTCTATAACACACTCAGGCACATGCTGCACATAAGTACACACACACACGCACACACACACATACACTCACACTCACACACTCTCACATACACACTCTCACACTCACACACACACTCTCTGTCTCACACACAGACATTCTCTCTCTCACACACGCACACTCACGCACACGGCACACGCGCGAATGCTATACATGTAGGAGGCTGCATACACCACACGTATTGGTGTAACACACTCATCAGGAGTCTCTGAACCAGGACGAGAAGCAGTGATGGTAGTTGCAGTTCTCCCCTCCCATGCAGAGGTACCGAGCCCTGCTCCAGCCTCTGGCTGTTGAAATTGCCTACCTCAGTACAGGGAACCAGACCCAGGTTCCCGAGGCCTGAGGCCCTCACTGAGAGAGAATCAACAAGAAGTGGAATGATAAGTTTAATTTCATTTGCACCATTTGTGGGTTGTATTCCTGATTGAATCAGTGACTCCCTCTCCCAGTGGTTGATTTGGACTTCTCCACACCTTGATTTGACATTTGCTGACTGGGCGATAAGGTTATTATCCGGCAATGGTGGACTCCGGCCTGCTGCACTTCCTCCACAATTCCTCCCTTCTCTGGAAAGATGGGCCGATGGGCAGTTCCCTTCTCATTTCAATTCCACCCTCACTATAAATGCTGTTCGCTTCCATTCCCAATGCCGAGGTATCTCACTGTCCTCACAGGCAGAAGAGAGCCACAATATGGAGGAAAGGGTCCCATTCAATGGTGCACAGCTTAAAGAACAGCATCCTGGGTCGTAGTAAGGGCAGGCTGTAGAGAGGTCTGCATGTAAAGATTCAGCCTACACCCACAGCAAGACAGCCAACACAGATCTCACATCCTCAGGCTATTACACATGGCGTGAATGCAGACATCCCACACCGAGCAAGACAGACTGAAATTCAGACGGACCTACTCCATTCATTGGGCAGCCTGCACACACTCGACAGAACCCGAGGGCTGTGAGGCCTTTTGTGTACAACATGAAGACTCAGCAGTCATATCAGGGAGAATGTGCTCAGTTCCTGCAGCACGAGCGATGGCCGGGAATTCTGTTCCTTCACCGACTCACAAGTCCCCAGGGAGCACGTAAACTGGCATTTCAATAGGTTCTCCTGCATACATGCACAGTCCTCATACAGAATAAGAGGAGGGCTGAAACCCATCCCCTGCACTCTAACCCTGCACTCCCCAACTCCCGCAGTGAGCTCCTCCAGCTGCTGTACAACTGTAGCCAGCATAGGCTCAGCCGTCTCCCCCTCTCAAACTGCAGCCGCTGGTAGGAGGCATCAAACTAGAGTTTCCAAGCACACATGACAGGTACAGGGGTCTGCACAGGTGTTGTTCATCGAGACACATTGACAAAAACAATAATGCATATTCATTTAGTGCCTCCAACAAGACAAAACAGTCCAAAATGTGTCAAAAAGGAGTATTATCAAGACCAGCGACACTGAGCTTCCGAAGGCGAGATTAGAGAAGACAAGCAGAAGTTTGATCAGCAACACAGGTTTAATAAGGTGGCTTCAAGGAACAAAGAGAGGTGAAGAGGGTTTGAAGAGGGAATTCTAAAAGTTAGGGTCGAGGCAACCAGAGACACAGCTGACACATGGTGGAGCGATTATAATCGAGGATGCAGAGATCTCCAAGCCTTGGTTAATGGGGAATGATACCCTACCGCGATTGGCAAGAAAAAGACCATGGAGGTCTAGGAAGCAGGAGTAAGAGTTTTAAACAGGAGCATTACTCAAGTCGGCAACAACGTAAGCTAGACAAGATTAGAGTGGTGCTGGAAAAGCACAGCAGGTCAGGCAGCATCCAAGGAGCAGGAAAATCGACGTTTCGGGCAGGAGCCCTTCATCAGAAATGAACAACATAAACTAGCCAACATGACATCAATCAGTTGTTAAATCAAAACTAGAGTCTATTGGGTTCAAATGTTTTGCTTTTGTCTATCTGTTGGTCTTCATAAACTTAATGATCAGTGTTTCATTCCCTGTGTTTATTCCATGAACAAATAAAGCCAAATAGATTCATAAGAAGTAACGAGATTTCACATTTTGTAACTGTTTTTATTCATTCTTGGGATGTATGTGTCGCTAGCTGGGACCAGCCATTTCTTGCCTGTCCCTAGTTGCCCTTGAGAAGGTGGTGGTGAGCTGCCTTCTTGAACCGCTGCAGTCCACCTGCTGTGGGTTGACCCGCAATGCCACCAGGGAGGGAATTCCAGGATTTTGACCCAGTGACAGTCAGGGCTATATTTCCAAGTCCAGATGTTAAGTGGCTTGAAAGGGAACTTGATGGTGCTCACATATACCTGCTGCCCTCATCCTTCTAGATGCTAGGTGGTAGGGGTAATGGAAGGTGCTTTAGAAGGGGCTTTGCTGAATTTCTGTATTGCATCTTGGACATGGTACACACTGCTGCATCTGAGCGTCAGTGGCGGAGGGAGTGGATGTTTGTGGATGTGGTTCCAATCAAGTGGACTGCTTTGTCCTGGTTGGTGTCAAGCTTCTTGAGTGTTGTTTGAACTGTACTCATCCAGTCAAATGGGGAGCATTCAATCACACTCCTGACTTGTGCCTTGTAAATGGTGGACAGGCTTTGGGAAGCCAGGAGGTGAGTTATTCGCTGCAGGATTCCCACCCTCTGACTTGCTCTATATGTGTATATGGCAAATCCAGTTTGGTTTCTGGTTATTGGTAACACCCTGTTATGGTTCAGTGATGTCAAGGAATGAGGGCGAGGTCTTCTCTTGTTGGAGATGGTCATTACCTGGCATTTGTGTGGAGTAAATGTTACTTTTTGCCACTTATCAGCCAAGGTCTTAATATTGTTCAGATCTTGCTGCAATTGAACTTGGACTGTTTCAGTATCGCAAATGGTGCTGAACATTGTGCAATCATCAGCAAAAATCTCACTTCTGACCTTATGATGGAGGGAAGGTCACTGATGAAGCAGCTGAAGATGGTTGAGCCGAGGACACTACCCTGAGGAACTCCCGCAGAGATGTCCGGGAGCTGCAATGACTGATCTCCAACAAGTACAACCATCTTCCTATGTGCCAGGTATGATTCCAACCAGCAGAGTCATGTATCTGCTGCCCTTGTCATTCTTGTTGGAAGTGCCTGTGTTAGAAAGTGCTGTGTAAGTACGCTTGCTGAATTTCTGCAGTATGTCTTGTAGATGGTAGACACTGCTGCTGCTCTGCATTAATAGTGGATCATAGAATCATAGAAACCCTATCGTGCGGAAGGAGGCCGTTTGGCCATTCATGTCTGCACTGACCCTCTGAAACGCATCCCATCCAGACGCACCCTATCCTCATAAACTACCAACCAAACGGACTGCTTTATCCTTGGTGGTGTCAAGCTTCTTGAGTGTTTTGGTGCTTAATTTAACAAGAATTAGAATCAATGCATATTAACATGAATAAACAGGCAATTGATACTTCAAACAAGAACAATACATTTTCCATAGTCAATGCAACAAAGATATGCCTTCCACAAGCACAAGCTCTTGTATCACTCCCTGCAGACATGTGACAATACCTTGTTACGCAGTTCCACAATGTGCAATTATTTATTCATGTGCAATGTGGGTCAGGGCACATTTCTATGAGCACATCAGAGTTTCAGGGCACATCTCTCTGAGCTTTCTTTCCCTCAGGCCATGAGAGTCCTAATGATGTTGCTTTCCAGAATTTCTTTTCAACACAGTACCAATAAAACCTCCTTATGATTTGGCCACTTCCGGGAAACATCCTGCTTTTTAGGATCGCAGAGCTGTCCCTCTGTATTCACACCACCCCCTCCGCCTCCAACTGTGGCATTGCCTTCAACTGGTAAAGTCCTCAATTCTGGAATTCACTGCCTACATCTCACTACATTTTCTCCTCTTGGACTTTTCTTATAAGCTACCTTTGAGCAATATTTCCTTTGTAGCCTTTGTTACGTATTTTATATATTTGAGCTGAGAATAATGGATACAAATCAAACACAAACAATTGAACACTGAGCTTGGAGTCAGTTTTTAGTTTGACAACACTCTAAATAAAAGTTGTAATATCTTGTAACGTGTCAGGCTCCGATTTGTCATCGTTCAAGATTCAGGAGTGGGTTCAGCAAAGCGCTGGCTTGAAGACGAGATTTCTACCACTGAACCATGGCTGATTAGAGCAAATTGAGGAGATTCCCACATTAACCAGCTGATGAAATGCTCGATATATTTCTCTTTGGGATTGGTTACCACCCTGGTTTCTGTAGAGCTCAGGTTAAATGATGCTGTTTCAATAGTGGGGGACTAGAAGCAATTGTGTGATGGACATAAAACATGGATGTGCTCTGTTGCTTCCATTAAGCTAAGCAGAGCAACTCAAGTGCCTGGGGAGTTGTGTGCTCAGACTGTTATCCTTGCACACAGCTCCGCTTGCAAATTATCTGAGAATCGACCGAAATCATATTTAGGTCTCTTGAATAAATCCAGTTATTGAAGTGAATCGGTAGGCTAGATTTTTTTCTTTGTCAAAAGAGCAGCAAATACTTCTACTTTTCTCTTTGGATCTTTTCATGTGAAACATGTTTTGGGGCGAAATGTTGTGGGCTCCAGAGGTTTAATCCAAGCAAACACTCCACACTCAGGACTGAGGGAGTACTGCAGACTTGGAGCTGTATTCATTTGAATGTGGTATTAAACTGAGGCCAAGTCTGACCACCCAGGTAGACCTAAAGGATCTTGGTTTTGAAGGAGAACAGTAGAGACCACACTGACTCACTTACCCAATATTTGGATCTCAAGCATTGTAAAATTAGTGGGTAATCTAGTTGTTGTGACATTGGTGCTGTGGAATCTGACACTGTGCAAATTTCTGCCATTTTTTCCACGATACAATAATTGCACTTCAAAACGACTTTTAGCTTTTACTACCGCAAAGGTCTTCTGGCTATCCGGAGGTTAAAGGTCCTTTTTTAGGTATAATTAGGGGAGGTGATGGCCGAACGGTATTATTGCTGGATTGTTAATCCAGAGACCCAGGTAATGTTCTGGGGACCCGTGTTCATATCCCACCATGACAGAATTTGAATTCAATAGAATTAAGAATCTAATGATGACCAGGAATCGATTGTCAGGAAAGACCCCTCTGGTTCACTAGTGCCCTTTAGGGAAGGAAACTGCCCCCATCCTCACCTGGTCTGACCTACATGTGACTCCAGACCAACAGAAATGTGGTTGACTCTTAACTGCCCTCTGGGTAATAAATGCTGGTCTGGCCAACCACACCCACATCCCATGAATGAATGATAAAAATAATTAATCAATGTTTCCTTCCATCTTTACCGAGTTGACATCTCAGAATTTTATTTCTTCGCAACTCAGCATATTTGGCTGCCCACAGTGAACCAGCCTGAGCAAGGCTGCTTTTCAATTGAATCCCAGCACATTTCATTGAAGAGTGAACTTTCTTGTATGGTTAGTATGTCACTGAGGCTCGGACCTGTGATTACAGGCCCCGATCCATGTGGGCTACAGAGTGAAATATAGGGAAGCCCCGGATAGGATGTCCACTGAGGCCAACATGGTTGTTGTGACAGGACTCTCGCCCAGTGAACAACAAGAGGCCTATTAACAGGGAATTATTGTTCACTGCTGCTTTCATTAATACTTAATCTCACCTCATTACTACGCACTGACTGGCGCACGTGGAAAGCCAGAGCCGGGCACCAGGTGACACCAGCTTGCCACTCGCTCCTCCAGCTCCCAACCCCCACCATCTGGTGCACCTGGTACCAACATCTCAGAGCAAGGCCTGTGGACAGTGGCCATCTACAACCTGGTGCACGAACCATGACATCCACCACATACCAGCCTCACCACACCCTCATGGCACATTTCTGATTCGCTTCCAGTACACTCTGCACGTTGGAGTGCACTGGCACCACGCGTTGCAATTTTGCTGCCAGGACATTGTGCTGGTCCAATGGGATTGGACCAGGCCACCTCTCAGGGTTCCTTACTCACTCTCTTATCTCACGTTGACTTTAAGCCTACTTGGACGCTCACAGTGTCTCTGCTTTGCCTTGCCTTTCTTTACTCTTTGACCCCCTCAGGTAGAGATAACACTCTCACAGTGCTGCCGTTCCTGCCTTGCTGTTTAGAGCAGGTACAATGCTCCGCAGATTATCAAACTCATCAGCAGCAAACTGTCGATGGAGGAGGCCCAGGACCTGCATGCCCTTAGCGGACTGTCAAGGGGGTGGATATGTTGCAGGGTGGCACTGTGCTATCTCAATCTTGGCAGCATGTGCCAGCAGCGAAGGTGGCAAAACACAGTGCGGGTGCTTCAAGAAAATGGCCACGTCACAAAGTTTAAGGGGACGAGCCCTCAGTCATGTTCAGGCAAACAGGCTTCAGCCACAGTTGGTGGGGGAGAGGGGTGGTGGTGGTTCTCAGCACAATCGGTCAAGGGCAGTATCCCATCTCAGTCCATGGACACAGTCATTCAGCCACTTGGGATAGTCAGAGTCACGTTCATCTCCTTTTAGGGAATGGGGAGTCACACCACCCATCCTGGCTCTTTCTAACCCCTCACCCCCCCCCAGTCATGGGCTGATTTCTCCCTTAATTAGAGAAAGGGAGGGACTGAGTGAGGCAGAGCGGTAGGCACTGGCGAAGGCGATGGGGTGTCCTGTGTGTGTCAGCAGTGCTGAGGCTGCACAGGGTTGGCAGCATGTGAGTTGTTGGGGGGAGGGGGTGAGAGTGAGGGAGGGAAGATGTCGCAGCAGCCTCAGTGGGAGCTGGGTGTGGTACCAGCAAAAGTGCAGGGTAGCAGAGAGAAGATGGTCACACTAATCCTTGTGGAGCAGAGAGATGGCTGACTTCCTTTCTTCATTGCTGGACATTCCTCGGGCAGCCGAGCCCGCACTGACCTGAGTGGCATCTTCCAAGCAGGTTGGCAGCATCTGTGTGGGGGCCTGCTCTGGTCGTCTTGTGGGAAGAGCATGTTCCTGTTTTGCATCATTCTGTCATCAAAACGCAGGGCAGTTTGGGACTGACTGACCGATTGGGCAATGAGCTTTTGGGATATCCTGGCACTGGCCTGTGAAAAGTGGGAGAATTGAGGAGCATCAGAGGGAGTGTGGCACTTGGTTAATGAGGTGATTTGGGACAATACTGTGAACAAACGCACTGGACTTCCCAGAGAGAAAGCCTCCATGAAACTCAAGGAAAGGGACACTTGACTGATTTCTGGTCAGGTTCAGCTCCGTGTCTCCAACAGTGAGCGAGACAGGCTCAACTTAGGCACTTTTTGAAGAACTGTAAAGGATTTCTTGCTGGTGCCTTGGAAATTATTTATTCCTCAATCAACATCACTGCAAAGGTTATCTGGTCATTGTTACATCATCGTCCTTGCTAAGCGCAAGTTTATTATCACATTCCCTACATTACAAAGGTGACTACATTGCATTGATCATGAGTTGTCCTAAGCTAGTGTAAGACAGTGAAAGTTCAAGTTTTTCTTTCAGGCAAGGTCAGTTTGAAGCCAACCCGTTTCCAGTGAATGAGAGTTGATATACAAGGCTGTTTTAGGTCAGAATATTGCTCTCTCACTTGTGGAACCTGCAGCTAAACCTAATTCCTGATGAGGGATCTGAGATCTCGAGTTATAGAGATGTACAACACGGAAACAGTCCCTTCGGTTCAACTCGTTCATGCTGAGCAGGTATCCGAAATCAATCTAGTCCCATTTGCCAGCACTTGGCCCATATCCCTCCAAACCCTTCCTATTCATATACCCATCCAGATGCCTTTTAAATGTTGCAATTGTACCAGCCTCCACCACTTCCTCTGGCAGCTCATTCCATACACTCACCACCCTCTGCTTGAAAAGGTTGCCCCTCAGGTCCCTTTTATATCTTTCCCCTCACTCCTTAAGCCTATGCCCTCTAGTTTTGGACTCCCCTACCCTGGGGAAAAGTCCTTGTCTATTCACCCTATTCATGCCCCTCATGACTTTATAAACCTCTGTAAGGAGGTTAATCCCTGGGACTGATGGGTTTGTGTTGGATAAGATGCCAAATTTCAGAGACAAACTCAAATAGCCTTGAAGCTGCCCAACTGTGGGACAGAGGGTGTGTCAGGTTCCTGAGGGGTGGCTGGCTCATTTAAACACTTTAAGGAGATCACCTACTTCATAGCTATTTTCCAGCCATTCAGGTCACCCTGTAAAACAGCGCAGGAGCTGTTCTTCCTGTAATCAAATGGACCTCTCTCTGATTTAAAGTCTTTGTGATCCTAACCACCAATATCCTGGGACAACACCCTCCCCCACCCCCCAGATTACTAACCACACCCCATGTTCTTAACCAAACCTCACCGTTATCATCAACCCTTCTTACCCTCTCCAACCACCCATGACAGGTCAAACCCACTCAATCTATCCCTCTAGCCCTGGTCACTTGTGACTTATAGATGGTTGAGAGACTTTGGAGAGTGAGTAAGAGAATTATTCACTACAGAATTCATAATGCCTCTCCTGCCCTTGCAGCTGTACCATTTATGTGGCTAATCTAGTTCAGTACCTAATCAATGGTAACCCCTAGGATGTAGATAGTGGGAGGTGCAGAAATGGTATTGAATGTCGAGGGCAATGGTTGGATTCTCTCTTGTTGGAGATGCTTACTACTTGATGGTTGTGTAGAGCAAATATCATTTGCCACGTTTTAAGCCCACGACTAAGTTTTTTTTCCAGGTTTTGATGGTCAGACTGGTTTTATTTCCAAAGCAGAAGTTTACACAATGCCACATTGACTGATTGTCCACAAATTGTCGAGAGGGTAATGCTGGAAAAGCACAGCAGGTCAGGCAGCATCTGAGGAGCAGCAGAATTGACATTTTGGACATAAACCCTTCATTAAGAATGAAACATTCATTCCTGATGAAGGACTTATGCCCGTAACGTCGACTCTCCTGCTCCTCGAATGCTGCCTAACCTGCTGTGTTTTTCCAGCACCACCCTCTTGACTCTGATCTCCAGCATCTGCAGTCCTCACTTTCTTCCTGCCTACAAATTGTGTATTTTTTTGAACAAAATAGGAAGAATCTGCAAATACATATCTTCAGGTGCCATACGGGCATGGACTACTTAATTATCTGTGGTATTGTGAACAGTAGTGGACACTGTCAATCAACGAACATGTCCACTTCCAACTTTAGATGGAGGGACGGACAATCATGAAGCAAATGAAGAAGGTTTGATTGAGGACACTATGTTAAGGAACTCTGGCTGAGATGACTGAGCTCCAAAAACCACAATCATCTCCTTTATCCAGGTATAACTTGAACCAATGGACAGTTTTCCACATGCTTCCCACTGACTCTAGCCTTTGGACCACTGCTGCCATGATGTAGGGTGCAGTCACTTGCAGCTCACCTCTGGAATTCAGCTCTGAGTCTATGTTAGGACCAAAACTGGAATGAGGTCAGGAGCCAAGTGGTCCTGTTCCTTGGCTGCAGCTTCTTCTGGAAGCTTTCTTGCCCGACAGGGAGTCAACCCTCTCAGTCAGGCTTCCACACTTAATACTTATAGAATTCATACAGTGTGAAAACAGGCCATTAGGCCCTATAAGTCCACACCAACCCTCCGAACCCACCAGACACATTCCCCTACCCTATTACTGTACATTTCCCCTGACTAATTTCACCTAACCTACACATACTATGGGCAATTTAATATGGCCAGTTCACCTGACCTGCACATCTTTGGACTGTGGGAGAGAACTGGAGCACCCAGAGGAAACCCATGCAGACACATGGAGAATGTGCAAACTCCACACAAACGGTCACCCAAGGCTGGGATCGAACCTGGGTGCCTGGTGCTGTGAGGCAGCAGTGCTAACCACTGAGCCACTGTACTATAACTAATGGAACTAAACTCCCAAGCGTTAATTGTCCCAAACCAACACTCCTGTCTGCCTCTCTGGCTTGGGAATCCAGTCCCAGTAAGAGTCAAGGCCCAGAACTCCAGGCAAGAGCTAGTGAGGGAAAGGGATTTTGTGTCTGTCAGTGCTAAAATATCCAGACTCCTTTCCAGACCTTGTCGCTGCTCAATCTGTACCATAAAGAGAATGGACAGGAGAATGGAATGGTAATCTATTTCATAATGTAATTGTGATATCAACCACAATGTCCAAGACTGTGAGGATAAGATGGTGTGGCCTGATGTACTTACAGAGAGTAGTATTATGCAGCTCAGTATAAAATAAAAGAGTTTGCAAAATCTACTGAGGATCAGAATGCAGTCAATTTTAGTAAGGGAAAGTCACTACAGGCCATAAACTACCAGCAGAGAAATGGATCTCCAGTTCTCAAATGTATAGAATATAATCTCCAGCTACAAGCCTCGTGGCAACACAAACCACAATCTAGCTGTTTCTATTTTTGACTTAAAATGAGCTTCTGATTAATCTACTCTTGTGGGGTTTAAGTTAATTAAAGGATTCAATGGGATAGATAGATAGAACCTATTTATTCTGATGGGGAGCTGGTCAAGAACAAAAGAGGGGGCAGAGCCTTAAAATTAGAATGAGGTCATTCCAGGGGCATGTAAGAAAGGAAAGGGGAATGGTAATCTAAAACTCTCCCTAAAGACGCTGAGCCTTGGAGTGGGGTGCAGGGCTACTGGACATGTCAAACTGACAATGACAAGATTTGTGTTAGGCGAGGGAATTAGGTGATACGCAGGCAATGGAGTTTAAAGATCGACTAAGAACCTCCTCGAGGGGCTGACTGGGTCCAGAGTATACCTGCATGCTTTACTGGAAGAACAACAAAAAGCTGTAAAAATTAAATTGTGAAAACTTGGAACTGTTTGTCAGTTGATGAATGACAAATGTGTGGGTGTTACTGATATGTTTAACAAGCCGTCAATAAACCAGTGGATAGATCGGCCTCTAATAATTAAAGAACTTGACATTGATCCTTCTTGTCACATGACATCCCCTCCCCTGGCAACGCGCACATACAATTTGCAGGAATAAATCAAATCTTGAAAGCGAGCCTTGGACAGCTACATACCAGAGATATTTTATTGGTCCACTTAGATAATTTGTGCTTCCCAGAGCTTGTTAGTGCCTCGTTCCTTAATTTCATTTAAGTGCACATTGTAATTCACAGGACAGAGAGTTCAGCTTCAAGTCTGCAAAAACAAAGTATTATGGGATGTTAAGGGATGATGTCATTCTCATTCTGGAGAGAAGATCCGATGGCACACTTTGACCTCAGAATTCCTGACAAGGACAGAAACAGCTGCCTCTACTGCTTTGAAGAGAAAGAGACCACAGACATAGCACTTAGCAGCTGGAGCCTGACAAGTCTTACATCCAGTTACATCAACGTTCAGGCTCTTATTGTATGACTGTCAGTCATTAGGGAAATCAAACAGTATTTTACAGGATTATTATTAGTTACAGGTGGAATCTCAGCCAGTCACAGTTGGTTAGTATGCAGTCAAAGTCCCTGTGATCTCTGATTGTGTGTGTCCTGTCCTATTCTGTTTCATCCCCTCTGCCTTTGAACCATATTGTTAAATGTTGGCATCCTATCTGCCTTGATTGTTAATTTTGATCCATCCCTTCTAGGTGGCGCATCGGGCTTATCAGCTATCTCAGAATCTACAGAACCGGACTGGAAGCACGTCTTCCTCCATCCCCTGGGACCAGCTGAGACAAAGAAGTCAAAGATACTGGTATATCCTCTGTTCAATCAGGTTTCTCCCGCCCTCACCCAGAATCTCAAATCTCTGACATTTCATCTGGTGCCTAGCATGTCACCTTGAGTTTGGATCCTTGGAAGCAAACATGTTCCTATCTCCTCCTGTGGCAATCAATCACCACTGTAAACACGAGCAAGTCTGCTGCTTGTTTGTTGATGGAGGAGTCTGTACGGGAGGTCAGAGGAATACTGCAGCCTTGAAGCCTGTGCTGAAAGCAGTAATGTACATCTCTAGCCACACTGCAGATCTTGAATTAAGAGTCTATTGATGACCATGAATCCATCGTCGATTGTCAAAAAAAACCATATGTTCACCAATGTCTTTTAAGCTGCCATCCTTACCCATTCTGGCCTACATGTGACTGCAAACCCATGGCAATGTGGTTGACTCTTAACTGCCCTCTGCGCAATTAGGGATGGGCATTAAATGCTGGCATAGCCAGTGACGCCCACATCCCATGAATGAACAAAGATAAAAAGATGCTTCATCAGAACACGCATGATTCATCCCTCAACTGTAATGTTGAATTTTTAACTTATTTCTTTATTTTTCTACTCTTTACCTGAGATTTTGTACGTGGGTACCTTCTACCTAAGATGGTGTAATGAATTGTAAACATTGCAAACTTTTCACTGTGCTCCTGTGTCCCTGCACTTGAGTATACGTGACAATGAAACCTAATTCTAATTCGAACTCTAATTGTACGCGAGCTAACGTCTGGTCTTAGGCATAAAGCAAACCCCAGCAGGCCAGGTACACTCTATTTGGAGTCACAATGGATTCCTTCAAGTTTGGGGAGTTTCAGGCCAGGGTATGAAGGCGTGGTCCATGTGTAAACCTCCATTTTGCAATAAACCACACTCCACCTCCCCTGGGAAATTGCAGTCAGTGCAACAATGATTGCTTCCTTTAGAGGACATCTCTCTGTCCGCAACTTCAAAACAGTCCTTTATCCAATTAAAATGACTGGTTAGTGCATGTGGGTTACAGACAGAATGCCTCATCATACTTCCCCATTAATATCAGTCTTTGCTGGGCTGCTTTCTTGTACTTCTATTGATTTAAAAGAACATAGTGAAGCTAAGGCACTTCACTCAGTGCTGAGGTTTTTCATTTGACGCCCCACAATGCAGCCAGACTGCTTGCAACCAGCACTTGGAATAATATGAAAGAGAAAAATGAAAAGAAAGACTCGCATTTAAATGATGACTTGCATAACCAAAGAGTATCACCAGATATTTTACAGGCAGCGGTAATGTAGCTGGATTAGTTACCCAAAGGTCAGGTTATGGGGTACGGGTAAAATCCCACCTGGGTGACGGTGGAATTTAAATTCAGTTCATAAGAATCTGGAATTGAAAGTTAGTATGGCTAATTAAAGAATGCCCACAGTGTGGAAGCAGGCCATTCGGCCCATCGAGTCCACGCTGAGACTCTCAGGAGCATCCCACCCAGAATTCATGCCCTCTACCGTATCCCCGTAACCCTGCATTTCCCAAGGCCACTGCACCTACACTGCACATCTTTGGACTTGGTGACCACAAAACTTGTCGTTAAAAAGCCATCTGGTTCACTAATGGAATGTAGGGAAGGAAATTTGTTACCCTTACATGATCCAGCCCACATGTTACTCCAGACCCACACCAATGTGGTTTACTCTGAACTGCCCCCTGAAGTGTCCATTCAGTACAAGGGTAGTTAAGAATAGCCAATAAGTGTTGGCATTGTCAGCGACGCATCCCATGAAAAAGATAGAGAAATGCTTCTGAAGTTTTCTCCCCGTTGCCATACAGGAAACGTGACAGCCAATTTGCACACAGCCGGCCCCCACAGGCAGCAATGTGATAAAGACCTGATCATTTATTTAATCGATGTTGGTTGAGGAATAAATATTGACCAGGACACCACAGAGACAACTCCCCTGCAAGTCCTTGAAATAATTTCCTGGGAATTGTTTTGATGACAGTGGAAGTTCAAAAGCAGGCCTCAGATCAGTCGATTCTGGTCTAAATGAAAGTACTTTAATAAAGTAGAGTGCTTGGTTGAAAAATGATGATTCCCCCCAGTAAATTACCTGACTGACGCGCATAAATTCTCCTTAACGCAATGCAGTGAGCACCTCACCAATGAGTTCAGCAGCTCTATGGAGTGAAAAACAGAAACAGCAAACTAGGAGAGTGATTATCTGGTCACTTTCACATTGCTTTGTTGAATATTTAGTTCATCTAACATTGTCTTGGAGACAAATTGAAAGTGAGTTGCATTCATGCGTCATACTCTGCATGTTCTGGATGTTGCAACAATGAGCTCCTTTTGCAAATGTAGTTACTTGTATATTTAGGAAACATGGCTTGTGCCCAACAAGGTCTCGAAAGCAGCAATGTAATTATGACCATTGCTAAATGATGTGAGGTGAGGGATATACATTTTACCAACTCCCTTCACTGAAACAGTGTACAGCATCTTAGCTTTACCACTGATCTCAAAGACTGACAGTTATCGAGTTAGACTTAATTTTTTGTGCTTAATTGGAACTTGGACCCACAATTCTAACTCCAGAGCAAGTCTGCTACTCACTGAGCCACAGCTGGTATTTTGTTAATGTTTAGTTACCTTCAATACCTCATGTGCAAACCAGCTAATTTGAACACACATTAACTCTCAGTGTGAGCTATTGTCATGGCATGTTGTTTTCTGCTTTAGTTGCTCTGTGAAGCAGACATTTTTCTCCCCACCCAACCCCACCTTGATTGACAAGAGAAGAAATTAAGCAAGAAAGAGAAGGAGCAAGAGAGCATGATAATCTTTTTAGCACATCGGTGTCCTTTTTGGAAAGCCTGATTGACAAATCGCTGTGAAGATTGTGTGGACTGACGTGGTGCTTAATGGACAATAACGAGGGAGGAAATTCAATTAGCCTCTTCGCTAATGACAGCATCAGTCTGGTGACGGACATTTTTGCAAGTTAATTTGTAATAAGTACAGTTAACTTTCCTTTTCATGGCTTCTGTCAACCTTAATAAAGACCTCCAGTTCTCTCAAATGGTCAGATGAATGAAGGATTTGTGCTGCCACAACTCCTTCTGGAAACTGTTCAATTGAACACACAAACAATCATGTCTCAGACTGATGGATTTATTTGATTTTTTTCCTGACAATGCCGTGGTCCTGGAAATTAAATCACAAAAAATGAACCTAAGACCGTACATCCAATTACAGGGTAGACAAAAGGATAAATCAATCAACGAATGCATGAGAATACCATTTGAGCTTTATGCCTCTACCATCACTCCAAAAGATCTCTCCAATCAGTCCCACATCCCCTGGTCTTCCCTCGTTGTCCTGCAGTTTTCCTTTTTCCATATCTGTACTCAGCTCCCAACTGAAATCTGCTATTGGATTAGCTTCCACCATCCTTTCAAACACTGAATTCCACACTGTAACAATTAACTGCATGAAACATATTTCCTCAGCTCTCCTGTGGTTTTTCTTTTGCAATTTTCCTCATATCTGCGTTCTCTAGCTAATGAACTTTCAGCTATTAGAAACAGTTTCTCCACTGACTTGTTCAAACCCCTCATGATTTATAGCACTTCTATTATCTCTCTGTTTAACATTCTCTCTCTGAGGGGGGCCAATCTCAGCTTCTCAGGATAAAAATCCCTGGTACCATTCTAATAACTCTCCTCTGTACCTAGTCCAAGACCTTGGTATCCTTCCTATTGTGTCTAAGACAGATGGACACCATACTCCAGCTGAAAACTATCCAGAGATTTTTCATGATTTAGTGTAACTTTTTGCTCAGGCAATAACATCTTCACTGGTTTGGCCACGTTCATTGAACAGATGATGGCCATATACGCAGTGAACTGGCCACTGTACCCTGGCACCCTTGGTATCTGTATCTCTGCTAAAGGGCACCACAAGCAAAATGCAGAGATGGTGGGCATTGCCATGATGACTGGCACATGGTCACTGACAGATGTGACCTCTGGAGGGTAACTATTCGGAACAGCATTGGAAATACCAAAGTGAATTAAAATGATCTGTTGACTGAGAAGAGGACACAACGGAAAAAAGGCCATCAAGTCATGTGCCTCTTCAGTCCGCTGTCTTCCTCTGCTAGAGACGCCCATGTTAGAGGGGAACTCCTGAACAATACTTATAGTCAAAGAGTCACAGAGCTGTACAGCACAGAAACAAACCCTTCGGTCCAACTCATCCATGCCAACCATATGTCCTAACTTAATCTAGTCCCATTTGTCAGCATTTGGCCCATATCCCTCTAAATCCCACCCACAATTTCGAACCTCAAAGTCCGAGAACCCCACACAGCCCGCTTCTACCTCCTACCCAAGATTCACAAACCCGACTGCCCCGGCCTACCCATCGTCTCAGCCTGCTCCTGCCCCACTGAACTCATCTCCTCATATGTTGATATTGTTCCATTCCCCCCTTGTCCAGGAACTCCCCACATACGTTCAGGACACCACCCACACCTTCCACCTCTTCCAAGACTTTCGTTTCCTGGGCCTCCGACACCTCATCTTCACCATGGACATTCAAGCCCTTTCCACCTCCATTCGCCATGACCAGGGCCTCCAAGCCCTCCATTTTTTCCTCTCCCGACATTCCCACCAGTACCCTTCCACTGACACTCTCATTTGTTTGGCTGAACTGATCATCAACCTCAAGAATTCCACCTTTGAATCCTCCCATTTCCTCCAGCAAAAGGGGTAGCCATGGGCACCTGCATGGGCCCCAGCTATGCTTGTCTCTTTGTCGGTTATGTGGAACAGTCCATCTTCCGCAGTTATACCAGCACCATTCCCCACCTTTTCCTCCGCTACATTGATGACTGTATCAGCACCACCTCATGTTCCCACGAGGAGGTTGGACAGTTCATCAACTTCACCAACACATTCCCCCCCGACTTTAAGTTCACCAAGACCATCTCTGACACCTCCCTCCCCTTCCTGGACCTCTCCATCTCCATCAACGGTGACCAAATCAACCCGGACATCTACTACTAATCCACCGACTCCCACCGCTACCTGGATTACACGTCCTCCAACCCTGCCTCCTGTGAAAACACTATCTCTTATTCCCAATTCCTCCACCCCATCTGCTCCCAGGAGGACCAGTTCCACCACAGAACATCCCAGATGGCCGCCTTCTTCAATGACTGCAATTTTCCCTCCCATGTGCTTGACAATGCCCTCCAGCAAATCTCCTCCACTTCCCACACCTCCGCCCTCACATCCCACCTCCTCAACCACAACAAGAATAGAGCCCCCCCCCCCACCCCCGCTGGTCCTCACCTTCCACCCCACCAACCTCCAGATACATCGCATTATCCCCCACCATTTCCACCACCTACAAATGGACCCCACCACCAGAGATATATTTCCCTCCCCACCCATTTCCGTCTTCCATAAAGATCATTCCCTCCACGACTCCCTTGTCAGGTCCATGTCCCCCACACCCCCCCAACAACCCACCCTTCCCTTCCTGGCACCTTCCCCTGCCTCCACAGGAATTGCAAAACCTGCACCCACACCACCCCTCTCACCTCTGTCCAAGGCCCCAAAGGAGCCTTCCACATCCATCAGAGTTTCACCTGCACTTCCCCACATGTCATTTACTGTATCTGTTGCTCCCGATGCGGTCTCCTCTACATTGAGGAGACAGGACGCCTACTTATAGAGCATTTCAGAGAACATCTCTGGGACACCCACACCAACCAACCCCACTGTCCCATGGCTGAACATTTCAACTCCCCCTCCCACTTCACTAAGGACAATCTTAAACCTATGCCTTCCAGTTTTGGACTCCCCTACCCTGGGGAAAAGACCTTGACTATTCACCCTATCCATGTCCCTCATGGTTTAACAAAATTCTATAAGCTTCCAACACTCCAGGAAAATTAGCCCCAGCCTGTTCAGCCTCTCCCTACAGCTCAAACCCTCCAACCCTGGCAACATCCTTGTAAATCTTTTCAGAACACTTTCTAACTTCACATCTTTCCTATAGCAGGGAGACCAGAACTGAATGCAGTATTCCAGAAGTGGTCTCACCAATGTCCTGTACAGCCACAACATGACCTCCCAACTCCTACACTCAATGCACTGACCAATGAAGGAAAGCATACCAAATGCCTTCTTCACTATCCTACCTACCTGCGGTTCCACTTTCTAGGAACTGTGAACCTGCACTCCAAGGTCTCTTTGTTCAGCAACACTCCCCAGGACCTTACCATTAAGTGTATAAGTCCTACCCTAATCTGCCTTTCTAAAATGCAGCACCTCGCATTTATCTCAATTAAACTCCATCTGCCACTCCTCAGCCAATCTGCCATGTTAATTCAGAGTTGATCACTATGGCCCAAGTCATCATCTTAGGAGTCAGAAGGCTGTCACATAGCCTGACATCCTTACATTTGTATTCTATGTCAATACATATTGTTCAGTGTCTAATCAGCTACTGTAAAAGCTCTCACATATGTCTGCTATTCAGACAACAAACTTACTATGTTCGACATATGAGTATTTACTGGAATTGTGTCTATAATCTAAGAGACAGGTCACCACTAATAGCGCAGATCTATTCAAGCAAAGATTTTGAATTTAACAAGAAGCGATTATTTAAATTGCAATCACAATTGTTAAATCAGGTGTAACAACACAATCGCTATTCAGAGCTGTGTTTGAAGAGGGGTCAGTTCGAGAATAATACATACCCTCTGAAGCAAAGCACGTCCCAGTTTCAAGTGTTAAAGGCACATCTATTGCTATTCATGGTGTTTGTGTATCCATCCTATTGCTGAACTTAATGCAAACTTTTGCTTTCTTTTTTTTATCTCTATTATCGTTTGTTCAGGCAGCTGCTCCTGTGGTGATGAGGAGGATAAAGAACATGATGAAACTGAAAAAGACAGCCTATGATGAAGTCCAGTGAGTTATTCAAGCGAGAATCAAGTCAAATACAATAAACAGAGCGAGGAAGTGAAGAGGAAGATAAGACGGGCAAAGAAAGATTATGAGAATAGAATTGCAGTCAGCATGAAAGCCAGCGATAGTGCCTTCCTCTAGCCCAGAGTCTGGGTTCAAATTCCAGTTGCCCCCAACTCCTCCCCACCTCCAAAGCGTTCTGTCAGGTGACTGATCAGATTGTTTAGAAGTGCTTTCCTTTACAAGGGAGCCCTGAAGATCTTCTGCAGGCATGTACTGTACATAGTGAGCAGGTAGTAAGAGATGAAGTGAGTCCTATTTGCAACAAAATATAAGCGGACAATTTAGAAGCAGGAGGAGACCCCTCAGTCCTTCGAGACTCCTCTGCCCCTTGATAAGATTGAGGCTGATCTGATTATGGTCTCTACCCAAGATCCCTTTGGCTTCCTTTTCCATCAATAATCTATCCAACACAGCCTTTACAAGGTGACCATGATTTGGAGGTGTCAGTGTTGGACTGGGGTGTACGAAGTTTAAACAAAAATCACACAATACCAGGTTATGGTTCAACTGATTTATTTGGAAGCACTAGCTTTTGGAGCGCAGCCTAGCTACCTGATGGAGGAGCAGCGCTCCGAAAGCTAGTGCTTCCAAATAAACCCATAACATGGTGTTGTATGATTTTTAACTTAAAAAGGTGATACATGCTTAGAGGCACAGTGCAAGTGTACAACACCCACAAAGTACCTTTTACTGTGGAAGGGAAAACTGATAAAATACTGGTAGAAGCATAATTGGGCGAGTTTATAGATGAGGTGAAACTGAAGAGGGAGGATGTACTGCAAAGACTGACCTAAGGGACAACTTTTTCACACAGAGTGTGGTATGTGTATGGAATGAGCTGCCAGAGGAAGTGATGGAGGCTGGTACAATTACAACATTTAAAAGGCATCTGGATGGGTATGTGAATAGGAAGGGTTTGGAGGGATATGGGCCAAGTGCTGGAAAATGGGACTGGATTAATTTAGGATACCTGGTCGGTATGGACAAGTTGGACCAAAGGGTCTGTTACCATACTGACTCTATGACTCTATAGACTTATGGTGGATAAGTTGGATGGCTGGTGGGGATGGCTTGCAAAATAAGCGGATCTGAGATAGCACAAGTGCTTGTCATGATCTTCCAATCATGGGAAGATGCCAGAGGATTGGACAGTGGCAATTGTGGCATCATTATTCAAAAAAGGAGTTAAGGATAGTTTTGGTAATTATGGGCCAATCAGAGGTGGTAGACTCTTTCAATCTCACCCACATACACCTTCCTAACTCTGCTCACACTGTGCTTTTTAAGCCCAGTGGGGACTAGCTCCTTTATATCATCACAAGGTTGCTCCAGCTCTCACATAACATCCATCCTCAAGCTTTATTCCCCCATCATAACCAGTGCACAACCTTTCTATACTTAGTCAAATGAGTTAACTAAATTGCTGCTTTTCACAACATTATCCCTCAGACCCCCTTATCAAGACTTTGAATGCTCCATTTATATCTCTGGCTGAGTCAGGAAAGTCAATGACAAGGTGTAGACACACATGAGGTAAACCTGGTGAGATCCCCTTTTCTTTGCTGATATCTATGAGAATGGAGATTTAACCGATCCTACAGCCTGACTATGTGCTCGAGGCCTCCAATGCATTTCTGAAGGGTCTTATGATGAACTAACTGTGAGGGGAAGTTTGGCTCTTTATTCCTCATCATCAGTACTGTAAAGGCGGTATTTCTTTTCACTTTCCTGTATTTTTGATCATGGACTGAGATAGAAAAAGGATTGTTGAAGGATTATTGCATTTTTTTCAAAGCAAGTAACCTGACACTCATTGCAAGTTCTGTTGACAGTTCAGACAGTAATGCGAGTCTGGTTAACAGGCTCTTTGGCTCTGGGAGAGAGTCCCTGTCTTTGAGCCAGGGAACATGAGTTCAAGTCCCACTGATGTTTCAAAAGATTTCTGAACAGGTTGATTGGAAAACATCTCCAGACAAGCTGGAATTGGGGGCTGTATAGAACAGGATATGCTTTATTGTCACAGGTACTCGAATACAGGAGTACAGCGAAAGGTTAACAATGTTACCTCTCATAACGTCAACTTATGAACAAAGTACCTACGTACGAATCTTAGATAAAAAAAGAGAGGATCAAAAAAGAAACAAGATCGCACTATCTTACAGGATTTCATAATATAAGTTACGATTAAGACATTGTTAAAAGGATAAATATTACAGTCAGAAAAACAAATTACAGATCAACATGACTTTGTAGGAGCTCACTGCAGGGGCTCCCACATGTGGTCTGATCGGCCGAACAAACCACTGACCGATTGCTTCAGACCATCAACACACTCTGCTCCAGCTCTCATTCCCTCCCCATACCACCAGCCCGGTCTGCACCGGCTCTGACCAGTTCCAGCCCTAACTCACTCCAGCTCTGACCCACTCCGGCCCTGACACATTCTGACCCTGACCCACTCGAACCCCGACCCACTCCGGGCCTGACCCACTCCGGCCCTGACCCACTCTGACCCTGACCCACTCTGACCCTGACCCACTCCGGCCCAGACCCACTCCGGCCCTGACCCACTCTGACCCTGACCCACTCTGACCCTGACCCACTCCGACCCTGACCCACTCCGACCCTGACCCACTCCGGCCCTGACCCACTCTGACCCTGACCCACTCCAGCCCTGACCCACTCCGGCCCTGACCCACTCCGGCCTTGACCCACTCCGACCCTGACCCACTCTGACCCTGACCCACTCCGAGCCTGACCCACTCCGGCCCTGACCCACTCCGGCCCAGACCCACTCTGACCCTGACCCACTCCGACCATGACCCACTCTGACCCTGACCCACTCCAGCCCTGACCCACTCTGACCCTGACCCACTCTGACCCTGACCCACTCTGACCCTGACCCACTCCGGCTCTGACCCACTCTGTCCCTGACCCACTCCGGGCCTGACCCACTCCGGCCCTGACCCACTCCGGCCCTGACCCACTCCGACCCTGACCCACTCTGACCCTGACCCACTCTGACCCTGACCCACTCCGGCTCTGACCCACTCTGACCCTGACCCACTCCGGCCCTGACCCACTCTGACCCTGACCCACTCCGACCCTGACCCACTCCGACCCTGACCCACTCCGCTCTGACCCACTCTGACCCTGACCCACTCCGGCCTTGACCCACTCTGACCCTGACCCACTCTGACCCTGACCCACTCCGGCTCTGACCTACTCCGGCCTTGACCCACTCTGACCCTGACCCACTCCGGCTCTGACCCACTCCGACCCTGACCCACTCCGGCTCTGACCCACTCCGGCCTTGACCCACTCCAACCCTGACCCACTCCGGCTCTGACCCACTCCGGCCTTGACCCACTCTGACCCTGACCCACTCTGACCCAGACCCACTCTGACCCCGACCCACTCCGACCCTGACCCACTCCGGCTCTGACCCACTCTGACCCTGACCCACTCTGACCCTGACCCACTCCGGCCCTGACCCACTCCGGCTCTGACCCACTCTGACCCTGACCCACTCTGACCCTGACCCACTATGACCCTGACCGACTCCAACCTTGACCCACTCCGACCCTGACCCACTCCAGCTCTGACCCACTCTGACCCTGACCCACTCTGACCCTGACCCACTCCGGCCTTGACCCACTCCGGCCCTGACCCACTCCGACCCTGACCCACTCTGACCCTGACCCACTCTGACCCTGACCCACTCCGGCTCTGACCCACTCTGACCCTGACCCACTCCGGCCCTGACCCACTCTGACCCCGACCCACTCCGACCCTGACCCACTCCGACCCTGACCCACTCCGGCTCTGACCCACTCTGACCCTGACCCACTCCGGCCTTGACCCACTCTGACCCTGACCCACTCTGACCCTGACCCACTCCGGCTCTGACCTACTCCGGCCTTGACCCACTCTGACCCTGACCCACTCCGGCTCTGACCCACTCCGACCCTGACCCACTCTGACCCTGACCCACTCCAACACTGACCCACTCCGACCCTGACCCACTCCGGCTCTGACCCACTCCGGCCTTGACCCACTCTGACCCTGACCCACTCTGACCCAGACCCACTCTGACCCCGACCCACTCTGGCCCTGACCCACTCTGACCCTGACCCACTCCGTCCCTGACCCACTCCGACCCTGACCCACTCCGGCTCTGACCCACTCTGACCCTGACCCACTCTGACCCTGACCCACTCCGGCCCTGACCCACTCCGGCTCTGACCCACTCCGACCCTGACCCACTCTGACCCTGACCCACTCTGACCCTGACCCACTCCGACCCTGACCCACTCCGGCTCTGACCCACTCTGACCCTGACCCACTCTGACCCTGACCCACTCCGGCCTTGACCCACTCCGGCTCTGACCCACTCTGACCCTGACCCACTCCGGCCTTGACCCACTCTGACCCTGACCCACTCTGACCCTGACCCACTCCGGCTCTGACCCACTCTGTCCCTGACCCACTCTGGGCCTGACCCACTCCGGCTCTGACCCACTCTGTCCCTGACCCACTCCGGGCCTGACCCACTCTGGCCGTGACCCTCTCTGACCCTGACCCACTCTGACCCTGACCCACTCTGACCCTGACCCACTCCGGCCTTGACCCACTCCGGCCCTGACCCACTCCGGCCCTGACCCACTCCGGCTCTGACCCACTCTGTCCCTGACCCACTCCGGCTCTGACCCACTCCAGCCCTGACCCACTCTGTCCCTGACCCACTCCGGCTCTGACCCACTCTGTCCCTGACCCACTCCGGCTCTGACCCACTCCGGCTCTGACCCACTCTGTCCCTGACCCACTCCGGCTCTGACCCACTCCGGCCCTGACCCACTCTGACCCTGACCCACTCCAACCCTGACCCACTCTGACCCTGACCCACTCCGGCCTTGACCCACTCCGGCTCTGACCCACTCTGACCCTGACCCACTCCGGCCTTGACCCAATCTGACCCTGACCCACTCCGACCCTGACCCACTCTGACCCTGACCCACTCCGGCTCTGACCTACTCCGGCCTTGACCCACTCCGGCTCTGACCCACTCTGTCCCTGACCCACTCCGGCTCTGACCCACTCCGGCTCTGACCCACTCTGTCCCTGACCCACTCCGGCTCTGACCCACTCCGGCCCTGACCCACTCTGACCCTGACCCACTCCGACCCTGACCCACTCTGACCCTGACCCACTCCGGCCTTGACCCACTCGGCTCTGACCCACTCTGACCCTGACCCACTCCGTCCTTGACCCACTCTGACCCTGACCCACTCCGGCTCTGACCCACTCTGACCCTGACCTACTCCAGTTCTGACCCTGACGCACTCCGGCCGTGACCCACTCTGTTCCCTGACCCACTCCGGCTCTGACCCACTCCGGCTCTGACCCAGTCTGGCCTTGACCCACTCCGGCCCTGACCCACTCCGGCCTTGACCCACTCTGACCCTGACTCACTCCGGCTATGACCCACTCCAGCCCTGACCCACTCCAGCCCTGACCCACTCCGGCCCTGACCCACTCTGACCCTGATCCACTCTGACCCTGACCCACTCCGGCCCAGACCCACTCCGGCCCTGACCCACTCTGTCCCTGACCCACTCCGGCCTTGACCACTCCAGCTCTGACTCACTCCGGCCCTGACCCACTCTGACCCTGACCCACTCCGGCCCTGACCCACTCTGACCCTGACCCACTCCGGCCTTGACCCACTCTGACCCTGACCCACTCCTGCTCTGACCCACTCCGGCCTTGACCCACTCCGGCCCTGACCCACTCTGACCCTGACCCACTCCAGCCTTGACCCACTCCGTCCCTGACCCACTCTGACCCTGACCCACTCCGGCTCTGACCCACTCTGACCCTGACCCACTCCAGCCTTGACCCACTCTGACCCTGACCCACTCCGACCCTGACCGACTCTGACCCTGACCCACTCCGGCTCTGACCCACTCCGGCCTTGACCAACTCCGGCTCTGACCCACTCCGGCTCTGACCCACTCCGGCCTTGACCCACTCCGGCCTTGACCCACTCCGGCCCTGACCCACTCTGACCCTGACCCACTCTGACCCTGACCCACTCCGGCCTTGACCCACTCCGGCCCTGACCCACTCCGGTCCTGACCCACTCTGACCCTGACCCACTCTGACCCTGACCCACTCCGGCCCTGACTCACTCTGACCCTGACCCACTCTGACCCTGACCCACTCTGACCCTGACCCACTCCGGCCCTGACCCACTCTGACCCTGACCCACTCTGACCCTGACCCACTCCGGCCCTGACCCACTCTGACCCTGACCCACTCCGGCCCTGACCCACTCTGACCCTGACCCACTCCGGCCCTGACCCACTCTGACCCTGACCCACTCCGGCTCTGACCCACTCCGGCCTTGACCCACTCCGGCTCTGACCCACTCCGGCTCTGACCCACTCTGACCCTGACCCACTCCGGCCCTGACCCACTCCGGCCTTGACCCACTCTGACCCTGACCCACTCTGACCCTGACCCACTCCGGCCTTGACCCACTCTGACCCTGACCCACTCCGGCCCTGACCCACTCCGGCCTTGACCCACTCCGGCCCTGACCCACTCTGACCCTGACCCACTCTGACCCTGACCCACTCTGACCCTGACCCACTCCGGCCTTGACCCACTCCGGCCCTGACCCACTCCGGCCCTGACCCACTCTGACCCTGACCCACTCTGACCCTGACCCACTCCGGCCCAGACCCACTCTGACCCTGACCCACTCTGACCCTGACCCACTCTGACCCTGACGCACTCTGACCCTGACCCACTCTGACCCTGACGCACTCTGACCCTGACCCACTCCGGCCCAGACCCACTCTGACCCTGACCCACTCTGACCCTGACGCACTCCGGCCCTGACCCACTCTGACCCTGACCCACTCTGACCCTGACCCACTCTGACCCTGACCCACTCCGGCCCAGACCCACTCTGACCCTGACCCACTCTGACCCTGACCCACTCTGACCCTGACGCACTCTGACCCTGACCCACTCCGGCCCTGACCCACTCCAGTCCTCCAGTCCACTCCGCTCGAGCTCTGACCCGTTCCATGTAAAGTTTTCTTTAAAAAGAAAAAAAGCCTCTTTAAAACCTTAGGGGGAGTAAGAGGAAGGAAAAGGGGATAAAACGCAGCTGGATTGATGAGCCCTAGGCTGAGGAGCCCCCACGCTGCCTATTCCACTGCTGCCATCTTGAATGGAGCTTTGACTGTCAACAAGTAACTGATTGGTCAACAAGTAACTCATTGGTTATCAATGAGATCGGCCTTCTTCCTATCTGCCACCATGTGACTGGTTCCCCAGGTCACTCAGCAGATTGGAAATGTGAATGAGATGGTGAGAAAAACCATCGGGGCAGCCTCCCCTCTCTGCAGTAAAGACCACCTTCAGCCTGAAGAAAGCCAGATTCCTTCTCCTTCAGCAGTTGCCATTAGCCGTGGCTGTTGACCGCAGAAGCCAGAGAATCTAAAAGTGTAAAGCAGCCACCCTGTAACTTCTGCAAACAAATGAAAGTATGTGGAGAAAGCAAAACAAGGAGCACCACATCCTGACAAGGCCAAAAGGGCCATCTCAGCGAACCCAGTGGGTGGGGCCTATTGAACTGCCTTCCCAGTTTCTCCCCCTGCCCATGTTTTCTATCCTGACCATGTCTGTCTATATGTGTAGAGGGGTGTCTACAAGTCAGGTTGAGTTTTAGCTGGTCGAGTTATTTGCTGACACCTCATAGTTATTTACGTGCAGCTTCAGACCCTCTACCTGTAATAACTAGTATCTTCTGTTGAGTACAAACAAAAACCCTGCTCCATTCTTTCCATCAGACGGGGTATAAAAAGACAGGCAGATTTAGAAATCTTTAATTTTTTTGATGACTTGGGGTTTAGTTCCCAGCGTACTGTCCTAGTGAGCTGTAACTTAACATTCAGACAAGATGATGGTACTACCCCTTGGAGAAAAAAATGAGGGTATGCATAACATCCAGAAACTTGTTCCATTGCAGTATTAACCTGACCTCCAATTCTGTTCCTTGGCAAGAATATACATGTCACCTTGGCAACAATTTGGCTTGCTGCTTGGCCTGTTCTTTCAGCTGTAACACATCTTTGAGAAGGGACCTGTTTTCCTACAATTGATATATTGTGAATGCAAGGCAGGATAGCTTTGTCTTTGTGATATGGGTATTGACCTGTAACAAGACACTTGATTGTGATGAAATTGTCACTCACATTATATTTTTAAAGTGGGTCTGTCTATTCTGGTCGACTACTCGATTATGATTTTAGTAGTCAACAGCAACATGTCCTGCATTAAGTGGAACTGTTGCTGTGTAGTACCTCAACAGTTTTCCAGGAACTGTACCCACTACATTTGGCTGCTCATTCTGGACTTAACTCCTCTTTTGATTGAAGAAAATCAGTGACTGATTTATCTACGGGGTCAGTGATGATTCTGGTGTTAAGAAGCTTTTGCTGCAAGTTTCCCTGGTTGCATCTGAGACCTCACAGAAGGACATAATATTCAGCCCTTGTTGATTCTCTGCAGTAGTCTTCAGTTCAGAGACTTCCCTTCATAGCAGCTGGCCAGCAATGTGGTTCTTCTGGTTGCTGGCTGGTCTGATTGTTTTGGAGTTCTCCTCTTTTCCAAATGTTCTGCTTCCCAACTTTCAAGAGGTTTTCTAAGCAGTCAGGTCCACCATTGCCACAACCTTTTGTCTTGTGGTTTTATGCCAACATTCAAGAATTTGGGTTTACGACAGAGAAGGCAAGGTCAAGGACTGTCTTAAGGAGTAGGCTCCTTTACAACGTTTTTTTAAAATTGGATATCAATTCTAACTTTGATTATATATGTTATTCCAAGATGTACCAGGTTCCAATCTTACTGTTACATCATTGAAAGACTATTCTCTATGCTCATTCTTCAGATTAGATTACTTACAGGGTGAAGACAGGCCCTTTGGCCCAACAAGTCCACACCGACCCTCCGAAGAGCAACCCACCCGGACCCATTCCCCTACATTTACCCCTTCACCTAACATTGCGGGTAATTTAGCATGGCCAATTCACCTAACCTGCACATTTTTGGGCTGTGGGAGGAAACCGGAGCACCTGCAGGAAACCCACGCAGACACGGGGAAAATGTGCAAACTCCACACAGACAGTTGCCTGAGGCAGGAATTGAACCCGGGTCTCTGGCGCTGTGAGGCAGCAGTGCTAACCACTGTGCCACCGTGCCACCCAGTTTATCTTTCATCTTAATTCCCTCTCCCAACCTCTCACATATACACCTCTCTGACTCTACCCACACTGTGGTGTTCCTGCCCAGTGAGGACCAGCTTTGTGACATCATCCAAAGGGAGCTCCAAAGTCCGAAAGCTCTTACAAATAATATTTACCGACTGCCCTTGAAATGGTGGCTGTAAAGTCTTATTCTTGAACCATTTGAACTCGTGCGCTGAAGCAACTTTCACTGGAGGCTATTGAACTTTTGATTCCATTGAGTTTGAGCTTCAAGTCTTGAGAGTTTGATTCAGGGTCGTGAAGGAGAATTACTGCTTTATGGTGAAACTTGCAAAAGTCGGTCGATGTTTTGGAACTAATATGACACCATTAGATTACTTCACACTTTAACAAAAGACCTTCCACAGTGTCTAAATTGCCATTAAATCCCATGAATCAACGTTGCATTGTGGCATCTCAGCACCGCTCACCAGCAAACTCCCAATCAGAGATCTCATCCTAATGTCTTGGCTCACACCTGGTGGTGTGGTAGAATCAAGCTGGAAGTTGGCTGTTTGGGGCAAAGGTTTGAAGTGATCAGTGGAAGCATCAGTCACTGATATCCTCCAAGTGTGGTTTAATAATAAATAGCTCAATTACATGTCACAGCGAATTTACAGTATTGGAAAAAAGCCATTCTTCAACTGATCTGTGCTGGTGTTTATGCATCAAACCAGCTTTTATCTCTCCACCTATTCCTTTCTTCCCTGTTTGTTTAGCTAGTTTCCCTTTAATTAAAACTACACTATTCACCTAAATTATACCTCGCGTCTTCCACATTTGAACAATTCTCAGTAAAGACGTCTCTCATGATTTGCCTCTTGAAATTTTCTAAACTTTCAAACCTTTTTTGAGACATAAACAATTATTTGCCAGCCCCATCTGTTAACAGAGTCATCGAGTGTGGTCCAGAACACACAGACCTGCACATCAGCAGAGTGGGGAGATTTCATTAGCAAGGTGAATTAAGGACACATTATCGCTCTTTTGTTAATAGCTCACCAAAAGGAATCAACACTGTAATCTCCCCTGTACTTGACTGAAGATCAAACTTTTTTTCTGTGTCTCTTACTCCCTGGTCCAAAGAATTTCAGTCCTTGCAGAGCCTGCAGACTCAGCACTGAGCTGCCCTCTGTGGAGTTATGGCAGTAGAGCATGCTCTTTGAATCTTGCAGCTGAATGTCGAGGGTGCATTGTCTGCCCCGTTGAAGGAGGATTTGTAATGTGAGGGCTCAGATTTAAGAGTAATACGGGGGAGGATGAGCCGAGTTCCAGGACTGCAACATGTTGTCAGAAACACAGTGCCCTACCAGACAGCAACAGCAGACAGCAGTAACTTCCCCAAAGGGAAATGGATGAATACTTGAAAAGGAAGCATTTACAAGGCCTGGGGAAAACAGCAGGCAGTGTGGGACTCATTGTGTATCTCTTTCAAAGGCCCAACTCAAACACAGTGGATTGGAAGACCTTTTTCATACAAGAAGAATTAGAATTAGCTTCATTGTCACATGAGTACAATGAAAAGATTACAAGTTGCCACTTAACAGCACCATCTTAGGTACATAGGTCCAGATTCTTAAATACAAATTCTGTGGGAAAAAGAATTAGAAATGTAAAGAGAAAGAAGTCCAGTAATAAGTAAGAAGAATAAAGGAATAAGAGTTCAGAATAACTATCCTTCCAACCCAGACTGCACCAGGTTTCACCTCAAGGCGGGGAATACTGGGAGTTTGAGTACACATTGGAGCCGGGTAATGAGACCACAGTGAATCCAAGACTTTAGAGACCACTCTGAGGCCGGGAGCTCATGTCCACAATGAGGCCGGATGTTCGAAACCGCACTGAGACCGGGATGAGTGACCAGGCTGAGGCCGGGGGTGAGAGACCAGGCTGAGGCCGGGACTGAGAGACCAGGCTGAGGCCGGGAGTGAGAGACCAGGCTGAGGCCAGGAGTGAGAGACCTGGCTGAGGCAGGGAGTGAGAGACCAGGCTGAGGCCGGGAGTGAGAGACCAGGCTGAGGCCGGGAGTGAGTGACCAGGCTGAGGCCGGGAGAGTGAGACCAGGCTGAGGCCGGGAGTGAGAGACCAGGCTGAGGCCGGGAGTGAGTGACCAGGCTGAGGCCGGGAGAGTGAGACCAGGCTGAGGCCGGGAGTGGAGGCCAGACTGAGGCCGGGAGAGTGAGACCAGGCTGAGGCCGGGAGAGTGAGACCAGGCTGAGGCCGGGAGAGTGAGACCAGGCTGAGGCCGGGAGTGAGTGACCACACTGGGGCCGGCATTGAGAGACGAGGCTGAGGCAGAGAGTGAGAGACCAGGCTGAGGCAGGGAGTGAGTGACCAGGCGAAGGCCGGGAGTGAGTGACCACACTGGGGCCGGCATTGAGAGACGAGGCTGAGGCAGAGAGTGAGAGACCAGGCTGGGGCAGGGAGTGAGTGACCAGGCTGAGGCAGGGAGTGAGTGACCAGGCTGAGGCAGGGAGTGAGAGACCAGGCTGAGGCCAGGAGTGGAGACCAGGCTGAGGCCGGGAATAATAGACCAGGCTGAGGCCAGGAATAATAGACCAGGCTGAGGCCGGGAGTGAGTGACCAGGCTGAGGCCGGGAGTGAGTGACCAGGCTGAGGCAGGGAGTGAGAGACCAGGCTGAGGCCAGGAGTGGAGACCAGGCTGAGGCCGGGAATAATAGACCAGGCTGAGGCCGGGAGTGAGAGACCAGGCTGAGGCAGGGAGTGAGAGACCAGGCTGAGGCAGGGAGTGAGAGACCAGGCTGAGGCCGGGAATAATAGACCAGGCTGAGGCCAGGAGTGGAGACCAGGCTGAGGCCGGGAGTGAGAGACCAGGCTGAGGCCGGGAGTGAGAGACCAGGCTGAGGCCAGGAGTGAGTGACCAGGCTGAGGCCAGGAGTGAGAGACTAGGCTGAGGCCGGGAATAAGAGACCAGGCTGAGGCCGGGAGTGAGAGACTAGGCTGAGGCCGGGAGTGAGAGACCAGGCTGAGGCCAGGAGTGAGAGACCTGGCTGAGGCCAGGAGTGAGAGACTAGGCTGAGGCAGGGAGTGAGAGACCAGGCTGAGGCAGGGAGTGAGTGACCAGGCTGAGGCCAGGAGTGAGAGACTAGGCTGAGGCCGGGAGTGAGAGACCAGGCTGAGGCAGGGAGTGAGAGACCAGGCTGAGGCCAGGAGTGGAGACCAGGCTGAGGCCGGGAGTGAGAGACCAGGCTGAGGCCGGGAGTGAGAGACCAGGCTGAGGCCAGGAGTGAGAGACCAGGCTGAGGCCGGGAGTGAGAGACCAGGCTGAGGCAGGGAGTGAGAGACCAGGCTCAGGCCGGGAGTGAGAGACCAGGCTGAGGCCGGGAGTGAGAGACCAGGCTGAGGCCAGGAGTGAGTGACCAGGCTGAGGCAGGGAATAAGAGACCAGGCTGAGGCAGAGAGTGAGAGACCAGGCTGAGGCCAGGAGTGAGAGACCAGGCTGAGGCCAGGAGTGAGAGACCAGGCTGAGGCAGAGAGTGAGAGACCAGGCTGAGGCCAGGAGTGAGAGACCAGGCTGAGGCAGGGAGAGTGAGACCAGGCTGAGGCCGGGAGTAAGGAAACACACTGAGGCCGGGAGTGAGTGACCAGGCTGACGCCGGGAATGAGTGAGGAGGCTGAGACCGGGAGTGAGTGATCAGGCTGAGGCCTGGAGTGAGTGACCAGGCTGAGGCCGGGAGTGAGTGACCAGACTGAGGCCGGGAGTGAGTGACCGCACTGAGGCCGGGAGTGAGAGACCAGGCTAAGGCCAGGAGTGAGTGATCAGGCTGCGACCGGGAGTGAGCAACCAGGCTGTGACCGGGAGTGAGCGACCAGGCTGAGGCCGGTAGTGAGAGACCAGGCTGGGGCAGGGAGTGAGAGACCAGGCTGAGGCCGGGAGTGAGTGACCAGGCTGAGGCCGGGAGTGAGAGACCAGGCTGAGGCCAGGAGTGAGAGACCAGGCTGAGGCCGGGAGTGAGTGACCACACTGAGGCTGGGAGTGAGTGACCACACTGAGGCCGGGAGTGAGAGACGAGGCTAAGGCTGGGAGTGAGCGACCAGGCTGCGACCGGGAGTGAGCGACCACGCTGAGGCCAGGAGTGAGTGAGCAGGCTGAGGCCGGGAGTGAGTGAGCAGGCTGAGGCCGGGAGTGAGTGAGCAGGCTGAGGCCGGGAGTGAGGCCTCAGCCTGGTCACTCACTCCCGGCCAGAAAAAACAACCAAACACTGCTTTCAGGTTCACCTTGAATGAAGTTGGATTAAAGTCTCTGGCAACCCTTGTTACGATAAACACTCAAAGCAGAGAGATTGAGAATAAGGAGCATCGAGCAAAGGCATTGGAAAGCCTGGGTGGGGGCAGAATTTCCCAGAATGCCGTGGGCAACAGCAAGTCAGTTGGGAAAATACGGTGAGATCGGCAAAAAAAAAGAGATTCTCGTGCTGAGGTGAACATGCCCAGTTTGGCATTTGAATGTCAAGCCATGAATTTTGCCAATGAGTGGCAAAGCATGCCATTGGTACCTAATCCCATCTCGCTGAGAAGCAGCTTCCATGCTTCAGATAGAAACCAGATGGTGGGCTATTCCCAATGTAAATGTCAGAGCAGGTACCCAGTGACTGCAGCTCTGGTGCCAACATCTCAGGGTACAATCTACAGGCAACGAGAACCTGCATCCACAGTTCACAGAGGTTGGCATCAAATACACACCAGCCTCACCACGTCATTTGGGCACATCTCTGGCCCATTTGCAATGCAGCGGTCCATTTCAAGGCTGTACCTTCGGTCACACTGCACCTTTCATGAACAATGCTGCCTGCAGGACAGGCACCCGCCTCATAGATTGGACCAGAGCGGCATCTCAGGGATGCTCACTTGCTCCCTCAGCACTCACTCACTTTGTGGATGCTCCCAGCATCTCTGCCTTGCCAACTCTTTTTGCACTTTGCTGCCTCATTCAGAACTGAAAAGGCTCGCAGTACTTCAGTCTGGCCTTGCTGTTGGACGCAGATCCAAGGCCAGGTCAGCTTGTTCATGGCAATCAGTCCAGGGCACTGCGCTACGTAGCCTTCCTGCTAATCTTCATTGCGGACCGCCATCGTCAGTCCATCAGACTCGGTGCAGCAAGTCAGTCGCTTGTGGGCGGGGGGAGGGGGGGATGATGTGGATGTTGGTTACACACCCCGAGATCAATCAGGGGCCCGACCACTCCCAGGCAGGTAAGGAAGGTGGGCCGCAGCCACCCTGGGGTGCTGCTCAGTGAAAATAAACGGGGGGGTGGAATGGAGGGAGGTGAGTTATGGGAGGTACCGCTGTGGTAGAGATGCTGGGGAAACCATTTGTGAGGCAGTAAGCTGGGTACAGAGCAGAGAATCATTGTGAAGAGGCAGAGGTTCAAATATAACACGGGGGAGGCGGTAGGACATCAGAAGATGTGGGATACTCCAGGACAGGGTATCTTCGACGGTCCTCCTAGCTTTGATGGCAGGGCACATTGCAGCACACAAAGGTTATCACAATTACGCTGGGCCTCAGTGGGTAATGTGGGGGAGATGAAGACATTGTGTGGGCACACATTGGAAGGTCAGTAGTCCCTGGGTCGACAGGAAGGATGGGGAAGAAGGAAACCTGGAGATTCAGGGAGGCACATTGAGTACCAGGACGGGCTTGTGACTCCCTCAGCCAAGCCCAGCCTGCATTGACTTCCATCCTCATGCGAATCGTAAACACACAATGGATATTGAAGCACACCTGCAGCGCGTGAAGTATGTGTTTTTCTTTCTGTCGGAATGCACAGTCTCTCTTTGTTTTTTAAATTAGTTGGTGAGATGTGGGTATCGCTGGCTGTGGCAATGCCATTACCCCATCCTGAATTATCGCCATTACCCCATCCTGAATTATCCCCATTACCCCATCCTGAATTATCCCCATTACTCCATCCTGAATTATCCACAGTACTCCATCATGAATTATCCCCATTACCCCATCCTGAATTATCGCCATTACCCCATCCTGAATTATCTGTATTACCCCATCCTGAATTATCCCCATTACCCCATCCTGAATTATCTGCATTACCCCATCCTGAATTATCTGCATTACCCCATCCTGAATTATCTGCATTACCCCATCCTGAATTATCCCCATTACCCCATACTGAATTATCACCATTACCCCATCCTGAATTATCTGCATTACCCCATCCTGAATTATCCCCATTACCCCATCCTGAATTATCCCCATTACCCCATACTGAATTATCACCATTACCCCATCCTGAATTATCTGCATTACCCCATCCTGAATTATCCCCATTACCCCATCCTGAATTATCCCCATTACCCCATCCTGAATTATCCCCATTACTCCATCCTGAATTATCCACAGTACTCCATCCTGAATTACCCCCATTTTTCTATCCTGAATTATCCCCATTACCACATCGTGAATTTTCCCCATTACCCCATCCTGAATTATCCCCATTTTTCTATCCTGAATTATCCCCATTACCACATCGTGAATTTTCCCCATTACCCCATCCTGAATTATCCCCATTTTTCTATCCTGAATTATCCCAATTACCCCATCCTGAATTATCCCCATTACCCCATCCTTAATTGACCCGAATGGCACATCCTGAATTATCCCCATTACCCCATACTGAATTGTCCCCATTACTCCATCCTGAATTATCCCCTTTTTTCTATCCTGAATTATCCCCATTACCCCATCCCAAAAATATCCCCATTACCCCATCCTGAATTATCCCCATTACTCCATCCTGAATGATCCCCATTATCCCATCCTGAATTGTCCCCATTACTCCATCCTGAATTATCCCCATTTTTCTATCCTGAATTATCCCCATTGCCCCATCCTGAATTATCCCTATTACTGCATCCTGAATTATCCCCATTTTTCTATCCTGAATTATCCCCATTACCCCATCCTGAATTATCCCTATTACTCCATCCTGAATTATCCCCATTTTTCTAGCCTGAATTACCCCATTACCCCATTCTGAATTATCTCCGTCACCCCATGCTGAATTATCCCCATTTTTCTATCCTGAGTTATCCCCATTACCCCTGACTGAATTATCCGCATTACCCCATCCTGAATTATCCCCATTACCCCATCCTGAATTATCACCATTACCCCATTCTGAATTATCCCCATTACCCCATCCTGAATTATCCCCATTTTTCTATCCTGAATTATCCCCATTACCATATCGTGAATTATCCCCATTACCCCATCCTTAATTGACCCGAGTGGCACATCCTGAATTATCCCCATTACCCCATACTGAATTGTCCCCATTACTCCATCCTGAATTATCCCCATTTTTCTATCCTGAATTATCCCCATTACCCAATCCTGAATTATCCCCATTACATATCCTGAATTATCCCCAATACACCATCCTGAATTGTCCCTAATGCACCATCCTGAATTATCCACATCATCCCATCCTGAAATATCCCTATTACCCCATCCTGAATTATCCGCATTACCCCATCCTGAATTATCCCCCCTTTCCTATCCTGACTTATCCCCATTCCCCAATCCTGAATTATCCCCATTACCCCATCCTGAAGTATCTCCATTTTTCTATCCTGAACTATCCCCATTACCCCATCCTGAATTGTCCCTAATGCATCATCCTGAATAATCCCCGTTACCCCATCCTGAATTATCCCTATTTTTTTATCCTGAGTTATCCCCATTACCCCATCGTGAATTGTCCCCATTACCCCATCCTGAATTATCTCCATTTTTCTATCCTGAATTATCCCCATTACCCCATCCTGAATTATCCCCATTTTTCGATCCTGAATTATTCCCATTACCCCATCGTGAATTGTCCCCATTACCCCATCCTGAATTATTCCCATTACCCCATCGTGAATTATCCCTGTTACCCCATCCTGAATTATCCCCATTTTTCTATCCTGAGTTATCCCCATTACCCCAGACTGAATTGTCCCCATTGCCCCATCCTGAATTATCCCCATTTTTCTATCCTGAATTATACCCATTACCCAATCCTGAATTATCCCCATTACATCATCCTGAATTGTCCCTAATGCACCATCCTGAAATATCCACATCACCCCATCCTGAAATATCCCTATTACCCCATCCTGAATTATCCGCATTACCCCATCCTGAATTATCCCCCCTTTTCTATCCTGACTTAACCCCATTCCCCAATCCTGAATTATCCCCATTACCTATCCTGAATTATCCCCAATACAACGTCCGGAATTATCCCCATTTTTTGATCCTGAATTATCCCCATTACCCCAGACTGAATTATCCCCATTACCCCATCCTGAATTATCCCCATTACCCCATTCTGAATTATCCCCATTACTCCATCCTGAATTATCCCAATTTTTCTATCCTGAATTATCCCCATTACCACATCGTGAATTGTCCCCATTACCCCATCCTGAATTATCCCCATTACCCCATCCTTAATTGACCCGAGTGGCACATCCTGAATTATCCCCATTACCCCATACTGAATTGTCCCCATTACTCCATCCTGAATTATCTCCATTTTTCTATCCTGAATTATCCCCATTACCCAATCCTGAATTATCCCCATTACATATCCTGAATTATCCCCAATACACCATCCTGAATTGTCCCTGATGCACCATCCTGAATTATCCACTTCATCCCATCCTGAAATATCCCTATTACCCCATCCTGAATTATCCGCATTACCCCATCCTGAATTATCCCCCCTTTTCTATCCTGACTTATCCCCATTCCCCAATCCTGAATTATCCCCAATACACCATCCTGAATTGTCCCTAATGCATCATCCTGAATAATCCCCGTTACCCCATCCTGAATTATCCCTATTTTTTGATCTGAGTTATCCCCATTACCCCATCGTGAATTGTCCCCATTACCCCATCCTGAATTATCTCCATTTTTCTATCCTGAATTATCCCCATTACCCCATCCTGAATTATCCCCATTTTTCGATCCTGAATTATTCCCATTACCCCATCATGAATTGTCCCCAATACCCCATCCTGAATTATTCCCATTACCCCATCGTGAATTATCCCTGTTACCCCATCCTGAATTATCCCCATTTTTCTATCCTTAATTATCCCCATTACCCCATCCTGAATTATCCCCATTACCCCATCCTGAATTATCCCCATTATCCCATCGTGAATTGTCCCCATTACCCCATCCTGAATTATCCCCATTTTTCTGTCCTGAATTATCCCCATTACCCCATCCTGAATTATCCCCATTACCCCATCCTGAATTATCCCCATTATCCCATCATGAATTGTCCCCATTACCCCATCCTGAATTATCCCCATTTTTCTGTCCTGAATGATCCCCATTACCCCATCCTGAATTATACCCATTACCCCATCCTGAATTGACCCTAATGGCACATCCTGAATTATCCCCATTACTCCATCCTGAATTATCCCCATTTTTCTATCCTGAATTATCCCCATTACCCCATCCTGAATTGTCCCCATTGCCCCATCCTGAATTATCCCCATTTTTCTATCCTGAATTATCCCCATTACCCCATCCTGAATTATCCCCGTTACTCCATCCTGAATTATCACCATTTTCCCATCCTGAATTATCCCAATTACCCCATCGTGAATTGTCCTCATTACCCCATCCTGAATTATCCCCATTTTTCTATCCTGAATTATCCCCATTACCCCATCCTGCATTATCCCCATTTTCCTATCCAGAATTATCCCATTACCCCATCGTGAATTGTCCCCATTACCCCATCCTGGATTATTCCCATTACCACATCCTGAATTATCCCAATTACCTCATCCTGAATTATCCCGTTACCCCATCCTGAATTATATCCATTTTTCTATCCTGAATTATCCCCATTACCACAGACTGAATTGTCCCCATTACCCCATCCTGAATTATGCCCATTACCCCATCCTGAATTGACCCTAATGGCACATCCTGAATTATCCCCATTACTCCATCCCGAATTATCCCCATTACTCCATCCTGAATGATCCCCATTACCCCATCCTGGATTATCCCCATTACCCCATCCTGAATTGTCCCCATTACTCCATCCTGAATTATCCCCATTTTTCTATCCTGAATTATCCCCATTACCCCATCCTGAATTATCCCTATTACTACATCCTGAATTATCCCCATTTTTCTAGCCTGAATTACCCCATTACCCCATTCTGAATTATCTCCGTCACCCCATGCTGAATTATCCCAATTTTTCTATCCTGAGTTATCCCCATTACCCCAGACTGAATTGTCCCTATTTTTCTAACCTGAATTATCCCCATTACCCCATCATTAATTAACCCGAATAGCACATCCTGAATTTGCCCCATTACCCCATCCTGAATTATCCCCATTACCCCATCCTGATTTGTCCTTAATGCCCCATCCTGAATTATCCACATCACCCCATCCTGAAATATCCCCATTTTTCTATCCTGAATTATACCCATTACATATCCTGAATTATCCCCAATACACCATCCTGAATTGTCCCTAATGCACCATCCTGAATTATCCACATCACCCCATCCTGAAATATCCCTATTACCCCTTCCTGAATTATCCGCATTACCCAATCCTGAATTATCCCCCCATTTCTATCCTGACTTAACCCCATTCCCCAATCCTGAATTATCCCCATTACCTATCCTGAATTATCCCCAATACAACGTCCTGAATTATCCCCATTTTTTGATCCTGAATTATCCCCATTACCCCAGACTGAATTATCCCCATTACCCCATCCTGAATTATCACCATTACCCCATTCTGAATTATCCCCATTACCCCATCCTGAATTATCCCCATTTTTCTATCCTGAATTATCCCCATTACCACATCGTGAATTGTCCCCATTACCCCATCCTGAATTATCCCCATTACCCCATCCTTAATTGACCCGAGTGGCACATCCTGAATTATCCCCATTACCCCATCCTGAATTATCCCCATTACCCCATCCTGAATTATCCCCATTATCCCATCGTGAATTGTCCCCATTACCCCATCCTGAATAATCCCCATTTTTCTGTCCTGAATGATCCCCATTACCCCATCCTGAATTATCCCCATTTTTCTATCCTGAGTTATCCCCATTACCCCAGACTGAATTGTCCCCATTGCCCCATCCTGAATTATCCCCATTTTTCTATCCTGAATTATACCCATTACCCAATCCTGAATTATCCCCATTACATCATCCTGAATTGTCCCTAATGCACCATCCTGAAATATCCACATCACCCCATCCTGAAATATCCCTATTACCCCATCCTGAATTATCCGCATTACCCCATCCTGAATTATCCCCCCTTTTCTATCCTGACTTAACCCCATTCCCCAATCCTGAATTATCCCCATTACCTATCCTGAATTATCCCCAATACAACGTCCGGAATTATCCCCATTTTTTGATCCTGAATTATCCCCATTACCCCAGACTGAATTATCCCCATTACCCCATCCTGAATTATCCCCATTACCCCATTCTGAATTATCCCCATTACTCCATCCTGAATTATCCCAATTTTTCTATCCTGAATTATCCCCATTACCACATCGTGAATTGTCCCCATTACCCCATCCTGAATTATCCCCATTACCCCATCCTTAATTGACCCGAGTGGCACATCCTGAATTATCCCCATTACCCCATACTGAATTGTCCCCATTACTCCATCCTGAATTATCTCCATTTTTCTATCCTGAATTATCCCCATTACCCAATCCTGAATTATCCCCATTACATATCCTGAATTATCCCCAATACACCATCCTGAATTGTCCCTGATGCACCATCCTGAATTATCCACTTCATCCCATCCTGAAATATCCCTATTACCCCATCCTGAATTATCCGCATTACCCCATCCTGAATTATCCCCCCTTTTCTATCCTGACTTATCCCCATTCCCCAATCCTGAATTATCCCCAATACACCATCCTGAATTGTCCCTAATGCATCATCCTGAATAATCCCCGTTACCCCATCCTGAATTATCCCTATTTTTTGATCTGAGTTATCCCCATTACCCCATCGTGAATTGTCCCCATTACCCCATCCTGAATTATCTCCATTTTTCTATCCTGAATTATCCCCATTACCCCATCCTGAATTATCCCCATTTTTCGATCCTGAATTATTCCCATTACCCCATCATGAATTGTCCCCAATACCCCATCCTGAATTATTCCCATTACCCCATCGTGAATTATCCCTGTTACCCCATCCTGAATTATCCCCATTTTTCTATCCTTAATTATCCCCATTACCCCATCCTGAATTATCCCCATTACCCCATCCTGAATTATCCCCATTATCCCATCGTGAATTGTCCCCATTACCCCATCCTGAATTATCCCCATTTTTCTGTCCTGAATTATCCCCATTACCCCATCCTGAATTATCCCCATTACCCCATCCTGAATTATCCCCATTATCCCATCATGAATTGTCCCCATTACCCCATCCTGAATTATCCCCATTTTTCTGTCCTGAATGATCCCCATTACCCCATCCTGAATTATACCCATTACCCCATCCTGAATTGACCCTAATGGCACATCCTGAATTATCCCCATTACTCCATCCTGAATTATCCCCATTTTTCTATCCTGAATTATCCCCATTACCCCATCCTGAATTGTCCCCATTGCCCCATCCTGAATTATCCCCATTTTTCTATCCTGAATTATCCCCATTACCCCATCCTGAATTATCCCCGTTACTCCATCCTGAATTATCACCATTTTCCCATCCTGAATTATCCCAATTACCCCATCGTGAATTGTCCTCATTACCCCATCCTGAATTATCCCCATTTTTCTATCCTGAATTATCCCCATTACCCCATCCTGCATTATCCCCATTTTCCTATCCAGAATTATCCCATTACCCCATCGTGAATTGTCCCCATTACCCCATCCTGGATTATTCCCATTACCACATCCTGAATTATCCCAATTACCTCATCCTGAATTATCCCGTTACCCCATCCTGAATTATATCCATTTTTCTATCCTGAATTATCCCCATTACCACAGACTGAATTGTCCCCATTACCCCATCCTGAATTATGCCCATTACCCCATCCTGAATTGACCCTAATGGCACATCCTGAATTATCCCCATTACTCCATCCCGAATTATCCCCATTACTCCATCCTGAATGATCCCCATTACCCCATCCTGAATTATCCCCATTACCCCATCCTGAATTGTCCCCATTACTCCATCCTGAATTATCCCCATTTTTCTATCCTGAATTATCCCCATTACCCCATCCTGAATTATCCCTATTACTACATCCTGAATTATCCCCATTTTTCTAGCCTGAATTACCCCATTACCCCATTCTGAATTATCTCCGTCACCCCATGCTGAATTATCCCAATTTTTCTATCCTGAGTTATCCCCATTACCCCAGACTGAATTGTCCCCATTTTTCTAACCTGAATTATCCCCATTACCCCATCATTAATTAACCCGAATAGCACATCCTGAATTTGCCCCATTACCCCATCCTGAATTATCCCCATTACCCCATCCTGATTTGTCCTTAATGCCCCATCCTGAATTATCCACATCACCCCATCCTGAAATATCCCCATTTTTCTATCCTGAATTATACCCATTACATATCCTGAATTATCCCCAATACACCATCCTGAATTGTCCCTAATGCACCATCCTGAATTATCCACATCACCCCATCCTGAAATATCCCTATTACCCCATCCTGAATTATCCGCATTACCCAATCCTGAATTATCCCCCCATTTCTATCCTGACTTAACCCCATTCCCCAATCCTGAATTATCCCCATTACCTATCCTGAATTATCCCCAATACAACGTCCTGAATTATCCCCATTTTTTGATCCTGAATTATCCCCATTACCCCATCCTGAATTATCCCCATTACCCCATCCTGAATTATCACCATTACCCCATTCTGAATTATCCCCATTACCCCATCCTGAATTATCCCCATTTTTCTATCCTGAATTATCCCCATTACCACATCGTGAATTGTCCCCATTACCCCATCCTGAATTATCCCCATTACCCCATCCTTAATTGACCCGAGTGGCACATCCTGAATTATCCCCATTACCCCATCCTGAATTATCCCCATTACCCCATCCTGAATTATCCCCATTATCCCATCGTGAATTGTCCCCATTACCCCATCCTGAATAATCCCCATTTTTCTGTCCTGAATGATCCCCATTACCCCATCCTGAATTATCCCCATTTTTCTATCCTGAGTTATCCCCATTACCCCAGACTGAATTGTCCCCATTGCCCCATCCTGAATTATCCCCATTTTTCTATCCTGAATTATACCCATTACCCAATCCTGAATTATCCCCATTACATCATCCTGAATTGTCCCTAATGCACCATCCTGAAATATCCACATCACCCCATCCTGAAATATCCCTATTACCCCATCCTGAATTATCCGCATTACCCCATCCTGAATTATCCCCCCTTTTCTATCCTGACTTAACCCCATTCCCCAATCCTGAATTATCCCCATTACCTATCCTGAATTATCCCCAATACAACGTCCGGAATTATCCCCATTTTTTGATCCTGAATTATCCCCATTACCCCAGACTGAATTATCCCCATTACCCCATCCTGAATTATCCCCATTACCCCATTCTGAATTATCCCCATTACTCCATCCTGAATTATCCCAATTTTTCTATCCTGAATTATCCCCATTACCACATCGTGAATTGTCCCCATTACCCCATCCTGAATTATCCCCATTACCCCATCCTTAATTGACCCGAGTGGCACATCCTGAATTATCCCCATTACCCCATACTGAATTGTCCCCATTACTCCATCCTGAATTATCTCCATTTTTCTATCCTGAATTATCCCCATTACCCAATCCTGAATTATCCCCATTACATATCCTGAATTATCCCCAATACACCATCCTGAATTGTCCCTGATGCACCATCCTGAATTATCCACTTCATCCCATCCTGAAATATCCCTATTACCCCATCCTGAATTATCCGCATTACCCCATCCTGAATTATCCCCCCTTTTCTATCCTGACTTATCCCCATTCCCCAATCCTGAATTATCCCCAATACACCATCCTGAATTGTCCCTAATGCATCATCCTGAATAATCCCCGTTACCCCATCCTGAATTATCCCTATTTTTTGATCCTGAGTTATCCCCATTACCCCATCGTGAATTGTCCCCATTACCCCATCCTGAATTATCTCCATTTTTCTATCCTGAATTATCCCCATTACCCCATCCTGAATTATCCCCATTTTTCGATCCTGAATTATTCCCATTACCCCATCATGAATTGTCCCCAATACCCCATCCTGAATTATTCCCATTACCCCATCGTGAATTATCCCTGTTACCCCATCCTGAATTATCCCCATTTTTCTATCCTTAATTATCCCCATTACCCCATCCTGAATTATCCCCATTACCCCATCCTGAATTATCCCCATTATCCCATCGTGAATTGTCCCCATTACCCCATCCTGAATTATCCCCATTTTTCTGTCCTGAATTATCCCCATTACCCCATCCTGAATTATCCCCATTACCCCATCCTGAATTATCCCCATTATCCCATCATGAATTGTCCCCATTACCCCATCCTGAATTATCCCCATTTTTCTGTCCTGAATGATCCCCATTACCCCATCCTGAATTATACCCATTACCCCATCCTGAATTGACCCTAATGGCACATCCTGAATTATCCCCATTACTCCATCCTGAATTATCCCCATTTTTCTATCCTGAATTATCCCCATTACCCCATCCTGAATTGTCCCCATTGCCCCATCCTGAATTATCCCCATTTTTCTATCCTGAATTATCCCCATTACCCCATCCTGAATTATCCCCGTTACTCCATCCTGAATTATCACCATTTTCCCATCCTGAATTATCCCAATTACCCCATCGTGAATTGTCCTCATTCCCCCATCCTGAATTATCCCCATTTTTCTATCCTGAATTATCCCCATTACCCCATCCTGCATTATCCCCATTTTCCTATCCAGAATTATCCCATTACCCCATCGTGAATTGTCCCCATTACCCCATCCTGGATTATTCCCATTACCACATCCTGAATTATCCCAATTACCTCATCCTGAATTATCCCGTTACCCCATCCTGAATTATATCCATTTTTCTATCCTGAATTATCCCCATTACCACAGACTGAATTGTCCCCATTACCCCATCCTGAATTATGCCCATTACCCCATCCTGAATTGACCCTAATGGCACATCCTGAATTATCCCCATTACTCCATCCCGAATTATCCCCATTACTCCATCCTGAATGATCCCCATTACCCCATCCTGAATTATCCCCATTACCCCATCCTGAATTGTCCCCATTACTCCATCCTGAATTATCCCCATTTTTCTATCCTGAATTATCCCCATTACCCCATCCTGAATTATCCCTATTACTACATCCTGAATTATCCCCATTTTTCTAGCCTGAATTACCCCATTACCCCATTCTGAATTATCTCCGTCACCCCATGCTGAATTATCCCAATTTTTCTATCCTGAGTTATCCCCATTACCCCAGACTGAATTGTCCCCATTTTTCTAACCTGAATTATCCCCATTACCCCATCATTAATTAACCCGAATAGCACATCCTGAATTTGCCCCATTACCCCATCCTGAATTATCCCCATTACCCCATCCTGATTTGTCCTTAATGCCCCATCCTGAATTATCCACATCACCCCATCCTGAAATATCCCCATTTTTCTATCCTAAATTATACCCATTACATATCCTGAATTATCCCCAATACACCATCCTGAATTGTCCCTAATGCACCATCCTGAATTATCCACATCACCCCATCCTGAAATATCCCTATTACCCCATCCTGAATTATCCGCATTACCCAATCCTGAATTATCCCCCCATTTCTATCCTGACTTAACCCCATTCCCCAATCCTGAATTATCCCCATTACCTATCCTGAATTATCCCCAATACAACGTCCTGAATTATCCCCATTTTTTGATCCTGAATTATCCCCATTACCCCAGACTGAATTATCCCCATTACCCCATCCTGAATTATCACCATTACCCCATTCTGAATTATCCCCATTACCCCATCCTGAATTATCCCCATTTTTCTATCCTGAATTATCCCCATTACCACATCGTGAATTGTCCCCATTACCCCATCCTGAATTATCCCCATTACCCCATCCTTAATTGACCCGAGTGGCACATCCTGAATTATCCCCATTACCCCATCCTGAATTATCCCCATTACCCCATCCTGAATTATCCCCATTATCCCATCGTGAATTGTCCCCATTACCCCATCCTGAATTATCCCCATTTTTCTGTCCTGAATGATCCCCATTACCCCATCCTGAATTATCCCCATTACTCCATCCTGAATTATCCCCATTTTTATCCTGAATTATCCCCATTACCCCATCCTGAATTATCCCCGTTACTCCATCCTGAATTATCACCATTTTCCGATCCTGAATTATCCCGATTACCCCATCGTGAATTGTCCTCATTACCCCATCCTGAATTATCCCCATTTTTCTATCCTGAATTATCCCCATTACCCCATCCTGAATTATCCCCATTTTCCTATCCAGAATTATCCCATTACCCCATCGTGAATTGTCCCCATTACCCCATCCTGGATTATTCCCATTACCACATCCTGAATTATCCCAATTACCTCATCCTGAATTATCCCGTTACCCCATCCTGAATTATACCCATTTTTCTATCCTGAATTATCCCCATTACCACAGACTTAATTGTCCCCATTACCCCATCCTGAATTATGCCCATTACCCCATCCTGAATTGACCCTAATGGCACATCCTAAATTATCCCCATTACTCCATCCTGAATTATCCCCATTTTTCGATCCTGAATTATCCCCATTACCCCATCCTGAATTGTCCCCATTGCCCCATCCTGAATTACCCCCATTTTCCTATCCTGAATTATCCCAATTACCCCATCCTGAACTATCCCCGTTACCCCATCCTGAATTATCCCTATTTTTCTATCCTGAATTATCCCCATTATCCCATCCTGAATTGTCCCCATTACCCCATCCTGAATTATCCCCACTACCCCATTCAGAATTATTTCCGTCATCCCATGCTGAATTATCCCCATTTTTCTATCCGGAATTGTCCACATTACCCCAGACTGAATTGACCCCATTACCCCATCCTGAATTATCACCATTTTTCTATCCTGAATTATCCCCATTCCCCCATCCTGAATTATCCCCAATGCACCATCCTGAATGATCCCCATTTTTCTATCCTTAATTATCCCCATTACCCCATCCTGAATTATCCCCATTACCCCATCCTGAATTATCCCCATTATCCCATCGTGAATTGTCCCCATTACCCCATCCTGAATTATCCCCATTTTTCTGTCCTGAATTATCCCCATTACCCCATCCTGAATTATCCCCATTACCCCATCCTGAATTATCCTCATTATCCCATCATGAATTGTCCCCATTACCCCATCCTGAATTATCCCCATTTTTCTGTCCTGAATGATCCCCATTACCCCATCCTGAATTATACCCATTACCCCATCCTGAATTGACCCTAATGGCACATCCTGAATTATCCCCATTACTCCATCCTGAATTATCCCCATTTTTCTATCCTGAATTATCCCCATTACCCCATCCTGAATTGTCCCCATTGCCCCATCCTGAATTATCCCCATTTTTCTATCCTGAATTATCCCCATTACCCCATCCTGAATTATCCCCGTTACTCCATCCTGAATTATCACCATTTTCCGATCCTGAATTATCCCAATTACCCCATCGTGAATTGTCCTCATTACCCCATCCGGAATTATCCCCATTTTTCTATCCTGAATTATCCCCATTACCCCATCCTGCATTATCCCCATTTTCCTATCCAGAATTATCCCATTACCCCATCGTGAATTGTCCCCATTACCCCATCCTGGATTATTCCCATTACCACATCCTGAATTATCCCAATTACCTCATCCTGAATTATCCCGTTACCCCATCCTGAATTATATCCATTTTTCTATCCTGAATTATCCCCATTACCACAGACTGAATTGTCCCCATTACCCCATCCTGAATTATGCCCATTACCCCATCCTGAATTGACCCTAATGGCACATCCTGAATTATCCCCATTACTCCATCCCGAATTATCCCCATTACTCCATCCTGAATGATCCCCATTACCCCATCCTGAATTATCCCCATTACCCCATCCTGAATTGTCCCCATTACTCCATCCTGAATTATCCCCATTTTTCTATCCTGAATTATCCCCATTACCCCATCCTGAATTATCCCTATTACTACATCCTGAATTATCCCCATTTTTCTAGCCTGAATTACCCCATTACCCCATTCTGAATTATCTCCGTCACCCCATGCTGAATTATCCCAATTTTTCTATCCTGAGTTATCCCCATTACCCCAGACTGAATTGTCCCCATTTTTCTAACCTGAATTATCCCCATTACCCCATCATTAATTCACCCGAATGGCACATCCTGAATTAGCCCCATTACCCCATCCTGAATTATCCCCATTACCCCATCCTGATTTGTCCTTAATGCCCCATCCTGAATTATCCACATCACCCCATCCTGAAATATCCCCATTTTTCTATCCTGAATTATACCCATTACATATCCTGAATTATCCCCAATACACCATCCTGAATTGTCCCTAATGCACCATCCTGAATTATCCACATCACCCCATCCTGAAATATCCCTATTACCCCATCCTGAATTATCCGCATTACCCAATCCTGAATTATCCCCCCATTTCTATCCTGACTTAACCCCATTCCCCAATCCTGAATTATCCCCATTACCTATCCTGAATTATCCCCAATACAACGTCCTGAATTATCCCCATTTTTTGATCCTGAATTATCCCCATTACCCCAGACTGAATTATCCCCATTACCCCATCCTGAATTATCCCCATTACCCCATCCTGAATTATCACCATTACCCCATTCTGAATTATCCCCATTACCCCATCCTGAATTATCCCCATTTTTCTATCCTGAATTATCCCCATTACCACATCGTGAATTGTCCCCATTACCCCATCCTGAATTATCCCCACTACCCCATCCTTAATTGACCCGAGTGGCACATCCTGAATTATCCCCATTACCCCATCCTGAATTATCCCCATTACCCCATCCTGAATTATCCCCATTATCCCATCGTGAATTGTCCCCATTACCCCATCCTGAATTATCCCCATTTTTCTGTCCTGAATGATCCCCATTACCCCATCCTGAATTATCCCCATTACTCCATCCTGAATTATCCCCATTTTTATCCTGAATTATCCCCATTACCCCATCCTGAATTATCCCCGTTACTCCATCCTGAATTATCACCATTTTCCGATCCTGAATTATCCCGATTACCCCATCGTGAATTGTCCTCATTACCCCATCCTGAATTATCCCCATTTTTCTATCCTGAATTATCCCCATTACCCCATCCTGAATTATCCCCATTTTCCTATCCAGAATTATCCCATTACCCCATCGTGAATTGTCCCCATTACCCCATTCTGGATTATTCCCATTACCACATCCTGAATTATCCCAATTACCTCATCCTGAATTATCCCGTTACCCCATCCTGAATTATACCCATTTTTCTATCCTGAATTATCCCCATTACCACAGACTTAATTGTCCCCATTACCCCATCCTGAATTATGCCCATTACCCCATCCTGAATTGACCCTAATGGCACATCCTAAATTATCCCCATTACTCCATCCTGAATTATCCCCATTTTTCGATCCTGAATTATCCCCATTACCCCATCCTGAATTGTCCCCATTGCCCCATCCTGAATTACCCCCATTTTTCTATCCTGAATTATCCCAATTACCCCATCCTGAACTATCCCCGTTACCCCATCCTGAATTATCCCTATTTTTCTATCCTGAATTATCCCCATTATCCCATCCTGAATTGTCCCCATTACCCCATCCTGAATTATCCCCATTACCCCATTCAGAATTATTTCCGTCATCCCATGCTGAATTATCCCCATTTTTCTATCCGGAATTGTCCACATTACCCCAGACTGAATTGACCCCATTACCCCATCCTGAATTATCACCGTTTTTCTATCCTGAATTATCCCCATTCCCCCATCCTGAATTATCCCCAATGCACCATCCTGAATGATCCCCATTTTTCTATCCTGAATTATCCCCATTACCCCATCCTGAATTATCCCCGTTATCCCATCCTGAATTAAATCCATTTTTCTATCCTGAATTATCCCCATTTTTCTATCCTGAATTATCCCCATTACCCCAGACTGAATTGTCCCCATTACCCCATCCTGAATTATCACCATTTTTCGATCCTGAATTATCCCCATTACCCCATCGTGAATTGTCCTCATTACCCCATCCTGAATCATCCCCATTTTTCTATCCTGAATTATCCCCATTACCCCATCCTGAATTATCCCCATTACCCCATCGTGAATTGTCCTCATTACTCCATCCTGAATCATCCCCATTTTTCTATCCTGAATTATCCCATTACCCCATCGTGAATTGTCCCCATTACCCCATCCTGGATTATTCCCATTACCACATCCTGAATTATCCCAATTACCTCATCCTGAATTATCCCGTTACCCCATCCTGAATTATACCCATTTTTCTATCCTGAATTATCCCCATTACCACAGACTGAATTGTCCCCATTACCCCATCCTGAATTATGCCCATTACCCCATCCTAAATTGACCCTAATGGCACATCCTGAATTATCCCCATTACTCCATCCCGAATTATCCCCACTACTCCATCCTGAATGATCCCCATTACCCCATCCTGAATTATCCCCATTACCCCATCCTGAATTGTCCCCATTACTCCATCCTGAATTATCCCCATTTTTCTATCCTGAATTATCCCCATTACCCCATCCTGAATTATCCCTATTACTACATCCTGAATTATCCCCATTTTTCTAGCCTGAATTACCCCATTACCCCATTCTGAATTATCTCCGTCACCCCATGCTGAATTATCCCAATTTTTCTATCCTGAGTTATCCCCATTACCCCAGACTGAATTGTCCCCATTTTTCTAACCTGAATTATCCCCATTACCCCATCATTAATTAACCCGAATAGCACATCCTGAATTTGCCCCATTACCCCATCCTGAATTATCCCCATTACCCCATCCTGAATTATCCCCAATGCACCATCCTGAATGATCCCCATTTTTCTATCCTGAATTATCCCCATTACCCCATCCTGAATTATCCCCGTTATCCCATCCTGAATTAAATCCATTTTTCTATCCTGAATTATCCCCATTTTTCTATCCTGAATTATCCCCATTACCCCAGACTGAATTGTCCCCATTACCCCATCCTGAATTATCACCATTTTTCGATCCTGAATTATCCCCATTACCCCATCGTGAATTGTCCTCATTACCCCATCCTGAATCATCCCCATTTTTCTATCCTGAATTATCCCCATTACCCCATCCTGAATTATCCCCATTACCCCATCGTGAATTGTCCTCATTACTCCATCCTGAATCATCCCCATTTTTCTATCCTGAATTATCCCATTACCCCATCGTGAATTGTCCCCATTACCCCATCCTGGATTATTCCCATTACCACATCCTGAATTATCCCAATTACCTCATCCTGAATTATCCCGTTACCCCATCCTGAATTATACCCATTTTTCTATCCTGAATTATCCCCATTACCACAGACTGAATTGTCCCCATTACCCCATCCTGAATTATGCCCATTACCCCATCCTAAATTGACCCTAATGGCACATCCTGAATTATCCCCATTACTCCATCCCGAATTATCCCCACTACTCCATCCTGAATGATCCCCATTACCCCATCCTGAATTATCCCCATTACCCCATCCTGAATTGTCCCCATTACTCCATCCTGAATTATCCCCATTTTTCTATCCTGAATTATCCCCATTACCCCATCCTGAATTATCCCTATTACTACATCCTGAATTATCCCCATTTTTCTAGCCTGAATTACCCCATTACCCCATTCTGAATTATCTCCGTCACCCCATGCTGAATTATCCCAATTTTTCTATCCTGAGTTATCCCCATTACCCCAGACTGAATTGTCCCCATTTTTCTAACCTGAATTATCCCCATTACCCCATCATTAATTAACCCGAATAGCACATCCTGAATTTGCCCCATTACCCCATCCTGAATTATCCCCATTACCCCATCCTGATTTGTCCTTAATGCCCCATCCTGAATTATCCACATCACCCCATCCTGAAATATCCCCATTTTTCTATCCTGAATTATACCCATTACATATCCTGAATTATCCCCAATACACCATCCTGAATTGTCCCTAATGCACCATCCTGAATTATCCACATCACCCCATCCTGAAATATCCCTATTACCCCATCCTGAATTATCCGCATTACCCAATCCTGAATTATCCCCCCATTTCTATCCTGACTTAACCCCATTCCCCAATCCTGAATTATCCCCATTACCTATCCTGAATTATCCCCAATACAACGTCCTGAATTATCCCCATTTTTTGATCCTGAATTATCCCCATTACCCCAGACTGAATTATCCCCATTACCCCATCCTGAATTATCCCCATTACCCCATCCTGAATTATCACCATTACCCCATTCTGAATTATCCCCATTACCCCATCCTGAATTATCCCCATTTTTCTATCCTGAATTATCCCCATTACCACATCGTGAATTGTCCCCATTACCCCATCCTTAATTGACCCGAGTGGCACATCCTGAATTATCCCCATTACCCCATCCTGAATTATCCCCATTACCCCATCCTGAATTATCCCCATTATCCCATCGTGAATTGTCCCCATTACCCCATCCTGAATTATCCCCATTTTTCTGTCCTGAATGATCCCCATTACCCCATCCTGAATTATCCCCATTACCCCATCCTGAATTATCCCCATTATCCCATCGTGAATTGTCCCCATTACCCCATCCTGAATTATCCCCATTTGTATCCTGAATTATCCCCATTACCCCATCCTGAATTATCCCCGTTACTCCATCCTGAATTATCACCATTTTCCGATCCTGAATTATCCCGATTACCCCATCGTGAATTGTCCTCATTACCCCATCCTGAATTATCCCCATTTTTCTATCCTGAATTATCCCCATTACCCCATCCTGAATTATCCCCATTTTCCTATCCAGAATTATCCCATTACCCCATCGTGAATTGTCCCCATTACCCCATCCTGGATTATTCCCATTACCACATCCTGAATTATCCCAATTACCTCATCCTGAATTATCCCGTTACCCCATCCTGAATTATACCCATTTTTCTATCCTGAATTATCCCCATTACCACAGACTTAATTGTCCCCATTACCCCATCCTGAATTATGCCCATTACCCCATCCTGAATTGACCCTAATGGCACATCCTAAATTATCCCCATTACTCCATCCTGAATTATCCCCATTTTTCGATCCTGAATTATCCCCATTACCCCATCCTGAATTGTCCCCATTGCCCCATCCTGAATTACCCCCATTTTTCTATCCTGAATTATCCCAATTACCCCATCCTGAACTATCCCCGTTACCCCATCCTGAATTATCCCTATTTTTCTATCCTGAATTATCCCCATTATCCCATCCTGAATTGTCCCCATTACCCCATCCTGAATTATCCCCATTACCCCATTCAGAATTATTTCCGTCATCCCATGCTGAATTATCCCCATTTTTCTATCCGGAATTGTCCACATTACCCCAGACTGAATTGACCCCATTACCCCATCCTGAATTATCACCATTTTTCTATCCTGAATTATCCCCATTCCCCCATCCTGAATTATCCCCAATGCACCATCCTGAATGATCCCCATTTTTCTATCCTGAATTATCCCCATTACCCCATCCTGAATTATCCCCGTTACCCCATCCTGAATTAAATCCATTTTTCTATCCTGAATTATCCCCATTTTTCTATCCTGAATTATCCCCATTACCCCAGACTGAATTCTCCCCATTACCCCATCCTGAATTATCACCATTTTTCGATCCTGAATTATCCCCATTACCCCATCCTGAATTATCCCCGTTACTCCATCCTGAATTATCACCATTTTCCGATCCTGAATTATCCCGATTACCCCATCGTGAATTGTCCTCATTACCCCATCCTGAATCATCCCCATTTTTCTATCCTGAATTATCCCCATGACCCCATCCTGAATTATCCCCATTTTCCTATCCAGAATTATCCCATTACCCCATCGTGAATTGTCCCCATTACCTCATCCTGGATTATTCCCATTACCACATCCTGAATTATCCCAATTACCTCATCCTGAATTATCCCGTTACCCCATCCTGAATTATACCCATTTGTCTATCCTAAATTATCCCCATTACCACAGACTGAATTGTCCCCATTACCCCATCCTGAATTATGCCCATTACCCCATCCTGAATTGACCCTAATGACACATCCTGAATTATCCCCATTACTCCATCCCGAATTATCCCCATTTTTCGATCCTGAATTATCCCCATTACCCCATCCTGAATTGTCCCCATTGCCCCATCCTGAATTACCCCCATTTTTCTATCCTGAATTATCCCAATTATCCCATCCTGAACTATCCCCGTTACTCCATCCTGAATTATCCCTATTTTTCTATCCTGAATTATCCCCATTATCCCATCCTGAATTGTCCCCATTACCCCATCCAGAATTATCCCCATTACCCCATTCAGAATTATTTCCGTCATCCCATGCTGAATTATCCCCATTTTTCTATCCGGAATTGTCCACATTACCCCAGACTGAATTGACCCCATTACCCCATCCTGAATTATCACCATTTTTCTATCCTGAATTATCCCCATTCCCCCATCCTGAATTATCCCCAATGCACCATCCTGAATGATCCCCATTTTTCTATCCTGAATTATCCCCATTACCCCATCCTGAATTATCCCCGTTACCCCATCCTGAATTAAATCCATTTTTCTATCCTGAATTATCCCCATTACCCCAGACTGAATTGTCCCCATTACCCCATCCTGAATTATCCCCATTACCCCATTCAGAATTATTTCCGTCATCCCACGCTGAATTATCCCCATTTTTCTATCCAGAATTGTCCACATTACCGCAGACTGAATTGACCCCATTACCCCATCCTGAATTATCACCATTTTTCTATCCTGAATTATCCCCATTCCCCCATCCTGAATTATCCCCAATGCACCATCCTGAATTACCCCATTTTTCTATCCTGAATTATCCCCATTACCCCATCCTGAATTATCCCCGTTACCCCATCCTGAATTAAATCCATTTTCTATCCTGAATTATCCCCATTTTTCTATCCTGAATTATCCCCATTACCCCAGACTGAATTGTCCCCATTACCCCATCCTGAATTATCCCCGTTACCCCATCCTGAATTATCCCCATTTTTCTATCCTGAATTATCCCCATTACCCCATCGTGAATTGTACCCATTTCTCCATCCTGAATTATCCCCATTTTTCTATCCTGAATTATCCCCATTACCCCATCCTGAATTGACCCTAATGGCACATCCTGAATTATTCCCATTACCCCATTCTGAATTGTCCTTAATGCCCCACCCTGAATTATCCCTATTACCCCACCCTGAATTGTCCCCATTACCCCATCCCGAATTATCCCCATTTTTCTATCCTGAATTATCCCCATTACCCAATCCTGAATTATCCCCATTATCTATCCTGAATTATCCCCAATACACCATCCTGAATTGTCCCTAATGCACCATCCTGAATTATCCACATCCTGAAATATCCCTTTTACCCCATCCTGAATTATCCGCATTACCACATCCTGATTATCCCCCCTTTTCTATCCTGAATTATCCCCAATACACCGTCCTGAATTATCCCCATTTTTTGATCCTGAATTATCCCCATTACCCCAGACTGAATTGTCCCCATTACCCCATCCTGAGTTATCCCCGTTACTCCATCCTGAATTATCACCATTTTCCGATCCTGAATTATCCCCATTACCCCATCGTGAATTGTCCCCATTACCCCATCCTGAATTATCCCCACTTTTCTATCCTGAATTATCCACATTACCCCGTCCTGAATTATCCCCATTTTTCTATCCTGAATTATCCATTACCCCATCATGAATTGTCCCCATTACCCCATCCTGAATTATTCCCATTACCCCATCCTGAAGTATCCCTGTTACCCCATCCTGAATTATCCCAATTACCTCATCCTGAATTATCCTGTTACCCCCATCCTGAATTATACCCATTTTTCTGTCCTTAATTATCCCCATTACCACAGACTGAATTGTCCCCATTACCCCATCCTGAATTATCCCCATTACCCCATCCTGAATTATCCCCATTACCCCATCCTGAAGTATCCCCATTTTTCTATCCTGAATTATCCCCATTACCCCATCGTGAATTGTCTCCATTATCCCATCCTGAATCATCCCCATTATCCCATCCTAAATTATCCCTAACGCACCATCTTGAATTATCCTCATTACCCCATCCTGAATGATCCCCATTTTTCGATCCTGAATTATCCCCATTATCCCATCCTGAATTGTCCCCATTACCCCATCCTGAATTATTCCCATTATCCCATCCTGAATTATCCCCGTTACCCCATTTTTCTATCCTGAATTATCCCCATTACCCCATCGTGAACTGTCCCCATTACTCCATCCTGAATTATCCCCATTTTTCTATCCTGAATTATCCCCATTACCCCATCCTGAATTGACCCTAACGGCACATCCTGAATTATCCCCATTACCCCATCCTGAATCATCCCCATTACCCCATCCTGAATTATCCCTAATGCACCATCCTGAATTATCCCCATTACCCCATCCTGAATTATCCCCATTATCCCATCCTGAATTGACCTTAATGGCACATCCTGAATTATCTCCATTACCCCATCCTGAATTATCCCCATTTTTCAATCCTGAATTATCCCCATTATCCCATCCTGAATTGTCCCCATTACCTCATCCTGAATTATCCCCATTACCCCATCCTGAATTATCCCCATTTTTCTATCCTGAATTATCCCCATTACTCCATCGTGAATTGTCCCCGTTACCCCATCCTGAATTATCCCCATTTTTCTATCCTGAATTATCCCCATTACCCCATCCTGAATTATCCCCATCACCCCTTCCTGAATTGACCCTAATGGCACATCCTGAATTATCCCCATTACCCCATCCTGAATTATCCCCATTGCCCCATCCTGAATTGTCCCCATTAGTCCATTCTGAATAATCCGCATTACCCCATACTGAATTATCCCCATTACCCCACCCTGAACTATCCCCATTTTTCTATCCTGAATTATCCCCATTACCCCACCCTGAATTATCCCCATTACCCCATCCTGACTTATCTCCATTTATCTATCCTGAATTAACCCCATTACCCAATCGTGAATTGTCCCCATTACCCAATCCTGAATTATCCCCCTTTTTCTATCCTGAATTATCCCCATTACCCCAGACTGAATTGTCCCCATTTCCCCATCCTGAACTATCCCCATTACCCCATCCTGAATTGTCCCCATTACCCCATCCTGAATTATCCCCATTTTTCTATCCAGAATTATCCCCATTACCCCATCTTGAATTGACCCTAATGGCACATCCTGAATTATGCCCATTACCTCATCCTGAATTGACCCTAATGGCACATCCTGAATTATCCCCATTACCCCATCCTGAATTATCCCCATTTTTCGATCCTGAATGTTCCCCATTACCCCATCCTGAATTATGCCCATTTTTCTATCCTGAATTGTCCCCATTACCCCATTGTGAATTATCCCCATTTTTCTATCCTGAATTATCCCCATTACCCCATCGTGAATTGTCCCCATTACCCCATCCTGAAATATCCCCATTTTTCTATCCTGAATTGTCCCCATTACCCCATTGTGAATTATCCCCGTTACCCCATCCTGAATTATCCACGTTACCCCATCCTGAATTATCCCCATTTTTCTATCCTGAATTATCCCCATTATCCCATCGTGAATTGTCCCCATTACCCCATCCTGAATTATCCCCATTTTTCTATCCTGAATTATCCCCATTACCCTAGACTGAATTGTCCCCGTTACCCCATCCTGAATTATCCCCATTACCCCATCCTGAATTGTCCCTAATGCCCCATCCTGAATTATCCGCATTACCCCATCCTGAATTATCCCCCTTTTTCTATCCTGAATTATCCCGATCACCCAATCCTGAATTATCCCCATTACCCAACCTTGAATTATCCCAATTACACCATCCTGAATTGTCCCTAAAGCACCATCCTGAATTATCCACATCACCCCATCCTGAATTATCCCAATTACCCATTCCTGAATTGTCCACATTACCCCATCCTGAATTGCCCCCATTACTCCATCCTAAATTATCCCCAGTACCCCATCCTGAATTTTCCCTATTACCCCATCCTGAATTATCCCCATTACCCCATCCTGAATTGTCCCCATTACCCCATCCTGAATTATCCCTAATGCACCATCTTGAATTGTCCCCATTTCCCATCCTGAATTATCTCTATTACCCCATTCTGAATTATCCCCATGACTTCATCCTGAATTATCCCCATTACCCCATCCTGAATTGTCCCCATTACCCCATTCTGAATTATCCCCATTACCCCATCCTGAATTGTCCCTACTGCACCATCCTGAATTATCCCCATTAATCCATTCTGAATGATCCCCTATACCCCATCGTGAATTGTCCCCATTACCCCATTCTGCATTAGCCCCAATACCCCATCCTGAATTGTCCCCATTACCCCATTCTGAATTATCCCCATTACCCCATCCTGAATTGTCCCCATTACCCATCCTGAATTATCCCCATTACCCCACCCTGAATTATCCCTATTACCCATCCTGAATTGTCCCTAATGCCCCATCCTAAATTGTCCCCATTACCCCATTATGAATTGTCCCCATTACCCCATTATGAATTGTCCCCATTACCCCATCCTGAATTGTCCCTATTTCCCATCCCTTTGATGCCCATCTTGACAAATCTAGTCAGAAAGAGAGTTGAATCTCTTTGTGTGCCAGGGTATGTGGAGCTGGTGGATGAACCTGAGATGGATAGAAAGACAGAATGGACTAAGAGCAAGAGTTGTTGACCTGTTATCGACAATTAATGGTTCCCCATCTTCTGTTCTGTGCCACTCAGATGGTTTTACATTCATGTGAGGGAAGCAAATGTCCTTCTATTTACTTGTTCCCAGACCTTACACCAACAAAGGTAAACAGAACTTGCATTTTCATCTCTTTTACAACTTCAGGATATTCCATATTGTCAATGAAGCACTTTAGAAGCACAGTTACCATTGAGGTGCAAGAAATCTGGCTGCCAATTTGCATACAGCAAGATCCCACACAACGCTATGTGATCAGGACCAGAGGTGCTTTTGCAGTGATGTTGATTGAGGGATAAACATTGGCTTAGGCCCCAGCAGTAACTCCCCTGCACTTAATTGAAAAAGCAGCAAGGGATCTCCAGCATCCATCGCTGAGTAAAAATGGTGAGACAGTGGCATGATGGCTCAGTGGTTAGCACTGCTGCCTCACAGTAACAGGGACCCGGGTTCAATTCCACTCTCGGGCGACTGTACACATTCTCCCCGTGTCTGCGTGTGTTTTCTCCGGGTGTTCCGGTTTCCTCCCACAATCTAAAGATGTGCAGGTTAGGTGGATTAGCCATGCTTAATTGCCTGTAGTGTTCAGGGACGTGTAGGTGAGGTGCATTAATCAGGGATAAATGTAAAGTAATACGGTAGGGGAATGGGTCTGGGTGGGTTACTCTTTGGAGTTTCGGTGTGGACTTGTTGGGCCGAAGGGCCTGTTTCCACACTGTCAGGATTCTATGAATCCTGTCTGAAAGATGGCTCTCCTGACAGAGCATTCTCTCTGTGTACTGTGCTGGAGAGTTGACCATGATCTTTGTCCTCAAGTCTCTAGAGTGCGACTTGAGCCTGTGACCTACTGAGTCAGAGGTTGGGATGTTTCCACTGAGGGCAACAGCTTTTAAAAAGCTTTAAGGACAGCAGTGTGCAGCTTGTGTGAACTTTATCTCACCTCACAGGCAAATGACAGCTCTGATGTCTGAGTGCCTTTTCCCTCCTGGTTAAGCAGGTTGGGTGAATGCTCCGTAATATTTTGGAATGGTGCTGAAGGTAGCTCCAACTCTGCTTTGTAATGACACACTGGGGGAATGTTATGCTGTAGGAATTACTGCCTGTCCAGTGAGACATTCATCTGCCTTCTAAGTGGCTTCACTTTAAGAAGTGAATTCATTGCCTGTTAAGCTGCGTGGAATGTTGGAGGTCATGGAAGGTGCTGTACAAATGCCAGACTGTTTTTTCTTTTTAAAAGTTTTCCAACTGAGGTTGCTCAGAAATGCAATTACTCCAGTGGAGTGCTTCAAGCGGAATTGATTTTCAAGCTAATGTTTCAGCCGTGTGGAAGGAAGTTCTCTCAGATTTCTCTGAACCCACTGCAGCAGAAATATTTTATAGATTCCAGAGGGGGTAAAAAAAAAAATCAATAATTGTTGTTCATCTCACATCCATGGCAATCTTCTGCTGCATTCCATTCGCTTATGCTGAGTCGATTTAAAGGGGCACTGCTCACCAATCAGTTTGCCCAGGCTCTCCACCTCACATCAGTGCTAAAGAGACACTTGCATTTTATAGAATCTTTCATAACTACAGCACATCTTCAAATGCCTTACGGCTGATGAAATACTTTCAGAAGTGTCGTCGCTGGTGTAATACAGGGGCAAACCACAGCCACTTTGCACTCGGCAAGCTCCCACAGGAAGCAATACGGTCATCACCAGATTGTCTGCGGTTTTCTTTTGCAGAGTCATAGAGATGTACAGTACAGATACAAACCTTTCGGTCCAACTCGTCCATGCTGACCAGATATCCTAAAATTAATTAGTCCCATTTGCCAGCACTTGGCCCATGCAGGTCGCTCTGCTATAACGTGCATTTTGTTAATGCGAATTCTCTGTTATGCGATTGACAAATTGGGGATGCTGTTTCTAAAACGTGAGGTTTCTATAACACAGGCTTGCACATGAACACAACCGTCACATTACAGAAGATCTACCTGTATCCCTCCAAACCCTTCCTATTCATACACCCATCCAGATGCCTTTAAATGCTGTAATTGTACCAGCCTCCACCATCTCCTTAGGCAGCTCATACCATATGTGTACCACCCTCTGCGTGAAAAGGTTGCCCCTCAGGTCCCTTTTAAATTTTTCCCCTCTCCCCTTAAACCTATGCCCTCCAGTTTTAAGCTCCCCTAACCATGGGGAAAAGACCTGTGCTTGGCTTAGCATTTGGATAGGGGCTTTTTAATGTGTTTTTTTTGGGACGTGGACATTGTAAACAGGCTGAGCAAAGGACAAGGCAATCTGCCATGGTGACATGTGTGTAACAAGCCTCTCTGATGGGAATACCGAAAGTAAGCTGCCACTGTCTGTCTTATTGAAGTGATGAGGAAGGCTCGTTGGCATTTCATCTGATAACTCCCTCGGTGTGGAGGCCTGTGAAAGGCTGCAGACATTTTGGAGTGAGTGCTGTGCTATTTACGGTCAGGATTTCTCTGCAGCATTGAAAGTGTTCACTACAACCAGCTTGTTCGAAGTTGGATGTTCAGCAAAGGGAGCAATAAGTCCAAAGTGCTGAGCCATGATGAACATTGAACATGACAGGTCGTGTGCATGATCAAGATTTCTCCATATTGTGACCGAATTATCACTCAGTGAAAAGTCTCAAATAAAGTAGACGGAACAAACATACTGTTAAAAATATGTTTGATTGTTTCACCAATTTTTATACAGGAAAATGCATACACTATGTTTATATGGAATTTGGAATGTAGGAGGTAGACAAAAAGATTTAGAACTTCTGTGTTAAAGAGCAAATGTTGGCCAGAATGCCAGAGAGACCTCTACCTGCAGAGAATCGTAAACACAGCTCAGTCCATCACATAGGCCAAACTTCCTTCCATTGACTCTGTCTATACAGGAAGTCCCAGGTTACATGTAGAACAGTAGTTCCGTTTTTTCTGCTGTTCATAAGCTGAATATGTGCGTAAGTCGTAACACAACACGGGCTAATTAGTCCGCCCATTCGTTAGGACAAAACATTGTAGGTAACTCAGATTTTTAAAAATAATATTTAAAAATAAGAAGCCGGAGGTCGGTTTGTAAGTACGGGACGTTCGTAAGTCGGGCATTCGTACTTCTTTACTTCTCATTACCACAAAAGGTTCATAGGTTTATAAGATATAGGAGCAGAGTTAAGCCATTCGGCCCATCGGGTCTGCTCCACCATTCGATCATGGCTGATATGCTCCTCACTCTCATTTTCCTGCCTTCTCTCCATATCCTTCAACCCATCACCAATTAAAAATCTGTCTAACTCCTCAAATTTACTCACTGTCCCAGCCTCCACCGCACTCTGGGATAGCGAATCCCACAAATTTACAACCCTTCTGGAGAAATAGTTTCTCCTGAACTCTGTTTTAAATTTGCTGCCCTTTATCCTAAGACTATAACCTCTCATATCCCAGAGTGCCCCACAAGAGGAAGCATCCGCTCCACGTCCACTTTATCCACACCTTTCATCATCTCAAATACCTCAGTTTGATCTCCTCTCATTCTTCTCATGGCAGCAAACACCATCAAAGACCCCTCCCACACTGGCTATAATCTCTTCCAACCTCTTCCATCAGGCAGAGGATACAAAGTTTAAACACACATACCAGGAGATTCAAGAACAACAGCTTCTCTGCTGTTATTAGACTTCTGAATGGACCTCTCAAATTTTAAATTTAATGGTGATCTCACCACTTGTGCACTTCTCTGCAGCTGTAACATTGTATTCCTCGTTCTGATCTATTACCCTAATGCACTTTGCATGATATGATTGGCTGATGAGGATTGCGGGTAATCCAAGATGGAGGACAAGAAAAAGTTGTGGCTTTCGAGCTGCTCCTTTTTTGAGATAGCTTAGGTGTTGGAGGTGATTTCCTCGAATTCCAGGGGCAGTAATGACTGTTTTATAAGCGGTTCCATTGTTTTGGAACTTTGGGGAAAAAAAATCAAAACAAGGATACTTTAAAAAGGAGGAAGAGAACAAAGGCGGTGACAACTATGGTCAGTGAGAGAGAGAGTGTGTGAGAGAGAGAGAGATTCTGTAGATAGTTAAGGAGCAAAGATGGCCTTTAGTAGAGTGCTGACTCGTCCTGCCAGATGTGGGAGATTGGGGAAAATTTCCATGTTACTGATTATTATGTTTGCAGGAAGTGTCTTTGGTTGCAAATCCAATAATATTGCATGGATCAGTTGGAGCAGCAGTTAGAGGCAATAACAAATTTACAGGAGCTGGGGGGGGGGGGGGGGGGAGGTGTGATGGATGGCAGTTATAGGAAGGGAGAAAAGCTGTAGATAGAGTCAAGTACATGGGTTACCACCAGGAAAGGTAGGAGTGGGAGGCAGGTAATAGAGGAGTCTCCTGTGGCTATCCCCATTCAAACAAGTATGCTGTTTTGAAAAACATAGGGGGTAATGGACTCTCAGGGAATTGTAGCACAAACAGCCAAGTTTCTGGTACTGAGGTTGGCTCTGATGTAACGAGGGGTACATCAGGCACCAAGCGATCAATTGTGATAGGGGACTCTCTAGTCTGAGTCACAGACAGACATTTCCATGGCCGACAGTGAGAAATCATAATGGTGTGCTGCCTTCCTGGTACCAGGATCAAGGATATCTCGGAGAGAGTGCAGAATATTCTCAAAGGGAGAGGGACCAGTAGGAAGTTGTTGTACACATTGGAATTAACAACATAGGAAGGGAAAAGGATGAGATTCTGAAGGAAAAATACAGTAAGTTAGGCAGGAATTTTAAAAGTATGTCTTCAAGGGTAGTAATATCTGGATTACTCCCAGTACTACAAGCAAGTGAAAGTAGGAACAGGACGATTGACAAGATGAATATGTGGCTGAGGAGCTGGTGTATGGAAGAAGGATTCACATTTTTGAATCATTAGAATCTCTTCTGGGATAGAAGTGACCTGTACAAGAAGGATGGATTGCACCTGAAATGGAAGGGGTTGAATATACTGGCAGGGAGATTTGCTAGAGCTGCTCAGGAGGATTTAAACTAGCAAGGTACATTGGAGGGTGGGATCCAGGGAGATAGTAAGGAAAGAGATCAGTCTGAGACTGGTACAGTTGGGAAAGGGAGCCAGTCAAACAGTCAGGGCAGGCAGGAGCAATGCAGAGAAGGAGGTTGAATTAAACTGCATTTATTTCAATGCAAGGGGTCTAACAGGGGAGGCAGATGGATTCAGGGCATGGTTAGGAACATGGGACTGGGATATCACAGCAATTACAGAAACATGGCTCAGGAATGGACAGGACTGGCAGCTCAATGTTCCAGGATACAAATGATATAGGAAGGATAGAAAGGGGGGTAAGAAAAGAGGGGGAATGGCATTTTTGAGAAGGGATAACATTAAGGCTGTACTTAGGGAAGATATTCTTGGGAATATGTCCGGGAAAGTTAGTTGGGTGGAACTGAGAAATAAGAAATGGATGATCACCTTATTGGGATTGTAGCATAGACCCCTTAATAGTCAGCAGGAAATTGAGAAACAAATTTTTAAGAGGATTCTGGATAATTCATGATGGAGGATGGGAAAAAATTCAGACTGCTCCCTTTTAAAGGTTTATTGGCTGTTGGAGGTGGTTTCCTCGAATTCCAGGAGCAGCAGTTACTGTTTTGTATGCAGGTGCATTGTTTTGGAACTTTGGAGAAAAAAAAGTCAAAACAATGGCACTTTTAAAAGAGAGAGGAACACACAAAGGCAGCACATGGTCAAGTCAGTGCAGGGGAGAGAGAGAGAAAGAAACCCACACTGCTAACTGACACAGCAATGAATCTGTGCAGTTACTGCCTGTGCTGTATGAATTCATGTATCGCTGGACATTGGAGTGAGTCTGGGAAAATTAACAAACAGTGAATTCACAACTGATCTTGGAAGAACCTGTTTGGGAGAGGTCACAGCATAAAACAGATGAGTGAATAGTTTTAAGTGTAGCCTTGCTGTAAGTCTGCAGTAGTGAGTAGAGTGGGTTCTTTCTTGATTATATGTTTTATTGAGATATGTCTCTTGATTAGACGTAAAAATATAAGCCATAAGTATTAAGTTAGGGGGACTCTCTAGTCTGAGGTGCAGACAGATGTTTCTGTGGCCAGCAGTGAAATATCAGACTGGCGTGTTGCTTCCCTGGTGCCAGGATCAAGGATGTCTCGGAGAGGGTGCAGAATGTTCTCACGGGGGAGAAGGGCCAGCAGGAGGTCATTGTCCACATTGGAACCAACGAAATAGGAAGGGAAAAGGTTGAGATTCTGAAGGGAGATTACAGCGAGTTAGGCAGAAATTTAAAAAGGAGGTCCTCGAGAGTAGTAATATCTGGGTTACTCCCAGTGCTACGAGTTAGTGAGGGCAGGAATAGGAGGATAGAGCAGATGAATGCATGGCTGAGGAGCTGGTGAATGGGAGAAGGATTCACACTTTTGGATCATTGGAATCTCTTCTGGGATAAAAGTGACCTGTACAAGAAGGAAGGATTGGAAGAGGACCAACATACTGGCAGGGAGATTTGCTAGACCAGCTCAGGAGGATTTAAGCTAGTAAGGTGGGGGTGGGGTATTGGGGTGGGACCCAGGCAGATAGTGAGGAAAGAGATCAATCTAAGGCTGGTACCGATGAGAAAAGAAGTGAGTCAAACAGTCAAGGCAAGCAGGGACAAAGCAGAGAGCAAGGTAGGTCTGATAAACTACATTTATTTCAATGCAAGGGGCCTAACAGGGAAGGCAGATGAACTCAGGGCATGGTTAGGAACATGGGACTGGGATATCATAGCAATCACAGAAACATGGCTCAGGGATGGGCAGGACTGGCAGCTGAATGTTCCAGGATACAAATGCTACAGGAAGGATAGAAAGGGAGGCAAGAGAGGAGGGGGAGTGGCATTTTTGATGAGGGATAGCATTACAGCTGTGCTGAGGGAGGATATTCCCGGAAATACATCCAGGGAAGTTATTTGGGTAGAACTGAGAAATAAGAAAGGGATGATCACCTTATTGGGATTGTATTATAGATCCCCCAATAGTCAGAGGGAAATTGAGAAACAAATTTGTAAAGAGATTTAGGTTATCTGTAAGAATAATAGGGTAGTTATGGTAGGGGATTTAAACTTTCAAAACATAGATTGGGACTGCCATAGTGTTAAGGGTTCAGATGGAAAGGAATTTGTTAAGTGTGTACAAGAAAATCTTCTGATTCAGTATGTGGATGTAGCTACTAGAGAAGGTGCAAAACGTGACCTTCTCTTGGGAAATAAGGCAGGGCAGGTGACTGAGGTGTCAGTGGGGGAGCACTTTGGGGCCAGCGACTATAATTCCATTAGATTTAAAATAATGATGGAAAAGGATAGACCAGATCCAAAAGTTGAAGTTCTAAATTGGACAAAGGCTAATTTTGACGGTATTAGGCAAGAACTTTCAAAAGCTGATTAGGGGCAGATGTTCACAGGTAAAATGGGAAGCCTTCAGAAATGAGATAACGAGAGTCCAGAGACATCATATTCCTGTCAGGGTGAAAGGGAAGGCTGGTAGGTATAGGGAATGCTGGATGACTAAAGAAATTGAGGTTTTGGTTAAGAAAAAGAAGGAAGCATATGTCAGGTATAGACAGGATAGATCAAATGAATCCTTAGAAGAGTATAAAGGCAGTAGGAGTATACTTAAGAGGGAAATCAGGAGGGCAAAAAGGGGACATGAGATAGCTTTGGCAAATAGGGTTAAGGAGAATCCAAAGGGTTTTTATAAATACATTAACAACAAAAGGATTAATAGGGAGAGAATAAGGCCCCGCAAGGTGGCCTTTGTGTGGAGGCACAGGAGATGGGGGAGATACAAAACAAGTATCTTGCATCAGTGGTTACTGTGGAAAAGGACATGGGAGATATAGAATGTAGGGAAATAGATGGTGTCATCTTGAAAAATGTCCATATTACAGAGGAGGTGGTGCTGGATGTCTTAAAACACAAAGATGGATAAATACCCAAGACCTGATCAGGTGTACCCGAGAACTCTGTGGGAAGCTAGAGAAGTGATTGCTGGGCCTCTTGCTGAGATATTTGTATCATCGAAAGTCACAGGTGAGGTGTCAGAAGACTGGAGGTTGGCAAACGTGGTTCCACTGTTTAAGAAGGGTGGTAAAGACAAGCCAGGGAACTACAGACCAGTGAGCCTGACCTCGGTGGTGGGCAAGTTGTTGGAGGGAATCCTGAAGGACAGGATGTACATGTATTTGGGAAGGCAAGGACTGATTAGGGATAGTCAACATGGCTTTGTGCGTGGGAAATCATGTCTCACAAATATGATTGAGTTTTTTGCAGAAGTAACAAAGAGGATTGATGAAGGTAGAGCAGTAGATGTGATCTATATGGACTTCAGTAAGGCGTTCAACAAGGTTCCCCATGGGGGACTGATTAGCAAGGTTAGATCTCATGGAATACAGGAAGAACTAGCCATTTGGATACAGAACTGGCTCAAAGGTAGAAGACAGAGGGTGGTGGTGGAGGGTTGTTTTTCAGACAGGAGGCCTGTGACCAGTGGAGTGCCACAAGGATCGGTGCTGGGTCCTCTACTTTTCATCATTTACATAAATATTTGGATGTGAACATTGGAGGTATAGTGAATAAGTTTGCAGATGGCACCAAAATTAGAGGTGTAGTGGACAGTGAAGAGGGTCACCTCAGATTACAACGGGATCTTGATCAGATGGGCCAATGGGCTGAGGAGTGGCAGATGGAGTTTAATTCAGATAAATGTGAGGTGCTGCATTTTGGGAAAGCAAATCTTAGCAGGACTTATACACTTAATGGTAAGGTCCTAGGGAGTGTTGCTGAACAAAGAGACCTTGGAGTGCAGGTTCATAGTTCCTTGAAAGTAGAGTTGGAGGTATTTAGGATAGTGAAGAAGGCATTTGGTATGCTTTCCTTTATTGGTCAGACCGTTGAGTCTCGGAGTTGTGAGGTCATTTTGTGCCCCTACAGTACATTGGTTTGTCCACGTTTGGAATATTGTGTGCAATTCTGGTCTCCATCCTATAGGAAAGATTTGAAACTTGAAAGGGTTCAGAAAGGATTTATAAGGATGTTGCCAGGGTTGGACGGTTTGAGCTATAGGGAGAGGCTGAACAGGTTGGGGCTGTTCTCCTTGGAGTGTCGGAGGCTGAGGGGCGATCTTATAGAGGTGAATAAATCATGAGGGGCATGGATAGGATAAATAGACATGGTCTTTTCCTTGGCATGGGGGAGTTCACAACTAGAGGCATAGGTTTAAGGTGAAAGGGGAAAGATATGAAAGAGACCTAAGGGGCAGCTTTTTCACGCAGAAGATGGTGCGTATATGGAATGAGCTGCCAGAGGAAGTGGTGGAGTCTGGTACAATTACAGCATTTAAAAGGCATCTGGATGGATTTATGAATAGGGAGAGTTTAGAGGGATATGGGCCATGTGCTGGCAAATGGGACTAAATTGGTTTGGGATTTCGGGTCAGTATGGATGAGTTGGCCCGAAGGATCTGTTTCTGTGCTGTACATCTCTATGACTCTATCTGCCTGTGCTCCATGCAAAGCAAAACTTTTCACTGTACCTAGGTACATTGACAATAATATGCCAAATCAAATCAATAGTTTTGTGGAAACCTTTGCACACAGTTGAAGGAACAGACAAAATCTTAGTTAAGATCTTATTTGACAGATTGTAATGCCAACAAGTTAGCATTCTCTCGATACTGCATAGGAGTGTCAGTCAGATGAGATACCCAGGTCTATGGATTGGAATTATGAACCCACAATGAGGGTCACTCTGCCATAGCTCACAACTTGGTCATAGTGTGGAAGGTAGGATGTGTCAGCTGACTGACAGGCACTAAGGTCAAGAGCAAGGGGACCTCCTCCTTCCTTATAGACAGGCCCTGGCTATCGAGGGGGACTTGATTCCATTCCGGTTCGATGGGTTCTGCGATGGTGAATAAGTCCAATGCGTGAGCTGCCAACTTTCCCGAGCGAGCCTTCATGATTCTGGTCAGTCACACGCCGTAAATCGATGGGAATATGTGGCCTCTTCCACATTACTTTGAGGACATCCCGAAAACACTTCCGCAGTCCTCCCTGGAGTCTTCGTCCGTGACCAAGTTCTGAGAGGAGCTGCTGCACTAGGAGCTCAGCAAATGAGGCCCAGTTTGGAGACCTTGACACTAGGCACCTTGGGAGAGGGTGCTGCTGTTGGACTTTGTCTGATAGATGGTGGGACTCAAGGCTCATTTGAGCTTGGGCCTCATTTCAGTCAAAGCCAGCAAACTGCGGATATTGATCGTGCTACTTGAGTGGTTATAACTGATTCCAACCCATCATTGGGTGAAGTTGCCACCTTCTGGTTCTCTTGTCAAAATACCCCTGAATCTTCTAAACTATGGTGGGCACAGGTCTTGTGAAATTAAAGGAAGGCTTACTGTTATAGAGTGTCTTTCACAAAGTCCCAAAGCTCTGTATACCCAAAGAAGTACCTCTGATGTGCAGCCACAGTTTAATGTGCGACAAGCAGTGTTTAATTTGTACGCAGCATGATCCCAGGGATGGCAATGTGACCAGAACGTGTGTTTTCAGTCATCTTGACCCTGGACACAGGCTGGGGGGAAGGCGCATAACCTCCACAGTTCTTCAAGATTACTTCATGGGATCGTTTGCATCCGCCTGAGAGGGTAAATGGAGCCTCGTCCTCAAGATGGCACCTTGGAAAGAATCCACAAGCTTCAGACTCGGAGCTAAGAATGCTAGCACTGTGCCAAGTACAGTGTCCGTGTCCGGAGAGGGGGGGTGAGAAGGAGGACAGAACTGAAACAACCTATACCTCCTCTCTGTCGATGCTAAAACCCTGGGCACTGTTCAAGCAGTAGATAGAGTGAGAGACTGGATCAGTGGTGAGAGACTGCCCTATGCAATATTGGTCTTGGGTTGTTTAATTAGATTGACTTAACATCACCTTGTGTAACCTTGTCCCAAACCTTCCTTGATTTAAATAAACACGAGTATGTATTTATAAAGCATTTTTAATGTAATAATGCATTCCAAGGCACCCCATAATAACATAAAACAAAGGCATCAATTGCTTAAAATAAATAAAAGTCAGATTACATTTCACAGGATGGTATTAAAGGGATGTTTGCACAGTTCAGTGTTAACCCAATTGTATTATTTGGCAATCAATAAATATTGGCATAGGTTCAATGTAGGCAATGATTCTATCACAGGCCAAAAACAAACAGCCTGTATCACAGACAGAGCTCAAAAGGTGTTTGTCAGTGGATGCTCACCTTAATGAACGTTGAATGACTTTATTCTGCTTCACATGATGAAACTTGAATCTTGCCGACAAGAGAGACATATTGCTTAAATGTTTTTGCCCTGTACTTATCAGGACAACTTCACAAGTTGCAGGTTTAGAAAGATTGCAGTTTCTGATTGGTTGTCTGAAATTTGGCGTCCTTGTGTTGGGCCCAACGGGTGCGAGGAGAACAGCTTCTGCAAGGATATAATTGCATGAGATCCAGGTCAGAATCCCTCTCACTTCAGATTGAGTGACTGGGCCTGCATCCATTGATGTTTCAAAGGGTAGGAACTGACCTCATTGAAGTATATGAGATCCTGATAGGATGGAGACCAAAAGGACATCTTCCCTTGCGGGAGTGACAAGAACAAGGGAACACGGTTTAAAACTGAGGGTTCTTCCTTTTGAAGACCGAAATGAGGAGAGTCATTCTCTCTCAGGGGCTCATGGACTTGAGGTAATGTCTTACCGAGTAAATAGTAGTGACTGGGTCGTTTAGTTTAATTGAGGCTGCGTTAGACTTTTCAGAGATGGGCTGAAAAAAAAATGGAGTTGAGACCACAACCGGATCTAAGTAAGCGATGCAAGAGACTCAACGGGCCGAATGGCCTAATTCCTTCCCCTAAGGCCTAAGTCCCTGTGTTCTCAAAGTGTTTATCTTTCCAGGAATATTTGTTCCGTGTCATGAGCAAGCAGTAATGACAAACTATAACCATGTGGGGGCAGCAGCAGCACATCTTTTGTTGTGACCCTGGTTAAAATGGGAAAGCCTGCATGCTAAGGCTGAGTCAGTAGAGACTGGAATATCTGACTTTGACCTCTTCTTGGCCTTCCCCAGTCTGCAAGGGGCAAAATAGAAAAGTGACATTATGTATGTAGATCTTTCTATTTGACAATCATACTGGGAGTCTTTCAGCTTCAGTCAAATAAAGACGGAATTCCCAAAGATTCCCAAAGCTTTCATGAAACCTTGTGGGAGTTTGTGGAGGGCAAGGCTGAAGCAATAATAACAGGTAGGAAAAGAAAAGGCTAAAATCCTCGGAAATGCAGACATGGCTCAGAAAATCGCAGGCAAAATCAAAACTACATCAGTAAGAGTTCCTTGGGAAAATGATATAAACTCACAGGCCGGAGGAGAATTAGAATCCAGACTAAAGAAAACCTCGGAAAGCCAAAGCAAAAAGAAGCAATGTCACAGCACCTAAAACTAAATTTCCTTCCTTTTGCTGAGCAGAGTAATAATGAACACAGATGTTCTTCTGAATGCACATGGGTCCAGCTCACACTGCAAAAAAAAAGGAGGGGACACAATGGCGTGGTGATATTATCGCTAGGCTATTAATCTGGAAATTCAGCTAAAATTCCATCAAATGGCAGCAGCATATAAAGCACGGTGGTTAGCACTGCTGCCTCATAATGCTAGGGACCCAGGTTTGATTCCAGCCTCAGGTGACTGTCTGTGTGGGTTTCCTCCAGGTGCTCCAGTTTCCTCCCACAGTCCAAAGATGTGCAGGTTCAGTGTACTGGCCATTGCAAATGGGGTATGTCCAGGCAGGATACTCTTCAGTGGGTCAGTGCAAACTTGATGGGCAGAATGGCCTTTACCTGCACTGTGAGGATTCTATAAACTTGTGCTCATATTCTGCCTGTTACAACTTCAAAAAATGTTACTGTCAACAAAATCCTTTTTGAAGTCCAGCCGCTGCTGTAAGGTAGGACACCAGGCTGTCAATCACTGCAAGCTCTCATAAAGGGCAGTGACCAGATAATTTGTTTCAATGATGTTGGTTGTGGAATAAATATTATTCCCAGGACAAAAGGATGGGTTTCCCCTGCTCTTCTTCACAATAGTGTAATTGTAGTTTAACCTCTACCTGAAGGGGCAAATCCACAACAATGGGCATTGCTGGACTGAAACTAGCTGCTACAAACTGGTCAGCAACACACACACACACACACACACACACACAGATACACACACGCATACACACTGTCTCACACTCACACACACAGATGTACACAGACACGCACACACACACAGAGATACACACACGCGCACACTCTCTCACACACACACGTACACAGAGACACACATACGTGCACACACTCTCTCACACTCACACACACGTACACAGAGACACGCACACACATACACACTCTCTCACACTCACACACACACGTACACAGAGACACTCACACTCACACTCACACACACACACACACTCTCTCACACTCACACACACACAGATGTACACAGAGACACACACACACACACTCACACACTCTCCCATACAGTGTGAAATGCTGGGTCTGCCCTCCTGGGTACCTGATTAGACCAATCCACTCCAGGTCAGAGCCAGAGGAACCATCCCACTGAAAACAAAGCATTAAGAAGACAGGATGGATAAGAATTCGGAGCAGAAGTGGGCCTTTGGATTCCTCAGCCTTGCACCATCAGAACAACAGCATGGTCAACCTGTTTGTGACCTTTCCTGTCTATTCCCTGTAACTCTGGGTTTACTTGCAGATTTTAAAAATCTGTCCAACCCATCCTTGAGTATATTCGATGATCTGCTGTTCTGTGGGTGCTTCCTTTGGAAGCAGGAGTTAGACACCAGGTAGACAAGTGGTGAACCTGAACAGGAACACTCTATTGACCATGCTCACCCCTCCACAGCCAGTTCTGGACAGCTCCAAAGCTCTGCCCCTCTCTCTCTCTGGGTCACCTGCCTAGCTCTCTGACAGGGGCAATACCCCCAGCTACATACATAACACCCACCACCACCGCTCTCTGGGAAAGAGAATTCCGAAGACTAAAGACCAAGAGAAACAAAATTCCTTCTCATCGCCTTAAATGCAAGACCTGTAATGGCCTGTAACTGAGCTCCTTTAATTCAAGATTCCTACACGAGAGGAAACTGCCTCCTAGCATCTTCCCTGTCAAGCCCCCTCAGAATCTAACATATTTCAAAGAGATCAGTTCCCAGTCCCCCAAACACGTCGACCCAACTCGCTCAACCTTCCCTCATAAGACTATTGTACGCTAGGATAGATTGCAGCGTGAACAGGCCTGTACCTTTAAGACAGTTGCATCACACCATGTCATGTGACATTTCAGAACAAAGGTACCTGCTTCACCTTCAATCACTGTCTCGGTGTAACAGAGTCAGTTGGGTGTGGGGGTTGTACAGTACCAAGATTGTGTGAGTAATGCTATAATGGCATAGCAATGTAAACAGTGTTGTAAATAAACTTTCAACATATCTGACTCATCATCTTATAAGCCACACGGACTACCAATTAAATTAGATTCCCTACAGTATGGAAACAGGCCCTTCGGCCCAACAAGTCCACACTGACCCTCCGAAGAGTAACCCACCCAGACCCATTCCCCTACCCTATATTTACCCCTGACTAATGCACCTAACACTATAGGGAAATCTAGCACGGCTAATTCACCCTGACCTGCACACCTTTGGACTGTGGGAGGAAACCGGAGCACCCGGAGGAAACCCACGCAGACACGGGGAGAACGTGCAAACTCCACACAGACTGTCACAATGCGGGAATCGAGCTCAGGTCCCTCGTGCTGTGAGGCAGCAGAGCGAACCACTGAGCCACAGTGCCACCCCAAGGAAAACCACAAAGTGTATCCTCTATTCTCGGAATCAATCTCACAGACCTTCTCTAATTACTTCGAAAGCAAGTACATTCCTCCTTAAGTAGGATTTTGTTTCCCCACTCTTGTTCAGATGCATCAAGCAAATACTGTCTTGTGAACGTTTCAACCCTCTCTCTCTCAGCACTGAAGTTTAATATAATGCAGGCTTCTCACATATTCCCCAACACACAGGTAGTGGTATCTGTACTCTCTCAGTTCCAGAGGACCTCCTTTGAGTCCTGCCTCCAGATCTTAGCTGCCAACTAATTCTTAAGACTTCTTCATGAATTTCTTTTTCCCCAACAGCACGGAGCCATCGAAGTGCTCTTGACGTCTCATTGAGTCGATAATAGAATACTAAATGGACTCACAAACTCTTAACATTCACCTGTACCTGCATTTTTGTTTTTGCCACTGTTTACTTATTATTTCCTATCTATGCTACTTAACGCTATGATCTGCCTGTATTGCTCGCTAGATAAAGCTTTTCACCGTGTCTCTGTACACGTGACAATAAATTCAATTCAATTCAGTGTGGTGCTGGGAAGCCTGCTTTTTCCAGCACCCCTCTTTACCAACTCTGACTTATCCAGCATCTGTAGTCCTCACTATTTCCTACCTCTCACTGAGTCCCCTCACACAGGGGAGGTTTTAGTAGTTTAACTGCAGTCCCAACAATAAATTATATACCCGATCCCTAGTCTACATCTCTCTCCATCTGCAACAAAATATGTACTTTAAACTCTTCTTCAGTGGCCCCCAAACTATGCTGAGTGGCTGACTGAAAATCTTGCAATAAGCCCCATTCCCATCACTGGTTAAAATCGAGAGCTGCCCACATGAAAACTCTTGGAATTGAATGTTGCTCTGAATTCTCAGAGAATAAAGACTTGCGCAGAACAAAGAAAACGGCTAGTTCTAGAATACGTCATCACAACATTTCCTAGAAAGTTTAGCCAAGGTAAAGTTTTCTTTGCAATGACTTTTAAAATATAACACATTCTTATCGCAAACTCTGACAAATAGCTTTTTGCAGACTATTAACAATTGCCATAACCTGCTTACTTTTATGATATTTTAAAAAATGTAAGTGCTTAACTCAAACAAATGCAAGGACATGTAATAAAAGCAGAATTAGCAGAATTTAAACATGTATCAACTCAACTTAAAGAACAAAGTACAGTACATCACAGGAACAGGTCCTTTTACCTCTACTTGGTTCATATCCCTCTATTCCCCACCTATTCATCTGTCTATTAAGATCCCTGTTAAATGTTATGATTTGGAGATGCTGGTGTTGGACTGGGGTGTACAAAATTATAAATCACACAACACCAGGTTATAGTCCAACAGGTTTAATTGGAAGCACACTAGCTTTCGGAGCGACGCTCCTTCAGCAGGTGATTGTGGAGGGCACAATTGTAAGGCACAGAATTTATAGCAAAAGTTTATAGTGTGATGTAACTGTAATTATACATTGGAAAATACTTTGATTGTCTGTTGAGTCTTTCATCTGTTTGAAGACCATAATAGTTTCACTTCTCTCATGTGTAAAACACAAAACCTTTTTTTAAAAGTTGCATTCTCAGGTTAGCTGTTAACAATGGTGTTAGCTAGACAATATGTTGAAGGTGTTAGCCCCCTGTGTTCTCTGTCTGTGCCATAATGTTTAGATTGATTCTAATCTAACTCTGTTATCTCACTTTTTAGATTAGAATCAAAAGTAGCTGCAGTATTTACATTCTCCGACAGAAGAGAAATTAATTATTGTTCTTTAACATTCACTGGTATTAGCAATGCTGGTTATCTACATCCTGACTGTAACTATTAATTAGAAACTGAACTGGACTTGCCATATAGATACGAATAAATAAATGATGATGTAACAGGATACTGAAAATATAAGTGTAAATATAAATATTGAGTTTGTTTGTAAGCAGTGATGCTTCTTAACAGTGTCAATGGAGAACAAGGTTAGGTGTATTTATGGACATATGTTCCGAGCTCACACCCTGACAGGAGTGACAGTATCCTTGGCATCTTGATAAGACAGCCTTTACCTGGAATGTTCAACACAGAAGTGTGTAATTTGGCCTATGGTTCATAACAATTTTTATCCTCCACATAAACCTCCCCTCATCAATCCCTTTCTTCCTCCCCTTCCATTCCTTTCTGTGTTTTGTGTTTATATAGTTTCACCTAAAACGCTTCTATTCAATTCATCCCGATGATGCCATGTGACAGTGATTTCCACATTCTAACTACTTTCTTGGCAAAGAAGCACTTCCTGAATTTTGTATTTGATTTATTAGCGCCTGTCCTATGAGGTGGTACAGTGGACTGCGCCTCTGACTGTAAACCTGAAACTCTGGGTTCAAATCCCACTCCAGGATTTGATGGTTAAGGAAATTGCCTCCGTGCTAACATGGTCAACTGAAGCCTTTGATAGGCAGCTCTTTCAAGGAGTAAAACTTGCCACTGTAAGGGAATTAAGAATGGGATCCTTTGTCAGCCTTGTGGTGGAAACTTATGTTGGAGCCTCTACCAACGTGTAGCAGAATTCAACACTACAATACTCACATCGCCATGGTTACCCCGGCACCCCATCGCCATCTTATACTTGTGACCATGATTTTCAATCTGACTGCCCAAGTGGACATGTCTTCACCTCATCAACTCCCTTCATAGGAGGAAGTAAATAATCTCTATCAGATCACCCCTCAGCTGCCAGCTTCCCTGAGAAAAGCTCACCATCCTTTTCCATCTTGTCCAATTCTTCTCTGGTGTATTTGATGCGGTGCAGGCTGCAGTGAGTATCCTACAGAATATTATCGAATCCAACGTGAACAAGATTGGGAGGGCGTGCAAAAGTAGATTTGACTAAATTCCACAGTGTGGAACTCTGTAACATGCACAGTTAGATACCTGCTAAAGTGGCACTTGGGCACTCTGAAAGGACCTGTTTTAACGCAGAGGGATTTCAGTGAAACCCATAAATGATTAACTAGTCCTTCAAAGGTGTCAGCATTCATTGCGATTTCCAAATTAATCCAAGCAAGTTTGCACCTAATTTGCAGTACTGGAGGAGGAAGTGAGGACTGCAGATGCTGGAGGTCAGAGTCAAAGGGTGTGTTGCTGGACAAGCACAGCAGGTCAGGCAGCATCCGAGGAGCAGGAGAGTTGATGTTTCGATCATAAGCCCTTCAACTAAAGCCCTGTCTTTGGTTGCTGCCTGACCAACTGTGCTTTTCCAGCACCACACTCTTTGACTCTAATTTGCAGTCAAGTCATGTTAGAGTCCAGTTTCTCTTTTTATCAAGGACTGGCACCCAAGTGGCGACTGCTGGAAGTGGGGAACAAAATAGCATTGAATTGGCAGGAGTGACAGCAACACACAAACTTAATGAATACCATACCTTTCCACTGGTTTCACGCTCATCATACGCCTCAAAGAGGTATTCAGCCAGTGGAGCACTTTTGAAATGTAATCACTGCTACTGAGTAGGAGGTGTAGCAGCCAATTTATGCACAGTAAGGTTTCACAAACAGCGGTGGTGATTGTGATGGTGCTGGACACCAAACCTCAGGGATAGCTCCTCTTCAAAATCATGGAGCTTTTCATTGGAAATGCAGTGACTCAGACAGAGCAGCACTCCCTCAGTACTGCTCTCCGTTTGGGTTTTGTGCTATGGAATCTTAGTAGGACTTGCACCCACAGCCTTCGAACTCTGTGACAAGCTGCTGTATGCTCTGTTTTACAGAGACACGACTCACTCTTGCTACACCTGACTGTGTCTTACAGCCTGAAGGTTTCTCTATACATTGTATGGACCGCACAGCATCCTCGGGCGAGGATTGGGGGGGGTGGGGGGGGAGGTGCCTGCCTCCTAATCAACACCGAGGAGAAAGTGAGGACTGCAGATGCTGGAGATCAGAGCTGAAAATGTGTTGCTGGAAAAGCGCAGCAGGTCAGGCAGCATCCAAGGAGCAGGAGAATCGATGTTTCGGGCATAAGCCCTTCTTCAGGAATGAGGAAAGTGTGCCCAGCAGGCTAAGATAAAAGGTAGGGAGGAGGGACTTGGGGGAGGGGTGTTGGAAATGCAATAGGTGGAAAGAGGTCAAAGTGAGAGTGATAGGCCGGAGAGGGGTGGGGGCCGAGAGGTCAGGAAGAAGATGAGCACCACCTTCATAACCTGCAATCTTCTTCCTGACCTCTCCGCCCCCACCCCAGTCTGACCTATCACCCTCACCTTGACCTCCTGCCACCTATCACATTTCCAACGCCCCTCACCCAAGTCCCTCCTCCCTACCTTTTATCTTAGCCTGCTGGACACACTTTCCTCATTCCTGAAGAAGGGCTCATGCCCGAAACGTCAATTCTCCTGCTCTTTGGATGCTGCCTGACCTGCTGCGCTTTTCCAGCAACACATTTTCAGTCCTAATCAACACCTCCTGGTGCTCAGGCATGGTGACCCTGGCGAATGTCAATAGTGAATTGCTGTCCCTAGTACCTGCTGTACGAGTTCATCTCCACTATCCTGACTGTGTTTACATACCACCCCAGGTAGAAGGGAAGAAGGCTGTTGATGAAATATACACAGTTAAAATGCACTTGAGACAGAATGCCCCGAGGCCTTGTTCCTTGTAGCTGGTGACTTCAACCAGGTCAATTTCAAGGATGTGCTACCAAAATACCATCAATGCATCTCCTGCTCCACCAGGGGGCAGAACATCGCTGAGCATTGCTTCACAACCATCAAAGACTCCATGCCCCGACCAGACTTTGGAAAATTGGATCGTGACACTGCGTTCGTCTTCCTGGTTTATTCTCAGTATAACTCTGGTAAAGCCTCTCTGAACTGTCTCTAACATATTTGTATCTTCCTTAAATTTTAAAATGTTTTATTTGTGAGATACGGTGTCACTGGCTGGTCAGCATTTATCACTCGTCCCTAGTTGCCCTTGAGACATTGGTGGTGAACAATAGTACTCCAGATGCAGTCTCATCAATGTCTGAGATAACTGAAGCATAATCTTACTACTTGTGTAGTCAATTCACCTTCCAGTAAATTACAACGTGCTCTTAGTTTTCTTAATTACATGCATTTTGTGAACTATCCATGAGGACACCCAGATCCCTCTGCACCTCAGAGCTCAAAAGAGATGTGTTGCTGAAGCTTTTGATCTGCACGCATCAGGACAAACGCAAGAATGCCAATTTTCAAACTATCACAACAATTTATGCTGCAGGAGAAATTGATGCTGATTGATTGATAAGTCAACTCTGATTGGCTGCGGATCTGTCATGGAGAAAGCAATTAGGAAGGATAGACTCTCCAAACTACCAGCAGTCAAAAAGGCAGAAGTCTTGAATATATTCCTTTTGGTTCCAGGGAATGGGTCGCTGCGTATCAATGTATGTCACTTCCAGTAAACGTAAGTGAGCCAGATTAGAAGCTTGACCGACTTCCTTAAATTAGTTGTTATTGTAGCTATTAGCATTGTCAGAATCATTTAGCTAGTGCTACCCACATTGAACTGTTGAAGTTTGAGCCAGCCTTTGATTATTTGCCTTACTGTCTCCTCCCGAAGCTTGGTGTCAGTTTATGTCTGACATTGATTGTTGAAATGGGATGTTCTACATTGCAGGAACTATATAAATGTAAGTTGTTGTTTTGACTCCCCTGCCTCCCCAGTGATGGACAGCCCAGGCTGACACTTTGCCCAGGCTGACACACGAACAAACTTCCCCTTGGACAAGAGGACAATAATAGCATTGTTCTCCTAGACCCAAAACCTCCGGCTCGAAGCAGAGAGAGAGAGAACATTGAGGGACTGAAGGGGAAACCCCCGAACAACACATAAAACATTTAAAACGCAAGGTGTTTCGCAGGCTCAGTCATAAAATTCCCCAAAAGCAATGGGCACCACATCCAATAGCATGAAGTTGCACCTATCAGGAAAAATGTAAATATCCTGGAGAACTTGGCTCTTGAGAGGAGAAATACAAGAGGTGACCCTGTAGAGGTGTTCAAATTAGGAAGGAATTCAGATGGGGTACAATATTATAGGAAATATATTTCTGCACACATCCATAGAGAAAATGTAAGATGAAAATATATATATTTGTGGTGGGTTATAGGTCACTCAAGGATTCTGAATTGCTGGGACAACATTCACTTTTTTACAAGCGTATTGTAGTCTGGAAATATGGACAGTGGTGGTGGAGGCTGACTGGGAATCTCTCCCACTTTTATTGCATCTGCTGGAAAGGCTTTCTTATTAACACTCGGCCTGCATGGCTGTGTTATAAATGCTGGCTACCAACTCCTGGAGTCCTTGAACCCAGAGCTTCTGGTTCAGAGTCAGACACACTGCCCACTGCACCACGACCTCCCCTTCCCATTTCTCAGAGAGGCTAAAGTTGAGTCCATTAACAACCAGCCTTGCAGCACATTTAACACATCAAATGTGCTTCACAGGAACACTATAAAGCAAATATTAGTGTCCAACCACATAAGGCTGTTCACCTTATCTATGCCTCTCATGATTATACAAACCTCTATATGGTCATCCCTCAGCCTCCAGGGAAAACAGGTCATTCTGCTCCCATATAACAGTTGTGTTCCTCTCCAGCCCTGTGCTATAGAAAATCACGTGATGGAAAACAGCTATAGAAAACAGCGCTATCGAAGATCGCTACAGTAAATCACCAAACCCATTCAGTCAAAAATACACGTTATCCAAACATTGTCCACAATTCATCAGTCACATTATAGCCAATTTCTGTTGGTGAAATGCACGTTACATCAGAATGACCTGTAGTCCCAACCTGTCCAGGCTTTCCTTATAACTCAGACCCTCCAGTCCCGGTAACGTCCGTTTAAATTTTCGTTTCACCCTTTCTGGTTTAAAAACATCCTTTCTATTAGGGTGACCAGAATTGTCTGCAGTACTCCAAATGTGGCCTTAGCAGTGTCTCATGCAGCTGCAACATGGGGTGCCAACTCCTGTGCCCAGTGTTCTGACCAATGAAGAGAAAGTGAGGTCTGCAGATGCTGGAGATCAAAGTTGAAACTTTATTGCTGGAACAGCACAGCAGGTCAGGCAGCATCCAGGGAACAGGAGATTCGACGTTTCGGGCACAGGCCCTTCTTCAGGAATGAGCAGAGAGTGTTCAGCAGGAGAAGATAAAAGGTAGGGAGGAGGGACTTGGAGGAGGGGAGTTGGAAATGTGATAGGTGGAAAGAGGTCAAGGTGAGGGTGATAGGTCGGAGTACAACACAGATGGCCTCCTTCTTCAAGGACCGCAATTTCCCCCCCGACGTGGTCGACGGTGCCCTCCACCGCATCTCCTCCACTTCCCGCTCCTCCGCCCTTGAGCCCCGCCCCTCCAACCGCCACCAGGACAGAACCCCACTGGTCCTCACCTACCACCCCACCAACCTCCATGTACAGCGCATCATCCGCCGTCACTTCCGCCACCTCCAAACAGACCCCAGCACCAAGGATATATTTCCCTCCCCTCCCCTATCAGCTTTCCGTAGAGACCACTCCCTCCGCGACTCCCTTGTCAGATCCACACCCCCCACCGACCCAACCACCACTCCCGGCACCTTCCCTTGCAACCGCAGGAGGTGCAACACTTGCGCCCACACCTCCCCCCTCACTTCTCTCCAAGGCCCCAAGGGAAACTTCCATATCCGCCACAGATTCACCTGCACCTCCACCCACATCATCTACTGCATCCGCTGCAGCCGGTGTGGCCTCCTCTATATTGGGGAGACAGGCCGCCTACTTGCGGAGCGATTCAGGGAGCACCTCTGGGCCACCCGGACGAACCAACCCAACCAACCTGTGGCACAGCATTTCAACTCCCCCTCCCACTCCACCGAGGATATGCAGGTCATTGGACTCATCCACCGCCAAACCACAACAACCCGACGGTCGGAGGAGGAGCGTCTTATCTTCCGACTGGGAACCCTCCAACCGC